>NC_136063.1:682502863-683825917 GCF_964261635.1 Lissotriton helveticus
GCACTACCCTAAACCCTAAAACACTACCCTACACTACACAAACACCACAATAATAAGGCGTACAAATAGTATAATAATTAAGGCACCGATCTACCATTTAGCATGCAGCTTGAATAGAATGTTAATAGTAGTCTGTTTAAAGTCCAGTAGTATTCAAATTGTTTGTATTCACTAAATGTTCTGCATTGTAAATGAAGACTATGCAATTACTAATAAGTATGTGCTTAGTATTCTGTTAGTATTCAAGAAGTACGACTCACATATCAGTAGTCTTCATACACTAGCCTTCACAAAAAGAACACCATTGAATACTAAAATTGACATAAAATAGTCGAATGCTATAAAAAGACAGGTTAACCACTAAATGTAGTATTCAACTTCGTTAAGGGAAGGACCTGTAATTACCCCATTGAGGTAAAAGGAAGAAAGATTGTTTAAAATTCCATTTGTCAGTACTGTCCCACTGACTCATATTTTCCATCCCCAGTGCTCCTGTGACAGCCTTATAGACAGTGCAGATTCAGCTACAAGCCATAGTGCCCACACCACCAGCGCTCGCTCCACATTGTGCACCATAACACTTACATACCAAGGAAACTCACGAGACAGATTTGTGGGAAAGCAGTGGTGCAGGTTTATTTCGCACAACAAAAAGCAGATAAGGTGGGTCATCTTACAGGCGATCCAATGCGGCAGCCCCTCGCTGACCCGCATGCCTAACCAGCCATCTTGCACGGCGAGTCGATGCTCTGACGGTGCAGTACATTATCACTTTATTTCGATCCACTCCCGCCCCCCCTGTCAGGGCGGAGCGATGAGGCACACCCCCGGTCGGTTCAGGCCCCCCGACCGCCCGAAGGACTAACGGGGCGCCGACGCTGTTTCCTGGAACCCCTTCGGCTCCAGGTTCTTGGCTCAGGCACCACTACTGTGCCAGGCAGAGGTATTGACTGTATCCTTCTGCCGCAGAGGTACCCCTACTGTCCATCTGCTTCCAGATCGCCCTGTGACTCCGCCTGCAACATAAAACAAGACCATTAACCGTTCAAAATTTTCGCCTGCCGCTCTGCCGCTGGGTCAGGGCTAGGGTGGGAACAGCGCAGAGCAGCCCAGGGAACAAGCGCGGCAGGAAAGACCGAGCAGTGTTGCCGTGCTACCTATAAACCCCTTGGGACCGCCCACAACGCCAGGGGACGCCCTCCCATTGGTCGCTAATGACGAGGGCGGCTCTGGGGCTGGCGCGCTGCAGTTCCTCTCGCGCGGCATGTGGTACTAAGACGCTGTCTCGCTCAGCTCCCCTTTGCGTCGCGCGGCCAGCGGCATAGTGCCCACACCACCAGCGCTCGCTCCACATTGTGCACCATAACACTTACATACCAAGGAAACTCACGAGACAGATTTGTGGGAAAGCAGTGGTGCAGGTTTATTTTGCACAACAAAAAGCAGATAAGGTGGGTTATCTTACAGGCGATCCAATGCGGCAGCCCCTCGCTGACCCGCATGCCTAACCAGCCATCTTGCACGGCGAGTCGATGCTCTGACGGTGCAGTACATTATCACTTTATTTCGATCCACTCCCGCCCCCCCTGTCAGGGCGGAGCGATGAGGCACACCCCCGGTCGGTTCAGGCCCCCCGACCGCCCGAAGGACTAACGGGGCGCCGACGCTGTTTCCTGGAACCCCTTCGGCTCCAGGTTCTTGGCTCAGGCACCCCTACTGTGCCAGGCAGAGGTATTGACTGTATCCTTCTGCCGCAGAGGTACCCCTACTGTCCATCTGCTTCCAGATCGCCCTGTACTCCGCCACAGCTCTGGAGGAGGCCCCCGTCGATGACAGAGCCCCCCACCCACCTAGCTACTTTTTCGGCCGCTGTTTAGTGCACCTCTATCATAGTATCCTCCACCACACCACTTCTGGAGATTTCTTAGGACGGTTCTTAGGACTCGCCCTTGGTTACATAGGCCGCACCTCAATGGGGATTGCTTAGATACGGTTCTTAGGCCACGCCCTTAGTTACATAAGCCACACCTCTAACAGAGACCTTGGTGGTTAGTTGTTTTTGTCCGGACATATTATACGGGGGATCGGCAAGTGACTATTTGCATTATTTCTCTGCTGATAGTGGAAAACCCGTGATATTCGTCCAAGCAAGGTGGAGGGCTTATGGAAGTCATCCCGTAGTGAATCATTTACTCGCCGCATGGGCACAGCTGTAACAATCATGACAGGGAATGTCCTGGCAAATCACTGCAAGATCATTATTTGAGATGGGATAGAGCACAAACTAGCAGACGCCCGTAACCGACCAATGTCATTCCCAGCTCTCTGTTGTATTGCGGTATTTCACCTCTCATTATCCTGTATTTTCCCTTGTCACCTGCACACTGTCGTGCTGTTTGCTGCCCCCTGTATTTATTTCCTCACAATTGTCACTCTTACCTCATGTAACTTGCTGGTTTTGTAGGTTTTTTACCTGTCATTTTCTGTAAAGTTTCTCGCCTGCAATTTCTGGGTTGGTTGTACACCCTTGCGTTGAGCAGTGATCCGCATGTCACTAGCGACTTACACTTGGAGCTTGAGTTGAGTTTCGCGGATGATCTGCCATTTAATGCCGCATTGTGTTGTTTTGTAACATGCACCCGCCATTTCCTCTTGTAACACACTGTTTGCTACTTCTCACATGTTGTTTAAACGACATTTACAATATGACCACAATTCCAACTCATTTGAGCCTGTCTGTGCCCTGCTAGTACAACCAGATATATTAACTAATAATCTGTTACATAACGTATACAGGGCCATGCATGTACCACAAGAGCTCACTCTTCACAAATGGATGCATTCTCCGTGTATACCTAAACTCACTCCGACTTAATGATGGAACTGTTAAATTAAAACTACAGCAGATTTGTGACGTTGCCAGTAATGGTTCTCTTAGTTAGAAAGACACATAAGCTAGCCTGAATTGTCATATACACATCGTGTATATGACCTCTATCATAGTCCCCTTTGCCACTATGGAGATATCTTAAAACCGTTCTTAGGACACGCCCTTAGTTACATAAGCCGCACCTCTAATGAGGACTGCGTAGACACGCCCTTAGTTACACAAGCCGCACCTCTAATGGGTATTGCGTAGATACTGTTCTTAGGCCAGGTCTCACTCTCACAGGACTAGTTACCACAACATTGATCTTGCCACCTTGGGACCTGGATAACCCATAATTCACTGACTCGGGCGCCCTCCTAATAGTGTACCTGGCCCAGGGCCCTCCACCTCTTGTGAATCCTGCAGTTTTGATTAGGCTGTTTACCTGCCAATATCTACAAGAGGAGCCGCACATCCTTGCTTAGCCCTGCTTCTCTGTTGCATTCTGCATGTTATTTGCAATATTTTATGGATGCTAATGGAAGACCGGTGATATTGGTCCCAGGAACCAAGAGATGGGTATGGCAGGTATAACGTTAATGCCTGCAGTGAAAAGCCCTCATGTATCATGCAGAAGACTGATTAGTAATTGTTGTAGCTTTTTACTTGCAGCTCATAAAACTAGAATCCTTCTAACGCCCCACCGTGGACTGTGAAGGATATGGGACTCCTGTACCTTGTGACCCTCGCCGTTACATGAAACACTATGTATACCGCTGTCATTACCCACTTATGCAATGCATTGTACATGTAATGTGCATGTTACTAAAAGCGCTCTACCAGCCTGCAATGGGAAAGTAGTGCTATAGGGAATGAATAGTGCTTCATCAAACGTTATTTGGGTAAGTAGAAGGACAGAGAAAGACATCCTAAGTGCCTGTACTTATATGTAGGTTGAACAAAGTCAAGGCATGTCTCTCCCAAGTCCCTGCCGTTTTGCTGCTGTATTATCCCTGTACTTGTGTTTATTACTCTTTGTAACATGTAACCGTAATGCGGGCACGGCATGGTAGTCTTTATGACAGTGAATTTACCGTCAAATCGTCCTTCCCGTTTAATGTTGTAAATACTGTATAATTGCTACAAGGCCTTCAGCGCCATGACATCTCTTCCAGGCTCTATCCTTCCCCTCAGTGACTTAAGGGTGTTATTACAAAATGTCCTATTAGTACATCTTTCTTACTATCTGCTTAATGCGCAAGCGTATGCCGTCTTTGGCCAAATTACATTGTGATATTGGTACACCTTTCTTACTATCTGCTTGATGAGCCAGCGTATGCTGTTTTATGTGACCAAGCAAAGCGAAAGCATTATGGACATCACCCTGTGATCAGTATTAATTACTTGCTGCGTGAACATAGTAGCCGCAACAATTATGACAGTATCTGACCTGGCTAAACACTGCAAGGTCATTACCAGGAATGGTTATAGCATGGCCTGGCAGGTACACCTAACAGGTGGTGGTACTCCTATCCCTTGTAACCCTCGCCAACTCATGTAACCTCTCATGTATACTGCTGCATTACCTACTTACGCACTGTATGTCCATCTATTGTGTGCATGCTACCTCCAAGCGCTCCCATCCTGCTTTGGAAGAGTAGTGGTCCCTGTGAAGTATTTGCCATTTATAGCAGTATTATCCTTGCACCTGTGTGTGGTACTCTTTTTGTATTTGCCCGCGTCACTTTCCAATTGTAACTGTATGCTACTTCTCAATGCCGTTTGCCTTTGCTACTTGAACAAGTGCCTATTATGTTTCTCCACAGTTGTCGCTTTGCCTCATGAACTTAACGTCTGCCTTTATCAGTTTTTCACCTGTCGTCTACTGTTCCTATTGTGGAGCGCTCTCACGCCTTCGGGTAGAGCCTGCGCTATATAAAAAACGCCTAAATAAATAAATGAACGCCGGTGACCTCAAGAAATTGAAAGACTGCCCCATTAGGGTGCATGTTCGCCGACCCTGCGCGCAAGTAGCTGTGACTCCTGCTGGAGCCCTTAGTGTTCAGGACCTAAACTAACTATCATCGTTGGCGGGTGTGTTGCCGCTTGCGAGAGGACCTTCGCGTCCCTGCTCCAGAGGTGCAGCTGCAAATCCTTGCGATTATGGACAAGCATGTCAGAAGTTCCTGAGAGGGGACTGGAAGGGACCAGGGAGAAACAGTAAAGAGCACACCAGTTGAGATATCAGATAAAGCAGTCTAAAATTATTCCTCAAACACTTGCAATACGCTTACCACTCTGTTTTCATTTGGTGAGGGAGAGGGATAAAATTGGAGCAAAGCAGCTTTGCAGGACTGGGGCTGAATTAAGAAAAACGTTGACTGGTAAACCCTTCCACTGCCTTTCGGAGGCTAAAAGTACCGCCGCTGCTAAGGCTGGCGTTCGCTGCTAAGGCTGGGGTTCCAGCCTCTGATACTATACATGGGCCGGTTATGACCTTCTTGACAATGTCTTTCAGAAACAATACCCACAATGCGTAAGCTGTAGCTCGGCTTCATTTAAACGTAAAAGGACACATTCACCTTACCCTCCAAAAGCATGGGCTTCTTGAAGGATATGATCTTCAAGTCTCTGTTGAATGGAGGCCAGTCATGTATGAACTTAAAATTCCATTCTTTTTCAGTGTGACTGGGTGCTAAGACATGGGCCTTCGACATCAGTTAAGCACATCCTGCTTAAATATAAGTCAATGAAGAAACATAACGACTTGAGGGTCAATATCACTTTTTATGAATTGAAGGTGTGTGAAAAGGTGATTTGTTGTTCAATGGGCAACATAATGACATGACACTTGCATGGATTCACATTTAAGGGAAACCAAAGTATGAGACAAAGGCTCACTGAGCAATATTGTTTAGTAAGGCTATTTCAGTGCTCAATAGCTGTTCACAAGTGCAACACATTAGATGTTGCGCTCATCGAGACTCCACTAGATTGCATCGCCTCATCCTTTCCTGAGCAGGGTGGGTATTTATTACTGCGCTTTTATCAAAGGGCTTATGCAATTTTTTAAAGGGCTTCCCTACCTATTCAACAACATCCTGCACATTCACTTTATGAGCAGGGTGGAAGTCATACATAAAAATATAGGACAACAGAGCATTAAAGTAGATCATAATAAGGATACCGTTCTAAAGATAAATCCAGCAATTGAACTGGGGAAGCGTTGTTGCTGCTTTTAATTATATAAACGTGCTAAAGATCAGCTTAAAGTTAGATTATATTGCAATGAATGAAGCTTTGTGAGTCACGGGCAAAGAAGAACCGGCACTCTGAAATGCATTCTCCTCCCAATGATCCAACTAAACTGCTCTCTCCCAGGGACTTAGAACTAATCGAGTCGCGTGCACTTCTACAAACTGTAAAGGTGCGTTCACCGGAAGAATTGCATTCGTGAGTTATCTCGTACATACATGCAATGCCAGTGAAATTAAGTGTAGCCAATAACACGTTGTTTAGAACGAGTATAGAAATATACTAACAGCACACACGGTTCGATCCCCGGCGCCGGCGGCAGGCCAGCCCAGCACCATGCGACTCCGGGCAACAGCCCGCCCAATCTCCCCGACAGCCCCCAGAGACCCCCACGGGCGACCGTGCGCTTCACAAATGAGGAAAAGAGCATACAATTAGAGTACTCTTTCTTTCAAGGAAACAAACCGTGTCCTCTGCAAATTACGAGTTACCGTGGCTTGTTCACGAGCTCAGAATGGTGTCTGAGTACACCGGGCAGCCTACAACGCGGCCGCTTAAGTGTTAATCAATCACACTCAGCGCGTGGGGACTCACTAAGAGGCCAACTACTCTTAACCCTGAGAATTAAAGGCCGCGCGGCCTATGATTCACACCCAGCGCCCGGAGCTGTGATTCCAACGCACAGCTGCAGGACTGCCCTGCTCGCTGTGGTAACTGCATTAGAACAGCAAACATCTGGAGATGATAACGCACTTCCACACTAGGTTTTGTGTTACCTCAAAGGACATTTCTGTCTCGACGGCGTTGCGATTTGAGGGGGTCGTGCCTCGCAGCTGCGCAGTGCACCCACGGACCTATATGCGCCAATTAATCGTAGATCTCGTTATAGTTTATTTATGCATTTAGGCCCACCAACGCCCTCTGTAACGTTTAATGGCACATTAATACTAACCGAAAGCCACCTTCCTGAACCCCATAAAGCACTTGGCTTCAAAACCTGACGTAATATTTGCGTCGCAGCGTTTTTAAAAGGGTACCGGTTGGACAGCGGGAAAGACATTGTGGGCCTGGGATCCTTTCACATGTCTTTGTGCGTATGTACAATAAATACGGCCCTGAGTTGAGGAGCCCAAGAAGAGGTGCTGAGATATCGAGACATCACGGATGGGCAGGCCGTCGGAGAAGAGAAAATTGTATTCAAGGTGTCGCACCGAGGAGAGCCGGAAAGTTCATTGTGTATCATATACGTACACATCTATGTTAATTGGATTTACACGAACAATCCACGCTGGTCATATGAACAAAATAATACAAGGAATAAATATCACAGCGCAACTCGTGCAGGCATCTCGAGTAAACCGAGGTACGGGGTCTTTAACATTGAACGCGACATTGGGAAGATGCTGCAGCTTTGTTCCCGCTAGTATGTAAAGTTTACTTTGAAGAGTCAAATGACTTATTTAATACTTAAAGGTGGGTACAACACACAACGTCGAATTTTAGTTGCAGCCATTACCACATATCACTTTTATTCTCTGCCAAAAGGGGGGCTCCCTGAGCATCTGTGCCGATATCTAGGGGCTGCGAAATGCTTGTAAACCCTTCCAGACCTACTATCCGGGCATGCACTGAATAGCCGGTTGCCTGCGCCGCTCACAAAATTGACGACGTGGAGCAATGGTGAAGGGAACGAACTGCATCCTTCATTTTAAAATATCGTATTTCGCATTGATCTGCAGACGCGCATCATTTGCGTAGTCTGTTCTGGCCTGAAACACGCGCTTTACGACGGGCATTTTTTCTATTCACATCACTTTAGCAATACTCAACGCGCGCGAAGGAGGCCGCCGCGTGCATCCCTCCAAGGCTAAACTGCACGCAGGGACCGAAAAAATACTCGCGCCACCAATCAGAATCTCCTCGTAGGCACTCGACATTGCAATGTGGCCCCTCTGAACACCCGGACGCCAACCACAAAATGTGCGTCCCAGTTCAATCTTTGCGCCTTGGTGATTGTTCTCCGCTGTCTGCGCGACACCACTACAGGCACGGTAGATGCCCACACACCTACACCAGAACAGACGCCATCTATCCTCTAGAAAACATGGCGAGCGCGGGACCGGAAGTGGACACGAGCAACGCGCAGAGCCCCCATCAATATTGTGATAGTCGACGCAGTCGTGAGATGAAGGTGCTCATCATTTCTTCTTTATCTTGGCGGGCCTGATGAAACACATACCTCTCGTAGTCCACATTTCTTTTGTGTACAAACTTTTTGTTAAGTGCATCACATACTTTATCATAGGTCCCTTTATCATCTGTCGGTAGTTATTTGATCACTTTCCCAATTTCTTTGCCAACAAGATTGCGGAGTGCAATTAGTTTGTCCCTGTCTCCGGCGACTTTCGAACCCTCTAGGTAGTCTTCAAAATCTTCCAACCACTCCTGCCACCGAGGACCCATACTTCTGCCCGCCACTAGTGTCAATGGCTCCGGGGGACGCAGATGAGAAATGATGGGCGCGGCAGGAGCAGCCACAGCCGCGGCTGCACCACCTCCATTTCGAGCGGGTGAAGTTGACATGGCTGGGCTGACGCGATATCAACGCACTTGTGCTCTTTAGGGCGCTCACCTTGCACTGCTCACTGCTTGTGCCAGCTATGGTCGCCGTTATATCTCTTCCAGGTCTTCGCTCACCTTCTGCATTCACTCGTGCTTGTTTGCTATTTCCTTGCCTCAACCAATGCTTGTTGGATTTCTCTTCTGGTCTCTACCAATGCTTGTTTGGTCTTCGCCAGTGCTTGTTTGCAGGTATCAATGCTTGTTTTGCATGTACCAATGGTTATTTCTTAATGTCTGACACTGCCTGACCTCAAAATGGCCGCTTGCAATCCACACATAGGAGATGTCCTGATAGCTGCCTGACTTCAAAATGGCCACCGTTACTGAACTCTCAGCTCACACGAGACTTCATCTCCATTCATTCTCTCTTCAGGACTCACCGGCAGCCGGTCTCAGGGGCAGCACTCTCCAGATCTCCAGACCTTTTCTGCAGCTGCCACGTTCAGGTAGGGTTGGGGTGGGCTCCCACCTTGCTTCGTTAGGTCCTGCGCTCACTCGGCGACAACTTGCCGAATCTCACGCATCGGGGGTGAGATCCCGATGTCGGGTGCCGCTCGAGCTCCGTCTTCCACCACGCTCGATGGTACTTGTCAGCAGGCCTTCTTGGGGCAGTACCCACTGCCAGGGGCAATCTTTTACACCTTGGGGTGGCAGGCAGAGTCGGAGTGGGCTCCCGACTTCTGCTCTTTCAGCGCGTGCCAACTTGCACGCATCAGGCGTGAATCGCGTTTTTGGCGCGATCGAGCGCTTTTTCTCTCAAGCGCCCCGGCGCTTGTTATCTCGGCTCCTCTTGGACTCCACACAGTCGCCTGACTGGGGAATAGGGTCACCTGCTGCTGGCCTCTCGATTCAGGCGGCAGCCTCACTCTTCACAGCAGCACTTCTCTTTTCAGACGCTGCTCGGGACGGGACGCTCCTGCAGGGTTCTGTGGGTGGTAGACACACCTATCCCACCCTCGTCGCCAGTTGTCGTGTTGTGACTTCAATAACGACAGACACATGCATGCATATTCATTGGAGCTTTATTGCCTGCTTCCATGCATGTCCCTGTCCCTACTCTAACTGCCCTTTCCTGTTCATACTCCGCCTCTTCCCCCAGCCCCGATGCTCCTCCCATCCCAACTACTAGACTGCACAACATTACACCTGGTTGTACACATGAATGGCAAAAGCTAAAGAGGCACACAGCAGCGTGCGTGACCTTATCCCAGTGCAACCAAAAGTACACTGTGCTCTTAGACAGAAAGTGAATGAGAACTAAACATTAGGACAGACGGAGCTCCACAAAGCAGACAAAGAAAGGCAGAGTGAGCAGACTCAACACTTCCTTTAATAAATCTTCCTTCAATAACGGAACCTGTTTTCCTCCAAAAAGCAGATGGACAGACAAATAAATTCCTGGTCGAGCTCCGGGACGGAGGGATGCACTGCAGAACTCTGGTTGAGAATCAGGACACAGTGGCAGACAACGTTGAAACTATGTAGTACACTTCAATTGTTTAAATGTGGCAAAAATTTAAGAGCCGCATCTATGGTATAGATTGAAAGATAAATAATGGGTTCTTTTGAAACCAAGTCTTAACATTTTAGCACCGCAAATTAGAGTGGTGGGCATCCCGCCTTTGGAAAAAAAGCGCAGCGTTTGCAGATAACGAGCACATGGGCAGCAAAATTCACACCCGCCTCACTTTCTGCCTTTTTTCCCTGTCCCCGAGCTAAATACCCACGAAACAGAGCAAATCTTTTTTATTTTCAGCTCTCCCCGAATCTTCACGTTGTCGAGGAAGCAGACTTTCTCTGCTCCCGTTCTATTCACTGCAGCAAGAGCCTCAACTTCCGCTTCCGTCCCATACAGAGGAGGCACTACTGTGTGGTTCAGAAATAGAGAAAGGACTATAACACATAATTAAGTATGTGTAGTAATCAAGCACTGGCAATGACAACCGATGTCCTAACTTGCCTCATGCAATGCAAAGGTAGGCGAGCCTACAAATTAATAGCAAGTCCTGTTACGGGTTGGCTCAGGCTGTAAAAGCACCCCAATCAAAATTTGGTATGTTATGATGCAAAAAATATCATGTTACAATAAAATAAAGGTGTCTTTAAACTTTTAAGTAAGTGTATTTCTTTTTTACGTTTTTACCATAGTGAATTCCTATCTTTTAAAAGTGACCGTTTTAAAGAATAAACTAAGAACTCTGGCCCCGCTCTGATGACATTTCTGAACTAAGAGATGCAGTGAGAGGTCATGCGTATCCAGTGCTTTAAATGGGCCTGTACTCACCAGTACTGAGTACCGGCACTTCTCATTTTTATCGCACTGAGTACCGGCACTTCTCTGCTGCCAAGGAGAGTACCGGTACTCAGCAAAGTTAGGCTCATTGTTGCTAATGCTCAGGAGCATGAACGAGGCTGTCTGACAGCCACAGCGTCTCTAGCCCAAGCTGAGCCACCTCTAAACAATTCAGCAGGGCTCATTTGCATAATGTCTGGTGTTCACCACCACGCTGTGTTTGACACAGGAGGGTCCATTCAGGCCCTGTGCTGTCAATCACATTCACACCATGGTGTGTATTTGTGCACACACTCGGGATGCCTGGATTCGAGTGTGTGCAGCAGCAATTAAGAAAGCTGCGGGAGATAAGGAGTGTAAAATGGCCTTCATCCCACCTGAGTCTTTTGTGAGAGTGTCTGTCTGCTTGTGTCTGGGTGTTTTCCTGCTTGTGTGCGCATGTTTGTGTGTGTGTGAGAAAGCGAGTGAAAGAAGGAGAGACTCCAGACACTAAGGAGGTATTTTAAAGGACATTCTTGGAATGCTTTGTGTGAGCATTGCTGCTTGTTTCTGTGAGTGCGCACTCAAGAATATATAAGTAATCGACCACATAGTAGAACTGTTTTATGTCCCCACACTCAAACACTACCCTGCACGACCCCCCAGCACTACCCTAAAACACTACCCTACACAAACACCACAACAGTACCCTAAAACACTACCCCAGCACAACCCGACCCCCAGACCAGTCACCACACTTAAATACTACCCTGCACGACACCCCAGCACTAACCTAAACCCTACAACACTACCCTACACAAACACCACAACACTACCCTAAACCCTAAAACACTACCCCCAGCACAACCCTCCCCAGACCTCCAGTCCGGTCCCCACACTCAAACACTACCCTGCATGACCCCCGAGCACTACCCTAAAACCTAAAACACTACCCAACACTACACAAGTACCACAACCCTACCCTAAACCCTAAAACACTACCCCCAGCACGACTCTCCCCAACCCCCAGTCCTGTCCCTACACTCAATTACTACCCTGCATGATCCTCCAGCACTACCCTAAACCCTAAAACACTACCCTACACTACACAAACACCACAATAAATAAGGCGTACAAATAGTATAATAATTAAGGCACCGATCTACCATTTAGCATGCAGCTTGAATAGAATGTTAATAGTAGTCTGTTTAAAGTCCAGTAGTATTCAAATTGTTTGTATTCACTAAATGTTCTGCATTGTAAATGAAGACTATGCAATTACTAATAAGTATGTGCTTAGTATTCTGTTAGTATTCAAGAAGTACGACTCAGATATCAGTAGTCTTCATACACTAGCCTTCACAAAAAGAACACCATTGAATACTAAAATTGACATAAAATAGTCGAATGCTATAAAAAGACAGGTTAACCACTAAATGTAGTATTCAACTTCGTTAAGGGAAGGACCTGTAATTACCCCATTGAGGTAAAAGGAAGAAAGATTGTTTAAAATTCCATTTGTCAGTACTGTCCCACTGACTCATATTTTCCATCCCCAGTGCTCCTGTGACAGCCTTATAGACAGTGCAGATTCAGCTACAAGCCATAGTGCCCACACCACCAGCGCTCGCTCCACATTGTGCACCATAACACTTACATACCAAGGAAACTCACGAGACAGATTTGTGGGAAAGCAGTGGTGCAGGTTTATTTCGCACAACAAAAAGCAGATAAGGTGGGTCATCTTACAGGCGATCCAATGCGGCAGCCCCTCGCTGACCCGCATGCCTAACCAGCCATCTTGCACGGCGAGTCGATGCTCTGACGGTGCAGTACATTATCACTTTATTTCGATCCACTCCCGCCCCCCCTGTCAGGGCGGAGCGATGAGGCACACCCCCGGTCGGTTCAGGCCCCCCGACCGCCCGAAGGACTAACGGGGCGCCGACGCTGTTTCCTGGAACCCCTTCGGCTCCAGGTTCTTGGCTCAGGCACCACTACTGTGCCAGGCAGAGGTATTGACTGTATCCTTCTGCCGCAGAGGTACCCCTACTGTCCATCTGCTTCCAGATCGCCCTGTGACTCCGCCTGCAACATAAAACAAGACCATTAACCGTTCAAAATTTTCGCCTGCCGCTCTGCCGCTGGGTCAGGGCTAGGGTGGGAACAGCGCAGAGCAGCCCAGGGAACAAGCGCGGCAGGAAAGACCGAGCAGTGTTGCCGTGCTACCTATAAACCCCTTGGGACCGCCCACAACGCCAGGGGACGCCCTCCCATTGGTCGCTAATGACGAGGGCGGCTCTGGGGCTGGCGCGCTGCAGTTCCTCTCGCGCGGCATGTGGTACTAAGACGCTGTCTCGCTCAGCTCCCCTTTGCGTCGCGCGGCCAGCGGCATAGTGCCCACACCACCAGCGCTCGCTCCACATTGTGCACCATAACACTTACATACCAAGGAAACTCACGAGACAGATTTGTGGGAAAGCAGTGGTGCAGGTTTATTTTGCACAACAAAAAGCAGATAAGGTGGGTTATCTTACAGGCGATCCAATGCGGCAGCCCCTCGCTGACCCGCATGCCTAACCAGCCATCTTGCACGGCGAGTCGATGCTCTGACGGTGCAGTACATTATCACTTTATTTCGATCCACTCCCGCCCCCCCTGTCAGGGCGGAGCGATGAGGCACACCCCCGGTTGGTTCAGGCCCCCCGACCGCCCGAAGGACTAACGGGGCGCCGACGCTGTTTCCTGGAACCCCTTCGGCTCCAGGTTCTTGGCTCAGGCACCCCTACTGTGCCAGGCAGAGGTATTGACTGTATCCTTCTGCCGCAGAGGTACCCCTACTGTCCATCTGCTTCCAGATCGCCCTGTACTCCGCCACAGCTCTGGAGGAGGCCCCCGTCGATGACAGAGCCCCCCACCCACCTAGCTACTTTTTCGGCCGCTGTTTAGTGCACCTCTATCATAGTATCCTCCACCACACCACTTCTGGAGATTTCTTAGGACGGTTCTTAGGACTCGCCCTTGGTTACATAGGCCGCACCTCAATGGGGATTGCTTAGATACGGTTCTTAGGCCACGCCCTTAGTTACATAAGCCACACCTCTAACAGAGACCTTGGTGGTTAGTTGTTTTTGTCCGGACATATTATACGGGGGATCGGCAAGTGACTATTTGCATTATTTCTCTGCTGATAGTGGAAAACCCGTGATATTCGTCCAAGCAAGGTGGAGGGCTTATGGAAGTCATCCCGTAGTGAATCATTTACTCGCCGCATGGGCACAGCTGTAACAATCATGACAGGGAATGTCCTGGCAAATCACTGCAAGATCATTATTTGAGATGGGATAGAGCACAAACTAGCAGACGCCCGTAACCGACCAATGTCATTCCCAGCTCTCTGTTGTATTGCGGTATTTCACCTCTCATTATCCTGTATTTTCCCTTGTCACCTGCACACTGTCGTGCTGTTTGCTGCCCCCTGTATTTATTTCCTCACAATTGTCACTCTTACCTCATGTAACTTGCTGTTTTTGTAGGTTTTTTACCTGTCATTTTCTGTAAAGTTTCTCGCCTGCAATTTCTGGGTTGGTTGTACACCCTTGCGTTGAGCAGTGATCCGCATGTCACTAGCGACTTACACTTGGAGCTTGAGTTGAGTTTCGCGGATGAACTGCCCCATACCACATCTGACGCCCGGCATCAGCTCCTATTACCAATGTATTATATCCTAGCGACTAATATTAAGGTGTCTTGTATGTTCGTCACTTTTGTCCCAGAGTAGCCTGACTGATTCTACCTCAGGCACTTGCAGCCATCTGCGGTTTGTCAATTACCAACAGCTACCAGGCGTTACCTACCACACTTAACTCCGGCGGGGGTGGAACATGGGGCCCGCCCTTAAAACAAATCAAATTGCGATTATCATTGGCTATGGGAAAGTGCAGGGCCGCCAAAGACATCTGGAACTCTTACAGTGCCCGCACATATCCATTGAGTGAGCAAGTCGCAGGCATGCCTTCTTGAGTCCCTGCGGAGTATCTGCCATTTAATGCCGCATTGTGTTGTTTTGTAACATGCACCCGCCATTTCCTCTTGTAACACACTGTTTGCTACTTCTCACATGTTGTTTAAACGACATTTACAATATGACCACAATTCCAACTCATTTGAGCCTGTCTGTGCCCTGCTAGTACAACCAGATATATTAACTAATAATCTGTTACATAACGTATACAGGGCCATGCATGTACCACAAGAGCTCACTCTTCACAAATGGATGCATTCTCCGTGTATACCTAAACTCACTCCGACTTAATGATGGAACTGTTAAATTAAAACTACAGCAGATTTGTGACGTTGCCAGTAATGGTTCTCTTAGTTAGAAAGACACATAAGCTAGCCTGAATTGTCATATACACATCGTGTATATGACCTCTATCATAGTCCCCTTTGCCACTATGGAGATATCTTAAAACCGTTCTTAGGACACGCCCTTAGTTACATAAGCCGCACCTCTAATGAGGACTGCGTAGACACGCCCTTAGTTACACAAGCCGCACCTCTAATGGGTATTGCGTAGATACTGTTCTTAGGCCAGGTCTCACTCTCACAGGACTAGTTACCACAACATTGATCTTGCCACCTTGGGACCTGGATAACCCATAATTCACTGACTCGGGCGCCCTCCTAATAGTGTACCTGGCCCAGGGCCCTCCACCTCTTGTGAATCCTGCAGTTTTGATTAGGCTGTTTACCTGCCAATATCTACAAGAGGAGCCGCACATCCTTGCTTAGCCCTGCTTCTCTGTTGCATTCTGCATGTTATTTGCAATATTTTATGGATGCTAATGGAAGACCGGTGATATTGGTCCCAGGAACCAAGAGATGGGTATGGCAGGTATAACGTTAATGTCTGCAGTGAAAAGCCCTCATGTATCATGCAGAAGACTGATTAGTAATTGTTGTAGCTTTTTACTTGCAGCTCATAAAACTAGAATCCTTCTAACGCCCCACCGTGGACTGTGAAGGATATGGGACTCCTGTACCTTGTGACCCTCGCCGTTACATGAAACACTATGTATACCGCTGTCATTACCCACTTATGCAATGCATTGTACATGTAATGTGCATGTTACTAAAAGCGCTCTACCAGCCTGCAATGGGAAAGTAGTGCTATAGGGAATGAATAGTGCTTCATCAAACGTTATTTGGGTAAGTAGAAGGACAGAGAAAGACATCCTAAGTGCCTGTACTTATATGTAGGTTGAACAAAGTCAAGGCATGTCTCTCCCAAGTCCCTGCCGTTTTGCTGCTGTATTATCCCTGTACTTGTGTTTATTACTCTTTGTAACATGTAACCGTAATGCGGGCACGGCATGGTAGTCTTTATGACAGTGAATTTACCGTCAAATCGTCCTTCCCGTTTAATGTTGTAAATACTGTATAATTGCTACAAGGCCTTCAGCGCCATGACATCTCTTCCAGGCTCTATCCTTCCCCTCAGTGACTTAAGGGTGTTATTACAAAATGTCCTATTAGTACATCTTTCTTACTATCTGCTTAATGCGCAAGCGTATGCCGTCTTTGGCCAAATTACATTGTGATATTGGTACACCTTTCTTACTATCTGCTTGATGAGCCAGCGTATGCTGTTTTATGTGACCAAGCAAAGCGAAAGCATTATGGACATCACCCTGTGATCAGTATTAATTACTTGCTGCGTGAACATAGTAGCCGCAACAATTATGACAGTATCTGACCTGGCTAAACACTGCAAGGTCATTACCAGGAATGGTTATAGCATGGCCTGGCAGGTACACCTAACAGGTGGTGGTACTCCTATCCCTTGTAACCCTCGCCAACTCATGTAACCTCTCATGTATACTGCTGCATTACCTACTTACGCACTGTATGTCCATCTATTGTGTGCATGCTACCTCCAAGCGCTCCCATCCTGCTTTGGAAGAGTAGTGGTCCCTGTGAAGTATTTGCCATTTATAGCAGTATTATCCTTGCACCTGTGTGTGGTACTCTTTTTGTATTTGCCCGCGTCACTTTCCAATTGTAACTGTATGCTACTTCTCAATGCCGTTTGCCTTTGCTACTTGAACAAGTGCCTATTATGTTTCTCCACAGTTGTCGCTTTGCCTCATGAACTTAACGTCTGCCTTTATCAGTTTTTCACCTGTCGTCTACTGTTCCTATTGTGGAGCGCTCTCACGCCTTCGGGTAGAGCCTGCGCTATATAAAAAACGCCTAAATAAATAAATGAACGCCGGTGACCTCAAGAAATTGAAAGACTGCCCCATTAGGGTGCATGTTCGCCGACCCTGCGCGCAAGTAGCTGTGACTCCTGCTGGAGCCCTTAGTGTTCAGGACCTAAACTAACTATCATCGTTGGCGGGTGTGTTGCCGCTTGCGAGAGGACCTTCGCGTCCCTGCTCCAGAGGTGCAGCTGCAAATCCTTGCGATTATGGACAAGCATGTCAGAAGTTCCTGAGAGGGGACTGGAAGGGACCAGGGAGAAACAGTAAAGAGCACACCAGTTGAGATATCAGATAAAGCAGTCTAAAATTATTCCTCAAACACTTGCAATACGCTTACCACTCTGTTTTCATTTGGTGAGGGAGAGGGATAAAATTGGAGCAAAGCAGCTTTGCAGGACTGGGGCTGAATTAAGAAAAACGTTGACTGGTAAACCCTTCCACTGCCTTTCGGAGGCTAAAAGTACCGCCGCTGCTAAGGCTGGCGTTCGCTGCTAAGGCTGGGGTTCCAGCCTCTGATACTATACATGGGCCGGTTATGACCTTCTTGACAATGTCTTTCAGAAACAATACCCACAATGCGTAAGCTGTAGCTCGGCTTCATTTAAACGTAAAAGGACACATTCACCTTACCCTCCAAAAGCATGGGCTTCTTGAAGGATATGATCTTCAAGTCTCTGTTGAATGGAGGCCAGTCATGTATGAACTTAAAATTCCATTCTTTTTCAGTGTGACTGGGTGCTAAGACATGGGCCTTCGACATCAGTTAAGCACATCCTGCTTAAATATAAGTCAATGAAGAAACATAACGACTTGAGGGTCAATATCACTTTTTATGAATTGAAGGTGTGTGAAAAGGTGATTTGTTGTTCAATGGGCAACATAATGACATGACACTTGCATGGATTCACATTTAAGGGAAACCAAAGTATGAGACAAAGGCTCACTGAGCAATATTGTTTAGTAAGGCTATTTCAGTGCTCAATAGCTGTTCACAAGTGCAACACATTAGATGTTGCGCTCATCGAGACTCCACTAGATTGCATCGCCTCATCCTTTCCTGAGCAGGGTGGGTATTTATTACTGCGCTTTTATCAAAGGGCTTATGCAATTTTTTAAAGGGCTTCCCTACCTATTCAACAACATCCTGCACATTCACTTTATGAGCAGGGTGGAAGTCATACATAAAAATATAGGACAACAGAGCATTAAAGTAGATCATAATAAGGATACCGTTCTAAAGATAAATCCAGCAATTGAACTGGGGAAGCGTTGTTGCTGCTTTTAATTATATAAACGTGCTAAAGATCAGCTTAAAGTTAGATTATATTGCAATGAATGAAGCTTTGTGAGTCACGGGCAAAGAAGAACCGGCACTCTGAAATGCATTCTCCTCCCAATGATCCAACTAAACTGCTCTCTCCCAGGGACTTAGAACTAATCGAGTCGCGTGCACTTCTACAAACTGTAAAGGTGCGTTCACCGGAAGAATTGCATTCGTGAGTTATCTCGTACATACATGCAATGCCAGTGAAATTAAGTGTAGCCAATAACACGTTGTTTAGAACGAGTATAGAAATATACTAACAGCACACACGGTTCGATCCCCGGCGCCGGCGGCAGGCCAGCCCAGCACCATGCGACTCCGGGCAACAGCCCGCCCAATCTCCCCGACAGCCCCCAGAGACCCCCACGGGCGACCGTGCGCTTCACAAATGAGGAAAAGAGCATACAATTAGAGTACTCTTTCTTTCAAGGAAACAAACCGTGTCCTCTGCAAATTACGAGTTACCGTGGCTTGTTCACGAGCTCAGAATGGTGGCTGAGTACACCGGGCAGCCTACAACGCGGCCGCTTAAGTGTTAATCAATCACACTCAGCGCGTGGGGACTCACTAAGAGGCCAACTACTCTTAACCCTGAGAATTAAAGGCCGCGCGGCCTATGATTCACACCCAGCGCCCGGAGCTGTGATTCCAACGCACAGCTGCAGGACTGCCCTGCTCGCTGTGGTAACTGCATTAGAACAGCAAACATCTGGAGATGATAACGCACTTCCACACTAGGTTTTGTGTTACCTCAAAGGACATTTCTGTCTCGACGGCGTTGCGATTTGAGGGGGTCGTGCCTCGCAGCTGCGCAGTGCACCCACGGACCTATATGCGCCAATTAATCGTAGATCTCGTTATAGTTTATTTATGCATTTAGGCCCACCAACGCCCTCTGTAACGTTTAATGGCACATTAATACTAACCGAAAGCCACCTTCCTGAACCCCATAAAGCACTTGGCTTCAAAACCTGACGTAATATTTGCGTCGCAGCGTTTTTAAAAGGGTACCGGTTGGACAGCGGGAAAGACATTGTGGGCCTGGGATCCTTTCACATGTCTTTGTGCGTATGTACAATAAATACGGCCCTGAGTTGAGGAGCCCAAGAAGAGGTGCTGAGATATCGAGACATCACGGATGGGCAGGCCGTCGGAGAAGAGAAAATTGTATTCAAGGTGTCGCACCGAGGAGAGCCGGAAAGTTCATTGTGTATCATATACGTACACATCTATGTTAATTGGATTTACACGAACAATCCACGCTGGTCATATGAACAAAATAATACAAGGAATAAATATCACAGCGCAACTCGTGCAGGCATCTCGAGTAAACCGAGGTACGGGGTCTTTAACATTGAACGCAACATTGGGAAGATGCTGCAGCTTTGTTCCCGCTAGTATGTAAAGTTTACTTTGAAGAGTCAAATGACTTATTTAATACTTAAAGGTGGGTACAACACACAACGTCGAATTTTAGTTGCAGCCATTACCACATATCACTTTTATTCTCTGCCAAAAGGGGGGCTCCCTGAGCATCTGTGCCGATATCTAGGGGCTGCGAAATGCTTGTAAACCCTTCCAGACCTACTATCCGGGCATGCACTGAATAGCCGGTTGCCTGCGCCGCTCACAAAATTGACGACGTGGAGCAATGGTGAAGGGAACGAACTGCATCCTTCATTTTAAAATATCGTATTTCGCATTGATCTGCAGACGCGCATCATTTGCGTAGTCTGTTCTGGCCTGAAACACGCGCTTTACGACGGGCATTTTTTCTATTCACATCACTTTAGCAATACTCAACGCGCGCGAAGGAGGCCGCCGCGTGCATCCCTCCAAGGCTAAACTGCACGCAGGGACCGAAAAAATACTCGCGCCACCAATCAGAATCTCCTCGTAGGCACTCGACATTGCAATGTGGCCCCTCTGAACACCCGGACGCCAACCACAAAATGTGCGTCCCAGTTCAATCTTTGCGCCTTGGTGATTGTTCTCCGCTGTCTGCGCGACACCACTACAGGCACGGTAGATGCCCACACACCTACACCAGAACAGACGCCATCTATCCTCTAGAAAACATGGCGAGCGCGGGACCGGAAGTGGACACGAGCAACGCGCAGAGCCCCCATCAAGTCGCAAGAGCTCGCCCGACTGACTCCGGAGCAGCCGCCGAACCGGCTGCAGCTCGACACAAGCATAGAAGGAAGGCGACAGGGCGCACCACACAACAATGGCCCACACATCATTCACCATCGAGGCAGGACAAAAGTATGCATTCAAGGGCCAATATGAAACCACTCTTCCCACCTGCCCCCGTGGGCTGATAGCAAATGAACACAAACAACACGTGCACATCTGTCTGGGAAGGAAGCTGTCCACCCCGGAGCAAACGGCCTCCTCCTACCACACCTAGCTGCCGTTATCAAACACAAATTGGCCTGAAAATAACGCCGCCGACGCACGAAGATTATTCTGTCCACCCGCCTGCGCATGCGGCCAGGCCGCAATTTGGCCACGTCTCACTCCCCCGTGGTAACGCAACCACAGGCCCCTGTGCAACCTGGGCTTGACCCAGGGACGGGGCGGGGGGGAGAAAAGAGCATGGCACTCACCTACAGACGACGAAACCGAACCGATCCGAACCGAACAAAGACGTGCAGCAGGCAGGCACACAACAGCGCAGAGCAGCCCAGCGCAGCAGCCCAGGGAACAAGCGCGGCAGGAAAGACCGAGCAGTGTTGCCGTGCTACCTATAAACCCCTTGGGACCGCCCACAACGCCAGGGGACGCCCTCCCATTGGTCGCTAATGACGAGGGCGGCTCTGGGGCTGGCGCGCTGCAGTTCCTCTCGCGCGGCATGTGGTACTAAGACGCTGTCTCGCTCAGCTCCCCTTTGCGTCGCGCGGCCAGCGGCAAAGTTAAGATATCAAGAGAATCAAGGTCCCAATAGGTGAGACCTTGGGAAAGCATTCTATGCTGACGCAGCAAAAGAATGAAGGTTGATAACGTGTTTCAAAAAGCATTTACAAGTTAACAATTATGTGCTATTGGTGGGGATAGAACATGAGCTGACAAGGAAAATGGATGCTGACTGCCACAACCATTTTGAAATCGAGGTCTACATTATTCATGTTAAAATAAACACACTTTTTCAATCTCAATAATTGATTAGGCTGACCACACCCTGTAATGGAATTATGCATTTTCATAAAAATCACTTTACCAACCTCACTATAGAGGAAAAGCCTCAACGCTTACATCGCTGTTAATGTTCCTAGACTATAGGCCAGTCCCATGCTTTTAAATAGAACTCTGACTGGTACTCCTGATTTTATACTGGGTTAAGTAAGACTATAAACCCTATCATTCTCAATTTAAAAAAAGGGACTGGCTTAACTAGTCACTCGTGGTATTGAGAAATTCATTGGCAATGCACTTTTAACATACGCAAAAAAATGGCTGTTTCGGACGCCAAATTGTTGTTGTTAGTGAACGCGTAGTTACTTCCTATCGTATTATAAGAAAAGTGGAATTCTTTTACTGCCATACCTACTGTAGCTATACATTAACTATTATGTATGTCGATGCGTCTGACAACGTGTGAAACATAACTTCCGGTGCCTTCAAAACAAGGGCCCACGCGCCGGCAGCCAGCTTTTCTTTGCAGACAAGGAGGGGTGAGTCGGCCCAATGTTGACAAGCGCTCAGCTGCCGGAAGTGCGTACTTCATGTCCCGCCCCTTCTCCCTGGTGACGCCGCGCGGCCATTGGCCGAGTCTTGTAAACAGAGTGGCGGCGCCCGCCTCCCCCCCCCCAGGGTTATGTT
Source organism: Lissotriton helveticus (assembly GCF_964261635.1). Taxonomy (NCBI): domain Eukaryota; kingdom Metazoa; phylum Chordata; class Amphibia; order Caudata; family Salamandridae; genus Lissotriton; species Lissotriton helveticus. The sequence goes on from NC_136063.1 coordinate 682,525,297, forward strand.
TTTCATCTCGTCCGTGAGAGCTGAGGTACAGGGGGTGCCGGTGTCGGAGCCCAGTCCACGGTCATGGCCTACATGCGTACGCATCGCCGGAGTTACAGGTAACGTGGAGCGGCCAGACAATCCAGGGAAAAGGTAACTACAATGTTGTCATCCAATATTGTTTCTGCGGGGGAGGCAAGGGACTGCAGTTTCCTCTCTTTCCGAGAGCAGGACAGCTGTCCTTTGATTGTGTCCCGTCCCTTAGCCGAGCTTTCGTTGGCAACGTAACTGTCTTGCTATCGCAGTTTTTTTTTACACATTGTCGCTTAGTACAGGTGAATTGGAATTGCTGAACCCTGCCGGGAGAGAAACTGCATTTTAGGACTTGTTATGCATGGAGGTGGGTGCGGAGCCGGTGTTGTGGAGTTATGGGCCACAGCAGGCGGACGACGGTGCTGCCAGACAGCTTCCACCTGGCTGCGCTCCAGACTTGTGTAATGTGCTTTCTTCTAAGCCCTGCCTGCTAAGTGTTTGTAATGCAGGGCCATCTCCGCTTGTATTTGTTTTGTCTGTGGCTGTCGTTAGCTCTGTCTTGAAGGTTTGCTGCCGGTGTTCTATACCGTCTTTGTCTCACGTTTTTACTGTCAGTGTCCCAAAGGCCCATCTTCTTGTATCAGAAATTTGACAAATATCCGTCCGTACTGACGCGGGGGCCATTTTGGTAGCAGGTACCTGTAACCTTGTAACTTAAAGAGACATTGTATTGTAATGCATGGACAATATAGATCATTGTGCACGCCGTGTCCATAATAGTCCAACAGCCCAGTCCTCACCATGTTGGTATTTTGCAGCAAAGCATTACCAGAACCGGTCCTTCCGGGCTCCCACAATAAAACAGAGGTGTCGGTAAGATCAACTTTACAGCTACATAAGAGACAAGATAACTGCGAAAACGCAACAATACTTTCCCATTTTTTCCGCATTGATTCATGTAATTGATAGAGTGAAAATGTAGTTTGAGGGCCACCGGGACCACTTTACACCTTGCGCACCGAAAAGCCTGTTGCATATTGGCGAGGTTGAAATTATGCCAAAAGGGCAAAAGCGGGTGAAAGCAGCTATTGTGTAACTCCTGTGACGAGTTATGTTGCCACTCACCTCGTACCTTCTGTTCGTTAGACGCTTTTTACGTTGATATTATTCCTTCTCTATCTCACTCCATAAGCCCCTTATAATATCTCCTCAACGATGTGATGCACTTTTAGTTACCAAGTGCTTTATAAATGAATACATATAACAATAATTAACAATAAATATAACACAACAAATAAACTTATGTCCCCAGGGAAGTGGACGAACGTCTGGGGTGGGTGGGAAGGCTACAGGAGACATACTGGAGAATCTATTCTATCCTCAACATGATGCGTGGACTGCTTTTGGGCCCACTAAGATAGAACACTGGTTGCAATATTAGACATAAGCGGTCCTTTGCAATTCGACAGGCACGGGTAGGGAGACCATAGTGGGCGTTAAACCTGTGTTTAACTGACTGTACAAGATTAGTGTAATGTATCTGAGCAAATTGTTGAATAAAAAATAAATATAAAAAAAAACGTATGTCCACCACATTGCTAAAGGTCCTCTCTTCGTATTACTGGGCTTTAGTGCAAAGGTGTTCAGCATAAGTCTATAATGGCAAGGTCGTTTCTAGCTTTTCAAGATAAACCCTGCCTGAATGCTTTCCATTTAGAAGATTAATGTATATGGAGTTGTCATAGGTGGATAGCCAACACTCTGGCGTAAGTCTGACCCGCCTGGATTTGCTTTGGTTACAACTGTGTTAATGGAGTGGTTTTTACACACAGTGCTGTTCTAAATTTGACTTCTTCAATGCCTCCTTGAATCTAAGGCAATTAGCACCTTGAATTTATTTCACTGTTCGTTATTTATGCTATTTTACAATGCAAGTGTTTTCAGATAACGTTATTGCGCTGTATACTGCTGAAACCTTTTGGACATTTAAATGGGAGTATACATTTATCATTTAACCAAATGTGGAAGAATACCCATTGCAGCTTCATTTATACAGAAAACACAAAAAAATGGATAAATAAAGAAACAGTGAGCAAAAAATAAATCTGGCTAAATACAGATGGAACTGTCAAAAAATAAATACCATAAGGGGAGCCCTAATCATAAGGTATCAATGTCAGCATGTCCAGAAGTAAAACAACTTCTCTACATCGAGTCCATTCAGTTCTACAATATCCTTGAGTTTTTTAGGTGTCTGTGTACACCTGTAGTACAAACGTTCAATCACATCCTTGTTAAACTTCTTACTTCTGCACTATTTAGCTCCATGCCCTTTTTTCTTGCCTTAACAACGCAGTCTGAACAACAACTGTGTCATTACAACATGTTCCTTTAGCACGCACTTAGTTACAGCGACTTGCCATACGGAAGCGCTGGACTTTGAATAGTATAATTTACTGTTCCAACTCCAGTCTGTGTATCGCTAGGGAAGGTGTTGACTTAAAATCCAACACGAGTCCAACACTGTGTTCCATAAAGCAAGTCATTGTAACGACCTTCGTGCTAAAGGAATGCATGGTAAAAACACAATTGTTGTTCAAGAGTGCATTGTAAAGGCACTGCCTGGTTCAGACTGCATGGTAAATTATGTTTCCCATAGTGCATACTTTCAGCAGAAAGTGTTTGGCTTTAACGGACAAATTTCGTACTCACTAAATTCTAGTCTCATCACAATCTAATTTTGGCTAGTTAACAAATTAATTTGCTCCCTTAGGACCCGGACAAGGTTTACCTCTGTGTCGAAATGCTTGTCCCACACACCATTGCATAAAGTGTGAAAATATTTTTCTACTTGCTCCATTTGATATACGGATCTCCAGGAACCAAAAGAAACAAGCATTTGCAAAGCAATGCATCTCGTATTTGCGAGAGTTTAAGCTATTGGCATTGTAAATGACAATGCCTTTTATTTATCTGTTTTGATTATTAACCCATACATAAAAGACATTGTCTTCACAAACTCTTGTAAATGCAAGACCTATTTCATTTAAAAGAAGTGGCCGCCATTGTCCCGGGCTGCTTTGAAAGTGAAAGCGCGCATGGCACGCTGAATGTTGCAGGAAAGCATGTGGTGCCTGCTGTAGGAGAAGCTCGTTAAAGAAAATAGTGCTTTCAGACAAAATAAGAAATACCATGTAGCAGAAGTAAAAGGGCCAGTCCTCATGGGAGGTTACAAATAAAGACAAGGAGGTACTAAGTAGGTACTAACAAGCCTATTAGAGAATCGGAAGCCAGCATTTACAAAAGACAATGACGCAAGCCAATGAAAAATATGGGTCCATACTCGAATACAGCATGCGCTGCCCAGGCTCGACCTCAAAATGACAGTGCTGTGACGTTTTGCATGGTGCCCAAAAGTTATGTATGGACTGACCACCTGAATTAATGTCAATATTCCTGAAACAGAACCCAGCTCCACCACCGTTATAAGTAACGGGAAATATACATTCTTATTACCAGAGCTAATATAACATATGCTGGTGCTCAAATGTCAAAGTCATGCCACAAAATCACCTAACCAGTGAAGCAATGTAGGTTAGACTACCCCACTTTAAGTGAAACACACAGTAAACAACCCATCAAGTGGTTGATGACGGCTTCATTGCACCCAGATTATCACACTTTTTAAGTGTTCTCCATACCTCTGCTATACAGACAGCAACCCCTGAGAGTAGAAAACCAGGGACCTAGCTCCTTACACTGATAGCGGTCAGTGGCCTCAGTTGATTGTTAGCTTCTTGGGTAGCGCTTGCCCCAGTTTGGGTCAGAAGTCTGACTTATCTTATCTTATCTTAAGTGCAATTTGTAGAGCGCGCTAACACCAAAAGGCTTCCTGGCGCTTTAAGACAGAGTGAGTGAGGTTGAAAGCGAGAGCAGTGGAGTTTTAACCAAGGGAAGGGAAGAGGTGAGTTTTAAGCAATTTCATGAAGTTCAGGAGGGAAGGGGTGGACTTGATAGAGAGAGGGAGGAGATTCCAAAGCCCGGGAGCCAGGTGGGAGAAGCGACGACCACCGAATTTCTTGGTTTTAGCTTTCGGGGTAACTAGCAGGTGACGGTGGGCTGATCGGAGGTTGCGAGTTGGACGATAAGGAGTAATTAAGGATTTGAGAAACGCGGGACCGGAGCAGTGGAGGGTTTTAAATGTGAGGCAGGCCACCTTAAAGGCTGCCCTTTGGCCTATTGGGAGCCAGTGCAGTCTGTGAAGTAGAGGTTTGGCCGATTGCCATCTGGGGGTTTTATGAATAAGGCGGGCCGCCTGGTTTTGGACAACCTGAAGGCGGTGTAGCAGGGATTGTGGGAGACCGTAGTAGAGGGAATTGGAGAAGTCCAGACGAGAAAGTACAAGTGAGATGACAACTTGGGTAAGTGCGGCGGGCGGAAGTAAGTGGCGAACTTTACGGATCTTCCGGAGCTGGTACATACAAGATGAAATTACCGCACCCACTTGGGCTTTAAGGGACAGTTCGGTGTCGATAATCACTCCCAGACTCTTCACTGATTTGACCGGGACTGGGGAGGGACCTAGCTCCGAGGGCCAAAACTGCGGGCCCCAGTGAGCATGGCTGAGTCCAGGAAGAAGGAGCTCAGTTTTCCCGGGGTTTAGCTTCAGTTGGTTCCGGTTCATCCAATGTTGGATGTGGATCATAACTGCGTGAAACGTGTTGATGGCATGAGGTGAATTGAGCGGGAGGACAATCTGTAAATCGTCGGCATAGTTGTAGACAATGATGTCCCATTTCTGAAGAGAGTGGATCAAGGGCCGGAGGTATAGGTTAAACAGGAGCGGTGAAAGAGAGGAGCCCTGAGGGACTCCGCAGGTCGTGGGGGTTTTTGTTGCGGTGTAGGGGCCCAGGCGGACAGCCTGTGTTCTTCCAGTCAGGAAAGACTCGACCCACTTAAGAGCAGTACCCTGGATGCCTGCCTGTCCGATACGGTGGAGTAGGATGTTATGGTCCACCGTGTCGAACGCGGCCGACAGGTCCAGGAGTACGAGGGCTTGGGGGAACCCCGCATCCGCATTGCTCCTGAGTGTGTCCAGGACTGCCAGAATGACGGCCTCAGTAGAGTGGGCAGGTCTGAAGCTGGCTTGGTTTGGCTCAAGATGACAGGAAGATTCGATAAAGTTTGACAGACATCGGGTGACATGGGCCTCCATTAATTTTGAGAAGTAGGGGAGAAGGGAGATGGGACGGTAATTGGAAGGCTCCACGGGGTCGGCGCCAGGTTTCTTGAGGAGGGGCACTAGGATGGCCTCCTTGAGAGAGCTAGGGACGATGCCACTGCTGAGTGAACCATTCAGTAGGGGAAGAATACAGTCGGGTAGATTAAGGCAGATACTCTGCAAAACAGATGGCGGACAGCAGTCATTAGGGGAGCCGGATTTAACGCGAGTGGCCAGTTCCGCTAATGAGATAGGGTTCAGAGCAGGAAAGGTAGTGAGGGTCAGGGGGTTGTAAGAGGAACTGTCCGATGGGTATGGCTGGGGAGGGGAAGGGATAGAGTTTTTGATTTTTGTGATCTTTTCCACAAAGAAGAGGTTGAGAGTGTCACATGCCTCTTGAGTAGGGGTCTGGGCTGGGAGGGTTCTGTCGTCTGTGGTAAGTTCATTCATGACTTTGAACACCTCCTTAGATTTGTTAACCGCCGACGAGATCCTATTGGAAAAGTGTTCTGTTTTGGCTAGGGTAATGGCAGTTTTGTATTCTCTGCGCGCAGCCATATAGGTCTGCCTGGCTGAGATGGAATAATCGCGTCTCCAGATGCGTTCCAGCTGGCGCGTTTTTTAATTTGTGTTGTTTGAGGTCATCAGAGAACCATCTGTGAGAATGGTGATGCCTAGTGCGGGGGAATTTGACCAGGGGGGGCAAAGTGGTCACTGGCCGACTTCAGCCAGGATCCGATGTCGTATTCTATTCTGTCGATGTCATCAGAGGGATTAAAGACTGGACGGGTGTCGGCCAGGGTTGTGATGAAGCCCTGGGAGTCATATGTACTCCATTTTCGTGAGAAGCCGCCGGCCATCAGAGGAGCAGGAATCCGGCCGACGACAGTGATGGAGGTGTCAACTAAGTAATGGTCTGACCAGACACAAGGGGATATATCTGGCTGGGACAGCGCCAGATTGCAGGTCCAGATCTGGTCCAGGATGTGGCCCTTGGTATGGGTGGGTCGGGTGACCTGTTGGGTGAGGTTCAGACTGTTGAGAGACTCAAAGAGCTCTATAGCATGGGGACCGGCGTTGGTGTCATTGAACCAGTAGTTTAGGTCGCCGAAAAGGGCGAAGCTGGAGTGCTGCGTTAGTAGATTGGACAGCTGTTCGCTCATGAGGGTAGAGAAGGATGGCATAGGATATGGAGGCCGGTATAAGAGGAGGAAAGTGAGGGCACCGGAGTCAGTTTCCACAGTAATAAGTAAGTTATCCACTTTAGGAAGGGGGAGGGAGTAAGAGGAGATCGAGTTCAGGCGCTTAGATATAATGGCTGCCACCCCACCCCCGGGCCGGTCACCAGGGCGATCGGCATGGAGAATGTAATAGTCAGGGGGGAGGGCCGCCAAAATATCTGGGAGGGACTCTGACGTTATTCATGTTTCAGTCAGCAAGAGTATGTCAGTGTTGTTGTTGGATAATAAAATGTAGATGTCCTCATAGTGTTTTACTAGACAGCGGGTGTTCAAATATGACACCCTAATGGAGGTAGCGTTCTTGATCGGTTTGACTGAAGGTGAGCGTCCGCATGGAGGGTGTAGAGCAGGGCGCGTCAGGCCGGCTGTGTGTATACGGCGGTTGGTATTAGGAGACAGCGGGGGGGCAAGATGCTGTAGCTCTCGGAGGGATTGAGACGAGTATGAGGTGAGGTGGCCAGCGAGGCTTGCCCTAAGACCCGGCCTGGCGCGGACGGGCGCAGACGGGCTTCCCTTTGGCGCGCCTTCGGCGCGCCCGCTGCGCGTCCGAAAAATACACATTATTTGTAGGTGTGGAGGGGCGACGTCGAGGGTGTGGCCTCAGAAGGGGGCGTGGCCTCCATCCATGCCGAGATGGCGGCAGGGAGAGATTGTTTGCTCTGGGGGCCGCGGCAGCGCTGGATCCACTGCGCGATCACAACAGGAGCAAGTGAGTGCCAAGTGCAACAGAGTAAAGTGACAATCAGTACAATAGTAAAGTTTTTTAAAATCAAGTAAAAACGCTCTCTGCTTCCGCCTCAAGAGCTCAGATCTATCTTAATGAGGGGCGCTTGTATTCAGCGCTATTTGTAGGGCGGCGGCGGGGGCGTGGCCTCCGAAGGGGGCGTGGCCTCCGTCCTCGCCGAGATGGCGGCAGGGAGGGATTGTTTGCTCTGGGGGCCGCGGCAGCGCTGGATCCACTGCGCGATCACAACAGGAGCAAGTGAGTGCCAAGTGCAACAGAGTAAAGTGACAATCAGTACAATAGTAAAGTATTTTAAAATGAAGTAAAAACGCTCTCGGCTTCCGCCTCAAGAGCTCAGATCTATCTTAATGAGGGGCGCTTGTATTCAGCGCTATTTGTAGGGCGGCGTTGGGGGCGTGGCCTCAGAAGGGGGCGTGGCCTCCGTCCTCGCCGAGATGGTGGCAGGGAGAGATTGTTTGCTCTGGGGGCCGCGGCAGCGCAGGATCCACTGCGCGATCACAACAGGAGCAAGTGAGTGCCAAGTGCAACAGAGTAAAGTGACAATCAGTACAATAGTAAAGTTTTTTAAAATCAAGTAAAAACGCTCTCGGCTTCCGCCTCAAGAGCTCAGATCTATCTTAATGGAGGGAAGAATGGGCCACATCACCTTGTTGGTAAATATGGCACTGTTCACCTACTGGTATGCACCAGCTGTGACCAAGCTAGGGTTAGTCACCTCATAGGTGGAGCCAGCACATGAGGAGAAGGTTGTCCCATGTACAGGCTTAGTTGCTAGGGAAGATGTTGATAGAGGATTACTGGTAGGTTCAGAGGTAGGTTCAGAGGGGCACAGTTAGGTTCAAAGGGTCATAAACCAAAGAAGTGCCTCTGCAAAGGTAGCAACTTGTCCACTTTCTACCACCTGAGCAGTGAAGCCTATCAACAGTTTGATTATTCTACGCTAGCTCTTGGCCTTTTCTGCATGGGCACTCTCGATTTTTCACCTTCTGCTTAACCCTATATTTCTGCTGGGTTTAGAACTCTTTGCATTTTACCCCTGTTAACCAGCGGTAAAGTGCTTGTCCTCCACATTTTATCATGGTTAAAATGGTATGTTTAACTTGCCTATTAGTCCCAAGTATGTGGTACAAAATGTACTCAGGGCTTGGAAGCTGACTCCTTCCCTTCTTCCCCCCCCCTCCCCCTTACGTGCTAAGCCTTTTTTTGTCTATTTGGGTTAGTTCGCACTTAGGCCTCTCTGTACACTTCTTCCACATATGGTATCCATGCTGAATTTGCTTCCTTTTCTTCCAACATCCTGAGGATGACCGAGGGGACTAAGAAATTAGCCAACATACGATGTTTTTTTTTGGGGGGGGAATGCTGCAAAAGAAAGTGTCTGTTTTTTCACCCTGCAAATGGTATCAATGGAGCGTTTGCGGGACTAAAATTGCCATCTTCCCAGCTTTCTGGGAAAGGCAGACTTTAGTCAGAAACAAACATTTTCTACACAGTCTTTGCATTTTACGTGGACATAGCCTATTTGTCCTATTTTTTTTTAGCTTTTAACCTCCTTCCAGTTAGTGGTAAAAATGGGTGTGAAACCAAAAATGGCTTTCGAAAAGCTACACATTTCTTAAATGTAGACAAAACTCTGAATTCAGCCAGGGGTCATTTGTGTAGATTTTGTAAGGTTTTCCTATAGAAACTAAGTTAAAATAATTTTTTTGAAATTGAGTGGGAAAAAAGACAGCCATTTCTGTCTGTTTTCACCTGTAACTTCTTCTAAGTATAGCAGATTTTTTTTTAAGCAATATACAGTTACGTCTGCTAAACCCTTCTGGTTACGGGGATATATAGGACTTGAAGGTTCACCAAGAACCTGAGGTACCCAGAGCCAATAACTGAGCTGCGCCTTTCAGTGGTTAGTCATTGTGTACTGGGTATACAGCAATTCATTTTATACAATATAACGAGTGAAAAATAGGTATCAAGGAAACCTATGTATTTCTGAAATGAGAACAAAATATGGAGTTTAGAAGCAGTGGTTATTTGCACATCTCCGAATTTGTGAATTAGAGTGCATTTTTCAAAATGACTTCTTTTTTCCACATTTTCTTACATTTGGAAGGCAGAAATGCATAGAAAGTCAATCGGTAATAACACTTGATCTGATACTCTGTGTTCCCCTAAGTCTCCCAATAAAATTCGTAATTAACTGGTGTGGGTATGTCTTGTGCCCGCGACAGAAAATGGGCCAATACTTAATCGTGGACACATCACATTTTCCCAGTGAAAACTGACCCTATCTTTTGAAATGTGCCTAGATGTGGATTTTGGACCATAGCTCCGCCTAGGGAATCCTTGCAAAGCTGTAAATTTTTGAAAACTAGACACCCAGGGGAATCCTGAATGTGGTGACTTGTGTGGCTCTCACCAGGTTCTATAACCCAGAATCCCTCGCAGAGGAAGTCACCTGCGTTTTTGTCCCAGGCTCAGTGGGCATCTAGGCAAATCTACCAAACCCAGACATTTTCTGAAAACTAGATAACCGGGGGAGTCCATGTAGGTATGGCTTGCGTGGATCTCCAATGTTTTCCTACCCAAAATGTCCTGCAAACCTCAATTGTAGTTTAAAAAGAAACACATTTTCCTCGCATTTCTGTGTGGGTAAGTTGTGGCATCACCAGGCCGACTCAAATTTCCTACCACCCAGCATTTTGTCAAGTCTCCCGATAAAAATGCTACCTGACTTGTGTTGGTGGCACAAGTTAACATGACAGGGAAGTGCCCAAAATGTATTGTGGAGACATCAAAATTATCAGAAAAATGATTCCATGCGAACCTCCAATTTAGCAAAAACAAATCACATTTTCCTTACAATTCTGTCTTTGATCACAGTGGTAGCACAAATTTCCAACCACCCAGCATTCCCCTTGGTCTCCTGATTAAAAATGATACCTCACTTGTGTGACTGTCAAAATCAAAGTCAGCTTAAAATGTATATATAAAATAATATCGCGCTTGGAGCTCACTGTGCTATCCCCATCAATCTCTGTTTTTGGCCCTTCCCAGTCGTAGGCCCTTGACGCACCCACACAAGTGAGGTATAATTTTTTTAGGGAGACTGAGGGGAACGCTGGGTGGTAGGAAATTTATGCCAGCGCAGTGATCCGATGTAGAAATGTGAGAGGTTTGATTTTCTTTAAATCTAAATTTGAGGTTTGCAGGGGATTCTGGTTAAGAAAATGTTGGGGAATCCACTCAAGCCATACCTCCCTGGGCTCCCATGGGTTTCTAGTTTTCAGAAATGTCTCTAGGTTTGCCTTGATGACAGCCGAGCCAAGACCAAAAAAGCAGGTTCCCCCTTAGCAAAACCAGGTCCTTTGGTAATAATTTGTGTATCTCCACAATATGCTTTGAGCCCTTCCCTGTCGCAGGCATGTGGCCCATGCACACATGGGAGGTAGCAGTTTTATTGGGAGACTTGGAGGTATGCTGGATGGTAGGAAATTTGTGCCCGCCGTGATCCCATAGCTTTCCCACACAGAAATGCAAAAATCTTATTTATTTTAGCTAAATTTGAGATTTGCAGAGGGATTCTGGGTAAGAAAACGTTGGGGGATTCACACAAGCCACTCCTCCCTGGATTCCCCCTAGTGTCTAGTTTTCAGAAAGTTTTTTTTTTTTGTACAAATAGTCCCTGGTGCCTGGTGGGCTTTCTAGCCCCCCCCCCCCCCCCCTCACCCCCCACTCCTGGGGAGGGAGGGCAGATCAGGGTCTATTGAATTACCTGCCCCCAAGGAGTGACAGAAAGACATTGGTCCCCATTTATGTGGGTGGAGGCATTACCATGCCCATTATGGGCGGCCCCATCTCTCTTTTATAAAAAAAAAATGAAAATCCCTTGTGTCTAATAGGCTTCCCCATGTGCCCTCCAGGGGGATAGAAAGACTGTCCCAGTATTGTTTGAGGGAGTGGGGGCATTGACACGCGTATTTTGGGCAGCCCCTCCCCTATGTATTAAAACAAAACATAATCCCTGGTGCCTAGTGGGCTTTCTGCCGCCCCTGGGGGTCAGATCTAGGACTACTGCCGCATCTGCCGCCCAGGGGGTGGGCAGAAACACTTGACAATTTCATTTGAGTGGGTACTCGAGCTGGCCCATTGTGGGCAGCCCCCACTCCTTTTATAATAAAAAAAAAAAAACTGGTGTTTGGTGGCCTTTCTGTCCCTCCATGTGGGACAAATCTAGGGTACTAACCCTGTCTAGCCCCCAAGGTGGGCAGAAAGACTCTCCCATATGTGTTTTGAGGGGGGGGGGGGTGAGTGCATTGGTATGCCCATTGTGGGCAGCCCCCTCCCCACGTATTCAAGAAGCACATAATCCCTGGTGCTTAATGGGCTTTCCTCTCCCCGAGGGGGCAGAAAAACTGTCTAATTTGTGTTTGGGTGGGTGTGGGCACTGGCATGCCCATTTAAGGCAGCCCCCACCTCTACGAATAAAGAATAAAAAAAATCCCTGGTGCCTCATGGGCTATCGCCACTCCCTCCAGATCATGTGCTATTGTCTCCATCTGCCTCTTGGGGGGAGGGGTGAAGGGGGCTTTTGCCATACCCTTCCCGGGTGGGGGCGCAGATCAGGTGCTATTGCCTCCTTCTGCCTCCTGGGAGGAGGGTGGGGGAGACTGAGGCAATATTTTTAGGGGAGTGGGGGCATTGGCATGCCTATTCGGGGCAGCCCCCACCCCAGAACTACAAAACAAATAGTCCCTGGCTTGCTAGTGGGCTTTCTAGAGGGCAGAAAGACACATTTAATCCAAGAACGTTGGGGGGAGCAAACGCCTGTGCCCAAGGGACCCTTCCCTGGTGTTTAGTGCGTAATCCCTGCTTGGGAATCGCCCTCCTACAGCAATCCCCAAGCAGGGATCCACTAGGGAGGGGTTCCATTGAAAAGGGCGGACTTTCCCCTTTCTAATGATACCTCTCCCGTCTGCCTTGGTGCTCGCGGCTGAGATAGCCTTTTGTGCAGTGAAGCATTGAAAGTGAAAAGAATCGAACAACTCATTTCATTGTCGTTTTCAGTGAAATTAAATGACGTCAGCGCGCCATGCGCGCTGATCGTCATTTCACTGAAAACCCAGAACAGCCTCATGACCTAAAGAAGCTGTTCCCCCAACTCCCAAAGCTGTTTTGGAGAAAAGCAAATACATCAGGTGCTTGCAACAGAGGGATTTCCAGTGTCATGTGTGCGGACAGCCGGGAGCTGTCTGAAGCACTCGAGCACTTCCGCGTTGGGCGGCTCCCAGCCGTCTAACGTGCCAAAGGGGTTACATTCTACTAGTGGACTGCAGCTCCTATTGTGCCATTTACTACAGTGGACGTGGAAACATGGGGTCAGGCCTAACATTTTAGCTTTACAGTAGCAGTCCCAAAACTGCAATTTTCCCCGTCAAACCCTTTTGATAGGCCAACACCTCTCTTATAAGCATTAACAAGTCTCCATCCCCAAATAATAATCCAATTTCTTACACCAAGTATAAAGTTCTCTGTGTTAGATTATTTGGGGTTACATTTTTACAGCCCTTAAGCACATGTGCTTTGTGCAAACTGGAAACTTTTATTTAAAAAGTTGACATTGTAATATCTAAACTCTATAAAAGTAAACCCATTGCTGTAAAATTAAATGCCTTATTGTTTAATTTTGCTTGCAGCAGAGTCATGAGCATTTTTCATTTTCTCTGCCGGCTAGCTTTGAAGAACCATATCCTGTTAACATCCATGTGTGCAACGTTATTAAGCTTCTCGGAGTACTAGCAGCAGTTTCAGTACTCTTATATTGTTATTATTTTTAGTTTTGTTGTGATTAGTTGTAGTAGCAGGACTAGCAGTAGTAGTATCCTTGCATTATTATTTTTATCGTCATTATTACTGTTTCTTATATTTCAGCCTTCGCCATTTGTGTACCTCTGTTGTATTTATTACGTGATAAATAGTTATTATTGTGCTATCGATAAGAATTGGCTTGTAGAAGCTGCTCAAGGCACTGGATTGCGTTGTTTGCCGTTTGCTGCTAAGAAGACGCGTTAGCTCATAGAAAGTGCTCAAGGTGTTGGATTGTAGGGTTCGCCATGTGCTCCTAAGAGGCGCGTGGTAGTCCAATCAGTGTGACAGGGGCCGGCGGGCTACAGCCGTAGGCAACAGAGCGACTGCTACTACGGGTAGAATATTTGGGGAGTCAGCGCTTCTTAGCGCTATAAATGTTGTTTTTCTCCATTTTGAGTGGTTTAATTAATTTTGCAGTGCAAAGAAGGAGACACTTCGAGTATAAAATATTCTGAAATGCTGATAGATTAATAATACAAGGTGTAAACCACACTGCCGTGCACGCCCTCGACATCCCAAGAAGAACCCACATTGTTATGGGAGCAGAGTCACCACGGGTATCAGGAGGCTTTGCAAGAGGGGGCACGGGGGGCCAGCTTCAGCCCAATGTCCGGGTCCACCATGTGATGGGGCACTGAGGACTCATCATAGACTCTGCCAGAGATGGCATGTGCTCCGTTTTGAACATATATTGTGCTCGTACTTATCAGCCAAGCAGTATTTTAATTTCTTTATTTATGTGCAGTTGCTCTAGCTAAACACATAAATGTCCGAAAGGCGAGACCTATTGGCTATGCCAATGCTTGTTATCTACTTTTTTCAAATTACCTTGTAGACAGTGCCCCTTATGTTACAGCTAACCTTTTATTTCTTTGCATGCATACATACATATGTACTTGTGTGGGTCGCTACTGTTGGCCTTTTTATAAATTAAAGTTTTAATTAGTGCCTAGCTGTAGTACTATATGTTCCACCTAATAAGTATGCAGTATGAAGAACAGCGCTATGTTCACTAAGGACGTGATTGGGAACCAATACACCACCCTAGCGAATTTTGTCTTTCCTGCCACCATGCGGAATATGAGCGAGCCAGACTAGTGCAGTGACCTTACGTTGCGTGCACCTCTGGACACACCCACTAGTTTTGGTAACCTCGACAAGACGCTCTTTAGATCTGCCGTCCTCTGCACCCCATTCATTTTGGTGGCCGATTGGATTATCATCTAATGGACTAATAGTATTCAGGACCCTTTTAGACATTGGGCCCCTTTTCCGGTTGGATACCGGACTCCGTATGACTGCCCGTGAGTGAGTGACCCTTCGCCAAGTCACCTTTGGATGAAGACTGGGAACGACACACCCGGACATCCGGATTCCCACATATTTGTGCATTCTATTATCCATTCAACTTTGGAATTTCACCTATAAATCATCGATAGGTGGCCCGTCCAGTCGCATTGACGTGAGCCCTACACGTTACCAGTGGTCCCCTGCCCCCCCCCCCCCTCCTTCTGAGCCCCAGTCCTGAACAAGACCCGCAGCAGAGGTCGTGAATTTCCCCTTTTTGCGCCAGGGTCGAAACGTCGACTATCACACCCCCATTATTCTGAGGCCTACACCTTTTTCTTGTCATTGTCCCTGCCCCTTCCCCTTTCGTATGATCGAATTATATGTATATTAATGTATGGGTAGGCTTTTTTGGTTGTCCAACTGAAAAAATTGTATTTCTAGTTGTACATAATTATCTTAACTTTGTCTTCTGAGCTTTTTCTCTTTTCAATTCACTTGAGCACCCCCTTTTTTTCTTACTGCAGTTTGCAGTCTTCTCTTGATCAATTATTTTATGAACATGTAAATAAATTTGTTATTATACAAAGAAAGATCAAGTATAATTGGCCTTTTGTATTGTTTGTGTTGGGTTTGTTGGATTAATACTGTTTTTTTGCAAATAATACATCTCCTTTTTACAGATTTCATCTGTTTACCTCAAAAAATACGATTTACATTAAGTGACAGTTTGAAGTTGTGTCAAGGACCACTTTGTTTTTATATATAAACTGCTACCCAGGTCCTTTGACTCATTGGGTAAACCCCATTGTTTTAATGGCAGTCTAGTGCAGTGGCAACTTGGGGAGAGCTTCCATTACCTGCAATTGAATTAAAAGAATGTATATTTTCTAATAATGCTGTACTACTCAGTGGACAAAGTTACTGTGGCAATAGCAAGAATTGGCAGACCCCAAGCCTGTGTTTGCGTTAATGCTCTATTGATGACAAAAGATGATGTTAACTTTTATCCGAACACTTCAAGACAGAATTGCAGTTACTTGTGAGGGACCTCCGTAGCCCATAACACTTATTTATAATTCCTTCAGTAGTTTTAATAGAAGGGACAAGCATAGATCTTATTGAACATATTGTTAGCACGACTCATTTTTTGGGATGTTAGGCCAAGGAACACTGGAGTACCTGCAGGGAATATTTTTATAACTACGCAAACATCTTAAACATGAGGTCCATTTCGGGGTCTAGTTGAGAGAGACTACAGAAGCCTGGGTATGAATATGACAGGAGAGTGGCAGATTGATATTTTTATTGGCCTTCAATGTCACCTCAGGCTGCAGCACAGGCAGGCCTGCCTACCATAATGAGGGAAAGCCCCAGCCACTAGAATCAGCGTCTAGTCCTGGCAATACAGCAAAATACTCCAGATACAGCTGTACAATTAATCAGGGAGTGGTCAAAAGTAGAGACTTTGTGATAGTGGTGGCTGCACCAGATCCTCATTGGTTCACACAGAAAGTTCACGGTGCCAGACAGACGGTCCATCACTGTGTTCACTCTATATGAGCGAAATTGCTGTGATCCTAAAGTGAAGCCACTTTTGTTCTGTGATGTGCATGTTTGTTGGCCTGGGGCTAAACATAAATATTTTGTTCTTAGCCACAGTGGCTAGCTTTATCAAAACGCTGAGCATGCTGACTGTGCATCAGTACAATAGCAATGTCATCATCAGCCCTAGAGGGGCATTCTACGTGGTTCTGGTCTGGACTGTTTTTTGTGTATTTGTGTTTTTTTTTTAAATCAACAGAAATCTATCTCAAGTTGCATCAGGCTAGGACTTAGCTATAAGGCAAACATCCAGGATTCATGAGCGCTCCTCCTCCCCGTCACGCCCCAACCCAAAATCGTTTTCCTCTACTTGCCACAGGCGTAGTTACGATTTTGCCCTAAGATTTGGTATAGGGAATGGCATATTATTCATCAAGGTTTTGAAAATGGACTTGCTGATAACTCCAACCATCAACAACTTGTTTTCAAAATGCAAACTATCCAGGATAACCAACTCCATTTCCCGAAAGGCTTCTTCAGGGCATGGCAGTCCTCTATATATGTTCTAAGCTCCTTTCATTTTAAATTAGACTTTGCTTGAAGCTGCCCAACACAAAGTAGAGATCCTAATTTAACCCCCGCCACTTGCCCCCAATCATCCCTGGTTGAGCCCGAATTGCTCTACGAGATGGGTGGCGTGGGTTTCCTGACAAGAGGAACTTTAACATTGCCTTTGGGGCGCCAATGCAAATGTCAAATGGGAAACAGTGCTATGCTTTTAGTGAATGACAACAGAGTGCCAATGAGTCACTCTGTAATGGGCCATCAGTAATGTTTTTGTTACTCAAGTCCTGGTGGTGTCGAATTGTGAGGGAGTGGGGGATCAGATCTAAATAACCCCCAAAAGTCTCATGCACTGAGGATAATTTTACACTTTTCTGGAAGACCATGCTCCCATCATCATATTTGCAATCGTGTATTTTTTGTACTTTTTTAAAAATGGAAAACTAAACATAACTGCAACCCAGTAAAATTATTTTACAAGGGGGGGGGGGGGGTTATGGCAATAAAAAGTTTGAAGACCTTTGGCTTAGAGTGAGATGCAGTCTTCCCTCCACCTAAATCAATTTTCCTGTCGATCTATCCTGACCCATCACAAAATCAGCTCTTTGGTCAGGAGAAACACACTGGGAAAGGGGAAAACCTATTTTGCCCATCACTCTAGGTAGAAATCTGGGGACAAGTCCCCACTCGCCCATTACCAACTCTAGCTTTCGCTTATCTTCTTTGCAGTTTTCGTTTACTTTAAACAGATTTTTTATGTCAACGGTCATGTACAGTGCAGTGCTCCGTAACCCAGGAAACATCTGCCACATTAAACATTGCAAATGATTTTCATTGACGATTAATTTGTACATTACGAGTATCATAGTCAGTGAAAACAATATAACATGAACACATTGAACCACCCACCCCCCACTTGCACTAACCCAATACTGCGCTTCTTTGGCCACCCCATTGCCCATCCCAACAAATCAAGTCTCTCACTACATAACTGATCCCTTACCCATGAGGCCCACATATCAACCCAGACATAGATACATCCACCGGTGGCACTGGGTTCAAGTCAAAGCCTTGGTAGTCTGCCCATCTTTTCCAGATTTTGGGGTGCTTTTGCGGGCAACCCTTGGCTTTAAATATTGGGATCTCTAACCCCATACAGAAGTCCAGACCATTCTTCCACGCCGAAAGATAAGGTGGGGCCGTCGCCTTGCACAGTCTCGCTATATCCAGTTTAGCCAATGTCAGCCCCAACAGTAGCAAGTGCCTCTTGTAAATGTTACCTCCTATACCCTCCATGATATTTGCAATTGCTAGTCTTGGCAAAGAGGGAAGCTCCCACCCCAACACTTCTGCCAGACAGGCCAAGACCCCCATCCAAAATGTCGTGAGTGCTGTGGAAGGCCAGATTGTATGTATTAGGGACCCCTCCTCCTGACCACATCGCAGGCATATCGGGGATGTCACAAGGCCTGCCCTCGGCAGCCTGAGCCTGCTATAGCAAGCCCGGTGAAGGTATTGACTAAGACGCAACCGCGTTGCTATCGCTACTTCCCTAGGGGAGGCCAGTGCGTCCATTCAGTCGGCGCCGTCCAGTTGGCCAAGATCACTAGCCCATGCCTCTCTAAGTTTATCCAGTATAGTGGAGCTATGGGTCACCAGTGACTGATCAATCTTCAATATTTTATGGTCCTGCAGATCGCCCATGAAGACTTTGGCCTCGATTGGACTGAATTCGGGGAGAGCCTCAAATCCAGAGATGCTGGAGTAAATGGCATGCCAAAGTTGAAGGTATTTATAAAACTTGGTTTCAGGCATGTGGTATTCTTGTTGAAGATCTTGGAATGATTTAATCACCCTGCCTCATATTACATCTCCTAAAGTGGAGACTCCTATGTTGTCCCGACCTCGAAATCCGTATAATGCAGCCAGCTGCGGCAAACGACCATTGTGCCATACTAGGGTTTCCCTAGTCAATTTGTTCCACCACCCCTTATTTCGGAGGGACTGATTCCACACTTGGAATACCACCCTAATGGCCGGCAGCAGAGAGTTGCGCAGTGACGCTGAGTACAAAATGGTATGTAGGGTGGACTCCCCCATACACCGTCGCTCCACTGCATAAGCGGGGTCCTGCCTGTCCCCATACCACCATTCATTCAGTACCAAGAGACGCAATGCCATATAATATGATTGGATATCAGACGTGGTTAGCCCCCACAATATGTCTGCTGAAAGCAAGTCCGCAGCGCCACTCTAGACACCCCCCAACCCCCCTTGCCCATAGTAATTGTCCCTGCGGCACGTTGACCTGTCAAAACCACAAAGGAGGCACCGGATTCGGATGGTTCTGCAACTGATATATTGGGCGCGGCAACAACACCATCTTGAAAATAGCCATAAATAGAAAGGGGCATGTGCGTCCAACTTTTCATCTCATCATGTCCATACCGGGGCGATATTGTTGTACTATGCAACTCTCGGCCGATCTGATAGGAAGTCATCCAGGTACTTCACTCCCTCCGTTGTCACCTGCACCGCTGATGTCCAGGGCCCCAGACCCGCGATTCCCCCCAGCGCCCACAAAGTGGATTTACGCGGATTCATGAAAAGGCCTGATGATTCACAAAAATGTGCATAATGCGAAGCTGCCTCGGTCCCGTCTTATTTATGTCTGTTAAAAAGAATAGGACATCATCCGCATATAAAGCGATGCGGTCCGAGAGCCCATGGTCCCACTCAAATCCCACCACCTGCGCGTCCATCCGCACCCATGCCGCCAAAGGCTCCATGGCAAGATCGAACAGATATGGCGACAGGGGACACCCCTGGCGGGTGCCCCTGCGTATTGAAAATGTGAAAGAGGTGGATCCGGCAACACGCACCGACGCTGCGAGATCTGTATATAACCGCTTTAGATAGGACAAGAATCTCGGGCCAATATTTAGACGGTCTAAGAGTGCGAGCAAGTACACCCAGCTAAGGGAGTCAATTGCCCTATCCATATCCGCCAGCAAGAGTGGCCTGCATGCCCCTTCCCTGGATGGTGGCTATGGCCTTGTGCGCTTGTCTGATATTATGTTGCGTAGCCCTCTGAGGCATAAATCCAGCCTGGTCCGTGTAGCTCAATGTGGCGATATAAGGTTGGAGGTGGTTGGCCAATGCTTTGTGCAGAATTTTGACCTCAAGACTCATTTAATTTCATAAATCTTTATTCGAATTCCAAGAATTCATAAAAGCACATTCAACAAGTTAACAATAATAATATAAAATCCTTATATAAAAAAACTTTGTTAGATCATAGTAAACATCAGACAATTTAGCAAGGTTCCTATCCAGAAAGAAAGTCAAAGATTGGCCATCATTGTACGTGCTCGGGTGGCAAATCTCAAAAAAGTGCTAGTGCGAAAGATTATTTCCTCATTATCCAAAGAAAACAGCATCTGATAAGATCTCCCCAGGGAAAGAGGTCTGTGTTTTCAAAAAAACTGAGTTAAAACCCATGTTACATATTTCAAATAATATTTACAAAAGACGAAAAAGTGCAAATCAGTTTGTGCGCTCGCTCCATCACAAGGGCATGGTATGTTAGCTGATAGCCTAAAGGGAAACATAACCAGAATCTTACATTTCCGCCTCTCAATCAAAATAAGAGGCTTCTTTCCTAGTTAGTCATTGGCAAGGTGAGATATATTGGTAAAGGATACCTATACAATTCTTTGCCCATGTAACTGGAGACGGAGGATTTCTTAGATTCCTCACTGATCCTTTCTGAGTTATAAAGTGCTTTTTTTCAAGTCATTCTTGTGGAATGAGTTGGCTCTACTTGGGTCTAAAAAAAGGCTACCTTTGTCGATGCTACATAGACTTTGATAGTCCCCCGAGAGCCCAGGAATATCCATTCCTCTCTCGCATTTGAGGCAATCATTTATAATTTCTTGTGTTGAGGGTTCAGATTTATTCCTCCAGACTAAGAGCCAAAATAAAGCTGGTCGAGCACTAATAAAATCAAAAATAAAATTTAGATTAAGTTCCCTGTGGCAGATATACTGGGAGGTGGAGATTGGAACACCCAGCAGCTTTCTACAGAACCGATTTTCTTCCTTCTGGATGCACTGGTTCTTCACCAAACCCCATATCTCAGCCCCATACGTAGCTACAGGAGCGCATTGCAGTTTAAAAATTCTTAAAATAGCTGGGATAGCACCTGTTTTCTTCGGACAGGGGAGACTTAAAATAGAATTGAGGGCCTTTGAGAACTTGCTCGTGGCGTGGTCCAAATGCCCAGTCCACGAGCCTTTCGCAGCAAAGACCATTCCTAAATATGGGAAAGTACCAGTAGAGATTAATCTCTCATTCCCTACCAGTATAGAATTGAGCTGGCGTTTCCCTGGTCCACATGACATGATAAATGATTTTTAGGTCGAGGACTGTGTCTCACTGCGTAGCAGTGTGGGCGGAGCCCGAAGATTTAATGTTTCTTAGAGGGAGCTTTGAACATGCCCCTCTTCTCCATTGGCTGGCCTAGTAAATGCTGGCCAGCCATTGGAGGAGAGGGGCGTCACTCCGATCAAGCCCCGTCTTTTTGCGATTCGGGGGCATGTTTTTTATGTTCTTTCTATCTGTGACGTCTTCAGTCACTCAAACCTAAAAACCACGCCCCCGAATCCCAAAATGACCGTGTGTTTCTCCGAGGCATTTCTGCCTCGCCTCGGAGAAACGTGGTAGTGTTAGGTTTGTTTCTGCTCTCCCATTGCCCCGCACGGGCTGGATTTCGGAGGACGGGTAAAGACTGCACGACCAGCTGCTTTTTCAATTACCATTTCAATAATGGCGGAAGCGCCAATTTGTGTTTTTAACAAGCGCCTGTTATGCGCTTTGGCATGATTCTGTGCACGTTTTTCTTTCATTTGCGCAATGGCAACTTGAGGGAGCTCAGCCTGCCGAGCTGTAGTTTCGCATATGGCGGGCTGCGCGTTTCCTTTTGTTCTGCACGTTTTGTGTGCGAGTGTGCCCCGAACCATATGTGCCCCGAGGCTACTCCGAAGAGCCCAATGAGCCCGCCGGTGGTAAGTGCTGCCTGCCCCGTCTCCTCTCTGCTGGGAGAGGGGGTGGGGTGCGTGATGTACCCCTGTGCACTGCTGGGGTGTGAGCCTGCATGCATGCCTTGTTGCCGCTCTGCTGGGGCCTGCATGCATGCCTCTGCTCTGCTGGGGGTGCCAGTGTGCACTTCTGGGGGGTGTAACAAATGTATTGAGTTTTTTGCAGCTCAGTTGGTAGCGCTCCGGTTATAGAGGTGTGTGTGTGTGACCCTTCGATGACCTAGTCAACAAGACTTCCCCCCCTACAAAACGACTTAGTCAGAAGGTAAACTTTCCAGCGGGGCGAACCTGGTCCTAATATCCGACCCACGGGCTGTCATGGTCGTCCTTCTCTTTCACTTTAGACTTTGTCCCGGTCTAGTTTGGGCAGATACCCGTGGTTGGCACTTAGTGCTTTTTGGTATTAGAAAAGTCTAAAACTCCTAAAAATCTCATCTCCGGTTCCCCAAATCTGATTTTTGTTGTTTGGTATCTGTTTGCTCAATAAAGTATATACACATTTTATAAATTGGAGTCAAGTTCTTATTGTATTGTATTTACAACTTACTACTTTGTACTGATAATTGATTTACACTTGTTTCCTTTGAATTAAGCCTGACTTATCTGTGCCACAGCTACCAGGACAAAGCTGTGCTTTAAATTATAGTAAAAACAAACTGGACCTTATATGGAATAGTGATAATATTACTTGGTGTGGTCTCACAATCATCACCCCAACTAATAATCTACTTTATCACATTTTACTTTTTGTCATTCTAGTTTATTTGAACTGTCTTTGGGTTACTGTAATTCAAAGCAAATAGTACCTTATTTTTGCCCCATTAAGAATCATTTTTTTCTATGATGTGCGTTATATACACCTATCTATTCTACTCACATTGTTCTGTTAAAATGAATTGCAATGTTTGTTTTTACTACTAAAGTTTTTATTGTGACCCTATGGGCACCATGTTTAGGATGCAGCATAATTTTCTTGTCTCCTTTACATTTTGTGGTACATTCTTGTAATAAAGAATTAAAAAGGAATGTAACAATTACACCAGCTTTCCTTGGGCAGAAGTGCTTGCTTCGCCAATACGTCAGTTAATGAAAAGCTTTCTGGAATTTATCGCATCATCTAAACAATGCTTACTGCTGCAAAAAACACCTCAAGGGTTAAATACATCCATTAATATTTTTAATTCTTTTCTTCACAATTGACCTAACCACAGTCAGGATCTGAACTCTTTTTTTCATAATTGCCTTAGGTGTATGAATTGCTGCTTTCACAAAATGTTCCTTCACTGTAACCATTTAAACTAAGATTATGCGGACTAAATACTTTAATCTCCGTCTTTACAAACTTGTTCACATTTTATTCATTAGTTAATCCTATTTCTTGCAGTCTGCTTAGATATGTTCATGAGCTTCCAATTCACTATGTATGTATTTAATGATATTTGTGAAGCACAAACCTAGCTGTGAAACAATGGCACACTATGCGTTACATAAGGGGTTGGGAAACAATCTACATTAGGCAAACCTTTAGGCACAGGGAGATTAAGTGAGTTGTCCAGAATCACACTGCGTTGAATTTAGCGCCGAAGCTGGCTTTGAACCTGGGTCTTCAGGTTTGAGCCACTAGGTCACGTCTCCTCCTGAAAATATCAGATGATAGCCACCCTCTTGAACATGCTGTGCAATACATGGTAAACAAGCTTTGTCAATGCCAATAGGTCTGACATGTGAATAAAAGTGCCTTCATGCATGCACTCTGTTGCTCATCTTTGCACTCAGATTCATTCTTCCATCCAGTGACTCATTCTTGCATTTACCCTCTGGCCCAATAAAACTTGCACAAACTCAACAACTTATGCAAGATAAACTAAAGGAATACAAGTAATAAAAAGCAGTCTTGTTGCCATCTAAACATGGTGTGAATGTGCTCCCAATAACAAAATTAAACATGGCAGAAAGTGTTTGACTTGCATTATAATGTAAATATTTCGTGTTGGTTTAAAGTTCCAGTATGGCCACCACGTTTATAGCCAAGGTGTTGCTGTAATGGAGTGGTAAAATAAAGATACACTATACAAAACAGCATTCCGTAATGGTCACCTGGTTTAGAGGAAATTAGCATGCTGGATGGAGCACACTGTACATGAAATGCGTGGCAAGGAAACAACCTGATAGCATTTCCTAGAGAGCAGTAGTATCTGCTTAATAAAAAATAAAATATTAAGAGAAGCAAATAAATTAAAAGGGAATTGTAAAATGAGGAAATTGAAAACTGAAGGACAGGCCAACCATCCCTTGTCACTGAATCATATTTTCAGAAGGATGCGCATATGTGCTCAGGAAATCCTGTCATTCACAGGGCAAGAGAACTAGTTACTGATGTTGACTGAACTATTATAGCCGGCAGTACTCTGTCGTGGATGGGTTCGAGAAAGGGGTAAGAAACTGAAATATCACAATCATTTGCGCTAAACCTATATTTCTTCTAATTGGAACCTCATCCACTAATGATACTAATATATATATTTTTTTAAATCCTTTATTTTTGGAACAAACATAAATTTCCTTCCTCAGTTCATACCACCAACAATGTATAGATTACAATATTTTCAAGTATATCAATATTAAAACACAATTGTCGCAAGACCCACATCCATACCTCAAACATAAATATCATTCACACCTTACACTCTTTTGCAACAATTTATACAGTGCTCATGGACATCCCTTTGTCCCCAGATCAGGAGAGTACATTTGCATCTCTTCTACACAACCGGCTCGTATCATTGGGTCACACTAAAATATGGGGATTTTATTTATTTGTCCCACCTTCTTCAGGACTGGTGGATGTTCAAAAGTTTTCCTCTATTACCGTTCTGTAAAACATATATACAATGCGTTTAATATTCTTTCTACATCATTGTTTTTTCTTTCTTACAATTCTTTTATAGCTGTGTTCATTGACTTGCCAGTAGAACCAACTCAATCCTTCTGCATTAAGTGTAAGCTTTGCCACAAGAAAACATGCAATAGAAGCACTCTTTTCAACTGAAGCACTCAGTTTTGGCTCAATACATTTCTGCACTCGGTGGAGAAATTATATGAGTGTGACCTAAACTTCTCTCTCAGTAGGACTTTGAAAACTCTTTTTTTGTTGATTTATATAAGGTCTGGTTAAATCTTCTCTTTGAAACGAACCTCAAAATAACCCTGTTGTCAATGCCTGAAGAAACACGTCTATAAGCACGTCCAGGTAGCATGAAAGACTTGTGATAAAGAACTTCAGTTGACTGGTCTGGAATTGCAATGGTACATGACAGTATGCCTCTGAGAGGTCTGCCACTTATAACATTGACACCTTGTTTGGTGACAGCCTTTCATTTGTATTATGGGGGATGCTAATCAATACAAAAGAGGTTATTTAGGTTCCCCATTTCAAAACATATTTTCACCTTCCCATTACTTTGTTTTTATGACCACCAGAGGCTCGAGCCATAAAGAGGATATGTAACCTATATTATATCCTCCTGCAGAAGTCTTTATCATTCCATTTAAACTTCACAGTTAGCTAGGTCTCCATCAACACTCCATGTTTTGCTGCAATTCCTCTTCTGTGCACCATCAACGTACATGCTTGTGTTTCGCTCACTTTATCAATTAGTCCCCTTGCCCAGAATTCAAATAAACAACTTAACACATGTATTTGGAGGAAGGATCCATTGCCTGTGCTGCAATTGTTCAAATTAAAATGCATGCTTGAGAAACAAGAGATATTTGCTGTTAATGTCCCAGGATATATTTTCTACTTACTTTTTGCTTTATTTCACAGTATTCCACCTGTGGAACCATGAAGGTGGATGGATACTTGGGAGGGAACAGGAGTTCTGTTATATAATGTATCTTGCACGTTAGTGGATAAATGCCATACAATTGGCCAATCATTGCAGATAATTTTGATTACTTTTTTTGTGGATATATGAGGTTTAATCCTGCATCGCCTTTTACTGTAAAACCTGACCCAGAATACCCCTTTGGGATGAAAATCAAAGTACAATGGAAAGGGCAGCTTTTCTCTGTACTTGGACATAATTATTTGTCTCTTTTATCATGATATTGGAACACAAGTCCTTCACAATTGTGACCTCTTTCAGTTAATTTTGTTTAAGCCAAGAGTTTTCTTTTATGTTGCCTACCTGCTAAATATCTATCTATTTTCACTGCTGTCGTTATGATCTTATCACTACTGGTTCAGTCTGAGATGGAAGAGTGGTTGTAGCTGGCAGCTTAGGTGCCTGAGAAGGCCAATGGATCCCTGCACTTAGTGGGTAGTAAGTTGGGGACTGCCAAGTGACGGGGTTCACCAATGGAAGTCGTCAATCAGCCTCGAATTTGCAGAGCCAAAGGAACATTTTTTTATGCACTGATTCATTGTGCCTACAGTGAGCATTGCTATTTGTTTCGATGAGTAGCTTTAGATATTTATATCATACAGGTGGGGGTGCACATGAAGCATGATGGTCAAAATACATTCTTGGAAGGAATTTAATTGGAGAGCATAGGATCAAAATCTGAATTGTGGATATTCATTCCCTCATAGGGTTAATATAGAGGCATCTGCTGGTTCTTTTGAATTGATTTCTCTCTGTTTCTTCTCTTCCAAGTGTTGAGAAATCTGTATTTGCAGAGCTCCATAGTTCAACTTCTTCCACATGGAACACAAAAATTGATTCAGAGTGAGACTCCACCCCGGCCCCTAGTTTTAAAGGAATAATAAAGCATCCATAGGTAACCTGTTCAATATACCAGTACAGAGGCCATGTTGTTGTTTCTTAACACATTAGATATTTTCCCACGGAAGACACCTAGCAATTGCTTTCAAAAACTGGAGAGAGTGGAGAGAGACCCGGACGCCACTGATACTTGACATGATAAAACCCCTACAGAGCCATACCTGGAATCTAAATCCCCAGACAATGCAGAGTTCTCAAGCAAACATCAGCTGGAAATGACCACCAATCTGTAGATGCAGGAAGAAAATGTTTGTTCTGTAACACATCCTCTTTTCTTCTTATTCAGAACAGATCTAGTCAGAGCAGCTAGTGAGAGGTTTCCTTAGGAAACTGTAAACACTTGGACAGGACATGTGCAATAGGTTGAGAGAAAGAACATTTTACAGCAAGGTAGCTGCAACACCAGAGGTGTATACAAAAAACGTTATGAATAAGTATGCCAAGCTGCAATAAGGGAATTGCTAGAGTATTTCAGGCATACCAACACCTCCTGGCTTATGGCATGAATTCTGGATACAGCAGATAAGTTTGCCTGGGCACATACAGCTGTCTGATTTTTACATAATGTGAATTGTGAAATATCAGCACAAAGGTGGGAGTTTTGTCAGCATCAGGAGTTTGTGATCCTTTCATTAAGAAATGTCATAATTTGTGGGAAACTGTACTACAAAAGAAAAGGGGCAATTGTTTCAGAAGAAAGTCTTTGGACACAAAGTATTCAACAAGGACTGCCTGCAACCTGTTGTTGTGGTGTTATGTGATAAAAGCCCTGACAAAGGCTTGGTACAATGAAGTGTGCTCCTGAAGATGGACAGCTTTTCGCAATTATGGTACATAAATCATTTGGGAGTTACCAATCTAGAACATTGGCAGGGTTAGCAGAAGTCTTGTTTTGCCAGAATCCTCATCTATATCTGCAGTATCAGGATATCTACCGGAGTTGAGCAGGTAGTAGATTGGTGCACTTAGTATTTCAGGGACCTGAAAGATCTTGCAAGTACAGTGGGGCCGGTGGCATATGAAACTTTTAATCTCACAGTTCTTCAGACAGATGGTCAGATTTTAAAGTTGGTGACTCGTGCTAGAAGCAAATGGCACAAACTTGTTTTTTTTACCCTCAGAAAGTGAGGGTCCTGTTTGGAATAATACTTTCCCGTTTTTCTGGATGATCTTCAGACCATGATGCAAATTTGGAGGTAGAGGGCCAAATTGATTCGGATGATAATGAAGTGGACACTGCAGACCTCGTTTCTGAATATCCTTGAACTTTCCATAGCCTCTTCCATCCTTCTTTCATTGGATCCTCATCTTCTGAGGAATCCTGAGGGTATGTTCTTTTTCTTCTGGAAGGTCGGCTGCTGAAGTATTTCTGTCATGAGGTAAGAGTCTCAGTAAGGTGTCCTTGCTGCCTGGTCCCCCTTATGAGTTCTAGCGCAGCATAGTGAATCTAATGTAACTAGGATTTGGAAAGGGGTGCACATCTCACACCTTCAGGTGTAGTGCTTTTTTATTTCTGAGTTAGTTTAAGAGAAGAATCCAAGAGCAATGCTGTTCCATTCAGCCCTCTGCAGAGCTTGCAAGTATAGACAGGACATAGTAGGAGAACATCGCCTAGTGAGCAAGTTATGAAAATGTGGTCAAGCAGTAAGTTACTCCCCAGCATTGGTGTTTCTCCTTCTAGGATGTTAACCAGAAGTTCTGTTTGTTTTAAAATGGCCAGCCAGAAATCCAATTTCAGTTCAAGAACAGCTGAGGAAGCTGGTGATATGACGCAGTCTGTTATCTTTATCGCAGAGTTTGAGATATCTAAGCCTTTGATTTGACAGGGTGGCCTTTTTGCCTGAAGGTACGAGTTTAGGTATTTCTGGAAGAACTAAAACAAATGCTAGGGCAGTTTTAACGATTTACTAAACTAAATTAAAGAAAGTCTAGATTATGTTTTAGTAGTCTAGATTATGTTAAAACAGGTGATTATTTATTTTCTGTAAATTAATATTTACAGAAAAAGTGGGGATGATACTGTCTTTCTGATAATGAATTTAGTTATTTGGAAGTAATTTAGATATTGTATGTTAAAAGTTGGTTCAGTAAATGCAATGGTATTTTGCAATATGTTTTTCCCCCGTGATTCAACCCAATTTCAAACCAATGGTGGTTTATTGTAGTTAAAGCTGGAAAGACTGAGTAGGTTTAGAGGATGTTTGCAGTTTGTGAATGGCAAGGAAAATGAAGAAATTAGTTACTAAGTTTGAATTATTTCTGAGTTTCACCAAAGAAAAGAGAAGCAGGATTTCACAAAAAGTTCTGTTATGGAAAGTTGTAAGTATTCCATTGTTGAAGTATTTTGTTTCCACGGCTGATATTCATGGGCAAAAAGAAAGATGATAGACGGAACGGTAAACAAATCAAACACTCGCCATGCCACTCCATATGCGAATAAGTCGTAACCCTGCTCCCCACAGGAATAGCCCAGGTCGAACTGCTGAACCAGGTCCTGCCTGGACTAGAAACAAGGCTCCTGGGACTTGTTTTGGGTTACCACACTTCATCAGCCAGGCTAGTTTGAACCTGGTGGCATAGCGAGCATGGGACCCTCGTCTGGGCATACCCTTCCCAATTAGGGTGGCAAATGCAAAAGAACAGATGATGGACAGAATGCTGAACTAATCAAACATTTACCCCAATCACAGATCTGGATTAAATTCATCATTGTTTTGCTCACAATGCCATTCCAGTTTGGACCCAGCCATACGTAAAACAGTCTTAACCCTGCTTTCCTTAGGAACAATCCAGCCCGTACTGCCAAGCCAGGTCCTCCCTAGACCAGAAACAAGCATCCTGGGACCGGGTTTGGCGTATCACCTCTCATCAGCCCAGGCTAGCTTGAATCCGGTGGCATGGCAACCATGGGCCGACGTCTGGGCATACCCTTCCCACTTAGGCCTGGCTGATGAGGGGTGATACCTCATAACCATCCCCAAGATGCTTGTTTCTAGTCCAGGGAGGCCTAGATGGCAGTTTGGTCTGGACTGTTTCCGGGTCAGCTGGGTGAAGGCTGATTTGCACATGGCTGGGTCCAAATTGGGGTGGCGTGGTGAGCATGAAAATGGTGGATTAAACCCAGATCCATGGCCGAGGGTAATGTTTGATTTGTTCAGAATTTGGCCCATCATCTGTTCTTTTTAGGTCTCGCGCCTGCGATGCATATGGCGAAGCCATATGCGCATCGCGCAGGCGCGATACTATAGTTGCCGGGTCCGCTTCCCAGGAGACAGGAGACTGGCACGCGCAAGCTCAGGAAAGCGATCGGAGCCGGCTGCGCGCGCGCGTTCCCAATCTCCTGTCTCTCTGGTTAAGTCTAGTTTATCTTTTTATCGTGCATCAAAATAAACTATTTTTAGTTCTAGAAGAGCACCAAACATGAAACGCTGACTGTAAGTGTAATTACAGCGCTGGCCTGCTGCGTAGGCATTCGAGTACACACACAGCACGTACAATACACGCACAGTCCGAGCTGAGAGCGCGAGTGTCGGAGCCGCGCATTTCTGGGAGATTAGTGCGCAGAGTGCCCACGGTGCATTATGATGCATACGGCCGAAGGCCAAGTGACTGCACCACCCAAGAAGCACAGTAATCCCTCAGAAATGCACTGCCTCCAGTGGTGCTTCTGTTACTGAGAACGTGTATGAAATGGAATCTGGACTCGAGAAAATGGAAAGCTCATATGATAAATCTATGCTTTTTGGGGATGATTGTTGAAGCGGGTATGACATTATTGACAGACAGCACAGACGCTCCATTAGTGCCCAGAGATCTGGAGTCCGAAGAGCACATCTTACTTACACGTGGTGCATATCTTACATTTCTCTCTGGCACACGTTGCATTTTGAACAATAACTACAAAGAAAAATGTAACCTGTGGCCTATATTTCCTTTCCGACTGATAGACAATTCTTTTCATAAGCAACCTTAATAGATGAGGAGATCAGTTTAGCCTATTGAAAGGCTTGAAAAGTGGGCCTACACCACCTCCGTTGTCCACATGTTAAGATTATTAAAACCATAGTTATACAAATGAGACCAGTGGGCCTAGGTGTTGGAGATCGGGTACAGCCCAAATGCCCCTGGACGGTAACAACTATTGCCTCGTGTTATCCACCTTCGCTTCCGGGTCAGTTGGGCAAGTAGAAGTTATTTAACCTACTCACTTCCACGGACCTGAAGTGTTCCATTTTACCCTTCTTATCCGGCTCTTGAGCATACAGGTAGTTAATGACCAGCCAGTGCGTTCATGATTCTTTATCAGTAGTTAGACAAAAACACATCCCTAGTTCAAAGCCATTTTGCTACGTTACACTTTTAAACAATTTGCAGGTTGCTTGTTTCTGCCTGCTCCTTTGACTGCACAAGCATGCTGCTATGCAGCCAGCCACTGTGCGTGCAATGTGTAATAGCTTGTTTACAGAAGACTTTATTTACAATCTAAAACCAGGGTAGCAGATTTGAATTACAGATGTGTCAAAGGGTATCTTAAGAAAGCATCTGAAACTGACAAAAATGTGTGGAGGAGGAGGGCTAAGTGTTTGCAAGTGCTTTGATTTATGTGGCGCATGGCAAAAGAATGTCACCTCTAGGCTCGCTAGGTGTCAATTGAGCTTTCATTTTAACAGTTTTATGAGAGCCTGAAGTAGCAAGCATTTGCAATGCAATAGGTCTCGCAGTTACACGAGTTAAAGCTATTGGCATTGTAAATGACAATGCTTTTTTATCTATGTTTTTGAAACGAAAACAAATATAAAAGGCATTGTTATTTGCAATGTGAATAGCTCAAACTCACATAAATGCGAGACCTATTGCATTGCAAATGCTCGTTTGCTTTTCTCGCCGTAAGTAGGAAGGGTATGCCCAGACGTGGTTCCCTTGGCCATTGTGCCACTGGATTCAATGTGGGCTGGCTGATGAGGGGTCATGCCCCAAAACCAGTTCCAGGATGCTTGCTTCCAGTCCAGGTAGGACTTGGCCTCGCAGTTCGAGCTGGCTGTTCCCATGGGGAGCAGGGTTAAGACTGATTTGCATGCGGCTGGGTTCAAACTGAGGTCACGTGGTGAGCAAAATGACAATGGATTAAACCCAGATCTGTGACTGGGGGTGAATGTTTGATTTGTTCAGTGTTCCGTCCATCATATTTTCTCTTTGATATTCATGGGAGTTGTATTTGCTCTGACTCCAAAATGGTACTGCTTTTGAACTAACAATTTATCTGCAAAACTCATATTTCTCCGACATTGGAGGTTGCACTAACTTCCACTGGGCCAAACCATTCCATTTAAATTGACAATGTGGATTTTCCTTTAGCTGAATAAGTCCCAATGTTCTTATCAAGAAGTTCAAAACCTTAGTACCTTCCAAAAGCCTACACCCAGCAGATGCTCATTTTCTTAAGTTTCAACTAATCATGAAGTCCTGCTCAGAGGGCGGGCAATTCTATTTTTTTTACACAAAGTGATTTGGAATAAACGGGCAATAATTGTTCATTAAAACCAGCCTTTTCATCACGGAGACACTTTCTCTGCACATATGTTCATTATTCCTCAGTTAGCTAGCACCAATCTAACTTTAGTAGCAAGACACCACCCAAATACCACATACCTAACGTTTCCAGCAATCCATTGCTTCTGAATGCCTGGTAATGCTGTCACAGAATCATAATGTACCATGCTTCTCTTTGAAAGGCTGGAAATACTGGGCAGATACATTGAGTGTTGGGCCAGTAACTCATAGTCCGTTTCAGACGATTTAGTCCTGTGTTAGGATTTTCTGGAAAATGTGTTAGGGAAGAGTAAGCCTCACTGTAGTCTCTCTGAAAGATTGGTAGCTTTTTGGCCAAGTCGGTCACATCTCAGACATCCTAACATATGACTGTTTCCGACTCCAGCTCTACTGCTTTACATGGTGCAACAACGTTCATTAGGAATTTATAAACTTGGGAATGGAAGAGGCAGTTTTCGGGTCTTTTAATTTGGATAACAACACGCACATAGAGATGAAACTTTTTCTGCCAGTAATGGATTGTTTTCCAGAGCTTGTAGTGCCTAGTTCAGGTAGAATGTACCGACTCTCAGTACTGTAGAAATATTTCTGTGGTTAATGGTTATTGGGCACTGAAGATCTATTTTCATTTGGTATAGTACAGCAGTACCACATGTTGGAAAAGCAAGGGAATATAAAATGTGTAATGATGATTCTTTTTATCTCTGCCCCTTCATCTCTTTTATTAGGTAATATTCGTGTACCCAGTAAGACCAAGGCCATAAATAAAACATTTACATATTTATTCAATTCCTTTAAGAGCGCAAATAAGAAATTGCTGCTGCTTTTGGAGTTGAGGGCAAGCTATAAGAACTAAATGAGGAAAGCACTCAATTTTGTCATTCCGTCACTATGCACATTGCTATTAAGGCCTTGTCAGTAGGGTGAAGCTTGAGTCCTATTGCACAGTTAGCAATGGGCCTATGCTTGGTCATACCTCTTGCACTGAGGGAGATAAAACCACAATGGGTAAACTGTGGCCCAGAGTAAGTACCAGTGGCTGAGATGAAATCCTCAGTGTAAGGCCCTAAGTGCAAGACCAGACTGTATGTATGGTACAAAATGGCCAAATTCCTTTAGCCTCACTTTTTACATTGTTGATTAAGAATACCCAAGCATTGTATGTGAAGATATTAAGTGGTGAGGGTCCTATGCACCAGAGAGAAGCAGAACAAAACACTGTCTGGCCCTGTATATCAAGCTTCATTTCCTTGTCCTAATCAGTACAGGTGTTCTTTATGATTCAGTAAGAAGATCCCATTTTCAAGGCCTCTTCCACATAGTCGCTTGATTTTACATCTTTTAATTCAAGTAGAATGCCCAGTCATACTGGAGAGGCTTGGGAGATGCGTTGTGAGTTTTTTGTGTGGCCCATTATGATGAACAACATCTCCAGTTTGAGAGACAGTCTCACCAATAAGGAATGATTTACCTCTGCATTAGTTCAGAGGTACTAAGTCGAAACCTTCTGATTTAGGTTGCGGGGGAGGGATGTTGTGCTCCTTATTTTATTTTTGCAGGTTTTCCTAATCATATTTTTTACCTGATTTCCTTGGCCTGCACGAGCATTGTTGTGATGTTCTGAGAAGTTCTGGTAATGCTGCTTTGATCCACCAAATGTGATTCACATTGTGTTCTGCCAAATTCTATTCGTCAGGGGCTCCACAGATCGCTTATTTAATCTCTGAGCAGTATGTCGAACTGAGAAGTCGTCAGGAGTTGCTTGAAGTACTTAACATCGGGAGTAGAGTCTCTACAAAGCTCAGCTTAATCGCTCTGATCTGGGTAACTATCATTTAAATAGTCATTTGTGGGTGATACTTGAATATTGCACAGCTGCAAGATACTGCTTGGCTTCTGAAGGTATTGCACTGTGGGTTTTTGCCTGTGTTAATGGCACTGTTTAGCTTTACTACCAGTCTGTATAGTGTTACAGTGATATTGTTTTGCCAGTTGGGTTAACACGTGGTTGTGGATGAAATGCTCAGGTGGTAGACTGATTTCTGAAACGACAGCAACATCAGGTTGTTGGTTGGAATACATAACATATTTTGAAATTTCATGTAAGTAGAGTAAAAAGTGATTGGATTTTAGCTATATGAGTGTAATAAAAATGCACCTATCATAAACAAAACTCCTTCTCCTGATTTTGACAACAAGACTTATAATGCTATCCTATCTTAGGCAGAGATTGCACAAGTCGGGAAATCAGTCTAGGCGTGGGTTACCAAATTTACAACTTAATCAATTGCAGATCAGTATTGACATGAACAAATATTGCAAACACAAAGTTAAAAATTTCATTCATTTATTATTTTTTTTGTTGTTAAAAACACTAATACATTATATCATATGTATTCTGCAGACAATTCTATGCACATTACTATAAAATGTTTTTCAACTCTATTAAAAACCAGTTCCTAAATACTGCTACTAAGCGTTGTTACATAAATCTCAATATACATCAAATTTCTCAAACATGCAGAGCTAACTATCTCATTCCATCACTGTACAACTTGTTTATTACACATAGAGAACAAACTGTCGACGCGGCGTTTCGGTGCCTCACATAATCTTGCACCTTCTTCAGGACATGGTATCTACAAAAAACATGTCACAATATATTCCAATTAGGTCCAATATTAGATCTGACAATTGCACATTGATTCATTTACATTCTACCTCTAATGCCCTACTATTTGGTAACCCCGCCTCAATGTGATCTGTATCTCGTCTTTGAGTCTCATGTTTTTCTAAGATTCCCCATTTCTTAGTCTTCATGAAAAACAAGACTACCTGGCATATATATATACCATTAATGCCAAGATAACGTATCCTCAAATTACTTCATGGGACATAGTTGTTAACAAATTTAGTTGTGGGTACTTTAATCTTTGTCCTATCTTAATCATCAAAGTACCAACCAAGTAGAATGTAAATGAATCAATGTGCAATTGTCAGATCTAATATCTAAGATCTAATATTGGACCTAATTGGAATATATTGTGACATGTTTTTTGTAGATACCATGTTAATGAACAAGTCCTGAAGAAGGTGCAAGATTGTGTGAGGCACAATAACCTCAAGAATAAAAGTGAAAATTTGATTGCTAGGTTATGATTTATTTCTTCGACGCTCATGACGAGCTGAGCTCGTCATGAGTTACACCTCTCGTACAGCCATGACGAGCTCAGCTCGTCATGTAACGTGGGTTTTTAAAAACCGCCGTGCACAGCGGGAAAACCGCTAGCGCGCATGCGGTTAATCATTCCTTTATTGTATTTTCAGTGTATCTCAAACTTTTCAAGAGGAGTGTGACCACATTAAATCCAGCTATCCAAAGAAGGGCATACTCAATATTGCGTAGAATACAAGTTTTCCATTTTAGACATGTACCAGTTTTGTTTTTTAATTAAAAGTTTATTAAGTACAGGTTTTGATGCTTAGACAACTGGAAACGTGGCACAAATCATAATGCAACAAGGGATGATCGTATTCACGCACTGAGCTCTAGTACAGATGTAGAGGTCAATCGGAAGCATATCTATACAACCAGAAGTCTATGCAACCACAAGGCATGCAACCCAGTAATAACTTGCCATTTTCCAAGACCCCAGTGCAGACACTCCAATCTTGCAAAAAATTTGTGTCCTCTAAAGCCAGAGGCTTTCGTGAACATCATGGACATAGTTTTTAACATACACATGTGGAAGTGATCATCAACTTGAGTCAACAGTGCTGGTCAAGAAGTTAGAGCACTCTGCACGATCAGGTTGGTAACCAGCGGAGACCAAACGCCCTCTGGTCTTGAGTGTGCAGGTCTTGAGTATGTGTTCAATTGTTCTTGGCAGTAGGCAGCATTGCGCAGCCAGCGAGGCACAGGGTGTCTGCGCCAGGGCATAGCTACTCTTTGGCCAGCAAGAGCAAAATAGCCATGAGTTTTAATGTGTCTGAGGGGATGTCCTTCACATACCCAAGCAGAGCTACCAACTGGGTGCATTATTTGTGATCAGTGCTATAACATTGAAAGTCTTGGACCAAAGGTGGGCGACTGCGGACCATTCCCAAGCCAAATGCAGAAAGTTGGCATCAGGCACAGCATATCACAGACCATGCATGTCATCAGCCAGACCCATGCTTGCAATTGCTCGAGCGTACAGTGTACTTGATGCAAATATTTAACGTGAATCAAGTGAAGCCTATCATTTGGGGAAAGGGCCCTAGATTGAGTGCAACAATTGCTCCACTGCCCCTCCCTGATAGATATGTTCAGGTCCATGGATCAAGTCAGGCGGGCTGAGCACCTGCAAAGTATGCGTGGGGATGGGTTAGTGAGCAGCATTTCTAATACGAGTAATGTCGGGGATGCAGGAAATGTTGCACTTATAGCTCGCATGGCCGTGCGTAATTGATATGGTAGGACGTCAAGGCAGTTAGAATAGGGTCATCAAGTATATTCCACGGGGAGAGGAAGTGCCCCTCCAGGTACACATCCCCAACAGAGTGGAGAGCCGCAGCTTACGGAGACGTCTAAATTGCCAGTTTCTGCAGTGGCACATATCAAGGGTTGGCCCACTAGTGGCACAGCCAGGGCGTGCATATGATCTATTCTCACCCGATGTCGCAACTTGTCCCACACCCATATCGTGCAAGCCACTGAATTGATCTTCATCTGGGGTTGTCTAAAAGGGAGCTACAAAGTGGCCCTCAGAGTGCATGGAGCTCTTTGATCATGTTTGAAAGCTGTGTGAATTTGGAACCATGTGGGATGCAACCAGTAGTAACCAAATTGTGCTTGTGCGCAGAAATTGTAGAGGTCCTTGTCCGAAGCGCATAGGCCACCCTGTTCAAAGGGAAGAATCAAGACTTCACAAAAAATCCGGGGCTGCTAGCCTTACCATGTCAATGTGAGAAGTTGAGGCCTGAAGCGTTTGCCGAAGTGGGCAGTCCGAGGTAGCTGTAGGTTAGTGAAGTGGTGCAGGAAATTTGGGAGCACAACCATTTTGACCATGCTTAATCTCGCCGTGACGGACATTGGTAGTCTTATCCATATCAGTTCTCAATCCTCCGGCCACGTCATAAGTTCTGTAATGTGTACGCCGGAGTTTGTCTAAGTCACGGCTGAGCCAGACTCCCAAGTATCGAACTGGTCCCTCCGCCCATCTCAGAGGGTACTCCGTCCCAAAGTGCTTAGTGGCAGCAGCAAGTGGAAATATGATAGACTTGGATCAATGGATAGTGATGCCAGCAACCAGCTTAAGCGAGTGAGTTCACTTTCTCCAGGAATTAGATTGAATGGGGGGGTGGAGGGGGGGTCTCGCACAGGTAGCACATTTAATAACAGAAATACAAACACTCGAGTGGAAGTGTTATGAGGAATCCCACCGTGAACATACAGGGATCCAGATTAAGATTACGCTTGAAGTTTGTAAAGGAGATGGGTGGTCCGTGTCACACGCTACATGTCCACTTATTTGATGTTTTTCCAACTATCATGTTAAACAAGTCAATTATTTACTATAACTTTTTCCTCTTGTAAATTAAGTAATTGTCAATATTCAATATTTATTTGAGGGAATAGAGAGCCGCCGTAACATGTAGCGCTTTTTGCTCACCTAGAAGAGGAAAATAGGGAATGTAAGGGAACATGGAATCCTGCACCCTGTTAATGGAAAGAATATGTTTGAAAGACCAGTTAGTTAGCCCCACATTGCTAAATTATTTTTTAGAAGACCTTTGCTCATTGTATCTCAATATACTGCTGCCAATCTACAGGGTTTTTCAACTTTAATGATCTTGTACTGGGGAGATGTTAAAGCTCAAAGGTAGAATACAAGGCTGTTAACAAGATCAAGAAAACACTTAAAAAAATCATTAAATCATAAATAAATTAAGAAGTACACAAACATTAATGTAGAAAGCCATACTTCATATTTCAACGCCTTCTCAAGGTTTGTAAACGCTATATAAATTCAACATGTGGAAAGGGCATTTGACAAATCTCTGTTGCGATCCTGTCTACTCAGTGTGAGTAGAACACTCTAATGGAGTAATTAACACTCCATTAGATAAATGGAATGGATGTGTAAAATTCCATTCTTGAGAGGCTGGGCTTAACTGGGCTCAAGATGGCCATGTTTTGCTGAGAGCTCCAGCCCACCCCACTGCCTATTTGCTTTATTCTGGCACATACACTTGAGATTTCCTGACCCAGAGCAGTCTGATGAACACTGGAAACACTTGGGCACTTATATGCTGCTGGACACATGTCTGGAAGACCAGTAGCTTTAGTGGGAGAATGTCTCCCGCACAGTTTGTGGATAAACTACACCATGGAGAACGCTGCTGCAGCTGTTTGGACTTCAAGGTATGGACTGGTGCCTGCAGACAGACCCCTTCTCTGCTTCCCTTCCCCACAATTGGTACCATTGACTAGCCTGCGATCGAAGATGTTCGGGTGGGCCACAGCAGCCGGTGAGGCAATTGTTGGGCGCCGCAGGGCCCTGCGTTACTGTTCAATGAGATTTGGGGTTGTGCAGTGTGGATCTAACCTCTTGTTGATGGAACAGCTGCTAATGGTCCCAGGAGGCAGACACATTATTCAGTATTTTCATGCACAACACAGCCCCCCAAGGGGTATCTGGGTGGTCTGGATGTGACGTCTGTCGAAAAGCCAGGTCTTGAGATGCTTACTGAAGTCTGCCAGGGAGTGGGCAATTTGAAGATAGAGGGGCAGGTTGTTCCGAGTCTTGTCAGCAATGTAGGAGAAGGAGTTGCCCCCGCTGTAACTGTGACTGATGCGGGGGGCTGTGCGCACTAGCTAGTGAGAAGGAACGCAGGTGTCTTGCGGGTTGATATGAGTTCAGTCCATGGTTGATGTAGGCTGGCCCTTGGTCGTGTAGAGCTTTGTAGGCATGCATGAGGATCTTGAATTGGCATCTCTTATGAAAGGGGCATCCGTGGATGTTTCTGAGGTGGGGGAGATGTGAGTCTGTATAGGGAGGTCCAGGATGATTCTGGCTGCGGCGTTCTGTGTGGTCTGGAGTCTTCGAAGTAGCTGGATGGATATGCAGGCATAGAGTGTTGCCTTAGTCAAAGCGGCTGGTGACGAGGGCTTGAGTAACGGTTTTTCTGGTGTTGATTGGATCCATCTGAGAAGTTTGGGGAGCATGCGAAGGGTGTGGAAGCAGGAGGAGGCAACTGCGTTGACTTGTCATTTCATGGTCAGTTTGCTGTTGCGAATGATGCCTGGGTTGAGTGCATGGTTTGTTGGTGTGGGTGTTTAACTGAGTTCTGCTGGCCACCAGCTGATGTCCCATACGGAAGTGTTGTTCCTGAAGGTGACAACTTCTGTCTTGTCAGAGTTGAGTTTAAGGCAGTTGTCTCTCATCCAGATGGCTGCATCGGTCATGGCATCACAGAAATTGGTTCTGGCGGTGGAGGGGTCTTCGGTAAGTGAGAGGATGTGTTGTGTGTCGTCTGCGTATGAGATTATGTTGAGGCCGTGGGATCTGACGAGGTCTGCGAGGGGGGTCATGTAGGTGTTGAACAGTGTGGGGCTGAGGGAGGCTCTTTGGGGAACGCCGCAGAAGATGTCTTTGGGTTTGGAGGGAAAGGGAGGCAGCTGGATGGTAGGAAATCATTCTGTAAGTAAGAAGGCAATCCTCTTGTGGGCGTTTTGCTATATGCCGATGTCGTACAGTCGGTTAATGAGGTTGTGGTAGGAAATTGTGTCGAATGTAGGTTGAGGAGGATCACGGCCACAGTCTCTCCATGGTCGAGGAGGGTTCTGATATTGTCTGTAGCAGCAATTAGCACGGTCTCAGTGCTGTGGTTGGTGCAGAATCCTGATTGTGAGGCATCAAGTAGGTGTTTTTTTTTTTTTCAGGCATTCGGTGAGCTGTTGTTTAATGGCCTTCTAGAGTACCTTGGCTGGGTAGGGGAGCAGGGAGATTGTTTGATACTGTTTGACTTCACTGGGGTCGGCATATGGTTTCTTTTCCTTCTTCTCCTTTAACAAGATCGGATAGATTCATTAGTTCATATCCTTAAGGCAACCATTGTGCTATAGTTTGCTGACCTCTGCATGCAGTCCTCCTGACTGTAGCGATCTAATGCCCAGTGGAAATGCATGCCTTTTATAATGTCACATCACATTCCTCTCTGGTCAGACCGGTATCCCATCTACCATTTTTAAGAACTCCTGTGTAGCTTCTTCATGCATCCATCAGGGGTGGGACAAGATTGCTCCTTGGATTACCCCCTTTGCAGTGGCCCTGATCTTTTGCCACACACCCCAACACTCTCCCTTCAGGAGACCCAAAGAGCCCCACACAGTATCTTCATGAAGCGGTGTCCCCTCTCAATTGGGAACAGGATGTGATAGATTTTCACACTTTAAACTATGACCCCAATAGTCTTCCTTCATGGACAAGTGTAGTTTGCTGTAGGATGTGAAGAGGGCGTCCTCTGAACTATGACTTTATTTAGTCCTCCTTGTTGCCTGTTGCCAGCCTAAACACAAATATTCCCACCAGCTGCTCTTTTTTTAGGCTTTTGTGTGGAAAGCCAACATTTCTACTGAAACTTGACAGACGTAAACCTTGAAACCGTGTTACAGTGACTTGAATCAAATTAATCCCTTTAAGTCCTGTCTGGAAAGACACTGTGTCCCAGCGACAGTGGTCAAGGTGCTGAAGCAAAACCTAGCTTCCCTCCTAGCCAAACTAGACTCAACAGAAAAGGGATTAGCAGCAGTAAAGATCCAGCGGAACCACATGGATGGTGAGCCTGACCTTGGGCAGGAAATGTGACTGACACCTGGGAAAGAAGGAAATTGGCATTGAGGATTGCAGTCGTAGTAACACTTAACTGTTTCTTAGGCATTCTGGAAGGATTCAAAACCGACAGCATGTCAACCTTTCTGGCATCCTTTCTGGTGTAACTAAAGAAACAATCTTTCATCCTACCATTGGAATACCAAATTTCACACACTCCAGTCCAGAAATACTCAGGCAAACATTGCCCACCTTTGAAAAGTAAATGCATGCTTTCAATACCTGTGCAAGGCCCCCCAAGTAATATTCCTGTCACAGACACAAAACAACGTCCTCCTTCATGGTCAGCTGTGAAGCAGGAGAAGTGCCTGTCTCTATGCCCATTTGTCTGCAAAAGTGATGTTTGATAAAAGCTATTGGAGCAGATTGCAATCTTTATTGTAAACGGC
Source organism: Lissotriton helveticus (assembly GCF_964261635.1). Classification (NCBI taxonomy): domain Eukaryota; kingdom Metazoa; phylum Chordata; class Amphibia; order Caudata; family Salamandridae; genus Lissotriton; species Lissotriton helveticus. The sequence goes on from NC_136063.1 coordinate 682,566,478, forward strand.
AAGAACAGAGAATTCCCAGAACCTGAAGACCTGGAACAGTTTCTGGAGGCCAAGGATTTCCTTGCCATTGTCACCTTTCTACCTAGAGGCAAGAAAGAGAGGCTGTCACAAGGAAATGAGAAGACAGCGACATACATGGTGCAAGACCCTCCTCTAGAGACCAAACCAAATCCAGATCCCTGATCAAAGTTTAATGCTGGGTCCTCCCTAAGGCTCCGATGTCTTCAGATGCCCCCTCATCCCACCCCTCCCTCCACAAGATCCTGCAGTGAGGTTATGACCTTGGTGAGTTCAAGGTTGATGTCTTGGAGAGGAGTGATGTCTGTGTTTGTTGACCATGTGATACCCCTCTTCCTTCTAATTTTCAAAATATATAAATCCTATACTTTAGGGTTCTCCTTACAGAACATCTGTTGCTGTGTGGCAGGGTGAGTGGCTTGGTACACCAATATCTTCCATTGGACAACAAGTCCAGTCTTATACTGTCCTTCTCCCATTTGTAGAATGACATATTGATGCTCCTCTGGACATACTTCTCTGGACTTGCAAGTTCCATTGTCTTGTACTGTTTTTTTACTGGTGCAGGGTGGTGAGACTTGATGGGTTAAGCTTGCCTGTTTAAAGTTGATGGTTTGAGCTATTAGCGGTTGTGTTATAGAGGAGATTCAATTCTCAGTCTCATCCTCCTTTTATCCTTTTACCCTATGTATCCTTGGTTCTGACACTGGCAAACCCTTGTTAACACTTAACACCCTACATAGAGCCCCTGTTACTTAGACTTCCACACTCCCCTCATATCACCCTTATTCCATCCCTGGCTAGATAACTTTGTTTCCTTGTCCCGACTATTTCCATCCTGGTAATGAAACAAGACATACCCCTATGCACGGCAGTTGCATGCAACATATTCTAGACCAATAAAACCGCTTGTTCTGATCTCCCTTAACATTAATGTCATGACCCCTTAAAAAAAAAGCCCCTAACATTGCATTTATCGAAAGAACTGACCTCTGCCTTGCTGAATCAGAGAAATCGAAAAGAGACTGCATAGGAAGGGTGTTTAGTAGTAGTAGTAGGAAAAGACCTCAAGATGAGCCCACACACAATATACCCCACTCATCACCCTTGAAATGTAATGTGGCAGTACTATGTTGAAAATCCCTACCTCATGATACACGATATTGAAAACAGAAAAGTGTGTCTGTGTCAAAATGGTTACCCTGAATACTGCTGTGGTTGCTGCCTCCTCCTGCACTTCAAATTTCTCCAAGTCCCCCTTCTTATTGGGCAACTGAGGATCTTATGAAAAGCTGCCCACAAAGAAAATCTTTGAAGGTGACTGGTGTGCCCAGGTGACAATCACAGTGCAAAGGATAGGGTTATCCTTCATGGTATCGTGAATAGACACTGTCTAACCATACCCTAGCATCCAACTTAACCCCAGGACAGGGAGTTTTGTTTTGTGCCCAGGGCTTATGCTCTACAATATATTATTTCCTTACATCTGACTGAATCCTCAAAATGCTGTCGAGCTGTTCCATACTGGAAAGGCATAATTTCGAACTACTCCCCAGTTCCATTGGAGCTTTAACTGGCTGTGCCTCTCCAGTATCTTAGCTATAGAGGATTAACATATCCAGATATATTCTCAGGACTGGAAAATCCTTCTTGAGAGGACATATCTGAACATACCTGGCACAAACAAAGGTCCTGTGACCTACTCGTCAACTGTTTGGAGTGAGGGTAAATTAGCCTTGAATGATAAGATGAGGGATTCCGCCTCAAACAGACACAAATTTAGATAACTACAGGAGCCACGAAAAGCTGACAGGACTTTAGGGATTTGACTTTTAATTACACTGAGCTTTAGTCCCTAGCTGTACCAGAAATGGATTCTAGAGTGCAAAATATTTGAATTGAATTCTCTGTTCACAAATAACTGTGGTTTGTCCTGTCAAAACCCCTTTCGGAGGGCCACAAGGCAGGCAGGGGTTACCTGCCCCCATGGTGGTTGGGGCCTTGTACTCCTCCAGTCCTGGGGCCCACCCTACTATGGTCTCTGGGCAACTTGGCCAAGTACTACCCCTTGAGCATTTGACTCTTAGTGCCTGTGTGGCTTGAGCAGTAGAAGGCTTTCAAAGTAGAGGTAACATGTCAATGCAGGTGTAAGTCCACAACTTAATGTGCCCCCCAACAACCCCAATAAATAAAGTTCAGCCCAATACTGAGTTTTAGGAAAAAACATGTGTTTACTACACACAATAGCTCACATCTATCATGGTGAAATAATCAAAACAATCCCATGGAAAGCCATGTCTAGTGCCTTGGGTGAATTCACCCGAGTCTCTACCGTCTAGTCCCACTCCCTTATTCTGGAGTGTCTAGGTCATATGAGGCGAGTCTCCCACAGGTGCAAAGCCCTCTGCTCTAAGCTTCTGTTCACAAAGTTCATAGCAAGTCTCTTACACAGTTCTCACTTGTGGCACATAGTGCCTGTTAGACCTGGCATCTTTGGCGTGGTTTCCCCTGTCTTTTTGCCTCTACCTCATGTATTTTTGATGCTGTGCTGGATTTCGATTTTGCTGGTTTAGATGCTTTGGGCACTTTGCCACTGCTGATCAGTGTCAAAGTGCATGTGCTCCCTGTATAAATTGTTATTGTGATTGGTTATCCATGATTGGCATATTTGTATGACCAAGAAGTCCCTAGTAAAGTGCACTGAGAGTGCCAGGGCTGGTGATTCAAATGCTACTAGTGGGCCTGCAGCACTGATTGTGCCACCCACATGAGTAGCCCGAAAATGGCGTCGCAGGCCTGCCACCGCAGTGCCTGTATGCAGTCTGTGAACTGGCATGTCCTCCTGGTCAGTGTCCCCACTGACCAGGCCTGACGCTTCCCTTTCTGTGCACATTGGTCACCCCTATGGAAGGCCCAAGGTACCCCCTTGGGCAGGGAGCAGTGTATGTGAAAGGTAGAGCATGTCCTAGTGAAGGTGACATGCTCTGGTAGTGAATTACAGCCATTTTACTTTTTCACTATTGTAAGTTGTACCTGTGTTGGGAAGCTGGAAACCAAGATTTTAAAGTCTTTCTGCAAGTTGTATTGCATCGCTCGCTTGCGGAGCGCATCCCCGTCAGTGCGAGGAAATTCCCACCCCTACGAAGGCCGAGGTCGTCGCAGCGCCTGTTGCCGCTGCCAGAGTCATCGCATCCTTCGTTTGCGAGACGCACCAGTCCGGTGCGGGAAGATTACCATCACTGTGAGTATCGTCGCAGAGCCTGTCGTCACTGGGTGAGATCGTCGCACCGCTTGCTTGAAGACCGCATCACGTCACTGCGAACATCGTCGCAGAGCCATCGCATCGAGGGGCTGCGAGATTAGAAGATAGTCGCTGAGCCTCGCATTGTCGCCCCACCGGAGATCGTCGCTGCCATAAAGATCGTCGCATCGTCCCTTTTGCAAGCCGCTTCCACCGAAACCTGTGCACCAGAATCCACGCAAGGTATCTCATCCCTCCCCATACAGACCGGAGTCACCGCAACTCGCCCGCTACATCCAGCCGGGTTGTCGCATCGCCTCCCTAGGGTCTCAGGTGTGACGCATCGCTTGCTTTTCAACGCTACAGATTTCACTTGGAACTTTTGTCACATCTAAAGGTACTGTTAGCTAAAACGTGACGCAACCGTGAATTATTTTAACGCAACCTTAAGAACTCATTTGAAACCATACTCTTGATCTGTGTATGTTGGATTTTTGTCGTTTTGGTCTCGTGTAGTTCAGATTAAATACCTTTATTTTTCTAAACTGTTGTGGAGTCAGTTTGTGGTGTTTTCACTGTGTTACTGTGAGTGTTGGTAGAAATACTTTACACATTGCCTTTGATAAGCCTGACTGCTCGTGCCAAGCTACCAAGGGGTGAGCAGGGGTTATCTAAAGAGTGTATCCTCCTTACCCTGACTAGAAGCAAGGGTCCCTATTTGGACAGTGGTACCTACCTCTGCCAACTAGAGACCCCCAGTTCTAACATTGGTGGCAGCGGTGGGATTTGAACTTGTATTTGTACTAGACCCACAGTGATTGGTGTACATCACTAGTGAGTGCAGACGACTACGCCACCGCATACTACGTTTTTTTTTTTGGTTGGTTCTATTCTTGAGTAAGTCTTCAAAGCATTGTCTGTGAGTGGAAAGGCACCCAGTGTGGAGGCAGAATTGGAGTTTGTCATTGAAGATTTTTATTCCTACAAAGTTACACAGCTTAGACAATTCTGCAACAAGTTTGAGTGCCCCATAAACAGCAGCCTCAGGAAGGAAGAGCTGCAGAGCATCTTGAAGGCCTGGTGGGAGGCCCAAGAGGGAAATGATGCAAGTAGAAGGGGGAATTTCAACCCCAGGATTTACCAGTGGGCGGACCAAACTCAAGGGCTGGCAGTCACCACTCCAGCTGAGGTCTTACCCCAGAAGAGTTAGAAGAGAATCAGAGAGTAAGAGACTATGATTTGGAAGTCATGAGGTTAAAGATGAAGCAATTGGAAATGGAGAAAGTGAGAGAAAAGGCGGGGGAGGAGAGCAAAAATGCCCGTGCCTTGGAGGAAAAGAAATTGCTTTTGGCTCATGAGTTGAGCATGAGGGAACTGGATATCGAGGCCAAGCAGGTGGATTCCAGTTCAAATGGTGGCAGCGCACAGCCAGTGCAGGGGGGTAAATTATATATTCCCAAGGATCTGGTACACAATTACAATAGAAGTGAGGACATCTATGCCTGGTTTACTTCTTATGAAATTGCATTAAGAATGAATGGTGTGCCTGAACAGCATTGAGGGGCGGGCCTGTGGAAACATTTTGAGGCTTCTGGGAGGAGTGCTCTAGAGCCCTTAAAGTTAGCAGGTACCATGACCTACCCCAATATGAAGGAGGCCTTATGTCTCAGGTATGGACTTACTCCAGAGCAGTATAGACTGCAGTTTAGGAACTCTAAGAAGGAAGAATCTGAGATTTGGATGGAGTGTGTGAATTTGTACTCGCGTGCACTGGAAGGTTGGATGAAGGGCAGCAAGGTAACTGATTATAAGGGGTTGTTGCATTTAATTAGTTGGGATCACTTGAGTAGTCTTTGTGTTCCAGAGCTGCGCCAGCATCTTTTAGTCAGCAAGCTGACAGACCCAATTGAGCTTGCCAAGGAGGCGGATCGCTGGACCAGTACCAGGGTCCACAGAGCAATTGTGGGTACCACAGTCTGTGTGACCACTCTGTCTATGGCAGCCAGTAGGGGTGATTCAGCAGACCTGGAGCCTGAAACAGTGGCCCAGGAACCTGCCAGAGGAGGCAGGGGGCGTGGGAGACCAGCCCCAGCCGTTCCCATGGTCCACGAAGGAGCAGAACCTGAGGGGGATGCACTGGAACCTACAGAGGAACAGGTGGCCGAACTGGGAGACCTACCTGAGATGACCAATTGGCAGCAAGAAGGTGGTCCATCCAGGGAGGAGTTCTGCAAGGCGCAGAAGGAATGCCCTTCTCTCATTGGTGTGCAGCAACAGGCTGCAGACCAGGCAGCAGGTGGAGCATCCAAGGATCATCTCCTTTACTGAGAAGATGAGTTGCTTTATAGTGAGCCTAAGTTCGCTGAGCCCGGTGCAGCCCGTGTCCTGATGGTACCCGAGCGCTTCAGGAACTTCCTAATGGGTCTGGCTCATGACGTGCCTCTCGCAGGACATCTGAGGCAAGACAAAACCTTCCAAAGGCTTGTCACCCACTTCTACTGGCCCCAGATGAAGAAGCACGTCGGTACCTTTTGTAGATCTTGCCAGACATGTCAGACCAGTGGCAAGAGCGGAGGGAAGTGCAAGGCACCCCTCCAACCCTTTCCTGTGGTGAGCACCCCTTTCAAGCGGGTGGGCATCGACATTGTTGGGCCACTGGACTCCAAGACAGCCTTAGGCAACAGGTTCATCCTGGGTTTAGTGAACCATGCCACCCAGTACCCGGAAGCAGTCCCTCTCCGGACAATCACAGCACCCGTGGTGGGCTGTGCATTGATGGGGATCTTTTCCCGTGTGCGGTTCCCCAGAGAGGTGGTCTCCGATCGGGGCACTAACTTTATCTCTAGGTACATGAAGTCTCTATGGGAGTAGTGTGGGGTAACTTATAAGTTCACCACTCCTTACCACCCTCAAGGAAATGGGTTGGTTGAAAGGTTCAACCGCACCCTGAAAGGTATGATTATGGGCCTAGTGGAGCCCATGAAACGCAAGTGGGACGTCTTTCTACCATGCCTGTTGTTTGCCTACAGGGAGGTGCCTCAGAAGTCCTTAGGGTTCAGTCCCTTGGAACTGCTGTATGGCCACCCTGTTAGAGGACTTTTCACACTGGTGAAGGAGGGGTGGAAGAAATCCCGTGGGAAAACCCCTCAGGATGTGTTCAGCTATGTGCTGGCCTTCCACAACCAGACATAACGCTTCAGGAAACTCGCCCAGAGAACCTTATCAGCTGGCCAGGAAGAATTGAAAAGATGGTACGACCAGAATACCACTCTGGTCGAATTTCAACCTGGGCAGAAAGTGTGGGTGATGGCGCCAGTGGAGCCTTGCGTGTTCCAAGAGAAGTGGACTGGGCCCTATGAGGTGGTGGAGCGCAAGAGCGAAATAACCTACCTGGTTAACTTGAAGACTCCCAGGCAGCACCTGAGAGTCTTGCATGTAAACCGCCTTAAACCCACTTTGAGAGGTCTGAAGTGACAATGTTCATGGCTACAGATGCTGGAAGGGAAGAGGATAGTGATACTCTCCCTGACCTCCTGGCAGACAAAGAGCAAGGTGAGTCACTGGATGGTGTGGTCCTCTTGCCCACCCTGACCCAAGAACAGCAGAGGGACTGTCGCCAGGTGTTGGGTCAGTTTGCCTCCTTGTTCTCCCTGACCCCAGGTGTCACCAATTGGTGCATCCATGACATGGACACTGGAGATAGTCTGCCTGCGAAACAGAAATTTTACAGGGTAGCTGACAAGGTCAGGGCCAGAATCAAAGAAGAGGTTTCCAAGATGTTGGCGCTAGGGGTAATTGAGCCCTCCAGCAGCCCCTGGGCTAGCCCAGTGGTCTTAGTTCCAAAAGCTGCTGCGCCCAGAGCCACTCCAGAACTCCGGTTTTGTGTGGACTACCGTGGGCTCAATGCGGTCACCAAGACCGACGCACACCCCATCCCCAGAGCTGATGAGCTCGTGGATCGGTTGGAAGCTGCCCAGTTCCTCAGTACGTTTGATTTAACTTCTGGGTACTGGCAGATTGCCTTAACTGAGGGGGCCAAAGAGATGTCTGCATTGTCAACGCCCGAGGGGCACTTCAGTTCCGAGTCATGCCCTTTTTGGTTGAAGAATGCCCCTGCCACATTCCAGAGACTGCCGCATACCTGGCTGACATTGCTGTGTTCAGCTCCACTTGGGAAGACCACTTGCAACACCTCTATGAAGTGTTGAAGGCTCTGCAAAGGGCAGGCCTCACTATCAAGGCCAGCAAGTGCCAGATAGGGCTGGGATCTATGGTGTATTTTGGACACCAGGTAGGGAGCAGCCAGGTGGCGTCCCTACAGGTGAAGATTGATACCATTCTGGCTTGGGAGCCCCCCAGACCCAGTCAGAGGTGAGAGCCTTTTTAGGTCTCACTGGGTATTACCAACGGTTTGTCAAGGGATATGGCACCATCGTTGCCCCCTTGACAGAGCTGACTTCAAAGAAACAGCCCAGGAAAGTGAATTGGAACGATACCTGTCAAACTGCTTTTGATGCCCTGAAGACTGCCATGTGCACAGCACCTGTGCTCAAGGCACCCGCCTTCTCCAGTGAGTTCATAGTGCAGACAGACGCTTCAGAGCATGGTGTGGGAGCAGTACTCTCACAAATCAACGACGAGGGCTGGGACCAACCTGTAGCTTTCATTAGTAGGAGGCTACTCCCCAGGGAGCAGAGGTGGAGTGCAATTGAAAGGGAATCTTTTGCTGTGGTCTGGGCTCTGACGAAGCTGAGGCCCTACCTGTTTGGGACTCACTTTCTGTGCACATTGGTCACCCCTATGGAAAGCCCAAGGTACCCCCTTGGGCAGAGTGCAGTGTATGTGAAAGGTAGAGCATGTACTAGTGCAGATGACCTGCTCTGGTAGTGAATTACCACCATTTTTGTTTTTCACTATTGTAAGGCTATCTTGCCCCATAGGCTATCATGGGGAATGCTGGCTACAGTGGCTACCAGCATATCTTCCCATAGGAGCAAGATAGGACATAAAAGTCTGGTATCCCTGAACTCAAAATTTAATAACACATATTTTAGGAAAGGTTGTTTTTAAATCCTGTGTTTGAGAACAGCACTTTTAGAAAGTGGCTGTTCTCTTGTCTAACCTTTCTGTGTGCCTTGGCCTGCCTTCCAAAATGCTGGCTCCACCTCCTGCTAGGCGGCTGACGACCCTGCCCCTCTCTCTGAAAGGAAAGGAGAGGCCTGGAAAACAAAGTGCTCAAGGAACACCCACAACTGGTTCTGACCGGGCTCAGAGCCCTCCTGCATAAAGGGAACAAAGACTTTTAGGGGTATAAGTACAGGACCCCTGAGTACAGAAAATTAGATCATCCTGGAATCAAGAAGGAACCTCTGCCAAGGAGAAAGCTGAAACTGAAGAAGGAAGACTGTCCTCTACTGGACTGACCTGCTGTTGCTTTGCTGCCAAGAAGAGGGGAAGGACTTTGCTTTGTGCTGTGTCCCCTTGCTTGAAGGAATTTCCAAGGGCCTGAGAGGAGCTGGCTCCCTGTTAAGAAGTCCCAGGAACAAATGGACTTCACCCCCAGGTTCCCTGGACTCTGCTGAGAGAGTTCTGTCCTTCCTAGTGTGCTTGGGCCACTTATGGTGCCTCTGGAAGTTGTTCCTGTGTTGGGAAGCTGGAAACCAAGATTTTAAATTCTTTTTGCAAGTTGTATTGCATTGCTCGCTTGCGGAGCTCATCCCAGTCAGTGCGAGGAAATTCCTACTGCTACGAAGGCCGAGATCGTCGCAGCGCCTGTTGCCGCTGCCAGAGTCATTGCATCCTTCGCTTGCGAGATGCACCAGTCCGGTGCGTGAAGATTACCATCGCTGTGAGTATCGTCGTCACTTGGTGAGATCGTCGCACCGCTTGCTTGCGGACCGCATCACGTCACTGCGAACATTGTCGCAGAGCCACCACATTGAGGGGCCGCGAGAGTAGAAGATCGTCGCTGAGCCGCGCATCGTCGGCGCCCCAAAGATCGTCGCATCGTCCCTTTTGCGAGCTGCTTCCACCAACACCAGTGCACCGGAATCCACGCAAGGTATCGCATTCCTCCCCATACAGACCGGAGTCACAGCAACACCCCAGCTACATCCAGCGGGGTTGTCACATCACCTCCCCAGGGTCTCAGGAGTGACGCATCGCTTACTTTTCAACGCTACAGCTTTCACTTGGAACTTTTGTTGCATCTAAAGGTACAAATGGCTAAAACGTGACGCAACTGTGGATTATTTTAACGCAACCTTAAGAACTCATTTGAAACCATATTCTTGAACTTTGTATGTTGGATTTTTGTCGTTTTGGTCTTGTGTAGTCTAGATTAAAACATTTTTATTTGTCTAAACTGTTGTGGAGTCAGTTTGTGGTGTTTTCACTGTGTTATTGTGAGTTTTGGTACAAATACTTTACACATTGCCTTTGATAAGCCTGACTGCTCGTGCCAAGCTACCAAGGGGGTGAGCAGGGGCTATCTAAAGAGTGTATCCTCCTTACCCTGACTAGAAGCAAGGGTCCCTGTTTGGACAGTGGTACCTACCTCTGCCAACTAGAGACCCCTAGTTCTAACCTTGGTCCCCAAGTCTTAATGAGCCCCTGCTCGATGTGCCCTACCCAGGAGATAGCAATAATGTAATAGTCCCATTCTATCCTCTGACTCTTGTTCTAGTGATTTCCGAACTGGGACGGACATGCTGTGGCCTAGTGCCTGCTAGTGTACCTTCGGCAATGCAGGAACATACTCTGGCTGGGAGGACCCATTTCAGCAGGAGTCGGCGGTCTGCTGGGAAAGTGGAAACCTCCTGATCTTGCAGAATCCTCCTTAGTTTGGGCAGATCCAGAGGCTGAAAGCAGATAAGCAGCTCCCAGCCTCTTTGGGCTTGGTGGTTCCCATTCGGGGTCGTGAATGGTGGTCCCAGAGTGGAGCACCCCCCCCCCCCACCCCCCCTCTCTTGGCAGACAGAGGGGAGAGGAGTCCCCCAAGTTCGTTTGGTCCCTTGGGTCATGGCCCAGATGAAAGCACTTGGGTGGCGGTCTGGTCGTCCAATGACCCCTAATCGATGGTAACTACCCAACTACCGCCTGAGCCCATTGCTCGCCATGCACATGCAAACTGCGCTCAGTGCGCTGGATAGCCTGATCCAATGGACCTTTGGTCTCGCACCTTGTTCACCAGCATCTTCGTTCCCGAATTCCAGCTGGATCGCATACCCTCAACGCTCTCCTCCTCACAGGGCATACTGGGCTTTGCAGGCATGTTGGCGACACAGGCTCAGGGCAAATGTTCATGGTGCCCTGAGCAGTGTTCCCCCCCTGCCCAGCTGGGAGACCACCAGACGTCGATCCCTGGTCCTTGTTGCAGTATTCATGGTGATCTTGTCACGTCTCTGATTAAATTGTTTTTCAGCCACACTTGTGAATTAGTGCCTGGCGCTTTGAAATTTGTGTTGTGGGTGTCGGGCTGTTTGAAGTGCCTACTCCTTGGTTCTTTTCTTTTTCCAGGGACCTGTTTACAACAGGAGGGGTGGCACCAGAGCTGATGGATCTACAACTGAGGTCATGGATGCAGCAAAGGGTTACACCTGGGTGTCAGCCTTCCGCGACATATCGGTTTTAAAGCATTAAGCTGCCCATCTTTTTTTATTCTTTGTTCCTGTAGTGTGTACCTTATCAGTCCCACTATCTAACATAAACAGTGTGCTTTGGCCTCCCTGCCCAGCACCCTTCTTGAATCATAAGATCCCTTTACTATGCACAGGAAGATGCTCTGTTCCTCTCCCAGTGTAGCTCTCACCCAAGCCCAAGAAATGTCAGCAATCCACATCTCCTTTCTGGGTCTGCAGTCCATACCTCCATCTTAGCATGTTCTAGGACCTGAACTTCCCAAAGTGGAGCCTCCATGTTCTGTAGTCCCACATTCACACATTAATGCATTCTCTTGCACTCATGAACGTGTGTGCTTCACAGTACTACAGTCCTCTCACATAGGTCAAGCGAGTTGCGTATAAAACTGCAGCACTTTAACTGAGTGGGCCGGTAGGCTCTCCTCCTTTGATACAGAGAAAGGACCAGCCATACTACTGTTCACAAAATGGGTGTGCTGCCACCACTGTGCGTGTATTCTGCAACTCTGGATGTGGGCAGTAGCCCAACCCATTCTGAGCGAAGCGCTTTTGTCACCTATTCACTGTCTATGGTAGACTAAGTCTAGGTCACAGCACGTATGCATGATCCGTACATATCGCATGACCAGTTTTGTAACCAGTGTTCCAGATCCACATGCAGTGGAGCACTCCGGACTAATTTGCACATCGGATACTATGAAGGAGACTTTTCCGTCCCAACACGACCCATCTGCAGTGGTGCTATTATGATTAAGGTGAGAAAACAGGCTGTCTCCTTGTAGTCCTAATAAGGCAAGAAAATCCCAGACCGCCATTGCCACCACATATACAATTGCCACACCCTTGTCAATCATCCTGAAGTCAATGTAATGATGTAGACTTCTTCCAAATACATTTGAATTCAAACTTTCAGGTTACGTCCTTGGTAAAAAGGGACTTTCTAGATGGAGCCTGACTGACTTCCAGTGATGTCTAGTAAGAGCAGAGCTCAGCTGAATGAGGACATAACAATACATAAATTAGAGGCTGTAATCACTTACCTTTTAATGGCAAAGTGCTAGGGCATTTTTGCAGGATCAATAAACAAATAGTCTTACCAGTACTTTATATCACTTTCAAGGAGGCAGAAGAGTCTGGTAGACTTGCATTGGAATTTAGAAGAGCGGTGTCTCCCCAACCTTTTAGAAGCACAGCCCAATTTTTAGAGTGACAATCTTTCTCGACCAATCTATGTTTAATGTGCTTGAGTCAGAGCAGTTTCCCAGTGTGATAATAAGTATTTTAAGCGATATCTTACTTTGGCCAATATATTGATATGCCCATAAAAGTGGTAAATGGTGAACTGTGCTGGAGTCTGGAGCCCTTTCCAGAGTGGTGTGCTGGCCTGTAGCATCTGTTCAATAAAATCACAAAGCTTCTGACTAAGCTTGGTGTTGATACCAGTGACAGTAGCAAAGAGTATGGGGTAAGGTCCCATATCTATCTTTATGTTAAAACGAGATCAAACAACATGGCCCAAGGGCATTGGAGCCCCTTACATGAGCACCAGAATACATTACACAAAGTCAGATTCATTTTATTATAAGCACAGTAGATTAAGTGACTTGCCAGAATGAAGGAATGTTGAGCCAACACCAGGACTCAAACCTGGTTCCCCAGATCCAGATTTGGCAGCTCTGGCTGTTAGGCCACGTCCATATAGCCCACATCCATATTGATTTATGTTTGAAAGTCCTACCCAATGGTTTGGTTGTGTATGATCAAGTACAGTGAGCATATACTCATTTGAAATGGCTTTGTGAAGTAAAAAAAGTACCAATGAAAACTGTAAGCTTCAGCCGCAGTCTTGCTTGGAAATAAGCAAAGGTTTGTTTTAAAACTGGACTTAGGGACATTGTTCAGCACCATTGCACTGGTCCACAAACGGCTAATCAATTAAAATATTACATATAGACTGGGACTTTAGCAACCCACCAAAAAAAGTCTTGCAACCCACCAGAGGGTCTTGAACCACAGTTTAGAAAATGCTGCAGTAGAGCAGTTATCACTATTGTTTAGGCCTGGCAGAGATCCACTACTCTTTTTTTCAGCTACAGACTGCTTTCTCTGAAAACCCCATTATGAAGATGCTGGCAAAGAGGCTGGCAAAGCACCTGAGAAAGGTTATCCCAAGACTTCTAATCACCACAAGTAGGTGTCATACCTTCCTGAAAATCCAGAAACCTTCTCAGACTTTAGCCTGACATCATCTGGGAGGTTAAGGAAGACCAAGGCAGCACTGTGCAGAGAAAGCATTTGTCCATGTCAAATGGGAATTTCTCTTTAGATATCAGATAGTGACAGACCTGTATTCGAACTTTCTTGCTAAGGTGAAATGGCTGTATGGCAATCCAGTGGTCTAACTTGACTGTGGGGATTTCATGTCAGAGCATTTTTCAATCCATGGGAGGAGGAAGGGCTGCCCACTTTGACCCTCACTATTTGCTCACACCATAGAAGCCTTAGCAATCTGATAGAGACTACTAGCCGTAGATTCCTTCACATAGAATTACTCCCAGGCGTGAGACTGGATCCGGAAACTTTTTTGCCACAGCATCCCTACGCCACGGGGACAGGACGACATCACGCGACTTCGCCCAGGCGTCGTCCGCGCATGTGACGTCAGAGAGGTCACATAAGACACGCCCCGGCGCACCTACGTCAGTTTTTTTCCTTTTCCGCGTGCAACGCGGATCCGGTCCTTGCTACGGGCTCCATTTCTTTTGGTGGAACAGTGTGCGAATGCCTTCGGGTTTCACAACTTGTATGTTTTGTGGGCTTCTTATGTTGGCAACGGACCCGCACCTCATTTGTATGTTGTGTTTGGCGGAGGATCAAGGCGCCACTGACTGTGAGGCCTGTCAGCAGTTGAAGCCGAAGTCGTTGCAGGAGCGCCGCATGAAACGTCTCTCGGCGCATCTCTCCCGGTTGACGTCCTCCCCTCGGTCTGCTTCGGCGGAGCGCTTCAGGTACGGCCGTGGTCGTCATTCTCGCCCTTCTCCGAAGTCACGTGAGCGTTGCTTCCCGGTGGGTAAGTGTCACAGTTTGTTCCCGGGGACTGGGGGCGTGGACTCTGCGCGGGTGATGCGGCCCCGCGTGTCGTCCTATCCACCGTTTCCCAGTGTTGGGGCGTCGAGAGTTCAGATGGATACGTACAGGGCGGCTTTGCAGGTCTCGCTGGTGTCTCCTCCTCCTTCCCCTCATGGGGTGTCGGCAGACCCCTCGCCTTGCACAGGGCCCTCCGCGGTGCCGCCGGTGGCTCCGGCCCTGGCGCCAACTGGTTCGGAACCAGGCTTGGAGGATGTGGTGCTGTTGGGGTGCGGCTCCTCTGAGGCACCTCCTTCAGGCCACGGCCTCGCTGCAAACTCCTGCGGGAGTCCCTGTGGTGTCGTGGGAGATCGCCGGGGCTTGGGTCGCATTCCTGAGCTCCTCTCGGTCCTTTGATAAGGTGGTCCTGTCTAAGGCCGATGTGACGCTGCTAGGGCGCCGGCAGCAGCTGGACCGTGCGGAGCCACAGGGGTCGGTGAACCCTCCTCGTCCCGCTCCGGGTCGATGCCGGGTGAGGACCCCTCATCCCTCTCTGGGCCCCTCTCATCCCTCCCCACAGGCAGCTGCCTCGAGGTTGGATCTTCCCTGGCACCGCCACGTGGGTTGCAGAGCTATCTACGCCTCATTCTGGGCCGCAGATGTCAGCGGGCTTTGTGTCAATCCCCAGGCCCGTCTCGTTCCCCCGCGCAGGTAGATACCTCGACGGGGGTTGGGTCGGCGCTGGACCTGCACCGCCCTGGGGCCGGTTCGACTCCAGCTCCGCTCTGGTCTCTGCTCCGGTCTCTGTTCCGGTCTCCGTTGGGGGGTGACTTGGAGAAACCTTGTCCGGCGACGCCGGATGGTGCTGACAACCTACTTCAGGCTGCGGACTCTACGGCTCTGCAGAGGGGTCGTACCGCGTCTTCGTCTTCGAACGCTCCTTATTCTCCGGAGGCAGACTGTATATTGGTGTCGTCCTCACCGTAGACTGGTCGCCGTCTGGTGTCTTTTTCACCGGCGTTAAAGGGCGGCTCCCCGCCCTTCCTGAGGCAGAGGTGTTCGTCGGAAGAGCGGCTGGTCTCTCATTCTTCGGCTCCTTCTGACTTCCAGGTCTGGCCCTTGCCCATCCCGCTTGGCCTCGGGGATGGGCGCGTTAGTTTGCAGCCGTCGCCCACTGAGAAGCTGCTTCCCCTACCACGGGGCCCTATGGAGGCGGGTGCGGCCTTTGCTTATGCGGTGTCCACGGCCTTGGGCATCCTGCGTATGGGTGACCTGGTGGCTCACTTTCCGGTGGACCATCTATTGGAGGTCCTCCACCAGGGCTCTGGTGGGAGGGAAATCTTACTTCCCTTTGAAGGTTCCCTCCTTTCTTCCTTGACGAGTGCTCGGAGGCGTCCTGCCTCAAGGGGCCCGGTGCCATCCGGAGAGGCCCGCTGGCTGGACTCTTGGGGACGCAACATGTTCGTCTCCACCAGCGCTGCCCTGCAGGCCTTGAACACCTTGTGTGCGCTGGCTCGGGCCTCCTCCTGTTTGTGGGACTCAGCTGAGTCTCTGGGATCTGCAGCGTCCCAGGAGGGTGGTCAAGTGGACTTACGGCATCATGCGTTGAATGGCCGGTAGCTTGCGGCGCTTATTCTCCTTTACGCTCTGGACATCTCAGAGGTGCTGGGCCGGTCCATGGCTTCCTCGGTTGCTCTCCGTGGCCATGCTTGGCTTCGGGATGGAGTATTACCTGAGACTATTCGGGAGAGACTCATCGACCTTCTGTTTGATGGCAGCCTGTTGTTCCATGCCCTGGCCATCCTGAGGCTCTTGGCAGGGCTCCGTCCTCCTCCTCCGCCTTACCCTCCTTCACCGTCCCACACTCCTTCTCCTTCCCCTTCTCAGTGACTCCTGAGTTGTGTTGATTCTGGGCCTTCTTAGGCTGGTGGTTCTGGCCGTGGTGTGTGTTTTCTGGCCATTTGCGCCCTTCCTTGGGACTTTGGCATTGTTGGCTGCTGGATGGCCCTTTTGTTGATTATGTGTGTATTGTTGCTCAGACTTGGCCCTTAGTTTAGGCCTTCTGCTTGCTTGGGCTGCTTGTCAAGCCTGTCGCGGGGGTTTTTTTTTTCCCGTTGCTCTTTTGTTTTTCCCCTGCTGCAGAAGTTCTTCCAAAGAGGTTTCCCATATTTTGGGAGTCATCATACCCTAGGTGGGGTGGTGGTAGCTTCATATGGCTTGCGCTCTGCTGGAGGGTTCTGGTCGCCTTCGGGTGCCTGTTCTCCAAGGCGTTGTGTAGGTTGCTTTGGGCATGGAGGTCATGTGCACAGGCACTTGTAGTGGTGTGCCTGGGCATCTCCTCCTCCCCGTGCTCCTGCCCTGAGGTCTGGGATGATCCTATGTTCTCCCTAGCCAGGCGACGCCTACTCGGCCTTCCTGGGGCCTCGGGCGGTTCTTCTAGCTTCTGGCGACTTTGACTGCCAGCGCTGTGCTGGCTTGCAGGTTGTCTCCACCTGGAGTGGGTTCGCCTTCTTTCCCTCGCTTCCTTCCGTATTCTAGGCTTCTTCTACTTCTTCCTCCCTTCCTGTCTTGGCTTTGGGCGGAAGCTGTGTTGCCTTGTGGGGCAGTGGAGTGCTTTGGCCTCTCCGGCCTTGCCCTTGGTTCCCCTTCAGCCTTCTTTTCTCTCCTACATCCTTTTGGGGTCGGTGAGAGTTTGCTGGTGGGCGCTCCACTTGCGTGGCAGGGACGAGGTTTTGCCTGGTCCACAGATCTGGTTCCCTGTGGGGCCCTCTGTTCTGTATTGGCTGCTGGGGTCCTTTTGCAGTCCCTCCTTCCCAGGGAGTATTGCTAGGGTGTCTATTCCACGTGAAGGAATCTGCGGCTAGTAGTCTCTATCAGATGTACGAGTTACTTACCTTCGGTAACGATGTATCTGGTAGAGCCGATTCTAGCCGCAGATTCCTTCATGGCTAGCCCTTCCTCCCCTATTCTGCGAGGACCCTTAGGTTGGTCTTTGGTACTCGCCTCCCGGTGGGGGGCTGTATCTCCTGTGAGTGCCTTCCTTGTTCTTGACGGCAACTCTTTAACCCCTATGGCTCCACCCATCCTGACATTGTTTCTGTTCTTACTACTGATGTGATATATATTCTGTGACTCACATCTCACCAACATCATCGAGGGACACAGAAAGGCAGCACTTGAGGTAGCCAACTCACGACAGGTAGTAGCTTTGAAGAAAGTCTTTTTATTTTATTTCCATTGTTTTCATTTAAACGTGCAAAGTTCAGATATATAGAGCTATCCTGTTCCCTGGCACAAGAACACATAATAACACTCAGAGTGTAGAGCCTTTGACGGACATGTTGCTCAGGGTTCATGTTTAGCATGTGATGTTTCCATCATTTCCTTGTACCTCCTCCCTTGGGATTTGCAGGTTTGCCCCTCCCCCCCACACACACTTTTCCTTTTTGTAACCCTTCTTTCTCTCATAGGGCATTTCTATTATAGTCTTAGGCACTTACTAGTCCCACCCATGTGCGGGGACCCCGGAGCAGTTCTTCAATATATCTTCTTAAGTGTGGAGTCTCCCTTTTCTTCGGGAAGGCCTGCAAAGGCACTTAAGAAAGAGACAGATTATACAGTCTATATATCTAGGCTACAATGGCAAAATTCTTCATCATGAAGACCAAAAAGGGCCCGAATAAGGTATTTGAGGATAATTGGAGATAATTTGTAAACAGCATTAATATCCTTCACAAACCCTTTTTAGGTTTTGCCTGGGGCACGGAGCTTTAGCTCCGCCCCCAGGAGAAATCTGTAGTCTTCAGTAACGGACACTTGAATCCGCCCTCTGTTCCATTGGCTAGCTCCATAAATGGAGGCTAGCCATTGGAACAGAGATCTCTCCGTCATGGCCGGACCAGATTCGTGGGCGTTCCTGCATTTTGTTCGCTCTCCACCCACTTCTGACGTCATGTGGCTGTGGGCGTGTCCTTTTTTTTTTTTTTTTTTGTCCCGTGATGTTTTAGTCATTTTGGAAAAGCCTTTGGCCGAAGTGGAGTGCTGCGCCCTCGCTGCTCTTCTGTGGCTGTCCGTTCCCGCCCCCCCCTCCCGCTGTCCATAGCCGCCCCCCCTCCCCGTGTGCCCGTAGGTGCTTATTTTGTCTATACTTCTCACCCGGTTTGGGTTTCGGATTCTGTGTTTAACAGGAGGTTCAGTTGATCTTTAAAACGAACACTCCTTGGGCAGGATGCATCATGTTAAAGTGACAGACTAGTAAAATTCAATTTTACCCCAGTGACGGTAAAACGTGGGATAGTCCCTCCAAGCGCGAAGCATTTTGGGGGCTGCGGACGCTTCCCTGATGTGCGACAGCCTCCGATTCTGTGCAGGGATTGGCGGGTGGCTCGCTGTCTGTGCTACCAGTGACCTGATAGCCGTGCGTTTTACAACCGCCCGGCAGCAGAACTGCCAGCGCCCTCTGAGCTAGAGAAGAGACAACACTAATCGGTCTGACCGGCTCAGTGAGTCTTTGTTCCGGGTGGCACTGGGGCCACGATTGCTGTCACCTCACGGGAAAGGGGGCGTGTGAAGCAGACAGCCTTTGCCGGTTGATCATTCTCTGCCCAACTGGAAATAGCCACGTCCCAGTCATGCTGCGAGGAGGAGGAGTAGTGGACGAAGAAGAAAGGAAAAGGCAGAAGATGGGACTTATGCTTTCAACCACTTTTTCCACGAATCTTTTCTGCTTCCTTTTGCGGGCCCTGCGTGGCTTGTTGGTTTCTTCGAGATCATTTTAATAGAGATGTCCGCTATGTAACGTGTCTGGAATCCATCTGATCCTTAAACGTCTTTCTGGCTCTCGGATCTGTTTCCCATTAAAATGCCCTTAGCATGTATGGCGGTGTCTGGACTAAACTGACCTCTCTCCTGGTTCACTGACGCTTAACTTTGCAGAATACAAGAATGTTGGCTTCCAATGTTAGTGCTTTGAATTTAACGTAATGTTGTATTTTAACTAAACTGTCATTGATTCATAAAAAAACAAAAGAAAGTTAAATAATCTCTGGTAAGAAACCAATTGGTTTTTATGTGAAGTAGTTCGGTTGCCCCGTTCTATTTGTATCAGGCCGGCGACGGAGTTGGAGGAGAGGTCACATGCGGGATCGGGATGGAAGGAGATATTGCTTTCCCATCTGTATCCATCACAGTGGGCAGGCCCCCCCCGAAAAGGGGGAAGGAGCATCTTGAGCACATACATCCGTCTGGGAATATTCCATGTTAGCAATTGGATGCACCAGGTTCGTGAGTTAGTGCAGCCAGCAGGACTGTAGATACTTTGCTGTTTTGAAATTAGCGCTTTTTGTCCACTCCAGATTACTGCTATCCCCTCGAAGCATAACATTCAGCCCCTGCCATTGCACTGATTTATTATTGCTCATTAGAGCAGCCCGCTTTTGCAAGTGGAGCTTGATCTACTCATGTAATGAACAGCTTTCTCTTTTTCAAGACACCCCTGCAGAGTATTTGGTAGGTGTTAGTGAAATTTTTCGCAGAAGCAGAGATGCAACCAGGTGTTTTTCTGTTTATTTATTTCTTCATCTTCAAGTTTCGACAGAAATATCACACTACAGCCAGATCTATTCAGCGTTTGATTCTTTGTTTTGTCTAATGATGTGGCGTTTCTCTTTTTTGCTGACTTGTTTATCAGGGGTACAGTTCCAAGTTTTGAGCAATGTTGCTCTGTGAGGTGCAGTTAACGGATCTGTGAGGAGTTAAAAGCTCTCTGATTGTATTTACCATATTAGTCTACGATCTGAAAACTTGAAGGTAGTAAGGAAAGAATTTGGGTAAGTGATCATTTTACTCACAAGTCTGATCGAAGGGCCTACCTTGAGTTCACAAATTCTGCCCCAATTCCCGTATGTGTAATTGCAGCAAAGGCCCGTTCGGCCATCGTGTCTGCCATTACCACTTCAGACATACACATTATCTCCTGTTTCAGCATTGTCACCGATTAAGTCTGCAGTTGTTTCTCAGTTTTCCTGCTCGCCCGTCTGTTCTAGCGCCTGTGGCATTCCTGGCGCTCCGGCTCCCTGGCACTGCTCCACGGGCGCACCCCTGTCTCTTCTGCCAGCCCCAGGGGTCTGGGGTGAGGTGCCCCTCTGTGAGCTCCTGCGGCTCCTGTGGCAATACCCCAGCCCCCCCCCCGCCCCCCACCCCCCAACACAGACACTTTATGCTGCCACCGGGAGTCTGGGATGAGGGGTTCCCTCTGGCACTCGAGCTGCCCCGGCTCCCATGGCAATACCCCAGAGCACCCCCCCCCCCTCCCTCCCCCCATGCCTCCAGCCCCAGGGGTCTGGGGTGAGGTGCCCCTCTGTGAGCTCCTGCGGCGCTGTGTCACCTCCGAGGCGCATTAAAATATCAGACAGCGCCTCAGAATCCCAGGCGGCGCTGTATAATCTCCGAGGCGCTTTAGTGTACCAGACAGCGCCTCAGAATCCCAGGCGGCGCTGTATCATCTCCGAGGCGCTTTAGTGTACCAGACAGCGCCCCAGAATCACAGGCTGCCATCTCAGAGGCGCTTCAGAATACCAGTTGGCGCTACGCCATCTCAAAGGCGCCTCAAAGTACCAGGCGGCGCTGTGCCATCTCAGACCCTGTGGCACGCGCCACGGAAGGCCAGGGAGAAACCAGTCAAGAGCTGTGCTTAGAGGTCCCCTCAGGAGAAGCAGAGAAGCAACCCTTAGGAAAGGCCTCTGTACAACCAATCACCATGTGTGTGCTCAGATGGTGCCACTGTGGAGGGACAGAGACGCCACCCATAGGCAAGGCCGCTGTACAACCAGTCCTGTGTGTGCCCGGGGTGTTTGCTCAGGGTGCATGTCCGGGGTGTGTGCTCAAGGTGTGTGCCCAGGGTGTGTGCCCTCGGTGTGTGCTTGGGGTATGTGCCCGGGGTGTGTGCCCTGGGTGTGTGCTTGGGTTGTGTTCCCGGTGTGTGTGCCCGGTTTGTGTGCCCAGGATGTGTGCTCGGGGTGTGTGCCCGGGATGTGTGCCCGGGGTGTGTGCCCAGGATGTGTGTTTGGGGTGTGTGCCCAGGGTGTGTGCTCGGGATGTCTGCCCATGGTGTGTGTGCCCGGGGTGTGTCCCCGGGATGTGTGCCGCTGTCGAGATGCATTCTGGTAGGTGTAGTTTCAGTCTTTGCATTTCAGGTAAGGCTCGTCTCTCTTGCCTTGATAGTTCTCGTGCGTGCTGTCTTTCCCTGTCACTCCCTGTCAGTTGCATTCTTCTCTTGCTGTCTGCCTCGGGTTCTCTCTCTCCATCTCGATGCCTCTGTCTCTCAGACTCGCTCTCTCCCACTGCACCCTCGTACTTTCCCTCCCCCTCACTTCACCCTCCCACCTCAGCTCCTGTTTACACACCTGCACAGGTGAAGTCCAGTGCAAACAGCCCCTCCTGCCAGGGCAGGATCCGGAGGCCCGGCGGATCCGGTGTTGCCCACTTCCTTCCTGCTCACCCGCGGGTGTGCCCGCGGCCCTGTGTTTACAAGTGACTAATGCCAGCCAGCCTCCTCTCACACTCGTCACACTGGGCATTAATGCAGTGACTGACGAGAGAGAGACAGCTTTAGAGACTGCCAGGGCGCCTGGGACTAGAGGGTTAATGCAGTGAGTGACGAGAAAGAGAGACAGCTTCAGAGACTGCCAGGGCACCTGGGACTTGGGGATTAATGCAGTGAGTGACGAGAAAGAGAGACAGCTTCAGAGACTGCCAGGGCACCTGGGACTTGGGAATTAATGCAGTGAGTGACGAGAAAGAGAGACAGCTTCAGAGACTGCCAGGGCACCTGGGACTTGGGGATTAATGCAGTGAGTGACGAGAAAGAGAGACCGCTTCAGAGACTGCCAGGGCACCTGGGACTTGGGGATTAATGCAGTGCAGAGTGCATAGGGAGTGCAGAGTGCATAGGGAGTGCAGAGTGCATAGGGAGTGCAGAGTGCATAGGGAGTGCAGAGTGCATAGGGAGTGCAGAGTGCAGAGTGCATAGGGAGTGCAGAGTGCATAGGGAGTGCAGAGTGAGTAGGGAGTGCTAGAGAGTGCAGAGTGAGTAGGGAGTGCTAGAAAGTGCAGAGTGAGTAGGGAGTTCTATGGAGTGCTAGAGAGTGCAGAGTGAGTAGGGAGTGCTAGAGAGTGCAGAGTGACTGCAGAGATTAAGCTAATGGCAATGTAAATGACAATGCCATTTATTTATCTGTTTTCAAAACCAACACATAAATACCAATTTTGTCATTTACAATGCCAATAACTCTAACTTTGCCAAAGGCGAAACCATTGCATTGTAAATGCTTGTTTATGATAGAGATGAAGGAGATCAGGACAGACGGCCTCTTAGGCTGTCATTATGTGGCAAAAAAGAGACTGTACCTTTAAGAACCCAGAGACCACCAGTATTCCTTCATGTAAAGCAGGTGGCAGTTGTTTCAGTTCTTTTTTCCGGCTCCTGCCGACAGGAACCTGGAGCATTGAGCTCATCCTTTTTATATGTTTTTTTCTCTTAACATTTTCTCAAAAATTGCTAAATATCGCCTTTGCTCAACTTTTTTATCTCTTCCTGCCCTTTTCTGTCATGTATTTTGACAGAAAAGTGAGGTGTTTTGTGAAATAAAATACCTTCATTATCTGACAAGTGAATGCAGCAGGAAAAAGGCCAAAACAGACCTTCACGATGTCTCTATCATCTTCCTACCTTCATCTCATCTGCCTGATGCCAGTCATATCTGCAAGACGTTTTTGCGGTGCTCTTTAATAGAAAGCGATAAAATTTGCCTTCAGGGATCTGAAGAGAGACGCAGCCAATAAACATAGCCTACAAGTTGGACCTCAGCGTGGGGAAGGTCAGTCTTCCTCCATGGCTCTTTCCTCAACCTCTAGAGGACATGATTGGTCTGAAAAGCATTTGTCCAGTCAAACACATTGGTCCCAGTTGACGGTAAGAGGATCGACCTCAAGGCAAGGTATGGCGCCGACTTGTTCGCTGTCAAGACCTGGTTAGATGTCGAGGAAGCATTGCCGCTCGCCGTCGAGCCACCCCCAGTGAACATCGAAGGAGCATACGCCATCGACACACAGACTGTGTTCGACGTTGAGAAGTTTCTCGCCGTAAAGAAGTAGTGGTTCGATGTCGAGGGAAGTTGAAATCGAGGACTGCACTGACATCCATAAGTCAGAATAGGCTGATGTTTTTCTACTTTAAGGAGAGTACAGGAGACAAGGAAAAAGAGGAGAATAATATATTCCTCTCTAAATTTACACTATTCAAGAGCGCATTCACCCTTTCTCCGAGAGCTGCCATCATCTCACTCTCCACCTCCACCTGTGTCACCTCCTCTACAGCCATTTCCGCCTCTGTCGCCACTACCTCCATCAACAGGGCCACCTCAACCAGTAGCGCCTCCTCCATTAGCACTACCTCCTCAGTAGAGCCTCTTCCAGTGTCTTCAGGACCTCCACCTCCAGGGCCTAGACTGCGCTCTCAATTGCACCACCACTCTCTTCATCATTGTCGCATCAGATCTAGGCGCTTTTCCACCTCTTCATAACATCTCATTCGCCATATGTTTCACCACACCAGATCAAGATCACGATCTCATTGGCACCAAAGTGATACCAACTCCACTACTACAGGAAGATATTCCCTAACTTTGACAGACTCCCTACCGCCTTGTGTCTCCCCAGTGGATGACATTACAACCTTCCACGAGGTTGTAATCCGAGAAGCGACCAAGCTGAACATACCGATGTCGGATCCTACTCCTTCCACATCGGTCATTTTCTAAATGCTACATCAGCGTACAGCCTCATGACCTTTGCTTCCACTGTTTCCTGGCCTCCTCGAAATTCCCATGGAACTCTTTTTGACGCCAGCCATAATGAATTCTGCTCCATCCAAGCTTCAAAAGAAGTACCAACCTCAAGATCAAGACCCTTTATGTCTCCGATCTTATCCTCCACCAGTTATTTTGGCTGCTGAAAATACCATTGCACCTCTCCATCAAAATCTTCTTTTCCAGATAAAGAGAGCAGAAAACTGGATTCAGCAGGCCGCAAAGTCTGAATCAGTGCAGCCGTATCTAGGAAGACAGCCAGCGCTCTTGGGCAGATATGATTCGGCCCTGTGGGATTCCACCCAGCATTTTGCTGAACATCTTCTGAGAGATAAGAGGATTTCATGGAAATCGTCATTGAGGGCGCAATGGTCTCAAATGAAATCATTAGCTCTGCAGTGGATACTTCGTTACTAGCTGCTCATGCCTACTGTCACAGATTGATTTTAAGAAGACATTCTTGGCTCCAGTTGACATCTCTCAAACTGGAGGCGCAGCATTGTATTCAGAACTTGCCATTCTCAGGCTCTACTCTCTTTGGAAGTTATGCGTACCAAGAAAAGGCAAGAATGAAAAAACTGAAAAGGACACCCTAGAAGCTCTGGGTCTTGAAAAACCAAAAAATCTACAGAAATTATTCCAACCCTACCAAAATCAGTTCTATCCACAGCGTGTTCAACCCCCTCATCGGATAACAGGTAGATCTCAGCAGCAACATCAAAGATCTTACCAACCGCAGTGAAAACAGACAATAGGATGCTCTGCCCAAAAACCTGCCCTTGGAGGTATGCAGGCGACAGGAACCAAACCATGAGTCCCACCCTTCCCTCTCTTCCATTATCCACTCCGGTAGGGGGAAGTATTTAGTATTACCTAGCAGAGTGGCAATGCATCACAAAAGACGCCTAGGGTTTGAATATTGGGCAAAATGGCTATTGTCTCAGGTTTACCACCCCATCTCCATCCATTCCACCAAAGCCCCCCACTTACCATCTCAGCTTGCTAAGGTTGGAAGTCAACACCCCTTTGCCGAAGAATGCAGTGGAAGCTGTTGGCCCTCAGGCAATGGGGGAAGGGTGTTTGCTCCAGGTACTTCCTGGTAACAAAGAAGAACAAATACAAATTTAGACCCATTCTCGATCTCAAAATCGCTAACCAATTGATTCGGCAGGAGAAGTTGCTGGCTTTGCTTTAACCCAACCCCCATGTACACCAGGGATGTTGGCTTTGCTCCATCGACCTTCACGATGCATACTTTCACATTCTCATCGCCAAAAAGCATTGAACGTTTCTAAGGATCTTCGTGGGGCTTCACCAGTAGACCGTATCCCTTCTGGCCTGAAGTCAGTACCCAGAACATTCTTAAAGGGCATGGCTGTGGTGGCAGCATCGGATCTTCGTCTACCCATATCTAGACGATTGGCTCATAAAGGCGTCCTCTTCTCAAGAAGCCCAACTACATTTCAGTTGGACTTTCGATCTCCTTCCTCGGCTGGATCCTCACGTCCACCTCAACAAGTCCACGTCCACACCAGTTCAGACTTCACATTACTAAGGAGCCTCTATTGACACAATTAAAACACAGGTGTAACTTTGTCAGACGCTCATGAAGTTCCCTCATTCGACAGTAAAATCATTATCATCTCTTCTTGGCTTGATGGCCTCCTGCATCTTTTTCTCTCACAATGCTCTCCTCCAGGAATATCTAGAGGACAAGTGGGATAAACTGACCGGCAACTGCGAGGCCAGGATCACGCTATCAATACATGCGATACAGTCCCTGAATAAGAGGTGTTCTCCATCCAAACGAGGAATGGGTCTTGCGTGTCGAGGTCATTCAAAGTATCTTCCAAATCAGGGGCACCCCTTCTAGCTACATGTTCGCTACAGTGGAAAACAGAAAATTATGCAGCTTCGCCTCCAGGTACTACCATTCAGAGACATTGGAGAATGCAAGGGAAAGGTCCGTAAAATAACTCTCCTGATCTCAGCGGTCCTTATCAAACTGTCCCACTCCAAAGCCAAGATGATACTCCTAGCTCTAGAGTGGCCACGTCAATGGTGGCCTTCATCACTGGTCACAGCATCCACATCTCAAGCTCTCATGCTGACAAGACCTGCTATCGAAGTTTGGAGGCCATATGGTATACCCCAATCTTTCCTCCTTAAATTTGGCTGCATGGCTCCTGTGCTAGTGCAGTATGGACACCTAAATCTCCTACAAGACTGCATGGAGATCCTCAAGCAGACTAAGCAGCCTTCCACTCGCTCCGCTTATGCCTTCAAGTAGAAGAGATTTTGTTCTTGGTGTTCCTCTAAGAACGTGGATCCTACTACCTGCCAGGAAGATGCTATTCTTCCATACCTTCTACACTTGGCTAAATCTGGCTTGCAATTCACTTCTGTAATGGTTCACCTGGCAGAACCTTACTGCCTACAGAAAATGTCCATCACAAACCTGCTTTTTTTTCCAAATAGCTGTACTAAAGGATTTCTTAGCAGGGCGGAAGAAGATTTCTTTCTCCCATTAAGCATCCCTTGCATCCCTGGGAACTCCATATAGTACTGTCTTGCCTTCTGTGGGATCCTTTTGAGCCTATTCACAAAGCTTCCCAACTTCAACTGTTCTTGAAAGATAGATTTCCTTGTAGCAATAACATCAGCTCAGAGGGTTAGCGAGATCCAAGAACTATATTCTCATGAACCATACAGTGTATTTCATTTTAACAATGTGGTTATGAGAACTTGGCCTAAATCCCTTCCTAAAGTTGTTTGGGACTTCCATGTCAAGCAGACCACTCATTGCCAACATTCTTTCAGAATTCTTCTACTCCAGTGGAACCTTCCCTGGATGTAAGGAGAGTTCTGAAACTATCTTGACAAGACACTAGACACCTGAAGATCTGATCAATTGTTATCAACTACGATCCGGTCCATAAAGGCTTAGCCAACTCCAATCAATCCATTTCACAATGGATAGTGTTTTGAATTGTATTGTGCTATGAAAAGGCTAACAAAACACGCTCAACTAAGCCTAAAGCACACTCCACTAGGGTGAAAGCTGCTACTGCGGCTTTACTACGCAATATCCCTATTCCAGATTTTGCAAAGCAGCTAACTGGAAATCAGTACATACATTTGCCAAGCACTACTGCCTAGATTCTGACACTAGAGCAGATGCTCAAGTTGGACAGGCTTCCAGCAGAAATCTATTTGCTTAAGCTTCCCCGTTGGTCCTCTGTTTACTCCACCACGCGATATGGGGATGGGCTTGCTACTCTGTTCAGTGTATGACTATAAGTGGAATCCCCTATGAGAGAAGGAATAGTTTCATACCTGTAACTCCAGTTCTCTTGTGGGGGAATCTCCATTACAGTCATAGGCAGGCCTCTGTCCTTCCCAGTGAAATGGGCAGAGGTATTCATATGATCTACATCGCCTTCAAAAAGAACTAAAGCAACAGAACCCTGCAGTGCATGGTGGGATACTGGTGGTCTCTGGGTTCCTAAATCCACAGTCTTTTTAGCCATATAATGACTCTGCCATGCTCTCCTTCTTCTCTATCATACTAAAGGATTTGTGAGGGATATTTATGCTGTTTGCAAATCATCTAAAATTATCTTCAAAACCTTTTTTCTGTCCTTTTTTTGTCTTCACAAAGAAGAGTTTGGCTATTGCAGCCTAGGTATAATGGCTGCATAATCTGTCTGTTTCTTAAGCGCCTTTGCAGGCCTTCCCGAAGACAGGGAAACTCCACACTTAAGAGGATAATTTGAAGAACTGCTCCAGGGTCCCCGAACATGGGCGGGACTATTGGGTGCCTATGACTGTAATAGAAATTACCCTGCGAGAGAATAGGAGATACAGGAAAGATACTATTCCAATATTTTTGTTCTTAAACTAATAGATGATCCATCACCCATTCTATATTTGTCTCTATCAAGGTACTTTGCCAGATGGCAAACTATGTATTGTCATTAAACTACTCTAATGCTTCATAAATAGTCACAATAGCGATACAAAAAAATGCTATCATTAATAGTGAAAGTTCAAATGCTGTAGGGCAAAAACAGATAGTCTAATCATTCTTTTAAACTGATCCATGCTGGTGTGGTATTATTTTATTCCAAACTTTACATGCTGTATTGAATTAAGGTATGTGGTGGCTGTATTTAGAGGGCATCTTGTTTCTAATTTATAAAACAAAATGAGATACATCGCTGTCCATTGGCAATAGGATAACTGCAATGCTGCAACCTCTGCCAAATATATTTTCTGGAAGGTTGCTCAAAATGCTAGAAATATGTGGTGAGGAACATAGTGTCTGACCATTTACCCAAAATGTATTTCGCTGGGATATCTTGACTCCCTTATCTAGTTGAAGTCCTGGTAAGAGAGGCACTACTGCACTATGCATTTATGGACTCTGCAGTGGCTTTTGATACTGCCACTAGGTGAAGTCTATGTAACAAACTAATTGCTAACAGAGAAATTGTTAAAATCATCATCGAAATGTATTCCTCTACCCGTGGACAAGTTAAAATGAAAATGAAGAATATTAAACTGGCACTAGAGTGCAAATTCAAGGGTGCATAACTTAAAGCTGTAGTCTCATGTCCTTCTTATTTTGAAGA
Organism: Lissotriton helveticus; assembly: GCF_964261635.1. Classification (NCBI taxonomy): domain Eukaryota; kingdom Metazoa; phylum Chordata; class Amphibia; order Caudata; family Salamandridae; genus Lissotriton; species Lissotriton helveticus. The sequence goes on from NC_136063.1 coordinate 682,594,943, forward strand.
GAGAGTGGCTGTATGATGATTTGAAGGTGAGTCCTTCTAACTACGTCTCTGTACTTACAAGTAGCAAATGCTATACAGACTATATTTTTCTTTCAAATAGCACCCCTATTGGATTGCATTGATCACCACATACAACTTTGATGTAGTAAATGTTCTAATAGTAAATTTGAGCTTAATAATGTGCTTTAGCTGAGAGAAAACAAGAGAATAAATTGTTATATTAATACAACCAAACTATTTAGTTTAACTAGTAGTAAACTTTTGGGACTTGAGACCAGTAAGAAATTTGTATCCAAACCATGCCGAAAAAGAAAAATGCACAGCTGTTTGCATAGGCCTTAAAATGGTGTTCTTGCACTGCATGGGGGCCATACTGTGGAGCCAGTACTGCAACCTTACAAAGTTGTAGTCTATTCTCTTGTGAAATTATGGTGTATCTGCATGGATACGACACAAAAATATCTCTGCATGCCACTGAAGCATCCACATAAAGTATACTTTCTCGCTTATTTTAATCGATAACAATTGAGATTATGTGAGTGTTCAATGTTAAATCATCATGGTGCATATCACTTCTATTAACACTCGTCTTGTGCTGTATCATGGCTAGAACGGAACATCATTCATTTTTAGACATACCTTACAGAGCAAATTATTATCAATATCATAGAGGCTAGGATACATATATTGGCCTTTACCTTCATTTAGATTGGATTACTGAACATTAATTTACAATTTAATGGCGGCCAGTTCACAACTGCAATGTTTAAAAAAAATAACTAATTGAACCTCTGAAATTGCAGTTTGCATGAAGCTGATTATAGTATTTTGTGACAAATGGATTATATTCTCACTTTTTCGCTATTAATTGTATATAACCCTTTGCCTTTCTATGTGAATATGACAAACGATTCACAATTAAGGTATGAATTTATGAAGGTACACAAATTACGATATACAGTTATGACCGTGAATCAATGGTCCAGTTAATCTAGTATCAGGTAGGTTCTGTAAAACTGCAATTGTAGAAAGTCAATTGCATATATAGTTGTTAAATGCAAACTCTTTATTGTTATTAGTAGGAAAGCTTTAATTCAATCACACTTGCATTGGAAGGAAGAGGAGGAAAATTATGAAATTAGTTTTACAAGTGGTTCTCATTCCAACCGAAAACATAGTTTAATCCTTGGGTGCTATTCAAAACTTTTAACAATGGCCAACAGGAGATTAGTCCGTATGTAAATATTTGTAGCCCTAGCTGCATTTGGAGATTCAATAGTGCAAAGTGAGCTACTTGTTATTTCAGTTGGAGTGAAAAAGTAATTGAACCTCAGGGACACCGAAGTGACCACAGTACTGCTGAATAACCACTGACTCTCCCACAACCTGGAGGAATGGCCTCACACTGACCTTCCATCTGGGCACAATGATTAACTGCTTTAGTGAGATGGACTTCCCATTGACATCCACCATAGTACTTTCACATTGCAGTGAACATCAATGGGTCATACAAGAAATGAAAATAGTCCTAGTGAAAAAACTAGTAAGGTTTTTCTTTTCTGAAATCACATGTCCTGAGTTAGATGTTTTTAGTTGTGCTGTGACTAGTAGCGCACTGATGTCACATGAAAACAAAAGTGAAAGCAGACTGTTCTAATGGTGATGAATGGTGGCATAATTGCCCTCAAGCACATATGAGCACAGCAGAGGCGGCGTTAGAAAGGGGACAATGCCAACTTTTCAGCGCTCTCTCCCTAGTGAATCCCTGCTTGGGGATTGCATCAGACACATGATTAACAAGTTTGGATCCATTACACTGAACACAGGGTTACTATTGGGAGGGAAAGGTCCCACTCACATGGGCCCATGCTCCCACGCCACCCCTGTCCACAAGAGTCTTTCTATTCCCCTTTGGGGGCTGTATAGGGGGTGTTTCCCTGGTAGCCTCCCCTCACCCCTCACTTGCCAGAAGCAGCCAACTGACTAGACCACAAGTGGAAACATTTTGGATTTACTGTTATGGGAGAGCTGCTCACTGACATGGGCCTCTTCTTCCCTCCCATCCACAGGGCGAAAGAGTCTTTCTACACCTCCTGGGGGAATATTAGATGATACATGGCATGCTTAAAACGCATTACTGCACAATTGCAGCAGTATTGACTGATATTAATACATGTATTACACAGTGGCAGTTGCTACTGTGTAGTTATGGTTAGGCGACTGTTTTCTTAATAAATTTGTTCTGTTTGACTGATCTGCACAAAACTTTCCAAACAAAAGTTCATCCACCTCATCTTCTTCCTGGAAAGTTCTGTGTTGATCTGTCAAGCGGTGCCAAGAAAAAGGCGTTAACGCCTCAGAACTTTTTTTGGCTGTTAATTCCCTTAGGAAACTTTGCTCTCAGATTCAGAAACGGAATTGCACCGAAATCGGCAAAAAGTTAATTCTTTAGTCAGGAATTGTGCTTTTTGTGATGTAATGTAAATTCATGTTGAAAGAGGTGTTCGGGTTACGCTAGTAGTGTTTTCCTATGTCCGGAAAATGTTATCTTTTTTTTAGAGAAATCTGTAAAATTCGGTAGGAAACCCCTCAAACCCCCTTGGCCTCTGAGTTCTTCTTTTGGTGGGGAACTGTTCAGTCATATATATATATATATATATATATGTGTTTATGTATATATGTATGTATGTATATATAAGTCGAAAAGCTGCTGCCTGTTGTAGAGAGAGCCACTAGACAGATGGAAGATAGGCCAAAAATCTGTAATGCAGGAAACAGCAGGGGCATTGCCTTCCAGCACAAAATATATTGTCCGGATTTCGCCGACGCGTTTCGTGATCAAGTCACTTCATCAAAGGCTCCGGGACAGCCTTCACACAGGTGATTACTGGTACTTCTTTTATTCCTTCCCGCCCATGTGGGCGTGGCTACCTCAAAGCATCTTGGAAGTTAAAGTGTCTGTATATTTCCCAAGTGGGCCCCCAGTTGAATGTTGCCTTCCACCTCAACCCACTGAGGTGTTTTAATTTTGTGGCTGTATAAGTATCGTGGAGAAATAACCATTTCATAGTACTGAGTGTTCGTGGTTCATTGCAGTGGTGAATAAAGATCTTTGTAAAATACGCCTAGTATCAGTCTGGCATGAAATTCATGTATCGTAAAACAATATCTACTGCATGTCAGATAGAGGTGTTAGCTCCTGAGATCATGTGTGCTGAAGCTATCCCCTTATGTCCTATTAAGGTCAACTACCAATTCAAATAAAGATCTGAATTAAACATACTTTAGTATTGACATAAATAAATCCTATGTAGATGGAAATTTATCAATTTAGCCATAGGCATCAATGCATATTGTAAATAGCTGACTATTGGTCATACATATACAATTATAAATACATAAATATATAAATGTATGAATAAATAAATAAATATATATGTAACGTGCAAATGTGTGCTAATATCACCAAACAGTTTCTGTGCATATGACCTATTTGGTAGTGGTACAAACGGGGGTGGTGATGGACGGAGCATCTGAAACAATCAAACACTCACATCCAGTCAACAGATCTGGGTTTAATCCATCACCGTTCTTTAGCCCACTCTGCCACCCCAGTTCAGACATGGCCATATGCAAATCAGTCTGACCCTGTGCCTCATGGGAACAGTCCAGCCCGAACTGCTAAGCCATGCCTTCCCTGGACCGGAAACAAGATTCCTAGGACCGGTTTTGGGCATTTCAGCAGTCTTTAGCCAAGCTTGCTTGAATCCAGTGGCAAAGTGAGCAAGGGACTCACGTCTGGGCATAACCTGCCAACTTATGACGAACAAAGCGGTACAAAAGGGGGTGGTGATGGACGGAGCATCTGAACCAATCAAACACTCCCACCCAGTCAACAGATCTGGGTTTAATCCATCACCGTTCTTTAGCCCACTCTGCCACCCCAGTTCATACATGGCCATATGCAAATCAGTCTGACCCTGTGCCTCACGCGAACAGTCCAGCCCGAACTGCCAAGCCATGCCTTCCCTGGAATGGAAACAAGCTTCCTAGTACCGGTTTCTGGCATTTCAGCTGTCTTCAGCCAGGCTTGCTTGAATCCAGTGGCAAAGTGAGCAAGGGACTCGCGTCTGGGCATACCCTGCCAACCTATGACGAACAAAGCGGTACAAAATATGAGCTATTTGTCAGAATATAAAATCTGTATATGCCTGCCTATACCCAAAAGTAGAATGAATATCAAAATAGATAAACAAATAAATATTTGAATAAATAGGTATATAAATATGTATAAAATATTCAATTAAAATTCAACACATAAATATACTTCTATATATCTCCGTAAATAGTTACCAGTGAATTAACAAAAGGTTGAAAATTAGGGACCTCAGCCGAACCACGGCAAGATCTTAATATACCATGGTGTACATTTGTACTTATGTCTCTTTATGGCCGTGAATATTAGTGAAATGTTATCGCGTTTGAATACTGAGAAATATGTATGAAATGTATTAATTCAGTATGATGGTCATAAAGATAAAGAAGACTGTGGTGAGATAGAATGTAATCTAAAATGAATTGAGCAGTATTATATAAATTGTACATACATATGACATTAAAAATGGCGCTCATGTTTGCGCAAATGCGCTTGTCCCTTTTGATTGTTATGCACAAATGAAATGATTTTACACATGGCCTCTTCCTGTGTGTCAGTAACACCGAAGAAGGCAGATCACCGAAACGCGTTTGATGCTTGCTGCTGAATAAAGTTCTTCGAGCGCCCCCGGGAGTACTGATTTTCTTTGGAACTAAAGAAATAAGAGCGAAAATAAATTGCAGAGTCCACGGCCGCACACATGCACCCGCCCGAAAGTGCTTCACATGGAGGTGGAGTTTGAGCGTGAGATATATATATATATATGTCTAGCTCCAAACACCAGCTAGCTGCACGCATGAGCGGGTGCACGCCAAAACGGGGGTGTATGGCCGATCCATTTGTTGCCACGTTTTTAGTCCTTCTATGCTTTTCATGACTATGTGGATGCAAGATTGTTTGTTTAAAAATGAGTTGAGCGCCTTGGCTCTTTGCATTACTTGACGAAGCCCTCTGGCGAAACGCGTCGTATGCTGTGAGGTTCCTCATTAAAAATCTTTTGAGGAATCACCCCCTGCGTGTGCTGCTTTCTATACAAACTTATCGTTTGTGGATGCTTGGAGCCGTGATATATATATATATATATATATATATATATATATATTCACTGAAAAAACCATAGGTTTTAGGGGTGTTATAGTTAGCTGGACATTTCACTCATACAAAACTATTGAAATTCCTCCGTTATAGTTAGTTGTACTAACTGTAACTTGCGCGCCCGCAATCCACTTCTGATGATGTCACATATTACATCATTCATGACGGGTCAGTGATATCATTGATGACATCTCAAATGACATCACTGATGACATCATCCAGTGAATGTGGTTTGGTTCGTTATTTAAATATGTATTATATATATATATATATATATATATATATATATATATATATATATAGCAATCTGCATTGAAGAATGAGTGGATATATAAATATCTGGATGGAGGATTTAGTAGCAGTGTGAGTGACTGTTTACTTGACTAATTTATAGTGTCTCACTAAATATATTGGATAGTGACTTAACTGTGTGAATATCTGTATCACTTTGTCAGTTGTTGTGTAAACTGCTGCACCAGTTGGTTACTAGCTATGTGAAAGTCTATATTACTTATTGATTAGTTAACTGAGTATTTGTATGGGAGACTGAATGTGTGTGTGGTTCGGTGGGGTGGTGTGTGACTGCCCAACGATGTGTGAATAGTTGATTCAGTAGGTATATGAGGTTCGGACTACATGTTATAACAGTTGTTTGGGTGAGTTAATATCTTAGAGTTTGGTGATGAGCAAATATATTTCTCAATGGTACATGTCCAACAAACTAGAAAAATAAAAGGCAGTGTATGTTGCATTTGTTGTATATAAATAGGTATACTTAAGACTCAGTGATTGTATGAGTGACTGTATGGACAACTGTATACTTGTAATAGTGATTTTATAACACACTAAGTATGAGTTACTATCTATATGAATAAATGAAGTGGTGTTTGTATAAGTGTGTAGCTGTGTAAATGGAAGTATGATCCATTGTTTGCATAAGTGAGTAGAATGACTACATAAGTCAATAGGATGTGTGCTGGTGTGTAATGTCGATATAGGTGTACAAGTATATTTGATAGTGTTCTATTGATCATTGACAGAATGTATGAGTGAATCTATAGGTAAGTGATCAGATGTGTGTGTAGATCTAGGAATCACTGAGTGGGTTTTTAGAAACTTGTATTGGTATGTCAATGGATTCAAATATGGTACTCTGTATTTTACAGTGAGTGATGAAAGGTTATACTAGTGAATGATGAGATGTATCTGATTGTCACATGGATGATGTCATCTGTGATGTCACTGACCATGTCATGAATGATGTAATATGTGACATCATCAGCAGTAGATTGCAGGTGCGTGAGTTAGTTAGTATAACTAACTATAACAGAGGAATTTCAATGGTTTTGTATGAGTGAAATATCCAGCTAACTATAACACCCCTGAAACCTATGTTTTTTCCGGGGAATTTCTAAGGTTTTTTAAATGATAATTCCTAACTATAACATACCTGAAACCTTTGCTTTTTTCAGTGAATTTCAAAGGTTTTTTAAATGCTAATTTCTAATTATAATGTTCATTAAGCATATCTGTTTTTTTCTTTTTTTTAATTCTCATCCCATTCTCAACCTAGTAAAAACTGCAAATATTACCACTCTTCAATTGATTCCTTCCTCCAACAAAATCGCCACAAACCAGAACCACAACTAACGTTAATAATGTACAAACTAGGCGTTCCCGTAGGAAAAAAACACCACTTTCCCATATTTTCAACAATAAACCAAAACTGATAGTTCCACTTACCACTAACAAATTAACATGAACATTTAACTAGTGTAAGGAGGTCGACTACGTACTGCGTGAATTACATCCAACTCACATCCATATTTAAAGACAAATATGTGATAGAGTTACTAATTATGCACCTCCGACACCCAACAAAATCACAACATCCAGCGCCACCACCACTACACCACCCCTCCTGACCCCTCCCCCTCTACTACCTCTGAGGCAGCGCAAAACACGACAACAAACCTTCCCAAAATAATATATCCCCTCAACAGCACACTAACTGAATTTTCAGAGATGTGGCAACCAACTATGTAGAAGGGAGGGAATTCGCACATCAACAATAATTTACACAATGTCACGACTACCGATGATATGCTATACACAACTCGCTATACAAACCAAAAACTTTTTCGTGTGCAGATATAGTATTAATACGTGTAGTGTACTGCACAGTGGACGCAACCATATTATCTCAGACACTGGGGAATATCTTGGTCATGTAGCTGTGTTGTCCCGTCCCTTGAGGCAGAAGAGGAGTGGGCTGGTCCAACGTACGCAACTCCAGCATAAGAGTATAAATACATAGGCTACGCCTTGGTGTGGTTCACTTGTGCGAAGACAAAAGACTCTGCCAGAGCGAATGTCCTCACCCTGTCACGTGGCTGCCGCCATGACCACGTGCATCCTCGATACAGGCCTATTGCGAACTCAGCGCCGCAGCCTTATGTCTGAATCGACTACTGCCTTCGATCTACACTGCGGTTAGCAGGGTTCACTACTTGAATTCAGCTTTGGAGCTACACTACGGACAGCATTGAATTTAGCCTTGCTTTATTTAAGGCAGAGACAATTGTACTGTATGTCTTCAGATTTTGTTAAAGGATGTGACAAAAAACATTCCTCAATGTCAGTACTGACTACTGCCTTCGATCTACATTGTGAGGGCTCATGATTCAGGTGGAATGGCGATTGCACATGACTCATTCCAGTAAGCAAGAGACATTGTGCCACTGCGACCCGCCCGAACAACGAATCATCGCAGGGTACACACATGCTGAGTTCTTCAGGTACCACTAATTCACTAAACCACAAGTCCTCTTCACGTGGCCTTATTAAAGCAGAATTCACTAGGCAAAAAACATTGCTACCAGTGCGCCCCCCCCCCCCCGGACCACGCATAATCACAGGTTACGTACACTCTCAGTGCTAAAGGTACTACTAACTCAGTCCACCATAAGTCATCGCCACGTGGCCGTATTTAGGCAGAATTCAATAGACAAAAGACATTGGTCCGAATGCATCCCCCCTGGACCACGCATTATCGCAGAGTACGTACAAGCTCAGCGCCAAAGATACTATTAACTCAGTGCACCATAAATCATCGCAAAGAAGAGTGAACAGTTTTATGTCGGCAATGAGGCATACTATCACTTTTAAATCGAATTGATGCAGAATTCAATAGACAAAAGACAGACCAATTACTGTGCCCCCCCAACCATGCATCATTGCAGGGTACGTACACAGTAAGCGCCAAAATGACTACTAACTCAGTGCATCATAAATCATCGCCACATAGCCTTATTAACGCAGAATTCAGTAGGCAAAAGGCATTGCTACCAGTGCGGTTTGGCCGGAGCACGCATCATCGCAGGCTCCACAGAACATTGATGCTTCAGGTGCCACTAACTCAGTGCACCATTTATCATCGCTGGTTGCAGACAAAGCCAACTGGCCATGGGCTCTTGCTAACCGCTGCCTCCTGCCTACATTGCGGTCATCAGAGCTCACAATTAAATAGACGCTTGATTCATTATTTGCAGAGTGCAGTACCAAACTAAGTATAACGTCCCTCAAACCTACACAATATCCCTTTAGTATGCTTCCTTCAAGAACTTCTTTTATATCAGTTATAGGTTTAGTTGAATAACAAAATTCACCCTGCAAGTGCAAAGGAACACTGAATGGCAGTCTACACTGCGGACTGCACAGGTCACAATTTGAACTATAATGTCCCTGAAACCTACATATTTCGACAACGTATTCCATATATGTTTCGTCATTTATTTAAATCATGATTACAGATGATTCAGTCCAGTAGGCAACAGACAATGCTTCCAGTGCAGCCCGTTCAGAGCACGCATCATCGCAGGGTGAGCACATGCTGAGCACCAGACGTACCACTAACTTAGTACACCATAAATAATCGCCACGTGGCCTTATTGAGGCAAAATTCAGTAGTCCAAAGACATTCTTACCAGTGCATTCTGCCTGGACCAAGCATCATCGCAGGCTCCACACAAACCGCACCATGAACCCTTAACGATAGAATCTTTTGTGTATTATTTCATATGTAGTGCTCCTACCTTTGTACAGCTGAAGTCATAAACCGTTTATGATGGAATATCTGTGAATGATAAAATGATTACTATTGTACTTTTTACCAACAGCGACGCATTAAAATGGAGTCGAGCGCATGTGCCCGTACCCACTTCAACTATCTGTCTGTGTATTCATTATGTTTGTAAAATGCTGCCCCTGGCCCATACCACATTATATTGTGCTGTAAACAGCGTATGCAACCATCTTATCTCTGGCAGTAACAAAAACTTCGGTTATATAACTTTCTCTCGCTCATTCTACAAATACGAACGTAGAAACTGGATCATTATAATACTGCAAGCAAAGTGTATAGTAAATGTATAAGTGTGTGCTATTGCCCGAGTTTTTTTTTTCGTAGCATATTTATATAGCATGAAGTCGACCCAAAACTATGTCAGCGAATTACATGAGCACCGTATTTACAGTACATTTTCAGGCACGCGTAAATTACGTGATTTGTCTACAATAACAGGATGTGGACGCGACTCGCTCAAACACTGATTTCCAGCACCAAGTTCGACAGTATAAACAGATGAGCTACCCTTCATGTGCCAAAAACTGCAACCTAAAGCTTTCATAGCCCTGTATTACTACAGCGACAACACTGCACTGAATATACAACAAACATTCATATTCACAGAAATGCGTCATGTCCACCATCTTTTGTGTGTGGAACTATGGATGAATGTAGGGTCAGTGATTCCCCGTACCTTCCATGTTGGCCATGTTGTGGGACTTCACAGACATAATGACACATTTGCATTTAAGACCCGGGTGACGGCAGCGCTACAACACAGACACCATAATCAGGTGATTTCTCATATAGCTCACGACGGAGCCACGCCCATAGCTCCAGAGTCATTGTTCACAGCCTTGCTCAGCACTGGCATAAGTCAGGCCAGCCCACTCCCTTATGCTTAAAGGAAAACACAACAACGCTACATGGCCCAGATTTTCATTGTAGTGATTTGCTAGTTCCTGGTCTAGTTGTCAGAACGGCACACACACACTACCTCATGACTGGTATACACCCACACCACAACAATCCAGCACAGGCATCACAACACATGTGACCCTACCAATAAAAAAGACTGGGCGCACGTGCTCTACGCCGTTTTAGAGTTGCTCCCATTGCAAGCGCTGTGATGGTCGGTCCTGGTGGTTCGGACGCCTCATGTAGGCCCGAACTACCGAACAGGGGGGCCCACCACCACGTGCATTGCCTCTTTGGGCGCTCAGTTAGTGGTACCGTAAGGACTGAGCGGGTGAGGAACCTGCGATGATGATGAGTGCACGAGTATGTCCTTTGCCATAGCAATATCAAGACTCCGCACCAAATGTAAGACTTCTTGGTGGCAGAGCGGGACTGCATGATGTAGAAGGTGCTCTGTCCGCAAAAAGGTGAGCAGTGAGGCCTGGGTGCGCACCGGAGGGAGTAGATTCGATACAGCAGACTGGATACAAAAACGCGACGCAGCGATTTAGGCGTACGCAGTCCTACATACCCTATCTTATTGCATTTGTATTTTTTTCTTCCAATAGCAGGAAAGTTTTTATAGTCGGTCAAATGTCCGTCGCTCCCACATGCGTAGCGAAGTAGATGATACCATGTACATTTAAATTTACCATCTTATTTTAACAACCTTTCCTTTCTCAATTCATTTAGGACTCACGCCTCCGTTGCTGTGTGCAGTATAGCTTGTGCCTTCGTTGGAGTGCACAGCACTGCTCACGCAGCGCGAGACATTTTCTATGTAAAAAAACGGAGATATGAAATTAACTTACGAATCGCACACGCTCGTGCGTGTCTGTTTCCTTCCGTGCTAAACCATTGGCCTTTGCATGCGACTTATTCTAAGAGACTGCACGCAATTGGCCAGAAGCGGGCACATTGCTCCGTCCATGGCCTATTGGTATCTATTACGCGCTTGCTGCACGTAATAGACTCCAATAGCACATGAGGTTTCAATTATTGTGCCCAGACAAGGGTTTGATGATTGAAGCCACGTGTATGACTGCGCACCATTTGTTTTCTATAACCGGATGGAAAACATTACTACTCTACTAATTGTTCATAAATTGAATCCCATTAAGCAAGTTGGAACTGTACAAATGGTTGTATTTTTAATTGGGGGGGGAAGGTGTGTGAAAGGGCGATGTTATTCTACTACACATTAAGATAGTGGCAATTACCAATCATAACATCTTTCTTTGACTATTTTTTAGATGTGGAGCTTCAGGGTGCACTATGTCCCGGCACGTGGCGGAAGACACACCGGTGACAGAAAGGTGAACTGCGAATATTCTTTTCAGAGCCAGTCTCTCACTCTCTCTCTTCCTCTCTCCTTTAATGAACAAATGACACACAATCCTATCTTCCTTTTTATCTAGCAGGTTGTGTTTCACAAATTTGCGTTCCCCCCCCCCCCCCCCCCCCCCCCCAACACATCCAAAGCTCAATGTTGAGGAATCTGCGATGATGCGTGGCCATTGTAACAACGCCTAAGAAGGTTGCTTCGACACGTGGTGAACCCTCTTTGAATCACGCCCGTGGCACAAGGTGAGCAGTGAAACTTGTTTCCGAAGCAACGAGAAGTCAACTGTGGGCAGAGAGAGTGGATAGTGTGCAGCAACTTGAGTGCGTAAGAATGTACAATCACTTCCGGGCAGTGGGAGTGGATAGGTTGCAACAGTCTGGGTGCGCAGGAAAGGGCACTCATCTCCGGACACTGGGAGTGGATGGGGTGCAGCAGTCTGGGTGAGCAGTAATGAGAACTCATCGCTATGCAGTGGGAGTGCATGGAGTATAGCACCCTGGGAGGAAAAGGGCGCACAAACATCTCCTTGCAGTGGGAGTTGATGTAATACAGTAGCCTGGGTGTGCAAAGGCGTAATGCAGAAATATACGTGTGCACTTGTATGTTCTCTGCATTTATTAATTGTATATTATCTTTCAGATCACTAATCTTGAGGGTGCACTATAACCCGGCATGCGGTTGGACACACACCGGTGGCAAAAAGGTGAGCTGCGAAGATTTTCTCCAGTATAAACACTACCTCTCCTGCTCCATCTATTACTTTCTTTCTCTCACACTTTCAATGTCTTTCTTTCTCTCTCTTCCTCTCTCTTACAATCTTTCTCTTTTCAAGTTATGAACCCTGCTGTTCACTTGCAGATAAATAAATCAAGGCTCAATTTAACACTCTCTGCAGTGTAGATCCAAAGCAGAATTCAAGTTGTGACCTCCTCTAAATGCAGTGTTTGCAAAAGTTAAGCAGAGCGGCCTAGGTGCACAAGGCCTCCAATTAAACATGGTGTGAACAAATGATATTGTCCTGCATAATGACGTGATCTCTCACCTCATTCTGTCTCATCTCTGAATCCTGTAGGACCATACTGTAGATCTGAGCCAGCGGGCACTTCCCTACAAACACCTCTTCAACACGGACCTACGAGAGGGGTGGTATGCACCAGGCACGCTGCGCACGTGCGAATAAGCAATATTGCCAAGTGTTATGTTAATTTGTGATGTTTGACCTCAATTCAGTCACATCTGTCTCATTTTAAATACTATTTATACCATAAGATCGGCCTAAGCCTGCGAGCAGCGCTGCCGTTCAGACTCCTAATGAGGGTGATTCTGCAGGAGTGGGGTGCACTGCCCTGAGTGTGCATGTGGGAAAAAGTGATCTTGCCTTCCGTAATGATGTAATCTCTCACCTCATTCATTAACATCGATCTAATTTTAAGGACCTACTGGACCGTACTATAGACCTCAGCCAGCAACAAGCGCTGCTCTACAGACACTTTAGTTACTTCCTTACTGAGTGTACATGCACACAGGCTCACTCCACTGCATTCCACGCGAACATTAAACTTCTAGCATACACTCTATTCCTATGTATATTATCATTCGCATAATATATTATAATTTAGCCTTGTGTTTTCTTGTGCATTCCAACTCCTCTTTGAACCACGATTATCACTAACGATTAATCGTACTTCAAAAACGAAAGATGCACTCAACTCCTATTTTCTACCAAACATAAAATAAACATTCATTTACCTGCAAATGTTTCCACCATTAAATTACTTCTCTCTTTACAGAGATTAATGATTGGCTGAGAGGGGCTGAGCGGGAACTCTCTCCTGCAATTATGCCCTCAGCATTCTAACACCTTCCATGGCAGTATCAAGACACAGTTCCATTGGGGAGACCTGCTCTTCCATACAAATGTATCCCGGACTCGGAGCTTGCAGCAACACGTCGCGGGACCACCAGTGGTGGCAGGTGAGCTGTGAAGCCTCAGTGTGCAAGACCTACAATTGAGCCCATTGCGGGGTAGGGACTGGGGTGCAGCACTCTGGGGGCACAGGTGCATTCCTGCGATTTTCCAGTAAGTAATAATAAATAAATTATAAAATTCAGTACTTGTATAGCGCACCAATCACCCCCGAAGGGGTATCCCGGTGCTGGGGGCCATTGGGAAGATTAAGCGAGCTATTGCCCAGAGTCGCATGGTACTGGGCAGACCCGTGCCACCGGAGCCGGGATCGAACCGTGATTTCCAGCGTCCAGCGTCAGTCGCCCTGGCCACTGCGCCACACAATAGGTCTATATTATCAAACAAAGCCGGTCTTTGGCTTCATGTATTTAATTTTAAGGACTTCTTAAACCACACTCTATCTCGCAGATCCCTGCCTCCTAGACAAACGAGTGACGAACAGTAAACACTAAAGACTGAGTGCAATAAGCTGACGCTCTATTTCCTCCTGCCTCTCTACTTTTAACTCTCCCTCCCCTTCTCACTTCCACCCACTACCCTCCCTTCCATTTTCACTATGATCCTTTCATTCGAACTAGTTTTTTTTACCTCTTTGACATAGCACACATACTTCTGTTTAATTTTTGTTTTGCAGGTTACCTACGCTGCTACCACTGGAGTCCATCTCACGTTTTGTTTATTATACTGTTCTATTAAAGTTACGTTTCTATTTATTTATTTCTGTTTTAATAAAGGATAATAAAAAAAGAACTGGGTGTATACGTCTTCTTTTTCTGACAACATTTGACTATTATTTATTTTGATAATCATCTGCTTAGAGAAGATTTTAAAAACAAAACTATTTAACATTACAGTGCACCTTCTAAAAATATTGTAAGTAACTCTTAGGCACATAACTTCTGAGTAATTATACAACTACAATACTTCTATGAGTGTATCAGTTTATAACACCATAAGTACTGTCCGTGTGATTATTAAACAAATAAGACACTGCCTAGCACCACTGAGGCCGAGGCACTCCTTGCATATTAAAATAAAGATCCTGAGTATGACAATTCCCGGACTTAAGTTGCCTCGAACTCCTCGAACAATTAGTAAATAATTCTCGGGAAGGTGGCCGTCTCCTAGACTACAAAACATCTCTGTACCGTTCTGCTCCCAATTCACATCTGACATTTGCACAGTACTTGGGGGCATATTTACAAGGAAGCCGCTAAAATTATACCCCTTAATTTGTAAAAGAATCACTGAAGGGGCTCAAAGTTTTACTAAGGATAGAATGATGTTTATAACTAGAAGTGTAATACCGGGGCTAACTCTTTACCAGCGGCTGTAGCTGCGATTAACGGTTCCTATGGAAAAAAAATTAAAAGTCAAGCACACTTCCTGTTTGGATTAGCAACAATGTGTGCTGAACTTGTGACCTGTGTGCTCAATTTAGTGTTCCATGAACTGTTACTATGGTAAAAGGCAGTAAGCAGTTTAGGGGTAGAGTTCAAAGGTGCTGGCTGTACAGAAACTATCATATTTACCCAAAGTCCTCTACATGACAGAGGAGAAAGCAAACCGAGACGACAGAACAATGTGTATATTAGGAGCAAAAGAAGTACACAACTCTTCGAATTAACCTCAAGGGAGGGCGCGAGCAATAGTCACTGGTGTTACAAAACCCCATGTACAATGTGCCTACCCTGTACTCAGCAATGGGCAATTCTTTATCGATCCCAATCAGACACTGCTGCTTCACGTGTCACAGTGTGCACTTCACTAAATAGTTTGTGGCTATTTAAATGGGAATCGGGATGGTCGACATTCCTAAACTTTCGGGCATATTTACAAGGACGGCGTTAAAATTATAGCCGCTTTAGCTGCAGCAAACTGCCGCTAAAACGGTGATAATGTTGTGTTATCCGAAGATTTTTTCTACACTGCTGTTTGCTAAGGCAGGGTGTGAGCGGAAGCTCCCGCCCTGCCATAGCAAACTTGGTTTGTATTTTGAAAGAGAGAACAGGGCTACCTGCTCACTCTTTCAAAATGTAAAGCAGATTGCATTTCCCCATGGGGAGCTGCATATTCGCAGGTCCCCATGTGGAAAAGTAATGGCGGCTTCAGAAGTACGCGGGTGGCTGGCTAGGACCATAGAGACATTAGGGCTCCATCCACTGGCCCCAATGTTGTATATATGCCTAAACAGTAAACAGGGCGATATAATTTTCAGCACATTTTTGCCTTTTTTTAAAATAAGCGGCAAAATGGCCCTTGTTAATATGCCCTCAAGTTTGCTATGACAGAGCGGGAATCTCGACTCCCGCCCTGCCATACCAAACAGCAGTATCCCGGGGGTAGGCCCCCCGAGACACAGCGGGACCCGATCCTAGGGAGTGGTGTTCCCCAGGGCCCTCGACTGCTCCAGAATGGGGGCCGCATAACCCCCCTCCCACAATTTAAAACGCCCCGGAGGGTGGTGATCCCCGGAGCTTAGAGGGACCTTTGAACCCCCCCCCTTTTTTTTTTTTTAAAGCCCCAAAGAGTAGCGGTCCCCGGGGCTGGAGAGGGCCTTAAAGCCCCCCCCTACACAAGTATTTTTCTGGGGTAGTACCTTTGAGCCCCCACCCGTTTATTTTGTAGCACCGAGGGATGGCGTTCCCCGGGCTACAGGGTCCCTCTGGACCCCCATAACATTTAATATTTTAGACCCAGGGATTTGGCCCCCCCAGGTAACACATTTTTAAACAAGCACAGGAGCCTGCGCTTCGTGTTTATTTTTTTTACAGCGGATCCATGCACCCTGCTCACATTTCTCAGGTATTAAAAAAATATATATACATAATGTTCGGCCCTAGGGTTCCTTGTGGGACCCCCTAAGCAGGTCTAGAGGGTCAAGACATTTCTAACCTGCCCCCTTTATACTTTTTGAACACTTGTTCCACTGATGTCTAGACCCTAGCCTCTACCGAGGCAGAAAATGGCTGTCCACACTTCCTGGTTTCGAATGTTGACAACCACTTGACAGCCAATTAGCATTCAGCGAGTGATCAGGACGGTGCGCTTAGGGTGCGCTCAGGATGCGCGGATCCACCACGGCCAGAGATATATATGTACTTTTAATTGTGATTGTCTCAGGAACAACTGAACGGATTTACACCATTTAAGAAAAAGGCACGAGTCTGAACCAAGGACTACCTCTTTGCCAAATTTGGTGTAATTCCGTTCAGCAGTTCGGGCTGTAGCCACGATGAACTGTTCCTATGTAAAATTGCATGGGGAAAACACGTTTTTGGACCCCCTTTTTTCTCATCCCCCGCTTCGCGAATCACCCCTAGACTTTCAGGATAGGAGTGGACCGGAGCGCCCACTAGTTTTTAAAATTTTGCAAAGATTTGTCAACCGGCGCCAAAGTTATTCCAAATAGAATGTTACGGATTTCCTATGGAAAATAGGTCCTAACTGGAACTACCTACTGGTGACCGCCAGTAGGTAATATATATATATATATATATATATATATATATATATATATATATATATATATATATATATATATATATATATATATATATACATATATATAAGAGCAAAGGCCACATTAGGGGAAAAAACCACGGTGGCATCTTTATTCAGTTATATTACATGGCAAATGCATTTCGGCTTCGTTAAACCTTCCTCAGCGCCCAGAGTCATTAGCAGATGTATACGCCAGCGTGGTTTTAAATGTCCTGGCACATGCTGATATGCTGTGGTCCGCTCCGCCCCAAAGCCTGTGTCCATGCTCACCTGCTGCAGATCACGTAATGTGGGCGCACTGCAACTCCCAGAGTTCTTTATTTCATCCAGGTAGGTAATGCGGGGGTAAAATAAATGAGCGGAATTTCAGGGCACCACGGTGACATTAGGTCCAATTAGCTATGTGGTATTTGAACTCGGATGCCCCCTTGGGTCCCCAGACCGCATCAACCCCCAAAGCTCAGGAAACTTCACGGCAGGGGCAAGCATGGAAACCCAGCTCGCCCAGTGTGGAGTTATTAACCCCAACACCGCCCCTTCTCCTCCTGTACTCTGTGGTATATATATATACATACACTCTGCTACCCTTTTAAATTTTCCCCTTCCTACCCTTATGCTTACATGTACCTAAACATCAAACCCTAAAAACCTCTTCCTAACACATACCCTTAGTTATCTTTGATCCCTAAACACCAGTTTATAGCCCTTACCAGCCTTAAGCCTTACCCATCCATTAACCCTTGAATCCAATTTTTGTTTTTAAATGACAGAATAATTATGCCATCAAATTAAAAAAACTTACCTGCATGGTAAAGCTCAATAGGGGAGTACACCTCAAGTAAATCCCTGTAGAACACTTGGGAATATTTTGGTTTTACTGTTTGCGATGAGCAGCTTCATCACAGGGTGAGGGCCTGTCGTTCTCCGCCACCGTCAGGAACAGGAGTCTTTCTGTCCCCAAGGGGTGGATAGGCAGTGTTTACATCCAGCCTGTCACTCCAGGGGTCAGAGAGTATACCCCAGGCACAGCAGCCTTTGACCCAAGCCAAGGGATGGCTAGATGGTGATTATCCCCAACCCCCGGGGATCATAAGGCCAACTAGACCGCCAGGAAATGATTTTATTTGATATATGGCGGAGAGTGCCCTTACTGGCATGGAAAACATGTTCTGAAAAAAAGAACATGGTGGAGTTCAGGTGACCTTCTCCTGCTGGCCCAGCAAGACCCAGCTACATGAGTTGGGTACCATTTTAACAAGTAGAAGTGTGGGAACATTGAGTGGTAGCAATTATATGGACCTTCACAAATTCCAGAAGTTTCACAAAGTTTCCCTCGCAGAAATGAGAGGAAAAATATGAGGTTTTTCCCACAGTTGGAAGTTTGCAGTGCACCGTTATTGAGTTCCAAGTGTAAGCTAATGAACAAGAAATCACATTTGGAAATGTCCTCTGAATCAAAAACAGAGGTATACAAATAACCAGTTTCCTTTACTCAAGAAAATACATAGGTTTCCTTCATTCCCATGTTTCATTTTTTAGATTTTACAATATGATTTGTTGCATCCTTACAAGCTGCAGCAGCTCAGTTATTGGCTTGGAGTATTGCATGTTTTTGTATAACAAAGAAACACTAATCCCTGCAACCAGAAGGGTCTCACGGAGGTAATGGTATGTTAATTCTGTACATCGGCCATCTGGGCAAAATATTACTTATTTTCTTCTGGCTTTTATCAAACAGTTGGTTTCTGTTGGAAAACCCAAAACAATCCCTTACTGAATTCAGAATGTTGTCTAGTTTTCGGAAATGTATAGTTTTCCGGTTTCACCCATGAGTGTCACACTTGTTAACACCACAAACTGCTAATAGGTTGAAGCAGCAAAGAAAAATAGAAAAAGGATTTACCCGTTAAAAAAAATGCAAAGAAACTTTCTTTTACAACTCTTTGCTGCTGAAAGGATGGTGGTCTAAGCCCCAGAAACATGTTGTTGATACTATTTTTAGGGAAACACATATGCACTAATGCACAGCTCTTTTTTCCAATCTATCCAGCAAATAATAAAACCTTCTACAGTTTGACTGTTCCCTTTAGGGGAATTTACAGATCCTAGGCAGCTTCTGAAATCCTAGTGTGCAGTGGAAAAAGGGACTCCCATTTGGACTGTAAACATTTTGTAGAAAAAATCACGAAGGCCTAAGTGCGCCAACCATCAAAATGGGCTCAACACTGGGCGGGACTATTGAGTGCCGATGACTGTAATAGAAATTACCCTACAAGAGAATAGGAGTTACAGGTAAGGTAATATTCCATATTATTGTTCTTAAACTAATAGATGATCCATCACCCAATCTATATTTGTCTGTATCAAGGTACTTTTGCCAGAGAGAAAACTATGTATTGTCATTAAACTACTTTAATGCGTCATAAATAGTCACAATAATGATACAAAGAAAATGCTGTAAATAATAGTGAAAGTTCAAATGCTGTAGGGCAAAAACAGATGGTCTAATCATTCTTTTAAAACTGATCAATGCTGGTGTGGTATTATTTTTTTTCCAAACTTTACATACTATATTGAATTAAGGTACGTGCTTGCTGTATTTAGAGGGCATCTTGTTTCTAATTTATAAAACAAAATGAGATACATCCCTTCCCACTGGCAATAGAATAATAGCAATGCTACAACAATTTTGGCCTCGATGCTTCTACGTCTCTGACAACAAATACAGGCCACTCAGGGATGACACCGTTTTTGCTTGTGGGAATCCTTGCCCTCAGTTCAGCTAGTAGTGTTGATGTTCGCTATTCTGAATGGAAAAAAATTGGCCTCCTACATTGACACGATGTGACATGCCTTCAGTACTAGAAGACAATTTACCAGTGTGTTGGACTTCCTTTTAAGCAAGCTAATGCAAATTTGATTGTGATCAGATATGGGTTATTCATTCGGCAAAACTTTAATGACAAGCTTTCTACCAGCTCAGGAAATTCTTGAATATTTGATACTTGATCAAAGATGTGACGGCGCAAAAGCTGCCAGAGACTTCTTTGACCCCATATAATGCACAATGTACACTAGTAGTTTCATGAGTCAACATAATCGTTTGTAGAGTTTGAAATTAAAATAGAAGACCCATGAGCTAGTAATAAAATTGCAATTTGTTGACAGTGACTTCCTTTGTTAATATATAAGGTATTCCCACAATACGAGAACAGGCACATTTGTAATCAAATTGCTGAGTTTAAACAGAGTGGCACCCGATAGACCCTAAACCTTCTTTCAGTTTGCAACATTTCTCAGAGTTTCAAGGCAAGAATTAGGTTTGTCCCCAAGCCTCTGGCCAGTCACTCCTTTTTTGACTTTACTGGCCATGGGGAGAAACTTCTGAGGTAAATCAAGCTCCCACCTCCCAACCCCCTCCACTCTCGATGGCGAACAAAAAATCTAAGTGACTTCCCTATAGTCCAAATCTTTCATCCCACTCTATCTCAGGAGACATGTGACTCCGGTGTGGTTGGGTGATGGGAGGTGAAGTCGAGCAAGCTTATTTTCCACAACCAGTTTTTGACCAAGATCATTAAGACTCATGAATGCTTTTGGTCAACAAATTGTAGACACTCCAGCCTCCCTTGGCTAGCATGTTCAGGGTCATTTTTGTTTTAGTTGGTGTCATTAGCACTTCTGGAAGAAGTGGAGAGGGTCCTCTTTGGGGCCATACGATCAGTCCCTTGCCTTGAAGGTGGCAGAGCTACAATTCCTACTCTTCTAGAGAGAAAAACCTATAGTGAGAAATCAACTAAATTCTGGATGTGTGCCCTGTCAAACAGTTCAGTTCTATGGGAATGTCAAGTTGCTAACTTTGGCCCGTGTGTTGGCAGCAGTCCATGCCAACTGGTTGTGTTCAGTATATGCACAGGAGGCTTACCTTACACTTCTCTGTGCCAAAGTCCTAGGTAGTTCAGTCTCTGAAAGGAGCAGCATTTACAGTTTAGTAGGCTCCCGTTTGACCTAAATTCATGGTTGTGCATGTTTACAAAATTACCACCCTGGTGATACCTTTCTATGATTGCAGAAAGTTCATAGCTGCCATTATCTGGATGATTCAGAGAGCAGGCTGTTCCCCATCCTCCGGAACGTTTTAAGTCTTGGTTTTACTGCAAGCTTACTGAAATGATCTCACATTCCATCAGAAAATATTCAGTTCATAGTATTATCGCAGACCATAGATTACAAGAGTTTTTCCTCCTGCAGAGTTAGAAACGTTATACCATTAAAAAAGAATCCGTGGATCTCTTCACAGCTCACAGCCAAATGTATTTATCTTTTTTTTTTTCAAGGCTCTCTTGGAGCTGCAGTTTCTTAGCATAAGGCTGAGTCCTCAGGTCAAGCTACAAATGTAATCTTTTGTTTCCATCTGGAAGATTCAGGGAGTTGGTTACCGGAAAGCCAATCCAAAGCCATCTTATTCTGCCACTGTCCTCTTCCGTCTCTAAGAGGATGGGCCAGTGCTACCAACTAATCAATCGGGATTTATAAAGTGTGGCTAATCACAGAATAGCCTCTTGCAGGTCCTGGTGGCTTATTCGAACAGCCAGGCCTTGAGGGCCATTTGGAATTCTGGAAGTGAGGTGATGGCCCTGAGTTGCGTTGGAGGAGGTTCCAGGTCTTTCCTGCTATGTGGGAGAAGGAGAGTCCTCCACTTCTGCTTTGGTAGATGTGGGGAGTATGGGCAAGTGAGAGAGAGGCGGAGCATAGTCTTCTTGGCGGTTGGTGGAAGTTCAGGCGGTGGTTGATGTAGGCAAGTCCTTGGTTGTGTAAAGCCTTGTGTGCATGGATCTACAGCTTGAAGTGGTATCTCATCTGTTTGAAGAGTGGTCCTGGTGAGTGATTTTATATCTGTCAGTGGTTGCTGTGGCAATGCCTGGGGCGGATGTGGGGGTTAATCCATGTCTTGAAGAAGACTATGTCGGGTGTGAGGGTGGCAATTAGGTTCCATAATTCGGTGGAGGGCTTGCATAGTGCACGTGTGATGAGAAGGGCTCATGCAAGTTTTTTATTGTTTTTTTTAAGAACAGTGAGTGGGAAAATCTGGGCGGGAAAACCCAGGCAGCAGCATTTTTACTGGATCCGTCTGGAACAAGCAGGAACTGGAGGCAACAGGCAAGTGGCAGGCTACGTGACCATGTGCCTACTGATGCAGTTGCAGCGCAGCCTGCATTAAGTAGGTCCTGGGGTGGGTGGGACTTCTGTTGGCGGAAAGAACTGTGAGTGGGAAAACCCGGCCAGCAGCGGCGCTGTCACTGGGTCAGTCTGGAACAGGCAGGAACTGGAGTCCACAGGCAAGTTGCAAAATAGGTGGCCAGGTGCCTACTGATGCAATCGCAGTGCAGCCTGCATTAAATAGGTCCTGGTGTAGGCAAGGCTTCTGTTGGCGGGAAGAACGGTGAGTGGAAAAACCCAGGTAGCAGTGGTGCTACTAGATCACTGTATCAAATTTCCAATCCGAGCACATCAAAAGTTCAAAGTTGAATATTGTTCATAAACCCAGTTATTCTCGTTGTCCACTTTTAATCCAAAGTATTCAGTCCGGGGCAATCTGTATCCAATTCCTTTACAGCAAACGTAAATTCCATACAACAGTTCAATATTGATTAGTTTCATGTAGTCCGCATATATTTCTTCAGTTCTGATACAGCAACCTATTTCCAGTTTGGGTTCAGGTAATGCTGCAGCATGGAGACCGCTGCCTTATACATCCTAGACAATGCTTTCTATCTGCCGCATGAGCATTGTCCCCCAGCGACTCTAGACCCTCATGGGTGATGCAGCCGTGCATTATAAATTATGACTGATTGATTTATGAAGGGGGACCCCTGCCTCCTGATAGTAGAGAAACTCGGCTGTATTTGACACTCGGCTATCCCACCCTCATATGCACCCTGAAGCCTTGAATGGGATTCACTAGCAGGGTACTTCGTTGGTTCACCTTCTAACTTTTTAACCAACACCAATTGTTTCACATGGGCACCGCCACGTTCTTAGAGATCTGTATCACATGCAGAGTCCCCGGGTTTCCATGCTGTCTCCTGTCATCTTCTACCTCTACATAGAGCTTCTTGATGCCCTATGCACAGATAACACCATCAAGATTCACAATTAAAATTGTTCCCAGGCCTACTTTTGATATTGTAAACCCCCATGTTATTGCAAAGAATCCATCATCTTGGAATTTTTTTAAAATGGTCTAAAATTGCTAAACTTTCATCTTGGGAAAAGGCAACTCGTAGTATGCCTACCACCCATCAGATTAGCTCCTCACACCCAACACTTTGGCATCCCTCAGGGGCCTGTCATTTCCCTATTATTGAACATCTACCTAACCATAAGGCAGTACTAAGAGCCACATTGAACTCAGCTGCTAGGCTTATCAAAGGATCCCGAAGATTCAAACACTTTACATTAGACTTAAAACATCTCAACTGGCCCCCATTTGAAGCGAGGGTCCAGCTGAAGATAGCCTGTATGACGCACAAAAAGAAAACTTACAATCGCTCCTTTTCTGGTCTACCTGAAATAAGATTAAACCCCTTGACTACCTCCTTCAAAAAAGAAGTAACATCTATTCTGTCAAATAGTTTCCTTTAATAGTAGCCCTGAAGCTACTCAGCTTGTCTATTTTCCTGTGGGGACCTCTGGATCCTAAATCTACTTGGCCGAGTGTTTTATTGTGCTTAATTGTATCTGTACCGCTGCTTGCTTATTCCTTATTGCATTTCTCCCTGTATGTATAACTTGTCTAGTTTAGGTCAAGCCTAGGGACGCAGCGCATATGTTGCTCGCTCCTGGCGAGATCCATTGTTGTCGCTTAAGCTTGCAAAGCGAGGTTGGAAGCTCCACCCATGCTTCTGATTGGCGCTGGTCAAACATACGTGATTTTTATTGGCAGGGAGGCATGTTTTGTTACCTCCCTGTCTCCTGTTTGCCGTGCCTGCCCTGACAGAAGATGTGCACGCGCACGGCGTCATTCGCTCGCGGCATTTCAGGCATATGTGGGAAGTGCGTGCTTTCACTTTTATGTTCCTTTTCCTCACTCACGGCGTCTCTGGCAATCTGACGCACTTTTTTTTTTCCTTTCCTTGGTGGCATACCACGTTTGAGCTTGCATGCAAGTCCTAAAGGGGTCTGGGAAATAGCTTGGCTCTGAGCTCCCAGCCGATGGCCCCCACTGCAACAGAGACGGCTTGGCTGGCGAAGTGATGTCCGGCCGATCCCACTGGTAATCCAACGGCGTCTCCTTCACTGCAGTGTGCGTCAAGGAGACCGGTGGCGGGTCTCGGGTGCGGGTAGTACGCGAGGGCTCCCGATTCCCTCGACTCTTTAACTCCTCTTCCAGCTTCTCAAAGCTCCAGACCGGAGCTCCCGGAAACGGCAGAGACGAGATGGCCGACCGGCCATGGAGCCCACTCGAGTCAAAGCACCGGGATCTCCAGCAGACCTGGCTGTGACTCAGGCGGCAGCCCAAATAGTTTAACAGCCACAAAGCGACCAGCCGGAGTCGTAATCGGTCCTCTGAGCTCGCGGGGGATGTGTCAACCAGCAGCATAGCAGTATAGGTGGAAGCCTTGATAGCCGCGTTGCAACACCCTGGACAGCTCCAGAGACCGCAGCCCTAACTCTAGTCAAAAATCCACTCCTCCATGCCCCCTTCCAGTTCTAGGGTCACTTCCACTTCACAGTGATCAAGCATGTTGCGTGCTCCTCTGCCCCAGGCTTGCAATTGGTCCACACGAAAGACACGTTTGTCTGATTGGGCCGGCGTTGTTCTTTTGCTCCCTCCAATGAGCGCATAGTAGTATGAGGAGAGTGCATCCTTTCAATTGGAGGGTGAATCTCTTCAAAACCCTTTTATATTGTGCTTCCGGTTCGGCTGCCACGTTAGGTCAAGTGCAAAAACATTTGGGTAAAATACAGGTGAAAAGGATCAGCGCTAGGGTGCCCTTGCCACAGTGACGTTATCATGCAACACTGATCTTTGGTCCCAACACCGATAAGGCTAGATTTATTGGAAGGGTGCCACAGTGTTTTGTTAAACGTAATGCATTCGCCATTTAAATTGCATTTCAGGTCACAGAAACATGCTCCAGGCTTTAATAACAGATGATAGATAGATAGATCAGCTCAATGTCTTATTTTCTATTAAGCAGCTGCCAAAGTCCATTAAAAAAAAATGTACCGAGGGCTGAGGCACGGGCGTCCCCGCTTGGTAGTGTGTCCGGGTGGGCAACTGCTGACCGCTTTCATGGTTCCAGCATGTCCGTGTTCCTATCTCAATGCCACAGACGTGTAGCCGGAACTTGCGCTCAGAGAACACCAACATCTTGCAAGATATTGCTTTGTTTGTTTTTGGCTTGTTCATAGTAGTATTTTCCTTCAGTAAGTCTGTGTTGCCCCTGGGTCCTGGCTTCACTTTCCCAAGCTGGTGTGATCCGCTACTTCAGAACCGCTGTTTCCCCAGAGGCTGCGGTAGAGTTTTCAGGGTGGGGTTTGCAGAAATCAATACTGTCTTTTCTAAAGTGAGGTGAGGGGCCACAGAACCAGCTATGCCACTAATACTACAAATCCCAGAATGCATTAGGATTACTAAAAGCCCAGTAATAGAACAACATATTCCCCTCTGCATGTAGCAACTGGTTTCCCAACGGCATGTCATTTGTTACCCCCCTCACCTATAGGCTTTGGTGCCTGAGTGTCCTCATCTTAAAAGACAAACAAGAAACAAATGATTTCTTATGAGGTTGAACCTGAAATGATGCCCTCGGGTGAATGGGTTAGGTTGTACTACAGTGGAATATCGTAGGGGCATCTTGATGTACAGTAGCTGGAGGTTTGGCTGAACTGTTGTAGTATGGCACAGAATAGTTACAGTTTTAAATTTAGCTGGTGTTGTTTATTATAACTTCTTTGGTGTGGCCCAACACAGCGGCATCTTGGATTATAGCTCCTACGGTTGGATTGGTTTAGCTATTGGCAGGGCCACTGGAATTATGCGATTATTGCGGCCGCTGACCTTTTTTGCATAATTGTTGATTTGCCACATTTGCCAGGCAATCCATCATCTTCCGCATAATCTACAGTTTTTAACAATACAAAATGTTTCTAGCTCATACGGGTCAAAAAATGCAGCAACACGTGTTGTTGTGCAGTGGAAGGCCCTTTGCACTTTTCTGTTGCTTATTTCTATATATGGGTGACAAAGTGTTACTAATGAGGTGCCACCAATGCCCAGACAGTGTTACTTGTACTGGGTGGAGAGATTTGGGGGCGTTGGTACTACTATTAGTGGATTTAGATACTGTACCAGTAAGTCACCAAATCGACTAGTTGGTATTTAGAGTTACAAGTCGTACCGATGATGACCAGTGTGGCCTGGAGTCAGACTCTCTGGGCAGGAGTAACCAGAGTGACATGGCTTTTTTTCTAAATAAAAACTGCGCAGTTTACTCAGCAGTCACCCCTTGGAACTGTGAGTAGCCAGCGCTGTACCACTGTAAACTGTGGCTGTTCATTGGTCAATAAGCTTAGTAGTCCCTCCTTAGAACCACTTTGTCTCATTTTATAACCTCCCATGGCAGCATCCCCTGTTACAAGTGTTGTTAATTGGTAGGCTTTAATTACAGCCTACGTGCACTATTTTTTCAAATAGAAATAGGTCTCGCATTACATAAAAGGCATTGCCATTTACAATGCCAATAGCTGAAACACCCATACATGCGAGACCTATTGCATTACAAATGCTTGTTTGTACAGGGCTCTGATACCCTGACTGGTCATGTCCGCGCTATATAAAACTCCTCAAATAAAATAAAATATGCTGATGATATGCAACTCCAATTGCAAATCTCCTCTGCTTCAGATATTCAATGCCTTCAACAGTGGTAGGCTAAGCACAGTATAATTTATTGAATTTTGTGGTTCAGCCTGACCAGGATTGTGGTTGTTGCCTCAGTGGGGCTTCCACCCCCTCAACCAATAACCCCATTTCTTACACATAAAAATATCTTCTGCATCACAAAGCAGGGTGCAGTCTTTCCCACATCTTTGTTAGCTAGCAGAGTATTATTGGGAGTTGGCTGGTTCCCAGGACTAGTCCTTAGTTTGTTGCATTAATTGCTTCCAGTGAGAAGTCCCATTGTCGGGTGAGACCTAAAACTATCCTAATTTTATGCACAGGTCTTTCAAACCAATTTCTTCCTGTGCCTTGAAGTCACTTTCATCGAAATTGATATCATTATGGATTATACTTTTGCAAGATTTATAAAAGTGTGTTGCGCATTATGCACCTCAAAACCAACATGCACTCGCACAAGATCGTACTCTAATTGCCCTTGGTTTGTGCCTGTATGAGGAACTCTTGATCTACATTCTCCAGTCTCTCACCTCAGCTGGGTGGTTGGGAGCACAATATCGAGGTAAGTACACTTTCAATGTAACACTAGATAGAGATGTACGTTTTCCTTGTCATATTTTTGTCACTTACATTCGTCTGGTTGCAGCGAGCCTGGCTCTTAAACCACAACTGCCAGGAATAGCTCCCTGATCTATTACTGGTAATCTTAAAGCGGATGCTCCTTCTTTAGAATGACCATAATTAGGGCTTCTGTTGGTTTCTTCAGATTCTCTAGTCATGTTGCCGTCACTGAGATATTATTTGACAGTTACACGGCGACTACTCCAGGGTACTCTGACATCACTACCCTCAATGTTTCCTCCCAGAGTGGTTCGGA
The DNA here is from genome assembly GCF_964261635.1 of Lissotriton helveticus. NCBI lineage: Eukaryota > Metazoa > Chordata > Amphibia > Caudata > Salamandridae > Lissotriton > Lissotriton helveticus. Next base: position 682,622,879 of record NC_136063.1, read on the forward strand.
ATTTGACCAAGATGCCTTAAGAAATTATTTTGAATATGCCATTGGATGCCATATCCTACTGTATTCTCCATCTTGTCTTCGATCATCATGTTGTGTAGTTTACCCACAAGGTGGGATTAGGAGAGAGCCATGATATATTTTTATGACTTCCGTACTCCTATTCCATCTCCACTGTGTCAGATTCAAAAGCTGCATAGAGATGTAATCTTTTTTATACAAATACGCATGCGCATACATGCCGATTTAAGGCTTTTGTTGTCCGTGTCTGCATAAACAGTTTCTAACTGCTTCGCAAGGCGGCAGGGAACCCACAGATTAATGGGGAAAAGCCTACAGATCAGGTGTAATATTTAATGTAATTGTATCCTTCTTAAAGAAAGCTTCATGTGTTAGTGATCTCTTAGAAAGATTTCTATATAACACAGATTCTTAGTTCAACTGTGTAACCTTTTTCTTTGTACTACAAAGGTGCTAAAGTCTTGGCCCCCTTTCCTGTAAATGAACTAGAATGTCCTTTGTGGAGTTCTGGTTAAAATTAAATTTACAGAAATACTCTATATAATAATAGCTAAAAACCTACCCAAGTCCTCTGTATTTTTGATAATAGCTACAAATATTAACATTTGTGAGAAGGGAAGATGGGGGAGGGTGTGCAGAAGCGAAGTATACTGTTTCCCTTATCTTTTGAAAATGTTTCTTTAGTGGAGAATATTTATTTATCCGAGTAAAAATGACTATTAGAAACCGCCTACGTAGGCAATCCCACAGATAATAGGGATGTTGGGAGGGGTTAGATCTTAATGGAGCCTGTGTCCATGTCTACAGTAGGGCGTTGGTGTTTTCCAGCCTGTGAGAAAACAAACTTTGTCCCATTAGATGTGACTATAGGCTGTGACTGTAGTCTTTGGGGCTTACTCGCAAAGACCAGTAGGAGTTGAGGGCATAGCGGCCATTGGTGCAGTAGGGGCATTGGCATTAGAGCCCTGAGGGGCCCATTGAACCCTGATAATTGCTATATATACTACTTCAACTGCATTCAAAGTGGACATTTCCTTTCTTGCACAACGGCCCACAGTATGCTTGCTACATACCTGGTTGGAGTATTTAAAATCACTCTTGTTTGTATTCTTTTACATGTTTGTGTATGCTTTTTGTGTGATTTGTGTACAGTTACCACATATAGAAAGAACTTGCACTTTTAGTAAAACGAAATTGGGCGTTTCTGGCCAGATTGTCTAAGGCATGTAAGAGTATGTAAAATAATTCTCGTACAGTACTATGTCCTTTACCAAGAGAGTAGCCAGAAAATTAAAATACCCCCCACTTTTTGACAAAGCTGTGATGGCACCAAGCTAGCGAAGCAAGTGAGCCGGCACCTCCCTAGAAGAGTTCCCTTGTCTCTTCCATTCAAGAATCTATCCATTCACCCTTCCATCCACCCACTCCTAGCCACCATTTCACTTTTACATTCTGTCATCCGTTCATTCTTCCATACATCATACATTCTTTCCTCATCCCATCCATCAGCTATTCCATCCATCTATTCAGTTATTGATCCATCAGCAGTCCATGCATCAGTCCACACATACATCCATCCACCCATATGTTCGTCCTTTGAGATAAGATAAGATAATTTATTTGTACATGGTTAATTAAAACCTTTACAAAACAGTTAGAACATTGCTAAAATGTAATGTAAAATTAAGTTTATACAATTTCTAAAACTTTTTAATAGAATTTACTTAATGTCAATTTATGGCCATCATTATTTTTAAAGGTTCATGGCTGCAGGTCACCGTGTCAATGATTTTCAGTCCGGCTTTTTTATTAATCCGCTGGAGACATGCTCTTCTGTCTTTTCGCCACCAATTCAAAACATTTTGTAACCCGACAATTTAATTTTGTTTTGCTGGGGTTGAAGCACAGTTTGATCGCCTGCCTACATGTTCGAACACCATATAGTTTGAATGATGGACGCAATAAATCGTACCTCATGTCCTTTAGTTTGGAGTAAATACAGATTACGTGGATGATATCTTCCTTGCCAGCTTTCCACAAGCGACAGTATTCCGGAGAGTTTTTTCTTTCCCAGGGCGGGAGATGGGGGGCAGCTGGAATTACGCCTAAGCGTAGTTTTAAAACTTTTCCTTTGTCTTTAGATTGATTCCAATGTTAAGATACTCTTGAGGCTGCAGGACTGTATAATCGCCGAGTGTAATCCAGCCGTGGGCTCTTTTGGATAGTGTCTTCTTGTCCTCAATAGAGGAGATGATACGTACTGATTTTTTCGTAATTTTTTTAAAAGTAAAAAGATCAGTAGAGATGTCCCAAAGGTCTGACAGGCCAAAGATATGGAGTGAATCAAATAAGTAGTTTCTGGCTGAAGATTTTCATTGACCAAGCAGCTCTTCCCATAAATTTGAGTTTATAGAACCAACCTCGGCACTCCGAATCTTCTGCCATGTAGTAACATACATGCCCCGTCTTTCCAATGTTTGTTTTAACAAACCGAATTCAAGCCGTATTTGTGCTGGAGAAACGTATCTTGGCAGAATGAAGATTGCCCTGTATGAATTTGCTATCCCGATGTCCAATAGCACTGCATTCTTTCCTTGAAGGGGTTCGCTCCCATATGTAAGAATCAGTTGTAGCTTTGCTCGCAAGAACTGGAGCCGCGGATTGAACGTTAAGTCGGGGAGCTTGACCTTTAGAGATTTTATTGCCAAACAGGTCACGGTTCCCTTCCCTCGCAAGGATTCCATTTGGGGCTTGAACTTGATCTTGTGGTCCAAGATTACACCCAGATATTTATAGGTGGTTTCCAAGTCCAGCCATATGTTCGTCCTTTGACTTACTCATCCATCCACAATCTGATTTCCCTTTACTCTGCTATTCTTCCACCTGTCTCCATCCACCGATACATTCACCTATCTTTTCACTGACTCATTCATCCACCTACTCATCCACCCACCCACTCATTCATCCATCCTTCCTATCACGCTTCCTACATTTCACTCTTTCTTCCACCCTTTCTTTCAGTCCGTATTCCTTCTTTCCCGTTTCTATTTACCCCTCTGTCGTTCTTCCTTGCTCCCACTCCTATCTTATTGACACAAGTTTGCCCTTAAAGGGGTTGTATGACGGAACCACGCATGCTGGCAACACAACAAGCGCGTCGTCGCCACGCATTCCTTTACCAGGCAAGTTGTTACAATGACTTGCCTTAGGGAAGCGCAGCACTTTGGAATAGTATAATTTACTATTACAACCCCATTCTGTGCAGCAGTAAGGACAGTGTTAGACTTAAAATCCAACACCAGTCCGACAACATGTTCCCTAAAGCAAGTCGTTGTAAAGACTTGCGTGGAAGCTTGTGGTAATAATGCGTATGTTGTATTGCCCGGGCTGTAAAGGCACTTTGTGGTTCTGGCTGCGTGGTGAGGTTGTTTTCCCTTTAAAAGGTTTATTGAGAGCTTTTGTCTGCTGAATTGCAGACCGAAGAGGTCCATAAAGAATCTCACCACCGGCGTAGCTGCTATAGCAGAGGGTTCACAATGCCCCTGTCCTTTACTCATAAATGCTTTTGTGATTTGGCCCGTTGTATTTGACATGTTCGGACTCAAGCAAGCTATAGGTATTATTTTACTTCTTTGTTGAGCATAAAGCAAATACTTGATGTTTTATTATATGCATTTTTAGGTCTCGCTTGTCAATGCGCTTGCGCATTGAGCTTGCGACAATATAGGGGCTTATCCACAGCTTAACTAAACTGGCGATTTCATGCTGTGCCCGTGAAAAGCAAGCTCAATGCGCAAGCGCATTGACATAAAACGCACGTGCACATCAAAGCCAGCCATCTGTTCCCCAGCTTGGTGCCTCCGCCCCTTGCTGCATCAAAGGCTTTCATTTCGCGGCCGCGTTTTTTACTTTCATTTTGCGGCCGCGTTTTTTTTTCTGCCCCCGTTGTGCCGCCCAACTTGTCTTGTTATGTTGCCTGTTAACCTGTAAATATTCTCACATGCCATGCCAACATGATTCCCTACCAAAATATTACCCTGTTTTGCATGCGTGGACTACTACTTTTCCTCCTTGTTGAGTTTTCAAACGTACTCTTTGCAACTCCTTAAACCACATTCAGTTCCGCAACTCGCTTCCTGGTCATATCCTCTCCCACTTCAGTACTCTCCATTTCCTTTCACCCATTCCATGACTTCCGGTTCCTACTCCAATTATGTCGGTGCGTCGTATTTAAATGGTTCCATCAGCTGGTACTCCTTAGCTTCATCCCCTTTTGCACACTCGTGCTGTCCCTTGCACACACTCGTGCTCTCCCTTGCACACACTATTCTGTCTCCGTATCTGCTGGATGCTCTTCGTCCCCGTGTAATCACAGCTGCTCCTGCACTTTCTCACTTCGTGCCTCTTAGCTTTGGAACTCTTCCCCACGTCATCTTCCCTCTGCTTTCACCCTCGCATCTCCCTATGACATCATCAGGTGGTCTCTTTCTATTGCCTCCTATTCACCGCCCGGCCGCTCCACCAAAAATATGCTGGCATCTGTTTTTTCCATTCTCTGTGTTCAAATGTATGCTAATTGGAGAGGCTAAAAGTTCAAATGCAGGTAGTTGTCGGGAAAAGGGCAGGTTTCCTCTTTCCCTCGCACTATTTCTCTTTCTCGCCTTACTTTCTCACATTTACACTTGCCTGCCCCCCTCTCCTCTGCCGCTCTCCGTCCACTATCTCAGCCCCTCATTAGTTCTAGTTTCATTTGTACTTTCTAGCTCCTCTCCCCGTCAGTCCTCTGTTCCCTCCATCTTCCCACCTTTCTACCACCCTATGGTGCCCAGAAGTGACCCCTCTCTGTTACATCAAGAAGCAGCAGCGCACGCGCCATGTTTTATGTAGGCTTTTCTAGTCTGGAAGTACAGACGTGCTGACGCCTCCCAGAGACGGATCTTTAAGGCTCTGCCTCTGCATTCACCCGCAGCTCCGATACTCCGGGCATACAGAACACTCACGCATAATAAAATCCACAGAAAACAGAGCTGAGGAGACTGACACTCAGGAGTAGAGAAAAAATAACAGATGTCCTTCATCCTACAGTAAAACAAAGATGGACAAGTACCACTTCGCATCAAAACAAATGAAAACAATCCCTTATAATCTCCGATTGGCATTTCAAATAACATAATTAATACTTTTATAATTTGCAAAATATAAACAAAAATTAAAAAATATTCACATTTACAACACCAAAAGGTCAAACTTTTCTATTGCGAGACCTATTGCATTTCCAATGCTTGTTATAGGATTTTTGTCAAGTTTCTATTTTTGAGATGTCAGTATGCATCAGTTAACAGTCAACAAACATTTCACCAGGGTCTAGTCTGTATCGATTGGTAGTGATTACTAAGATAAGTCTTGGGGCCCCATGCCCTTTGATAATTCAACCCCCCCCACCCAAGTGAGATAAGTCCATGTTTTTATCCCATACGTATACCACAGTACTACAACCCTCAATGCATAAGTTGGTAAATGTTCTATAATTTGATAAATAATATTCTTTGTGTGTCAGCCTCAAATATTACCATCGCTCTCCACCTTAATGGGCATAGTGTGTTGTATCCTACAGTTATAGGAGTTCTAATCCGAAAGAAGCTGTTAATAGGTCATTGAAAGTAGATCTGTTTCGCAGATTCATTGTGACACTATTGTTCATGTATTTCTATCAATTATTGCAAACCTAAGCACATATTACTAATGTAGCACATTTTTACTATTTTGTTGTCCCAGGGGGCACGTTGCTGAATTGTTGAAGTAAGGAAAATCACACGGCTGACATGAATTGATTTCTTCAAGCAGATCTACAGCCCTACTAATGGATTTTGGAATTATTTGAAACATCCTTTGGCGTTGATATGGGGGGAGCAGTAAGCGCTGGGGAAGACAATGATGATTTAATTGACAACCTGAAAGAAGCACAGTATATTCGTACTGAAAGAGTGGAGCAAGCTTTCAGAGCCATTGACCGGGGGGAATATTACTTGGAAGGATACAGGGACAATGCTTACAAAGACTTGGCCTGGAAGCATGGAAATATACATCTATCAGCCCCTTGCATATATTCTGAAGTCATGGAAGCACTGAAGCTTCAGCCCGGATTGTCATTCCTCAACCTGGGAAGCGGGACCGGGTATTTGAGCACGATGGTGGGCTTAATATTAGGTAATCCTGATTTTTTATATTCATATATATTTTTTAATATTACGTTCCATTATGTAAAGAGCAGGCATTTTTTTCTCAGGTGTTGTGACATTCCATAATATGTGCTTGCTGCTTGTTTTGATTACACAACTTGAATCAAGCCGCCGATCTGTTCGGATTACACTATCCATTTGAATATACACAACAGCATTAATTTTGGTATGTCTGTATATCATCATTGCAGCAAGTCATACAGAAGGGGTTAAAAACAAGGAAATAAATAACAACTTGAATCACACAAGTATGTGTATCTGTGTTTAAACGTAATATGTGTTTGTTTATGCCATATAATTGTGTGTTGGTAACTACAAAGTTCAACTTAAAATTGTTCCACTAATTCAGTTTTTTGAGTAGCCTTATAACCAAGGTCACATAACTGTATGACGACACAGTAATGATTTAGGACTCTGGGTCTATTGAGTTATACAGCAAAGAAATGGTAAATTATAAGGCACAGTGTTTGTTGTTATTATTATGACTATTGTGACTTCGTAACTCACACAAGTATTAGCATAAATGGACTGAAGGCAAAAACAAAATGTTTTATGTAGAAAAAAGACTGAAATGATTTGGTAGCTACTGTATAGAATATTTCTCGCCCACAATTGCCGATTATCTCTCTGTGGAATTATATACATTATTTTTTTTAAAAAGACTGCCATCGCTGAATTACTGGTAAAAATAGTTGGTGCGCAACATTCATTGTTGTTGTTGCTAGTACAACACAAAGCTACAGGCACATTAAGGTTAGTCATATTTGTTGCATACCTCGGTAATTGTTTGAGTCACTTTCTCTGGTTTTAGATGTTAGTTTTCCTTTACCCAGCTTTTACTCTGGTATTGGCTCTGGTCAAAAACAACTTTTAGCAATTTTTTAGACTCCGGAAAACATGCGCTCTATCGTTGGAAAAAAAGGCCAATTCTAGTGGGAATAGGATTATTAATGCAGAGTTAACTTGCAACAATGTCCCTGCTAAATTGCTAACTTGGAAATTATAGTTAGATAAGTGTGAGGATTTAAGAAACAGTATTGTGTATTTTATGCTAGGAAAAGCCTCTACTTGAATACCATTGAAATGTTTATAATTGGTCACAGATTAAGGTGCCTGCCCTGCACAAAAAAAAGAAAATGTACATTCCTAAAATAGGCCACAGTCCTGTATAATTGCAAATACTCCATCATGTATGGTCTTGATGGGTCTGTGCCCATGTAGACCACACATTTAAGAACTGACGCAAATAAAATGAAAAATATTCCGAAAGAAGCTGTTAGGCTTGTAAGACTAGACCTAAGCATCCTGTGTTAGATGATGCGAAAGGAGCTCCTTACAGAAACTATACACTGAGCAGCAGTTTAGGTCCTGCAGTATTTGTAGCAGTAGCAACAAGAGGTGAAGTACAATTTGGTATTCAGCAATAACCAACCCAAGAGAACTGTCCAAGCCAAATCAGTAGCAAGTGCCTTTGAACCTTCCATCATGCACAACTCTGTAATAGAAGACGGGGACAAATCATGAAATCAACTTCTCACAGAGGAACATATACTTTGAATGAATCAGGTGAAAACACAACCATACCCTTATTTAAAAAATCTGATGTTATCACTTCTCAATGATTCTTGTAGCTTTTACTACTAAGAGACCTCAAACACAAAAATGGCCCGTGGAGAAGTTTATTTGCATTACTTTCTGGTAAACAAATAGGTCCAACAAATGCTAGTATTTCAGAAGCAAAAAGGCTGATTGCTATTGAAACGAAAATGCAGGATGATCACTATGCCTATCACTCTGACATGTCTAAAAGCAAAAAACAAAAGTCTCTTTTGAACTACGGCCTACCCAATTTGCCTTCCCAATATGCAAAGCATACCAAAACATTTATTTTTATAGTGCATATTTTGTCCAGCAGAGTCACAGTTTTTGGAGCTGTCCCCTGGTGTAAGACACATTTTAGAAAAATGACAGTACTTGCTCACAGAATGAAAGCCTTTACATGTTTCTCTCTCTCCCGCTCTCTCTCTCTCTTCCTCTTCCTCTTCCTCTTCCTCTTCCTCTTCCTCTTCCTCTTCCTCTTCCTCTTCCTCTTCCTCTTCCTCTTCCTCTTCCTCTTCCTCTTCCTCTTTCTCTCTTTCTCTCTTTCTCTCTTTCTCTCTTTCTCTTTCTCTTTCTCTTTCTCTTTCTCTTTCTCTTTCTCTTTCTCTTTCTCTCTTTCTATTTCTCTTTCTCTCTCTCACACACACACACACATACTCTCTCTCTCACACACACACACACTCTCGCTCTCCCACTTAGTGAATAGTCCTTTAAGACTCCAGAACACTGTGGACTTCATCTACTAAACCAAGTTAAATAAGAACATTAATCATATTTCAGAGGGTTCGAAGGAGTCTTTAACACCTACTTGAGGATACACTTATAAACAGTTCAGGGTCAGGAACAACAGTTTTTCCGAAGTGTCTATAAACAAAGAAAAAAACAATAAATATTTTTATATCAGACAAAATTCCCATTATGTACATCCGTCAAAGTTATTGGGTTATTATCCATTGTCATGATAAATGCATTCAATTATTCACCATTAAGTAATGAAGAAAAATGTTAAAATGTGTAGTGGGAAACAAGTCATTCTAGATTTAGTACCATGTCCCCCAAGAATCCATTGAAGTAGAGACCATTAGCAGAACCCATGTGCAGAACAAAATAAGATATTAATTTAAAAAGCATATATATTATATTGGATAAAGAACCCCCTGCTGTTCATTTTAAGGGTCTTGCAAGTCAGACTAGTTCATGAACTTATAGAGGAACAGGACTGAAAACCAACTTCTTTCATAAGGTCATGGAACTCACTTGATAGAAGTCAGTTATATATGTAATATTACTAGCAATCTCAATATTGTTACGAGAGAGAAAAAAAACATGTGACCTACATCTTTCACATACCGCTCGCTCATTAAATACAAGTGAGCATACACTTGTTTTGTCAAAGCAGGTCTTCAAAATTGCCCATATAATACACATCATAAGACAATTCCTATTTCCCTTACATATTTAGCAACACCTAGTAAATATAACATGAAGTGTAATATATAACTAAAAGGTGCTTAACTTATCTTAACACAGTGCATAGAAACTGTGTTCTTGTTCAAAATATAACTAGAATAGTATCTTGGTATTCAGAATCGAGCCTCAAAATTATCTTGGTAGCAGCTATATGGATACATAAAACTAAAATAGTTAGGAACCTTCAATAATTCTTAGTCATTTTAGTTGTGTTACTGGGTATCAGTATAAAAGAGAAACATGTCTATAACTCACTTGTGAACTCGCCCAGCCACATACTTAATGTCCCTCAAAATAGAAACAGGAAATATTCATGATGTCCTTAAAAACAGCTGGCTTCCAGACTTACAGCTGACGTCTGGTGTCCCCATGTAACAGATTAACCCTAAGCCGTTGGAAACTTATTACCTGACTCACTGACTGAACCGCCATTAAAAACATAGGCTTCAAAATAAAGGAATAAATCCTGGGGGGGGGGGGGGGGGAGGACACTGCCTCTCCTCCCAGCACAGTTCACCCCATTGAATCCTGGTAAATGCATTACACTTACTTTCAAAGTGGCTGTAGTCTTTCACCAAAGTTGGTGCAGGTAGTGCTGTTATCTCTAGACACGTGTTTCTGGGTTCAGTCCATCATCAGAAGAGAGCAAAAAGTAGTAAGGATCAGAGAAAAGTCATCAGGGGTTGCTGAAATGGGGCTCAAGTCTTCACAGGTCACAGTACCTCTCCACAGGCACACAGGTGCATCCCAGGAGAGCTTGACAGCTCGTTGCCTCAAGGGAGCCTTTTGAATACAGTGTGGGAGGCAGTGTGCTCCCTCCCCCTCCCTGTGTTCAAAAGGCTCCCTTGAGCCAACGAGCTATCCTTAAATGCAAATACAAAAACAAAAAGGAGTAAATCACCCAAATATTGTAAATAAACTTTCCCATAAGGTCCTTTCATACACCCAATAAGTAAATGTCAACGATTCCTCAGCAGTCCTTTTTTTTTTCTTCGCACTACCTTTGCTGTTTATCAAAATGTCCTCAAGAATAGTTTTAAATCCTTCTTTGTTGTAATTCAAGACCAAATTGGACCAAAGTAACACTATGTTTTTTGGTTTATATAGCTAACTAATGTTCATTAAACATACTGTCATCTCTCAGCCATTTTCCCTTTCATAGCTCCTTATGTAGGAAACCATGATGAGGTAAACTACGTTTATGTCCTACAGTTAATCTACTTCAAATGCTTGATGTGCCATTGAAATCCAAGTAGTCTGTAACCATAACAGATTTGTATGCTTGGCACTTTACATGTCTATGGTTATCCTTTGTATTGGGCAAACTGTCAACAGTATTTTGCACATCCTTCTCAACTAAACTAAATGTTTTGTCAAATTGCAGAGTACATGGAGCTGTCGGTAAACTATCTCCTGCTCGTACCTTTAGATTTTGCCAGTTGGTATTTATCAAGTTCTTGATCCTATTATTCATATGTGAATCTCTTGTGACATACCGATCTGTCATCCATATTTCCCATGTAATCAGTGATGAACATTGGTGTTTCTATTGAAGAATCATTTTTTTTTTTTTTTTTTGCAGGACTGTCTCGCCTTGTGTTTGCCTCTAAAGATTGCAAACTCTTTCTGGCTGTAGTAAAGTATTTCGAGAGATTGTCTTGGTATTTAGTTAATCTTTCAGATTATCATTTTTGTTCACTTTCTTGTATGGAACCTAAGATTCTCATTACATAGATTCAGCGTTAGATGTGTTACTTATTTGTTCAATTTCTTTTAACTTTTTTAACAGGCAAGCCCCTAGGGTCAAATCAAAATCAAATATATTTATTCAGCACGAAAAACGGCCATAAAAGATCCACAAGTAAAAACAGAACCAGAATCATATATAAAATAGCAAACAGCTTAATAAACAACAGTAAAAGAAAAAGGGAATTGAATAAGCTATGCTAAACAAAAGTCTTCTCTAGCCCTCAACCCCCCGAAGATTTACATAGCCATCCTATTTCACCTAGCCATCCATCCACTTTCTGCATCTATCTGCTGCTATGAAAAAGGCACAAACACTATAACAGACATCATGGCCATTTAGAAGTTGAAGGAAGAACACAACATCCCTGCACGCACAAATCCTTAAATTTAAAATAATAAAATAAGCTTAATAAATAAGATGCAATACATTTGATAAAAATTGACAAAGAAGCCTAAAGTGCATTATGGTCTGGTCTGATGATCTATCAATAGGATAAACCGGAGCTAGTGACCTCGAGGACCCACCAGTACCTGAGAAATTGAAAAGCCGCACCACTGTGCCAGCCATAAAATGAAGTATTGAAGATCTCTCCCACCAAGACAGCAGGTTTGCAAATTAGTGTGCTGGTTCCTCAGGAATTTACTGGCTGAGGTACTCCCTGATAGTGCTTTTGCTAGACTCATTTTTAAGCCTCTGGGACTGACAATTCTCTAAGAAGTGGCGCTTTACGAACAACTTATACCCTTTTTTTTTATAGTGCAAGGTGCATCAAAAAATTCAGGTAAGATTAATACTTTAAAATTACTTTTGAAATAAACCAACCAGGGGATTGCTCACTCCTTATCCAATTTTAGGCAATCTTAAATGATGTATTATTCAAGCTAGCCTCAGTGTTGGCCCAAACACTCACCCAAAGTAAGAGGGACGCTAACTTTACTTTGTCAGAGAAATTTTGAAGCTTTAGCTCTGAGTGCATAATGAAATGTGAGCTTGTGGGAGAAAAATGCGAAACCTGTCTGCAGATGCGATTTTCTGCCGTCGGCAAACTAGAGACATCCTGAAAACCCCATATTCCTGCTCCATAAAGTGAAGCTGAGGCACTCTGGGAACATAAATATTCATAAAGGGTAAGAACATCCCCTTCCCAGCTACCTTTGAAAGGTTAAATAAGGCACCTTCTGCCCTTCTAATCTTCATATGTGAATGATTAACCCTCTCGCTGCCAGGGTCCCCCTCCCCTTGCTACACCTTTTTTTGTGCTATTTGGGGTAGTTCACACTTAGGTCTCCATAACATTTTGTCCACATAAGGTATCCAGGCTAAATTCGTGTCATTTTCATCCAACATCCTGAGGATTCCAAGGGTACCCAGGTTTTTTGGATTCCCCTGGAGGTAATTGAGAAATTGGGCAAAATACTGCTAAATGTTGTTTTGGGGGGAAAATGGTAAAAAGGTGCTGCAGAAGAAAATGTCTTTTTTCCCCTGCAAATGGTATCAACTAAGGGTTTGTGCTGCTAAAATCACCTTCTTCCCAGCTTTTAGGAACTGGTAGACTTTTGTCAGTAAACCAACATTTTATAACCGTTTTAGCATTTTACTGAGACATAGCTTATTTTTCCAATTTTTTTTGCTTGTCAGTTTAAAATTGGGTGTGAAACCAATAATGGATCCCGGAAAGCTATACATTTCAGAAAAGTAGACAACATTCTGAATTCAGCAAGCGGTCATTTCTGTAGATCCTTCAGGGTTTTCCTATAGAAAGTAAAATTATTGAAATTGAGTTAAAACAAAACTGCCATTTGTGCCTACATTTTCACTTATAACTTCTTCTAACTATGGTAGATTTTTTAAAGCAATATACAGTTACGTCCGCAGGACCCATCTGGTTGCGGGTATATAGGGCTTGTAGGTTCACCAAGAACCCGAGTTACCCAGAGCCAATAACTGAGCTGCAGCTCGCAATGGTTTTTCATTCTGTACTGGGTGTACAACAATTTATTTGGTAAACTATAAAGAGGTATCGCTTGTGTGACGTCAGACGGCGTCCCGGAAGTTCCTATGCATGGTAGCCATCTTCAGATTCTTTTTTCCGCCGTTGGGTCTAAAAGCAAAGGAAGACTCTCTGAAGATTTGGACAAAATCCCCGAAAGAATCACATAATTCGACTACATACCACTGATTATCGACTACGAATACAAAGGAGAACAGAAAGAACCTCCGGAGACCACCTTTTCTCGTCGAGTAACACTGACAAGACAGAAACGCACTTGGATTGACTGAGGGCGAGGTAGGGGCCATGGAAAATACCCCTTTCAAATTCTGTCCTAAGTGTCACCACAAAATTGCCCAGGGCGATCCACATGACGTCTGTAACCTCTGCTTACCAGAGGATCACAAGGATAAGGACTGTGAGACCTGCGTGGTGTTCTTGTTGAAGGTACGCGAAAGCAGAGAGAAGACCACTACGCAGCCATGTTCAGAGCCATAAACCACATTCGTTGAGGGACTTAAACCTCTTAAGTGACGAGGACAAACAAGGTGTACACGCAGAATCGATGCACAGAGGCTCAAATGTCAAAATACTCAAAGGAGACACTGAAAAGAAAGCAACGAAGGACACTGAGAAAATGACAGACAAGGTAGGAAACCCACACGGACAAGGTAAGAAACCTACAACCGTTGGAACCTAAGAGCAATGAAAACAAGGCGCAGCAAAAAGCAGCCCAGGTGTCGACGAAAACGACGATCGAGAGTTAGCCGCGATCAAAAGAACCCCACCGATCCCACTACTGGGATACCGACAAGGAAAGATCATCAAAAACGCCTAAGGAAATTGTCGACCGATAGCCTGCAAAGGGCAAGACTTCACCCTCGAAGCAGGAAACCACCACGCCAAAGAAGAGGATCTCAGCAGCCTCAAACGCCGATAGGGTCCTCGAGGTGGAAAAGAAGAAGAGACGCCTTGAAGTGGAAATGGCGATACTTCATCAAAGAAAAAAGAGTATGATGAAACGCTGAAGGGATTCCGTATTACCGCTACGCCCATCGTCGATGCTGAAGACGCTGAAGAAGAGGAAGAAATCCTTAAATGGCCGGCAACCCCCAAACCGCACGAGGAAGATGTGGAAGACTAGCTGAACGCACCAGAAGAGGAAGAAGTATCGGAGACTTTCGAGGAGGCATGGAAAGACCTTGACACAGAAAGCCCTGAAGAGGAAATCAGTTGCTTTCCCTTGAAGGCTTCACCTCCAGATGACCTAGCCTTCTACAGCAGCCTTACCAAAAGAGCAGCTGACACTCTCGGGGTCCCCTTAAAAGAGGATAAGAAGGACTCATGCTACCTCCTAGAGACTTAGACTTCTTTTACCAAGGGGACACTATCTCCCAATGCTACCAAGCATTCTATATCAGGGCAAGGACCCCTTCAGAGTACCACCCTCAGCCAAGGGGGTAACACCAAGGGTTGAAAAGAAATATAAGACCCTAAATACATCCAGGGAAACACAGTTCCAGATTCAATCATCGTCACCACAGCAAGAAAGCGGGGCAATGCCCACTCTGCCATAGGTACCCCCCAGGTGCAGACAACACCCCCCCCCCCCCGGGGGCCCGCAACAGCCCCTGTAGCGTCTGAGCCTATCACCCCCCATAACATTCTGTAATATCTATTCTATTGAGGTCTTTTTTGCAGGAGGGGTGTAGATGGTGCTACCCTCTACAACTTTTCTCTAGCTCATTCCCTCCGTGCATTAGATGTCCAGGCAAGAAAAGAAGAATATGAATAGTTACCTCCTAAAAACAAATGCCTGCCTGGTGAAAGAGCACAGCTCTTTGTAGCACCTACAGGTAATCAGCACCCCTTTTCCTGATGGCAGCTGGTGCCTAGTTCTCTGGTACCTTGAGTCCTCTAATGATTGCGGCAGCAGGCACGGCATTTCGCTTGTCAGGAGCGTGCGCAGCACTTTGTAGAACCTGCAGGTAATCAGCTATTCTCCCCCTGATGGCGCCTGGCACCTTCTGGCGATTAGTCATCTAGTACCTGGAGTCCTCAACGAATGCAGCAACAGGCAGGGTATCCTCTAAGGTCATTGTTGACCTCCATTACTTCTGTTAGTGATACCTTTTCTCAGCTTCTGCACATGAAACCTCAATTGCCAAATTTATTCGTAGATGATTCAGGAAAGGGAACACAGCTGAGCAGTTCACTGTTTATTGTGTGGCTCCTGGTCCCATTCCCCAAAGATGATTCAAATGAAACACTTTCCCAGCTGTTGTCAGGAGGCCACTTGATAAGAAGAGTAATGCTGTTATGATTTGTTATCAAAAAAGTACAGGATGCTCTTTAGGTCTTAGACCCTTTCATCTTCCTTGAAATTACTGTTCACAGCATGGGAGATTTAGAGGGTGGGGGTTGCCCTTTTGCCATTTAATTAATTGTTTTTTCTTCTCTGCTGAACTAATTTCAGCCTCCAAGAAGGTTTGACCAAATGAGGTACCTTTTCCCTTTCTGAGTGCAGGCACCTCACAAATACATTATTTTCAGGATGCTATGCTGATATAAGATGGGACTCTTCCGAAATAGCCAGCCTGTTATCTAATGAAGTGTGAAATGCAGTAATCTTTTTTCCAGCCCAAAGATTTCTGTTTTTTTTCTTTTTTTTCACTTTTGTTTTTGCTTTTGAGAACAGGACACTACACTTTATACATCATTACGCAGTATAGGTTACTGAGTCATTACAATTGGTTACAGTATCAGCACCTGATGTAACATAGGTCATTTCTAGTCAGCATGTCAAACATAGCAGTAGTAGATAAGATACACAGTATATATACAGTAACTCAGGAGATGGAGACGTAGATCAAGGTTGCTCATTGTACTTACCAGGAATGTGTGGAGAGGAAACCGGATGTTTTGTGCACAAGATGAGGGGAGTTGGTGCCTGTTTTGTTTCTAGATGTTCATTATATGTTAATTTGTTAAGCCATTGGTCATAGCTCAAGAGGGTGTTACTCCGGCAATGTAAAGTCATCCTGCATCTGCCCAGAACCAAGGCTATAGCCACAAATATGTGATAAGGTTTGGAGACAACCTTCACATACCCCAAATTGACCTTAAGCGGGGTTACATCGAAATTTGCTATATTCATGGTTCTTAAATAGTCAAAGAGTTTTTGCCAGTAGTGATGCTGTGCAGGGCAGGCCCAGGTCATATGCACCAAATCTGCATTGAGACATTGCACCTCCAGCAAAACTCTTTATCAGACGGTCCAAATCTCACCATACATAGAGAATTGTTTATCTAGGGGATGCGTTTATTGATTATTTGTAGTTTGCAGCAATGTTGCCTACCCCTTTCCTAGTTTTTTTTTCCAGTTTTCTTTTTGTATTTATTCATATTGCTTTTACAACTGCAAGCAAGGAAAAACAGCAAGGTACACATGCACATTGCGATATGTAGGCATATCCTTCAAATACCATGCCAACATATCAGGCATGTGATCCCCGCCCAGCCTCTATGGTTCTCAACTTCTCCATCACCTTAGATCAGATCCCAGTTTATGTCAACCTCCATAGCGTGCTATAATATCCCCTTATCCTATATCACCTTCTCATGGCAAGCTGTGTCCCACAATACCACTTTAGTCCAGCCTAGTGAGGAGTTCCCCGTTCCATACTTCTGCTTTGGTTTCAACAAACCTGAATAATGTTCATTATAATGGAGTAATGTTCCTCGATAAGAGTAACAATAATGAATTGCTACCCTCTGTTTTACCCCTGTTCCAAAGTGTAGGTGATTGTACTTCCACGGGGGCCTGGTACAGAGTGCGTCTGAAAGAGCCCATTTCAGATCAGTTCATTCTGTTAGGTCATCTGCTAGTTTATTGTCTCTCTGAACTTTCTGCATGTGCAACTCCTGTGCTGCTTCCCAATCCAGTAAAAGTTGACTCCAGGCCTCTCCCTGAGGCCTCTCCCTTGTCCAATGGCTAGCAATACATCTCTTTTCCAGTATTGTACCCAGCCTAAAAAACCTTGTTTCATACATTTTTTTCTCCCCAACCTCGGGAGAACTAGTATATAATGCTTCAGAGTAGGAACCGCCCTCAGTAATGTATGCACTAATCGTGCGGGCTACATCATCCCATAAAGCGTATATAATGGGGCAGTACCAAACCATGTATAGGAACTCAGCTTGGTGCTGCAACCTCTGCCGCAGCTTGCTTAGCTGGGGTGTAGTATGTCATGTGTATATAACTGTACTCAACAAATGTAAAATGTGCATTACTCTACATTGTCTTCAGCCCCTTGCAAGTTCTTGCCCATTCCTTTTCTGTAACCATCTGTCCTTTGCTTTCAGTGTCTGTATTTGTTTATCTGCTTTCAATTAGTGATATAAATGAGAAACCAGATGTCTACAGTGGGGTAGGGCCAATCGCATTGTCAATGTCTGTGAATATAATTAAGTTTCTGCTAATCTTGGCCATTTGGGCTAATTTAGCATAGTGGAGGAATTATCCTGGCTCCATCTCAAAATTCCTTGTGACCTATTCTTCATTTTAAAGGTCCGAGACTATTAGGCAGCCACACTTTTCCAAAGTTCCATGGACATGATTGATGCTATCTGCGCAAGGGAGGGATGTGTCATGAGGCATCTCTATGCGGAGGGCTGTCTTTTGATTATGGTCATTATCACTCTGTACCAAACCCAGCAAACATGACACATCTTTTGCAAGAGATACCCAAGGGCTTCGCTTTAATAAGGCGGGGATGGGGTTGTCAATATATGTTCCTTAAGGAGGCGCTTCTTCCTGTTAACTCCTTCATCCTACCAATAGACTGAATGTTGCAGCTGGGCTCCATATAGTAAAGTGCTAAGCCTGGGACCTTCTGCTCACATACCCTCTTCAATGTATCAAGTTTGACTCTGCCCCTCCAGCCTATCCATATCAAGTCCACCATGAGTGTATCAAGGGCCGCAAACGCCTGTCGGGATCAAATATGTGCCCCCCATGCAGTACCCGAAGACACCTGGGTAATAAAACCATTGTAGCCACTACTACCCTGATAACTGGAGTGTCTTCCAAAACTATGTACGACTGCAGACTGTCCACAAGCCTACCCATCTTATGCTGGTGGCTATGATCCTTGCCTAATCTAATGGAAATGCTGAGATACCAGAAATCCGATGTTCCCCAGGGGATCCCTGGCAATACAGGTGATAGCTATCAGGATCAGAACAGTGTACTCCGGGTTTTACAAAGGTATCAGTCTGTCATTGGTGTACATAGAAACCACATGGGTGCTGTCTCCCACTCGTATACCCCAAGGGCACACTTCTGAGCCCGCAGGCCCGGAGCTCCCTCGCTAGTGCGAAAAGCAAGGGTGATAGCGGACAAAATTGTAGAGTTCCGTGCTACACTCAAAACTGTTCTGAGACCAGTTTACCAGTCTGGACCCGGGCCAGTTGCTGCGTGTTCAATAGCTAAATCCATTTAATATAAGATTGCCCTAAAGCTATTGCCTGCAGAACTTCCCAAAAGTACCCCCAACAGACACAATCAGAGTCCTGTTCGATATGTAGAAGGGCCAGGGTCTAATCATGGCCAGAAATATTGTTCTCATCAAGTGCATGTGTTATACGGCGTGTATTCTGGATAGTGCTTTTCTGCGGTAGAAACCCTCATTTGTCCTCCTGCATCAGCCCCAGAAGCACCTCAACAGGCGATTGGCAAGCACTTTACTTAATATTTTAACATCCATATTTAGCATTGAGAGTGGGCAATACGATGTGGCAAGGATTGGCTCGCTATCTGGCTTGGGGATCGAAACTGTTTGAGCTTCTTTCAATGAAGCAGGTAGTAGGCCCACCTCATAATCCTCATTATATACCTTCAGCAGTTTATCAACCACCAGGGTTTAGTAGTGTTGATAAAAGTCTGCATGTAGCCCTCCCCCACCCCGGGTTTCTGCATTTTGGCATCTCCTTTATGACTGAAAAATCTCTTCTCTACGTAAAAGGACCAAAATTGCCTCTTTTGGCTCCTTAGTCAGCTGGTGCAGTTGAAGACCTGCCAAATAGGCAGCCACATTTGCTTTCCGGGATCTCGTCTACAAGTCACTCATGTACTAGGTGAACATCCCGTTCATGTCCTCATGGGTTCAATATTTGTGTCAATTTGCATCTCGGAGTTCCAAAATGGGCACCTAAGAGGTCTCCCTTTAAAGCAGCCTTGCTAATTGTCTGCTAGACTTATCTTTTTTTTGTATAGAACTGTTGCCAATATGTCCTGCTTTTGTGTCGCTCATATCTTCCGACGTCTCTATCAGAGTTGCTTTGCAATTTGCCCATTCTATCAAAATATGTGTCTGCATAGTGAGTTTCGCATGCTGGGTTTTTAATCTTGTCTCCTTTGTGCCCAGTGATTGTTCCAATTATTTGGTTATCTCACACATCCAGGACTTGCATTCACCGCGTACCACTACCTTTATGACCTCCCATTCCACTGCCCTGCATCTAGCTGTGTCTTAATTTGCCTTTAAATAATCTTGGATGAGCTCTAAAAGCCCCTCAAAGAATGCAACATCCATTCATGCCTACGTACGGAGGCGCCATAATGGTTCTCTAAGTAGAACCTTCTACGTTACAAGCTCCATTATTAATGGGGAGTGATCCGACAGATATCTGGCTAAAAACGTCATGCCCTTGTATTTATAAACATGACTGGACTGGACCACAATATAGTCCAGCCTGCTGTGTGCACCCTTGGCTTGTGTCTAACAAGAGTATACTTTGGCCGCCAGGTGCAGCAACATATATAGGTCCGCCATACCCAATCCAGACATCGTTCCCACCAAGGAACCGGTCATCTGTTGCTTAACAGCATGTTTGGTGGATGTCTATCCATGTACCCATTTATTATGCAGTTAAAGTTACAATACAGTGGGAGAACTTTCTCACTCCATCAGGGAAGGAGCCCAAGAAGCCCACCTCATCCTTATTAGGGGCATACACATTTACCACACATAAGTCATGTAAGTTTAGTGTTCGATTGCTATCCAGTATCGGTCCTCTTTATCTACCACCTGATCTTTCAGGAGAACTGGAACACCAGCCATCACCCAGAAAAGCACCCCTCTACTATATCTAGTGTAAGTAGTGTATAGATGCCCTTTCAAATATTTATGGACCTTGAGAACATCTTCCCCACTTAAGTGCATCTCCAATAACAACACTATGCCAACTCCATAGCACTTAAGGTAGCGATATATCTAGTTGTGCACAATATAATGTTTTATGCCCGGGACATGTCAGGTAATCATTTTATAAATGCCCACCACAGTGTTTGTGTGTCTTTCGCCCACTGATATCTGCACAACTTTTGCGCTTTGCCAGCTCACCATGAACATTAGATCTTGTGATCTAACTGTGGATTGCACACAACCAAAAACACCCCCAATTCCCTGTACCCACCTCCAAGTGGCATTATTATCCCCCTTTAATCTCTCGAGCCAAACATAAAACAACAGGGTTAACAGTATTGTGCCCTCCCCCTGCCCCCTTGACATCTGAATTGACTCCTCCCAGGAAGGGCATGTCAACAACAAACCATTTGGTTGTACTGTGGAGGAGCACCCTCCATCAGTGGCCACTCCTGCACCAATCCGGGTTGTACTTCACTCAGCCTTTCGCCCAAGAGACATGCTACTTACCAATCCTTTCGAATATACATGTTGCTCATTAATAAATCAGGATCTCTCAAAGGTCCCGCACATGGACCCTCCAACCTCATCCTCACAGGTATACCAAATATGTCTGTGATCTGGTCCAGCGTGCTCCTTCCCTTCGCCAACAAGCCATATATTTGCATATATCCTTTTGTCAGTATCTTAGTGATGCGCTGCCCCATCAGGATTCCATGTCAGGAGCAACCTGTGAGCTAAGCTCCTCAGCCTGTCTGCTCACCTGAGCGAGCCGGTCCCCCTCTGAGTCTGTCAGACCCTCATTCTGTGCATCCACCTGCACCGTGATTCGGCACAGAGTTCTCCAGCTAGTCCACACTTTCGATGATCCTCGACCTCTAGGTCAAAGAGCAGTCCTCACTGAAGATTGTAAGGGTCTTGACGGAGTCCCCCAGTTGTCTCCGCACTAGATTCCAGCCACTCCCATGCATCCTCTGACACAGAAGCGGGCCCTAACATAAGGCTGCACTCAGAGCTTTGCCAGTTATATTAAGATGAATTGAAAATTAAGTTGTCTCCGCTTTCTTGTTATAGTGAGGAACATATTCTGCTTACCTTGGACACTCTTTTAAAGTTCAGAAAAATTTGTATTGCTACATTTTTGTATCGTAGTGCCCCACTTTCCAACATGTTGTAGAATAGCATCCCGTTCTCTGTAATTAAAGAGTCTTGTGATCAAAGCCCTCGGAGTGTCCCGGGGTAAGGAGGGGGAACCTCTACATTAAAAAGAATTTAGACAACTTGGGGGCCGCAGTGTTTCTGAGATCTAGTCTTCCAAGAACATCTCAATTGAAGGCTCTTCACTCTCTCCGGAAAACCAGTGAACTGAAGATTACTATGCCTTGATCTCCCTTCCATGTCCTCTAGGTGCTCTCCCATAGTAGTTGTTTCAGTCATCAGTGAAGTGGCAGTCTTCTTCAAGGTGTTGACCTCGTGTTGCTGTGATTCAGTCTAATCCTCAGCTTCTGACTCTCAGTCGACAACTCTCATATCCGTTCTCAATAAATTAATCTCAGCTGTGACTGTGCACATCTTTTCTTCAGATGCCGTCCGCATTTCTCTGCTGGCAGCCAAGATGTTCACTGGAAACTGTTCACTGTCCTTCTCCTGTCCATTTCCACTGCTTCCCCTCTGTGCTGTGTTCGTGTCAATTCTTGGAGCGGTGTACTGTATTTTCAGTTAAATAGTACCAATGAACTGTGATACATTGCTTAGGATCGCAGCCCAGGCACAGTGTGGGTTGCTAAATTACAGACAAGTTGCATCTTAGCATTTCAAACTAAACTTGTTTTTGAAGTTAGCTACAATGTTTTAATGAACGCATCAAAAATAGGTCATCCCTAAATACAGTGATTTTGCAATAAATGTCTGTATTTTACAAAGGTGCTGTTTTTAAAGCTGTTCCCTCACTTCATAGGATATCCAATTTGTAGGCCCCCCAGATTTTTAGACCCGTCGACCAATCTGCACTGAACTTGGCTAAGCAGTATTTTGGAAGTCATCAGAGTGTGCCAAATTTGGCAATGATTGGACAAGATGTTCAAAAGCTATAAGGTGTTGTACCCAACATGTTTTCCAGTCTACAATCAAATTTTCATTTCCCATGGAAAATGTTTTTGCTCATAACTGCACAATCAATGCACTTTTGATTGCATTTTGACCTTTGCCTTTTGGTGCTTTTCTTGGATGTTTTGAAAACTCTTTTCAGCAGTTTTGGAGATGTGAAGCAGAATCCTGCTGTTAAATGCACGTGTCAAGGTGTGTCTCTTTTTTTCGTTAGTTTGCATGTGTCTGACCAGGCATGGATGGACTGTAGGAGCACACTGCTTCTGCAAAACACTATGTGAATGTGCTCTAGAGGTTTAGAATTATTTCCCTGCCAATGTTCACAAACACTGGGAGGTATACATAAGAGAAAGCAACAGTGGTGGGTAACTCCATGCTTTATTATGTATAGGTGGGCTGGTTAGAGTTCTCCTGTTCTCCCCTTCCCCTGGCCTGCCTAGGACAATGGGGACTGTCACAGTCTCTTGTCTTACCCAAGGTAAAGGGCAGTTAACCTACTCCCTCCTTGGCTTGGCTAAACGCTGGAGAGAATAGGATTGTGCCCATTTCCTCCTGCTTTGCCCAAGGGCAAGAGTACATTTTAAAGTTGCACCAGGGCACCAAAAGATTACTCAAAGTTGAGGGGTTAGGTGGGGGAATAACACTCCTTCCTTCGCCTTGCTAGTGAGCAATGCAAAGGCCCCCTTACCAAGCCCAATGACTAGGAGGAACGGCAAGAAAACACATTGCATATAACCACCAGCTCTTCTGCTTCTGACATACAGGAAGAATGTAAAAGAAAGTTATAAGTATTGTATCGCTGTATTCTTATTTCACTATCGTGTATGACCGTTGACTGTTGTTGGTGTCTGCATATAATTCTTTTTGGACAATATTCATTGCAGTCAATGACAGGCATATTTGGCAAATATGGCATTTGTTTTTTTAATTATCATGCCTTGGGTGGAAATAACGTTCAACGATAAACATCACTATTTCGTCAAATAATATGTATTTACATGTTAATGATATTGATCATACTTGTTCTTTTTCCTATCCTAACCTGTTTTATTTAGCCTTGCTAAAAAACAATTTGTTTTTAGGGCTCGGGCCTACGTCACCACGAAGTGGGGCGGGGCTTCCGAGCTCTTATGGAGTAAAAAAAAAAAAGAATTCTAAAAGGGGTCTGGGCTGCCACATTCCAGAAAGCGCGCGGTTTTTGCGTGTGGTATTTTGCCATGTGCATGGTAATTGGTCCAGGCAAGGCTGTGTTTAAGTAAGGCAGCACGCCATAGGGCTTAGGAATTTGTCAATGTTCACTTCCTGCATAAAGTGTTCAGACACGCGCAGAAGAATACATAAATCCTCAATTACCAGCTGTCCGAGGGGCCGGTAATTGAAGGCAGATGGTGCTGGGAGCGTGTGCACTGCTGTGTTTTTTTCCCTTCAGCTCTGTGCGCGCGTGAACAGCCGGGCAGCAATGTAGAGAATCACATGCATCAGATCTAGTTTTCACACCATCACACACACACACACGCACACACGCACACACGCACACACGTACACACATACACACACACACACACACACACACACACACACACACACACACACACACCTTTGCACAATGGTGCCTGCTTGTGCATCATGGAGCAGTGCAGTGGGAGAATGCAGGAACAGGCCTTTTTTAGTAAATATAGCTCGCCAATATTTCTCTCTCAATTGAACCACGCACACAGAAACATTGATTGCTGGGATCAGTTGCGCTAACATTTAGTAAATTTGCCCTTTACTTTCCTCTTTTTTTCAAGTTTCTTACCTAAAATATTCATCACCCCTGGTCCATTTTTTAGATCACCAGAACTCTCCATCTTTATCCTTTACCCCTTCTCCCCCACCCCCAGTGGTCATCCATATTGTTACTTCTTCTAAGCTTACTTAGTATGTAATAAGCAGTTTATAAGGAGACGATCACATCATATGGGGCTCTAAGGCTGGTACACTGACATAGAAGGGAGGCTCACACTAACATCAGAAAACTGACACAGGAGTAGAGTAGTGAGTAAAGTAGTGAGTGCAGGGTAGTGAGTAGTGAGTAGAGTAGTGAGTAGAAAGTAGTGAGTAGAGTAGTGAGTAGAGTAGTGAGTGGAGAGTAGTGAGTAGTGAGTAGTGAGTAGAGTAGTGAGTTGAGTAGTGAGTAGTGAGTAAAGTAGTGAGTAGTGAGTAGAGTAGTGAGTAAAGTAGTGAGTGCAGAGTAGTGAGTAGTGAGTAGAGTAGTGAGTGGAGAGTAGTGAGTAGAGTAGTGAGTAGAGTAGTGAGTAGTGAGCAGAGTAGTGAGTAGTGAGCAGAGTAGTGAGTAATGAGTGCAGAGTAGTGAGTAGTGAGTGCAGAGTAGTGAGTAGTGAGTGCAGAGTAGTGAGTAGTGAGTAGTGAGTAGTGAGTAGTGAGTAGTGAGTAGAGTAGTGAGTAGAGTAGTGAGTAGAGTAGTGAGTAGTGAGTAGAGTAGTGAGTAGAGTAGTGAGTAGTGAGTAGAGTAGTGAGTAGAGTAGTGAGTAGAGTAGTGAGTAGTGAGTGCAGAGTAGTGAGTAGTGAGTAGTGAGTAGAGTAGTGAGTAGTGAGTAGAGTAGTGAGTAGTGAGTGCAGAGTAGTGAGTAGATTAGTGAGTAGAGTAGGTAGTAGTGAGTAGAGTAGTGAGTAGAGTAGAGTAGTGAGTAGAGTAGTGAGTAGAGTAGTGAGTAGTGAGCAGAGTAGTGAGTAGTGAGTGCAGAGTAGTGAGTAGTGAGTAGAGTTGTGAGTAGTGAGTAGAGTAGTGAGTAGTGAGTAGAGTAGTGAGTAGAGTAGTGAGTGCAGAGTAGTGAGTAGTGAGTAGAGTAGTGAGTAGTGAGTGCAGAGTAGTGAGTAGTGAGTAGAGTAGTGAGTAGAGTAGTGAGTAAAGTAGTGAGTAGTGAGTGCAGAGTAGTGAGTAGAGTAGTGAGTAGAGTAGTGAGTAGAGTAGTGAGTAGAGTAGTGAGTAGAGTAGTGAGTAGAGTAGTGAGTAGTGAGTAGAGTAGTGAGTAGTGAGTAGAGTAGTGAGTAGAGTAGTGAGTAGAGTAGTGAGTAGAGTAGTGAGTAGAGTAGTGAGTAGTGAGTGCAGAGTAGTGAGTAGAGTAGGTTGTAGTGAGTAGAGTAGTGAGTAGAGTAGTGAGTGCAGAGTAGTGAGTAGTGAGTGCAGAGTAGTGAGTAGAGTAGTGAGTAGAGTTGTGAGTAGAGAGTAGAGTAGTGAGTAGAGTAGTGAGTAGTGAGTAGAGTAGTGTGTGCAGAGTAGTGAGTAGAGTAGTGAGTAGTGAGTGCAGAGTAGTGAGTAGAGTAGTGAGTAGAGTAGTGAGTAGAGTAGTGAGTAGAGTAGTGAGTAAAGTAGTGAGTAGAGTAGTGAGTAGTGAGTGCAGAGTAGTGAGTAGAGTAGTGAGTAGTGAGTAGAGTAGTGAGTAGAGTAGTGAGTGCAGAGTAGTGAGTAGTGAGTAGAGTAGTGAGTAGTGAGTGCAGAGTAGTGAGTAGTGAGTAGAGTAGTGAGTAGAGTAGTGAGTAAAGTAGTGAGTAGAGTAGTGAGTAGAGCAGTGAGTAGTGAGTAGAGTAGTGAGTAGAGTAGTGAGTAGTGAGTGCAGAGTAGTGAGTAGAGTAGTGAGTAGTGAGTAGAGTAGTGAGTAGAGTAGTGAGTGCAGAGTAGTGAGTAGTGAGTAGAGTAGTGAGTAGTGAGTGCAGAGTAGTGAGTAGTGAGTAGAGTAGTGAGTAGAGTAGTGAGTAAAGTAGTGAGTAGTGAGTGCAGAGTAGTGAGTAGTGAGTAGAGTAGTGAGTAGAGTAGTGAGTAGAGTAGTGAGTAGAGTAGTGAGTGCAGAGTAGTGAGTAGTGAGTAGAGTAGTGAGTAGAGTAGTGAGTAGAGTAGGTAGTAGTGAGTAGAGTAGTGAGTAGAGTAGTGAGTAGAGTAGTGAGTAGTGAGTGCAGAGTAGTGAGTAGAGTAGTGAGGTGAGTAGAGTAGTGAGTAAAGTAGTGAGTGCAGAGTAGTGAGTAGAGTAGTGAGTGGAGAGTAGTGAGTAGAGTAGTGAGTGGAGAGTAGTGAGTAGAGTAGTGAGTGGAGAGTAGTGAGCAGAGTAGTGAGCAGAGTAGTGAGCAGAGTAGTGAGTAGAGTAGTGAGTAGTGAGTAGAGTTGTGAGTAGTGAGTAGTGAGTAGAGTAGTGAGTAGAGTATTGAGTAGAGTAGTGAGTAGAGAGTAGAGAGTAGAGTAGTGAGTAGTGAGTGCAGAGTAGTGAGTAGTGAGTGCAGAGTAGTGAGTAGTGAGTAGAGTAGTGAGTAGTGAGTAGAGTAGTGAGTAGAGTAGTGAGTAGTGAGTGCAGAGTAGTGAGTAGTGAGTGCAGAGTAGTGAGTAGTGAGTAGAGTAGTGAGTAGAGTAGTGAGTAGAGTAGTGAGCAGAGTAGTGAGTAGTGAGCAGAGTAGTGAGTAGTGAGTAGTGAGTAGAGTAGTGAGTAGAGTAGTGAGTAGAGTAGTGAGTGGTGAGTGCAGAGTAGTGAGTAGAGTAGTGAGTAGAGTAGTGAGTAGAGTAGTGAGTAGAGTAGTGAGTAGAGTAGTGAATAGTGAGTGCAGAGTAGTGAGTAGAGTAGTGAGTAGTGAGTGCAGAGTAGTGAGTAGAGTAGTGAGTAGTGAGGTGAGTAGTGAGTGCAGAGTAGTGAGTAGAGTAGTGAGTAGTGAGTAGAGTAGTGAGTAGTGAGTAGAGTAGTGAGTAGAGTAGTGAGTAGAGTAGTGAGTAGAGTAGTGAGTGCAGAGTAGTGAGTAGAGTAGTCAGTAGTGAGTAGAGTAGTGAGGTGAGTAGTGAGGTGAGTAGAGTAGTGAGGTGAGTAGAGTAGTGAGTGCAGAGTAGTGAGGTGAGTAGAGTAGTGAGTGCAGTGTAGTGAGTAGAGTAGTGAGTAGAGTAGTGAGTGCCGAGTAGTGAGTAGAGTACTGAGTGGAGAGTAGTGAGCAGAGTAGTGAGTAGTGAGCAGAGTAGTGAGTAGAGTAGTGAGTAGAAAGTAGAGTAGTGAGTGGAGAGTAGTGAGTAGTAAGTAGAGTAGTGAGCAGAGTAGTGAGTAGTGAGTGCAGAGTAGTGAGTAGTGAGTGCAGAGTAGTGAGTAGAGTAGTGAGTAGAGTAGTGAGTAGAGTAGTGAGTAGAGTAGTGAGTAGAGTAGTGAGTGCAGAGTAGTGAGTAGAGTAGTCAGTAGTGAGTAGAGTAGTGAGGTGAGTAGTGAGGTGAGTAGAGTAGTGAGTGCAGAGTAGTGAGGTGAGTAGAGTAGTGAGTGCAGAGTAGTGAGTAGAGTAGTGAGTAGAGTAGTGAGTGCAGAGTAGTGAGTAGAGTACTGAGTGGAGAGTAGTGAGCAGAGTAGTGAGTAGTGAGCAGAGTAGTGAGTAGTGAGTAGAGTAGTGAGTAGTGAGCAGAGTAGTGAGTGGAGAGTAGTGAGTAGTAAGTAGAGTAGTGAGCAGAGTAGTGAGTAGTGAGTGCAGAGTAGTGAGTAGTGAGTAGAGTAGTGAGTAGTGAGTAGAGTAGTGAGTAGTGAGTAGAGTAGTGAGTAGAGTAGTGAGTAGTGAGTAGAGTAGTGAGTGCAGAGTAGTGAGTAGAGTAGTGAGTAGTGAGTAGAGTAGTGAGTAGAGTAGTGAGTAGTGAGTAGAGTAGTGAGTAGAGTAGTGAGTAGAGTAGTGAGTAGTGAGTGCAGAGTAGTGAGTAGAGTAGGTAGTAGTGAGTAGAGTAGTGAGTAGAGTAGTGAGTAGAGTAGTGAGTGCAGAGTAGTGAGTAGTGAGTGCAGAGTAGTGAGTAGAGTAGTGAGTAGAGTTGTGAGTAGAGAGTAGAGTAGTGAGTAGAGTAGTGAGTAGTGAGTAGAGTAGTGTGTGCAGAGTAGTGAGTAGAGTAGTGAGTAGTGAGTGCAGAGTAGTGAGTAGAGTAGTGAGTAGAGTAGTGAGTAGAGTAGTGAGTAGAGTAGTGAGTAAAGTAGTGAGTAGAGTAGTGAGTAGAGCAGTGAGTAGTGAGTAGAGTAGTGAGTAGAGTAGTGAGTAGTGAGTGCAGAGTAGTGAGTAGAGTAGTGAGTAGTGAGTAGAGTAGTGAGTAGAGTAGTGAGTGCAGAGTAGTGAGTAGTGAGTAGAGTAGTGAGTAGTGAGTGCAGAGTAGTGAGTAGTGAGTAGAGTAGTGAGTAGAGTAGTGAGTAAAGTAGTGAGTAGTGAGTGCAGAGTAGTGAGTAGTGAGTAGAGTAGTGAGTAGAGTAGTGAGTAGAGTAGTGAGTGCAGAGTAGTGAGTAGTGAGTAGAGTAGTGAGTAGAGTAGTGAGTAGAGTAGGTAGTAGTGAGTAGAGTAGTGAGTAGAGTAGTGAGTAGAGTAGTGAGTAGTGAGTGCAGAGTAGTGAGTAGAGTAGTGAGTAGAGTAGTGAGGTGAGTAGAGTAGTGAGTAAAGTAGTGAGTGCAGAGTAGTGAGTAGAGTAGTGAGTGGAGAGTAGTGAGTAGAGTAGTGAGTGGAGAGTAGTGAGTAGAGTAGTGAGTGGAGAGTAGTGAGCAGAGTAGTGAGCAGAGTAGTGAGCAGAGTAGTGAGCAGAGTAGTGAGTAGTGAGTAGAGTTGTGAGTAGTGAGTAGTGAGTAGAGTAGTGAGTAGAGTATTGAGTAGAGTAGTGAGTAGAGAGTAGAGTAGTGAGTAGTGAGTGCAGAGTAGTGAGTAGTGAGTGCAGAGTAGTGAGTAGTGAGTAGAGTAGTGAGTAGTGAGTAGAGTAGTGAGTAGAGTAGTGAGTAGTGAGTGCAGAGTAGTGAGTGCAGAGTAGTGAGTAGTGAGTAGAGTAGTGAGTAGAGTAGTGAGTAGAGTAGTGAGCAGAGTAGTGAGTAGTGAGCAGAGTAGTGAGTAGTGAGTAGAGTAGTGAGTAGAGTAGTGAGTAGAGTAGTGAGTAGAGTAGTGAGTAGTGAGTGCAGAGTAGTGAGTAGAGTAGTGAGTAGAGTAGTGAGTAGAGTAGTGAGTAGAGTAGTGAGTAGAGTAGTGAATAGTGAGTGCAGAGTAGTGAGTAGAGTAGTGAGTAGTGAGTGCAGAGTAGTGAGTAGAGTAGTGAGTAGTGAGGTGAGTAGTGAGTGCAGAGTAGTGAGTAGAGTAGTGAGTAGTGAGTAGAGTAGTGAGTAGTGAGTAGAGTAGTGAGTGGAGAGTAGTGAGCAGAGTAGTGAGCAGAGTAGTGAGCAGAGTAGTGAGTAGAGTAGTGAGTAGTGAGTAGAGTTGTGAGTAGTGAGTAGTGAGTAGAGTAGTGAGTAGAGTATTGAGTAGAGTAGTGAGTAGAGAGTAGAGTAGTGAGTAGTGAGTGCAGAGTAGTGAGTAGTGAGTGCAGAGTAGTGAGTAGTGAGTAGAGTAGTGAGTAGTGAGTAGAGTAGTGAGTAGAGTAGTGAGTAGTGAGTGCAGAGTAGTGAGTGCAGAGTAGTGAGTAGTGAGTAGAGTAGTGAGTAGAGTAGTGAGTAGAGTAGTGAGCAGAGTAGTGAGTAGTGAGCAGAGTAGTGAGTAGTGAGTAGAGTAGTGAGTAGAGTAGTGAGTAGAGTAGTGAGTAGTGAGTGCAGAGTAGTGAGTAGAGTAGTGAGTAGAGTAGTGAGTAGAGTAGTGAGTAGAGTAGTGAGTAGAGTAGTGAATAGTGAGTGCAGAGTAGTGAGTAGAGTAGTGAGTAGTGAGTGCAGAGTAGTGAGTAGAGTAGTGAGTAGTGAGGTGAGTAGTGAGTGCAGAGTAGTGAGTAGAGTAGTGAGTAGTGAGTAGAGTAGTGAGTAGTGAGTAGAGTAGTGAGTAGAGTAGTGAGTAGAGTAGTGAGTAGAGTAGTGAGTGCAGAGTAGTGAGTAGAGTAGTCAGTAGTGAGTAGAGTAGTGAGGTGAGTAGTGAGTAGTGAGTGCAGAGTAGTGAGTAGAGTAGTGAGTAGAGTAGTGAGTAGAGTAGTGAGTAGAGTAGTGAATAGTGAGTGCAGAGTAGTGAGTAGAGTAGTGAGTAGTGAGTGCAGAGTAGTGAGTAGAGTAGTGAGTAGTGAGGTGAGTAGTGAGTGCAGAGTAGTGAGTAGAGTAGTGAGTAGTGAGTAGAGTAGTGAGTAGTGAGTAGAGTAGTGAGTAGAGTAGTGAGTAGAGTAGTGAGTGCAGAGTAGTGAGTAGTGAGTAGAGTAGTGAGGTGAGTAGTGAGGTGAGTAGAGTAGTGAGGTGAGTAGAGTAGTGAGTGCAGAGTAGTGAGGTGAGTAGAGTAGTGAGTGCAGTGTAGTGAGTAGAGTAGTGAGTAGAGTAGTGAGTGCAGAGTAGTGAGTAGAGTACTGAGTGGAGAGTAGTGAGCAGAGTAGTGAGTAGTGAGCAGAGTAGTGAGTAGAGTAGTGAGTAGAAAGTAGAGTAGTGAGTGGAGAGTAGTGAGTAGTAAGTAGAGTAGTGAGCAGAGTAGTGAGTAGTGAGTGCAGAGTAGTGAGTAGTGAGTGCAGAGTAGTGAGTAGAGTAGTGAGTAGAGTAGTGAGTAGAGTAGTGAGTAGAGTAGTGAGTAGAGTAGTGAGTAGAGTAGTGAGTAGAGTAGTGAGTAGAGTAGTGAGTGCAGAGTAGTGAGTAGAGTAGTCAGTAGTGAGTAGAGTAGTGAGGTGAGTAGTGAGGTGAGTAGAGTAGTGAGTGCAGAGTAGTGAGGTGAGTAGAGTAGTGAGTGCAGAGTAGTGAGTAGAGTAGTGAGTAGAGTAGTGAGTGCAGAGTAGTGAGTAGAGTACTGAGTGGAGAGTAGTGAGCAGAGTAGTGAGTAGTGAGCAGAGTAGTGAGTAGTGAGTAGAGTAGTGAGTAGTGAGCAGAGTAGTGAGTGGAGAGTAGTGAGTAGTAAGTAGAGTAGTGAGCAGAGTAGTGAGTAGTGAGTGCAGAGTAGTGAGTAGTGAGTAGAGTAGTGAGTAGTGAGTAGAGTAGTGAGTAGTGAGTAGAGTAGTGAGTAGAGTAGTGAGTAGAGTAGTGAGTAGTGAGTAGAGTAGTGAGTGCAGAGTAGTGAGTAGAGTAGTGAGTAGAGTAGTGAGTAGTGAGTAGAGTAGTGAGTAGAGTAGTGAGTAGTGAGTGCAGAGTAGTGAGTAGTGAGTAGAGTAGTGAGTAGTGAGTAGAGTAGTGAGTAGAGTAGTGAGTAGAGTAGTGAGTGTAGAGTAGTGAGTAGTGAGTGCAGAGTAGTGAGTAGTGAGTAGAGTAGTGAGTAGAGTAGTGAGTAAAGTAGTGAGTAGTGAGTGCAGAGTAGTGAGTAGTGAGTAGAGTAGTGAGTAGAGTAGTGAGTAGAGTAGTGAGTGCAGAGTAGTGAGTAGTGAGTAGAGTAGTGAGTAGAGTAGTGAGTAGAGTAGGTAGTAGTGAGTAGAGTAGTGAGTAGAGTAGTGAGTAGAGTAGTGAGTAGTGAGTGCAGAGTAGTGAGTAGAGTAGTGAGTAGAGTAGTGAGGTGAGTAGAGTAGTGAGTAGAGTAGTGAGTAGAGTAGTGAGTGCAGAGTAGTGAGTAGTGAGTAGAGTAGTGAGTGCAGAGTAGTGAGTAGAGTAGTGAGTGGAGAGTAGTGAGTAGAGTAGTGAGTGGAGAGTAGTGAGTAGAGTAGTGAGTGGAGAGTAGTGAGTAGAGTAGTGAGCAGAGTAGTGAGTAGTGAGTAGAGTAGTGAGTAGTGAGTAGAGTTGTGAGTAGTGAGTAGAGTAGTGAGTAGTGAGTAGAGTAGTGAGTAGAGTAGTGAGTAGTGAGTGCAGAGTAGTGAGTAGTGAGTAGAGTAGTGAGTAGAGTAGTGAGTAGAGTAGTGAGTAGTGAGTGCAGAGTAGTGAGTAGTGAGTAGAGTAGTGAGTAGAGTAGTGAGTAGAGTAGTGAGTAGAGTAGTGAGTAGTGAGTAGAGTAGTGAGTAGAGTAGTGAGTAGAGTAGTGAGTAGAGTAGTGAGTAGAGTAGTGAGTAGAGTAGTGAGTAGTGAGTGTAGAGTAGTGAGTAGAGTAGTGAGTAGTGAGTGCAGAGTAGTGAGTAGAGTAGTGAGTAGAGTAGTGAGTAGAGTAGTGAGTAGAGTAGTGAGTAGAGTAGTGAATAGTGAGTGCAGAGTAGTGAGTAGAGTAGTGAGTAGTGAGTAGAGTAGTGAGTAGAGTAGTGAGTAGAGTAGTGAGTAGTGAGTAGAGTAGTGAGTAGAGTAGTGAGTGCAGAGTAGTGAGTAGAGTAGTGAGTAGAGTAGTGAGTAGAGTAGTGAGTAGAGTAGTGAGTAGAGTAGTGAATAGTGAGTGCAGAGTAGTGAGTAGAGTAGTGAGTAGTGAGGTGAGTAGTGAGTAGAGTAGTGAGTAGAGTAGTGAGTAGAGTAGTGAGTAGTGAGTAGAGTAGTGAGTAGAGTAGTGAGTGCAGAGTAGTGAGTAGAGTAGTCAGTAGTGAGTAGAGTGGTGAGTAGTGAGGTGAGTAGAGTAGTGAGTGCAGAGTAGTGAGGTGAGTAGAGTAGTGAGTGCAGTGTAGTGAGTAGAGTAGTGAGTAGAGTAGTGAGTGCAGAGTAGTGAGTAGAGTACTGAGTGGAGAGTAGTGAGCAGAGTAGTGAGTAGTGAGCAGAGTAGTGAGTAGAGTAGTGAGTAGAAAGTAGAGTAGTGAGTGGAGAGTAGTGAGTAGTAAGTAGAGTAGTGAGCAGAGTAGTGAGTAGTGAGTGCAGAGTAGTGAGTAGAGTAGTGAGTAGAGTAGTGAGTAGTGAGTAGAGTAGTGAGTAGAGTAGTGAGTAGAGTAGTGAGTAGAGTAGTGAGTAGAGTAGTGAGTGCAGAGTAGTGAGTAGAGTAGTCAGTAGTGAGTAGAGTAGTGAGGTGAGTAGTGAGGTGAGTAGAGTAGTGAGTGCAGAGTAGTGAGGTGAGTAGAGTAGTGAGTGCAGAGTAGTGAGTAGAGTAGTGAGTAGAGTAGTGAGTGCAGAGTAGTGAGTAGAGTAGTGAGTAGAGTAGTGAGTAGAGTAGTGAGTAGTGAGTAGAGTAGTGAGTAGAGTAGTGTGTAGTGAGTAGAGTAGTGAGTGCAGAGTAGTGAGTAGTGAGTAGAGCAGTGAGTAGTGAGTAGAGTAGTGAGTAGACTAGTGAGGTGAGTAGAGTAGAGTAGTGAGTAAAGTAGTGAGTGCAGAGTAGTGAGTAGAGAAGTGAGTAGTGAGTAGTGAGTATAGTAGTGAGTAGTGAGTAGAGTAGTGAGTAGTGAGTAGAGTAGTGAGTAGTGAGTAGAGTAGTGAGTAGTGAGTAGAGTAGTAAGTAGTGAGTAGAGTAGTAAGTAGTGAGTAGAGTAGTAAGTAGTGAGTAGAGTAGTGAGTAGTGGGTGCAGAGTAGTGAGTAGTGAGTAGTGAGTAGTGAGTAGAGTAGTGAGTGCAGAGTAGTGAGGTGAGTAGAGTAGTGAGTGCAGAGTAGTGAGTAGAGTAGTGAGTAGAGTAGTGAGTAGTGAGTAGAGTAGTGAGTAGAGTAGTGAGTAGTGGGTGCAGAGTAGTGAGTAGTGAGTAGTGAGTAGTGAGTAGAGTAGTGAGTGCAGAGTAGTGAGGTGAGTAGAGTAGTGAGTGCAGAGTAGTGAGTAGAGTAGTGAGTAGAGTAGTGAGTGCAGAGTAGTGAGTAGAGTACTGAGTGGAGAGTAGTGAGCAGAGTAGTGAGTAGTGAGCAGAGTAGTGAGTAGTGAGTAGAGTAGTGAGTAGAAAGTTGAGTAGTGAGTGGAGAGTAGTGAGTAGTAAGTAGAGTAGTGAGCAGAGTAGTGAGTAGTGAGTGCAGAGTAGTGAGTAGAGTAGTGAGTAGTGAGTAGAGTAGTGAGTAGTGAGTAGAGTAGTGAGTTGAGTAGTGAGTAGAGTAGTGAGTGCAGAGTAGTGAGTAGTGAGTAGAGTAGTGAGTAGTGAGTAGAGTAGTGAGTAGACTAGTGAGGTGAGTAGAGTAGTGAGTAAAGTAGTGAGTGCAGAGAAGTGAGTAGTGAGTAGTGAGTATAGTAGTGAGTAGTGAGTAGAGTAGTGAGTAGTGAGTAGAGTAGTAAGTAGTGTAGTAAGTAGTGAGTAGAGTAGTAAGTAGTGAGTAGAGTAGTGAGTGCAGAGTAGTGAGTAGTGGGTGCAGAGTAGTGAGTAGTGAGTAGTGAGTAGAGTAGTGAGTAGAGTAGTGAGTAGAGTAGTGAGTAGTGAGTAGTGAGTAGAGTAGTGAGTAGTGAGTAGAGTAGTGAGTAGTGAGTAGAGTAGTGAGTAGTGAGTGCAGAGTAGTGAGTAGAGTAGAGTAGTGAGTAGGACATCACAGGCAGCAGCTGTGCAAGCTTCTTACACTCACAAGGAGACCACAGGCAGCTGAGGTGCAATCTTCTCCCACTCACAAGAACGACATCACAGGCAGCAGCAGTGCAAGCTTCTTACACTCACAAGGAGACCACAGGCAGCAGAGGTGCAAGCTTCTCACACTCACAAGAAGGACATCACAGGCAGTAACGGTGCAATATTCTCACACTCACAAGGAGATCACTGGCAGTACACACCACATGAACACACTCCATAACACATAGCAACAATACATTGGCATTTACAATGCCAGTAGCTCAAACTCAAATAAATCCGAGCCCGATTGCATTTCTAATGCTTGTTTAGTATTGGCATTGATCTTCCAGTTGAAATCAAACAGAATATTTTGCTCTACTACTTTCTCTTGTTTTCATCATTCATATTTCTTGTCTGTCATCTAGAACATCTATCTCATTTATTTGAACAGCAATGTATCAGTCTTCAGGTTGATTACAATTAAGTACTTTCTAGTTTTTACAGAGCTGGACTGTTTGCAGATTTGGGTGAAGTTGTACTGTTTGATTTGTTTCCTATTATTTATTATATGTATTAACAATTTGTGTTTTTGTAAACACGTTTATAAGTCTTTCTAGGTTTTCCCACATTTTACGAGAGTTTATTTTCAGTTTCCATTATATTCTCTATCTTTATGGTAATTTGTTCTTTCAACTTTATTACTTATTTAATTCAAGCTTTTTTTCCCATAGTGTTTTTTCTGTACCTTTGTTATGCTTTTGTTACATTGTAGTTGCATGTACTTCATTTGTCATTGTATTCAAACCAATCTACTTGTTATTTATAGAGTAGGGGCATACCATGGGCGGCATTGCTTTACAGTTATTTTCTCTGGTATAGCTAAGAAGTGAGGGAAAAGTAGGATTTGCTTCTTTTGGCTACCCCCACGTTTTGCTTAATGTGATGCTGTTTTTTTTACTAGTGTGACTGGGATCCTGCTAATTAGGACCCCAGTATATCTGCTTTCTCCCTACACTGTTGTCTTCAGTACCTAATCACATCCCAGATTAGATACTGGGGTACACTTATCAGTCCCAAATATATGGTACCCATGTACCCAGGGCATAGGTACCCCAGAGCTCTCACATAGGCTGAAGCATGCATTATGTCACCCATGAGAGACCATTCAAAATAGAACTACAGGCCTGCCATTGCAGCCTGTGTAAGTTGGTGCATGCACCACTTACTAAAGATACAGGTTTACTATATCTAAGGGTCACTGCACTTAAACCTATAAGTCGCCTCTATAGCAGAGCTTTACAATCCTGAGGGCAGGGTGCTTGGTTCTAAGTGAGAGAGTGCCCCTGCACCCTACGGAGTCCATTCTCCCGGGTTGTCAGTGAAGCAGCCATATACAATGTAGAGGGGTACCGCATAATCACGCGATGACCATCTCGAAAACGGCTGCAACGAATCCTATCATGTTTGGTCTCAAACATGTTGGAATCATATCCCACACCACTAAACGGTGTGGGAGGTATGATTCCATGCACCAGAAGCGCCCTATGTTAAGTTGTCAGTGTTCCCAGTACCAAACTTGTAGTCTCGGACAGCACAAAATGCTTGCTACCTAACATAAACATTTCTGCCCTCCTGCTGCTTAGCCAAGCTCGAACAGAGAAAGGCAGGACAATAGGCATCCTGTCACAGGGAGGTGTGACCACCTCCCAGACAGGATTTATGGTATTAGAGCTTGTTTGCTCCACTTGTCAGCACCTGAAAGTCTGCATGAGGGGTACGTTTGTTAGTCCAGTTCACACCAGTCCTGGAAACAGTTGGCTCCCGCTCTGGCACAAAACTGGACAAAGGAGATGTCAGTAACCTCCCCCCTGGGAGGGTCCCCTGAATCTTCCCAACCATTTCCTTAGGGTACTTAAGGGCTTACCTGGGTGTAGGTCCCTAGATTTGTTGTGGGATAATATTCAGAACTGAAACCACTGCACTTCTACCATCTGTGCGCTCTGGAGTTCCCTGGACTTCGTTTGAGCCTGACTTTGTCTCCCTTCCAGTCTGCTTCATCGTCTGTGCCTGTGCATCATACAGGAACCTTCCAAGGCCTGTGAAGCATCAAGGAGAACTGAAGCAATCTCCCTTGCAGTGAAGGAATCACTCCCCTACATTTGCAGGCATTGCAATGAAGACGACCGGTCTGCAGATCCCAAGCTCCTCTGGACTCCGTGGGCTCTGCAACACAGTGGTGGTTTTCCCCTGCTCCCGAGGCCTGCTCTACCCTCTTACCAAGTTTGAGGCCAGTAGTCCTTGTGGGGGTTGCAAAAAAACTGAACCCCTGGATACAGCATCCCCTTTGCAGTTGCAAAGGCTTGTTGACATCTTTGCAAGAAGATCTTCGGACTCCAAGTAGCCCCCACCTCGAGCACCTCTCCAGTGACCAGAATCTTCGGCCACACCACATCGTGTGCATCGTGGCCTGCATATTTTGGTAAGCTGCTTGAGGTCCTCTCACGACTCCTGTACCTTTGGCTAGTGGGTCCATTTGAGGGTCATCTTTGTTTTTCTTGGGCTCCCCTGATTGCTCGGGGCCTGCCCTGACTCCCCTGCTTGTGGTGAGTCTCCTTCACCTTGCTGGACCAACTGTGCACCTTCTTGACTTCCTGCGTGGGTTGCATTTGTCAAGGCTTGTTGGTGCTCCGGACGGACACTGAACCCTCAGCTCTCAACATCCTTCATGGGACAGCTCGTATCCATGTCCTGGTCATCCTCAGTGACGCATGGTCCTCGCAGCTGCAGAGTCAAGGTCACCTTCATGTTTCCCGAAGCATCCAACATCGGAGGGCATTCGTCTTCCAGGGCACCTGGTCACTCCCGAGTGACACAGATTCCATCCCCTCTGATTTTAGGTATTCCTCGCCAAGAATCCACGTTTGGATTCCTCCGGACACTTTCTCCTCTTCCAGCTGCGGCACTTTCCTGAAGTCTACCATTTGGTTTGGCGGTTTCCGATGCCACTTCACACCTATGGACTATCCTGTACTGAGATAGGTAATTTGGGTACCATAGAATCCACGGGTGGGGTGGCTCTCTAGCCTTCTGTTTACCATGAGGTTCCTTCAGGGTCCACTCGGAAGGGTCCCTAATCTTTAAAATTCCAACCGCGACTTACACATAGACTTTTATTGAGCAAGCGGATGTGTTCACACACTGCACACTTTTTCCTTGGGGTCCCTATGTACTTACCTTGGTTGGTTCTGTGGGTCCCCAGCAATTCTACATCCTGTCGACATTGTCTTGACTCGAGTCGTGGTTCTTATTCCACTTTCTTATTATATGGTTTGGTCCTCCCTTGGGGCCCACCGTGTATTAGTGCTATTTACTGTGCTTTCTTGCTAAGGTATTGTGTGCTTTGTGTCTATCTCCCTGTAGGAGATACTGTAACGTACTAGAGAGAGTTATATAATAAATACATATTTTTATAAATACTTTGTGTGGTTCTTTTTCATTTAACCCGATTACCGCAGCCATTATTTCACCTCAGTGCGGGCGTTCTAAGGAGTGGGAGGGGCCGCGTCGGCCGTTGGCAGCACCAGCCAGGTAGTGCTCGCGACGGCCAACAGCCGACGGGAGCACGGAAGGGGTTCATCTAAACTATAAGATTGTATTCTGGTAAAACAAGCTGCTTTACACTTATTCAAGACTAAGCCTAAAGGCTGCTCTCCACAGCTACCAATTGGATATCTTTCTATGGTCGTCTGAGACCTCCTAATCACCATAAGGTTTGTCTGGACTGGTGCAAGATGCCCACTTAAATTAGTGGACATCATATACCAGGCCAGCCTCCCACAGAGGTTAATCAATAATTATTAAAATCTCTGCATGTACATCCATGCAGGTTGAACATATGCCAAGCCAAAGGTATCCCTTATGGAAATGCATTTTTTGTCTAATATTTAAAAAATAGCCATCAAGGAATACTAGACATTTACACAAGTCTTTAAGGCGTTCTTAACTTTGCCAATACAACAGCCCTCAATGTGTCTAATTGCAGAGGCACATTTTGGTTATGCGGCACACACTAATGCTGACTGGTAAGTGTGCCACAAGGAGTTTGTATGTGATTCTGAATTAGCAATTGAGCCTTTCTTTCATTTCAGAGTCTGTTCATGGTAACATTGGTGTAACAATTCCTTCCACTCTTCCCTTGTGGTGGAAATTAGATAGTTTAGGATTTGTCTTCATCGTTGAAGTAGTCATTTCCTTCTGCTAACATTCTCCATTTCTATTCTCCAGCTTTTTTCCTTCTTCAAATATGCAATTTTTGTTATCCTCCAGCTTTTATTCTTCCTGCAATAATGCAAAATCTTGAGAGGATTGAGAGCTATGCCTCAGCGTACAGCTGCAATATTAGTACACATGACAGTATGGTCCTATTCCTACCAAATGCAGTCAGACGGAAATCAGCCCACTTCAGAGAAAGAGGAAGTTCCTCAAGAATGAAAAATGGGAACTTTGTTGTTTTATTAGTATGGTGAAATACATTGTCTGCTTTCACACACCCTCAATGAAATAGAGAAGGTAGTCATGTGGCAATTTATCTCTGACAGAGTGAATATTTTTGGGGGTATGTGTGCCTCCTAGGGGACAGCAAGAAAATATGACTGGCTAAGCATAGGTGGGTAAAGTATACATTTGCAAGATACGTATAACAGCTGTAAGCTCTTATGCTGAAACCGGATTACATCTCGGTCTCTCCCCTGACCAGTATATTCTTTCCCCCCATGCATCCCCACAAGCTGCATGACCTGCCTGTTCAAGGGAGAAACATCGTCAAGTCATGTCAGGTAAGCTGTACACATTCTTACACTTAGCAAAACATCAGGTTAACTACTAATATCACTGTGTCGACACACCTCACCTTTGGCACAGTCCCACATAAACCCTTGTCCCTGTCCCTTTTTCAGAACACATAACCAGACAAAAACAAGACCTGCACTTGATGGCCTATGTCTCTTTCCCTCTTCCCAAACACCATGTGTGCACAGTTGCAAGGGGCAATAGCAGCAAACACACATATGGTAGGAGCACAACCAGGACTGGCATAACATGTCATCCCCAACAAACAGCCAGCTATGTGTCAAAACAATATCTGCCTCAACCGCATACTACTGACAATTGCAACATAATTGGTCTAGTGTCAAACAGTGTCTCACCAACAACCAGGTCAGTCTGGGCACATTTTTCATTGTTTCACCATAGGTTAGGCAAGATGAAGCCATCCTCACATCTATATGTATTCATTGTATAAATGTCACCTTTTCAGGCCATATGTTTTTAGCCTCTCAGCCACCTGCTCCCTCCTCCACTTATGTTTTTAGGTTTCGACTGCAATGGCTGCACATGCGCAGTCTCACTGGCGAGATCTTATGATCTTGAGGGAGATTCAGTAGCGGGCTTTAAGCCCCGCCCCTCTTTCCCATTGGCCGGCGTCACCGTGTAGGCTAAACGGTGGCCAGCCATTGGGAAAGAGGACTTTGTGACGTACTGTTTTCTCTTTTTGAACCGTCCCACTTGGACCGGCTCCCCTGACTTCCTGCTGGCGTAAAAAGTTTGTTATCTTCTTTATGGGTCCAAACAGATGGCCCCATAAAGAAGATAATAAACCTTTTACGCCAGAAGGAAAGCAGGCCGTCCAAGTGGGACGGCAGGAAAACAGAAAAGTTGCATGCCAAGCAAATACAAATGAAAACTTCATGGGGGTATGGATTATGTTTGATATACGACATGCTCAAAGTATATAAATTCTGATTAAATGTTGTTGGATTCATTATTTAAGGGTCAGCCCAAAATACACAATTTTCACACATTCATAGGGAAATATAACGCAGTATATTTTGAGCCGCTGCTCACTTTATCCACTCACATTCTCGTTTCGAGTGGACTTTGCGACTTCCATTGGAAATGTCCGGTATTGTCTTTCTGTTCGAGGCATATGGGCTGCAGATGGTACATTTATGAATAGATCGCCATCTGGTGTTGGGCTCGGATGATTGCACTTTGTTTTTCTTCTGGAGAAGTCTTTGTCGTCATAGGTGACTCCTCCTCTCGGTGTTAGTGCGCATGGGCATCGGCTCCATCCTTAGATTGTTTTTTTCCGCCATCGGGTTCGGATGAGGATCGAAGCGCTCCGGACCGACTTCAACAAAGAAGGTTATAACCGGCGCGTATTCCTTTCCAAATCGACGGTATCGTTATCGAACGCGACTGCACCCCATACCGACGCGATTCGAAGGACGACGACTACGAGAAACTCGACGTAGTCCAGCCCGGGGTCCATGGAAAGGACTCCATTCAAAAAATGTCCAACGTGTGGTGCTAAGTTCCCACACAAGGACCTACACGAAGTGTGCAACCTCTGCTTGTCCCCTGAACACGAATCCAGGGACTGTGAGGCCTGTGCAGCATTCTCGTCAAAGTCGACGATTAGAAACCGTC
Source organism: Lissotriton helveticus (assembly GCF_964261635.1). NCBI lineage: Eukaryota > Metazoa > Chordata > Amphibia > Caudata > Salamandridae > Lissotriton > Lissotriton helveticus. Next base: position 682,663,927 of record NC_136063.1, read on the forward strand.
GAGCCCGAAGACACGAGGTATCGAGAATGCAGTCACAAGCAATCCCGGAGCTGTTCGAGGACCAGCAACCAGAAGAGGAGGAAGAAGAGGCCGACGAGGCGGGGTCAGAAGCGGACGAGTCCGACGTCGAGGAAATCGACGTCCAACAAACCGTGAGTGACGACGTCCCTTTACCGAAAAACAAACCCCGCACGGTGTCGACCCCGCCCTCGAGCCCGGTCAGACAACCGAAAAAAGTTTCCAACGCCCCGCCTTCGAGCCCGGCAACGAAACAGAAACCGAAACACTCGGTCCCCCATCATAGTGGTTCCGGTTCCGATAAACCAACCACATCGACACCGAAGCACCAAGTAAAGGAAAGCTCGAAGTCGAAGCAGTCCATGTCGACACCGAAGCACGCTTCGGCGCCGAAAACACCCTCGACACAAGGGACATCTTCGATACCGAAGAAGTCGGATCCGAACAAAACTTCGGCACCGAAAATACAAATGGACATTTCAAAGAAAAGACACCTTTCGGAACCGAAAACTGCGGTACCGACACAGGAACACGGAACGGATCCTAAACAAAAGACTTTGTTTATTGACCCAAAGACTGGCAAGGTAGTCACAGAGCTACCTAAAAAGAGGAAACAGGAACATTTGGACGACAAGGCTCATCCAAAGAAGAGAACAATGGGGACGAATACAACTCCTCCCCCTTCTCCCAAACCTCACACACCATCTCCGCCTATTCCTCACAATAGGCCAGATATTCCTCCCACACGTCCATCTACACCTACAACAGATGGAGAAAGTGACACAGGGGAGGGGGGACACCCTGGGGATGATGAGGACACAATCCCAGAGGAGGCAGACCCATGGGAGGAGTATAATGTGGGATCAGGTAATGATACCGACCTTGAGTCATATCCCTCAAAACCTTCACCTCCTGATGACAATACTGGGTTTGCACAACTCATTACTAGAGCAGCAACATTTCATAAGGTAGACCTACATACAGAACCTCTAGTACAGGACTTCTTATTAGAGACACTACCTACTGCACAAAGAACATCAGGAACACTACCAATGCTAAAAGGCCTTCTCAGTCATACATCAGAGATATTCAAAGACCCAGTGAGGGCTAGGGTATTGAACCCAAGAATTGATAAAAAATATAGGGCAGCTCCAAAGGACCCAATATACATTAAGGGACAAATTCCTCTAGACTCACTAGTGGTCACAAACGCTCGCAAGAGAGCAAACTCTTTATCTACGGGAGAAGCGCCACCTCCTGACAAGGAGTCTAAACTAATAGATGCCTCTGGCAAGAGAGTAGCATCTCAAGCGGCAAACAGTTGGCGCATAGCTAATACGCAAGCACTACTTGCAAGGTATGACAGAGCGCATTATGATGAGTTAGAAACACTCATCAAACATCTCCCTAAAGAACATCAAAAGAGAGCTGATCAACTTATACAAGAAGGGAAGTTAATTACTAACACTTCAATAAAGTGCGCCCTAGACGCGGCAGAAACTGCGGCAAGGTCGACAAATACAAGCATCATGCTAAGGAGACATGCATGGCTCAGAGTGTCAGGATTCAAACAAGAGGTACAAACCTCGTTACTTAATCAACCTTTTGATGGGAAAACACTTTTTGGCACAGGGACAGATGAGGCCCTAGAAAAAATGAAAAAAGATACAGAAACGGCTAAATCAATGGGAGCATTGCAGCAGCCGACACAAAGAGGTTCCTTTCGTAGATCCACCTATAGAGGAGGATCCAAAAGTACAGGTACAAACCAACAGCAAACCTCTTTTACACCTACATCACCCAGAGGTAATTCTAGAGGTGGATACAGGGGTAACAACAACAAGGGTAGAGGTCGCGGAAACAACAACAACCGCAACTCTCCAACCCCAAAACAGTGACTTCATAGAGCTTCCCCCAGACCATATAACACCGGTAGGGGGACGCCTATCACAGTTCCTACCTGTCTGGGAAAACATCACATCAGACAAGTGGGTAAGACAAATTATCCAACATGGTTATTGCCTAGAACTTACAGCTACCCCACCAAACATCCCCCCCAAACAGCGTCCAATGAAACAAGATCACCTGACACTGTTAAAACAGGAAGTAATATCACTGCTAGAAAAGCATGCCATAGAGAAGGTTCCACAGCACCAACAGGGAACAGGAGTATACTCACTATACTTCCTAATCCCCAAAAAGGATGGGTCTCTAAGGCCAATACTGGACCTAAGACCTCTCAAGGCATACATAAATTCGGAACATTTCCACATGGTCACGCTCCAACAAGTACTTCCTTTACTGAAGAAAGGGGACTTTCTTTCTACACTGGATCTAAAAGACGCTTACTTTCATATCCCTATTCACAAAGCCCACAGGAAATACCTCAGGTTTGTGGTAGAAGGACAACACTATCAGTTCAAAGTCCTCCCATTTGGTGTCACGACGGCACCAAGAGTGTTCACAAAATGCCTGGCAGTGGTAGCAGCTCACCTAAGAAGACAACAAATTCATGTCTTCCCATACTTGGACGACTGGCTAATAAAAGCCAGGTCGCAAGAGGAGTGTCTGCAACACACACAAAAGACAATTCAGCTACTACACCAGCTAGGGTTCACGGTGAACTACACAAAGTCACACCTACAACCAAACAAAGTTCAACAATATCTGGGGGCTACCATAGACACAGAAAAAGCCAAAGTGTACCCCAACGCAATAAGAGTCCAAGCAATGCTTACAATCATTCAGAGATTTCAGCCACAACACTCACTAACAGCGAGAGTGTTCATGCAGCTACTAGGCATGATGTCATCCTGCATACTGCTAATACCATATGCAAAACTACAAATGCGTCCGCTACAAGAATGCTTAGCGACACAGTGGAATCAGGCTCAAGGACAGATTACGGATCTGGTGTTGGTAGACGACCGCACACACCGCTCTCTGAAGTGGTGGAACAGAACAAACATTACCAAGGGGCGGTCGTTCCTAGAACCAATTCCACAGGTGACAATAACAGCAGACACATCGCTCACCGGATGGGGAGCACATATGGACAAATACACAGTACAAGGAAGGTGGAGTGTGCAGGAAAAGACACTGCACATCAACTATCTAGAACTACTGGCAGTGTTTCTAGCATTGAAAGCCTTTCAGATACATGTTATCCACAAAGCAGTCCTGATCAGAACAGACAACATGACAGCCATGTATTATATTCAAAAACAGGGGGGGACGCACTCTCTCCAATTATCCAGACTGGCACAGGAGATTTGGAGATGGGCCATTCCTCAAAACATCTATCTGTTAGCCGAACACCTACCAGGAGTTCAAAACCAGATAGCAGACATCTTAAGCAGACAGTCGGAACAAATACACGAATGGGAACTGCACCAACAAATACTGCAGCCATTCTTCCAAAGATGGGGACAACCAGAGATAGACCTATTTGCCACTCATCAGAACGCAAAATGCCAAAGCTTCGCGTCCAGGTACCCACATCACCTGTCGCAGGGCAATGCGTTATGGATAAATTGGTCCAACAAATTTGCATACGCTTTTCCCCCTCTCCCACTAATCCCATTAGTGGTCAGGAAACTGCAACAACATTCAATGACAATGATACTAGTAGCACCCACGTGGGCAAGACAGCCGTGGTTCACCACGCTCCTGCAACTCTCACAAGTGCCACATCAAAAGCTACGAATTCTACCCATGCACCTTACACAGAACCATGGAGAGATAATGCACCCAGATCCAACTCAATTGAACTTAGCGATCTGGCTCCTGAAATCCTAGAATTTGGGTACTTAAATCTCCCCCCAAATTGCATGGAAATAATTAAACAAGCGAGACGTCCAACCACCAGAGCATGCTATGCAGCTAAGTGGAAGAGGTTTGCTATACACTGCACTAATAACAATATCAACCCTCTAGACGTATCAACAAGGGAGATTATTTGCTACTTGTTACACTTGCAGCAATGTAATCTAGCGTACACATCTATCAGAGTACATCTAGCAGCTATAGCAGCATACCTACAAAACAGGCAGCGCATATCACTGTTCAGAGTACCAGCGATAAAAGCATTCATGGAAGGTCTTAAAAGAGTCATTCCACCAAGATTACCACCTACCCCAGTCTGGAACCTCAACGTAGTACTCACCAGACTAATGGGGCCACCCTTCGAACCTATGCATAGGTGCGAAATACAATTCCTTACATGGAAGGTGGCATTCCTTATAGCCATTACCTCACTCAGAAGAGTAAGCGAGTTACAGGCATTAACAATACAAGAACCATTCCTACAGATACACCAGAATAAAGTGGTTCTTAGAACAAACCCAAGGTTCTTGCCTAAAGTAATTTCAGCATTCCACATCAATCAGCCAGTGGAATTACCAGTCTTCTTTCCAAAGCCACAGACAGTGGCAGAAAGGGCTCTACATACACTAGATGTTAAAAGAGCCATTTCATACTACATAGAAAGAACACAAGGTTTCAGGAAAACTAAACAACTATTTGTAGCATTTTCCCCAACACATAAGGGCAATCCTATCTCTAAAGCAGGCATCGCAAGATGGATTGTAAGATGCATACAAATATGTTACATTAAAGCAAAGAGAACATTAACTGTTCCTCCTAGAGCTCATTCCACAAGAAAACTAGGAGCATCTATGGCATTCTTAGGGAACATTCCCCTAGATGACATATGTAGAGCAGCAACTTGGTCTACACCACATACATTCACAAAGCACTACTGTGTTGATGTACAGGCTGCACAACAAGCCAGAGTGGGCCAAGCTGTATTAAAAACTCTATTTCAGACAGTTGCGACAGACACTGGTGACCACCGCTAGGGAGGTAACTGCTGTACAATCTATTCATAAATGTACCATCTGCAGCCCATATGCCTCGAACGGAATATGCTACTTACCAGTATGCATCTGTTCTTGGCATAGAGGGCTGCAGAGTGGTACATGCCCTCCCTGCCTCCCCGGAAACCTGTGTCTGTCCCAACATTATCTTATTTAGATACATTTACATGGGCATATCTTTATGTACTACACTACACTACTCCATCTAACCCTACTATGGCAAAACAATCTAAGGATGGAGCCGATGCCCATGCGCACTAACACCGAGAGGAGGAGTCACCTATGACGACAAAGACTTCTCCAGAAGAAAAACAAAGTGCAATCATCCGAGCCCAACACCAGATGGCGATCTATTCATAAATGTACCACTCTGCAGCCCTCTATGCCAAGAACAGATGCATACTGGTAAGTAGCATATTCCTTCCTTTTCCTGGGAGGCTGGGACCCTAAGTTCAGTCCGCTTTCTAGGTCCATGCATCTCCTCTGCCCCACGTGCTGTTGAGCAGGGGCTTCCTCCTTCCGTTCGTGCTGCATTGTGGGACCTCAAGAGCTCTCCGAGAGAGGCAAGATGGACGAGTGCTTCTTCCGCGTAAGTAAATCTATTGGGCTTAAGAGGATTCGCGTGCTGGGACTACAGTGGGTGCCAGACTGATGGGGCACCCGCAGCTAAATATTCCTTAGCTTATTTGTCCCCTCTCTGTCCTGCTGTGTGAATGAGAGAACTGGATTTGGGGCCTGGAATGGGCCATTTGTGTTTGCGTGCAGGAGAGATCATGCTGCATGCACTACCTTGTCCAGCCTCTGGGCCCGTGCTGGGTCCACGGTACAGACCTCAGTGGGATGTGTGGCCTTAAGTGAAAGGCCTAAGCCAGTGGCAGTTTACTGAGGCTGAGCAAAGGCTTGTTGTTGCATGAAGGTGATCCTGGTCCCAGACATTTCGTACATCGCTGGCAGTTCATACCTTTAAAGCCCAGACTAGCTGCCCATATGTTAGCTTCCAGCTCTTATTTAGTTTTTTCTCCCTCTTGTATCTATTACCTGTAGTCCTAATTGTTATATAAACTATGCATACCTAAATCTAGCCCTGGCTTTATCAACTACTGGCTTGTTGATTGGAAGAATCTGAAATCTCCAAGGAACTGGAACTCCGTTCCTGTCACTTGGATTGCACCGGCACTTCTTTTCTCTGCTGTTTGTGTTTCTGTTGTTACTGACCATCTCTGCTAAAGTTGTCATGGGTCAATCATTCTCACTTTGCTTTTATTATACTTATATTTCACCGTGGTAGTTTTAATGTTGTTTTACCATTGTAACTCGTGAAAACCTTACATCGCTAGACGTAGAATTGCCAACCAGACCCCTTGTCATAAAGTCATCTTCATTCAGTCCAGTTTCTTTTTTCCAGTTCAGCTGACAACTAAACTGTTGCTTTTACACCGTTGGTATTAATTTGTTCTCGCGTGCTGTTTTTATTCACATAGCCGAGAATCTTATTGTTCGTGCACCTTCATGAATAAAATGTGCTCTGTGTGATATAGAAGAAATCCACCCTCCTTCACCTTTTTTGGGGGGGGTTGTCTTCTGAGGCACATAATGCAATGTAACTGTCACACATAGAGAAGAAGTACTTAAACTAAGGTTAGAGTCCAATCTACTGTTGTATTTTATTTAGCTTAATTTTACTTTCTGCATTTCTCTTAATAAAGCAACAATGTACCAACTGAAAAAAATGGTAGCCTACACATGTAACAAAATCAGAATCATTGGTAAATCCAATGGGTCTGGCACCACTGCATATGCCTTATAGCTTTGTTAATGTTGGTTTTGGCATGGGTTTTTGTAAAACTTTATGTTCGGGCTGCTTATAAACAGTGTAAAAAGTTACTGCAAAAAAACAAAATTATTCTTGTGAACACAAAAAGCACTCATTCCATTGTAGCCCCCAGTACTGAAGGGGGCTGTGCTCTTTGTGAAAGAGCACAATGCCACTACTCTGAATGAGGTTATCTCATTTCTGAAGAAGGCTGACCTATTGCCCAAGTTGGATTTTGGGGGTCTAGGGGGGATGTGAATGATACAAAAGACCAATAGAAGAAGAGATGACTGCTAGTGTGTGTATGTCTATGTGTATATGTATGCTTGTCAGCAGTATGACAATTTACATTATTTGTATGTGCTTGAATTACACACTGTGCATATCAACTAAATGGGTGGTCATACTATCGTCAGTTGAAGGATGAAAGCCTGGGTCAGCCCTGCTATATTTCCTACATTAGCCCTGCGGAATTTGAATGGGCTTTCAGTCCCATGTGCTACTGAAGTTGCCGGTAGGCTCAGATGGGGAGAGAACAGTAAAAAAGACACAAAGAAATAAAAATGGTGCAAACAGAACAAAAGAAAGGGAGTAAATGGACAGATGGGGCGTGAACGGTATTAAACAGAGAGAGACGGAAAACAAGATGAGGAAACAACCATACAAAAAAAATGATGATAAAGAGACGAAAGAAAACCAGTTTAAACAACCATTAAAAATGCAGTAGGTCTTGTTTATGTCTGCAGTGCCATGCACACTGGCCAATCAGATTACATAGATGACAGAGCCTGGTAAGTTTACAATTACATGAGCAAGGAAATATTGCTAATTTTAGGGTTTTCACCATGTGAAACTCACAAACGATTTCAAAGTTGCTATCGTATCTCTATTTCCCTCAGCCTCTGCTGGGGGAAATTGACTCCGAACAACAGCGGGATATTTGAATGCAATCTCCTGAAGTGCAAGACTCTGGATTTTGTTAGACTTATTCACCAAGTTCTATGAAGGCAAAAGTTCACTGCATAGATTCTGAAAATGAATCAAACATAGAGAAGACATAAAGGAGGAAGTATGGAACAATGCTTTACTCAACCACAACTTGTAACACACTTTCACCTAAATACTGTTTATCTGGCACATAGGTGTAAATTTGCAAGAAGTAGGTGATAATCCTTACACAACATATGGAGTAAAATTTACAAACCATGGGGAAGGGGACAATACAATTGTAATTTGTAAGTGACCATATAACAATTGCTCATAATTCTGTAATTGAGATGTGTTCGTATGTGCTGTGTGTTAAAAAGGCTATGTGTGGGTATTGCACCATGGTTTGGTTCAAAACGGCGTTCCAGGATATTGGATGTGGACAGTGACATGGTCTAACTTTCATCATAGACTGAACCCTTCTCCTGCCATAACTGCAACCACACCTTCAGCCATGCCAACACACCAGCTCCTCTCACCACCCGGCCGACCAACAGCGCACCTGTCTGGTTCAACTGCATCCTCCTCAACTTGCGGTCCCTCCACAAACACACCAAATAAATCTGGGACCTCCTCGACACCACCTCTCCTGACATTGCTTTTTTCGCGGAAACCTGGCCCAACCCCTGCTCCAGACATCGCCATCCCCAGAACTACATAGTTAACGGCAAGGACTGCCCGATTCGCTGTGGAAGAGGCATGGCCATCCTCCACAAAAGCACGCTTCGACTGATCACGCACTCTAATGACCCAAAGACGACCATGGAACACTTCCACTTTCAGATCTGGACCAAACCCAACTGCATCCTCGTCTACAGGCCCCCTCAGAACCGAGACCCCGCTTCACGGAAGCCATCATAGACCTCATCGCACCCCAGGCTCTCGCATTCACCGACTACATCCTACTCAGAGATTTCAACTTCCACAAGGACAACCCCAGTGACCAGAACACCCCCTTCCTTCTGGAGAACCTCAACAACATCGGATTCAAGCAGCTAGTCACTGCACTGACCCACACAGCCAGACACATGCTCATCCCAGTCTTCTCCGCCCATCAGCTACAACCACACCCCGAACTCTCCTGGAACAACCATCACTGCGTGCATCTTGCCTTCGCCACGCCCACCGTACACCACCATCATTATCGCCCCTCTTCAATCAGGCCACCAAAGAACTTCTCATCAACTCCTTGAGCACAACCACTTCACCAACGGACACCAACATTGCAGCAATCAACCTCAACCGATGGATCTCCAACTACACCGACACCCTGGCACCCTTCAAGAAAAGACCAGGCAAGCAACACACCAAGAAGGCCAGCTGGTTCACTCCCACCCACCATGAGTCCAGATGCACCTGCAGACGACTGGAGAAGAGATGGAGGCACAACAGAACCTCGGAAACGCAAGCGACCTTCAAATCCGCCATCAATGCACCCCACATCCTCCTGAACACCACAAAGAAAAAAAAACTCCAAGACCGAATCCACGCCAACACTCACAACAGCAAAGAACAGAAAAGAACTCCGACAGGCCCAACAATGAGGCCACAGATGTTCCCCCTCTACCAAGACCTCTACAACAAACTCAGCACCTTCTTCACCACAAGATCAGTAAGATCTATGACAGCTTCCATACCCTAGGCCCAGCCACTATCTATGCCACCATCGCGCACAACCAAGCCGCACCCCAACAGACCATGCTCTGCTGGACCCCGCTTACAACCGAGGACATGTTTGAGAACATGAAGAGCATCGAAAAAGGAGCCCAGACGGATCCCTGCCCATACAACATCTTCCACAGAGCAGCGACCTCCATCACACTCAGCTTCGCCGCGCCATTAACTGCTCCATCGAAACTGCCACCTTCCCAGACGACTGGAAACACGCAGAGATCAACTCCCTACTGAAGAAGCCGTCCTCAGACCCGACAGACCTCAAGAACTTTAGACCCATCTCCATCCTCCCCTTCCCAGCAAGGTCATCGATAAGGCCAACAACGCCCAACTGCCTGAGTTCATCTAAGTGAACCACGTCCTGGACACCTCCCAACCCGGGTTCCGAAGCAACCACAGCACGGACACCGCACTCCTTTCTCCCACTGACGACATCCGCTCGACCGGTGCAAGACCACAGCCCTCATTTTACTAGACCTCTCTGCAGCCTTTGACACCGTCTCCCACCGCACCCTAATCACTAGGCTCCATGACTCCGGCATCTGTGACAAGGCTCTGGACTGGATCCATTCCTTCCTCATCAGCCGGACCCAGTGAGTTAGACTACCACTGTTCCTCTCAGAACACACAGAGATCAGCGGTGGAGTGCCTCAGGGTTCTTCCCCGAGCCCCACACTCTCCAGCGTCTATATGGCCCCCCAGTCATCAACAGAAGCTACGGACTCAACATTGTCTCATACGCCGATGGCACCCAGCTTATCCTCGCCTTCACCAATGAACACACAACCACCAGAACCAAATTCCACAGTGGAATGAAAACCTTTGCTACCTGAATGAAAGACAGCTGCCTCCAGCTCAACTCGGACAATACCGAAGTATTCATCCTGGGACTCACCCCTTCAACTTGGGACAACTCCTGGTGGCCAGCCGCGCTGGCATCTCCCCCTTCCCCGACGCACCACACATGCAACCTCAACATCATACTTGACTAATCGCTCACCATGAACCACCAAATCAGCTCAGTTTCCTCAGCCTGCTTCCACAACCTCCTGCTTCGAAAGACATGCAGATGGACCCCCACAGAACCCAGAAAGGCTGTCACCAACCCGTTCATCACCAGCAAACTCGACTACAGCAAAGCACTCTACACCGGCCTCACCCAGAAACAGCTCAAGAAACTACAGAACGTCCAAAACGCCACAGCCAGACTGGTACTCAACATCCACCGCCGCAGCCACATCGCGCATCACCGCCGACATGCTACTGGCTCCCAGTCAACAAGATAATCACTTTCAAGGTCATCACTCACGCATGCAAACCTCTACATGACGAAGGACCAGCATATCTGGACCACCGCCTCACATTCCACGTACCTGCCAGACAACTCTGATCCTCCTAACTCGCCCTTGCCTCTGTCCCCAGGATCCACAAGACCAGAACTGGAGGAAGGTCGTTCTCCTACGTTGCTGCTAAGACCTGGAACACCCGGTCCCCTCCACCTCAGACAGTCCCCTCCACCTCAGACAGTCCCTCAGACAGTCCGCGTCGCTGACAAAATTTAGGAAGGTCCTCAAGACCTGGCTCTTCGAATGAGCCACCGCCCACTCCGACCGGCAGCCCTCCTCCCCGGCACCTTGAGAACATCACGGGTGAGTGGCTGTGCTATACAATCTTTGATTGATTGATTGAACACTGTACCTTTGTGTGTAAAGACCACCACAAGGCCATGGTCTGCAGCATGCAATGGCAAGAATTATCTTACACCATACTGAAGATCAATAACTTTCCCCCCTGTATCACCTGCAGTACAGACAACTAGAATTATTTCAGTTGGCACAAAAACATATTACAGATAGGAATGGGATCAGAGTGTCATCATGTGTCTTTTGGAAGGGAGGCATAATATATAATATTCTTTGTAATGCAATGCCCCAGCTGCATAGCCTATCAAGTATAAGTTTGCAGTACTTACTGAATCGTCACATGTCTCTGTGGGTTGTATGTTGGATCAACGAGTTCCCCAACCACGACTTCCCTAACAACGAGGTCGTAACCATGACCCCGTCTAAACCACGATTTTTTTTTTCCTACGCATTCCTTTACCACGACTTTTCTTTGCAAAAGGAATGTGTGTTTAAAATAAATGCTTTCCAACTAGTACCCCGACCGGGATACTGCCTGTACAGTATAAAACGTATGCCTTATTAAATACCGAGGCCGGCAGCTCCTTGAAGCAACTAAATTCTATATTGAGTGTACACAAAAAAACCATGAATCTACATTATCATAATTCCTTTAATTGAAACAGGACTACAACTTATATTTATGCAGCACGGGCTGCGTCCCATATTTTTCAAAGACAACCGCACACAGATATGCTCGCATTTCTTTTTGCCATGAGTGGTCCACAGCCCCTTTATTAATACCTTTCAGCCGAGCCTAGACTCCAGGCTAGTATTGCATAGTCATCAAGCCATCATCCATCATATGACATAACTATATGCTCTCAAGGGCGATATTACTTACTGCCATAATTGTTGTTGCTGCCAGTTTCTCTTCCGCTGGGTCTCCTGCCTTCTGCTGCCCTGTGGGGGACCGCCGTAGCTTTCGCGGTCACGGGCCGCCATTACCAGCGCCTGGCTCTCTGCCTGGGCCGGGAGAACTACACTACCCAGAAACTCCGGCGGCGCAAGGACAACGCGTCACAGGTTTAGCGTCAGGAGGCACTTAAAAATCGCCAAAGCCTCACGCAGCGTGGGATGCGCGCGGGCGTGCCTGGGCGAAGCCCGGGCTAAGGGCAGCCCTGTCCGCGCCCGTCAGCGGCAGGCAGAGGCAGGGCCCCCCAACAACCTCATCTTGGACACAAAGTAAGCTGACTGACTAACTTTCATTTCGAACATAAGGGGGATTCTGTTTGTATTGTATTGTGCGATAAGAAAGTTCAAATTGCACCAGCCAGTGGGACACTTCAGTGAACTTTCCAATTCACTTTAAACTCTGTTCCCAAGGACCATGGCTAGGTGTAGATGGATGTTTAATCTTACCTGTGGCCTGTTACCTTGCCTTTCTCAAGAGTTAACGTAGGGTGGTCTGTGATATCCAGAAGTTGCTAATCTGCAGCATAGGGCTGGGGTTTTTCAGTAAGAAGTATTTCCAACATGAACAAAGATAAGGGTAGGACCGTGGTGGGGACACTTGATGCCTTTCTGGTGAGCGCTGAGTCTGTCCTTGTTCGAGAAATTCAACTTACCCAACGTAGGTTGTCTTTAGAACTGTCACGCCCTCAGAGCAGACTCTCCCTGACTCCTAATCTTATAGCGCAGAGCACAGACTCCAATAATGTGTCTTCCTTATCCCCCGAATCTATTACTTGTCCCCCACTATTAACCGTAACAGATTCACTTGAGAACCCCGTTTCCTTAATATCTCCGGAATATAGCCCGATTAGACACACTGTCACAACGTGAGGCCAAAAGGCTAAATGTAAACATCAACACATACACAATTCGGAATTTCCTTCTACTTCTGATAAGGTTAAAAGGAAAAATACCCCTAAGCAGAGCCAGAATGCTATCTGCTCGAATGGGACGAAAAGGAAACTGGCAGAGGGTGTATGTGAGTTGGGCAGTCCAATTAAGCAGAAAGAAACAGCTAACACTGCAATTTTATTACAGGACAATGCTTTTGGGGGTAAATTGAAGTCTATCTTGGTATCTGCTTTGGAACCCATCCATCTAAAAATCACCAACAAAGAATCTCGGTTATCAAAGATAGAGGAGCTGGCACAAGGCACCCACCAACTGGTACAGTCTGTCTCCTCTAACCCAGTAGTTTACACACCACCCGGCATAGGGAAAGAGCCTATTGCGGGCTCATCCTTTAATGTGATAAGTTAAGAGCTAATGAAGAATAAGACCGTGAATTTTATTATAACCACTAATCACCCTGACCGCCTTGAGAGTAGGGTAATTGAAGGGGGGAAGGAAGGGGGAAGCACTGATGGTGCCTTTACTGACAAAAATGAGCAGGGATATTACGAGATTCCTTATGATTCCTCACAAAACTTAAATCTACCCCCAGAAGCAACCCCGTATACGGTGGTTTTGACCAATGTCCCCCAACTGGCTACTAAAGCGTTCGAACACAGGTCAACCTTAAGGAACAAGGCTCTCCATTTTTTTACTTCCAGGACAGGTCTGAAGGAATGCCTCTTCTCGGAATTCAAAATGGTCTGCAGGATTGGCTTGGTTGGCCCCTTCCCTAAATTGTTAAGAGGAGATTGGGTAGTTATAACCTTTAGGGCCCCACACCTGGTACGCACCATTATAGAGAGGGGGCGGAACGGGCCGGTCACCTCATGCAATATAAATATTCTACCTTTAGGATATTTCTATCGCCCCTTAGAACCTGCATTGAATCCTGGCCTCAATCGTACTCCAGAGAGACATTGGGAAATAAGACAGCCTAGTCACTACCTACCGACTTATAATCGTTTTGAGGTCTTTAGTGGTCTGGAGGATAATGATTGACTTAATCATGCGCCCTGTTTTAAATCTAAGGAATGGCGTGGAAATGGTGATTCACAGAGTCTGAACGACAAGAAGGTCATATTGACCCATGACCCTGGTAACGAGTTTGTACATAGTAAACACGATAGTTGTAATAATCTAGCTCAATCTGTACACGTTACCATGACTCCAACTGAGGACGTAATCTCCCTTGTACCCCTTGCACTTGTTGATGAGCACCAGGTCTGTCGAATCGTATCTTGGAACATCGCTGGTATTGGTTCTAAACTAAATGTCCAATTATGGTGGGACTTTGTTCGACACTATGAAGTCCTTTGTTTTCAGGAGACCTGGGTTGAGGAAGCCATTCATTTAAACAGGTACAGGACGTACCATATTCCTGCTGTTGAATCCAGGAGTGGTAGAGCAAAGGGTGGTTTGTGTGTGTATGTGTCGAACACTCTAAGCCTGAAATTGATTACCGAGCTTGCTAGTGATTCTTATCATCAATTGCTTGTCCTGGACTTTGACGCAACATTTTCTTTAGCTATGGTGAACTTTTATAATAATATTCCCTCAGGTCTACAGCACACCGTATTCGAGAATGTGCATAAATCATGGAGTCTGTTCAGCAAAAGTAATAGGAAAGATATCATGCTACTTCTGGTGGGGGATTTTAATTGCACTGTGTGTGCTAATGCTGGGACTAATCTTTGTGGGGCTCTATGTGAAGATGGTGTTTGCTCCCAACATTTTAATCATTCTGTTTTAGAGGAACTACTGAATGAATTTATTTACAGTTTTGATCTTGGTTTTGTTAATGAATTATGCTCACCACCTGCCCCATGACAACAACTTTTAGCGGTCGAGGTTGTTGTTCTACCATTGATTTTATGTTGGCCTCTAGTAGTTATGCTCCTAGACTTCACTCCTTTCATGTCTCTGATAATTCTCTCAGCGACCATTTCCCGCTCTGTCTAACAGTCACATTGCTGTCTAAGAATGTTGTAGCTATCAATAACAGAGACCGAATGTTAGAGAATGTATCTATTGCCAGCACTAACGGTTACTCCCTGCGCTGGGCAATGGTGAATCAGACAGATGCTCAAACAAATTATCGATAAATCTTTTACAGATATAGAGACATACCTTAATGAAGACACTATTTCCACGGTTTTATTAGTGTCTTTTCAGAAGATAACTAAGGTAATTAGGGAATGTCTTAGCAGACAACATTAGGCCAAGAGGGCACAGGGGGGATGGCTTGATTCAAAGTGTACCAAACTACACTTGTTGTTATAAAAAGAACTTCACAGGAAACCAAGGATCGCCTCAGAAGTTAAGAGAGCTAGACAAGCCTATAATCAAGGCCTGAAAGATAGGAAGAATGTACTTAGGGATGAGGCCTGGGAGGCCCTTCATTTAGCCTCAGTAAACAATGACAGTGCAGGCTTTTGGAAGGTAATCAGAACACCCTTTTTATCCAGCGATATTAACCCTACTATAGAGTCAGCTATCCCGGAAACCCGGTGGATATAGCATTTTACCCAGGTATATGGAGGAGCTGAAACTTCAGTGGGGATTCAAGTTTTAAGTGATCCTCTTCATTCTATGTCCTTAGCTTTTACCCTGGAGGAGGTCGAAAGGGCTTTACATGCCAGTCAGGGCGGAAAGGCTCCTGGACCAGACGGAGTCCCCATTGATTTGTTCAAATCAATTACATCTTTGTGGGGGCCTCTCCTTGTCCAGGTCCTCATTGCGAGTTGTAACGCTGGACTCCTACCGACCTGGGTTGAGTCTGTAATCGTTCCTATATTTAAAAAAGGAAGGAGGAACGACCCGGGCTGTTATAGACCAATTTCCCTTCTGGATTCCATCACGAAGGTTGCAGGTCGGGTTGTACTAGAGCGTTTAATTGATTGGGCTGATGATAATTCGATCCTATCTGACCTGCAATATGGATTCAGAGCTGGACTAGGGACAGTAGCACAGGGTCTGAATCTCTCCCTATTGGTGGGCAAATACACAAGGGCCAAGAAAGGGAACTTGTTTTTAGCCTTTGTGGACCTTTCAGCCGCATTTGACTGTGTGGTCCACTCGAAATTATGGAATTTGTTGTGGGATCTGGGGTTTGATGTAAATATTATTTATTTTCTTTAAAGTTGTTATTCTGACGCCAAGGCACGCGTACGTTACGGGGTAAAGGGCGAGTGTACAGCCGCATTCCCGATTGAATGGTGTCAGGCAGGGCTGTGTCCTGGCCCCTTTCCTTTTTAATTTGTATATAAACGGGCTGGAAGAAGCCCTATGTAAAGGTAACCAGGACCTTCCTCAGATTAACGACCGCCCAATACCAGCCTTATTATATGCCGACAACGCTGTTTTAATGTCACGTACTCAGGTGGGATTGCAGCGAGTAGTGAACAGCTTTACCCTTTTTATGAAAGACCTGGGCTTAAGGGTCAATTCCACAAAAACTTTTATTATGCGTTGTGGCACTGGCTTTAGGATTAATAAAGACATTTTTACTGAAGGTAAAAGGATTGAGTATACAAAAAATTCTCCTATCTGGGCATCCTTTTTCCCCATAATGACTTCTGGGTACAAGCCGTGGCTGCCAAAAAACTAGCCCTTTTACGTTCTACATCTGCACTTATCATCTTTGCCAGGAAGCTTGATAAGCGACCACCAGCAGAACTAATTAAAGTATATAAGGCCAAATGTATCTCTGCTGTACTTTATGGGAGTGGAATATGGGGGTTTGCAGATCTTTCCCCTATACAGATAGTCGAAAACTCCTTTCTAAAATACATTTTAGCTGTACCGAAAAGTACTTCAGGATGTGTCTGTCATGCCGAACTGGGTATTCAGTTCATTTCTGACTCTATTAGGATAGCGCCTGTGCTATTATGGCACAGGCCGTGGACAAAACCCCAGACTAACTTAAACAGAGACATCCTTTCAGACATACTGAAATTGGAAGGAGCCATGAAGATTCCCTGGCTGAAATATGTGCATAACTTTTTTAAAGATATGGGCCAGTTACATTATTACACAAATCCCTCTTCTATTGAAGCAGTATCCAGAAAGGACTTGAGAAGAGAGTGTTTAACGCTGCTTGATACCCAGAGAATGACGGTAGAGATTCTAAAGTTCTCTGTCCTTCATCATCAATTAATTTTAACAACTTTTAATATTCAACCCTATCTGTCTTTCGTCCCTGGAGCCTAAGAAAGATTTTTATGAACTCGCTTTAGGCTAGGAACCTTCCATAGTTTAGTTACTCTCCCTGTTATGAATGACTGGTCACATGATCTTCAACCCTGCCCTTGTGACTCTATTTCCCCCCCAATCCACAATTCATGTTATTTCATTTTGCAAGTTTTATTCCAGTGATAGGCAGGTGTTTCTAGTCCCTTTCTTGAGGAGATCCGGATTACGACAATGTCGCCCAGCACTGTTACTGTTACAGTTATTAGCCGATGCAAATTGTGTTCTGAGAATTTTATCCTTTCTGAAAAAAGTGCTCCATGAAAGGAAATGTATGGTCATCTGAATGCATATTTTGCACAGTACGATGCTTATAATTTTAGGATTCACACTGTAACTTCTTTTTAACTTCATTATGTATAATGTTATTACCATGGTTTTTTACGGAATTAGTATTGTATAAATTGTTTGTATGCTTTTATGATTGCTTCTACAATCGAATAAAGCTTTCTTGAATTGAATTGAATACTTGCTGCCTCACCACAAGTTACAAAACGATGGTACCGCCAGGCCGGCACAAAGAAGCACTTAGATTTTTTTCAAAGAGGTTAACGTTTCTCTCAGAGACTCCGCGTTGTCCAGACATATTATTTCCCTTGCAAATACTGAATGCCTTGCAATGTTTCTGTCCATCTTCAACAGTTTTGACCGCGCAGTGCCATCTAGTGGTCAGTTTTTGCAATGTATCTTGATGACCTAAGCCAGAAGCATCTATTAAGCTTAGTTGTTAACTATAGTCGTGGTTTAGGCAAGCCGTTGTTAAGATTTTTCGTTGTTTGACCTCGTTGTTCATGTAAGTTGTAATTTAAACTTCGTTGTTAAGGATGTTTCCCGTCTCTGTGATCGCCAGCAATTTTCCGATGTTAAGTCATTGAGTGGAGCTAGTATGTGCTGAACGAGTATACAGGGGCAACATGTGAACAAAGTAGCCCCTTGCATCGCAGACATCTTGTGTGTTAGAGCACTAGCAGTGTTTTTTTTTTTTTTTACAATAGTGTTCCCTGTATCATGGAGGTGCGTGCCACATTTGTGCAATCAGTGGGACGCAGCACATGGGAGAAATAGGCAATGGCACAGATGTGCCTTGACACACATGGTTTGTCTTGCAGCGACTGTGGCAGGGTGGCCTGTGATGCATGCCAACTTGTAGTTCAGGTGCTGTATTTGGTTTACATGTGAGATGCCAAATGTGGCCCCACTGGTCCGCCCTAATGATCTAGTGGCAGAAAGTATTCAGTACAAAATTTTGAGCTAGGGGTTGGCAGTGCCCACGAGCACTTATTTTTGGCGACCTGCACTTATTTTTCCTCATCATTTACTGAGAGCTAGAGAAGAAAAACACAACGGGGAAGAAGGAAGCGAAAGAAGGAAAATACCCTTAAAAGAAGAAAGCAGGAACCTGCAAGGGTGAGACAAAGGGGAAGCGAGTTTCTGGCTGGGGATTATAATTCGATGGGGTTGATTCATGACTACACTGCCTTGGTATTCGATGCGCTGCCATTTAATTGTGCCAGCCGCTGGCTTCTGAGCAGAGGTTTGCGCACCGGCACTCATTCTTTTACAAAATAGCTCTGCCAGGGATGTCATGTGAGTGATTTAGTTGTTTGTTTGATGAGTGCCTACATATTAATGGGCGTAACGCTTGTTTAGTCATTGCCGCTATCATTAGCGTTTGTCTTTTACACAAAATGTGACGTTAGAAAGATTTTAGCACTGCGAATCAGATTACTTTTTATTTTTCTTCTTTCTGTTAGTTTTATGTCATGGTTGTGCTCAGTTTGTGGTTTTGGTGTGTTACGGCGGGATTTCTGATCTATTGCTATAGGTCTAGATCCCAACTCAGGTTGACTGAACCGTTGATACCTGTCATAGAGTAAAAGGCAATCCACTACTAGGTCAATCAGTTAAGGACTTACACCACTCTAAAGAACCACCTACTACGAATAAGTTTTAAAAGTTTATTATAAAGCCAAAGTTAACTGGAGATACAAACATCTCAAAATAAGGTTCAAAAGATATACTGGTATCAATACAAACATACATTTTCTAAATGCTCGTAGTCGGCAGAAGAATATCACCAAAACCAATTCAAAAATCATCAGAGTTGCAAGAATAGACACAAGCTGTAGCTTATGAGTCATTTACAGAAAGGAAGAAAATCCAGATTAGACTGTCCCTACACTAGACTAAGTGACATCCCTACTTAGTAAAATCTTAACCTAAAAAGGTGTCAGCCGTGGTGACTTCCAAAGAAGATCACTCACTTCCCTTAGTCTTCGTTGTGAATCGATGTCTCGCTGTTATCCTATCTGTCTACCCATCCGCTCTCTTAGGTTCCTCAGACCATCTGCCCTAACTCCACCCAGGGGTGCTGTCCCTAATACAAAATCACATTTACAATAGAAACGCCCTTTAGAGACGCCCCTTACGTGGTGTCAGTTCTGGCATTTTCCATGCTGATACTCCTCTGGGCCCATCGTTAACGTTGACCTTGCTTCTCAGGCTCTTCTCCGGCAGGACGGTACCCCCCAGGAAATTCCTGAAGCCTCCTCCAGGCCTGTGCCTGGCTCCCTAAACAAAACTCTATTCATCACTCTCTTGATTGGAACCTCCTCGCACCTGCAAACAGACACTTGTACAGTGGGCCCCAAATTCCGGCCTCCACCATATCTTCTAAGTCGTAAACCATCGAGCAGTCTCTGCAATCTAAGCTTAACATGACATTCCTCTAACTAACACATGCAGATGAAAAGAAATGTCCTTATCTATTCAGGCCTATTAGAATTACATGAAACGGGCCTGTGCACTCTATAAACATTTAATTTCTTAGTCTAAACAATATTCTAACTCATTACACACAATGGTTATATGAAACACATCTATAAACATATATTTCAGTTCTATGATCAATAATACTTTGAATTACAACGACATTAAAATCCATATCATGTGCAATTATAACAGCCCCTTTCATTCTCTGTGAACTGCCATGTGGCCTACACATTTCTACGTTTAGCAGTAGTACATTCTCCTCTACAACAGCCACATAACATGGGATTTCAACATCATTCTAACATCTCTACACACTTCTACATTAGCTTTTCACACTAATATATGTATTCTATTTTAATTAAACACTCTTATATATTTTCACTCTATAATTCGACACTCTTATGTAATCTTTACTAAACTAATGCAACGTACTTGTAAATATGGTGCACTTCTAATTTTTCTCGATTTGCGCTCTCTCAGTTCCCCCCTTTGATGACTTTTAGTAGTCATCACCATCACAACACCATCCCTGAGGTATGAACTATATCAAACTGAACTCGTTGTAGTACTCTCTCGTTTCATCATCTCTAGAGCCCTCAGACTCCTGTACTGATTATCCTGCATCGCAGCTAATCTCCTCTCCTGCTCTCTCATGGATCTCTGCAACCTATTTGATCTATACCATTGGTACAGCCGCACCAATCCCCACAAGGTGATTATACAAATCACTATTATGATGATAGGTTTCAGTATGTACCAAATGAAACCCTTTCCTAGGTTGGCAAACCAACCTCCAACTTTACCCATTCCATGACCTACTTTTTCCCACACATTTACCTGTGTCAAATCCTCAATCTCATGATGAATTTCAGTGATGTTCCGTATATACTTTTCTAGAGGTTTTGAATTGTCTGGAATGTAAGTACAACATTCCTGAACCTTCAAAGTCTTACAGACTCCTCCCTCTTTGGCTAGCAGAACGTCTAGAGCAAGTCGGTTCTGAAGAACCATTGCCCTTATCGATTGCATCTCTCCCTCCACCAGCATTAATGATCTAGCAGTACTGGCGGACAACCTATCTACAACTGTTGCCAATCTTCTAATCTTGACATCATTCAGTGCTATCCCTAAAAGAGGAAACATAGCACCAAATACGTCTCCAACTACCTCCTCATCGCTTACATCCCTTCTTCCTCTAGCTTGAGTTCTTCCCTCTATAATTTCTAGATCCTTAGCATGGTATATTTTGGGGAAGACAATTGCTAAATAACATGATCCATACCAATTATCCGGCAGTTTCACGTATGCATTTCTTCCACAAACAAAATATACATTCGGGATCACCTGCATTCCCTTCAAGAAATCTTTGGTATAATATTCTAATTGGAAAGCATGTTCACAATTTACTTCTCCCACAAACACATTCTCATAATAGGTTTTACCCCTATATATACACAGTTTCCCTTTTTTCTCTCGATCTAAAGCTATTGGGCCATTACTACCCTTTCTTTGGTGTGACCTTTCTTCCTCGGTCCAATCTGTTTTCCATTGGCCTGAAGCTTTTAAGATCTTCTGTCTCCTGTACCGATCATCCACCTGCCCTATAAACCTTTTCTCAATTTCTGACACTTTACAAGTCAAATTATTTCTTCGGGCATGTGAAGTATCTAACGTTTTCCAAGGAATGAAAAATGTCTTTAGTCTATCTTCACTCTTATAATAATCCCACTTGTTCATGTGCTTGTAGTTTGGAACTTCTGGTAAAACAGCATCAAAATTTGAAAAATAATATTCAAAACCATCACGTTCATAAAATATACTAAGCAACAAACTACATGTGATTCCATAAGTCAATGGAAGATGATGATATCTAATACCTTCGTCTACAGAGGCTGGCAATTGCATACACACGTAGCAATCTTTTGCCTCCATAGCATCAATATATTCATAAAGCAATTTAGCATATGCATTTGATTTGAAATTTCCCTGTGATTCATCCACATGCAACCTACGAGTCTCTGCTGCTAGTAAAGCTTTATCTTTCTCTGTATTGTCCCCCCTTTGACCAGCAGTAGTAGGTTTCTGTATCGATACAATTTTTGCTTCCTTTGTTGCCTTCTCTTCATTTTCATGTCCCACTACATATGATATAGTAACTACTAAAACTATAAGGAAAATTACTCCCACTAAAAGTGTGCCTACTATGCATTTTGTCTTGCGGTTTGGGTTGCCGGCCTCCATGATCTCAAGACAGTGTAGTTCTGATTTTCTTTCACAACACAAAGTCTCTTTTCTTTGCTTATTCAGTCTTTCCGAACCACACCTGGAAGCTGATAATCCCTTCTGCAAGATCAGTCTTTGAATTCTATAGTAACAGACAACCCTAGCCCTTCTCCGTCCACTTAATGGGAAGTCCCTAAATTTCTTCTTCTTCCACTTGGCGCTAGGTTATCTTTCAATCTGTTTATTTACAAAGTCTTTAACAATCTGGAATGATACGTGTTCCAGCGGCTCTAATCACGTATTCTAATATTTCCAAACGAAGAATGATCTCCTCGGGTGTTGGCCTCATTGAACAAAAAGTCGGAAATTCTATTCTGTTTAAAACCAGTTCTCTTATCCTGCTCAGATAAGGAGGATTAGGAATAGTGAGTGTCAGCAACCCTTCGACCTCCACTCCGGGTATCAACAACACTACTTCCAATGTTATGTTTGGGACAGTACTGGTCAATGTCACTTCCCTCACCCTCCCGGATCTCTGTGCACTGGACATCTGCAGCTAGGTAGGTCCACTCAGGAGTAGCGTATCTTCTGCAGGGCACTCGCACCCGCCTCGTTCTTCTCGGACCTTCCTGTTCCTGTCTTTGTGCACCTTCGTCCAGATTCGAGTCTTTAGATATAGGAGCAATAGTTCTCTCTGGAGGTGGCTTCAAGCTCGGCCTCTTCTTTCCTTCAGGCCAACTAGCTTCTCCACGCCTTGTTCTCCTATTTCTTGTCCTCACACTCGGTTCTTGATCACTCTTGTCTTGATCTGTGTCTGAGCCGTATTCACAGCAACTTTCTCCTTCGGTGGCAACTTCAGTTTCACTGTCGTCCTGTCTTTCTTCTTCTGGATCTGTAGCACTCCCAACTTCTTCCGACACCCCCACACCTTGACTGATCCCCTCTAATGGTTCGCCGTCCACAGCTGGATTTTCATCTGTGAGAGGAGCTGTTTCTTCTAAGGGTGCTGGAACTCTTCGAGTATGGGAAGCATGAATCCAGTTTGGCAGCCCTCCACACTTTACAGCAGTATTTGTTATCAGGATTATTTGGTAGGGCCCCTTCCAATGCACGTCTAGGCAGTTCTTCCGGACGTGTTTCTTCACAAGCACCCAATCACCAGGGCACAAGTCGTGACAAAGGTCTCTTGAAGATGGAACTTCAGCAGCCTGCACCTGAAGAGACACAGAATGAATGACATCAGAAAGTCCCTTGCAATAATCCAAGATCAGGTCATCTGTAATATTCAACAAAGCTGTAGTTGGAACAGACGGAAGTCTCATTGCCCTCCCCATTCAAACCTCATGTGGAGAGAGACCTGTCCTCCTGTCTGGTGTGCTACGCATACTCATGAGTACCAAGGGCAAAGCATCAGGCCAGCTTAAGGACGTCGATGAACATACTTTGGCTATTCGGGACTTTAGAGTTCCGTTTATCTGCTCCACGATACCTGAAGCCTCTGGTCGATAGCTACAGTGCAACTTCTGATCAATATTTAATGCAGAGCAAAGCATCTTCACAACTTCGCTGTTGAAATGAGTTCCTCTGTCTGATTCTAAGGAGGTCGGCACCCCAAAGCGCGGGATCAACTCTCTAAGCAATAACTTTGCTACTGTGAGTGTATCGCATCTGCGTGTAGGGTATGCTTCGACCCATCTGGAAAATATGCATACAACCACCAGAACATACCTGAGGCGGTTGATTTTTGGCATCTCAATAAAATCTAATTGCATTCTGTTGAAAGGCCCCCCAGACCTCCCAATGTGACTCATTGTAACTGGTGTTCTTTTCCCTACGTTCAATTGCTGGCAGGTGACACATCTCTGGCACACTGCTTCTGCTGCAATCCTAAACCTAGGATTATACCAAGTCTGCCTAAATAACCTCAGCATGGCATCCCTTCCTAAGTGTACTGGACCATGTATCTGTCGAACCATTGGACTCACTAGTTCATCAGGTAATACTGCCCTTCCATCTGCTGAAACCCACAAATCCATTTCACTTCTCACACAACCTGCTGTTTCCCATACCTTTTTCTCAGAATCAGGTGCTTTCTCTTGCATGTCTTTTAAATCATCCCAAGTATCAACTGTTTCTAGCATCATGTTTAACTCTGTCTTTTCCTGAGTCCCATCTACTTCCACTTCCGTGAAAGAATATCCTTGCTCCGCACAGTAGCGAGCAACTTCGTTTGCATATCGATTACCTTGCGACACAAAATCTGTATTTTTGGTGTGGGCTACACATTTAACGATCGCAATTGCTGCTGGACCTTGTAATGCTTCTAGCAACAGTCGCACAAATTCCCCATTTCGAATAGGCGACCCAGAGGAGGTCATGTAACCTCTCTGAGACCACAATTGCCCATAATCATGAACCACACCGAAACCATATTGGCTATCGGTATAAATGGTGACTCTAATTTTGCTACCTGCTAAACAGGCACGTGTCAATGCAATGATTTCGGCTACCTGAGCGGAGTGTACTCCTTCCAGGCAAGCGGCTTCCACAACTCCAGTAATGGTGCAAACAGCATAAGCTGCTCTCAACCGACCAGTATCGTCTCTTAAACATGAGCCATCTACAAAGAAAATTTCATCAGGGTCAGTCAACGGCTCATCCACAATATCTGGTCTTGGCTTGGTGCATAGTTCAGTCACATCAAGGCAATCGTGATCTTCACATATTTCGCCTTCTATATCATTAGGAAGTGGCATCAATGTATCAGGATTCAAAACAGAGCACCTCTTAATGGTCACGTTCTCCGCAGCAAGAATAACTTGCTCGTAGCGCGTGAGCCTATTATTGGTTAAGTGCTGTGTCTTGGTCCTGGTCATTAACAGTTCTACAGAATGAGGTACATACACCACTAATTGGTGTCCCATGATGATATTTTCACACCTTTCAATGCTGACACCTGTTGCCGCAACGGATTTGAGACATCCGGGCAACGCTGCGGCTACCGGATCTAAAGTAGCCGAAAAGTATGCAACTGGTCTACGGGCATTTCCATGAGTTTGTACTAAAACTGACAAAGCACAACCCTCTCTTTCGCAGCAGTAAAGTGAAAATGGTTTTTCGTAATCAGGCATCCCCAAAGCTGGAGCACGGCACAAGTCCTCTCTCAGCTGTAGGAACGACATCAAACAATCCTTGTCCCATGGTACCGGATCACTCACCTCCTTGTGCGTCAGTTCTTGTAAGGGTTTTGCTTTCAGGGAAAAGTTAGCTATCCACTGTCGGCAATAACCAACCATTCCTAGGAACATCCTGACTTCTCTCTGTGTCGTAGGCGCATTCATCTTCATTATCGCCTCTATCCTATCTGGTGACACCTTGCGCTTTCCTTTTTCTATCCGGTGACCCAAGTACTGTACTTCTGTCAGACAGTACTGCAATTTGCTCGGAGATACCTAATGCCCATTTTCAGCTAAATGGTTCAGCAAGGCGATGGTATCTATCTTACAAGCTTCTTCCGTTCCTGACGCAACAAGTAGGTCGTCTATGTACTGGACCAGAACCGAGTTCTGTGGCAGTACTAGACTTTCAAGATTTTTCTTCAATAGCTGGTTGAAAATTGATGGGCTTTCTGTATACCCTTGTGGGATTCGACACCATGTTAGGACACGATTTTCCAGCTTAAAAGCGAAAAGATACTGGCTCTCCTCATCTAATGGAATTGAAAAGAAAGCCTGACAAAGATCTATCACGGTGAACCACTCAGCTTGGAATGGTATCTGAAACAATATCACTGATGGATTCGGTACCACTGGACAACATGAAACAACTATGTTATTAATCTTTCGAAGATCTTGCACTATTCTAAATTTCCCACTAGGCTTCTGCAAACCCATAATCGGGGAGTTGCATGGACTACCCACGATTTCCTTCAGTATTCCCTGTTGAATCATAGAGTCGATTACGGGTTTTATTCCTGCAATCGTCTCCGGGGTCAATTTGTATTGAGGCGTTCTTGGATATTCAACATTTGGTTTTACCATGATCTTCACTGGTTCTACACCTTTGATCAATCCTATCTCTTCTCCAGTAAAATCCCATACCTCTGATGACACTGTATCTCGTAAGTCCCGAGGAAGGTCCTCCACAGTCAGGGTAGGATACAGTTCTACGCATACTCTCGAATTTGCAACTTTAAAGGTAGCATCATCGTCTGTAGTCTGTACCTCCACTCCCTGAGGTGTGCAGTATATTGTGCAGTTCAGTTTGCACAATAAGTCTCTTCCTAACAGACACACAGGACTAGAATCACATACTACAAACTGATGTTCATTGGTGTAGTTTCCTATTTTCACTAGCACTGGTTCCGTCAAAGGATTAGTCATTCTCCTATTTGCAACTCCTACCACTTGAATTGTTTCCCCCGACATTGGTAGATCTGGAACCACTGCCGATCTCAAAGTTGATCGAGTAGCTCCGGTATCTACTAAGAATGTCGTAGGACACCCTGCCACTTCAGCCTCAACAAACGGTCCTCTTTGATCCACTTCTAGAACTGCCCCGAGGGTACAGTCCTCCTCTCTACTTACACGTCGTCCCGTCAATGGATCAACGTAGTAACACTCTTCTTCGTCTATAAAAAGAGGCATTTGTCTATAGATCTTTCCCCCTGTCGTAATCTTTGGTGGCTGCGGGAACTGGGCTCGTGGAGCCGAAGTCCCCCCTTTGGTCACCTTACTCTTTGGCACTGTCACCCTTTGAACTGGAACTTCTTGAACTTCCTCCTCCTCTACTTCTAGCTCTCCGTTTTCAGGGTTATAGGGACACTCGCGTTTCCAATGTCCCACCTGGTGACACTGGTGACACTTTGTCGTTTTTTTCAACGTAGCAATGTCTATTCTAGGTCTTGAGTTTTCCTCGCTGTCCTTATTCTGACTATTTGGTTTCCGTCCCATTGTCCCTGTTCCCTGTTGCTGCTGTCCACCCTTTCCAGCCGACTGCATCTGCACCATCATCAGTTTCTCCTTTAGTTTCTTTGCTTTGGAATCTATTTCATCACTGCAATACCTTGCGTATCTCAAAATTTCATCCAAAGGTTTGTTTTGCCAACAAATTAAATGTTACTGAATCATCAAACAAATATCAGGTCTCAACCCCAAAACGAACTTCGATACAAACTGTCCTATATCTTTGGGATCCATTACATCTAATCCACTGTATTGTTTGAACGTTTTCAGCAATCGCTCATAAAACTCATGAACTGTCTCCTTGGGTTCCTGTCTTGTTCGGTCTATTTTTACCCAATCTATATCTTGTGGTGGCACCTTCTCCTTCAGCCATGTCATCACCCTATCATATTTTAACATTACGGTTTCTGACGGTCCATTAGTACGAGCATCCCTTTCTGGTTCTGCAGTTGGCCATTCGACACTAACCTTGCATGCTATCCACAAGTCTCCTGGGACCACAATGTCAAATAAGGTGTTCAAATCAATCCACAATACTTTTGAAATCTTGACAAACCTCTCTACCTGCTTGTACCACTCTACGGGATTTTCCCTTAATTTCGGAAATGAGTTGGTAAATGCAGCCAAATCTCCCCTACTCCAGGGCACGTGTACATAACTCCCATTCGCTACTTCTCGCAAAGGGAATGCCTCCATCTGCAGTAGCCTTCCCTCCGGAGACATCACATT
This sequence comes from Lissotriton helveticus, assembly GCF_964261635.1. Lineage (NCBI taxonomy): Eukaryota > Metazoa > Chordata > Amphibia > Caudata > Salamandridae > Lissotriton > Lissotriton helveticus. Next base: position 682,691,762 of record NC_136063.1, read on the forward strand.
CGCGCTCCGCCTAACAGTTCTCTTTTTGGACCACCTCTCTTCCCATTTGTCCAGATCTCTCCATGCTCTTATTCCTGTGATCAGTTCCCTTATGTGTGTTTTTAATCCAGTTGTCCTCCTCTCATCTAAGTCCTGATCTGAATAATGCAACCTATGGTTACCCTGCAATGCCTTTGTTCTGGACAAATCTACCATATACTTGTCTGCCAGTTCAGACAGTTTCTCATGAGTTGCTTTTGCCTTCCGAGTAACATCCTTTGCTATAAACAGCAGCTCATCTTGTTCGTACATGTCAATCCTTTCTAAAGGCAACACACCATCAATTATCTCGTCCAGGTCAGATTTTAAGCTGGTCACATCGAGTCTTTTGGCTTTTATCACAGCTTTCAGTATGCTATCTCTAGAGAGTCCATTTACATCTCTCCCATCACAGCTCTGAGTCCTACGTCTGGGCTCAGGCGTGTTATGGGGAGTCCTCCCATGCTCCCATCTCTCCAGGTCCCATGCAGTTCCATCCTCTCTGGGTGTATAGTGAAACACTTCTCTATTTCCCATAGTCCCACATTTCCCGTTCTGCCTGGTTTGTCTAGGTGCATGGTAAGACATTCCAGTATTCCCCATGTTCCCACAATTCCAGTGCTGTACGTTATCATCAGGTGCGTGGAGAGTGCACTTAAACCTATCCCTGTACTCTTGTGTCCTTTGGTCTCCCTCACTTTGAATGAGACGAGACGTCTCTCCACACTCCGCACTTCTGTCTTTTTGCTCCTGTCCATTTCCGCCGTCAATATGACGTGTAACTCCTCTACTCTCCTGACTTTTACCGTCCCACTCCTGACTGCTTTCGCTAGCCCCGCAGTGAGACAATATCCTGTTGCCTCGACTTCCCCATCCAGCTTCTGCTCTTGACCTGTTGCTCGGTGTTTCTGTGGACTTATCCCATTCTCTCAAGTCTGCCCTCAACTCTTTATAGGATTTCGGCCGTGGTCCCCTCAGGTCCATCGGTCCTCTCTGACCCCCCTGTTCTGTTACGGGACTCACTGCTGAATCCAATGGGGTTTTCCACGTTATCGGTCCTGGCAATTTCCTCCAGGCGTTTGTCATGTTATTCCTCCTTTCCATCTCAACTCTTTCTCTGTCTAGTCGTACCTGTTCTTCCTCTCTCCCTTTCTCTGGGTGATAAACTGACACTATAGGACCTATGGTAACCGGTACTTGAAGAGCATCTGGCAATCCATAGGACTCAACCCTCTCTGTTGCTGGCATCTTCTGCACCACAACCCTTCCGACTACTCTCTGTACAGGACTATGTTGAGGTGTCTCCTCACCTTTGGTAGGTACCCAATTCGTTATAGGGAGTGGCCTGTTCTCTTCTATGTCAACCCTATCTTCCCTTGGGAGCTCAGTACCTTCTATCTCCCTATTGTCCGGAGGCGGTCTATCTATCAACAACCTATTTATTAGGCCATCCTCCGACTCGCTCCCGTCATCCTCTTCTATGGGTCTCTTTTCTCCTGTAACCTCTCTCACTGGGTACAACTTATCCACTTCAATCGTCTGTACCCTCCATTTCTTGGCTTCCGCATCCCATTTGGCATCTTGCACTGCCCTTACTGATCGCCTTACCCTTTCCTGGCGCCTGTTCTGATTCCTGTCGTGCGCCGCCCTAATCCACGCATTAAGGGCCTCAAACTGTGTTGGTCTAGACAAAGGTCTCAATGAGGACATAACTGCTTTTAGCTGATGCAACACTTCTAGTCTAAACGTTCCGTATTTCGGAAAAGTCAGTTCCTCATTCCCTTCTGTAATCTTACTCCAAGTATCAAGCCACAGTATAGTATGCAATCCAACATTCGTTGCCATATAGTGAGCTGGTGTACCCTCTGGCGGTGCCTCTTCCCCGTAATAAGATTCTCTTCTTTTTCTCTTAAAGATCGCTCTCAAACATTTAAAACACTTCATGTTCAAAATCTACAAAATTTCTATTTTCTCCGCGTTCGTTTACTTCCTGATGACAATCCACCAATCCCAGCGCGGTTCTCGCTAACTGGCCTATCACAGCGCGGCTTTCGCTGACGTCACACCAACCGGCCTATCTCAGCGCGGCTTCACACCAACTGGCCTATCACAGCGCGGCTCTCGCTGACGTCACTCGTCCCCCTTCGCAGCAGTTCCCCTCCTTTCTCCGCTCGTCTCCCGGTCATGCATGCGTCCCATTCATACTCTGAAAAATGATTACTTCCGACCAAGCGATCACTTTCCTTGACTGTACGCCCACAGTCTAACTGTAATTGTCACCTTAACTGACGAAATGTCTTTCCGTGTACGTCCAGACAATCGCCTTAACTGATAGGTTACTTACACACGGTAACTTTCGACCTGCGTCCGTTACCCACACACTCATTCTTGCGTTCCCCCTATCTCGGTCCTACGGGCGATCAATGGTACCTCATGACCCCCTTTACTCTGGTCGACAACTACTCTGGATGTTCGATACACCCGAACCACTTGAGCTCTTCCCCGAACTTAAGATTTTCCCCCAGCCAGGTTGCGCGCGCTCACAACCCTCTCTCACTCACTCTACAGGCATTCAACTCCGCATGACATTACAATACAGATACAACACAAAACACCGCAATCTGTCAACGCATGACCCTTGTTATACTCACTCTCATCCGACCCTGCTGCTTTTCTCTCGCACCGTCAGCACCTTCTTCGGCAGGCGACTCTTTCGCTGCTCATCTCTCGATCTCTAGGGACCTTGGGGTAATCTTAACCTAGTCTAGATCACCCTCCTCTAGAAGGTAACCATCCTTGTCTGCTACCAACTGTTACGGCGGGATTTCTGATCTATTGCTATAGGTCTAGATCCCAACTCAAGTCGACTGAACCGTTGATACCTGTCATAGAGTAAAAGGCAATCCACTACTAGGTCAATCAGTTAAGGACTTACACCACTCTAAAGAACCACCTACTACGAATAAGTTTTAAAAGTTTATTATAAAGCCAAAGTTAACTGGAGATGCAAACATCTCAAAATAAGGTTCAAAAGATATACTGGTATCAATACAAACATAAATTTTCTAAATGCTCTTAGTCGGCAGAAGAATATCACCAAAACCAATTCAAAAATCATCAGAGTTGCAAGAATAGACACAAGCTGTAGCTTATGAGTCATTTACAGAAAGGAAGAAAATCCAGATTAGACTGTCCCTACACTAGACTAAGTGACATCCCTACTTAGTAAAATCTTAACCTAAAAAGGTGTCAGCCGTGGTGACTTCCAAAGAAGATCACTCACTTCCCTTAGTCTTCGTTGTGAATCGATGTCTCGCTGTTATCCTATCTGCCTACCCATCCGCTCTCTTAGGTTCCTCAGACCATCTGCCCTAACTCCACCCAGGGGTGCTGTCCCTAATACAAAATCACATTTACAATAGAAACGCCCTTTAGAGACGCCCCTCACGTGGTGTCAGTTCTGGCATTTTCCATGCTGATACTCCTCTGGGCCCATCATTAACGTTGACCTTGCTTCTCAGGCTCTTCTCCGGCAGGACGGTACCCCCCAGGAAATTCCTGAAGCCTCCTCCAGGCCTGTGCCTGGCTCCCTGAACAAAACTATTCATCACTCTCTTGATTGGAACCTCCTCGCACCTGCAAACAGACACTTGTACAGTGGGCCCTAAATTCCGGCCTCCACCATATCTTCTAAGTCGTAAACCATCGAGCAGTCTATGCAATTTAAGCTTAACATGACATTCCTCTAACTAACACATGCAGATCAAAAGAAATGTCCTTATCTATTCAGGCCTATTAGAATTACATTAAACGGACCTGTGCACTCTATAAACATTTAATTTCTTAGTCTAAACAATATTCTAACTCATTACACACAATGGTTATATGAAACACTTCTATAAACATATATTTCAGTTCTATGATCAATAATACTTTGAATTACAACGACATTAAAATCCATATCATGTGCAAGTATAACAGCCCCTTTCATTCTCTGTGAACTGCCATGTGGCCTACACATTTCTACGTTTAGCAGTATTACATTCTCCTCTACAACAGCCACATAACATGGGATTTCAACATCATTCTAACATCTCTACACACTTCTACATTAGCTTTTCACACTGATATATGTATTCTATTTTAATTAAACACTCTTATATATTTTCACTCTATAATTCGACACTCTTATGTAATCTTTACTAAACTAATGCAACGTACTTGTAAATATGGTGCACTCCTAATTTTTCTCGATTTGCGCTCTCTCAGTTGCATTACCTCCGAGTGGCTTAGTTTGGTATTTGACTAATTTCAAGACTCAGCTAGAGTTGATTTGAGCCTCTTTAACGTGGAGCACTGTTGATGAAGATGTAACTTTTTTTTAAATGTTTCTCATTTTTTTAATTTTTTTTATTTGTGATTGACACTTTTGTAAGGGTGTGCTTTTTTCATGGCCTTCTGTGTGCCACTTATTTTGGAGGCAATATTTCCCATTATCGGGTTACTCTCCTTGCTGCTGCCACATTTTGACACCAGTAGTAGGTTTACATGTGTGAATGAATCCGCACACGAGGTACATTATACCATCATGGAGGCATTTTCTGCGTAGATGTATGCCTGTGCTGTGGAACAAGATAACAAAAATGACAACGGGAACTATTTGGGTATTAATTACAGAAACGACTCGCAACAAATGGTTCTAACTTGGTTAATGGGAGGGGTGCCTTAAGAGTAAGGCACACACACGACACAGTACTTCCTAGAGAAAATGCGATAAAAGGAAAACGCACAAGCATTGATGGGAAGGTATAGTGCATTATCCAAATGGTTTTATGTGAATCGGAACCATATTGGCGTTCTCACGCCACTGACACTTCTCGAGAAAAGCAAGAGCACCATTGGGTAACCACAGATGACATTTTTCTTGCTTTCATAACTTTACTTCGCAACTGGAACTATATTGTTTTGTATCGACATTTTCATTAACCTTTTTTATAATGATAGATACATTCATGGTCTCCAATGTTTAATAGATTTTATGATGGGTACAAAGGAGTCCCAAAATGCATTGGGCAGTGCATGGGCGTAGGAAGCGTTGGGGACGCGGGGGATATATCCCCCCAGATTTTAGAGTGGAGGGGACACGGGGGACAAGGGTGGGGGGGGCAAGGGGACAAAAGAATTTCCCCTCTCCCTTCTGTTATTCGCAGGGCCATTAGCACGCGTAAGCGCTACCTAATTGCCTTGCACTTGACCTGCCTGGAGTTAAAGAGGCCACCCGCCCCCTGCCTTTTGTTATTCTGCAGTAAGGCTCGGCGTTCTGGGAAGGGCAAAGAAGGGGAAAAAAACTCTGTCTCTTCCTTCATACCCAGAGAAGGCAAGGACAGTGTCCACTTCTCCTGACCTGCCTCTGGCAGCTGTCCTCCTCCCCTCTCTCTTTATTCCTCCCTCTCTTTCTGTCTCTGTTTCTCTCCTCCTTAAGTTCTGATTTCAAGAGACAGCTCTTAGGTACTCTCTCTTGCCTCTCCTTTATTTGTTTCCCTGAGAAATGGATCCAAAATAGGCAGAACACTTTGGCTGGAAATGCCCTCATTTGCTGACTGTTTTATAATTCCAAAGAAAAACCTTGGGAGGAAGAGAAAAATAATCAAACACCTAAATAAAGTGGTATAGAGTGGTCAGCAGACAGGCCAAGTTGTTATTTACACCCACACACATTAGCGCCACTTTACAGTTTGCCAGTGAAAGCGCTACTTTCTTTTTCTCTTCTTTCTTTGAACAACATTGTTTTTCCAGGATAGGGAAGTACACCATTCATAAAGGGACTGCAATACCTGGTTGATGGGTGGAGTGGAAACGTTCAATATGATCGTTTTCAACTTAATTATTTTAGCTTATAAAATGTGTACTGCGGCTCGGGGATGTGGTCTTTTTAAAACCAAACTGCTTAAATTTTGAAAGGATATAAGCAATGGACATTGAAACTGGTCCCTTTCTGGTCCATAGCCATGTCCTGAATTTTTCAGGCAAAATCACTTACTGATTTCTGAATAATGAGTTGAAAACTGTTAAGGTAACCATGTTGTTCCTGAATACATTTCACATGCTTTGCTTATTCTTGCATTCCTTATGAGTGTTTGCTTTTTCCAGGGTGTTATTAATTTTTTTCAGGCAGCCTTTTACTGTTGTCTAGTGCATAATTAAAATTTAGTCGCAGCACAATTGAGTTGTAGCTGAAGGCAGTGCAAGTTTCTCCCAGTGGGGCAATATGGTGTTCCGTGTGGGAGAGGATGTGGCACTCTGGCCAGAGCTGCTGAATTTGGAACTGGAGCACCATTTTCAGCCTTCATGACCAGTCCACCAGACAACACTCTTGACAGAGCTCATTTCGATGCTACACCTTAGAAGGCCCGATAGACCTTAGAAGCCCTGGTGTCTTAGCACCCGCAGGTGTACCCTAACGGTGGCAAGTGTGAGTTAACCTTTAAGGCCTGTCCACCACAATCCATACTGCAGTTCACCTCCAGTCTTGCAAGCAGGCATACGAAGAAGCACACCCTAGATCGACAGTGACTGTCACTGAGGTCACAAGATCCTTGAGGCCAGTCAACCGCACCCATTGCTACCTCCATTGGCCTTTTTCAGCAGTAGTGGTGCAATTCACCAAGGATCGGCAATGAAGGATTTGCATGTACACCAAACATAGGGGGTGATTATAATGAGGGGGGACCGCCACTTCACCCCGTCAGTGACTGCATCACTGCCAGCCATATTACAATGGAAGGTGGTTCCCTGGCGGTCGGAAAGAACAACCGCCACGCACCCAACTGGCTCCTTGAGCCCGCCAGTGCGGCGGAGGGGCTCGTGGTTCCTACAATGCTGGTGGTGCCCACCATGCACCACAGTAGGGATTACGATACCCTTTACCCGCCAGCCTATCCATTGCAGTTCACCCCCCATGGAAAAGTTGGCGGGAAAGGGACATTGGGGGCCTGTAGCAGGCCCCTTTCCCCCCAGCCCCAGGCATGGGACCCGGGGGGCATCTAAGATGCCCCCCTACATATCACTGCACCATGTGGCAGGCACCGCATTGTGCCTGCCACGTAGTGCAGTGATATATGTAACATGGCAGTTTTTACATTGCGGCGAAAGATGCAGCCAGCAGCACCTGCTGCAATGTAAAAGATAGGCAATGCGAACGCCATAGTGGCGGTCGCATTGTAATTCCTATCGTGGGGCTGCCACCTTGAAGGCCAGCGGTCCCATTCCCCGATTCGATGGCGGACGGACTGAAGTCCGCCTGCCATCGTAATCAGCCCCTAAGTTTGCAAACGTCATGGTCTCTGCTTCATGCACAAGCAGTTTTAACATGTGCAGCCTGCTTTCGGGCCACTGGAGTTATGCAGCAATAGAGGCCAAAGTTATGACGCAGTGTTGACTAAATTATGCAACAATAAAAAGGCTGCAGCGTATTGTGGTGCATTTTGTGATACTTTATTATTTTGACATATTTATACATACTAACAGCCTCTGCAAAGCTTTTGCCTCATTAGTACCTGTGTAACATACAAATGCAGCAGTGGGAAAGGTGACCAGTCAACCTTTGCAAAGGGCCCTACACTTCACAGCAACATAAGTCACATTTATTTTAGTATTTTTTGATTTTTGAGCAGCTTAAGGCTTCTTGGCCTCTTGGTGTCCTGCATCCTGATGGACTACCATGCCAGATGACACATGCATGCTCTACAGTGGGGTCTGAAGTCTCAATGGGTTCAACACCAAAGGAACCTCTCAGATTCCCTCCAGCTGTCGGAGGAGATTGCAAAAGATTTGCAGTAGTGGCTACTGGACCGCAGTTGGACCAGTGGCAGACCTCTCTCTTTGCTCCACCTAGAACTAATGGTTGTGGCTGATGCATTGTTGCTGGGTTGGGGAGGTCATCTTGGAGGGCTGGAGATCTGATTTCTCTGGCGGAGACCCACTTCCATATTATTCTGTTGGAGTTGCTGGTGACTCGCTTTGCACTAAAAGCTTGCCTCCCATCCATAAAGGAGTATTGGGTGCTGGTCCTCATGGTCAACACCATCGCCATGTGATACTCCATCAAGTGGAGTGGAGCGGGGTTGTGGGTCCTGTTGCATGAGGCTCTGTAGTTTCTGAATTAGTTGAGTCATCAGGTCATCTCCCTGGTGGTATAACACCTGGAAGGTTCTATTGACACCAGGGCGAGCAAACTCAACCGGTGTTGCCTTACGGATCTGTAATGGTTACTACTCTCAGAGGTGGTGTTCAGCATCTTCCAGCAGTGGGGAAAACCCTGTCTCAATCTTTTTGCACGGGTGAGAACGTGCAGTGTCCAAATGTTTGCGTGTTGAAGATTCCAAGGCTAATCTCCCTCTTTTCAGTTGGGCTGAAGTTTGCCACTCCTGTAATCCTTCCCACTTCTACCTTTACTGTCCAAAGTTCTCAAGAATATCAGGAACGACTGGGTCCAAGTCATCCTAGTGGCTCCAGATTGGGCTAGGATAGTGTGGTACCTGGCATTTCTGGACATGAGTATTCGACCTCTGATCCAGTTACCTCTTCATGGGGAACCGTCTGTAACAGATGCACTTCATGGGCCTGCACCAGAGCCTACACAACTTACATCTCCATGCTTGGGGACTGAGCGGCAACTGTTGATTACTTTTGATTTCCCAGGTAGCAAACACCATTCTAAACGTTATTCTAGCAGCTAAACATCCCTCCAACACAACAATCCGAGGGATGATAGTAGAAATGTATTGTTTGACGTTCCTCTAGGAATAACCAGCCTCTGCAAGCCCAATTATCTGACATCCTTATTTTCTCCCGATCATAAGCCATGCAAGGACTTGTTTGTGGCCACAATTACAATTTGTCATCCTTATCAGCTTTTTTTGGTTATCTGATCATCCAGCTCTGTTTAAATCACTTTTTGTGTTTTCTAAAAGTGTTGACCCACATGTTTCTAACTTCCATGTTTCTGCATCTTTTGTGATGCCCCAGTGGGAACTGAAACTGGTTCTCGCATTTCTTATGCACACCCCATTCCAGCCAATGTTCAGGTGCCTTTAAAGTGTCTCACTTTGTTGACCGTGTTCCTCATAGTGATTACATCAGCTCATTGCTTGAGTGAGCTACAAGCACTCTCTGCCCAGCGACCCTACATCACTTTCTTCACACACAAGTTAGTGCTAAGGACTAAGGCACCATTCCTTCCGAAAGTTGTCACACTTTTTCAAATTGGGCAGTGTGGTGCCCTGCTGGTGTTCTTTGCCTCGCCTCATTCCTCCAATGAGGAAGAAAGACTACTTAGACCCCAAGAGAGTAATCATTTTCTACATTAATCGCACCAGTACCCATCGGGGGAATGATCAGCTCTTCGTTAGCTTCTCTCCTACAAAGGAGGGTAAAGCAGTGTAGAAACGTACCATCTGTAGATGGATTGACCATTGTATAAAGATCTGATACAAACTTGCCAAAAAACAGCCCCCCAGAAGGCCTACAGGCTCATTCCGCTATAGCCAAGGCTGCTACTGCAGCATTGGCACGTGGAAAGTCTGTCCTAGACATCTGCCAGACTGCGAAGTGGGACTCCGTTCACATGCTCACAAAGCACCATTATTTTCATATCCAGAAAGGTACTTCCCTTTGGTAGCTCTCTTGCTGGTGCATACTCTAACTGTTGATTCCTCCCCAACCTTTCCACCTTCCTGTTCTGTGAAAATGGACTCTTTTGTTCTCCATTTTAAAAAGGTCCCATGTGGAGAGCTCCACACTGTAAATCTGATTAGTGAGTGCTCTGCATCCAACAGCACAGACAGTTATCAGAAAGAAACGAACATAAACATATGAGGGTGGTGGTTATATATGGCCCAACATCACTTCCACAGAGCCATAGAACACCACCTACCAGCGCAGGAGAAACTGCTGAAATAGATCTCCAGATGCAGCATGACATCTGTGGGTGTTCGCAAGGTGAGGAATCTGGAATTAGCGTATCCACCGGAAAGAGCATTACTGAACATAAGTAATTTTTTATTTTATGCTCCACGCCAATTAGCTTCACAAACCTCACTTGCCAATAAGTGCTAAGTTTCCCTTCAATTCTTTGTACCCTTTCAAATTTACCATCCCTTTTTTAGGTCTCGTAGAGAGACCTTTTCCGATCCATCCACTTTTTTATGATGAGGATTCTCAATAGTTCACGTGAAATCACGTGACCACAAGCTCCTTCGTGCACGAGCTTACATTTCCCCACAGGCATCCCCCTGCCAGCAGCATTTGCCACATCAAAGGCTTCAGCTGCCCCGCCCCCCGCCGTCACTTATTCACGGCCGCAGGCCGTCCTAATTGCATTTTTTTCAGCCTGGCTACTTCAAAGGGTTCGGGTTCGGCTGCCCCGCCCCTTGCAATGCAGATAATCACTTGTGCACGGATCTAGCTCTCTGACTCCCCCCGCCGTCACTTATTCACGGCCGCAGGCCGTGACTCGTTTTATTGCTTGTTTTCTTCTTGTTTCATTTCGCGGCCGATTTTTGTTTCTAATGCTGCCGCTAATGCTTGTTTTGTATGCTTTACCAGTGTTTTGTTAATTATTTGGGTTCTATAAATAGTGTCATGTCTTAAAACACACAAACATATATATAGTGGAATTCATTGTAGAACGATCACAGCCTCCCGCCCTCTCCACCCCTGTCCCTCCTCCTTGATGCGGCCACCCCACCCCACCCGTTCCTTTCCCATCACACATCAACGATTTCCTAATTGCAGTGGGGCCATGGAGACAAGCTCCAGTGATTTCCCCTGGTTCCCCAGTAAACACGCACCGGCCCTGCCCTGGTGTTGCCAAGTGTGAAACTCCGACCTCTTCCCTGAAACCTCTCTCTGTGTCGAAGGCAAACTTTAACCGAGTGCATCCTTTCCAGGGAGGGTCGAGGTCCGACCCCAGAGGCTCCCAGGTACAGAACACTCGTATCTGGCAGGCTGCCATGCCCTCCTGGTCGGTCAACGACCTCCCTGGTAATAATTGAACTGGGGGGCAGGATTAGTTACATTTGCACTACAGCAGGGCAGTTTTGCAGCGGCGTTTGTTCTAACCAACCAGAGCAAGATTAATATTTGCAATGACTAACTGGAGAGTGAATGACAAAGACTCAGGGCAAACATTATAAATATATAGCAATCTTTGCGATACACCTGGTGAGGCAAAGAAAATACGCAGAGTTCAATAAACCCCACCCACCACTGCTCCTTCTGGAAGGTAACTAACTATTTGTGAAATAAAGCAACCAACAAAACCCGGAGCACACCTCAAACTACCCAGTACAGAGTGAGAGTTTGAAAGCTTACATGTCAGCCAGATACTCTGAACACATTCTCATCTGGCGAGTCTCGTTCGCGGCCCATCTTACCTGTATCCCAAAACATAAAAGAACAAAACCCAGGCTGATATCATTTCAGCAGTAAAACATACCATAACAAAACACAGCACAACACGACACAACCTAGACTAACACAACATAATACAGCCTAGCCTAACACGACATAACACAGCCTAGCCTAACACAACATTACACAGCCTAGCCTAACACGACATAACACAGCCTAGCCTAACACAACATAACACAGCCTAGCCTAACACAACATAACACAGCCTAGCCTAACACAACATAACACAGCCTAGCCTAACACAACATAACACAGCCTAGCCTAACACAACATAACACAGCCTAGCCTAACACAACATAACACAGCCTAGCCTAACACAACATAACACAGCCTAGCCTAACACAACATAACACAGCCTAGCCTAACACAACATAACACAGCCTAGCCTAACACGACATAATGCAGCCTAGCCTAACACAACATGACATAAGAGATATGTTCAGATGGCATTATAAGTAGAGCTGGAAATAAAAGAAAATATAAATAGCTGTAAGTTTAGAAATCGTGCTTTGATCGCTAATATAGGGAGTGACGAACGGATGCTGGTACTTTCGTACATTTGCTGGTGGAGGACGTTGGCCCTGAGGGCTCTGTTGGTGTGGTGCTGTGTTCAGCGACTGTTAATTCATTACTAACAAATGGCAAACGCTTGGTTATCAGACAGTAAACAAATGCTGGAGGGCACGCTTCTTTCCCGTAAGAAGTATGTGTTGGAAGAGGTAGCAGTTTGCTGTTAGGGAGGAGGAAAGAGTTTACAGGCTGTCCCTAGACGGTGCCTGCTGCCTGCTATGTGTCTTACATTGGGCGCCCTCTGCTCTCTTCTCTGTATTCTAAAAGCGTCCAGAACATCGCAGTGCCCAATGCATAGCTAAACCTTAACTATAAAGCAAAAAAAAAGTACCATAGTACCACAGTGGTGGAAAAAAGGATACCATTCTGTTTGAAAATGGTGCAATCAGACAATGTGCACAAGCTCCTTCTCTGTGTAACTCCTGCAGAAAGCGCACACACTTATGGTATTTTTTTCACCTACATACTGCTTATTAAACAAAAGTTTGCTGGGATAGCGTTAATATCATTGAGCACACACCTGTTTTAGAAGTTACGCTGCCCGCGGTTACACGCTACCTGCGACGAAGTGTCCAGCAGTGTGCCCCCTCTTTTGCATTTTCTGTTTTCCAAAGGCGCCCAAAACTAACGTTTAACTACACAGTAAAAAGTAGTGTAATACCACCCAGGTGGAAAAAAAATAACTACGTGAAGTAACAAACATGTACTGAACAGGATGGACGGAGTGTACAGCATTGGTCAGGTGTTTGTGGGGCTGTCTTAAACATGGTTTTATGGATAGACAGAATTATGTAATGTGCACAAGCACTTTCTGTCTGTAAGTCCTGGCAATCAGTGCATAGACCTAGCTATTCTCTTTTACCCAATTACTTCCCTATTAAACAAAACATTTAGCGTGATGTGCCTAGATGCTGCTTGTTTTTAGTCCATGTGAACAATTTATTTATAGCACTTGAAGGTGATATAAACAGTCTACGCCGCGTGGTCCCCGCACTGCCTGTCTTTGTGCCAAAAGTTCTCATCCTGTTTAAGTTTTAACAGTCCAGTGTATCTAAAAGTGGGTCACGTTCTTCACCCGGTGTATATGCTTATAACTCCTCACGCATCTGTAAACATGCCTCGTGCTCGCTTCTCTTTTTCAGTATACCTGAGGCGCCTCACCCTATCTGTCTGTGCCTCAAGTGCCTCACCCTTTCTGTATACATCTCAAGCTTCTAACCCACCGGTCTATATGACTGAGGCTCCTAACCCTATGTATATATTCCGCATCCCTCCTCATCATCTATTTGTATAACCTGGCTGAGCTCAAGCTCCTCACCTCTCGGCATATACCTCAAGTGCTTCATCACCCTGTGTATATGCCTCGAGTTCCAGCTCTCCCTGTGTATATATTCCTCAAATCGATCCTTATTGTATAAACCAGCTGTAGCTTCCTGAAGCCCCTCACCCTGTATATATGCCTCGAGCTCCTACCTTGTACCACCACCACTAACACTACCACCACCACCACCAGTACCAGTACTACCGCCACCAGTACCACCACCACCACCAGTACCACAACCACTAACACCACCAGTACTTCCACTAACACCACCACCACCACTAGTACCACCACCAATACCACCACCACCACCAGTACCACCACCACCAATACCACCACCACCAGTAGCACCACCTCCAATACCACCACCACCACCAGTACTACCACCACCACCACCAGTACTACCACCACCTGTACTACCACCACCAGTACCACCACCACCACCACCAATACCACCACTACCAATACCACCACTACCAGTACTACCACCACCAGTACCACCACCACCAATACCACCACTACCAGTACTACCACCACCAGTACCACCACCACCAATACCACCACCACCACCAATACCACCACCACCAGTACTACCACCACCAGTACTACCACCACCAGAACCAGTACCACTACTACCAGTACTACCACCACCAGTACCATCACCACCAGTACCATCACCACCAATACTACCGCCACCAGTACTACCGCCACCAGTACCACCACCACCAATACCACAACCACCACCACCAATACCACCACTACCAGTACTACCACCACCACCAGTACTACTACAACCAGTACCACCATCACCAGTACCACCACCATCACTACCACTATCAGTACCACCATCACCAGTACCACCACCACCACCACCAGTACCAGTACTACCACCACCAGTACCACCACCACCACCAGTACCACAACCACTAACACCACCAGTACTTCCACTAACACCACCACCACCACTAGTACCACCACCAATACCACCACCACCACCAGTACCACCACCACCAGTAGCACCACCTCCAATACCACCACCACCACCAGTACTACCACCACCACCACCAGTACTACCACCACCTGTACTACCACCACCAGTACCACCACCACCACCAGTACCACCACCACCAATACCACCACTACCAGTACCAACACTACCAGTACTACCACCACCACCACCACCACCACCACCAATACCACCACTACCAGTACTACCACCACCACCAGTACTACCACCACCACCAGTACTACCACCACCACCACCAGTACTACCACCACCACCAGTACTACCACCAATACCACCACCACCAATACCACCACCACCACCAATACCGCCACCACCATTACTACCACCACCAGTACCACCACCACCAATACCACCACCACCAATACCACCACCACCAATACCACCACCACCAGTACTACCACCACCACCAGTACCACCACCACCAGTACTACCACCACCACCAGTACTACCACCACCAGTACCACCACCAGTACCACCACCACCACAACTACTAGTACCACCACGACCAATACCAGTACTACCACCACCAGTACCACCACCACCAATACCACCACCAGTACCACCACCACCAGTACTACCACTACCACCAATACCACCACCGCCAATACCACCACTACCAGTACTACCACCACCAGTACCACCACTACCACCACCAGTACCACCACCAGTACCACCACCACTACCACCACCACCAGGACCCTCACAACCCCTCACCCTCCCAACCTCTCACTCTCCCAACCCTCTCACCCTCACACACCATCACACCCTCGCCCTCACCCTCACACACCCTCACTCACCCTCACTCACTCACCCACTCACCCTCATACACGCTCATCAGCATAGCATAACAAAACATAGCATGGCATAACAAATAAAGCATAGGATACACAACCCTCTCACCCTCACCCTAACACACTCACCCTCACTCACCCACCCTCACCCACCCACCCTCACTCACTCACTCACCCACCCTCACTCACCCACCCTCACTCACTCACCCACCCTCACCCACCCACCCTCACTCACCCACACCCACCCTCACCAGCATAGCATAACAAAACATAGCATAGCATAACAAAACAAAGCATAGGATAGGAAAACATAGCATAACAAAACCCAACATAGAACAGTATAACAAAGCATAGCATTGCAAAACAAAACATAGCAAAACACAGCAAAGCATAGCATAACAAAACATAGAATAGTATTACAAAGCATAGCATTGCAAAACAAAACATAGCAAAACACAACAACGCATAGCATAACAAAGCATAGCATAACAAAGCATAGCATAACAAAACATAGCAAAACAAAACATAGCAAAACACAACAAACCATAGCATACATAACATAGCATAGCATAGCATAACAAAACACAACAAAGCATAGCATAGCATAACAAAACAAAGCTTAGCATAGCATAACAAATCATAGCATAACAAAACATAGCATAACAAACCATAGCATAACAAAGCATAGCATAACAAAACATAGCATACCAAAACAAAGCATAGCATAACAAAGCATAGCATAACAAAACATCTCATAACAAAGCATAGCCTAGCAAAACACAACAAAACATAGCATAGCATAACAAAACATAGCATGGCTTAACAAAACATAACAAAACATATAATGGCAAGCAAAACACAGCATAGCATACCAAACACAGCAAAACATAGCATAGCATAACAAAACATAGCATAGCAAAACAAAGCATAGCATAATATAACACACCAAAGCATAGCATAGCATAACAAAACATAGCATAACAAAGCATAGCAGAACAAAGCATAGCAGAGCAAAACAGCATAGCATAACAAAACATAGCATAGCATAGCAAAGCATAGCCTAGCAAAAGACAACAAAACATAGCATAGCATAACAAAACACAACAAAACATAGCGTAACAAAACAAAGCATAGGATAGCAAAACAAAACAAAGCTTCGGATAGCAAAACAAAACATAGCATAACATAACAAAACATAGCATAACAAAACACAGCAAAACAGCATAGCTTAACAAAACAAAACATAGCATGGCTGAACAAAACATAACAAAACATAATAGCATAGCAAAACACAGCATAGCATACCAACACAACAAAACATAGCATAGCATAACAAAACATAGCATAGCAAAACGAAGCATAGCATAATAAAACACAACAAAACATAGCATAGCATAACAAAGCATAGCAGAGCAAAACATAGCATAGCATAACAAAGCATAGCATAGCATAACAATACATAGCATAGCATAACAAAACAGCATAGCATAGCATAACAAAACAAAACATAGGATAGCAAAACAAAACATAGCATAGCATACAGCATCACTCAGCACCACCACAGCATCACTCTGTGGCACCACAACATCACTGAGCTCCACCACAGCATCAATCTGTGCAACCATTCAACAACAACTGGTTCAAATATGTTATCTCAATGTTTCAAGCTTTATTACAAATGTAACAAAAAGATGTTAATATTTGACATATGTTCTTGGATTTTCGTCACAATAAAATACACTGAACATAATCTTCACAAATGTTATTTACAAGAGTTTAAGCTATTGCCATTATAAATTACAATAACTTTTATTTAAGTATTAATTATTAAAAAAAATTAAAAACCATTGTTATTTGTAATATCAATACATGTAAGTCACGTAAATACAACACATATTGCATTACAAATGCTATAGGTGTCACATTTGCGAAAGTTATAACTATTGGCATGGTAAATGACAAAGCTATTAATTTCGCTATTTTCAAAAAACAAAACCTAAATAAAAAATTTGTCATTTACAATACCCATAGCTCAAACGTTCCTAATACGAGACCTATTGCATTGCAAATGCTTGTTTTTTTTTAGATCTCGTCTGTGACAGTGCACGCACGGCATGCGCTCACTCTAGCACACTCTTGCAAGAGATATTTGCATACAACAAGGGGCTTGCATCCCACCCATTGCTTAACATTTGTTGCCTTAATTGTCAGTCTTATTTGCTGGTTTCCAATTGGCTAGCGGTTGCTGGCTACACTTTCTCTTCTTTCAGCTGGGGCATGGATCAAGTACTGATTCTTCAGCTTGATTGCTGTCCCTCCGCTGATCGCCCTTTGATTGAGGTACTACTTTCATTTATTTTCTTCTTCCCTGTCGCCCTTGTTGAGCCTCTTGCCATTTGCACCTATGTTTTACTACACACACTTCAAAGACCCTTGTTACTTTGAAATGGATGTTTATTGTGACAGCAGATATTATCTGCTTCCAAATGTATTTTCACTAAGACCGAGAAATGGGTGCAATTGCTTTCTATATGTGATAGGATTAATTTCCAGATGTCATATTTTTTTATTTTTCACGCATGTGGACATTTACTGATTTGTTGAGAATCACAGGAGTGTTGTCCGAGACCTAACAAGCATTGGCAAAACTAGTAGATCGCACCTTTGAGACTGCTGGCTCTGCCATTGCCTGTTGTTCATCCTGTACAGCATGGACTTTGCAGACAGTGGCATTTATTTTGTAGCCATGCTGTATAGAAGCGTGGCTGCTGTGCAGCACGGCTAAAACATAATTATAAAAAAAAAGGACTATGCTACATCCAGAGCTAATACACAAAAAAGTGCACTCATCTAGCCGCACCATAACTTTCTTTTTTTTTAATTTCTTTTTTGCCACACTGTGAAGCAAATGCACTGCTGTACAGCATGGCTGCAAAACCATGCCAAAGGCATTTGCATATTGACTTTGCCAATGTTTTCTTTCTTTCACTTTTGCTTTCAGACCAAATTTCTGTTTACTTGTCTATATCAATATGTGTACTGGTGCTCATTGTTCCTATTTAGGTAAATTAGCACTTTTACACTTTTACAAGATCTGTTCTTAAAATTTTTCCTGTCTTATGTTGGCAATCCTTTTATGAGCAACAATAGAAACTGTTGAACGCATGACCCATTGCAAGTGTTTTCTTATTGTCTATGTTGTCGCAAACCTTTCGTCAATTCTAAACTTCTTAGTTTTGAGACCCTAGGTTGCAACTGCATGTACTGTTTGTTCTATAATACAACCATAACATTTCAACAGAGCTGAGCCAGCACAAGACAATTTAAGTTTGTTTTCCTGAAACTCACTTCGTTTTTTTCTCCAATTAGTAGCTGCAGCATAGTGAGAAAATCTGTATATTTTTCAGCTAAATTAAACCTCTTCTGCAACAAATGCAATCCATCTTGAATATTCAATCTTTGGACTTGATTATGACCCTGACGGACACACCACCTGCCGCTGCGGTGGCGGTTGCGAAAATGCCACCCCGCAGGTGGCATCCCAACTGTGGCATTGTGACATCCTTGTGGGGCTGTCGGTGTATCGGCAGTCAAGGAAAGAGCCTGCAACCAATGCCGGTCATACTGTAATGCCTCTGGACATTCAGGCAAATTGTTTCTGCGCAGCACAGTCTGCATAAGAAACAGTGCGCGCAACCTTACTGATAGCATGGGGGAACCCACAACTGCCATCTGTTAGCATGTCTCCAGGGCAAACTCGCCATGGAGACATGTTTGCACCTCAAAACCTGCCTTTCTTCTGACCTCTTCATGGCTTTGTCTTTGCCAGAAAAATGTTGGTGGAAAGGCAGGTCATGATCCTGACGGCAGTGTCAGTGCGGCATCGCCACTATTGACTGCCGCTATCCCCACTGCCGTGCTGCTGTTGGCGGAGGTAGCGGTTGGGAAGCGGGCTGACGGTGGTCTCACCACCCTCATTGTAATCCTGCGGTCGGACCTCCAGGTATGTGGCGGTCAGACTGCCAAAAAGTGACAGCAGTCCCAGGACCGCCAAAGTCTGTAAGTTCTCAATTAGATCTGTGTTTGTCCTATACAGTTTGGTTAATTGCAGCAGATCGTGAGTAGAACTTTCATCATATTAAAATCTATAGAGGGGCCTTCAACCCTTGGTGAGCAATGGTGAGCAGTTGAGTTGGAAACAAATTTGGGAGCAACATCCAAACCACAACAAAGCATATTGGAAATCACCCTCAAAGGAATTTTGGGAACTTCTGGAGCCACAGTGTGTTTTTAAAGCACATATGATCATTAACTTGGTAAAAAAAAAAATCTGAGTATTTAATGACCACTTAGGAAATTTAGCCACAAACTACGCCATGTTCAGTGACATTTTGTCGTTAACTTTGGTAGTAATGGAACACAAGGAATTTTGGGAGTTCGCCTACTATAAATATTTGGAATATGTAGTGAAAAACTGTGTGCTTTCCCAGCAATTTTGCGAAAACGTGTTAGGAATTCAATGTACATATATACCGGTATTTATATAACACAAACGTAGCGACTGCAAACAGTTTTGTGGGTTTCACAATGATGTCACATTTCTTATTGAGTGACATTTCACATATTTGAGAAATTGGGTTGTTGGTTGAGGAGGTATGAGCCCTTTTCAAGCAACAGCCACAGTCATCATAAGGGTGAGCCACAAAAGTCCAATGGCTGCTCCTCTGCAGTGGCAGAGGAGTGTTGCCCTATTGCCTGGCACAGAACCAGGAAACGAACAGTAAAACAATGCTGTAGCAACAGTATTTTTTGTTTGCCAGCTAGTGCCTGGAGGGGTGGGGCACAGGAGGGGAAGGAGGAGTGCTTTTGCACTCCCTAAATGCTCATGTGTGTTTGGCCGGCCATCTCAGGTTGACCAAAACACACATGCGCAGTTAGGTTTCTTCAGACCAGCTGCATTCAGCAGCCGGACAGGAGAACCCCCCACAGACTCCCTGCAGCAGAGGGGTTTGGCTGGGAGTCTGTCACAGGGGCTGCTGGGACCCAGGAAGAGGCCAGCAGGAGCAACGCAGTGCGGGAGGTGGGCAGTGGCCTCAGGTTTGTTTTTAAAATTATTATTAACTGGTCGTCTCGAACAACCTCGCTCTCCCACCCCCACGCACTCCCGTACCCACTCCACCACTACAACAGTTACTAAAGTAACCTGTGCCTAACCCTCTGGTAGCTAGGTACAAAAGAAGTCCACCTTAACTTAGAGGCAATGTGCAAAATAGTTATGCAGCACACAAACAATAATGAAGTGAAAACACGACGCAAGAAACATCATACACCTAATTAGAAATTAGTCAAATTCAGTAGAACCAGAGATATGCAATTTCAAATATTTTAGTGAATATATTGCCTAAAAGCATAACGCGGCACTTTCGGTTATCTGATGGAGCTAGACCAGGGGGAAAGTCACAAGTTCAGGCCGCCCGTAATGGAGCACAGGCCAGATACAGTGACCAGGTTAGTGCAGCTGCAAAAGTTACCTTATCAAAATGCAGCTGTGAAGGAGGCTTTGAGGAGCAGGGAGAGCATTGCGGATAGTCATCGATGGAGCGCTGAACAGGCTGGCCGTCACAAAGATTCTATTGAGTGTTGCTCGTGGTTGTTGCAGGAGTTTCACTTTGGGAATCCCCAGCGCAGGCTGTCTGTCTGTGCTGTAGTGCGAAGTGCAGATCCTATGTTGCCAGTCATCTTTGGTGGTAGCTGCAGCTCCAACAATCAGGTTCACCTGAGCTTCACTTTGGTAGTCGGTGTGGGTGGCAATCAAACAATCGGGATACTTTTCCCAAAAATGTATTCTCACGGGAATATTGCACAATACCCGATTTATTACTAACACTAACGAATATCATTAAATTAGTAGTGCACAGCACCCATTTAGATCAATTTAACCAACATATGACTTAGGCTAATAATCATATAAACACTGAAAATTTCCGACACTAAAACACAACAGATGGCCGGTATCTGAGGTCACATAACAATTTTAAACCCATTTCTCTCAACTGTATCCTGTACTTTTTTAATACCGGCTGGAGAATCTTCTTCCTTTCCTCGAAGAAGATTACACAATCCCTCAATAGATGGGCCACTGAATATTTCCTTCCCTGCTTACAGGGACATTGGACATGGCACCTGGCTACTTTGGATTTTAACCCCAATATTCGCCAACCCAGTTCAATTCCCACCTTTAGCCTCAGAATTTCATTCCATAAAGATTTGGCTGTAATTTTATATAAGTACTAAAATAAATCCATGCTCCTCTGCGAAGCTAAAAAGGGGATAACTGAACTCTTAACTTTGAGATACTAAAAGTCCTCTCTCCAACTGGTTTCAATAGCGCATCATCTGAGGTTGCTCTTTATTTCACTAACTTGAGCTACTGTACCTCCCTCAGTGCGCAAGTCAGGCGCTTCAAAATTTCCATCACAGGGTTCCTTCCTCCTAATGGGGAAGGTTGCCAATATATCAGCTAAAATTAGCACCTACAGTAAACGCCAGGTACTCCATATTTAATCTAGGAATAAAAGTGTAAAGCTCAGGTGTCCACCAGCCCACTCCAGGCTACAGTTCTCACCTCCCACCTTACGGCTTGAATCGTAGCATTTTTGGGTAAATCAAGGAGGAGTTTCAACAAATTACCTTCTAAGCCTTCCCATGAAACTTGCTTAGTCATTGACAGCACCTCTGCACCATAAAGAGTCCAGGGAATTAATTTGTCTTGTATTACGTTACTTAATGGATCAAAGGTATAGCTACCAAATTTGCTGTCGAACTTTTTCAGGCCGTTCACTATGGTTGATAGTACAAGTCTCTGGGAAGCCACATGTATATCCCACCTCAAATCACATGAAAAGATCATGCCCAGATACTTATACTCCCTAACCTGCTCAAACCGCACATTCCCTAAGAACCAAGCGTCAATTTATTTTCTAGACATAAGTGTTCAGGGCATTTAATTTTCTTTGGAGCCCTATAGGTGTTCGATCCCTCACCACCAGGTAATCTTCTTACAAAAGGCAGCTAGAATACCGGCCCCCAATCTTTGAGAAGTAACTGTGTATATCATATAACGTCTGGGGGAGGTCCGCAATGAACAAACTTACAACAGAGGTGCTAAAACACACCCCTGCCCTAAGCCATTCTCAGCCGTGATTTTCCTCGACCCACTTACTTGTCCGTCCATATTAACTTGGACCCAACTGCCACTATGCAGTTTCATCACAAGGTTTAACAGGGCTTCAGATATATTCCATTGCTGAAGTTCCAGTGTACTTCTGTTCACACTGTTGAAAGCCGCTTGGAAGTCAACTAAGCAGCTGCAAAGGCCACCTACCGACTTCATTGACTTCCTTGCAACCCCCCACAGCATGAAACAGTGGTCCATTGTAGAATGCTTTGGCCTGAAGCCTCCTTTTTCCACAGGGATTAGTCCAGAGTCAAAAGCTCAAGAAGGTAGGTGCTTTAACAATGTATGACTATAAAGTTTAGAATAAACATCAAGGAGTGAAATCAAACGATAGTTAGCAGGCTGATCCAATTGCCCTTTCTGTGAATGGGCTTCACTATTGCTCCTTTCCAATAGTCTGGGAGGATGCCTGTTAACGTTACCCATTTGAAAGAACTGCCGTTTATGCTGCTGTTCCTGACGCTGGTGTAGAAATTCTCCCCGAGCAGCAGCTCACGATCCCTAATTTACTGTTGCCCAGCTGGTTAAAAACTCTGCTACACTAAGCAGAGTGGAGTTTTCTGCACATCGCAAGCTCTGCCTAGTTCGAAGTGAAGACAACTCCGCAAACTCCTCGAACGGAGTGGAGTTCACCACCCAGGCCTATGAAGAACCCACACATTAGTCCCCATTTCTTAGGAGCCTTCTTAAATATTATTGATTGGAGCTCATCCGGGCCACCAGCCCTAGAGGGTTTCAACTTATTGATGATTTCGGACAGCGTTACCTCTGTCTGAGTGCTTGCAATCCCTTCTTCCTCCACTTCAGAGCTGTCCCAGAACAATTGCAAATTCTCAGAGTTTCCAACACTATATAGCAAATCTATAAAACTGTACCAATCTTCCTCACTTTTCTGAGCCTCAAGGGATGACAGTGATGAAAGAGTTACAAAACTCACAAGCCACTAAAAGCTTTTACTATTTTTATCAACAATGGCAGATAGCATTATATCCCAATTTGACCTGTAAAACTCTCTTTTATGGGCACATAAGTTTCAATAGGCGATTTCTTCAGCCGCCATTGCGGTTCTTAAGCTGACATTACTAGAATTTGAAAATGGCGACTGCTCCTATTTGCCACTCTTCTACCCTCCCGACAATCATCATCAAACCAGCTATTTTCTTTACCTCTTGTACTTCTAACTGACTGAGGGCTTCCCTTGAAGTTGGCTAGCAATTGCTTCGTTAACCTATAATACCAATCCAATGCATCTTGACCTGCTTCTAGGTGTGTATGCTCGAATTCTATTGAAGAAAGAGCCTGCAATACATCTTTGTTAGTCAAATCTTTAATTATTTTATGATAATCTACTTCAAGAGACGAGATGGCACTTGGCAGGGCAAAAAATCGCCTTTGAACTCCAGACTGAGGGCAAGAGGATCACTAGGCCCCATATCTAAAACTCTAAAAATGTATTCAATAGAATTTGCGCACTGGAAGCAACACATAGTCAGTGGGCAAATTACTGGTACCATGTTTGAAAGTTCTCACATCAGGAATATTGTCATTACATTGACCATTAACTTTGATCAGGTTCAGTTAAACGAAATGAGACCAGGCCTCGAAAAATCCACTCGCCTACTCCCATTTGCGAGCCAGATTTAATTAGGACGATCTATTTTTATGTCCTACTCGCCCTTTCTGGTGAGTAGCAAGACAAACTGACTTTTGACCTCTGTTTCTGAAAGCAAAGCAAATGGGACAAGATAGCATGATTTAAATGCATCTTTATTGCTCACAAAGTGAATGAGCAATAAAAATGCCTCCAAATCTGGTTAACTTGTCACATTTGTTCCCAGAGGTCAATTACATTACAGTAAGGTCGAGTAGATATTTTAAGTTACTAGACCTGCAGGTCTAGTAACAGTTTTTTGATTTTTTTGAGCCTTGGAGACAGAACCTCCACATCTCCTTCCCTAGGATTTCAGAACAAATACATTCAGGAATGTTTAACGCTAGCCATACCTCTTTCATAGCCACACCAAGCTCTTCAAAAGTTGATTTTTCATTAAAATCCCCCCTACCACCAATGAAGCATTTGGATAATTACATATCAATTTTTCCATATCATTAACCAGATTCAGCAGTTCACACTCAGGCAGGGGCGAATTGGAGGAACCTACACATTAAAACAGATCATTTGTTTTAACTCCTCATCATTCGTGAACAAATCAATTAAACAAGCAAGTGCCCATACACAAGTAGTTTGGAGCTTTGTTACCTTCTTCCCACAGCGGACAGATACCAATAAAAGCAATCCACCCACTGCTCTCCCTCTTAACAAGGCCTTGGCATTTCAAGCTAAAGCAACAAATCCCTCCACTACAGGGCACTCCAATAAGCAGGTCTCTTGGAGGAACAATATAGGGTAATTTGTTGAGACCTATCCATGATTTTCCATTTCTTTAAACGATTTAAACCTATGAATGTTCTAAACCAGGACACAACCTGGAGGTGGATGACCTGACACCTACCATGCAATTTTCTCACCCCCCCCCGCTCCAAGCAGAAATGAAGCGACCCTCTGTGTTTTTGAAGGGGTACCTCTTTGTTCTCTGGGGGATATACCCCATGCCACCATATCTGCTTTTCCTTCTATGCTCATCTAACAGAGGGCGGTGAAGGCAATGAGACACATTTTTACTCCTTATGTCAAGGACTCTATCATTATGGAACTTTATAGTAACTATACTTTCTTGCGAACCATCTCGTTCCCACCACTTCTTCTAGCACTTATTCTCTGTCCTACACCATGGGGCCTCGCAAGAAAAACCTGGTTTCATTTTAACCCTCCATGGGCCTTGTAAGAAAAACCTGGTTACATTTTAACATTCCATGTTCATTTACAAATGGCAGTAAATCAGTATAAGAACCCTCCCCCGGTTTGCCAACAGGTACAAGCATTGCCTCACTTCCGTAACTAAGACAATGCCATTTTATGCCAAGGCTGAGCCAGAAGACTCTACTAAGTTCCTTGTCTCCATTGGAACAAACAGTACACTGATTAGTTCTTCCCCTGCAATCTTCCTGAAACCAACCAGCGCAAGTCCTTTGAAGAAATCTTCCTTACTCTTTTAATATTGGCAAATATACTTGGCAAACTTGATCTATTAAGGAGTTGACTAACTGAGTTCTGTGTTTTCCTGTTAGATTGTCAACTTTAGGAATAACAGTGGTGGTGCCAATTGCTTACAGGTGCTTGGCCTCCTAACTGGACTAGGGAGAAGTTGTTTGAACCAACAAATGGTTTTCTTTTGTCAGTCTTACTGCTATGATGTGCAGAGTTACTTGGAGATCTCCCCTTCGAATTTTAATACTTTTAGTATTTTTAATGTTTTTTTAGTTTTTTTAAATTGTTGTCCCCAGAAACATCTTTTGCCACTTTTGAGCATTCCTTGATTTGCCCTCTCCCTTTCTCTGGAAGTTTCCTTTGCTTCACTTGCCCTTAGTGGTTGATATCTTACACATCTTAAGGGTCGCCCTTGGAGCTGGAGGCTTGGGAGTCTGGCTCAGGGACTCTGCACCACATGACCTCAAACAGCCCTTATGCTTTCTGCCTCCTATCCCTTCTTGAACCCTCTTTCTCACCCCTGTACTCAACAACATAGTGAGGCTGCACTTAGAACCCTTTGTTTCCCAAATGCACTTCCTGTTTTTAAAACTAGGTCGGGCCATCTAGAAATTTGTATCATCATTTACAGTGCAAGTAGATAGATGGACCCCTTTAGGGGGAGGGGTGGGAGAAGGGCTAGAGTCGGGAATAACACCATTTAAATCTCCTCCCAAGATCACATCTGTAGAACCATCCCTTAGATTTACTAATACTTTCAAGTAGTTGGAGAAGCTTAACATTTTGAATTTTTTTTTTTACACCAATGCCTTTAACATTCCCTGAAAGTTTATTTGCATTAGGGAGAGGACATTCAACATTGAGTCTTGGGTGAAATCAGAAACATTTTCCAGGGAATTTGTCTTGTTTTTTATTTCATGTTTACCATGCTTATCTTCATTATCGTCATCATTCCCCCTCATAGGCCTAATCATCGATTCCTCACACTCCTCGTACATGGTAGAAAGATAACATTCAGATTGCCCATTACACATTTGCCTCAATCAAGGCTACACCAGACCCAACTACTCTTATAATTATTGGAGAGGATGAAGACCTTGGCGTTCTGACTCCTAGGGCTCCCCCTTCTACCCTTGAATACCCTCAATCAGGTTAGAGAGCCTTAATGACTCTAGGTACCCCAGACATTGTCACACATCAAGCGGGAGATTTTGGGGCTCAGCAATGTCTCTTTTTCCATTTTTTCCGCAGGTTCCACAAGGGAGGGAAGATTAACTATGGGGGCCTCATGCCTCCTAGCACCTCTTTCTATTCCGCCAGAGATAAATGTCTTCTCCGACAGAGCCATTCTCGACATCAATATAACATTGTTTCTGACCACAATAAAAATACTCTCCCCCTCAGCCAATGAGGGCATTGGGCTTTTCTGACTTTAAAATGTTTTGCAAGAAAATCCTGCAAGGAAGACAATAACCCAGCAACTGCCCTGACTGACTTCTGCCTACACGCTAAAGACTGGGCTCTTTTGGCCTCAGAGGAAAGAGGAACAGGGATGGCAGTAGTCATGGTGGTCATAGTAAACTCAACAGAGAGTCAACTTCCTAGTGAAATCAATGTAAACTTCAGCCTTGAATCCTTATTTGGACAGAAACCTCAACTGAGTCTGCTTGACCTACCCAAGGGAGGGAGCTTAATGAGATGATCATGATGATCCTCCTGGAGGGACAGCAGGATCGCAGCAGTCAAACTCTGAGACAGAGAGTGAGACAGGGAGCCACAACACTTAAGTGGTCACAGCCTGCCCACCCTCCTGTGGATTCTGCTGACAATCCATCATCACTATAATTGGAGGCAGGTAGGGGACAAATATAAGGAGCATTGGCGTCCCCAGTGCCCCCAATGGTTTCTTTAATGCCAGCCAACATGTTGAGCTCCCCTGAATTAGCAACCCCTCTTTGCTTTTGAATAGAAGCGGAGATCACAAAGACATCTGAGGGTAAGGACGATAGGCACCGGGTGCCCCAACAGCGCTCTATGCCCATCTCCTGGGCGTTCTCTGATGGCACTTTTATCCCCTCTCAGCTGACCAAAGTAGTCAGCCCACTTCTCCTTCCTCTTGGCCTCAGTATATGCTCTGCATTGTCATATGTTCAAGAATCATAGGCTATGAGTTTGCCAAGAACAACAGTTTTTCATGAATGCTGGCGCCAACAGTTCCAATAGTTGCAAGAGTTGATTTATTGCTATCTTAGGGACACATTACGATCGCGGTTTTCCCGCATCCTCCGGGCCGGCGCAAGCCACCGCCGGCCCGGAGGATGCGTGAAAACCGCTGGGGAGGCACAAAAGACACACTGCCAAATTAGGATGGCAGTGGGTCTCAAAATCGGTCCACAGCTTTTCCGCCGCGGTTGCCTTCCGACCGCGGCGGAAAAGCTCTAACATGGCTGGCGGTGTCTATCAGACACCGCCAGCCATATTAGGATGCCGGAAAACAGATGCCTTTCCGCGGTGGATTCTCCGCCTTGGAAAGGCATACAGTGATTTCTTTGGGGGCCCGTTGCGGGCACCCAGGGTGATTGGAGGGGTGGGGGGTGCACATGGGGGGTACCTATGGTACCCCCTGACATTTGCGTGCACGAAGCGGCAGGCACCGCGCGGTGCCTGCTGCTTTGTGCATGCAAATGCTAAGCATGCATATTTAACCTTGCGGCGGGTGCTGCTTCAAGCAGCACCCGACGCAATGTTAAATATTGAGGATGTGACCGCCAGGCTGGCGGTCACATCCTAATTGCACTGGAGGGACCGCCGCTGCCCCTGCGGACGGTCCCTCCTCCTCTAGGGTGGCGGACGGACGCAGGTCAGTCCGCCATCCTAATGAGCCCCTTAGTTGGTAACGCTGCCATCCAGTAAAATAGCACAGGGAGGAGAATCACTCAGTCAAAGTACATAGGTAGTAACAGCAAAGGGTGCCAGAACTGTAGTGTAGTTCCTATTATCCCAATAGGCTCTGCGCATTGGAATAATACCTTCAATAGTATAGGCCTAGACAGACGTTAACTAGGTCTACTACTGTCTATATTAGACTTAAAGTTTTGGGTTTGCCAGCTAGCTCAGAGTTCACTAGAAACTTTCTCGAATGTTCAGGAAGGAATTAACTTCCCTGATTAGACAAGAAGGGATTTAGTTTCTGACAACCATAGAACATGACAACTTTGCTCTCCCCTAATCAAGAGTGTATCTCGAGAGTCGTTTGAACAAAAGGCAATTTATTTTACTCAGTCAGTACGTGCATTCTTAGTCTCATCAGAATGTAGAGAAAAGGAAGAGACGGGCGTGTTCAATAAAAAGGTGTTATTTATTGATCAGTCTCTTTTCTCGTACAAGAGAAATGGATCGATATTATTGCAATACTTATGGTTAAGTAAAGTGCATACATTAGAAGCAGAAGTATAAAATAATACTGTAAAAACATTGATATGGTTTCTAAGCCATATGAAGGTTTAAAATGAATAAAATATATTACATACACATATACATTTGACTAAACGTACTCAACTGGTGTTTCTAAATAAGCCTACCCCGTGTACCTGACCTAAGTCTAATACGTGGGCGGGAATAGAAAGTTACAGTTTAAGTTAAGTTTGTTTTTGCCAAGTGACTGACTAAAGAATTCTCTGTGAGGGGTTATTCAGTTCTGTACCTGGAAGTTAGGATGAATGAGGGATGGTATCTCTCTTCTCTGCTCTCGATATTCCAGGCTGCCTGCGAGGGCTACCCGGAAACGCCGGTGCTGGATTTCTCGGCAGGAGAAAGCAGCGCGTCTCGTTCTCAGCGCGTCAGGAAGGCGGGGCTGCGCCAGCGGGGTCTGCTCTGCTCTGGGCTTCGGCAAGTATGGCTGCTCCGTCTCGTCACCACCGCGTGTGTTTGCATAGGGCAATATCGGTAATATTTATACCTTTAAGGTGCCGAGATTGACGTAAGAATGGACATAGATACGTCAATAAGGATGTCATACGACCAGGTCGTTAGCACATTCTTTTGCTGAAGTTCTCGGTGAAATCAAAACAATGGCCGCAAGGTTTTTCCCAGGTTGTCATAGGTTTGATTGGTTATGAGAACTCCGTATGCCTTATCAGGGGCTGGAGGAATATCGCTTGTCTAATTAGATCGCAAGCGTTATGACCTAATCAGATAACACGTTCCTGTGCCGTAGTGTGGCTTCGTCAGATAACGGTATCTGCATCATGGGGGTTTGCTGCCTCATGGGCCGACTGCTAGTTAACTTGTTGGTTTGTTAACCAGAATAGGGTCAGGAATAGGGGGATCGATTCAGAACCTATAGGAATACATCACACCCACTCCACGCTAACTATGGACATATTTACTAATCTATGCATAGTAAAACATAGTACAATATATTTATAAAGTATTGTGTATACCTTACCACCCCAAAATACATAAACGCATTTTGAAATTTCCAAATATACGGAAGAAATGCAGTCATATGTATAGTATGCACTCAAGCTGTAGAATAATGCTAAAGTAATAACGCATTTGTATACATTAATGCTATTTGGTATATGAGATTTACACATGAAATGGCTCTTAATACAGAAAAAAGGTTCGAGACCACTTCATCACAGAATATAATACAATGAACATACCAGCGGGCAGCTAATGTCTATAAGCTATAAGTCTATAAGCTATCTAAGTTTAGAA
Source organism: Lissotriton helveticus (assembly GCF_964261635.1). Classification (NCBI taxonomy): domain Eukaryota; kingdom Metazoa; phylum Chordata; class Amphibia; order Caudata; family Salamandridae; genus Lissotriton; species Lissotriton helveticus. The sequence goes on from NC_136063.1 coordinate 682,722,029, forward strand.
ATCTTAGTTCTCCAAGAATAGTTCTTACTTTAAGCAGAAGATAGTGTCCCGAAAAATATGCAAAAATATTTTGGGGCTGCTGAAAAAATGCTGTCCGTGAACTGGAGGGAAAAGTGTTCATGTGCTTTTAGTATTAAAGTTGAAGGCCAAATTCAGGGAACGCTGTGTACGAGTTTGTTCAAAAGTCTCTATTTCTGTTCTGGTGAGAACATCATATCATTTAGGCTTTCGAAAAAGTTGTCAACAGCTTCCTGGGAGAGTTCCACTAACTCGGAAATAGGTGTAACCATGCATTCATGTGCATGGTTGTCTCCATTGACATTCTGATTTGAATTGCTGACAGAAGGTCGTACCTGATCGATGCTGCTTTCATCATGAACTTCACTACCCCTTAATCGTAGGGGTGAAGCTTCCACGAATGCCGTCATCAGGATTGGTAGCCGTTGAGGGCAGCACAAAGCATGAACCTTGATTGGGCTCAACAATGTTTCTGCATCCATTGGCGCATCCGATTGTAGCGTCAGACAGGTGTCTAACACGCATTCTTCTCCGCATAGCAGGCACCTTAATACAGGTAAAACACATCGTTGCCACATAGGTCGAAATGATAGAAACCAAGTCATGTTCAGGTCTCTAAGCCGGGATAGTCCCAGGATTCTTGATATCCGGTCCCGGTATCCAATGGCTAGGATTGTTTCTTCCCTTGTCGCAGGTGTTTTGTCTGTGAAATGGTTTGCCATAACGAAAAATAAGGACTAGGAATAGGATTCCTGCAATCAGTCCTAGAATGAGGGGAAGTCCGCCAAAAATCGAATGGACGAAGTCTGGAAAAATACCCAGTATGGCTTTGAATGGTGTTAATGCCATCGAAAATACTGTCTTAAATACTTGTGAGACCCCACTGGTATCAGAAATATTTAAGATTTCATTCAGGATTTCTGCGAAATGTATGGGGGAATTAGTTGATAACAATGAATGTATCTCTGCAGTCGTCCTTGCGACTTGGAGATCATACGTTTCTTTTGATGACGTGAGCCTAGTAGGCGTCTGAAGAAGCACTGTTTTCATTCTGCTTAAAGTATCTATTCGAATAGAAGTAATTTTCAAGTTGGGCCATGCCCTTGCCTCCCTGTCTGGAAAGGAGCTGGGGAACAATGAGTGTCCACAGCACTTGACCTTCGCAGTCGTAGTTACGAGATAAGGAGTCCCGGGCATAAGACTACAGCATCTGCGGTCTACAATTAGAATGTAACTCCCATTATAGAGTCTTTGAAAGAATGGTTCTATCTCTGTTGCAGGTGTGCCTTGCTGGTGACATGAAAGGTTATTTGAGTTCCCTTCACAGGCTCCGTGCAAACTAATTCCGTTACACAGAAGTGTACCGCTTAGTGACATTGCACAATTATTGCCACTAAGAAACACTTTCTGTCCTTTATTACTGACACATGCATGTGAATAGGGCAGGTTCCATGTTGTTTTTATGTACCCTTTTCCCAATTTCTCGTACATGCCAGCCTGTATATATTTTTGGCAGTATTGAAACCTGAAGGTTGAAATTGGAATATTTATTATTCCATGTATTATCCATTCACTGACAGGTCGTTCTGACATTGTCACTGGTAATCTCTCAAGTTTCTCAATGCTCAGGATTGTATAATCAGCTCCCTTTTGGGCCATACTGATTTGTCTATCAGTAAGGTTAAAGATATAGAATAGTGACGTTGTGTTGATTAAACGCCAAGGCACATAGCCTGAACGCAGATTTGTAACGTCCAGCCAAGCTGTACAATAGAACGCAATTGGGACTGACCGCGTTGTAATAACAGTAAGTCTTGCGATAATATGTCGATTGCTAAAGACACAATGCTGTCCAAAGAAAAAATTCTGGAGGACAGAGTCATTAACCCATTGTCCACTACAGAAAGTGATTTTTCCAAATTAATACGGTCAATTTCCCGTATTCTCTCTGCTGTTTCAATTTGAGTAACCTTCCAGGCCTCATTGTATGCTGCATATACAGAGGCTGCTATGAATCGCTTGTGACGCTGTTTGCGTGGTCCCATAGTGAAATCACGCAAGTCAGCACCATCAGTAAGTAAAGTTAGGTGTTGCTTAATTTCTGCCAGTGTGGAAGTTTGTAGCCAGTGAAGGCATAATTTGCCCACACTGTAGGTGGTTATTATCCCTGGGTGATGTCTTTGAGGATATCTAGGGTCTGGCCTGGTCATTTTGAACCCCTGTGTTTTGTTCAGGAATCTGTCTTGACAGTTATTAGTATCTGTGGGCCAGATCAACCACTGTTTCCAATCAGGATGTGTTCTGTTTTGGTTTAATACATAATTTACGTCTATCTCCTCATCTGTAGAGGTATTGCTGTACATTGTTGGTTTTGGAATAGACGGTTTATTTAAGTCTTTAATTTTGGCTAGGCCAAGACAGGTAGTTTGTTGAACAGTGTCATTTAAAAATATAATTTGTTCTGGGATCATGCAGGCTCTAAACAAAGATTCTATACCCTGTACTTGCCATTCTTTTGTGCCCCAAACACTTTTCAATTCAACATTTTTGTCCCAATAATCAAAACCAAAAGTATTCATTTGTTCAAAGAATGAGTCCGAATATATCAATTTTGTGTTTGTTATCATGGTCTTTGTCCCTGTCTTATTTGACAATTTGAAATAAAATGTTTCAGCATTACTTATGTTAAAACCTGAAAAGTATGAATATTTGTCGTAAACGGTTCTTGAGCTCCCTTTTGGAGGTGTTGCACAATGTTCCCATTGATTATAATTTAAAACATTTCTAGGTTGTGCAGATCTATGTAGAAAATGGTTACCATAATGGTTAAAACAGTACATACTATCATAATTTGTAGAACCCTGCAAATAATCATGTTTGGTAAATTTAGCAGACATTACTAAGTCAGACATCATATTATTAATGCTTTCAAAGTCCCAATCATCAGCAAATGAGCTTGGTTTTACAAAGTCACTCAATGAGATCTTAATTTGGTGTGGATATTTCAGGATTTCGACCGGACCATAAATTTCATAGTCTGTGTTGTCCCATGCTACCCCACCCGGTATAGGATTGGCTGTGAAGTTGGCTGAAGAAAGTTCTCTTTTCTCGACGTGTGAAGATGTGTGTGGTTTGAGGATCAAGTTGATTTTCTGACTTGCTGTGTCCATTTTAGCATATTTTCCCTCAATGAAGCGTCCCAAAGTTAGTATCATGATGAGCCAAAGTATGAGGATAAATGCACCAAAACCCACCCAAAATTCGAGCCATGGAGAAACCAGATATGTTTCTTTCAGTTGTTTCAAAAGTTCCTTAGCTTTATCTTTAAAGGTTTTTGATGATGGCTGTGTCTTTGATTCACTGAAGCCTTCGGAGGAATCATCGAAGTTTATGAAGTAGCCGGATGCAGTTCTGTCAATTGTTCCAATTGGTTCAGGATCACTGTTTCTTGCATTTGCACTTGGTACTTCATTATAGATTGGTGTGTCTCTGCTAAATGTTTTTATTTGGGTTTTCAGAGGTCTAAGTTCCATTGCATTGTTGCATAGTCCTTGTTGTTCTTTTGTAGGTGTTTCGAAAGTGATTAACCTCTTTGTTAGAACCTCTGTACTGGTAGCAAACATTGGTGTTCTGCTACTTATTGGGAGTCCACTTGGCCTACTATTTGTTATCGGCCACATGATTGTGGTTTTACCAGGTCGATGGATACAACTCGGTTCTCCTTTTTACCAGCAAGTGGCGGTAGTACAACTGATCTTGTCCCGTTGACAGACAAGACAGGAACTGCTTTTCTGTAAGAAGGCCCAAATTCCTTCTTTACCGCGATCTTTTCTCTGACTAGATCCCCGACTTTTGGAATCCAGACAGGTCTTGCTGGGACAGGTGGTGGTTCTTCAGTGGTTGTTGGCTGTTGTTTCAACTTTATGTTGCTCAGGTCTTTTCTTGTTTTGTTTAAGTCCTGCAAAATAGCCAAACGGTCTTTGATATCAAAGCTTTTTTCTTTCACCACTGAAGTCTGACTATCAAGGTCAGAGATCAACATCCTAGTTCCAAATAATAATTCGTACGGACTGAATCCCTTCAGAGAATTTCTTGGCAAGTTATTTAGACTACGTTGGACACTTATTAAATGTTTGACCCACCCAGCTCCCGAACCTAATACCTTTGCCGTTATAGATTGCTTTATGTCACGGTTTTTTCTTTCAACAATTCCGTTCCCCTCAGGGTGAAATGGACAAGAGTACCGCAATGCCACGCCCATGCTGACCATGGCCTCCTTATAAGCCCGAGAGCTAAAAGCAGGACCGTGGTCTGAATGCAGCATGCCAATTGCGTATGTGCCGATAAAGACTCGCAAATCTTTTATAACAGTTCTGGCGTCAGCCGTTCGCTGGGGCCACATCCATATGAATCTCGTACATGAGTCCACTGCAACCAAGATATATTTATAGTTACCATCCCTTTGTAAGGGACCACAGTGGTCTAGGTAAACACAGGCTAATGGTTTATCCGAGATTAGAAGGGGCGTCTGTGCTGGACGTCTCACCGTTGATACTTTCATTTTTTGACATATTTCACATTCTAAAACATAATTCCTTGTTTGTCTTCTCATTTGTGGCCACCAGTATCTCTGTTTTAATAATGATACTGTGGCTGAGACGCCAGTATGTATAGAAGCAAGCCCTTCGTGTGCCGCTATTATAAGTCCTAACCTATGTTCCATGTTTGGAATTGCCCTATCCCCCACTCCAGGGATTCGAGCAAAAGGAACATTGTTTGTATCAGTTATGTATGAGTATTTTACAGGAAAGCCTTTCGGGAGTGTTTCTATCGAATCCTTTTCTGTAGCGCTGACAGCTTGTAATATTTCGCTGTCTATTTTTGTTTTTGACCGGGTGATGGCAGCTACGGAAGCCGTTTGCACAGCTGCCTTCGCGGCCTCATCAGCCAATTAATTCCCTGCAACGTGAACGCCATCACGTTGATGACTTAGCGTATGTATCACGTGAGTCTTTGGTAGTTCTTTTTGTAAAAGAACTACTTGTTCCCAGAGCATTTTATGCTTGATTGTGCCACCTTTCGCATCCTTGAAACCATTCTGAAGCCAGATCTGCAAGTATTCATTGTAAGACTGAACGCAATAATACGAATCGCACACTATGAGTGTGGGGAATTCTCGATCGGTATTTTCAAGCGCCATCTTGAACGCCATTAGTTCAGCTCGCTGAGCTGTACAATCTCCTAAAGATTGTGTTTTAGTGATTGATGGTTTAAATTTTCCTTCGTGCCAGCGACCTTTAACGATCGCGCACGCAGCACTGTAAGCTTGCTTACCCCCCACTGCGGGTTGTGCTGATCCGTCTGTATATATTATACAGCCGTAGTGTTCTAGAGGCAGAATTTCGGTCGGCGGAGGACATTCAAATTCATATTGGAGAAATTCTTGTGTTTTTAAGTAAGGATCAAATTCGTACGCCACGTCTGTTGCAGCAAGAGAATTAGCCCATTGTATCCATCTCGGATGGAGCGCTTTAGCATTCGGAATGCTTGCTTTTGTTACAGCCTCTAAGGCTGGTATCGGTGTCACGATTATTATTCGTTTAACTTGTGCCAGGGCTCGTTCTTTTGCTATAGCTGTCTGTGTTGCAGTTAGTATTTTTTCCGTTGGGCTGAATTTCATTTCAGCCTTAGTGTACAAGTGTGATTTGAATGCAATCGGTACCTTTTCTCCCTCATTAGAGGTCAGGTATGTGAATCCGCATCTCCCTGGGATGACTCGAATCACAAGATTGCGTGTGTTATCACGTGTTTCTAATTTTGTTTTAACTAGCATGTCTGTTTGTAAGGATCTCAGAATTTCTGTGTGTATTTGAGTCCAATTGGATCTTTTAAAATCTGGTTTTATCAGATCATAAAGGGGTTTGACCCTTTCTGCGTAATTTGCAATATATGTCCTTCCGAAATTTAGGAAGCCTAGAATTGACTGTAGGTTTTTTAGTGTTCTAGGTGCTTGGAGGACGGCACATTTTTCTAGAAAATTGTCAGCCAGGCTTTTACCTTCACTTGATAATTCATATCCTAAGAACAGGACTGTCAGATGGGCAATTCTGGATTTTTTAAAGTTGAATTTGTAACCCTCTGCTGCGAACCCAAGTATTATGGTGTTCACTCTCTTCAAGTGAGTCTCCAAGTCATCATCTGTTAAGTATATGTCGTCGACATACGATAATGCTTCGTCGTCATATATTTGTAGTAATTCTGTTACTCTCGCTGAGAATACCCCCGGGCTGTTTTTGTACCCCTGGGCTAACCGACAGAATTGTTTTTGAGTGCCATTTATTGAGAACGCAGACAAATATCTGCTCTCTGGTGCTATGTTTTGACAAAAGAATCCATTAGAAATGTCTAATGTTGTTTTGTATTTTTTGCGCACTATGTTATTCATTAGTGCAGCACTATGCAAATTTTGCACTGCAAAAGTTTTGCAACATGAGTTAAGGTGTCGGTAATCCAAAACTAGACGATATGAATTGTCTGGTTTGGAGACCGGAAACAAAGGGTTGTTCATTTGTGAGGTGCAAGTTTCAATCACCCCCTGGTATTCTAGCTGATCTAGGATTTCTTTTACCTGTTTTTTAGCTTCTTGCTTAATTGGGTACTGCCTTTGTGCAGTAGGTTGTGATTTTAACTGGATTTTGTGAGGTGGAGAGTCCTCATCCCATCCTACGTGATTTTTATATAAAGCAGGAGCTTGAGCTACTGCCCACTTTCTGGCAAGTGTGTATTTTTTATGAATTGGGATGTGATTTGAGAAGGCAGGCATAATTATTTCTTCGCCATGAGGGCACTCCCTGACAAACTCTGGTGGCCAGTCTTTTTCAGCTAGAAGGATGTCATAGCCCTTGGAGAGATTATCCCAAAATAGTCCCCTTATTTTTCTAGTCTTATCTCCCTCTATACGTAATGTTATTTCGTATATTTTGTGAGGTTTGCTAACTCTGGTGTCTGCAGTTTCCACTTGAAGATATTCATTCGTGTCCACTGTCTCCAGATGATTCATAAGGACTTTGCGAGCTATGCTCACTTCTGCTGCGCTGTCTAGCATTGTCTGAGCCCATTCTCCGTTTTTCAGTTGTGTCCTCAGTATTCTCGGCATTGTTAACTACCTTGATACTGGCTACCTTCTTTTTTGGAAATTGTAATTTCTTTTTTAGCTGAGCAGGTTCCTTGTCTTTGGACTTGGCGTGCTCTTCTTTGTTCTGATCGTCCTCTTCTTTCCGATTTCTGCGAGGAAGTCTGAAAAGATTGAGAGGGACGTGTATCAATGTCTTGATATCTATCAGGCTTTTTTATATTATCCCTATTTCTAAGGTTATATCTTTTCCCAGAGGGGTCACTCTGTGGTGACCTGTGTCTTTGGTTCGGAGATTTTTCTCTTCGCTCAGGAGACCTTCCTCTGGACTGGAATTTCTTTTCTTTAGGATTGGATTGTTTGTTTCCATCCCAGCTCTTTTTCTGTGATGTTGAGTTATTATTAAAAAATATTTTTTCAGGACTTTCAATCAGTTGTGGTTTTACTGGTATTCCACCTAAACTATCTCTACCTAGTTCCTCATAGGATTTTTCTATGATTCTGGCAATTTCAGCTGGTTGGTCTGCTATATCTGTCTCCTTTAACCTCTGGCGGATCGCCACGTTTGCTGCTTCACCTTTTATGTTGGCTAATAATATAGCCGAGACCTGCTTGAAGTCTTTTAGTAATTTCATACCAAGAGTTAAAGCGGGTTCTGGACCGTATTCGTCTTGAATTTGTTTTAGCACATCTGGTATTACCGAAATGGATGGAACACCGTGCGTTTTTGTGTAGATGGAAGCGAAGACTGTACCCCAAGTGTCACAGTCCTCAATGTGTGGTGCGATTCCCATTGGAAGACAGATAGTCAGAATCCTGTGTTTTTCTAATGGGGTGGTGTCAGGAAACACCGCCTCTATTTGGGTGATTTTCTGTGCCAACCAGAATGGTATTTGTTCCCGTTTAGCCGGTACTTTACCTAGGCAGGATTGTATGTTCTGTGGTGTAATTTTATTTGTGTTCCCCTGGTGAGGGGTCAGCTGTGGAATTTTAATCGCTGGCTGAATTGTTGAAGTCCGCATCACATACTGGACTAATTGTCTGTGTATTTTTATTAGTTGTTTTAGCTGTGTTAAAAGGTTTGCTGCAGACATCCCATCGATGTCTGGATGTGGTGTGTATCCGGCTAGGACCGGCCACGTTGCTCCTGGTCTACCTAAAGGACCGAGCCTGGTGATGTGATTATTATGTTTTAGGGCGCCATCAAATAAGAGCAGGTGCTCTTGAAATTTGAGTGGTACTTCCACCTCCTCGAAAGGAGTGTACGTTTCAGGAGGTTCCTCTATTTTGTAATAGTGGAAGTACTTTGTTACAGCATTTGCTGCTGGAAAATTTATCCATGAATAGTATACCTCTGTCTGCCGATATTCGTGTGCCTCAATTACGAATATGACTGTGCCACCTCTAGGTGTAAGTCCGTTTTCTATAAGTTTTAAGGTTATAGATTTCCTTTTGATGATCGGGATGAGTATTATCTCCGGGTCTGCATTTTGTAGTGCAGTATCAGCTTCTGCGAGTTCAGTTGCTAATCTAACTGCCTCTCTTTCCTCATCACTGTCTACCATTTTACCGACAGGATGGTTATTTCTTTTGTTTGCAGATCAGGTTTCTTATGGAAACAAAGATTAGATGCACAATATTTTGGAACAGTGTATCCTTCAACGTTGACTATACCAAGAACCATACATAGGAGTTCCCTCCTGCGAGGTCTGGCGGATATGACCTTTCACCCACTCCAGACGTCTTTGGAGTATAATGGGAAAAAGGGGTCTGAGTGAGAAAGCACGACTGAGGTACTCTAAATGTCTTACGTTAGTTTTATCGCCCTTTCCAAACGCGTTGGGCGCCATGTAGTGTAGTTCCTATTATCCCAATAGGCTCTGCGCATTGGAATAATACCTTCAATAGTATAGGCCTAGACAGACGTTAACTAGGTCTACTACTGTCGATATTAGACTTAAAGTTTTGGGTTTGCCAGCTAGCTCAGAGTTCACTAGAAACTTTCTCGAATGTTCAGGAAGGAATTAACTTCCCTGATTAGACAAGAAGGGATTTAGTTTCTGACAACCATAGAACATGACAACTTTGCTCTCCCCTAATCAAGAGTGTATCTCGAGAGTCGTGTGAACAAAAGGCAATTTATTTTACTCAGTCAGTACGTGCATTCTTAGTCTCATCAGAATGTAGAGAAAAGGAAGAGACGGGCGTGTTCAATAAAAAGGTGTTATTTATTGATCAGTCTCTTTTCTCGTACAAGAGAAATGGATCGATATTATTGCAATACTTATGGTTAAGTAAAGTGCATACATTAGAAGCAGAAGTATAAAATAATACTGTAAAAACATTGATATGGTTTCTAAGCCATATGAAGGTTTAAAATGAATAAAATATATTACGTACACATATACATTTGACTAAACGTACTCAACTGGTGTTTCTAAATAAGCCTACCCCGTGTACCTGACCTAAGTCTAATACGTGGGCGGGAATAGAAAGTTACAGTTTAAGTTAAGTTTGTTTTTGATAAGTGACTGACTAAAGAATTCTCTGTGAGGGGTTATTCAGTTCTGTACCTGGAAGTTAGGATGAATGAGGGATGGTATCTCTCTTCTCTGCTCTCGATATTCCAGGCTGCCTGCGAGGGCTACCCGGAAACGCCGGTGCTGGATTTCTCGGCAGGAGAAAGCAGCGCGTCTCGTTCTCAGCGCGTCAGGAAGGCGGGGCTGCGCCAGCGGGGTCTGCTCTGCTCTGGGCTTCGGCTAGTATGGCTGCTCCGTCTCGTCACCACCGCGTGTGTTTGCATAGGGCAATATCGGTAATATTTATACCTTTAAGGTGCCGAGATTGACGTAAGAATGGACATAGATACGTCAATAAGGATGTCATACGACCAGGTCGTTAGCACATTCTTTTGCTGAGGTTCTCGGTGAAATCAAAACAATGGCCGCAGGGTTTTTCCCAGGTTGTCATAGGTTTGATTTGTTTTGAGAACTCCGTATGCCGTATCAGGGGCTGGAGGAATATCGCTTGTCTAATTAGATCGCAAGCGTTATGACCTAATCAGATAACACGTTCCTGTGCCGTAGTGTGGCTTCGTCAGATAACGGTATCTGCATCATGGGGGTTTGCTGCCTCATGGGCCGACTGCTAGTTAACTTGTTGGTTTGTTAACCAGAATAGGGTCAGGAATAGGGGGATCGATTCAGAACCTATAGGAATACATCACAGAACCAGCAATCACTGAGATCCTAAACAGCTGGGGGGGGGGGAGAAAGAGAGTACAGGCGGTTCCTTAAAAGCAAAATCCACACCTGCTCTCTAAAGAGGCCTCCTCCACACCACTGGCTGCCAGCACTGTAATGCCTAAAGTGTGCACCCCACCCCCTCATCTCCAACACAGGCTTGAAAGGAATCCTTGTGTGAACATATGGGGTACAGAAGGAGCACACCTCACAGGGGGTCTGCAGGTCCTGCAGATCACTGCAGGCTCTATGGGCTCTTTGGAGTCATCTTCGTTCCGTGGTCGCATACTCACACCCCCATTACCCTCTGCTGTCTCTCAGCAATGAAGCTGCTTGCTGGAACCCACTGGGATCCGCTCCAACAACAGAGCTTTCCCCCATAGCGACAAGCGGTGGCAAAGACAGCAGCAGAATCCTTTGGGGGGAAAAATACAGAAGACCACTGGAAGCTCCTGCAGCACAGCTCATTCTTGATCCACCTCCTCCTTCTCAGCGTCAATGGCAACATATTTGCACAAACAGGCCCATTCACAGTGGCAAAGAGCCCAAAACTTCAGGATTTCTCCATTATGTCAAGAGGAGTGCACTCTGATGCAAATCAAGGGCCCAGGACTTGGGGAGGCACCTCATGAATATTCTGGGACTTACCCTTGTAGAGACCAGCAGGGCTCAGGTAGGTCCAGTTGCAGGTACAGTCACGGCCCGTTGCAGCAGTTCAGCTGCGCAGTTGCGGGGAGGGGACTGGGGCTTATTGTGTTCCTGCAACTTAGACAGGAAGTAATCCAGCCGACCCTTGGAGTATATTTCAACGGACGGGATATCCATAACTGTTGTGACAAGTAACCCGTCCGCCCAGATATAAATCAGGGCCTTAGTGATTTGCCCAATATCACATTACTTAGAGGCAAATACTGTAACTGGATTTGGAACCCAATTCAGTAGCTTAACCACGAGACCCTGAGTGATTACTGTGGCAAGCAGGGGTGTCACAAAGCAACGCTTTTCAAAGATAATATAAATTACCACAAGTATATACAATAAAAAGTCATAATTTGGTCAGTAGCAAATAATTAGAACAGTGCATTAGCAACAGGTCTCCAGGAGTAACAATAGTAATGTATTCCATGTATGGAATCCACTCCGTTTTAAGGTTCAAGCATAGATGACCCAACTTTGCACAAAGAGGTCAAGTACTTTCAAATTTACAGTAGTCTGGGCCATAAACCAATGTTGGTACAACTTTCAAGGTACACGGTTTCATAATGCATATTTTAGCATACGCTACCTCCCAAGCTTCCATAATCCTCCTAGCACAAATTCTTACCAAGCTCCCTAGTGCTGCAGGTAGCTCACCATATTGCATTGTAATAGTGTATATAGGTAACATTTTAAATGCTTCCAAAAGGCCTCTGTAGGCACATACTGTAAGCTTCCAAACTCCCTAGCTAATAAAACAGTTTTTTAGTAACTAGTTGTGCCAGTGCTCAAGTCAACAGTCTCTGTATAAACATTCTGGAGCAGATTGCATTTATCCTCTCAGACCATATTTTCACTAGTAAAGACCAAGTGGATCTTGCTGTACACAGATATATCACAATGTGCATGTGTAAAGACAACATTTACTCAGTCTCTTCTTGAAATAAGCTTTATTAATGATACATCTCCAGCACAACATCTTCCAAACTACCTTCTCTAGTTCTCCCAACCAACTCCCTCTCCATATTTCATCATGATATCACTGTAACATTCCCACAGTTCTGTTCCCTTTGCATTGTCTTCTACACCATCTCCTCCATTTAATCCCCCCCCCCAAAAAAAGAACATAGGTACAACAGTAGGTAAACTGAACATACAGGAAATATATTTATCCAAAACATCAAAAATCATAATACACTTATTCATGAATAAGTTACTCCCAAGATCCCTGCACAATATAATGGAACATACTTACATGCATCATTACCAGAATAAATTGGCACAGCAACTTCTTGTGGTTTGTTGATTCTGCATTCATTGCCCAAACTCCATGTAGTTCCATCATCCAACAAAACTACTTTACGTTTAGCCTCTTTGACTTTATATGGAAAGGAATGTTTGCTATCAGCCTTTCAAACTATTCCTCCTTTTCTTATGACCACGCAAACTCCAGTCTCCACCCAGAGTTTCTTCACATTCTGCTTTTTGTTATGGTGCTCTCTAGCCATCATCTGCACTCCACTGACTCACTTCCTTACCTCCTCATGATCACAAACACTCCCATTTCCGCACAACCACACAGGACACTCCTTTCTTTTCGGTTCTTCCTTTCAAGGATATGCATTGTGACAAACCTGCCATAGAATGAGGAGACGTCCTATGTGCCCATATGCTCTTTCTCAACACACTTTTCCAAGGAAGCCCATTAACTAAAGAGAGCTGTATATTTTCTTTTACAAAACAATCATAAAAGCACACAGTAATTTTTGCAATATACATCCATAGGCTCTAATACAGTTATCATTAAATGAAACAAATTAAAAAAAAACACACACAGCAAGTCCATATGACAGGAGAACAGCAAAATGAGTTAAAAAACCATGCTTTTCCTAACAGCTATATATAAATTTCAAAATGTACGTTGCTGTAAAAAAACAGATATCTGGTTCATCTAAGGAAAAAAGCAACCTCATGGCTGATTTTATCGTCGTTACTGCCTTTTTCTTGAATAGGGGTTTTAAATAGGTGATGCAGAAAAAAGTCACAAATAAATAAAAAGGGTCATGTACAGAAGGATAATTTTTTATAAGAGGGAATGCCACCAGGTGGTGTACGATTCCAAATCTTAGTCTGGTCAAAACAAACCGATGAGATGGTCTGGTGACTGCCTTTAGGTAATTCTGGAAGCCAGTAGTAACCATATAGGAATAATAGTACTGAGGGATTGTTAACGACATGTTGGCATCTCTGCGTACTTGGGCCTTCTTCCTTAAGTAAATAGACTTAAGTTCTTTCTTGGGGATGTTAGATAAGCTATCGGGATCAGCCAGTATATTTATATTGAATAGATCCCTAACAGTTGACACAACATAGTTGATCCACGCGATAGATAATCTCTTATCTAAGCGAAGACAGTCACTAATAATGCTTCTGGTAAAACTGTTTTCGTCCTTTCGCCATATTTCTCTCCATACCATCAATGGTCAAGTCTGACAAATATTCTAACCCTACTTCCTGGTGCATTATCTTGGTGGAGGCAGACATAGGTAAGCATAACAATTTTTTTATGAAGCAATTTTCTTCAACTTGTAAAACTTCATGACGACTGTACCCCCATACACCTGATCCGTAAAGCGCAATTGAGACACTTCTATGACGGTATACTTGCAACATATAATGTATACGGCGGTCCCCTAACTTAGTCGCGAACTTAAAAACACCATAAGCACTTTTAGACATCTTCGCTTTAACATTGGATATTTCCTGTGACCACATGCCATTACTGCTAAAGGTTATACCCAAGTAGCAGAATTTTTTTTACAATTCCTATTTTTTGACCCTCAATATAAAAGGACCTCAACTTCCTCACATTGTTCCTATAAGTCATAATAAACGTTTTAGTGTTGTTAATCTTTAACTTTCTTCCTTTAATAAATCCCGCAAATTTGTCCATAAGTCTCTGCAGACCGCATAGGGTTCTCGATAAAAGTACAGAGTCGTCTGCATAAAGCAGAACAGGTGTAGCTTGACCATCTACTTGCAGGGCGTTGGAATTAACCAGCTTAAGCTCTGCATCGACTGCATTGATAAAAAGAGAAAAAAGAAGGGGCGCAAGGACACAACCTTGTCTTATGCCCAGATTTACTCTAATACTATCAGTACATTCTCCGTCTTGTCCATATCTTATGCGGGCAGATAATTTGGAATAAAGTCTCGCCAGGAAATAGATAATCCCAGTAGGGGCACCTTGTTCTAATAGGGTAGACCATAGCAAAGCATGGTCGACTAAATCGAACGCGCTACTTAAGTCTGCAAAGCAGAGATAAAGCGCACCCGGCTTAGCGCGTGTATACTTCCCTATAATAAGATCTAGGTTTATATATTGTTCAATGGTTCCCAGACCCTTTCGGAACAATTGAGAATGAGCGAGTATTCCGCTGTCCTCGACCCATTCCTCTAACCTGGCCAGCAACACACGACTCATTGTCTTGATGGAGGAGTCTAAAAGCGAAATAGGTCGATAATGTTTCGCATCAGACCTGTCTCCCTTTTTATGTATCGGAATAATTACCGATTCCCCCCATGTATGCGGGGTGCTTTCCATAACTGCTGCATTAAAAACTTTGGACAAAACTGGGCCCCACAATATCCTATCTGCTTTGTACAGATCGATTGGCACCCCATCTGGACTGGGGGCCTTCCCTCCCTTACTGCACCGGATCGCTTGTTCTACCTCTAGAACTGTAATATCTAAGGGGATTACTGGCCATGACACACCATCACCGGGGGATGGATCAACCGCTCTCTCCGGGTCAAAAATGCTCTTAAAATGTGAGACCCAGCATTCCTCACTAACTTGAGCAGTAAGGACAGGGATGTCATCACTCTTAAGGAAGGGGCAGTTGACTGTGTCCCAGAAAAGTTTACTGTTTGATAATTCTACAGCTTTGGTCAGATTATCCCAGGCTTCCTCCTGTAATTCACACTTCCTTCGCTTCAGCTGCTCTTTATAAGCGGCACTGAGATTAATGATACTCGGCCTATCCCTGGGCCTACTAGACAAAGCCTTCTTTAGCTTCTGCAGGGACTCCGTACAGGCAGAGTCAAACCATCCTATCATTGGTTTATTATTACTGTGCTTAAAGGTAGTTAAAATATTAACAATTAAAGTGTTGATACTATTAAAACTAGATAGAATGCCTAGGGAATCTGTATTATCATCTAAACAATCGTGCAGATCGGGTAGACAGGCCGCCACGATTTTGACCAAAAGTTTTTCCGAATTATCTCCTCTCCATTTTATCCTGTGGCCGTTTGGTCTACAGGGGACAATTTCGTTAACCAAAGTTTTAACTACCGGTGACTTATTACTCCAGATAAATAGTGTCAACGTGATACAATTATGGTCGCTGATCGCAAGATCCAGTACGACTGGAATATCACAAAATATACTAATATCATCTGAAATCAGCAAATGGTCAATAATAGAGGCTGAGTTCCTCCCGGTAAAAGTTGGAACGGAGTTTCCCTCTCTATCTTTGGCAGGCTGTAATACAGTTAAACCCTACTTTGCCAGGACAGAATTCAGTGACTCTCCGTATGTACTATGAAGAAAATGGATAGGACCCTCACCTCTATCATCGTTGACCCCACATACATTAGTCAATGATAAGGGACACATTGGAATATTAAAATCTCCGCCCCAGATGAATGTGAAGTTAACCCTATTATCCCTACAGATCTTATCAAGGGCCTTCTCTAGTTCAATAACTACAGATAAACGCGAGGAATCGAACAAGTTAATATAATGGTTGATCAACAGAACATTGCGACCATTCTTATGGCATAGCCATATCACTTGAGAGTGACAACCGACCTTTACGTATATAATAACTTGCGCTGGAAAATTAACAGAGAGTAAAATAAGGAGGCCACCCTTGGCTCTGCCCATAGTCAAACCCTGTGCTCGTAAGTTAAAGGACACAAATCCCTCATAGTTAATATCTTCCACACACCAAGTCTCTTGAAGGCATAATATATCATATTTGGTAACAAAGTCTCTCCATCCCAGGGAGTCCAATTTACTGTTCCAGCCAGCGATATTCCAACTTGCTAACTTGTACCATCTACAGCATGTTTCTATTCCAAGTTCGGTGGCTTCCTCAGCTGTCCTTGATATAACATCAGCCGGCCTAGTTTGTACAATATTAGGGCTTATCCTGCCACTTTCTACTGTAGTAGGACTATCTCCGCAATATGTCCCACCCTTGACCGCATTGCCTTGCAACCTCATGACTTCAATACCCGCAGGGCCACAATCCCTCGAGAGGGACTGCTCTCGATTTACCAGCTCTGAGGGTTCTGAGGGTACTCCTATGGCCACTTCCTTTTCTAGGTAATTCCCTGGCTCCTGGACTGGATAAGACAGTCAATCTACTGCCTCTAGGCAGTTAAAATGGTTATAACTATAGAATGTCTCAGGGCGGTACAAAGGGTCTGGTTTACCCCAGGCCCCCCTATATCTTCCCCTCCCTTCTACTCTAGTCCATTCTTCAAACCTCCCCTTAGGTCCCTCCTCCCAGTTTGGTGGATAAAAGAAGGTCAATGGAAGTGTCTGGATAGTGGCGTCCGTCGCATGCTTTGTCCATGCACAAATATGGGCGACAGCTCTAGGGTCTCTAAAAGTCACAGCTACGCAGTCACCTTTGATTGTTTGTGTCGTTCTACCTAGCCATGGAATCCTCCTTACCATAATAATCTCACTCGAGATTAGAGGGGGCAGTGGTTTATTTAGGTCAAGCCAACTAACTACCTTGTTTTGAAGTGAGGCAAAAGGTTCCTTGACCTGTTCCCTTAATGCCGGGACACCGGCCAAAACCACTACCAGAGGGATAGCTTCAGGGGGCAAATCAGGTAATAAATCTTTCTCCTCCGTATTACTAATTACTTGTGCCATTTCTGTAGGCAAGGTGTCTGGCTTCCTTGAAGCAACCTGGGCTGTTACTAAGGCCTCAGTGGGTAAGCCATGACATTGATGAGAGGCGACTTTAGAAATAGTTGGGGCTTTACTTGCTGGTTTTGTGGGGATAACAGATGGAACGGCCTGTGTACCACTGACTGAACCTTGACTCTGGCTAGCAGCCACTACAGGCTTAGTATTCTCCCTTACTGTAGCTAACTTAGCCAGTGTGCTAGTATTGGCTACCACTATCTTTTCTAGCTGGTCTAATTTGTTATTAATCATACGTGTTCGCTCTAATAAGGGCAACATCAAAGATTTTACAAGTATTTCAATTTTCCCCAGGAGCTCGGTGTTAACACTATGGTGGGTGGCTAGATTGTTAGGAACAGAAAGCCCCATGGGGGAACTAAATGGTTGAGGGCTAGGTATTTGACAAATGGTTTTGGGGATTTTGGCAAAGCTCCCCTTTTGAGAACCATCCCCTCTTTTCCTTTTGTTATTTTTACTTGTTACAGTAGGCTTATTATTGTTCGTTAATGCCTGGTTTAATGTTTTTATAGGAGTTATAGGCCGTAAAGGAGACTTTGGGGATCCACTACAGGCTGTACTGGTAATGGTGAAATGTAACTTAACTTCTACAATATCCGGCTCTAGCACCATAGAATTGTATGTAGAGCGTTGGGCAGCTGTTAGATCGGGCGACCCAGGTTCAGGGGAAGCAATTGCCCCAATGGCGCCCAAGGATGAGCGCTTTCCTGTCACCAAATCTAAAGACAATCGTTTTTCTGTCATGGCTATTTCTTTTTCAAGAATTACCGTGGCCCGTTTAAGAAATTGGTCCATGGTCCCAGTAACTACCCCGCCAGTAGTAGAGAGAGTTACTTTTCTCCCCTTCCCTGAGTGAAAGACCATCTTACTATGTACAAGGGTAAGGTAAAGCAATATCTAATAATCCAGAAGACACAGTTCATACCGAACAGGCTTAAGGGGAGTGGGCCCAGCCCGGCCTCAATCGTCCTCAGACGGCCCGCCCTTTGTTATGTTATGTTATGTTGTGTTAAATGATTCTTGTTAAGCGCACTAACACCCGAGGGTTTCTTGGCGCTGGCTGAAGGGACATGTAAGTGAGCGGAGAAAATTTATTCAGAGAGGGTAAACAAAAAGGTCTTAAGGAGTTTCCTGAACTGAAAAAGGGAATTGCTGGATTTGATGATCAGGGGAAGAGAGTTCCAAAATTTAGGGGCAAGAAAAGCAAATCGACGACCTCCAAATTTATTAAGTTTAAATTTGGGGATGACGACCAAGTGATGGGAGGCTGATCGGAGAGAGCGAGCAGGTTGGTACAAGGTGAGCCCGGCGCACACCCGCGCGCGTCCCTCGTTGCAAGGAAGGGGCCTATTAAAATAGAGTAAAGGGCGGGGCTGATTAGGGGAAGAGGACCAGCTGGTGTCAGCAGCAAAGAATGCTGGTCCTCACAGTCCCCCGCAGCCTCGTCCGCCAAACAGTCTCTGGCGAACAGTCCCACAAAGACTCAAGCAGCAGGGACCCACAGGGAAACGGCAAGGTCCGAGGAAGTAAGTCTCCCTCCAGCAGCACAAAGGGAAGCTCAAGCAGCGAGCGGCTCCCGCGGAGCGGGGGCTGCGAGTTGTTAAATGCTGCGAGCGAGGGCGGGGCTGATTAGGGGAAGAGGACCAGCTGGTATCAGCAGCAAAGAATGCTGGTCCTCGCAGTCCCCCGCAGCCTCGTCCGCCAAGCAGTCTCTGGCGAACAGTCCCACAAAGACTCCAGCAGCAGGGACCCACAGGGAAACAGCAAGGTCCGAGGAAGTAAGTCTTCCTCCAGCAGCACAAAGAGAAGCTCAAGCAGCGAGTGGCACCCGCGGAGTGGGGGCCGCGAGTCGTTAAATGCTGCGAGCGAGGGCGGGGCTGATTAGGGGAAGAGGACCAGCTGGTGTCAGCACCAAAGAATGCTGGTCCTCGCAGTCCCCCGCAGCCTCGTCCGCCAAGCCGTCTCTGGCGAACAGTCCCACAAAGACTCTAGCAGCAGGGACCCACAGAGAAACGGCAAGGTCCGAGGAAGTAAGTCTCCCTCCAGTCTCCCTCAAGATAATCAGTTTTTTCTTGGAAGTAAACTGCACTCTATTGCCAGAAACTATAGTCTTTTCTACCCTTTCATCTATAAAAACCTATTCCAAAAATTAAATGACATCTGCAGTGTTTACTTGTTCCATCGTTCTCATTACTAACCACTTTGTATGGTAATCAACAAGTACCAAAACGTATCTATTTCTTAACCCTAGTCTTGCAAGAGAATCGATTGTCAATCTTTCTCTTGATCACTCTGGAAAGTTAGTACACTCTAGCAGAGGTTGTCTTACAGTCTTCATGTTCTTGCTGTTGGCACATGGATGATCATTCTTCACAATTTCCTCTATATTAACATCCATGCCAGGCCACCAGAATAACTGCTTACCCTTCTCTTCATCATATTGTGCCCAGAATGCCCCTTATGTGCAATGGTGACAATACGTTTACGGACTCCACTAGGAAAAACAATTTCATTCCTTCTCATCAGTTTCCCTCCCATTATACGTAATTCAGCCATTACTTTGAAAAACTCGTTAATCTCTTTATTCAGAACACTCATATCACCCATCCTTGTACCACCGTAAATTCCAGATGTCTCATCAAGGAATCATTTTCCTTTGTTTCATCCCAGTCATCACTACTCATTGCCATTTCTCGATCTTTGCTACTCACAACTTCACCATACACCTCTTCAGTGGTTTGAACTCCACTCACTGGCATTCTTGATAAGCAATCCGCAATTACATTTTTACTTCCTCTACATATTCTAAAACAAAATTGCAGTCCAGCACTTACAACATCTATCTTGAGATATGTGGAGTGACATTACCTTCAAATCCTCTACCACCCTTAAATAAATACATTATGGGTTTATGATCAGTCCTGACTGTAAAAAGCAGTCACCTCACATAAAATCTACAAGGCTTGATTCTCCAACAACAAGCCAGAGTATGTAATCTGTAATCTTCTTAAACTCCTTGATGCAAAACAAAATATGCATTCATCTCCATCCACGACTTGCATCAAAACCACTCCAAATTCCACACTACTGGCATCAGTGGTAATACATTTGTTTTCTTAACACATCAACGTTCCTTAATGTAGGTTCTGTTATTATACTCTATTTCACCACCTCAAACTTTCGATTACAATTATCACTTCAAACAAACACAGCATTTTTTTTCTTCATAATCACTCTTAGAGCCTAGACTATCTCAGCAAAGTTTGTCACATATTTTGAACAGTACTCCACAAGTCCAAGACATTTTTCAGTTCATCCTTATTAGATGGTCTTGGTTCCATTCCTACTGTTGTTACTATACTCTTCTTTGGTTTGATGCCTTTAGCAGTTCTATCATGTCCAAAGTAGGTTACCTCTTTCCTTCTTAATTAACATTTTCCTCTCTTTATTGTTAGGCCATGTTTTTCTAACCATTCCATCAATTCCCCAAATATGTCATGTTTGGATTCACTTTTCCCCTCAATAAGTATATTATCCTGGAAGCATAGCACATATTCCAGGTACCCAAATATGCTTTTTATTATCCTCCGAAATACAGCAGTTACTGAAGGTTATCCAATCAGCATTCTCCTGTAGTGGAAAGCTCCTAGCTATGCTACAAATTATGTTAGGTCCTTAGAGTTTTCATGTAAATTAACCTGGTGATAATCAATAGACATGTGTAGTACACTAAATACAAGTCTACCAACCATAGTTGCTAACATTTCCGATATGTTCAAAAGAGGTTGTCCACCCAAATATTCCTGTTTAATTCACATAATTTAATACAGAGTCAAAACTTGTCTTTCTCCTTTGCTGGCATTGCCACAGGCACCAACTATTCAGATGCCTCAGTAGGCTCAATTATTTCTTGGCGTAATAATTTCTCCTACTCTTTGCTGATTCCCTCATCATAACTGGAACATTACTCACTTTGTGAACTACTAGTTTAACAACTTTCTTTAGTATAATTATGTGAGAAAATCCTTTCAATTAGCCAAGCTCCTCTATGAATACTTTGCGATACCTTACCATTAGATCACTCTCATGTTTATCTGTTACTTCCTTGGTTTCCATTCTTTCTGTTACAATAACTGGTTCTTCAGCCATTAGATTGATAATAATAATCAACTCTTTCTAATCGTGCCATCCTAACCAGTTCAATCCATAATTGGTTACATACACCCACCCATTCACAGCTTCGCCCTTGAACTTCGTCATCATCCATCTCATTCCCAAGATTTCTAGTTCCTTCTCAGCATACCACACAGCTTTCATATCTGACTTATTAAATGGCAGTTCACTTCTCCCTAACCACTTTGCTCATATGTTTTCTTTGACAGCAGTGTTTATAAACTTCCCCAGTGTACCAATATCTTTAAATATATCACAATCTAGTTTATCTGATTTCACCTTGTGTTACTGACACAATCGTATTTTCCTCACTATTATCTTCTACTTCACCCTCAGACTTTTCATCTACAGTAAAAATTACCTGTATCATTTTAGTAGTACATTTTTGTTTTAGATACTTTTTTTAAATGTCTCCTCTCCTTCCACAGTTTCTACGTATTATTTTCCTGGTTGCACACACATTGTGCTGGAAGCACTGTGCCCAGGAACTCCACCACATAAAAATATTATCTCCCTAATAATGTTATCCCTTTGTTTTGTAATCGTGTCATTTTCGACCTTCGCAAGTTGTTGTTTTTATCCTTTCTTACTGATAACACCTTCCACCTCATCCACCATAACTCCTTTTCTATTGGAAGCATCATCCATTCCCTTTAACCAAATTGCCGTATGTTCCAGCCTTTGGCTTTTTGAATAGCTTCTTCCAAGTTAGGGTCTTTGTGCGGATACCGTCTCCAAGCAGTTAAAAAATAATGCTCAGTGAGATAATTTTCCTTAATTAGTGAAACTCCAAGGTACAATTCTCTGTCAGAACGTAGTCATTATTAGTGTGATGTGAAAAGAAACATAATTCACCAATGTCCAAAAGGATATGTAGAGAATTCCCTTTTCCTCTACCTCTTGTAATCCAGAGGTGGAGATGTCAGCATTTGTCTGTCCCCTTCACAGACTACACCTCGTCACCAATAAAAGACAAGCTTTTTACTCCGTTTCTTCTTGAAATACGTGTTTAATAATGATGCATCTCTAGCTCAACATCTTCCACACCTCCTTCTCCAGTTCTCCCAACCAACTGGCTCTCCACATTCCATCATGATGTCACTGTAACAATTCCACAGTTCAATTCCCTTTGCATTGTCTTCAAAATAGCTCTACAGTATGTTGCTCATAAAGAAACAAGGATGCACTGAGTCTCTGTGTGGACAGGCCATGGAGCGCTGATAGGCTGAGAGCATTCACCAGCTTGCCCCCATTGCATCTGCAACCTGGAAGCTGGGAAAAGGCAAGGGTTGCCTATTCAACTTAGAAGTGGGAGCATTAGCACCAGGTGAATGCGACCCTAGAGATGTTGATCTTTAGACACTGTAGCACATTGTATGTATGTGACTTTTTCTTCCAGAATTAGGCTAGGACCCTGGGATTATATGTTAATATGCAGTACTGTCAACCTCAGATATACGCCGTAGCAAACTGTTTACAATTACCCATGTTAATATTAGCATATGATTATGATTCAGTTTGATTCTTGAAATATTAAAAGGTATCTTGTGAGAGAAGCCAGAAGGCTGTTTTGCTACTTAGTTTAAACAAATATCTTTAGCACTGTCATGCTGTGAGAAAGGTTTCAAATGTTATTTTCGATTCTGGATAGTTAGAGCAAACGTATTGCACTTTTCATTAGAACATCTTGCAAACGGTCTGTTTGGCCTACCTTCATTAATTTAAATGAATCTCATGTGTCAATCAATTCAATATTTTTTAGTTGTTTGGTTGATTCTAAATCTGGAAATTCGATATGCATAATCTTTGTGAAAATTAGTCTGTATGTGTTTGTGGTTTCTTTAACACTGGTACAAAAAACTCAGAAGACTGTGTGCACTACATTTTTTTCTGTCTAGATCTCTAAATGTGAGTTATTCTTCCTTCACTTTAGGTCCTTTTGGCATAAATCATGGTATTGAACTTCATTCAGATGTAGTGGAGTATGCGAAGGAGAAGCTAGAGAGTTTCATCAAAAATAGCGAAAGCTTTGACAAGTAAGTACATTCCATGTTAAGATTAAAAGTAAGTAAAAATCTTGAACATTTATAAAATAGAGACTATTACATTGTTTACAAGTGAAATGTCACAGAAAATTCTGAAAACACACTCCTGGCTAGCAATAAACATGTGCACGTTTTTAAAAGTTCCAGAATATAAATCTGATCACATATGTGCAAATGTGTATATTAAGTAACTTGTAAAATGTCACAATACCAAACCAATCATCAGTCAGTTCTTTCACCGCTATATAAATCAGAAATTGGCTGTCTGCATACACCAATGAATATGATGGAAGCTATTTCCACAAGGCAAGTTTGTATCCACATTGGCTTATGTCTGCAGTAAATAGGATAGGTACAGTATACCTAGATCTCAGTAGAGAGTATGGTCCAGTATGAAAACATGAGTGCAAATTTCTCACCTGTATGGTTTCTGTTACCAGCAGGCATTTTTTTGTTTGTTGGTGTAATTAGGGTTCCTAATGGATACTCCTTTCTGCAGATTCCTTATGTGGACTCCAGCAGGTTCCAAGACTGGATTCAGATGTTTTGTTGTTGTAGTACTGTAAGAAAGTGGCTCTATATATACTGAACCAAAGTCAGGTACAGTGTGTATAGAGTTCCCAATCCCCAGAGGTATAACAGAGGTTAAAGCCATATCTGACCTTACTCTCTAAAGTGGTAGCTTGGTTGAGCAGTAAGGCAGTACCAGAGAACAGTGTAAAGCATTTGTTGTACACACTCAGTCAGCAAAAGGTTTCACACACTCAAGAATTGAACTCTAGGCCAATTGTTTTTATATCCAAAGATATAGTTGTTTTGTTTTCGAACCGACAGGTATCCAAATATACTTTTCTCAATATGAGTGACTTTAGGTAATTACTTTGCAGAATGGCAATAGACTTGGTAAATACAATAGTTACTGGGGTTGCAATAGGCAACACAATTCTAAACACAATTTAACATTGAGCTCAGTGGGTTTTTCTACATAAATGCATTTGATTACTTTCAGGATTACTTTTCTAACCACAGCACTGGATCCTGGATTCAGTCCTGGGACTTAAGCTGTAAACAGTTAAGTAAAAGCGTTTTGGTTACAGTTTTAATTTTAAATGATATAAATGTATTTTCAAAGTTGACACTTTTAAGAGAAAAATTAGCAATGTGTCCTATGGAAGGAAATTAAAGTCATAGGTAAAGTAGGTTCTCGTTACTTTTGTAATCCAGTACTGAACTCCTAGGTTTAACACTGGTACCTCTACCTAAGACAGGTTTCTAATTACGCTTCAGTAGTTGGTACGATTTTTAAAGAATATTTGTAATTTGCAAAAATCGACAGATGAAATTTCAGAGAAAATCAGTCAATGGTTTCCTATGGAAGAAAATGCAGGTAACTGGTAAGTACAGTTAAGATTACTTTTGCGGTTCAATACTGAACTAGAAAGTACAGCACTGGCTTCTCTCCTCATCTCAGGTGAGTATTTCGGAAATCGTTACTCGGCTGATTTTAGAGAAATATTTTAAAGTATCAAAAATCGACACTTGGAAGAATTTTCAGTGGAAACCAGTCAATGTTATCCTATGGAAGGAAAGTGAGTTATCGGCTTTCAGGTGAGTACTCGATTGGTGAGGTTAAGGTTCTGGTCATAGACTCAGGGGTCTCCCAGGGTCGGAAAGGTACAGTTGTTACACCCTCAGCGGCACAGGGGCAGCTGGGTGCAGAGAGAGTAGGCCCAATGCAATCCAATCGAGGCTAGGGGGCCTTTGGTTGGTTGCTGCAAGCAGACAGGCAACGCGGCTGTGGGAGCTGAGCTCCTGGTCACTTACTCAGGGCAAGTGGGGAAGTAGAGTAGGGTAGTATTTGCACTTTCAGCGGCACTGGGGCGGCTGGGTGCAGGGTGCTTTTGAGCCGTCGGGCGCTCAATGTTATCCAATGGGAAAGTTACAAGGTGAACAAAGGCTGCAGGCTCAAGGACGGAGATTCTTCAGGTGCGACCACCACTTCGAGGGGTAACTTGGGCTCTTGGAGAAGAGGTGAGTACCTTAAAGGAGGACACAGGGGGCCGTGGGGCGCCGGGTGCAGGGGTATCTTTGGGTGTCGGGAAATCTTACTCTCGGCTGGTCGCGGTTGGAGGTGTCCCTGATTCTGAGGTTGCAGGTGTCGTCTGGGTCATCGAGGAGGGTCTTTGGGCACTGAACTCCGTGTCCCAGTCACCGGGGGGACGTCCTCGTGGTCTTTGGTCACTCGGGCACGGGCCAGGCTCGGCGGGTGCAGAGGGGGCTGGATTCGCAGTTCCTGGCTGGCACCAGGGGTATGGTTGTTGGAGCAGAGCCTCTGCTCAGGTGAGTCCCAGTCTTTGAGAGGGTCAAGGCAGGCAGGTCCTCCTGGTTTTCCAAGGTTGCTGTCCACAGGAGTCGCCGGGATTTAGCAGGGGCAGGTTCCAGGGTCGACAGGCCGGTAGGGCTGGGGCCAAGTCAGTTGGTGTCGTCCTGTTGTTAGCAGCTGCACGACGGGTCTTATTCTTCTTGATCTTATTTCTTGTCTTCTTCTCGGGATCTGAGGAAGGAAGGTTCAGGGTGCCCCTTAATACTGAATTTAGTGGCGTTACAGGTAGGGCAAGGGCAGGGACCATTAGGTCCCTGTCCTGGGGTGGGTACACCCCCTAGCTGCTCCTCTCCTGTGGGAGGGGGCAGGGACCTAGCTGTGATTGGGCAGGGCTCCCCACCTTCAAGATGGCCGGAGCCCAGGTTCATGCTTCACCTTGCCTCTCCCACCTGAGGGGTGGGGTTGTCACAGGCTGGCACCCCCCCTTCATGACGTAGGGTTTCCCGCCAGTCTTCCCGCCAGAGTGGGGGTCAGAACTGGTGGGGGCCAGTTGCTGAGTACAGCAAGTGGTCTGGAGAAGCTCACAAAGGCAGCAGGCCTTTGAGGCTTCCCCCTGCCCATCCTGGGGGAAGAGACCCAGCACCTCGCCCAGGATGTGCTTTGCTGTCGGCCCAGGAGAGCGGGGGGCTCTCCACCCAGGGGTCCAGCAACATGTCTGCTGTGTGGCAGCCTAGGCAGCCTCTCAGACCAGATGTAGATTGTAGGTTAGGTTTTCAGGGGGCATCTCTAAGATGCCCTCTGGTGCATTTTACTTTAAATCCCACACTGGCATCAGTGCGGGTTTAATGTGCTGAGAAGTTTGATATCAAACTTGTCAGTCTACAGTGTAGCCAATATGGTGCTGTGGAGTTCGTAATGACGACCACCCAGCACCATATACTCTTAATCGCATCACTGCACTTACAGTGCCCAGGAATGGTCCTGGGTATTGTAGGGGCACAGGGCTCATGCACCTGTGCCCACACCACTGGCATAGGGCACCCAGCTAGAGGGGTGACTGAGGTATGCCAGGGCAGTGGGTCTTGTGGGCATGGCACACAGGGGTGTGTGCCATGTCGACTCTTTGTTTAGTACTGTACTTAGACACTCAGCCTGCAACGGCAGTGTGTGGGTGTCCGAGTACAGGGCACTTAAGGGTGGCACAATAAGTGCTGCAGTCCTTAGGGGTTTTCCCTGGTCACCATGGCCTGGTACCTAGGGTACTATCTACCAGGGGCTGACAGGTGGCAAGAAATGCCAATTGGGTTTTAGTTTCAACACAGTTTTAGGGAAGGAACACAGATCCTGGGCATCTGGCTGGCAGGAGCTCAGGGCACACTCAGCCGAAGCACATCAGCGCAGTTCAGCAAAAAGTGGGGGCATATCAATGCAACAATGATGGCACTTTTACACACCCCTCCCTCCCCCCCCAAACGAAAGGTGATGAGACTAACCTCTCCCTAGAGAGTCTTCATTGTCTAAGTGGAAGAACCAGGAAAGTCCATCTGCATTGGCATGGGCAGTCCCCTGGTCAGTGTTCCACTTCAAAGTCCATTCCCTGTAGGGAGATGGACCATCTTAGTAGTTTTGGATTTTCCCCTTTCATTTACATTAGCCATCTGAGAGGTCTGTGGTCAGTTTGAACCAGGAAGCGAGTCCCAAACAAGTAGGGTCTCAACTTCTTCAGGGACCAAACCACAGAAAAAGGCCTCCCTCTCAATGGCTCTCCAACGCTGCTCTCTGGCGGGGAGTAGCCTCCTGCTTATAAAAGCAACAGGTTGGTCTTGGCCTTCCTCATTGATCTGGGATAGGACTGCTCCTATCCCTAGCTCAGAGGCATCAGTCTGCACTATGAACTGCTTGGAGTAGTCTGGTGCTTTTAGAATTGGTGCTGAGCACATTGCTTCTTTCAGGGTGTCAAAAGCCTTTTGACAGCTAACAGTCCAGTTTACTTTCTTGGGCATTTTCTTGGAGGTGAGTTCTGTGAGGGGAGTCACAATGGAACCATATCCCTTCACAAACCTCCTGTAGTGCCCAGTCAAGCCAAGGAATGCCCTGATTTGGGTCTGGGTTGTTGGATCTGCCCAGTCCATGATACTCTGGATATTGGGCTGTAAGGGTTGTACCTGGCCTCCGCCAACAAGGTGGCCCAAGTACACCACAGTGCCCTGCCCTATCTGGCATTTGGATGCCTTGATAGTTAGCCCTGCAGATTGCAGGGCTTGCAAAACCTTCCCAAGGTGGATCAGGTGATCCTGCCAGGTGGAGCTAAAGACAGCAATATCATCAAGATAAGCTGCACTAAAGGACTCCACCCAGTCAGGACTTGATTCACCAACCTCTGGAAGGTGGCAGGGGCATTCTTTAACCCAAAAGGCATTACAGTAAACTGATAGTGCCCATCAGGTGTGGAGAATGCTGTTTTCTCTTTTGCTCCTAGGGCCATGCCAATCTGCCATTACCCTGCAGTTAAGTCAAAGGTACTGAGAAATTTGGCTGCCCCCAATTTGTCTATCAACTCATCTGCTCTTGGAATGGGGTGCGCATCTGTCTTGGTGACAGAGTTGAGCCCTCTATAGTCCACACAGAACCTCATCTCTCTCTTTCCACCCTGTGGGTGAGATTAGGGGACCAGGACCACTGAGCTAGCCCAGGGGCCCTCAGAGGGTTCAATAACCCTAACTCCAGCATCTGGCTGACTTCAGCTTTGATGTCCTTGACTTGGTCTGATTGTCGATAGATCTTGTTTTTGACAGGGTTACTTTCCCCTGTGTCCACATCATGGGTACACCAGGTGGCCAGACCAGGGGTCAGGAAGAAGAGACCAGCATACTGTTGCAGGACTTGCTTGCAGTCAGTCTGCTGTTGGGCAGAGAGGGTGTCTGAAAAGACTACTCCATCTACTGACCCATCTCTTGGGCTGCAAGAGAGGAGATCCGGGAGAGGTTCACTCTCTACTTCCTGTTCCTCATCAGTCACCATCAGCATGGTGATGTCAGCCCTGTCATTGTAGAGTTTAAGGCGGTTCACATGGATAACCCTTTTGGGTGTCCTGCTTGTGCCCAGGTCCACTAGGTAAGTGACCTCACTCTTTTTCTCCAGGATAGGGTAAGGGCCGCTCCATCTGTCCTGGAGAGCCCTTGGTGCCACTGGCTCCAAAAACCAGGTTGAAATTTAACCAATGCAGCTTTTTGGTCATACCAGTGCTTCTGAAGCTCCTGGCTGGCCTCACGATTCTTGGATGCATTTTCCATATACTCCACCATTCTGGACCTTAGGCCAAGCACATAGTCCACAATGTCTTGCTTGGATTCTTGGAGAGGCCTCTCCCAACCCTCTTTCACAAGACAAAGTGGTCCCCTTACAGGATGATCAAACAGAAGTTCAAAGGGGGGAAAACCCTGCTCCTTTCTGTGGCACTTCCCTATAAGCGAAAAGCAGGCATGGCAACAGGACATCCCATCTGCTTTTCAGTTTTTCAGGGAGTCCCATGATCATACCTTTCAATGTCTTGTTGAATCTCTCAACAAGGCCATTGGTTTGTTTGTGGTATGGGGTAGTAAACTTGTACTGCACACCACACTCCTTCCACATGTGCTTCAGGTAAGCAGACATAAAGTTGGAACCTCTGTCTGAAACCTCCTTAGGAAACCCTACCCTGGTGAACACACCCAGAAGGGCCTTGGCTACTGAAGGAGCTGTAGTAACTCCAAGGGGAATTGTTTCAGGGTACCTAGTAGCATGATCCACTACTGCTAGAATGAATTTGTTCCCTGAGGCTGTGGGAGGTTCAAGTGGACCCACAATGTGCACATCTACCCTTTCAAAGGGGACCCCCACCACTGGCAGTGGTATTAGGGGGGCCTTTGGGTGGCCACCTGTCTTGCCACTTGCCTGACAGGTAACACAGGAGCTCAAAAACTCCTTCACCTTTTGATGCATCTGGGGCCAGTAGAAGTGACTGACTAGCCTTTCCCAAGTTTTGTTTTGCCCCAGATGCCCAGCTAGGGGGATGTCATGAGCCAAAATTAGGAGGAACTCCCTGTACCTCTGAGGCACCACCACGATTTGGTTTTAAAGACTAAAGTCTAAATAAACAGAGTTTTCTCTCTCTCTCACTCTCCTGGTGGCTCCAGGAGTGGGGTTTCTTGCCTCAGCATACAGTAATCCCTCTCTCGAATAAGCTCTGTGGGTACCACTTACATCTCCCTGTGCTTCTGAAACAGCTTGCTGTCTCAGGCTATCAAAAGTGGGACAGTCTCGCTGACCCTGGCACAACTCTTCCCTAGTGGGCCCCACTGGGCCCAGGAGTTTAACCTGACTCAAACTCCATGGGCTCAGTTCCTCTAGTGTTTCCAAGTCCTCTCCCTGGGGAGAGGGGGCCTGAATGTTTGGCTGTGTAGCAGCTGGTCCCCAGTCTTCTGGCTTTTTCTCTTGGTTTGTTTGGGCCATACTTTCAGGCTCCAAACCTACTTGTTCACCCTTCTTTTTGCTCTGTGCTCTGGTTTGCACACACACCAGTCTAGGGATACCCAGCATGGCTGCATGAGTTACTTGCTCAACCTCAGCCCAGGCTGAGGTTTCCAGGTCATTTCCAAGCAGACAGTCAGCTGGCAAATGTGGAGAGACCACTACCAGTCACCTCCCCCCGACCTAATGTCACCATAGCCATAGGACGATTAGTGGTAACACTGTCAGCATTGGTGACTGGGTAAGTTTTCCCAACCAAGTGTTGCTCTGGGGAAACCAGTTTGTCCTTCACCATAGTGACACTGACACCTGTATCCCTCAGGGCTTCTATCCAAGTTCCATTAATGGAGGGGTAGTGCAAATACTTTTTCAAGTTGGGTGGCTAAGCAGCTACATTGGCAAACTCCACTTCCCCCAAGGAGACTAGACTAGCTTGAGTGTATTCCCAAATTTGCTGTGGGCACTCCTCTGATCTCATTTGTGGACTTGCTGCCCCAGGAATAGATGTACTGGGTGCCTTAGGGGCTTTGTTGTGGAGACAATTTTTGTCTACAGTTAAATGTCCCAACTTCTTATAGTTGTGGCAATAGGC
Source organism: Lissotriton helveticus (assembly GCF_964261635.1). Lineage (NCBI taxonomy): Eukaryota > Metazoa > Chordata > Amphibia > Caudata > Salamandridae > Lissotriton > Lissotriton helveticus. The sequence goes on from NC_136063.1 coordinate 682,752,769, forward strand.
CTTAGAGGGATCAAAGGTTTTTCCCTTATAGGGCTGAGACACATAGAGAGTAGTTTGGGACCCACCCACCTGTACAGGTTTTTGGGGCCCTTTGGAAGACTCAGCCTTTTTATCTTGGGGATTCTCCCCACCTTTCCCCTGGGGAGGTTTATAACCACCTTCTTTTGGTCACCTCCAGTGGCTGTCCTTGTCACCCTAGTCTTGACCCAAGGGTCTGCCTTCTTTCCCAATTCTTGGGGAGAAATTAGACCTAGGTCTACCAAATGCTGATGAAACTTTTCATTTGTGCAATTACTCAAAATGTGTTCCTTCATAAACAAATTGTAAAGTCCAGAGAAATTATGCACATTGTGTCCAGTTAACCACCCATCCAGTGTCTTTACTGAGTAGTCCACAAAATCTATCCGGGATTGGGTCTGGGTTTTGTGAGCCCCCCTGAACCTAATTCTGTACTCCTCAGTAGTGAGTCTGAATACCTTAATCAGAGTTTTATTCATGAGGTCATAGGACCCTGCATCTGGCCCAGACAGGGTCAGAAGCCTGTCTCTGCAGTTACCAGAGAACAGTTCCCACAGGAGTGCTCTCCAGAGAGGTTTCTTTAATCTTCTCATAACACAGGCCCTCTCACAGGCTGTGAACCACCTGGTGATATCATCACCTTCCTCAAATTTAGGGACAATCCATTTGGGGATTTTAGGATCATAAGATTGCTCTCTATCCTTGTTATTGGTATTGCTGCCACCAGAGATAGGGGCTAAACCCATCTCGTTCCTTTCCTTTTCTAGAGACAGGAGTCTGGACTCTAGATCTAATCTCTTTGCCAACTTTGCTAAAAAGTTGTCCTCTTCATTGGGGCTCCCCCCAATGGGTTCTCTGGGGCCTAGTCCACCTGTGTGGTTCCTAGGGTCCCAGAAGCTGACTCTTGGAGTTAAGGGTATGGGGACCCTTACTTCCCTAGAGATGGGGGGGAGCACTAACTTCCTCCTCCTCTTCTTCCTCTGACTAGGTGTCACCCTGTTCAGAGGGGTGGCCTTTTGCATACTCAGCGAGGAGCTCCTGGAGCTCTTGTTTGGTTGGATGCAGGCCCATGACTATCTTTTTAATTTTGCATAAGGACCTCAATTCCTTGAAAGACAAGTATAAGTAACGTGTGAGGTCGAGCTCCTCAACAACCAGGTCCATGGTGTCATCTTCACTAATAGCTGGGTTCTGTTGAGACATTCTAACCTGACAGTTCTAACCCTCTACCCTAACTATAGTGACTTTTATTTTTCAAAAATTTTACTGGGACTTAAGCAAGGCCCTACCAGACTTTTAGTATTTTGGAAAAACCAATTTCAGAATTTTAAAGCAATTTATAAGTTCTGTCGTGTGATCAGATTGTAACCAAGTAGTCCAACAAATGCAAGTTTGTATCCCACCGCTGATCCACCAATGTAAGAAAGTGGCTCTACATATACTGGACCCAAGTCAGGTACAGTGTGTGTAGAGTCCCCTATCCCCAGAGGTTTAACAGAGGTTGAAGCCATATCTGACCTTACTCTCTAAAGTGGTAGCTTGGTCGAGCAGTAAGGCAGTACCAGTGGACAGTGTAAAACATTTGTTCTACACACTCAGTCAGCAAAAGGTTTCACGTACTCAAGAACTGAACTCCAGGCCCATTGTTTTTATATCCAAAGATATAGTTGTTTTATTTTAGAACCAACAGGTATCCAAATATACTTTTCTCAATACGAGTGACTTTAGGTAATTACTTTGCATAATGGCAATAGACTTGGTAAATAAAATAATTACTGGGTTTGCAAAAGGCAACACAATTCTAAACACAATTTAACATGAGCTCAATGGGGTTTTCTACATAAATGTAATTGATTACTTTCAGGATTACTTTTCTAACCACAGGACTGGATCCTGTATTCAGTCCCGGAACCTAAGCTGTAAACAGTTAAGTAAATGCGTTTTGGTTACAGTTGTAATTTTTAAATGATATAAATGTATTTTCAAAGTTGACACTTTGAAACTTTTCAGGGAAAAACTAGCAATGTTATTCTATGGAAGGAAATTCAAGTCACAGGTAAAGTAGGTTCTCGTTACTTTTGTAATCCAGTACTGAACTCCTAGGTTCAGCACTGGAACCTCTACCTAAGACAGGTAAGTAATTACATTTCAGTATTTGGTACGATTTTTATAGAATTTTTGTAATTTGCACAAATCAACACTTAGATGAAATTTCAGAGAAAATCTGTCAATGGTTTCCTATGGAAGAAAATGCAGGCAACTGGTAAGTACAGTTAAGGTTACTTTTGCGGTTCAATACTGAACTAGAAAGTACAGCACTGACTTCTCTCCTGATCCCAGGTGACTATTTCGGAAATCGTTACTCAGCTAATTTTAGAGGAATATTTTAAAGTTTAAAAAATCGACACTTCGAAGAATTTTCAGTGGAAACCAGTCAATGTTAGCCTATGGAAGGAAAGTGAGTTATCGGCTTTCAGGTGAGTACTCAACTGGTGAGGTTAAGGTTCTGGTCATAGACTCAGGGGTCTCCCAGGGTCGGAAAGGTACAGTTGTTACACCCTCAGCGGCACAGGGGCAGCTGGGTGCAGAGAGAGTAGGCCCAATGCAATCCAATGGAGGGTAGGGGGCCTTTGGCTGGTGGCTGCAAGCAGGCAGGCCACGCGGCTGTGGGAGCTGAGCTCCTGGTCACTTACTCAGGGCAAGTGGGGAAGTAGAGTAGGGTAGTAGTTGCACTTCCAGCGGCACTCGGGCGGCTGGGTGCAGGGTGCTTTTGAGCCGTCGGGCGCTCACTGTTATCCAATGGGAAGTTACAAGGTGAACAAATGCTGCAGGCTCGGGGACGGAGATTCTTCAGGTGCGACCACCACTTCAAGGGGTAAGTTGGGTTCTTGGAGAAGAGGTGAGTACCCCAAAGGAGGGCACAGGGGGCCGTGGGGCGCCGGGCGCAGGGGTATCTTTGGGTGTTCGGAAATCTTACTCTCGGCTGGTCACGGTTGGAGGTGTCCCTGGTTCTGAGGCTGCAGGCGTCATCTGGGTCGTCCAGAAGGGTCTTTGGGCACTGGACTCCGGGTCCCAGTCACCGGGGGGACGTCCTCGTGGTCTTTGGTCACTCGGGCACGGGCCAGGCTCGGCGGGTGCAGAGGGGGCTGGATTCGCAGTTCCTGGCTGGCACCAGGGGTATGGTTGTTGGAGCAGAGCCTCTGCTCAGGTGAGTCCCAGTCTTTGAGAGGGTCAAGGCAGGCAGGTCCTCCGGGTTTTCCAAGGTTGCTGTCCACAGGAGTCGCCGGGATTTAGCAGGGGCAGGTTCCAGGGTCGACAGGCCGGTAGGGCCTGGGCCAAGTCAGTTGGTGTTGTCCTGTTGTTATCAGCTGCACGGCGGGTCTTCTTCTTCTTGATCTTCTTTCTTGTCTTCTTCTCGGGATCTGAGGAAGGAAGGTTCAGGGTGCCCCTAAATACTGAACTTAGGGGCGTTACAGGTAGGGCAAGGGCAGGGACAACTAGGTCCCTGTCCTGGGGTGGGTACACCCCCTAGTCTGCTCCTCTTCTGTGGGAGGGGGGCACAGGCCTAGCTGTGATTGGGCAGGGCTCCCCATCCTCAAGATGGCGGGAGCCCGGGGTCATGCATTACCTCGCCTTTCCCACCTGAGGGGTGGGGTTGGCACAGGCTGGCACACCCCCTTCCTGGCGTAGGGTTTCCCGCCAGTCTTCCTGCCAGAGTGGGGGTCAGAACTGGTGGAGGCCAGTTGCTGAGTACAGCAAGTGGTTTTGAGAAGCTCACAAAGGCGGCAGGCCTTTGAAGCTTCCCCCTGCCCATCTTGGGGGATGAGACCTAGCACCTCGCCCAGGAAATGCATTGTTGCCGGCCTAAGAAAGTGGGGGACTCTCCACCCAGGGTCCAGCAACATGTCTGCTGTGTGGCAGCCTAGGCAACCTCTCAGACCAGACGTGGATTGTAGGTTCGGTTTTCAGGGGGCATCTCTAGGATGCCCTCTGGTGCTTTTTACATTAAATCCCACATTGGCATCAATGCGGGTTTAATGTGCTGAGAAGTTTGATATCGAACTTGTCAGTCTTCAGTGTAGCCATTATGGTGATGTGGAGTTCGTAATGTAGACCTCCCAGCACCATATACTCTTAATAGCATCACTTCACTTACAGTGCCCAGGAATGGCCCTGGGTATTGTAGGGGCACAGGGCTCATGCACCTGTGCTCACACCACTGGCATAGGGCACCCATCTAGAGGGGTGACTGAGGTATGCCAGTGCAGTGGGTCTTGTGGGCATGGCACACAGGGGTGTGTGCCATGTCGACTCTTTGTTTAGTACTGTACTCAGACACTAAGCCTGCAACAGCAGTGTGCGGATGTCAGGGTACAGGGCCCCTAAGGGTGGCACAATAAGTGCTGCAGCCCTTAGGGGTCTTCCCTGGTCACCATGGCCTGGGTACCTAGGGTATCATCTACTAGGGGCTGGCAAGTGGCCAGAGATGACATTTGGGTTTTAGTTTCAACACGGTTTTAGGGAAGGAACACAGGCCCTGGGCACCTGGTTGGCAGGAGCTCAGGGCACACTCAGTCAAAGCACATCAGCAGTTCAGCAAAACGGGGGAGCATACCAATGCAAGAAAGATGGCACTTTCTTACAAGTACTTCCTCACTAGCGCTGTGTAGTGCTGCTCAACTCCACTATCGATCCATGATGTTATACAAAGTGTCACAGTTGCCTTTGATGTCAGTTTCTTTATTTCCATGCTCTAACTGATATTTATCTTGCACAGTCAATTTCTAAAGGGTTTTAAAATTTTTTTTTATCTAGGAAGGTTGTCTGTCAGAATATTGAGGTCACAAATATCGACCAACAAGAATATCTACTAAAGGCTACCAAATACCAATATATCCTCATGGTAAAGATAAATAGCCTTGTATAGATATACTGTTCTATGCTGAGCAGTTATGTACCTTTAATATGTATATTTATCATCTATGCGACAAACTCGGTATTCTGGAAATACAAATATTTTGGAATTCCATCTTCCAAAAATGTTCTGGGTTTAAATCCTGTTCTCGGTACCAGAATCAAATGTCACTGTCTGGTAAAGCAGTATGTGATGCATTCAAAGGTATTGAAAGAGCATCTCATTTCAAAGTCCACACCCCACTCAAGGAAAATGACAGAAAATGCCAGTGATTGTTCTTCTCTTTCCAAAAGGGGTATAAAGAAAAGAGAAGAACTGCCATTGAGGACACAAACTCCTCCTTCTCTGCTCCGATTCTGAAGAAACTAAGGTCTAAGGAGCAGGCTTCTGAGAAAGTGCAGGGCTGTCAACAGGCGGTGTCTAAGCTTAAGCATTTGACGCCAATTTATGTGAGTGCCAGGAAAGACTCTAGGGTGTCAGCTTCACATATGGTGTGGGAGTCCACGTCGGTGGCGCCTATAAGAGACCTGTTAGTATTTTCAAAGCACCATTGTCTGTGACCATTTTAGTGAAGGAAGAATGATATGTATTTGAGAGAAAATGAGACTTCAAATGGAAAACATTAACTTTTAAAATGTATTATGATCTGTTAAGATTAGATTTTGGTGTGCTAGGGTTTGAGCCCTGGCATCAGTATCAATAATTAACGAAAAGGAGGGTTAAGTAAATTTGTCCAACACAACAAACGTTTCTTTGTCAAGCAACAAAAATTTCAGAAGTGAGACCTCCAGACCTCTAATACCTATGGAATGGAAGTGGTCAGTCAATAGATTGACATTGACTGTGTCAGCTCTCGGTCAAGTAAAAAGGATTTCAGAAGTGAGAGCCCAGATCTCTAATACCTATGGAATGGAGGTGGTCAATCAGTAGATTGAGATTGACTGTGTTGAACGCTTGACAGAGGCCTACAAATATTATTCAGAGTTATCTCCTTTCCTTGACTGAGTATCTGATTTCTTCGGAGGCTGAGTCCTATTTTTCAATGCACTTCAACAATAAAGTGCCAATTAATGGCGTTGAACGCCATCTTCAGGTCTAAGTACAACAACCCCATGTTAAGGACATGAAACAGTCATCTTATGTTTGGAGAGATGTTTAATTCTGGCATGAAACCACTCTGATCAGGGTGTATGACTAAGGTCAGCAATTTGTGTATATGGTTTGTTATGAATTTACTTAATTTTACTGTCAAAGAGCAAGAGAGTTCTGAATGCCCATCTGCATAGTGTATCACGGCTTGGTTTAGGGATTGACACTCTCAAGGCCTCCTTTATTATGGGGGCAACAAACCCCATAAGAGTGCCACCCCATACAAAGCTTGGAGCTCAGTCATCAGGTTTTTGGCCTATGCTGAGAAACATTACATGGTCACACCATCTGCCTTGCATGGTTACCCTTCGCCAAGTCAGCTGTTGATGTTACAATTCAGTGCATTCAACACTGGTAACTTTGAGTGTTCCTTTTGTTCCTCAGATAGTCAAGCCATATTTATTATGAGAAGGTAGATTAAATAGTTTATCAGTACCATCCCTTTCTACATACAGTTCAACATTGTAATGAAAACGTTTGTTTTTTTCCCTATACGGATGAAAAATGCTGCCCAGTGCCATTTATTGTGGATATGATTGGGGTCTTCTTACACTGATTGAATTAATCAGGCAAGGAATCTACCAGATTTGTCACACTTGTTATTAATGTTAATGGTATCGTTCCTATAATCCACACATCGTATCGTTTGTAATAGTTGTGATCCTTTATCTGTACCTTGGTTCCTCTCTTTTCTAGTCGATAGGATACCATGGTATGTGCTCTCTAGGTCTCTCAACCTGCCTTCCATAGTTTTCAGTTCCTCAAGAAAGGTTTTGGACCTTGGAGGCTTTCACTATGTCTGTGCAGAGCAGCCAGTTGTTCTAACGATATGTATACCTTGATTTCAAATGTTTATTTGTTTAGCATTTTTCACATAAATCCAGTGAACCCTGTTGCCAGATATTCAGTCATGCATTAGGATGAAAATAACCATGCTCTAATTAAAGCGAGCATTTCCAGAGTGTTTCTCAAAGCAAGCATCAACAATTTGAACTAACCGTTGTCGATAATAAATATCTAAACTAAATTAGTAATCTTTCATAAAGACCTCCCTAAACCATATTTCAGACCCTATCTAAAAACTAAACACATCATTCAGAGTTTGGCAAAGCGGGGTTGCCAATGTAAATTGATAATGCTTTGGCTCTACCAAATTCTTTCTTCCTATACCCCACTTGAAAGAGGTGCATATTCCATGTTTTCACCAGTAGACCCTCAGTTGCCTCCTCCGGCTTAAACCTCTGACCTGATGGCCCATCCATCACTAGATCGCTAGTTCATAGGAATGGTTATCCCTCCCTATTAAGAGCGGAAAACCAACACTAATCTAACTGCCCAGGTCCCAGGCAAAGCAATCAAATAATGATGCTAATTATGCTTTGTAAGTTAGTAGTGTGAACTCATTCTTTGACGAGAAGCTGCACCAACATGATACTGCTCCCTCTGAAAAGGTCAGTCTTAAGTGGAACCACAGTGCTTGCAGCTCCACTGCACAGCATTCACAGAGATCCTTGCTTACCTGGCTAAATATGGCAAACCAGGAGAGCTGAGGCCTTGGCACCATGGTGCAGTGATTGCCAGGGTCTGAATGACGCATTAAGTCCTCAACGGAAGTTCATGGTATCTATGTGCCCTACCTGCTGTTTTTACTCCACTTTTGTTATATTTTCATGTAATATGTGATGACCACTGCTGCCCATATCGCTTGTTCCTTGCTATACAAATACTGACAACAAATAGTTTAGACCAGGACGAACCTGTTGCCCATGGCTGTCTTGGAGTCCAGAGGCTCAACAATTTTGATGCCCACTCTTTCAAAGGGGGTGCCAACAATAGGAAATGGTTGCAGGGGAGCCTTCCACTCCCCTCCAGACTTGCCACTGGCCTGGCAGGTAGAACAGGACCTGCAGACACATCTGAGGCCAATATTAGTTTTTTTACAAGCCTGTCAAATGTCTTGTTTTGCCCCAAATGACCTACATGGGGTGCATCATAAGCCAGTTCCAGTAGGAAAGCCTGATAGCACTGGGGGACTACCAAGATGTTGGTTGAACCAGTCTTAGGAACCTTATGCTCACTATAAAGGAGACCTTTCTCTCAGTAAATCAGGTGATCAACAGAGGGGTCACCTGCTGCCTGGGCCTCAGCCTGCTGCTGAAGACCCTCATGAGTAGGATATTCCTTCCGTGCCTTCCAAAACTCCTTCCTGGTGGGACCCCTTTCCTGCTGCCAATTGACCAGCTAAGTACTCATGCAGATTTGGAAATACAACGCATCACGTCATTGCATTTTACTTTCACAGTTGTATTGATTCAACTTGATTTCAAACATCCTTTCATTTTTTTTAAAGCACGAAAAGAATACACATTTCATTCATTTATACATTCCTCATGAATAAATGTTAACAAACACATAACGAACTGGACAATTCAAAAACTTAAACATGATGACAATCAATACAAATCTAACGATTAATTCAAACAATTACACCAGTCGGTGATTCAAACAATGCCTGTAAGCGCTATGACATTAAGTATTGTTCAGTTCGTTGAGCGCTTATTATTAGCTAATATTTTGCCTGCGAGGGATCCACATTAATTGAAGCTCTAGAGAGGGTGCCACTACTTGAAATATACCCCAAGAGCAAATCACTTCCAGAGAAAGTTGTCCCCGCAGTATACCTGTTTGAAGCGCTCAGCGAACTGAACATTAATTAATGTCATAGCGCTTACAGGCATTGTTTGAATCACCGACTGCTGTAATTGTTTGAATTAATCGTTAGATTTGAATTGATTATCGTCATGTTTAAGTTTTTGAATTGTCCAGTTATTTATGCTCATTAACATTTATTCATGAGGAATGTATAAATGAATGAAATGTGTATTCTTTTCATGCTTTAAAAAAATGAAAGGTTGTTTGAATTCAAGTTGAATCAATACAACTTTGAAAGTAAAATGCAATGACGTGATGCGTTGTATTTCCAAATCTGCATGAGTAATTAGCAGTTCCAAAACTGGTGGCCAGGTACTCCTTTTTGAAAAAATATTGCTCGTCCTACCGGGCCCCCGAAACGGACGTAACCCTTACAGTTTAAAATTTACCAGCTAAGGCAGGTTCCACAATTTGGCCACACCCTCCCCTGTAGGCTTCTGGGGTTCCTCTCAGGATCAGTCTCCTCTTGGATGTGGGAGTCTCAGGCTTGGGTTTCCCGCACCCCTTGCCTTTCCTCTTCGTGGCAGGCACCTTGACGACTCTTCCAGGCTCCACGTCCTACCATTTTGGGCTGCCATGAATTGTGTGGTCAGGCACACCCACTCAGGCAATCCTAAAATCTCCAAGTCAGAGCTGAGCTCTACCTCCTTCCAGACTAACAGCTACCCTCTAGAAACCCAAGACCCTCCTCCATTCAAAGTAAACCAGAGCCACTGGCTAATGACTCTCACGGTTGTCAGCTGCAACACCTTGGTGGAATAGATTAGCGACCACTTCCCTGAGGTCACTAGATTACATTTGACAGTTGTCATACTGGCTCCAATGTCTCTCAGGGCCTCCACCCTCTGCCCATTGATGGGGACCCACTCCCTGTATTTGCTAAAATTACTAGGAATGGGAGTTCTCTGCACCATCTCTTTGTCACCCAGGGACACCTCTATTCTGTCCCCCACATTTTATGGGAAAATCTCCTCACCAAGCGCTACACTAGCCAACCCCAGTGACTACCGGTGGGGGACTGTACCCGCTTGGACACTTGTCATTCCCTTGAAGTGCCCTTCCTGTTGGCACTCATAGCTCATAGTTCTTAGAGGGTATCTTCCCTGAAGGCTTACTATCAGGGAATGCTCTCTTCTTTTTTTCAATTTTGGGAAGGGAGTCCTGACCTAGGGAACTAGTTTGGGGCCCTTTAGAGAATTATTTTTCTACCCCTACCCCCCCCCGCATTGTTCTGAAGGGGACCCAGCCCATCCTGCGAGTCATTCCCCTCCTCCCCGATACCTTCTTTTTTATTCTGGTGCTCACCCAGCGGTCTGCCTCCATAGCAATCTGCCTGGGGTCAGAGGGCTTACTATCAATCAAGTGTTGCCACAGATCTGCAAACAAAGACGTGCTCTTTTGGAATCAATAACTTCACTGCCCTTGGCCCAACCACCCAGTGCCTCAGTAGACGTATGAAAGTATCAAATAAAGAAACAAGATGGAACCTCGCTGTCTCTGCAGTGATTCAATAAAGTTTTGAAGAGTGATGGAATAAGGATTCATATAATAACTGGTACTAAATGGTGAAAGTGGATAATTCTACAATGAGCGGTTTAATATGAGGGACGTTTCCCATACAGCAGTGCGACAGACGGGTGCGCAAGTTTGTGCCGGAGTTATTGCTTTTGCATTAACTGTGACTGGGGGCGGTTTACAGGAACTGATCGCACACATTTACAGATAAAAGCTATTTTGAACAATGAAGTTTGACAAGGGAAGGAGTGCATTCCTACAACGTATTTTTCTTGCTTGGCAACAATACCGTCCCGAATTGTTTTGCACCCCATTGATGAAGTCGAATACAATGGAACTTAAGTAAAAGAGAATGAAAATTTCCTAGCCATTCTAACGGAAAGTTTCAATTCAATTAAGGACTCGGAGGCAAGGATTATGCTTTATCTTTCTTTACTTTAACGACAGCAGCCATTTTAAAGTCATCCAAACAAACCACTATTCCCATGAAACATCAGGAATATCACAAGAAAACGATCGAGTGTCCATGGCTAGAGTGCCCCTTGCTCTCTGTACCAATCACAGGTCTCCGAGGTGGTGGTAGTCCTCTTCCACTGTCCATTCTCCCTCTTTCGTTGCTGTAGGCCAGCTAGCTCAGAGGCTTCACGAATCTTGTTTCCCAGAATCGTCTGACAAGCAAAACCGAATATAAGTGACAGTCGTGGCTAAGGTTTAGCCTTCAAGGAAAACAGCAGAGCAAATGTACGGTAACATCCGGTGATATCATAACCATTAAAATATGCTACTTAAACCAGTACGTGGGAAGGAATCAAAGAGACTTTGTACCCTGGGTGGGATAATCCTCACCTCCGAGTCCTTAATAGAATTTAAACTTTCTGTTACGATAGCTAGGAAATTTTTCATTCTATGTCCGGACCGGAGGCGAGGATTATGCTCCTTTAAAGCTTGCTCACCACCAAGTGAGCCATATCAATAATCGGCTTAAAATAAAACCGCTTAAAAGTTGAGTCTGAAGACCAATCTGCTGCATTCAGAATGTCTTCCAGACGAGCTCCCAGAGTAAATGCCTTAGGGGCCATCGCTCCTCTGGCCCAGTGAGCGCTGAAGGTTTGAAGATCAATTCCGGCCTCTTGCATGACCCACCTTACCCATCGGGCAAAGGGTGGGGGAAGAAACCGCCTTATGAGGTTTTTTAAGTGCAATCAGTAATTGCTGCTCCCTCGGAGGATGGAATTCCTCCGACATTTCCTCATATGCCTTGAGGCAAGCAACCACGCACACTTCGGGGAGTCCGGTAACTCCGGATAAGAAATGGATCGTGTTCACCATTTGGTTCATTTGCGGATCGTAAAAGTGACCCCCGTGGGAGAAAAAATTCTACTTGTAATATAAAGGGCTCTGAAATCCGAAACCCTTCTGCACGAGATAAGGCAGAGAAGCATCGCCAACCTCGCCGACAGTTCTTTCCTAGAGAGGAACCTATTCAGCTGCCAAGACAAAAACAAATTTAACACTTGGTTAACATCCCAAAGCTGAGAATAACGAGGCTCAGGCGGTAGCGAGAGGCGGAGCCCTCGAAGGAGGTGACAGACCAAGAGATATTCACCCACCGAGGACCCGTCAACCGTGGTGTGACCCGCCGAAATGGCAGAATTGAAGGTGTTGGTAGTTCTATAAGCCAAGCCCTCCTCTGCCAGAGGGCCCAAAAATTCAGAATGGTGGTCACATCCCTTGCCACAGAATTGAGACCCTGTCGCACACACCAACGGTACCACCTTCTCCAGATGGAACGGTAGTGTTTGACGGTGCTGTCGGTCCAAGCCTTTGACATGAACTTCTCAGTCACTCCCGAAAGGTCTGGGACCACCCAGCGTCCCCTGTAATCCTCCATGCCATGAGGGCGAGACAGCTCTGCTCTATCAATGGATGAGGGACTCTGTCCGGATTGAGAAGAAGAGTCGGAAAATGGGGGAGTGGGATTGGAAAATCCCAAGAAAGTTCCAGAAGAATTGGAAACCACACTTGAGACCTCCATATTGGAAAAACGAGAACCACCACCACATTCTGGCGTCGCACCTGGGCTGAGACCCTCGTGATCATGGCAAACTGGGGGGAGGCATAGCCTTGTTCATCCTGCCAATTCTGCAGAAACGCGTCCGTTTGTGCTGCCAGGGGATCCGGTCTCCAACTGAAGAACCCGGGCAGCTGATGATCCAAGCGAGAGGCAAAGAGGTCCACTGAAAACTGACCCCAAAGAGACTGGAGATCTGCGAAAAACCCCTGGTGCAATCTCCAAAGACTGCTGTCGTGGAGATGGTGTGACTGAAAGTCCGCTATCTGGTTGTCCCGACCCAGAAGCTACTCCGCTTTCACTGACAAATGATGGTCCAGACAATACTTCCAAACGTTTGCTGCCATGTCCGAGAGAACCCTCGAGCGCATGCCCCCAAGATGGTTGATATACTGGACCGCTGATATGTTGTCAATCTTGAGTAGAACACAAGAACGAACCTAGTCTTTGGTCCAACATTAGATCACAAATGACCCCGCTAAAAGTTCCAGACAGTTGATGTGCAACTGCAGCTCCAGAGGAGACCACACACCGCCTGTTGTGAACTCGCCACATCGTGCGCCCTAGCCTGACCTGCTGGCGTTGGACTTGATAACGATATCTGGCGGGGAACCGAAAATCGCACATCCATTCCAGGTTTCCATGTTAGAAAGCCACCATTGAATCTCCTCCCTGGCTTCCGCAGAGAGGCACACCTTCTGAGAGTAGGAGAGGCCTTTGCGAAGATGATGGGCCTTGAGGCGTTGCTAGGCCCTGTAATGGAGAGACTGGGAATATAGCTTGAATGGACGCTGACCGAAGTCCTACGATGCGGGCTATCTGTCAGAGGGAGAGCTGGTGCTGGGTGAGAGCTCTCCTCAACTTGTGACAGATTTTCGTCATCTTCCGGGAGGGAAGGCTGAGAGTAGCAGCGACGGAGTCGATGGAAAACCCCAGGAAAACCACTTTCTGGGATGGAATGAGCATGGATTTCACCTCTTTGATCACAAAGCCCAGGCTTTGGAGCAGATTGACCACTGTATGAAGCTGTTGAGACAGAGCCGTGGGACATTGTGCCATGAGTATAATGTCGTCCAAATAAACTATGAGTCGTGTACCGGACGTATGATGATGTTTGATCACAGGACGCTGTTCCTTGGTGAAGCATTGCCTCCATCTTGAAGTGGTGGTGAACCAGCCACTTGTTGAACTCGCGCAAATTGATGACGGGTCTCTGGCTCTCGTCCGCCTTGTCCACCACAAAAAGATTGCTGATGAAGCCGCGAGCATGGTCTGCACGACCGCCCTTTTGATTAAAAGAGACTGGACCCCCCGATCGACCTAAGCGTCGCCTACTACCGAAAACACCAGAGGACGTAGCGGAGCCGGCTGGAAAGGCTCCCTGCTAAACTCTGTATGAAAACCTCGGACAGTTTGGAGTACCCATGCTTCGCCCGTGACAGAAGTCCAAGCCTGGAAAAAATTTGCCAGCCTGCCCCCCACATTTAGTTAGGAAGAAGGGAGAGCACTCACCGGAAGAACTGGAGGTGCCGCCGCCTCTGCCACCACTGTTCTTTCCTCGCCATCCCCTTGTAGGGTAGAAGTTGCCGAATCTGGCTTGATCCTGGTAAGCTGCTTGGTTGGAGCCTCCTCTCTGCTGGTTAGGATGGCCGGACGAGCGGCCCCTGCCTCGACCGGCACCTCGGAAAACCTGCGGGCGAAAGACCTTCCGAATAGGGGTTTGCGCCCTGTCCAAGGATGTGAATGTATTCACGAAGCGCCCCAGTTCCTTTATAAAGGGCTCACCAAAAAGGCCTCCTTGGGCGTTGGGTCCCGCCTCAGAATCTGCCAAATCCCCAAGTTTGGGGTCCACTTTTGTCAATAGGAAACTTCGCTGTTCTGTCGATATGGCACAGTTGGCATTTCCCAGAAATACCACCACGCGCTGGGCCAAGATGAGAGGTTCTCTGGGGAGTTCAGGGCCCCCGATGATTTGGCTTCCTCAGCCATATCGAGGATTTTCGTTACGGGCCCAAGAATATCAAGGAGCTTGTCTTGGCAAGCCCGCCAAGACCTATCGATACCCTTTTTGGGGTCATTTACGAATTTTTATACAAACGTTGCCATGTGAGGGTCAATTTCTGTGGTTGCCGCCACCTTACCTTCTAAAGAGGGGCGTGGTCACTCCGCCCTAAGGCAGTTATGCACTGAGGCCTCTACGGCTGGCGAATGCAGAAGGCGACGTACTGGGAGACCTTGTCACAGGGCGCCCAGGCTGAGGATCTAGGTGCAAGATGTCGTCGGGATCCAGCATATCTGCGCAGAGATTCTGCTCATCTGTGCCAGGAACAGGAGTTGCAGGGGCTGGTTGCGATGGATGCCAGGGACGTGAAGGACCAGCCCCCTCATCGTCCCCTTGAGCAGAGTCACCAGGAGTGGCTGTTGCAGGGGCTGAGGGGGGGCTGCTGTTTGCTCGCTAAGAAAGCCTGCTTCAGGTGCGCGAAGGCATCGGTGTCAACCCCTACGTCTTTGGCCCGCTTGGCAGGAAGTGGTTGAGGCTCAGCTGTGGCATCACTGGTAGGGAGAGAGGCTGGAATGGCCTGAGCTGCCTTGGCCAATTTATCACAGGCTAGTTCAATTTTACGGGAGAGGCGGTCTTCTAAGGGGGCCATGGCCTGCTCCACCGCTTTATGAATGGAAGAGCCTACTGCATCATAGAAATCCTCATCCCACTGCAATGCTGTGAGCGGATCTTCTTCCCACTGGCCATCCTGGTCATCCAGGTAAGTATCCTCTTGATAGGACTCCATGAGGATAGAAGAAAAGCACTACGTAGGTAAGTGGGAAATGACTGGCGGAGGGGAACCCTGCAATATGGGAGGCTGGGTGTCAGCCGACTTGTCAGCAAGCAGAGCTCGCTCTGGGACCCAACAGCCCTGGTGCTTGAATGATAGGGTAGCCTGCCAAATAAATTGGCACCAGCAGGACTCAGCCTGCAATATAGACTCCAAAGAGTGTGAAGTAGGCCTAAAATTACGGACCCCCGAGGCTGGGCACAATCCTCAGCCCACAGCCTCACATACAATTGTACCGACCTTGTTCACTTAAGGCGTTCAGGGGCGGTAAATTAAACAGCTGTCTAATGGCAGGAACAGACCGTACACTGTGTCATGGCAGGCGAAGGCTCACTTGCTGCAGTGCATTCTGAGATTCAAAACACGCGGCATCTCAAGAACGCACTCATCGGGGAGGACGCAGACACGCGCCCTCAAGCGGTGAAACAACGCTAGCCACACCAAAACACGTAGCCGCTAGGGAGGAACTCTCTCGCGGCTGGCTCGTGCTTGACAAAACCTCACAGAAAGCACACAAAATAATACGCGGCGAACCACCAGCAATACAAAAACGGCAATAAATCAAAAGTAAACAGTGCGTGACGGTCAGCCGCCGGGCCAGGGTTGAGAGGAACTGCATTTTGATTGGGCGCACACAGGGGAGGTTTTGCTTTAAAATTAACGGTCTGACCGCTAGTGAGAACAAACAACGTTATCAGGAAGGAGAGATGAGCACGAGGAGGTCAGGCTGCTGGCGGCAACTTTTACTAGGTATTTATGATAATTTTGAAAATAAGGTACATGGGGAAGTTGGTTTAAGGAAGGGTGAATTCAGACATAGACATATGAAAATATTAGATAAAGAAAAACAAGATGGAACCTTGCTGTCTCTGCAGTGATTCAATAATGTTTTGAAGAGTGATGGAATAAGGAATCGAAAATCACTGGTACTAAATGGTGGAAATGGATAATTCTACAATGAGGGGTTTAATATGAGGGACGTTTCCCACATAGCAGTGCGACAAACAGGTGTGCAAGTTTGTGCCCGGATTTATTGCTTTTGCATGAACTGTGACAGGGGGCGGTTCACAGGAACTGATCGCACGCATTTACAGATGAAAGCTATTTGGAACAGTGAAGTTTGACAAGGGAAGGAATGCATTCCTACAACGTATTTTACTTTCTAAAAGTGGCATTTTCAGAATTGTAATTTAAAATCTGACATCACCATAAGTTCATGTCCTGCTTTTTAGGTCTCGCTTAGGCAGCGCTTGGGCTGTCTCTTCGAGTCATGCTGTATTCAGGATATGGGCATTCAAAACGCCCAGCACTTCTGGTTAGTTAGTTGGCCAGCCTTTCTAAATTCCTTTACTGTGTGTGTCAATACTGTCCATCTGTCACGCCTTTGTGTGCTTGGTTCCCTCCCAGCGGACGTCACCAATTGTTTTTTTTTGGGTTGGCCATCTGTTGCCTCCTCGCTCGCACCCCCTCCTTCCCGTCATTGCTGCCGTCCGTCCTACCCTGCTGCTTGTGATTTTGATTATGACTTTATCTTTGGGATTCAGGCTTGTTTTCCCTTAACTCGCCCTTTTATTACCCCATTTCCCTGCCTCCTTGCTCACTACTGTTCATTCCTACCTGTCCACTTTGTGTCTTCCTCATAACACCGGGATATTTTGCACAAATAGGACTACAGTACAGTACTATATCAACGGAGCTCCGCAAAATGACAGCTTTCATCAAGATAGGGAACACAGAAGAGGCACTAAAAAAATTAATAAAATGTAATTTCTAAAACCAGCATCATACCTGTTAATTTAATTACTTACTTACAACAACTGTTAACTAGCACAGCTTTAAAACTCCTAAAAGGTGCCTCTCAGTGTTTTTAGTTGACCCCCTCAAAAAACCGAGACATGAGCCAAATTTGCTAAAATCGACCGGGACAGCTGGTGAAAACCAAGGACTGCCCCGGCAAATCCGGGACACATGTTCACCCTATCATAACGGCAAGCCCTGTAGTCTCCCATTCTTCGCTTCTGCATACTATGAATTGCACCCAACACATTTTTGAAGTTTTAATGCTATATAATTCAACTTTTACTTCTTATTCCTTGTGCTCCCTCTTGTGACTTTTTCCAGTATATCTAGCTCAACTAACATCGCACTGAGTAATCAAAAAATTGTATGTAAAGCTTTCATGCAAGCATTATAGTGCATTTCCAGCTTTTCATAATGTTCTATAATATCTGTATAAAATGTAAAGAATCAAAATTTATAGAATCGCGCACCTGAATGCTTTTTTACCATTTTGTAAAAAGCACACACAGACAGATGTTGAATTTACAGGATACTCCCTCCGTGCAAATAAATGAAAAAATAAATCTTTGTTTATTACTATGTTCTCGACCAGCCAATATACACATGAAAAATGAGAGTCCTTTTGCATTGCAAATGTCTATTAAATATATTGCAACCTGCCCTCTGGGCTGTCCAGGGCCTACCCTATGGGTGACTTATATGTATTGGAAAGGACAGAATGTAGAACAATGTCATACATTCACCCCAGTACAAAGATCTGGGCCTAAATCCATCGTTTTTTTGCACTCCACACCACCCTGGGCTAGACACTGGCTATATGCAAATCAGCTCTGACCCTGTGCCTGTGTGTTCTTTGCAATTTTCACCCCGAGTGGGCTGGGTATGCTCAGACGTGAGTCCCAGGCTCTCCACACCACTGGAGTCAAGCTATCCAGGCTGATGAAGGCTGATAGCCAGAAACCGGTCCTTGGATGCTTGATTCCGGTCTGGGAAAGACATGGCTTGGTAGTTCGAACTGGACTGTTCCCATGAGGCACAGGGTCAGAGCTGATTTGCATATAGCCAGTGTCTAACCCAGGGTGGTGTGGAGTGCAAAAAAACGATGGATTTAGGCCCAGATCCTTGTACTGGGGTGAATGTATGACATTGTTCTACATTCTGTCCATCAACTGTGTTTTTTGCAAGTTATTTTCCTTCCTAACAGAGACAAATCTGGGTGTGCTGGTAATCTGGCTGCTGCATTTTGCACCAGCCGGATTCTGTATATATGCTTCCTCTAGAAGCTATTGCAATAATCCAGCGGGACAAAATAAGCGCAGTAACCGCCGACCTAAAACCTTCCTTAAGCAAAAAGAGTTTTATTTTCCTCAAAACTCTGAGGAGGTAAAAACTTTTTGAGACAACTCCACTAACCTGTTCCTCAAATGTTAGTGTGTTGTCCATGATCACTCCTAAATTCTTAGCTTTCCTGGTGAGGACAGGGGGAACTCCCATTTCTTCAGGCAACCAGTCAGGGGTCCAGATGTTGGGATTGTTGCCAAAGATGATGACCTCTGTTTTGCCTGCATTACGTTTGAGGCAGTTTGAGGACATCTAGCCAGCGAAGGCTATCATGCATTCACAACATCTTAAGCGAGTTTCGGATTCCTTGCCACGCTCTACGTACAACACAATTTGTGTATCGTCCGCAAATGAGGTTAGCTGGAGCCCATAAGATCTTATTAGTGCTGCCAGCAGACTTGCGTAGATATTAAAACGCATGGGACTGAGGGAGGATCCCCTGAGTTACTCCGCAAGGAAAGGAAAATGGCTTGGACCTGTGACTCCCCATAACCACCATTTGAATTCTGTCTGCCAAAAAGGATTTCAAAAGGGTCCAGGCTTTACGCTGTACCCCTGCAGCCAATAACCGGTCCATCAAAAGTTCATGATGGACCGTGTCAAAGGCTGCTGACAGATCTAGCATAATCAGAATTGCTGTTCCCCCTTGGTCCATTACCTCTCGAACCTCCTCCGTGGCTTTGATCAAGGCAAGCTCTGTACTATGTTCAGTACGAAAACCGAATTGTGTAGAGTCTAACACATTATTAAACTGAACAAACTTCCTAAGTTGTATATTCATAGCCTTCTCGATCAATTCATCCGGTAGAGGGAGGCGCGAGATAGGCCTATAGCTGTTCGGATCCAAAGGGTCCAGTTTTGGTTTTTTTATCAGCTGAAGTATTGATGCTTATTTCCAGGCCCTAGGAAACTGGCCAGCGTTTAAGATGGTGTTAAACAAATAAGTAAGGATGGGGGCAATAATCTCGGGAAAGCTTTTAACCATTGAGACTGGACATGGGTCCATAAGTGACCCGGATCTAGCTGCCTTTAGGAGATTAACTATATCTTGCGTCTCAAATGGTATAAAGTCCTGTAACAAAGATTCATAATGTGTGACGTTTTGCCCTGGTCAGACTGCGATCTCCACCTCATCCGTTTGTTGTTGTGAGAAGGAGGAAAAGATGGCTTCCACCTTCTTTCTAAAGAAGAGGGCTAGTGATTCACAAAGGGTGGAACTGCTAGGTGTTATAGGACTGTCAGGGTTAGTCAGTTTCATACCAGTTTTAAACAATTCTCTGGATGAAAATTTGGACTCATGTATCTGCTTCGCAAAGTATAGTTTTTTAGTTTCTATAAGTAATGTTTTATACTTTGCGCGGCTAGTTCTATAAGCTCCTTTTTCATTAATATTGTACTCCTTTCTCCATGCCCGTTTAAGACTTTTACAGTCTGTTTTATGTTATTGTAAATTTTCTGAGTCGCTAACCCTATTTTGCGAGTCACTATTTAATTTGTGACTCACAAAATAGGGTTAGTACATGGGCCACAGGCTCTTTGCATTCGCAAACAGGTCTAAAACCCATTTGCGCATGCCAAAATCTGTTGTACATTTGGCCCTTGGTTTTACATTTATCTTGACAGAGTTCTCATTTTTTCATCAGACCTATCTCTTGTGCTGTAAAATCCCATGCCTCTTCTTTGATGGTATAGCTTCAATGCAGAGGCAAATCATCTTTAGTATGCACTAGGAATAACTGAACTCTTGAAACTCATGATTTAGTGTTAAACACTGAATCTTCATCTTGGGTTTCAATTGCACCACCATCCAGTGTACAATCAAACACACAGTTCACTTTGCAAAGCAAATCTCTGCTCAACAAATTGACAGGACTCAAATTACGCATTATGATTATTCTCTATTGATCCTCTTTTAACAGTGACATCTGCTGTAACATGGTTAACAATCTGCTTATTGCTAATACCTACAGTGTGGACTTATTTTTGGGTGGAGAAGTGTGACTCAATGGTTAGAGCGGCAGACCCTGATGCAGTGGTCTAGCCCGGGACCAGGGTTCAATTCCCCGCCTCGGCGGGTCTTGGGCTCAAAATTCCACGGACCTGATAATTCTCGCCTCGGTGCCTATTCCAATCATGGAGTCCCACTCTGCAACCCTGGGCAATAGCTTGCTTAATCTCCACAACGGCCCCCACAACACTAAGGATGCCTGGCTTCCACCTTGGTGGTGCCCAGAAGTGAACACCTCACAGGGAAAGCCAGGATGGGTTCCACTGCGGAATTCGTACAAGCGCCTTGAGACCCTTGCGGGTGAGTAGTGCGCTATACAAGTATCAATTTACATTTTCCCAAGAAGGATACGTTTTGCACTCTACAGAACCACCAGTAGAGCAGGTAGCGCCGATATCTTTCAAGCAAGACACGGGTGGCCATTCACCTCACCATCTACATGAAGGCCACTTTGGTCTACCTCCAGAACTACGCCATGTAAGAAGCCCTCCTCCCCCTTCTTGTACTTGTATTGAGAATTAGTCTCTGAGGAAAACTGAGTGAAATCAATATTCTGAATCAATGGATTCTACTGGTGCCCTGAACTGTAAGGCTTTTGGTTTCTCATATTTTCCTGCAACACTGTACCTGTGGGCATTATCATATGAAACTGCCCTTGATTTTGCACACTCTGCACAGATGATGGTTGGGATGCAGTTACTGACTGTGTCTGCATCTGATTCACATTCCACTACATCTGGGAACAAAAGTAATTTTGGATTTTTTTTTAGTAAAAATTTTTTGTTAAGAAAAAACAGACATCAGCAATAACATACCAATACAGAGGGAGCATTACGATAGGCATCCGTGGAACAGTGGGTGATATTACAAAATACAATGATGTATGATGGAAGGTCTAGGGCGACAGGGGGTCATCCCATCCAGGGACCGGGAGGGCTGACGTATGTCCCCCCGATAGGAGTTCCACAAGCCCCACACACGAGACCATTTTTTGGGACATCCACGCGACACATATACAGTCTTTTCTCTGAACATTGACCAGTCCATGTCTTTTTCCCAATCCTGTACCGCGGGTGGAGCCAATGCCCCCCATCGCTGGGCAATATTCCTCTTGGCCAGCATTAGCCCCAGTGTTACCCACTGCATCAGACAGACATTCAGGAGAGTTGGTTCCCAGATGTTTAGGAGACTCATACAGGCCTCTACCTGGAGCCGCGCAGACAGAACAGTATTAATTATGTTGTGAATAGCACGCCAGTAGGGTTGGATCTGTGTACATTCCCAAACGATGTGAAAAAAGGTCCCCAGCTGGCCACAACCCCGTCCACAGGCGCCCTCTTCTACCCTCCCCCTTCGTACCAATTGGGGCCCTGTTATGTGAATACGATGGAGGAGTTTTAATTGGACAAGACGGAGACGAGCTGATATTGCTACAACCCTGGGCGAGGAAACTGCTTCCTGCCATTCTTCGTCATCCATTTCCAAGCCGTCTCTGGTCCACTTGTCTCGGAGAGCTTGGAGAGGATCCGAGATGTTGTTGACCAGTTTTTATATGTCAAGGAATGGTGCTGTCGGGGAGATGACCATCAAGTACCCTATCCTCCAGTGGGTGGGGATGATTCTGGTATTGTGGACCCAGGCTGTACGTTCATACGAAGTGCATGCCGGACCTGTGTGTATCGGAAGCGCTCTGATTCTGCTAGATTATATTGCTGCTGCAGCACTGCAAAAGACTTGATATCAGAGTTGTCCCACAAATCCCCTATGCATGCAATACCTATTAGCTCCCATTTATCGAATCCCTTACTCTTCCATAGGTCACCCAATTGCTTGGAATCCCATAACGGCGTCGCAAGCGTCCGCTTCCGTCCTCAGCCTAGACAGTTAGTGGCCACATGCCAGACATGTACCGCATGTTTGGTGGGGCACGTGAGAGGGTAGCGCTGGGGCCTAGAGTAGAGGGCTCTGCTAAAGGTTCCCCCGGAGAGGAGCCACCTGTCCATGTTATACCCCGGGAATAATTTTGGATTTCATTTGGATTCATTCTACTTTCCTGGTACAAGTGATCGATTTTGAGACAGAAATTATAAGCAGGGCTCTTATTCAGCAAGTTATTATTTGCATTCACTCCGGAATTATTTCCCAATCCTCTTGCACAGCATTGTACCGCCGTCATTTTATTTCTCCTTCACTCACCTGTCATTAAATGCACTCCATTCATTTCAGAATTGTCAAATGACACAAAACCCAATTTAAAAGCCAGCATATCGTTCCTGCCATTTCTCTGAAACTGCTTCGTTTGTGCAACCATCAGTTTTTCTTTGATATTTTTCTGTTTCGTATCAAACCAATTACTTTTGTCCTTTGTGTGCTTAAGGGTGTCATCAATACCCTTTGTTTGCCAGCACATTGCACTGTTAAATAAGAGAACTAAGATCAAGACTCAAACCCATAACAAGAGCAGATACACACCTTGCTGCTTCCTTGATCAAGTAACTCATTCCAGCCACATTATATGACATTATTCTGTTTAAATCAGTTGTACCCTCTAGAATTTCTCTAAATTCAGTCTTTAAAAGCACAGTGTTAACTAATCACAAACAGTATCATGCACACCATTTGAAACTGGAGAGACAACATTAGTAGCTCTGTTGAGTACTCCGCAAAATTGTCAATGTATTTTCAGGTAGGGCACTCGCTGAAGCACCCAGAACTGTAAGCATAGTCAATCCCTGTCCCTGTACACTCATACCTTCTCCTGCTGCACGCATATGAGATAGCATAGTCCCTGTCTCCAGATTCTGGTATCTATGGAGGAGGTCTGGAATTAAATTAATCATTCAACAAGTTATTCTTTTCATTAAATCCCTTTCTCTGCTTTGCTTCTCTCGGACTCCCTCATCACCTTTCTTTTTGTCTGTCATCTCTTTCATTATTGCTGGAATAACACTCTACCTCCATCATATCCTTTCTACAGAATCTCTCCTGATGATCCCACCTGCCATCGAGTCTTTGTCTAAATTAACCCTTCACCTGCTTCTTATTCTTTCTCTGTACAAAACAAAATAAGTTCCACAATAATATCTCGAAATCTTGGATTTCAACAAATCTAATAGCCAAAATACAACCATAATAAAAGAGATCAAACCACCAGTTGAACTCAAAATCAACATTATATAACCAAAAACCTCACATGTTTTATAGCAATCAATAAAAGCATACAAACATCAACACTTCAACAACCCACCAGAATAATTCCGCCCTATTCATACTTACAATCTGTTTCGTTCAATACCAACTCTGCAAGTCATAACCGTGGCAAAACTTACCTGGGAAATCCACACTGGAAAATTCACTATCACTAAGGACAGGCCAAAAAGGTACTTTACTAAATCAGGAAGTAGGCGCTGTTTACTCACCATAATCCTCTGTTACTGTAAGTTAGTGGACAAGGGGAAACCCTCAATGTTTGACAGCCCACAAATGTACCTCACCAGAATACCTACAATTTGTTGAATTGGAGACAGTGTTAAACCTCAGTTTCATGAGGGGATGTGTCCTCAAGTTAAGGCACCTCCCAAAATATCAAAACATTGAAGTATCATTTAATGATTAGTTATGTTAAAGGGTCCACTTAATAATGAAGTTCAAGATTAGCCGAATATTTTAAACGATTTATTACAGTGATTCAAAATGGAATACAGAATAATCGCCTTGAAATATCTTTAACAGATGAAGCATAATAGAGAAGTGAAAAGTAAATCATTTGTTAAAGTTCCGAATGGCAGTAAAATCAAGAGGGAAAAGTATAGCATCCCTAGCAGCATCTAATTATTGATAAATGTTTTCCGGCATACTCCCAAAATTAAGGGTTTATATATCAATCAATTCATCAATCAAACAGGATTTATAAATGTGCTGCTAATCACCTCATAGGGTATGCAGGCGCTTGCAGGTCCCGGATGATTATTTGACTAGCCAGGTCTTGAGGGCCCATCTTGAGTTCTGGAAGTTAGGTGATGGTCCAGAGTTGCATGGGGAGGCTGTTCCAAGTTTTTGCTGCGAAATGAGAGGCGGAGCAGCCTTCTCTTCTGCTTCAGTAGATGCGGGTAAAATAGGCAAGTGAAAGGGAGATGGAGTGTAGTCTTCTTGTTGGTTGGTGGAAGTTCAGGCGGTAGTTAATGTAGGCGGGTCCTTGGTTGCGTAAGGGCTTGAGTGCATGGGTCAGCAGCTTGATTTGGAATCACTTCTCTACGAGGAGGCTGTGGATTTGCCTAAGGTGGGGGTGATGTGGGAATGTCGGGGAAGGCCGAGGATGAGTCTGGTTTTGTATGGTCTGAAGTCTCTGTAGGAGGTGTGAGGCGATTCCTACGTTGAGGGCATTGCAATAGTTGAGTCGGCAAGGTAGGAGGGAGTGGGTGTGGGTCCTAGGTCTGATGGCCACCAGGAGTCGTTCCATGTGTTGCTGCTGTTGCCGAATATCAGTACTTCTGTCTGTGCTCAGCTGCAGCCAGTTGTTCTTCATACAGTCAGCAATCTTTATTTCACAGACAAAATTACTAAAACTGAGATTAGACGTGGTCTGATCAAGCACGTTACATTCTCAGAACAATCAGAGCACAGTTTTATGGAACCTCATATTTTTTAGCACCTAATCACTATTCCACTACATGAATATTGAGTCTGCCCACTCTGTGTTATTGTCATCCTTATATAGTGGAACAAACAAGATACATGAACAAGAGTTAGCGATTATGAATGAATAGAATACAGTGACCTTGCTGAATGACCTTGAAGTAAAGTTGCACTTTTGTGACTGCGGCGAAGAGAATTAATTGAGAACAGCATGAACAATGACAATGGAAATAAACATGATTCTGCTTGACTGCTTGCTGCAGCAATAAACACTGAGATGTTCAGGGGAAAGACTAGAGACATCCATTTTGAAAAACATAACTGCTGGGTCCAAACTGAGGTCTAGTTTCAAGGGTCAGAAAAACACACTTCTGTGTAGCATAGGATTTTAGTTTTAAAGTCAACAGTTCTATATCAGTGTATACATATGTAATCACAGGAACAATCACAGTGTGCCTGTTATTAATAAAGCACAAAAACATCAATGCATGCAAATCTCTAACACTAGTAGAGGAACGGCGACTGAAAGACGTGGGAGTGATCAAAGAGACGCTAATGATATAGCTTGGTGGATAGGAATGACTAATCTCACATCTCGCCCAGAGTCTGAGGGGCTATTCAAAGGGCAGGATTCAGATGTCACCCTGGGAGATGTACAATAGTGGTCATTGTAGATATAGAGCTGCACATGACACACTTCTTTCAATACTATGTGAAACCTAATACTAGGTCCCTAAAGGCAGTCTTCATGTATAAGAAATCTAATCATTCAGACGCGGCATGAGCCCAAATCTACCCCCTCCCCTCTTCCCCATTGAAAATGTACAATCGTTCAGAAGCTACTAGTGTTTGTATGGGAGATACATTATGAAGATTGATAATTGTATGACCTTTTCTTTGCTCATTGTTACTTTGTTTATTGTACATTTCTTTTTATTTGTTTAGTAATTTGTAACTATATATATATACCTTCTTACTTATTTCTCGTAAAATAAAGCTCAGATATTGAGAAGGTTGCTAGTTAGTTGTGCAAACTAATGTTTACATGTCTGTTATACTGATAAAAATAATCAAAAACATATCTAAGGAAAAGGTATTACAAATGTCGTCTAGTGTGCAGACCCCCCCTGTCCCTGCACCCTGTCCTCAGAGTGAATGAGCTTACTAAACTTCAAGCCATTTTGCATATTTCTTTGCATCAGATTTACAAGTTTTAAAGTAAAACTGTTTCCTAAAAAACACAAAGTTTATTTGTCATTACTTCAGAAGGACAGTGAGATTCAGGTTCACAACAAGCCTTTGCCCAAGTTCTGCAGCGATGATAAGGTTCCAAGAACTCATTGCAAGTTTATTTCTGCAATTTGTTTAGACTTTCATAATGATCACATGACACTGTTATTGTGTTTTTCAATATAGTACCTCTCTCTTTAAAAATGCTACCCAGTTATTAGTGTTTATAGAGGCATTGCTATATAATAGGTATTGTATAAAATTGTGTTATTTTAAGGCAAACTGACCCATGCCTAGATATGCATTGCCCACTTGAGAAGAAGAAAAATCACTATTAGACGTGACACCTTTGGCATGGTATTCCCTCAGACTTTTTTGTCTTCACCACCCTGTTTATGTTTAACCATTTTTTTTTTTGCATTAGGACGTTACCTCTGCTAAACAGTGGTAACATACTTGGACTCTCACCTTAAAGACATGGTAAAATCAATATACACATAATTGCCATATTTGCCATTTTTAATTTACTTACATTTCCCTAGTAAATGGTACTATATTTACCCTGGGCCTGTAAAACAAATGCTACCAGCAGACTGCAGCATACACTGTGCCACCCAGTAGAGTAGCACTGGAAAACATTTTCAGGCCTGCCACTACAGCCTGTGGTGAGTTTTAAATTACAATATTGACCTGGCAAAAAAAAAACTTTTGCCAGTCCTAAACCTCCCGTTTTAATACTTAAAAGTCTCTACTATGGTAGGCTATAAAGGCTCATACCACAGGGTGCATGGTATTTAAACGGTGGGACATGTGTACTTAACTTTTACATGTCCTTAATAGTGAAAAACACCTTAAGACGTTTTTCACTGTATCAAAGCTTCACCTCCCATAGACTAACGCTGGGTTACCTTATTACACTTAATAAGTGGCAACTTCAGTTTGGGGGCAGATAGAGAAATATTCTTTCCACTCATTTGAATTGAGATTTAAAATTCTCTTTAATGGTATAGTTGATTTTTAACTGACTAATCTGAAAATGCCTCTTTTAGAAAGTTAAGGGAAATCGAGGGGGTGTTTAGGACGTGCGCTGTTCTAGTGATACTTTCAGGAATCACCACCTTTAGTCATTAGGTGGTTGTGGTGCTTTTATTTCACCTTTTATTATTTCATTCAAAGTACAAACTATTACGACATTTGATTCATGTCATAGAGGAAGACCCTGTACAATTTTCAGAAATACGGATAAACATTGACAAAGCACATTTCAAACAAAAATACTTGAAAAAAACAAATCAATGAACAGACAAATATATATATAAAACAATATGACAAACATCAGACCAGTCCTTATTTGTATGGCAGTGCAAAAAATTAATACTTGTTAGACGAGCAACATGCCAGATGCAGCTAGCTTAACCGAGGTTACAAGAGACAGAAAGTCCTGTTTGTATATGGTGCTTTCCATAAGCTGGTAGTGGCAGTTACTAGCTGTGAGGGGGGTTCCATGCAATTCTGAACCCAAAACATTCTAAGGGTTCTCTTCAGGACAAAGACGGGGTCAGACACTACATAACATAAAAGGGAATTGTACGTGATTAGGGAATCCCTGCGTTATATAATGGGAAAATGATTTTAAGCTGGGGGGCGTTTGGTTATCTATTGAAGTGGAGGAATCCGGATCTGCCTTTAAGTTAGTAGCAACTGCTAAAAACTGGGTTGGACGGTGTGCTATAAAAATAAAGAAAATGGTCTGCATTGTAATGGGCAGTTATTACAAGTGAACTCTCGAGATTGATCCGCAATTTGCCAAATTGCAAATGGATTTTGAGTAAAGGAAAAAACTTGCCTCTGTAATGATTTAGTCTCAACAACGGTTTTCAGTTCCGGGTAATGTGCTGAGTATTCAACTGTTACTCAGATAAAAAGAGTAAGGGCCCACATTAGTCTGAAAAGTATCAATGTGACTATTCTTTTCTGAATTGATGGTGAGAAGACTAGGACCCGAGTTGTGCCGATCCTCGTATAAGAAGCAGACTGCAAGCGGTCGAGCAATACAAGGGGATGGCAACCGGTTGTTGTGTGTTTTTATTAAAAAAATGAGGACGAGCATTGTGGATGCGATGAATGATTATCTGTAGCGTATTTGGCTACACATTAACAGGAGAAACTCTCAGGCAACTGGAAAACATACCTTGTCATCACTTCCTTTTTAAATTTATGCCTAAACTATAGGATCCTCAAATCAGAGATAGACACTATATATGAGTTGTGGGAATTGAATTTTTAATCCTGAAGAAGGTGTTGGCTTTAAAGATAAGCGCCAAACCGAAACGCGTCGATGCTTTTGAGCTGTGACACATTAAGTCTTTGGAATACAACTACTCCAATCACAATAGTAGCATAGGATTTGGAGTATGATGAAATTCTTTGGCTAATGTATTCATCTCATTTTAATTGGAATTATTTTCCTTATTATTTTTCCCACTTGATGTAATATTGTGTGCATTATTGTATTTGATTTTTAGGGAGATAACATTGTATATCATGCTTTTTAATATGTATTGTAATAAATTGTACACTTTGTAATAGTTCAGCATTATTGTCATTATCATTTTGCTCCTGAATTGTGGCTCTAACTAATGCTGTATGGAATGATGTGGATATAAGTGTTGACTTTTGTGTAAGTTCACCCAAAGGGGAAACTTTTTTGACGATTGGTACCCTACCCCTTTGGATCTTGGGTCCCTCTCTTTTGTTAGAGACTATTTAAAGAGAACATGAAAAATACATGGATCTTATTTTAATGAAATGCGAGGGTCAAAAAGGCCGCAGACACTTGTAATTGGAGCTGTTTAAATGAGTTCCAAACTCCCCAAACCGTTTCTGGAGAAATAAGTGAGATAAAACTGTTGTTTAGCCTAAAGAACAGAATTGTGTTTAATTTAAAATGTGTGCCTTTTAATCAAAACTGTGGTAAAACTCGCCTTTGTATGCTCGTGAATGTGCGTCTGTTTTTCACCGGTTCCCTCAGTCATCACCGGAGTAAGGAGGAAGGCGGGGCTATTACAACACGAAGGCTTTTAAATTCACAGCATATGATGTGAATTAGAATTCTCGCAATGTGTTTTGGTATTTGCAGTCTTGATTTACGAGCAGTGAGGAATTCATTAGAGTGAGTGCCAGCGCGAGCTTTAAAAAATAATTAAAAACTTCCCTTTTGCAACAGCTTGACTCTGTGAATGTCATGCTGTTGCATTTGTCTTGAACATTTCTCGTTTTATTAGAATTGCTTTTAGAAAGTTGCAATTTTTGTGCCCAAATCAAAATGCCTTTCTGTCATTAACCAGGGTAACGTGATGATAATGTCTCTTGCATGGTATGATGTGTATTCCTTCCAGATGGTACAAAAAGGCCTTTTGATGTAGGTAGGATGCTCCTCTCCTGTGCAGGATGGCCTGGGGGCTGTACTCAGTCCTTCCTGAGTTACAAAGGTTAGTCTGAGGGCTGTGCCCACCCCCTTCATGGCTTCTGAAGCTGTCTGCCCTGTTATTTGCAAATGCAGGTGACACGTGGGCTTGCCTGCCCCTTGTCACCTTAGAACGTTTGGTGCAAAACCTAGAGAACGGAAAAGAACTGACCAGAACCAGGTTAGGGATAAAGAAAAAAGGGGACCCTCACACATGCTGGCACTAGATACTAAAGTTGCCCCCTCAGAACCTCTCATCGGAGCACTCCTGGACCTGTGGAAGATTCAGAAGAAGGACTTCCCTGCTGTCTGAAGAAGTGGGACTGGACATGGTTGTGCCAAACCCAGGATCCTCAGAAGTGACTCCAAAGGTCAGTTGGCTGACCTGTTTGAACTACAGATACACAGTAAGCTTCCAGAGCCTTTGCAGCAACAGCCTAGCTAACCAACCCCAACAAGCCATACCTGAACCCTACTGCTGGACTTTGCTGAAGTAAATATTGACCCCCCCCCCCCCCCCCCGAAAGGTGCCCTCCGGGCTCTGGACCCTTGATTGACATTTAGAGTGTTGTCCTCCCACTGCAAGACCTCAAGAACTTGACTCCAGGTGAGAATCTAGAAGTTCTCTTCCAGGGGATCCTCATCAATAGTCATAAGCATTAGAATATTCCCGCCCATGTGCGGGACCCCAGAAACACTATATTATATGTGCCCCACATATATATATACTCATATATATATATATATATATATATAAATATATATATATATATATATTACCTACTGGCGGTCGCCAGTAGGTATATATAGTTAGGATTTTTTCTCTATGGGTTTTTTGAAAATTCTATGTCTAATAACTTTGGCGTTTGTGGACGGAATTGGCTGACATTTTCAGGAAAATGGAACATTTTGTTTCTGAGCAGCCCTTGAAAATTTGGGGGAGTTCGTCAAGGGGGGGCTGAGAAAAAAGGGGGGTCCCAAAACGTGTTTTTAACATTGAGTTTTCCATAGGGCGGTTGGCCTCACTTTTAGCCCGAACGGGTGAATGGATTTGCACGAAACTTGGCAAAATTGTAGGGACTGGTAGCCCGATGTGCCTTTTGTAGGTCTCAATATATGCGCTACAGTGGATTTTGAGAAATTAACGTTTAAAAAAAGATATATATCTGTAACAGCGGACCGGGCAGCGCTCCAGGACGCGTACTTTTCGCGCAACGGAGCTTTGTGAAGCGAAGCTGATTGGTTCTCCGGCGTCTGTCAACATTCCAAACAGTCCGTAGCGGCCGCCATCTTGTCTCTCGGTAGGATCGAGAGACAAGAGGAGGCCAAAGCGAAGGGGCAAATGACCATAAGGGGGAATAGTAGATCCTCGCTGACCCCCTACGTTTGATGTGGAGGTTTTAAAAGGGCTCCGCGGGGCAAAAAAAAACAAAATAATAATAATCGAACGGCTGAATGGATTTGCACGAAACTTGGCAAAATATTAGGGACTGGTAGCCCGATGTGCCTTTGCTAGGTCTCAATATATGTGCTCCAGTGGATTTTGAGAAATTAACGTTCAAAAAAGATATATATCTGTAACAGCGCTCCGCTTCGCGTACTTTTCGCGTTACGGAGCTTTGCGAAGCTGATTGGTTCTCCGGCGTCTGTCAACATTCCAAACAGTCCGTAGCGGCCGCCATCTTGTCTCTCGGTAGGATTGAGAGACAAGAGGAGGCCAAAGCGAAGGGGGAAATGACCATAAGGGGGCATAGTAGATCCTTCCTGACCTCTTAGGTTTGATGTACCATTTTGTCAAGTTTGGTGTAATTCCGTTCAGCCATTCAGGCTGTAGACGTATGTAAATGTCCTATGGAAAATTGCATGGGGAAAACACATTTGAAAGTGTTGAAATTTAGAACCAATTAAAATGTTACTTTGGTTTTGTATTTGTGTGTGATGAAAGTTAATTGGTTATGTATATATGTCAAATGAGAGGAAACCACAGCCATTTTGTGATACTACTGTCTGAGGTACATTTGTGAGGAATTTTTGGTGGTGAATTTCTGGTGTTTGATTTACACAGTACTAACACTTCTGCTACTTTTAAAAAGGTGAGTTGTTAATTTGTAAGGGGAAGTATGTTGTACACTTGAAGATAATTTGAAAAATGTTTTCTGTTATTTATTTGCAGTCCTTCTGTTATACTAAATACTTGATAAAGTTAGTTTTATATTATGTATTACTAAAAACGATAAATGAAAGTGATTATTTTTTTCTGCAATTTACAGCAAGCAATTTCAAAATAAAATGGCTCACAATGAAGAGACCGTGGCAATTTCTTTTGAATTGTCCACTACATTGATTGAAATTGAGAGCACCAATAATGAAATATTGTCACAAGGAGGACATGACTTGTATGATTCCATTAGATTGATTGAAATGGACAGCACCAATAATGAAATATTGTCACAAGGAGGAGATGACTTGAATGATTCCACTACATTGATTGTAATTGAGAGCACCAATAATGAAATATTGTCACGAGGAGATGACTTGAATGATTCCACTACATTGATTGAAATTGACAGCACCAATAATGAAATATTGTCACAAGGAGGAGATGACTTGAATGATTTTTTTGATCAATCTCTTGATGGCGAATTTATCGAGTGTTTGGAGACCATAGAGTTACAAGAATCATCATTGGAGACTTTTAATGAGGACATTGCTGATGAGGACATGTTACTAGTTCTTTCAAATTTAGAAAATTCTGAAGAATAAATGTATATTTAGAAATCAAAAATTGTTTGAGACATTATTCATTTTTATTTTTAATTTATGAGGTTGTAGCGAAGTGATTGTAGTATAAAATGAGACTTATAGTATAGAGTGCAACATTTTTATGTTACATGGTAAGTTTACTCATATTTACTTCCCTTCTGCCACTATATTATCTCCAATGTGTATTTGACATCTCTTCTTCATCTCCGGCCTCCTTTCTCTCACTGTGTGTCTCCGATGCATCTTATCGCTGCTATTTTGTGTAATTACAGAAGAGAGTAAAATAAAATAGTTCGGAACGTGAAAAGGGGGCAAAGTAGAGTACTCCTCACCCCCTCGGCCTTTTTAGGCGGTCCCAAAAGGATCAGTTTCTGCTTTCCTGAGAGATTATGGTATGAGTTCCATATACCACAATAACTTGCATTACAACATGCAAGATATCTATCTCCTATTACCAACTTTTGGAGATATTCGCGCTAAGCGCGAATATCTCCAAAAAGTAACACCTGCCCTGAGCAGTTCTTAGCCATGTTATCCAATGGGAGGTGGATAACATGGCTAAGAGCATTAGCTCGGTAATGCATGAATATCGCTGAGTTTTTAGCGATATTTATGCATTGCGGCCGTTTATTATCGCATTTGCGATAAACCTTGATAATAGCAAGGTTTATCTTCGATAATTTCTGACGATGCTTAGTGGTAAAAAATTGGTTGGTAAGCATCGTTAGCGATAAATATCGCTTAACTTTGGTAATATGCCCCAACGTCTGTTAACGTTCGATTCGAAGGAAATGAGGAAGTGTTGAAAAACATTGTCTGCACCATCTTGCCTTTTTTGAAATGCCACACTTTTGTCGTGCACGGCAGCCATTTTAGATGTCTTGACCAGACCCACTCTCTGCACGCTGTCGATTCGTAGCATGGCTCCTCACCCACGCAAGCATCTTCCCTAGGCACTGGTCACCACCGCTCTCTGTCTTATGCATGGGCAATAAACCTCCCCCTATCTGCGCTGCTCTTCCCTGAGAATCACACTCTGTGCCCGCCCGACACCTCCCTTTCGCCCTATTCACTACCGCACCCTCTGACACTCCTCTTTCTCTGTGTCCGATTGTCCAGGCTATCAGCTAGCCCTGCAGATGTAGTTTATGGCCCCAGCTGTAAAGAATCACCCCTCTTCAAAGGAGTTATAGTAGATCAAGGCCCACACCCGATGAGATCCGTCACACCACACGTGTTCCTACTATCTGAAAACCATCCTGTATTGTGATTGGGGAGGGGACCGAGCCTGAAGCGGAAGATTCCAGGAATGACTCTTTGTACATCAAAGTTTTTACAATTATGTGTCACATTAAAAATATATAGCACTCCAACAAAGTAGTAGGAATATAAAACTTTAATAACATATAAATATATACAAGAAAACAAAAACAGTAAAAACATTTAAACAACGAAGAGACCGTGGCAATTTCTTTTGAATTATCCAATAGATTTATTGAAATTGACAGCACCAATAATGAAATATTCTTGTCAGTAGCGGTCTGTTGTGCGAATAGTTCCAAGGCAGCAGAACGCGCTGAAATCTAGATGGCACGAAAGTGATGTCTAGTAAGTTGCCGCCCAGCAAAAAACGGCGTGGGGCGCCGCGGGGGTGAGTGAGTCCAGTAGGCACCACAGCTATTCTTACCGGCATTGCAGAATTACTGCTGGGGACAATGCCTGTGCTGTAGCAGGGTCACAGCAGAAACAAAAAGGATTCTGTTGAAGATGTTGTTGGTTTTCAATTTGAAAACAGTTCTGGTGTCAACTGCTATGCTAATGTAGTGGTTAATGTTTTGTTTTCTCTAGAAAATGTAAAAGAGGGGGAGGCAGTCCAAAGTTCCGTTAAAAGGGCAAAGGAAAGGATCGGTGGTTTGAACTATCAGTCAAAAAGGGGAGGGGGTGCAATCATTTTTCCTACCGGGTCACACTGTGCTTTCACCGGAAGTGAGGTCTGCAGGATTCTAGTAATTCAAAGTGAGGCTGGCGCCAGCATGGGAGCGCCGACGTCCCGCGGATACAGTTTCGTCACTCCACGGGCGATCATGGCAGTCATTCCCCATCGGGGGTCGGAGACTCCCGCGGCTCCTCTAGAATCTTCAAGGTCGTGGAGGACTACGGTGGTGGAGTCAACCAGTGACCGGGCCATTTCTTTATGCTGGGCCCGCTCTTGCCAGGTCGACCGCCATTTTGAGAGTTCGGCAGCTACCGGCGATCGCGGGGTCACATGAGCGGACGGGCTCCACCCTGCCGGGCGAGACGTTGCAGCATGGCCACAGTGGAAGAACCCTTTTCCGGGCGCCTGGAGCGCTGAGGGTGCAGCTGGGAAGCCTCCACCTGGGGAGGCGGGAGAGGCCTGTTCGCACCGTCTCTCCCTCCCAGTGCACCCCACGGCGTCTCGCTTGAGATTTGTTATGGCCGGACCAGGCGATGAGGACGAGGGGGGGGGGGGTCGGAGGCATGTGCAAGACATCCCCCCCCAGTGTTGTCGCAGCCATTATAAAAGAAAGAAGTGTCCCGTCCGTCTTCGGGCCGGGCTTCCGGTGGATGTCGGCCGGACGCCCCTGGCTCTGGCCCCATGAACGGGTTTCTTGGTTTATCGGCTGCAGCCGGATCCCGTCGGCCTCGGCCCCCCGACCGTTGGTGGCCGGACCGGAAGAGCATGTGGCGGGACTACCTGCAACTCTCAAGGGCCACCGCGGCCGGACTGGGAGAGAGAGGGGAGGGTCGAGGAGACATTTCCCCCCCCTGCAACTGTTCAGCGTTGTAAAGGCAATCCCCTGGCCGGGTCCCGCTGGCCTCGGCCTCTCCTCCGGCTACACCCTACGTTAGGATCTCCTGGCCGAGGCGTGGCAGCAGGACCTGCCTTATATGGGCTGCTCCCGGCTGGGCGTAGCCGGAACCCTGCCCCACCTTGGAAGTTTCCAGAGTGGGGGCGGATGTTCTACTGACTTGCATTTTCCCTAGTCTATCGATTTTTTTGGCGTGGCAGGCGGTGGGACAGCGAGGGGTGATTTGGTTTCTCTTACTGTTTTTCTGGTCTCTCACCACTGGCATATTTTAACGTTTTCTTGTTTCTAGGACATTAATAGGTTTTATCATTACGTTATGTTATCGTTTCTTTGTTCGTTGTTTAATAAAAGTTCATGTTCATCAGTGGCCTACTGATTTTCGTTTTCCTATTTTTTTCTTTCCAGGTTGTTTCATGGTAAAGTTTCTGTTAACAGGATACAGTGATCACTTCGTTATTATTGCATATGTCCTTTTCACTAGGGGTGCTCTCTGGTCGGGCCAGATGACGTATCTCTAGTAAATGGTCCGGGTGAAAAAGGTGCATCAATCAGTGGGGAGTAGATAGGCATGACAGATTACAACGGGGGAGAAAGGTCCGCATTACGTACCCTTTCACTACTTGCAAAGATTTTCCTACGTTTATTTGCAAACAGGGAATACCTCCAAAAAGAACTAATTCCCAAACAGTCAATGTTCGGACAATCAATCAATCAATGAGGAATGAAATAGGTACGACGTGTTAAAGGCTTGCGTTACCTACCCTTCACTATCTGCAAAGGGAGAGAGAATATTCCTATTCTTCCTCGTTTGCAGGTAGAGAAGATCCTTAAGAGAATTAACTTCGAACAATTCAATGCTCGATTGAAACAATCAACAAGGGGTACTGTGAACACAAATGAACGCCGCTTATGTACATACGCATTGCTATTTTCAACAGGTTGTTCCTAATGTTTCTATTTTAGCGAGGTCAAAAAGAGATCCCATTAGTGGCCTACTGATTTTGCTTGATTCCTTTTGTTTTTTTACACGATTTTTCGCTATCTGCAAAGACTAAACAGAGTATTGCGACTCTGTGCTTGTTTGTAAATAGAGAATGAACCAAAGAGAACAATCAATCAAATGGAGAGAGAAGCAGGCACGACGGATTACAAAGGGGGCAAAGGGCTGCGTTAACTACCCTTCACTATCTGCAAAGAGAGAGTACTCCTAATAGAAATGAGGGGTGGGGGGCAGCATTCAAAGCAGATCAGTGTGCATAAACACGAAAATGTTTTTACTTACCACGTACTTGACATTCGACAGCTTATGATATTTGCTATTAAAAAACCATTGAAATTCACTGAAAAAACCATAGGTTATAGACCATATATAGTTAGGAATTAGCATTTATAAAACCTTGAAAATTCACTGAAAAAACCATAGGTTATACACCATATATAGTTAGGAATTAGCATTTAAAAAACCTTATTTTACTCACACAAAACCATTGAAATTCCATATATAGTTAGTTGCACTAACTATATATCGCGCACCCGCAATCCACTGCTGATCATGTCACATATTACATGATTCATGACATGGTCAGTGACATCACTGATGACATCACTGATGACATCTCAAATGACATCACTGATGAGATCACTGATGACATCATCCAGTGACTGTGTTTCTGTAAAGTTTAAATATGTTTTACATATTGAAGAATGAGTAGATGTATAAGTGTCTGGACGAAGGATTTAGTAGGTGCATGACTGAATGTATGAGTGAGTGATTAAATGTGTCTCACTGAGTGCATGGGTTAGTGACTAAACTGTCTTAATTTGTGCATCATTATGTCTGTTGTTCTGTAAACTGCTGCATGTGTTGATCAGTAGCTATATGATTAACTATATGGGTTATTGATTGATTGTCCAAGTATTTGTATAGGAGACTGAGTGTGTGTGTGGCTGGCTGGGAGGTGTGTGACTCTGTGCAGATCAATGTGTACTTGTATCAATGATTGTATAAGAAAGTAAGTATGTGTTAGTATATGTTTGAAAATGTAAGGTGCTCTATGTTTAACTGTATAGACAAGAAAATGGAAGTGTGATTGATTCTTTACAGGACTGACTAGGTGTGTGAGTAACTCCATGGATGAGTGGCAGAGTGTAAGTGTCTGTATAGGTGTATGAGTGCATATGATAGTGATGTAAAGATGAGTGATTGTATGTATGAATGATTGTATGGGTGAATGAGTGAATGTGTGTGTAGACGTAGGAATCAGTGAGTACGTATGTAGTAACTAGTATTGGTGTGTCAATGGTTTTAAAAATTATACTCTGTATTTAACACTGGGTGAAACAGAGGTTATATTAAAACGTGAGGAGATGCATTGTATTGTCACACGAATGATATCATCAGTGATGTGGTCATTGATGTCAAATGAGATGTCATCAGTGATCTCATCAGTGATGTCATTTGAGATGTCATCAGTGATGTCATCAGTGATGTCACTGACCATGTCATGAATGATGTAATATGTGACATGATCAGCAGTGGATTGCGGGTGCGCGATATATAGTTAGTGCAACTAACTATATATGGAATTTCAATGGTTTTGTGTGAGTAAAATAAGGTTTTTTAAATGCTAATTCCTAACTATATATGGTGTATAACCTATGGTTTTTTCAGTGAATTTTCAAGGTTTTGTAAATGCTAATTCCTAACTATATATGGTCTATAACCTATGGTTTTTTCAGTGAATATATATATACATATATATATATAAAAACCTGCAATAGCAGCCAAATAAAAACAGAGCTGAAATATACTGTAAAGAACTTCCACCATACATGAGTAATAAGCATTAAAAACATGAGAAACAACACAAAGTTTGTTTTAGAAACTGTTTTAATGTTCAGAAAGCTGTAGAAATTCTCATAACTCACTTGAAGCATAGACATCTCCCAGGCTGCATTGCAAACACACAGTCTAAAAAGACTGAAAAGCTAACCTGTAGCTGCATAGCAATAAACTGACACCGTGCCTTTAAGGCACCCATCACCCCCAGTATCCCATCATGCCTCAGGGGTGACAGTTAGGTCAGTTGTTCTTACCGGCTCCTTCAGAGAAGGACCCTGGTTACACAGCTCCACTAATTTTCTGTTTCTTGACAGAAAAATACTTCACTTTTAACAACTTTTGCTCTTACTTTGACATTTAACATCTAGTCAAGTAAGATACTGTCTTTTTCAGTCAGTTTAGTGAACATTTTCTTTTGAGAATGCCTTCACTCTTTGACAAATGTCCTTCTTGTGGCAACAAGAAGGCAATATCAGACAACCACGACGTCTGTATCCTGTGCCTGCCTGAAGATCATTAACCAGGCACCTGTCCTCATTGTGAGCACCTGTCAGGAAGAACTCTCAAGGACAGGGAGAGGATTCGCATTTATGGCCTGGCTCACAGGTCATCAAGAGGAAGATCTCCAGTGAAGAAGGGCTCCAAGAAGGCTCATACATCTTCAAAAAAGAAGTCTTCACACCCTTCAACTTCAGCGTCGGGCTCGGCGCTGAGAAAAGAACCACCAGTGGATCATCTCTCTCCTAAACTACCGTCGACGGCGGGCTCGCCGTCGAAAAGAAGACCAGGTACGTCGACGACGTCGAAGGATCCAGTTCCGTCGTTGAACTCTCCTCCGCCGCCGTCAACCGGGCGACGGTCGGCGTCGAGATCCAAGACCCCTCCGCCGTCGTCAATCAGGCGACGACCGGCGTCGAGGGAGGTCACTCCTCCGCCGTCGTCATCCAGGCGACGACCGGCGTCGAGAAGTGTGACCCCTCCGCCGTCGTCTAAAAAACGACGTTCGGCGTCGAGGACCAAGACCCCTCCGCCGTCGACAGGAAAAAGTCGATCGGCGTCAAGGAGGCAGTCTCCGTCAGTGTTTCGTCAGCGCTCGGCGTCGAGGGTGCCCAATACCCCTCCGCCGTCGTCTCACAGACATTCGACGTCGAGGCAGAGGACTCCGTTGACGGCTGGTCATCGCCGTTCGACGTCGAGGCAGAGGGCTCCGTCGACGACTGGACATGGTCGTTCGACGTCGAGAGAGAAGCCTCCGTCGACGACTGGACATCGTCGTTCGACGTCGAGAGAGAGGGCTCAGTCGACGGTCGGTCATCGCCGTTCGACGTCGAGACAGAGAACTCCGTCGACGGCTGGTCATCGCCGCTCGACGTCGAGGGACCATAGATCCTCTCATAGACAATCAAAGTCGAGATTGTTTGACCCGCCGACTCCCCGAAGGCGCTCGACGGGGAGGGAAGATCGCTCGACGTCGAGGTTTTCAGATGTGGTTATGGTAACGGAGTCAGCTTCCCGTCATTCCACTTCACGGTCCTCTGGTTCCTCAACTGCATCTTCAAAGTCCAGAAGTCCTGTGCGCAAATCTCCTGAGCGCCGGCCAGACCCTTCGGCTGGTGAAATCAGACTATCACCTAGATGGTACAGGTCTTTGGACCATTGGAGAGATTCTGGGGCTGCCAAACGTATGCAAGAATATGCCAGCCCACAGCATAGGTCTCCTCTTCAGGATCTGGTAGAGGAGATGGACAAGCGTAGTCCTCCCAGGCACAAATCACCTATGAGAACACCAACCAGATCTCCCAGTAGGTCCCGATCTCCCAGAAAAGGACCTCGTTCAGAAGATCGGATCAGATCTCGCTCTCCGAGACGGGAGGAGCGTTTAAAAAGATCGCGGGAGAGGAGGCACAGTGCTCACCGTAGACGTCGACGAACTCCGTCTACTTCATCTACCTCTTCTACCAGGTCTTCCAAGAGGGACTACTCCCCTACGTTTACGGACAGTCCTACGTCCAGATCCTCCCCAGTGGATGACATTGGCACGTATCTAGATGTCCTGCAAAGAGGAGCGCAGAAGCTGAGCATTGAAATGTCTGTCCCTCAGGTTACAACTACAGTCATTTTTTAGACTTTACACAAAAAAGCTATCTCCCGTCCTCTGCTGCCTTTAGTCCCGGGGATTATGGATCCTGTCAAAGAGGTTTTCCTAACTCCGGCGGCTATCAGAGCGGTGCCAGCCCGCATTCAGAAACCCGGCCTCTTCTGACCCGGTTTTTGTAAAATCTGACCCTCCAGCAGACTCTGTAATTGTGGCAGCGGCGAGGAAGACACACGCAGTTGCCGGTTCCTCTTCAGTCCCACCAGACAAGGACAGCAAATCTCAAGACTCCTGGGGTCGCAAGGTTTGCAACTCAGCTGCATCCACGCTTAAGGTTTCTAGTGCGGCTTCGCTTCTGGGTCGATACAACAGATCCTTATGAGACTCTATGGAAAGGTTCAAATCCAAGCTGCCAAAAGAAGACCAGCAGGATTTTGAAGAGACTGTGACAGAAGGATGTCTGGTGGCGAATCAGATGATAAACACAGCTGCGGATGGTGCTGTCCTTGCGGCGCATTCCTATTCACAAGGGGTTTGTGCCAGGAGGTCGGCCTGGTTGCGCCTTACAGGTCTGAAGCCGGATGCTCAGCATCGCATCCTTAATCTCCCCTTTTCGGGTTCCGCTCTCTTCGGGGAACATGCTGATGAAGAAATGACCCGAATGAAGACGGAACTGGACACAGTGAAAGCGGTGGGTTTGGAGAAGAAAAAAGAATTCAAGCGCCGCT
Source organism: Lissotriton helveticus (assembly GCF_964261635.1). Taxonomy (NCBI): domain Eukaryota; kingdom Metazoa; phylum Chordata; class Amphibia; order Caudata; family Salamandridae; genus Lissotriton; species Lissotriton helveticus. Next base: position 682,793,722 of record NC_136063.1, read on the forward strand.
TCAAGACCAACAGGGGGAGAGGGGCTCAACAGAGGGTTCAAACCCCTCAGTGGTCCCAAAATAAGAACAAGGGGAAATCCCAGTTTCGAGGCAAACCCGGCAGAGGTAGAGGAGGTCACCAACAATCCTCTAACACCACAAGAGGAGGAAAGGCCTGAGCAGTGGCTTCCTCTGGCGCCGTTACCCACTCCAGTGGGAGGAAGTGCTTCACAACACCTGGCAGAGTGGGTCAGCATCACAAAGGATCAGTGGGTGCTGAATATACTGCGCAATGGATACAGGCTACGTTTCCGTGCTCCTCCGAAGAGCATTCCTCCAAAGAGCTCTTGCCCTCACCAGCTAAGCTTGCTCCGAAGAGAGGTAAAAGTCCTACTGCAAAAAAGAGCGATAGAGGAGGTTCCTCTCGCTCAAAGAGGAAAGGGAGTTTACTCCAGATATTTTCTTGTCCCCAAAAAAGATCAGGAGGTCAAGTTCAGACCAATACTCGATCTGCGACTTTTAAACAAGGTCATCGTCAGGGAAAAGTTCCGCATGTTAGCGCTTCACCAAATATGCCCACATCTTCAAGTCGGAGATTGGATGTGTTCGGTGGACCTGCAAGATGCGTACTTTCACATACCAATTGCTCAACAACATCGCAAGTACTTGAGGTTTGTCGTAGGGAACAAACACTACCAGTACAAAGTGCTACCCTTCGGTCTCAAGTCCGCACCACGAGTCTTCACCAAATGCATGGCAGTGGTGGCGGCTTTTCTTAGCAAGAAGGGGCTCTTCATCTACCCATAACTGGACGACTGGCTCCTAAAAGGTCCATCGCTGTTGCAGGTAAAGCACGATCTACATCTGTGTCTGCACCAGTGGCGCAGGCTCGGCCTCCATGTGAACCTGGAGAAGTCAGTCCAGCGGCCTACACAGTCCATCCACTACCTAGGCTCCGTTCTGGACACAAAAGTGGGAAAAGCGTTTCCTTCGGAGGAGAGACTTTTTTCCATGAGTCAGAAATGTGGACTCCTGCTAGAGTCTCGGCTTCCAACAGCCCGACAAGTAGCATCTCTGCTGGGTTCCATGGCGACCTGCATTTTTCTCATCCCAAACGCCAGGCTGAGAATGCGTTCTCTACAGCAGGCTCTGGAGGATCAGTGGGACCAAGCGACAGGACGTTGGGAAGATCATATCATGCTTTCCCAAGCGACGAAAGATGCCATCAAATGGTGGACTCGGAGAAAGAATTTACTGGTGGGGGTACTGTTTCACCAACCTCTTCCATCCCAGTCTATAGTGACGGATGCCTCTCTGCAAGGCTGGGGAGCGCACATGGGTCCGCTTCAAATTCAAGGCCAGTGGTCTGCGCAGGAGCAGACATACCACATCAATATGCTGGAGTTCAGAGCGGTATTCCTGGCTCTCAAAGCTTTCTTTCCAGCGATAGAGTCCAACTCAGTCCTAGTTCAGACAGACAATACGACCACCATGTTCTATCTGAACAAACAAGGAGGCACAAGGTCTTGCCCACTTTCTCGAGAGGCTCAGGCAATCTGGCATTGGCTCCTCTCTCGAGGCCTCACGGTAGTGGCAGTGCACCTTCCAGGCGAGTTAAACGTAAAAGCAGACGCACTCAGCAGGCACTTCGAAGATCAGCCAGACTGGGTGCTACAAGACGAAGTAGTAGAAGAGCTTTTTCGTTGCTGGGGTCGTCCAACCATAGACTTGTTTGCAGACGACGAAAACGCCAAATGCCACGCCTTCGCGTCCAGGTTCCACCGGCCAGGGACGCAGGGGAATGCTCTACTGATGGATTGGTCAGGGACATTCGCTTACGCGTTTCCTCCCCTGGCTCTGATTCCGAGAGTAGTTTCCAAGCTCCGCAGGTCGAACATGGAAATGATCCTGATAGCTCCGGATTGGCCGCGGCAGTGGTGGTACCCGGACCTTCTACATCTGTCTGTGTGTCCACACAGACGACTCCCTTGCAGGCCGGACCTGTTGAGCAAGATGAACGGGAGGATAATGCATCCCAACCTCCCATCACTGAACCTAACAGCATGGCTCCTGAGGTCCTGCAATATGGACATTTGAACTTGCCTCCTGAATGCATGAACATTTTAAAAGAGGCTAAGAGGCCTTCCACGAGAGCGTCCTATGCGTTCAAGTGGAAGAGGTTTTACTTATGGTGTAGGGATCATCACCTAGATCCGACTAAAGGGCAGGAGGACGTCATCTTGCCATACCTCCTTTCCCTGGCAACTGCTGGTTTAAAGTATGCTTCTATTAGGGTGCATTTGTCAGCCATAGTAGCATACAGAAAATCACCTGATCAGATTTCTTTCTTTCTGGTTCCAGTGGTTAAGGACTTCCTCCAGGGGTTGAAAAAAGTGTATCCCCCTGTGCGAAATCCTTCTCCTCCATGGGAATTGAACCTGGTTCTATCCAGGTTAATGTCACCTCCTTTCGAGCCCATCCACAAGGCCTCTTTGCAACATCTCTCTTGGTAGGCGGCCTTTTTGGTGGCGATTACCTCTGCGCGCAGAGTAAGCGAGATTCAAGCGCTCTGTGCGAAAGAACCATTTACTGTTTTTCATCATAATAGAGTAGTCCTAAGGGCTCATCCATCTTTCTTGCCTAAAGTCATTTCTGATTTTCATGTAAATCAGTCCATTTCCCTCCCTTTGTTTTTTCCAAATCCTACGACCCCAGCCGAGCGGTCACTTCACTCCTTAGATCTTAAGAGAGTGCTCAAGTTCTATTTGGAAATGACCAAAGGGATTAGGAAAACGGATCAACTGTTTGTGAACTATGGTTCAATGCGAACAGGTTTTCCAGCGGCCAAGAGGTCCATCGCGAGATGGATTGTCTTGTGCATTAAATTGGCCTATCAGCTTGCAGGCAAGCCTTTATTGGGGTCACCCAAAGCGCATTCCACTAGAGGGAAGGCCGCTACAGTAGCTTTCTTGCACGACATTCCAATGTCAGAGATATGCAAGGCTGCGACATGGAAATCAGTTCATACCTTTACAAGACATTACTGCCTAGAATCTGATTCCAGGGCCGATACTCAAGTAGGACAAGCCTCTTTGAGGAATCTATTTGGGTAGCCTACGGCCTGTACGAGCTTAGTGGTTACTAGGCTTAATATGGTTATTACTGTATTGTTACTCCTTTGCCCGCAGGGAGATGAGGTGAGGCTCGCTATTCTATTCTAATGCTTATGACTATTGATGAGGATCCCCTGGAAGAGAAGGATTAGTTACTTACCTGTAATCCTAGTTCTCTTCCAGGGGTATCCTCCCTCATCAAAGTCATAAGCAACCCTCCCGCCTCCCCGGGCAAAGGACATTCTTTAATAAGGAGATATTGTTAACCTATCTGTTACTGGGTTTATTTTCAGTCTCCGAAAAGAACAACTGACCTAACTGTCACCCCTGAGGCATGATGGGATACTGGGGGTCATAGGTGCCTTAAAGGCAGGGTGTCAGTTTATTGCTATGCAGCTACAGGTTAGCTTTTCAGTCTTTTTAGACTGTGTGTTTGCAATGCAGCCTGGGAGCTTTCTATGCTTCCAGTGAGTTATGAGAATTTCTACTGCTTTCTGAGCATTAAAACAGTTTCTAAAACAAACTTTGTGTTGTTTCTCACGTTTCTAATGCTTATTACTCATGTATGGTGGAAATTCTTTACAGCATATTTCAGCTCTGTTTTTATTTGGCTGCTATTGCAGGTTTATATATATATATGTATATATATATATATATATGAGTATATATATATGTGGGGCACATATAATATAGTGTTTCCGGGGTCCCGCACATGGGCGGGAATATTCTAATGCTTATGACTTTGATGAGGATACCCCTGGAAGAGAACTAGGATTACAGGTAAGTAACTAATCCTTTGGGCTCTTCAAGACCGCCTGCAACTTCTGCCAATGCGAAGATCCAACATAAACATGCTCCTCGCAGCAGCAACAACTGCCGCATCTCCCGCAAACTTGAATATCTGATGCAACCTACTGCTCACATCAGCAACAACCACCTTGTCTCCCGCTGGCGAAAGGACCTGGTTGCGACTTGCTTTTCTCACCAGCAAAGACTGCCTGCGTCTTCCTCCTGCGCGATGCTCTGGCTGAGCCTCCTCACATGAACATGTGTGTGAGAAGGCAAACGCCTCACTAGGATACACCTGGTACCCTTATCTGACCCGCGCTCTATTGCAGCCAGCCTGAACATGTGACTTTAAACCAGTTCAGCAAGACCAGATAACCACAAGTGGCGCTTGGTTTAATTTTATTTATTCATATTTTCTCTTATTTTTCTGAATTGGTTTGGGTTTTTTCTTGTGTTGTTTCTAATTTATTACTGCTTGAGTGCTGCATAAATATTTTACACATTGCCTCAAAGCTAAGCCTAACTGCTTTTTGTGCCCAGGTAGCAGAGGTACATGTTCATTTTGTGACTCTTGTGATTCACCCTAATAGGGATTGTGTTTATTTCTTGAGTGGTGCTCTCACCCCCATCAGCTAATAACCCCATTTCTTACAGTGACCAAAGAGGAGGTGCAAGCAAACAGCAATCTGGAGAATACTTTATACCTTCAATCATCATCACTGCCTATTGAAGAGCTGAAATCCAAATTGAGCAAACCATGTTACATAATTGATTGAAGAAGTAGCATCACCTCTCACGTTCACATTCAGATTCTTCCTGAAATGCTTAAAATGTAAATGTTGTGCCTGAAGACCTATTGTTGTAGAGGGAAAGATTGCTTATCTAGTTGTACAGGTCCCCTAAAATGTGTACCATACTTAAATATGTGTGCACTCGTACTTGAGTTTAGAGTTGTAAAGTTATTTTTGAATGCTGCTTTTTGCTAATATTGCTTCAAACACTTTTTATATGTTTTATAGGTTTGAATTGTGCGAACCAGCCTTTGTGGTAGGAAATTGCCTGGAGATCTCATCTGACAGTCATCAGTATGATCGGATCTACTGTGGAGCTGGTGTGCAGAAGGACCACGAGAACTACATGAAAATATTACTGAAAGTTGGAGGCATTTTAGTCATGCCTATAGAAGATCAGGTGATTTGTTACTTTCCTTTTTGTTTTGTTTTTTATACAGATGGTTTACAAACTAGGAATATCCCTTCCTTGCATGCATACGTAATTAGACCTCTATCCAGGCACACATATCCAACATTTCAGCAATACACTTTTTAAGTACCAGCTGCATGGTAATTCACATGCATTTTGTTTCTTTCTTGAGGATGTATGTTTTGGTGGTATGCAGTGATGTTGTAGCTGTGTATAATACAGAATCAGTATGGTTGTACATCATGGTGAATTTTGTCAACTTTTAGGTGCCATTTTTATAAGTCCCTATTAGAAGAAAGTCAGGTAAACCTGCCTTTATTGTTGTATTTGTGATTCCATCCAATGGACATAGTCTAACATGAAGTTAGTTTTGGTAATATGCATCACAGTAGCCCTTACACGTACCAGTATTCCAAGTCTTTTAAAAATATATATATTACTCCAGATAGTGCCAAAGGGAAGTTTAACCAAATTTAAGGACTTTGAAAATGTAACTCAAATTCTCTCTCGAAACATGACTTGGCTAATGGTACATGTAGTGGCTTCATGCCCCCCCCCCCCATCCTTTAACTGCTTAAGTGGTGATAACTAGTAACAGTTTGGTAGTTACATTGTTCTCTGCAGGGCTGCAGACAAAAGCCAGGGCAAGGCTTAAACGTGCTGATATGCTATACATGTTCAGCAAAAGAGAGGAAAATAAATTATGCAATCAAAGACAAAAATTACAAAGAGAGCAGAACATAGTGTTTAAAAAGGCACATAAGAAACAGTCATTTGCAATGAAATAGGTCTCGCATTTGCGAGAGTTTAAGCTACTGTCATTGTAAATGATAATGCCTTTTAGTTATCTGTTTTGCTAATAAATACATAAATAAAAGGCATTGTCATTTACAATGCCAATAGCTCAAACTCTTGTAACTACAAAACCTATTTCCTTGTAAAGAAGTGGCCGCCATTGTCCTGGGCTGCTTGGAAAGTGAAAGCACGCATGGCGCACTGAATGTTGCAGGAAAGCACAAATTTAGCTTAAATAAACAAATAACTCCGGCACAACATAAATAACTCCGCCACAACATCAAAAATTTAGCACTCTAATGAGAAAACGTAAATACTGTTTATCAAATATTTGCAAATCAAATAACTGTGTGGTCGCTAAAGCTTATTTATTTATTAAAGATGATGCACGTGTGCTGGTGTAAAACATAAAATAGCGCCCGGCCCCCCAAAAAATCACAGATATTTGTGAAGCGATTTTCTCAAAGGTAATACGTAAGTGTGTAGTGTCGCGCTCTAGTTGTTGCTTTGTGACGCAGCGACGCAGAACGTGACCGCCATGTTGGCGAGAGGTGCGGAGCACGCGAATATAGCGGACGCAGTTCCCGGCTCTCTCACTACCCGTTAATTTAAGTAAATGGCTTTCCTGTAACCGAGCCTCTGCCTCTCTTTAGCGGTCACTAATATTCCTAGAAATTGGCGACGAGGGTTGGCAGAAAGCGAACACTGCTCGAGACGACCACTTCTTGCAGACAACCTATGGCAGCATAGGACCTCGAGGCCATAGAATTTTGGGTGGAGAGCGTGGCAGAGGAGAGACCCCGCTACCACAACCCCGATCCACAGCACGCAGAGACCGCCAGGGGGCGGAGAGTGAAGCTCACAGCCGAGGGCAAGGGCGCACATCAGCCTGACCACGAGAGGATGTGGAGGGGAGCATAACTACCTCCTGGGAGTCGTACCACGCAAGGACCACCCACAGGCGCACCTGGGCATTGAGACCAGCGCCAACTGTGAGTACAGCAGCCCTGGTGGTGTGAAGAGAGGCGTCGCGACCACGTGTTCCTAACCTGGCCCACCTGCTGGGGCCTCCACACGCGGTGGAAATACCCCACGCTTGCGGCAGCTGGCCTTCCCGCCTGAGGGCCTGGCGGAGCAGGCACAGCGCGGGCGGCGAACGTGCGCCTCAAAGAAGCCCACCACGCCAGCACAGTTCTAGTGCGCCAGGAAGTCCCAGAGGGGCGGAAGAGCTCCAAGGAGGAAGAGCAGATATGAGTGCCCAAGACCTCCTCGCTCGCAATGCCGGTCCCCTTCCTACCCAGGCCAGGGGGACCCTCAATGAAGTGGGAAGATTGGAAGGTATACTTTATGAATTATCTTGAAGCGCTGGAAGATGAAAGTGGTTGGGAGTTTCCCAGCAAAAGAAAGAAGAGGATACTACTCCATAACCTGGGCCCTGAAGGCATCAGTCTTCCAAAATCAAGTACCTAAATCACGACCGACTGATGACGACGACGTGTTCCAACACGCGATTGAAGACCTAGACAACCATTTTAGACCGGTGGTGTGCACATCTATAGACAGATACAACTTCCAACAAAGAAAACAGGAATCAGGAGAGTCGATAGATGAATACGTGGCTACAGGTGTGGGAGCCAAGCCCATGCAAGCCATGATAAACGCTGCCCAGCGTTCTGTGCCAAGTGTATGTTCTGTGGAATCATGGGGCATTATGAGAAAGTGTGTCGCCGAAAGCAGAGACAGCCTGCGGTCAAGTACGTCGCACAGGAATCTGACAAGGATCGAGAAGGGGACGAAGAAGAGGATAATGTGCTATGCATAGAGGAACACGTACTCGGCATCGACTTCACCCGCTCTAAAAAAACACAATGTGAGCTAACAATAGGGGGAGTGCAAATAAAAGTGGTGGCAGACTCAGGGTTGCCGTACACCATAGTACAAAGCAAGGTGTGGGACAAACTCTTCAAACAGCACCTGGGACCACACCTGATACCTCTGGACATTCGACCAGTCACATTTACGGGCGAGCCCATCCCCATGGTGGGGTACCAAGTCCTGCAATTTGAGTTTAAGGGCCGGAAGGCAGGCGGCAAGCTATACGTAGCAGAGAAAGGGCCCTCCGTCCTAGGATAGGTTGACCAGGGCGAGCTGGGCATACAACTGAACCCGGGAGGCGTCACGCAGGTCCTGATGACCGGCCCAGAGCGACAGCCAGAAGACACCAAATGGAAGGAGGAGTTTCCCATTGTGTTTGGAGGCACGATAGGAAAACTGATGAAATGTAAGCACAAAATAGATCTTAACGCAGATGCCCAGCCCATGTGCCACAAAGTAAGAAACATCCCGTTGGCAATGAGAGAGACAGTACAGTTGGAATTAAAACGGCTGGAGGACAGCGGCATCATTGAGCCGATAGACAGCGCAGAGTGGCTGGCACCGTTGGTGGTGGCCAGGAAGCCCAACGGCAAGGTACTTCTATGTGTGGACTTGAGAGAGCTAAACAAAAACATTGTAGTAGAAAAGTTCCCGCTACCCAGAATAGACGAAATGCTGGCCAAAACAAAAGACGTGAAATGGTTTTCCACCATCGACCTTGCCTCGGTGTACCTTCAAATAGCCATGCATCACACGTGCCGCAAGCTGACGTCCTTTATTACCCCATTCGGGTGCTACCAATTTCACAGGATGCCATTTGGGCTAGCATCAGCGGCAGCTGTATTTCAGAAGCTTATGCACAAACTGTTCAAGGACATAGAAGGGGTACAGTATTTTCAAGATGACATTCTGATAATGGGCAAGAACCAGGCAGACCATTAAACAAAACTGTCCACAGTGTTGCACATTCTGGCAAGGAACGGACTCACTGCAGAATGGGAGAAGTGTTGATTTGGAATGTCATCAGTCACGTACTTGGGCCACGAGATTAGCGACCAGGGGATTACTCCCAAACAATCCAATGCCAAAGCCATACGGGATGCCCCTCCACTGACAAGGAGGAGGTTCTCTCTTTCTTGGGCATGGCCGAGTTCTATAGTAAATATGTGCCTCACTTTGCCTCAAAGACGCACAATTCGCGCCAACTTCTCAAAGACAGAACATCCTTTGTGTGGACGGAGGAGGCGCAAGAAGAATTTCATAGCATTAAAGAGGAAATCCGCACGGCAATTCCCCTTCGGAGATTCGACCAATGAGCCTCGTCCGTACTCACCATGGATGCAAGTGAAAAGGCACTGGGAGCCGTCCTGATGCAGGAAACAAAAAAAGGTGCAGTATCCACCATCAGCTTCGCGTCCAGGTCCTTGTCACCCACGGAGCAAAAGTTCAGTGTCGTGGAAAAGGAGATGCCGGCGGCGGTCTGGGCCATGGAGAAGTTCCGTCAGTTCATATGGAGCTCGAGATTCCGGCTTCGGACGGACCACAAGCCACTGGTCAAAGTGCTCACATCATACGGACATGCGAACGCTACCCCTCCATATTGCAAAAATGACGCTAAAGTTGTTGGACTACCGGTACGACGCAGAATATATACCGGGACCCAAAAACAAGGTGGCGGATTATCTGAGCTGAGCATCTGCCATGGAGGAAGCTCCTCACTACACGGAGGAAGAGGACGTCAGGGTGGCGTTCATGGAGGACCACGAAAAGGTGATAAGTGCGCAAGAATGGAAAGAGGCCTACAAGAACGACAGGGACATCACTGAGGTCAGGCACTTCATCCTACAAGGGTGGCCAGAAAAGAAACACCTAAGTGCAGAGCACAGGAAGTTCTTTGAAGTGCGGGAAGAATTATCCATTGGAGACCAAGGCACCATCCTGCTGAGAGGAGATAAAGTAGTTCCTCCCAATTCCTTGGTGGCACGCCTACTCTCCATCCTGCAAGAAGGACACATAGGCATTGTAAAGGCGAAACTTCGAGCAAAACAAACATACTGGTGGCTGACTATGGACAGCCAGATAGAAAGACACGTCAGAGAGTGTGCACAATGCCAAAATGCTGACAAATCCCAGAGCTTGATACGTCCGCCCTTAGGAAAGTTCGACAACCCAGCAAACCCATGGGAGGAGCTGTTGATAGATATCCTCGGTCCGGTGCTAGACGCACAAGGAGTCCAGAAATACGTGGTGGTACTCATGGACAGATACTCCAAATGGCCTGAAATCGACATACAGGAGGACATGGACACGGAGACTGTGTTGAAGTTTCTCACAGCCACATTCCTAAGGGAAGGTATTCCGCATTCCATCGTAAGTGACAATGGGCCCCAGTTCACGTCTGAACAGTGGAGCGCCTACATGGGAAGGAATGGAATCAAGGTCAAGCACACGTCGGTATACCATCCTGACGGTAATGGCTTAGCAGAAAGGTTTAACAGAGTAATCACGGGGTTGGTACAATCGGCAATCAGTGTGGGAAAGAACTGGGAAACGGAGTTGAGGAACACACTGTGGGAATACAGGATCACTCCCACCAGCACAGGATACAGTCCCTTCAAAATCCTCAGGGGACGGGACCCCTTCACCAAGGACAACGTAGCTTGGAAGGAACGCACCATAGTGAGCAAATGGTCCCCAGCAGTGGTCCACCACAATCTGGAAAAAGCACAAAGAGTATACACAGAACGCTTCAATAAAAGACGTACTGTGAAGGAGACGATGTTGGAAAGAGGAGAGTGGGTCCGAGTCAAACTAGCCCAACTGAGAAGGAAAGGCTACAGCAAGTTCAGTGCGCCCATGCAAGTAAAGGAGGTTTACAACAGAGCGGCCTTACTAAGCGATGGGAAAGTTTGGTCTCAGGACCGGATGACCAAGTGCAACAAGATACTGCAGTGGACTAAAGCAGAGGGGCCATAGTCAGAACACTATAACGATAACCACACTGAGGTCCTCCCTTCGGAGGAAGAGAATGCAACCTCGGAAGAAGCCCAGAGAGAGACGGTGTCGGTAGAGAGGGAGTGCACACTGGAACGCCAGGAAGACACCAGTGAAGTGACACCAAAGGGCAGGCCCGCGGGTGGAGACAGACCACGGACGAGAACTCCCAGAGAAGACACAGAGAATGCCTCCTGCACCCCGGTGAGATGTACCCACACTAGCAGAACTGTGGTAAGACCGGCGAGGTACAGAGGCTATGAAATGGGAGAAGTTACTGTACTGGGAAGCAGATAGACTTTGTGACATTATCACTCAAACTGTGTTCGGTTGTTAAAGGGGGGAGATATTTAGTGTCGCGCTCTAGTCGTTGCATTGTGACGCAGCGACGCAGAGTGTGACCGCCATGTTGGCGAGAGGTGCGGAGCCCGCGATTTTAGCGGACGTGGTTCCCGCCACTCTCACTAACCGTTAATTTAAATAAATTACTTTCCTGTGACCGAGCCTCTGCCTCTCTTTAGCGGTCACTAATATTACTACAAAGTGTTCCTAAAATTTGCAAAAGCTATCAAATTTAGTATTAATTCAGTGTCTAGTAATATAAAAGTATCTGTTTTTTGGGGCGCAAAACGAAATAGCAAAATAGAATAAATACAAATAATGCTGCTGCCACAATTTAAAAAAAAATTAACATTAACCCAAATGTAGCTGCTCCGATCTGATGTCAATTCGTGTGAGGTCAAGGGTTGTGGTGCCCCTTCCTGTGATGCTACATGCAGTGTCACACGCTGTGATGTCATTTGCATAAAGCCTAACTTGGTTAGTCCCCACACTTCTTTTTTTAGGACGGCCCGATTAGAAGGATTTCCATTTATGAACTATAACTAACAATATGATGTGTAGCAAAAGCAATAGTACATTTATCTACATAAAATGCAAATGGATGATCAGGATCCTAAAATATTTTTAAGTACGAGTACCACATTTACATTAGAAAGAGACTAGTACACGCCCACTTTTCCACTAACTTTCTACAGTAATTCTAACACTAGACCATGCATTTGAAAGGAATGTCACTTGAAGAAGCGATGTTAGGTGTAGCAGCATCAATCAATGCACTAAGATACAATCTCTGAAATACTGCTACCTATGGAAAGCAAGCCATAAAGCATTTCAGAAAGGAGGGTTGACAAAATCGCCTACCTCTTACACCCAAAGGGGACCCCATTCTTGTGGTGTCTGTTCAGCTGTAGCCAATCACACTTCACAAGCTGTTTCTGAATGCGCTGAAGGGCAAGTGGGTGCAGCTACGGGAGTGTCGTTGGTATCGCAAGAGTTGTAACTGTCTAGCCGCCAATAGGGTAGACCAGTTTAACGTCACTGTTAAAGACACAGGACTGCAGTTGGAAACTTCAATTTTGGAGGCGGTGAACCTGTAGTCCATATTGTTTCTTTAATAATGCTAGGAATATACCTGGTTCATGTTCCCTCTCTCTATTCGATACTAAACCAATGCTTTGCTCGCATGGGTGGCTGTCCCTCCTTTACACTGTAATGAAATGGCTTCCAACTGAGACCACCGAATGGAAATCGAGTGTAGTCTCACACACACACACCATAGATGTTCTTTAGGGCGGACTCTTCAAGATTGAAAATAAATATGTTGCCCAATCCCATAGGTCTGTGTGATAAACGTGAAGAGTACTAAGACGCAAGGATGGGCAACTTACATTTATTACTGTTATCTCAACACCATAACTTTTACTGTCCTTAAATCCACACAAGTTGATTGTAAAACATCCCTTAAACTGAGGGAGGACATGGATTACTGGTGCATTGACCCCCCCAGACACTGATGTGAGTCCCAGGAGGGAAGTGCCCCTCACCCGGGCCTCACAATGCTGGAGAATAGGTGCGACGCCCAGGTCATGGAAGACTCTGGCTAGAGGCCCCATGTTAGTGGGCTGAGCTCTGTGTCCTGGGCAGCTGCCCATGCCTTGTGCCGGCCATGACTCTGGGTACAACAAATAATAATGAATTACGTGTTGAAGAAAAGGAAACAAAAGCTGAAAGGATAAATTTTTTTATGAATCAAACGGACAGAATTGTGCTGCTTGTGTGAATCACGCGAGCAGATCTTTTGGAAGCCTTGTGTGACTGTCTAGTTTTATATCTCGTTCAACAGTGGACATCAGAAACAGTTAACCGCAAAGGGGGAGGGGTATGGGGGGGTGTTTTTCGAGTGTGATGCTGAAACATGAAGCGCGACACCCGTGTAGATAAAAAGTTATGCTCAGGAACCGTGATGATTAAATGAATGGCAGCACACAGTAATAAAAATAAGCAATCAGAATACAACAGAACCAGAAAAACAGTAGTCCCCAAAATAACTTTAAAAAACTCACAGCGTAAGTAAACTGTAGTTGGTCGGTGCTGCTGACCGATAAACTGAAGTGATGTATTGGGAGCACCAGACGGGATTACACTCTGTATTGTAATTACTACAGATCTTCCAGACAGCGTATGCGCGCTGGCTAGGCTCGACCTAAAACATTTATGAGAAAAAAAAGAATTGTGGTAGTTAGAAACTGGTAAGGGCAAACTGGAGAAGGCAGAAGGTGAAAGTAATTAATGGTGCAAAGAAGGAAGGAAATAGCAAAGTGAAAGGAATGGTGATTGAAACGAAAAAAGGAAGAGTGAGTGCTAGGGTGGATGGTTGAAAGGATGAATGGATGGAAAGAAGGGTGAAAGGATCAGTTGGTGAAAGGATGAAGGAAAGGATTGAAGGAGAGACGGCTAAGCGGATAGAAAGAAAGACCGAAAAGTGAAAGGACGAAAGGCTGGTAGAGTGAAAGGTTGACCGATCTATGTGTGAATTGAACAATCAATGAATGGATGGATGCATGGAAAGGTCAGAATGTGGATCGAAGAATATGTGAAAAGATGGATCTAATTTTGGTAGCTAGTAAGGAATATGAAAGGATGGATGGAAAGGTGAAAGGCAGATTGATGGATGGACAAATGAGTGTATCCATGGATGAAGGAACCTAATATAGGAAGGAACAGGCTTATTTTCTTCACTTCCTCTGTTTTGGTACAAGTGTGGTGCAAAGTGGGGAATATTTAAATTTTATGGCTATTCCTAGCATCTTCATTGGTGTGTAATTTCTTCTCTGATCTATCCAGTAGGCATTAGTCGTCTGTTCTTTTCATTTGCATTTGTGGTGATATGATGCAGCAGTAGGCACTCTGCTATCCAGTAGCTTGGCGCAGCAAATAGCTTCAGCTACTGTGGTTTACAGCAATACCATTGCTACTACAGTCTGTATGACTGTATTGATTGCAGACAAAATCTACCTGTTTTGCCTCTTGCTGTTCCCATTTGAACCCTATGTCTCCATCTCCATCTTTACCCTATGATTCTGGGAACTTTCTGGACAGACTGGCAGACCTCCCATGACTGGAATAAAGAAGAAAGTTGAACAGTTTGTCTTCCAACAGGTTGATAGTAATGACAATTTAGTTCCTCCGGCATTAGAATTTTAAAAGTTATCAGATAATCAGTCAACACAGTAGGTGTACTATCTCAAGCAAAAATCTCAGGATTTGCTAAATAATTATGTGTTCTTAAATGTGAACAAGTCAGTTGGAGTCTAAAGCATGATAGCAGTGGTATTACTAACATCATCATTTGCCCTCAACTTGAAACTAATCCCTTTGCGATCCTTGACCTTTCCAGGTAGGTCGCTCCCCCTCCGCACAGCAGTGCCTGTGCCCGTTCTCTCCCTCGCTGCCCCTGTGTCACTCTGCCCGGTTTTTCCTTATGCTCCCCTCGCGGCCCCGTGTCTCTCTGCCCGTTTTTGCCTTCTGTTGCCTAGCTGCCCGTGCATTTATGTGACCTTTCTGCCTCTGTGCCACTCGTTTCCCCCCTTTTTTTGTGACCTTTTCTGCCCTTTCTTGGGACCTTTGTGCCTCTGTGCCACTCGTTTCCCCCTGTTTTTTGTGACCTTCTCTGCCCTTTCTTGTGACCTTTCTGCCGTCTGTGCCACTCGTTTCCCCCTGTTTTTTGTGATCTTTTCTGCCCTTTCTTGGGACCTTTCTGCCTCTGTGCCACTCGCTTCCCCCCGTTTTTTGTGACCTTTTCTGCCCTTTCTTGTGACCTTTGTGCATCTGTGCCACTCGTTTCCCCCCCCGTTTTTTGTGACCTCTTCTGCTCTTTCTTGCGACCTTTGTGTGTGCCACTCGTTTCCCCCCGTTTTTTTGTGACCTTTTCTGCCCTTTCTTGGGACCTTTCTGCCTCTGTGCCACTCGTTTTCTCCCATTTTTTGTGACCTCTTCTGCTCTTTCTTGTGACCTTTGTGCATCTGTGCCACTCGTTTCCCGCCGTTTTTTGTGACCTTTTCTGCCCTATCTTGGGACCTTTCTGCCTCTGCCACTAGTTTCCCACCGTTTTTTGTGACCTCTTCTGCTCTTTGTTGTGACCTTTCTGCCTCTGTGCCACTCGTTTCCCCCCGTTTTTTGTGACCTTGCTACCCTTTCTTGTGACCTTTGTGCCCTCTGTGCCACTAGTTTCCCCCAGTTTTTTGTGACCTTTTCTGCCTTTTCTTGGGACCTTTCTGCCTCTGTGCCCTTTTGCCTTCTGTTTTCTACGTCACCCCTCGCCGCTGCGTCCCCGCCCCCCTGACTGCCCATTTGCTGCCCCCACCTCCCGCCTCCCAGCTGCTCCTCCCTCCCACCTCCCCATATGGGCCGGCCGCTGCACAGTGAGGAGAGCGACCCTTGACCCTTCCAGGTAGGTCGCTCCCCCTCCGCACATCACCGCCTGTGCCCGTTCTCGCCCTCGCTGCCCTCGTGTCTCTCTGCCCGGTTTCCCTTCTGCTCCCCTCGCTGCCCCTGTGTCTCTCTGCCCGTTTTTTCCTTCTGCTCCCCTCTCGGCCCCCGTGTCTCTCTGCCCGTTTTTGCCTTCTGTTGCTTAGCTGCCCCTGCATTTCTGTGACCTTTCTACCTTCTGTGCCACTCGTTTCCCCCCGTTTTTTGTGACATTTCTGCCCTTTCTTGTGACCTTTTGCCCTCTGTGACACTCGTTTCCCACCGTTTTCTGTGACCATTTTGCCCTTCCTGTGACCTTTTTGTCTTCTGTGCCACTCGTTTCCCCCTGTATTCTTGTGGCCTTTCTGCCCTTTTTGTGACCTTTCAGCCCTCTGTGCCACTCGTTTCCCCCTCAATTGTTGTGCACTTTTGCCTTCTATTTCCTTCGTCGCCCCTCACCGCCCCGTAACTGCGTCCATGCTGCTCCGCCCCCCTGACTGCCCACTCGCTGCCCCCGCCTCCCAGCTGCTCCTCACTCCCACTTCCCCACACATGCCGGCTGCTGCACGGTCCACCGCTGGCATGCGGCAAGCCTGTCTGCGCCCACCCGCGCCTGGACCGTGGCCAGCACCAGAACCCATGGCCCCCGCACCCGCCACCACTACAACACCAGTACTCTGCACGCTCTCAACCCCGGACGGACCCACAACTGCTTTAAGGCCGCCACAAAATGCACACATGGTCCATTCACCTGCCGGAACAGCAGCTACACCAGCCACGAGCCGACAAACCACCCGCCAAGAAAGAACTCAACCACCTCCGATGCATACTACTGAACACCCGCTCCACACGCAAACACGCCGTCGAGCTCTGGAACCTGCTCAACAGAACCTCCCCAGACATCGCCTTCCTGACAGAGACATGGTTGAACAACTCCCAGACGGCTACAAGATCACCCGCAGAGACCGCACCAACGGAGTCGGAGGAGGAATCGCCATCGTCCACAAGAACAGCATCAGGGTTTCGACTAGCCCGGGCGACGCGCTCAGCACCGCCGAACACATGCATTTCCAGATCCACACGGACCTCCAACTCCACCCTCAGAGGCCCCCTCGTCTACCCACCCCCCGGACCCCGCCCCCAGTTCAGCGACTCCATCGCCGACTTCATCAGCACGCACGCCCTGACCTCCACCGACTACATCCTCCTCAGAGACCTAAACTTTCACCTTGAGAACAACAACGACAACAACTCCACAACCCTGATCGATAACCTCGCCAACCTCGGACTGAGACAACTCGTCACAACGCCCACCCACTCCGCCGGCCACACGCTCGACCCCGTCTTCTACTCAAGCCCGCAAGTCTCCGTCAGCCACACCACCGAACTCCTCTGGACCAACCACCGCTGCATCCACTTCACCTTCCAGAAACCCACCACACACCACCGCACCCAACAGATCCCCCGCCGCTGCTGGAGCAAAATCACCGAAAACCAACTACATGCAAACCTTGCTCTCAGCCCAGCCACCGAACCCTCCAACACCGACGTCGCTGCCCACAACCTCAGATGCTGGATCGAGGACTGCGCAAACACCCTCACCCCGCTGAAGAAACCCCCGACAGAGACACCAGCAAGAGGGCCAGCTGGTTCACCCCGGAACTCCTAGATTCCAAGCAAGCCTGCCGGAAACTATAGAAGAAATGCACAGTGAACAAACTCCGGACAGCCATGCAGCACACAAGGACGCCGTCCGCAACCACCACCACCACCTCATCAGGGCGGCCAAGAAGACCTCCTTCAAAGACCAGCTCGACACCAACGCACACGACAGCAAGGAGCTCTTCAACATCGTGAAGGAACTCTCCAACCCCAGCTCCAACCCCAACAACATCCTGCCGTCGCAAGCCCTGTTCAACTCCCTCGCCACCTTCTTCCACCGCAAGATAGCAGACACCCACGACAACTTCAACACCCAGACAGCCCCAACAGACAGCAACACAACAGACCCTCTGCACACCATCGACCACATCCCCTTGCTAGCCTGGACCAGCGTGAGCGTCGAAGACACCTTTAAGACCATGAGCACAATCTACTCCGGCTCACCGTCAGACCCATTCCCGCACCTCGTCTTCAACAAAGCAAGCAGCTCCATTGCACCCCACCTACGCAACGTCATCAATCTCTCCCTTGAGACCCCGACCTTCCCAGAGATCTGGAAACACACCGAGATCAACGCCCTACTCAAAAAACCCAAGGCAGACCCAAGAGACCTCAAGAACTTCTGACCCATCTCTCTGCTCCCCTTCCCGGCCAAGGTCATCGAGAAACCGTTAACAGACAGCTAACCCGATACCTCGAAGAGAACAGAATCCTGGACCCTTCCCAGTCAGGGTTCCGCCGCAACCACAGCACCGAGACCGCCCTCATCACCGCCACCGACGACATCAGGACCCTGCTAGACAACGGGGAGACTGCAGCACTCATCCTCCTAGACCTCTCCGCCGCCTTCGACACCGTCTGCCACCGCACACTACGCGCACGCCTCCACGCCGCAGGGATCTGAGACAAGGCTCTGGAATGGACCACCTCCTTCCTCTCCGGCAGAACCCAGAGCGTCCGCCTCCCTCCATTCCATTCCAAAGCCTCAGAGATCATCTGCGGCGTACCTCAAGGATCCTCCCTCAGCCCGACACTGTTCAACATTTACATGGCCCCGCTCGCACACGTCCCCCGACAGCACGACCTCAACATAATCTCCTACGCCGATGACACTCAATTGATCCTCTCCCTCACCAAGGACCCCATCACTGCCAAAGCCAACCTCCATGAAGGAATGAAGGCTGTTGCCGACTGGATGAAGATCAGCCGTCTGATGCTGAACTCGGACAAGACGGAGGTCCTCATCCTCAGCTCCAACCCGTCAGCCTGGGACGACTCCTGGTGGCCTACGGCACTGGGGCAGCCCCGACCCCCACCGACCACGCACGCAACCTGGGAATCATCCTCGACTCAACACTCTCAATGACCAAGCAAGTCAACGCCGTCTCCTCCTCCTGCTTCAACACCCTCCGCATGCTCCGCAAGATCTACAGAGGGATCCCGACGGATACAAGAAAGACAGTCACCCAGGCCCTCGTCAGCAGCAGACTCGACTACGGAAACGCCCTCTGCGCGGGAGCCCCGACCAAGCTCATCAATCGACTACAATGCATACAAAATGCCTCGGCACGACTGATCCTCGATGTACCACGACACGGCCACATCACCCCTCACCTGAGAAACCTACACTGGCTCCCCGTGAACAAGAGGATATCCTTCAAGCTCCTCATCCACGCACACAAGGCACTCCACAAGACCGGCCCAGCCTACCTCAACAGACTGCTCTACTTCTACACCCCCAACCGCCAGCTACGTTCCGCCAACCTCTCACTCGCCACCGTCCCGCGCATCCGAAGAACAACCACTGGCAGGAGATCCTTCTCCCACCTCGCCGCCAAGACATGGAACACCCTCCCACTGAGCCTACGACAGACCCAAGACCTGCTGACCTTCAGGAGGATACTAAAGACCTGGCTGTTCGATCAGTAGCGGCCCTCACTTTCCACCTCGTGCATTGAGACCCTCGCGGGTATGTAGTGCGCTTAACAAATGACTGATTGATTTGCCTGTGCTGTCTCGCTCTGATGTTGTATCTGTACTAACTCATACACTGATTTATTTTTCTTATTTCTGTTTATTGGAGCTCAGAAAAGGAAAACACAATCCATTAATTATCATGTCACATACATAGGTACATTTCCTGATCTGTACACAATCTTTACAATCACTACTTGCATTACATGACCCGTTTTATCTTCCCAAGCTTGCATACATCTCACAATCTCCTCCTCCCAGTCACCCAGTCCTCGATTTGATGCTGGAGAACCCAGAATTATTGTGTGAAGGAGAGTTTATATGGTGTCTGGAGCTCGACAAAGGGCAACATGCCCTGCGGGCCCCTTATATCTCTGAACTTCGAGATTCCCAGCATGTCCCAATTGTGGAACCCTTGCAGTCCCATGACTTCTCCTAGTGCGTCATGTGTCCCACAATGGTGTTTCTAGTTTGTTTATTGCTCCATCCAAGGCCCTTAGTCACCTTTTTTCGCATCATGCCTACAGAGGCTGTGCTAAGGGCCTACTTGTCAGCCTAGTCTGCCATATATGTCCCTAAAATATCCCCTTACAGCTATCTCCAATGTAGCCGGCTAGTATAGATGGCTTCCCTTAGTTTGAGGTTCAAAAGACCTATACCGCCCTCATATTGACCTCTAGTCAGCATTCTGAGCACTCTGTGCAGGAATCCCAACCCAGAGCAGTCGACAATTAACCCTTTCCACCTTCCGAAAAAAGCTATCTGGCACAGCAAACCGCTTGTTCTGTCGTGCATAGAGCAATGTAGGTAACGTAATCATCTTGAAGCGGTCTGCCCGTCCCAAGAGCGACAAGCGGAGCCGGCTCCAATTCTCCATGTCAGCCTTGTATTT
Source organism: Lissotriton helveticus (assembly GCF_964261635.1). NCBI lineage: Eukaryota > Metazoa > Chordata > Amphibia > Caudata > Salamandridae > Lissotriton > Lissotriton helveticus. The sequence goes on from NC_136063.1 coordinate 682,813,807, forward strand.
GTCCAGTATTTTCTCCAATGTATTATTGATAAAAGCATGCAGGTCTCTTGTGATGCAAATCCCTAGATATAGGAAGTGGTGCTTCCCCCACTGCAGGGTTTTCACCAGCCTGCCCTGGGTTTTCGACACACATCTCATCAGCCGCCACCATGCAGCCATGCCACTTCCAGTGTAGAACAGAACCAGGGTCTTTCTTTAGAGATGACCCTCAATTTTGCTGGGAAAATCAAAATGAAATGTAAGTCCCATTGTCATCGTTCCTGCTTGACCTTGTCAAAGTAGCGTTGTGGAAAATGACAAAATGTATATGTACATAAGCGGCATTCATTTGTGTTCACCCTCGCCACTGTTGAAGGTAAAGAAAGTCACGAAACAGTGGCCCCGCCATCTTGTTCCCTTTTAGGCTCCATCACGAACATAGATAGTAGCCATCTTTGTGTCATGACCTCCCTGCCCATTGCCGATAGCCATCATCTCTCTCTCACACTCTCTCTCTCCCTCTCTCCAGTCCCGCAAGCACCCCGCGCCCGACAGCCCCCGGTTTCTCTTGTTCGGGCCATAAACGCACCGCTAAACACGACCTTGTCTCCGTGCTGAACCCCTGCCCCCTCGCTCTTTCATCCTACTCATAGAACGGGCCCTTTTGGTAACCTCTTCCTCCCTGCCCGATTGCCCGGCCTGATCCCAGGCCATCACCTAGCCCAACAGATGCAGTTTATTGCTTCCTACAGTAGGACCTCGCCTCACATCAGAGGAGCGGTGATTAATCAAGGCCTTCACACCCCTAGACCTGACCGACACCCCCGCATCCCTCCCAGGAACACCCTTCCTCTCTTCTGATGGCCCCCCCCCCGGCTACACCTGGCCTCTCGACCCAGTCCCACATCATAAAACTAGGTCTCGTGGATGTACCCCTCCGGCCCCGCATAGCGAAACATGATCTTATCGCCCGCCCAACCTTAGATCTGACCACCCCCTCCAGCCCTCGTGCCCTGTTGGAATGTCCGGCTGCAGATTGCAAACACATGTCACATTTGGGAGGGGAAAACAACATCAGAGTGGTCAGTATGGGAATGGGCCTGGAGCTGGGGTCCCAAACATGCCCTTTTTGTACTTCAAAGTGTCTTTATTGCAATAAGGAATGTTTGTACATCATAAACCTGTGTATAAAAGACTGAGCCGTAGAGAAACTTGTTAGAGCACCTCGAGAAGATACCCTGTTGTCTGATTTGACGTGTTCTGTTCCGTCGGAAATAAACTCCTGTTTCCTGCCTTCCAGTCTCCAGCGCCTGCCTCTTTATTTGGGTAATCGTGAGTTGGGTGAGAAGCGGCTAACGCCGGGAAAACATAGAAAAGGGGTAAACGACCTGATCTGCCTGAACCCTTTTTCTACAATTGGCGACCCAAGCGTGGGGCCCATCAGCGACACGTGGATCCAGTGAGAGAGGTCCCAACGACAGAGTGAACGACTGCAACGATCGGGAAGAGCTCCTGCCCGATAGACCCTTGTCTGGCAGCCGATCATCCGAACTTCACCGGTTCCGAACAGACCTCTCTCGAGTGATCTACGGTCCTGACTGGGAACCATCAGGAGTGCCACAGCAATTACGGAGAATAGAGGACGATCGGGCGCTGGAAACGGAAGACGAGAAACCGTCCATACGGTCCGGGTAAGGTCGTGGAAACACGACAAATTGCGAATTGATTGTTTGATTGTCATTGGAAAATACTAGTATTACGCATTTTGATTGTTTTGTCCTGAGAGATTCTCTGTCTACAAACGGGGAAGGATAGGAGTATTCTCCCTTTGCAGATAGTGAAGGGTGGGTAGCGCAGGCTTTTGCCCCCATTGTAACCCGTCGCGCCTACTTCCCTCTCCATTTGATTGATTGTTATCCAAGCATTTATTGTTTTGGAATTGGTTCTTTTTGGATCATTCTCTATTTGCAAACAAGCACAGGGCCGCCATACTCTGTTTAGTCTTTGCAGATAGTGAAGGATAGGTAACGCAGGCTTTTGCCCCCGTTGTAATCCGTCGTGCCTATTTTTATCCCCCACTGATTGATTGTTTGACCGGACCTTGATCGTTCGGAATTGGTTCTTGGAAAGGATCTTCTCTGCCTACAAACAGAGAGGAACAGGAAGATCTCTCTCTTTGCAGATAGTGAAGGGTAGGTAGCGCAGGCTTTTGCCCCCGTTGTAACCCGTCGCGCCTATTTTATTCCTCATTTGATTGATTGATTGTTTGTCCGAACTTGACTGTTTGGAATTGGTTCTCTCTTTGGGTATTCCCTATTTGCGAATACTGTAGAATAGAAATATTCTACCTAGTCTCCGCAAAGTAGTGAAGGATAGGTAGTGCTGACTTTTGTCCCCGTTGTAACCCGTCATGCCTATCTTCCCCCCATTGCTCAGTAGTTGGTTCAGCCCGGACCATTTATTACAGGTAGACCATCTGGCTCCACCGGAGGACACCCCTAATAAAAAGGACGTATATAAAGAAAATGCGGATTAGCCGCTGTATCGTGCTAGCAAATAAAAGAACACAAGAATCGTTAGGAAAAACAAAAGGAATCGAGTAAAGTCAGTAGGCCACTGATGAGATCTCTTTTCAACCTTACTGAAATGGAAACATTAGGAACAACCCCTCAGGAAGTATGAAACTAGTAAGGAAAGCCGAACTCAACGCCATGATGACTGCGAGACAGCTCGGCTCCACAGACCACCCCGCCCAATTAACGGCAAACCCTAGGCAAATATTAGAAACATACAACACTATAGCAAAGTAACAGGTTAAAACGTTTTTATTTTGAACAAAAATGTGTTGGACAACTGTTTACACGGCGGACGGCTGCGACGGCAAACCCACGGTGCATTTCGCCGTCTGCTTGACGCCGTTCCTGTCCCTCCTTCCCCAGGGTGGCAATGTCGGGCTACTTTGGGCTACTTTCTAGTAGGTTTATGGGCGTCAGAAAGTCTACAAAAGCCGTCGGCGGCGGCGTGGGGTGGAGAACCATTACGCGAATAGTCCGGAGGCGACACCACGCGCCAAGGCATGTCCCCGGGATGAACCAAGGGACCCGTTCCTGGGGCCATGGCAAAGAACGGCCGGCCGCCGAAGGCATGGGCCCGACCCGGAATGAACTGGTCCTCCCATTCCCTTCTTCTCCCGGCGCCTTGCAGGCCACGGGGGGGGGGATGTCTTGCATATGCCTCCGACCCCCCCCCCCTCTTCTTCATCGCCTGGTCCGGCCATAACAAATGTCAGCGAGACGCCGTGGGGTGCACTGGGAGGGAGAGGCGGCGCGGACGAGCCTCTCCCGCCTCCCCAGGTGGAGGCCCTCCAGCTGCACCCCCAACGCTCCACGCACCCGGCAAAGGGTTTGTCCACTCTTGCGGTGCAGGGACGCTCCACACACCCGGCAAAGGGTTTGTCCACTCTTGCAGTATAGGGACGCTCCACACACCCAGCAGGGTCTCGTCCACTGTGGCGGTGCTACGACGCCTCACCCAACAGGCTGGAGTCCGTCTGCTCATTTGACCCAGTGACTGCCGGTAGCTGCAGAACTCCTAAAAATGGCGGTCGACCTTGCAGGAACGAACCTGGCGTGCAAGGATGGCCTGGTCGCTGGCCAACTAGAAAAACGAGTCCTCCGTTCAGAAACGTTCTCCTCAGCTTTGAAGATTCTACGAGAGTTGCGGAGGGCCCTCGACCTCCGCGGGCCCCCAACCGCCACCAATGGGAAGTGACTGCCATGATCACCCGCAGAACGACCAAGACGTAACCACGAGACGTCGGCGCCCTCATGCTGGCGCCAGCCTCAGTTTTGAATGACCCAAGATACTGCAGACTACCGATCTGATCAGTTCCGGAGGAACGTCAGTACGACCTGGTAGGAAAGATTGTTGCCCCTCCCTTTTCTTTGATTGATGGTTCATGTCACCGGTCCCTTCTGTTGCCCCTTAACGCAACTTTTGGACTGCCGAAAAGAAGTTCTGGTCCAACCACGAGTTGGTAGAGACAGTTTGACTATACTTGGACCCGCCTGACCCCACCCAAAATGGCGCCGGTACAAACGAAACTCACAATTCCCCGTTGTGTTCCGGATGCTCAGACTTGATATCGTGAGATATGTATGCAGTTTTGAAGCACATGGCGGGAGGGGATGAGTATTGCTCGAACATTCGAACAGTGAATTTGATATTAAGTTCTGACGCATCATTGATTACAGTATTATTGAAAGTTCGAATCTTTTTGACACTGATGGTACTTACCCACAATGAATTTTCGATATGATTTTATTGCACTTATCGTACCTTGATGAAATAAAACAACCACCGACTCAGTTATGTTTTCCGCAGATAAATATGCCCTCATGTACAGTTCCAGTCTGCTCCGTGGCTGGCCCACATGGTTGTAGGCCTGCATTTGTACGTCAACATTTTTTAAAATAAAGATTTTGTGACAAACAAATAGTCGTAGCTTTTGGATTGGTAAGTTTTGAATACATAGCCCTTGTTTCCGATCTACGTAAAATATAGGCGAAATAAAAGCAAGTCGATTACTGAAAGGTTAAAAAGCAAAGTACCTAAGAATATTGAAAATGTGAACGATCCAAGTTGTTGCGTGTGTTTTTACTTTTGTGCAACCTAAGGCAATCGATAAAGGTCCCGATGTTCTGTTTTACTTTGTATGCCACATATCTCAGGGAAATTGTTTCAGATGCCCCTAAACCAGACCCGGTACCACTGTAGACCACCCCGACTCCTCGAAGAAGAACACGAGTTCACCCACTTTACCCTGATTGCCCTTTTGTTTCGACCCCCCCTCCCCACACAAGATCCGCAATACCACACGTGGGCGATCTATACAATGTACAGTCCATAAATGATTATGCCTCCCGCACCACCAGTCCCACGGGGCTTAAACGCCGAGATGAAAGGGACTGCACCCCGCGGAGATAGGTCGAAATACGTAGTAAGTAAAAAGCCTTTTGGGTTTATGCGCGCGAATGTGTCTTTAAACGCTGCCCCCACCCCTTCTTCTTCCCCTTCTTTCTGCAGGTCGCATCAGAACATCGACTAAAGTGTGGAGAAGACCTAAGCAACGCGGATTTGGGTGATATGAATGCATGTGTGCATGACCGAATGTGTGTAACTCGACTGGATATACGTTGCACGCGTTGACCTGATAAGAGAGATGTTTTTGTACGACTTGAGTGATGATTGGACGGCCGATGGAATGGGGAAAAAGGGGGTCTGAACATAGCACCTATACACGATAAACAGACATAGATATAACGCACCCTTACTTAGAAACGACCATCTCTCTAATAATGCAACCAAGAATGACGTGCACCTACGAGTAGATTCTTACGCCATGAAACTCGAAGTTGCCCATTGTTCCCCCAACTAACACCCTCCGTTGCCTTGGCCTGGATACCCGTCCGCTAAAAAATGATTCAAAGATCCCACCGTAAGTACTAGCCCGACCAGGATAGTTCCCGAACAATTGACGAAAGTATAAGTATTTGCAACAGAGACGAACAGCAAAAGACAGCCAGGCGAATTAAATAGGAAACTAAGGATGCGCAGCATGCAGGAGGAAATGTCTTTGGCCAAGTACTGTTCTATGTTTTGTCTTGATTTCTGTATGTAAATGCATGTACCCCCCCCCCCTTGCCTGAATTCATGTGTACGTGGTATATGGATTTACATTGTCCCTCAGTCTGTGTTTCTATATAATATGACCCCTACTGTTTTGTGTTTTGTGCGCACCAAAATGGCCTATTATTGTACATGTTTCTCTCTCTCTCGTCCTTTCCCTTCATGTTGTACGTGTACCGAATAGTTCATTTAAAATGCGAACGACCCCTGCTCCCTCTTCCTCTGTGTGGTAATGTTGTGCCCCGCCGGCACGAGCCTAATTGGTTTTTCGAACACAAAGGTGATCGACAAAAATTGCCAGAAACTAAAACAATTGTAATTTGCCATGTTACTACCTCTCCTTTTCTGTAAAAATGACAGAACTCGAATTGGCTATAAGGAAAGGACAGGTAAGACGACTGATGTCCCCCTAATCTGGCCCTTTTTATAGGAGGACTATACGTCAGTGGCCTTCTGCTCTCAGCTCGTTAGAAACACAATCTCCTAGGCCCAGATTGCCCCACCCCTCCGCACCCAAGTACGGATGTCCAAAACGTCCCCGTTCCTCCCGCTTGACCCCAGCTCCGTAAACTCGAGGTATAACTGATGACCCTGCTTAACTGTTGCTCCCCGAGAAAAGAGTGTTTGGCCTCTACCCCTCTCTCATGATGATAAAAGACTGCCAGGGCTAGGGTCAGAAAGCCACATGCGACATGAATGAACGCCAAATGGACCTAGTTCAAAATCAGTAGACACGCCTGTATACATACTCCACAGTGATAACTTCTGACCGTGACCGATGAAACGTACCCCCAGCTACCTAGATCTGGGACGGAATTGAAATGTATAAATGCCTTCTCTTGCCAGTTCGCTAAAACCTGTTTTGTACCCATTCAAGGATACACAGCCACCGGTGGAGAGGGGCTGGACGTGACGCACAGCCTGGCCACAGATCGTGAGGCGCGTGTGACCTCGACCTAAGATGGAGCCGCAGAGCAACGGGACGCGGGACGATGCACCACTCTCAAACGCAGAAAACGAAGGAATGGAGGGCTGCCTTGAAGCCCTCTACTTGTTGACCCACGCGTGCCAGAAGTCCCCGCCCCTTTGAGCCCGATTGATGGACCTGCCTGCGCATCACCCTTCTGCTCCCCTGGTCCGTCTCAAAGATCCGGTCCCACTCCGCCCTCTCCTCCCCCGATTATCCGACAAAAGCCCTTCTATCCTTTCCACGTGGATTTTGACTCCGAGACAGAAATGCAGGTGCCCAGCATAAGGCACCCTTAAGAGAGATTAGCTAGGAAACAGGACTGTGGCCTAACGGCAAAGGACAGATCACACCCTGCGACGTGTAAAGAAGGACCCGAGCTGGACCTATAGCTCCACCGCCGGTGCTCAACAGCGCCAACGGACGAAAACGAACTACCAGTGATGACTCGCTACTAATAAAGACACTGTGGCAAAGACCCCCCTTTTTTTCGGAACTTTCTACACCCCTTGACTAATTGCTTGTATTGGACTAAATTCCCCCCTCAATCACTTTTGCCTGTAAAATGTTTCATCGGTCACTTTTAAGTACGACAAATGTAAATTTATATGTATTCCACCTCGTATGTTGCATCAACTACACACGGTTATATGTAAGTCTACCAATTTTGACAAACGCTATCTCATTGACTAAACACGACTATATGTATGATAAACACGGAAATGATCTAGCTTATGTAAAAAGCGGCGACTGTGGAAAATGACAAAATGTATATGTACATAAGCGGCGTTCATTTGTGTTCACCCTCGCCACTGTTGAAGGTAAAGAAAGTCACGAAACAGTGGCCCCGCCATCTTGTTCCCTTTTAGGCTCCATCACGAACATAGATAGTAGCCATCTTTGTGTCATGACCTCCCTGCCCATTGCCGATAGCCATCATCTCTCTCTCACACTCTCTCTCTCCCTCTCTCCAGTCCCGCAAGCACCCCGCGCCCGACAGCCGGTCTCTCCTGTTTGGGCCATAAACGCACCGCTAAACACGACCTTGTCTCCGTGCTGAACCCCTGCCCCCTCGCTCTTTCATCCTACTCATAGAACGGGCCCTTTTGGTAACCTCTTCCTCCCTGCCCGATTGCCCGGCCTGATCCCAGGCCATCACCTAGCCCAACAGATGCAGTTTATTGCTTCCTACAGTAGGACCTCGCCTCACATCAGAGGAGCGGTGATTAATCAAGGCCTTCACACCCCTAGACCTGACCGACACCCCCGCATCCCTCCCAGGAACACCCTTCCTCTCTTCTGATGGCCCCCCCCCCCGGCTACACCTGGCCTCTCGACCCAGTCCCACATCATAAAACTAGGTCTCGTGGATGTACCCCTCCGGCCCCGCATAGCGAAACATGATCTTATCGCCCGCCCAACCTTAGATCTGACCACTCCCTCCTGCCCTCGTGCCCTGTTGGAATGTCCGGCTGCAGATTGCAAACACATGTCACATTTGGGAGGGGAAAACAACATCAGAGCGGTCAGTATGGGAATGGGCCTGGAGCTGGGGTCCCAAACATGCCCTTTTTGTACTTCAAAGTGTCTTTATTGCAATAAGGAATGTTTGTACATCATAAACCTGTGTATAAAAGACTGAGCCGTAGAGAAACTTGTTAGAGCACCTCGAGAAGATACCCTGTTGTCTGATTTGACGTGTTCTGTTCCGTCGGAAATAAACTCCTGTTTCCTGCCTTCCAGTCTCCAGCGCCTGCCTCTTTATTTGGGTAATCGTGAGTTGGGTGAGAAGTGGCTAACGCCGGGCAAACATAGAAAAGGGGTAAACGACCTGATCTGCCTGAACCCTTTTTCTACAGCGTCTCTTTGTGAGGACTTCTTGGGTATAATGAGGAAATATCATAATTGTTCGCCCTAAGTTGGCAGGGTATGCCCAGACGTGGGTCCCTTGCTCACTTTGTCACTGGATTCAAGATAGCCTGGCTGATGAGGGTTATGAACCCAAAACCGGTCCCAGGATGCTTGTTTCCAGTCCAGGGAAGACATGGCTTGGCAGTTCGGGCTGGACTCTTCCCATGAGGCACATGGTCAGACTGATTTGCATATGGCCATGTCTGAACTGGGGTGGTGGAGTGAGCTAAAGAATGGTGATGGATTAAACCCAGATCAGTTGACTGGGTGTGAGTGTTTGATTTGCTTAAGCGCTCCGTCCATCATCCGCTTTGGTATCGCTTTGTTCGCCCTAAGTTGGCAAGGTATGCCCAGACATGGGTCCCTTGCTCACTTTGCCACTGGATTCAAGATAACCTGGCTGATGAGGGTTATAAACCGAAACTGGTACCAGGAGGCTTGTTTCCGGTCCACGGAAGACATGGCTTGGCAGTTTGGGCTGGACTGTTCCCAGGAAGCACAGGGTCAGACTGATTTGCATATGGCCATGTCTGAACTGGGGTCGTGGAGTGAGCTAAAGAATGGTGATGGAATAAACCCAGATCAGTTGACTTTGGGGTGAGTGTTTGATTTGCTCAAGCGCCCCGTCCATCACCCCCTTTGGTATCGCTTGTATGAATCAAGCAGGAGTTTTTCAGGATTTTGAGCCAGGGAGAGCCATCGCTATCAGGAGCACCTCACAATTGTGCCATCTTGGCTTGGTGAGTTAGCCATACCCCCACACACTGTGTTTTCAAACCAGGAACATTTATCTTCCTGTGAGCCATTTCCATGCACTGGTCTTTTTAAGCATTAGTTGTAGGCATTGATCTTTAACCAGGACATTCCTATTGGAAATGTCTAAGCAGCTATTTAATTCTCTACTTCTCTGTGTGCCAGATTTCTTGAGAGCCTTTTAAGAAATACTGTGAGTTGCCAATCTACCAGATTCTGCAGGGACCCTAGACTTCTCATTCCTCTGCTGTCCTTGTGAGAAAGGTACATTTCCACTGTTGACCATGGGTAGAAAATACACACCCATATAGTCAAGTCAAAAGAAATGAGAGGTTTACGTTTGATATGATATAAAGATTCATGAGTGGACCATTCCTTGTGTCTGTGAGGAATACTTGCTGATCTTTGTTTGGTTGGCTAAAGCTGCAGGATTTTCATCAAGAATTTCCTCTGGTAAATGTGCAGCAACAAAAACAATATCAATACAATTAACAATAACTTTGGGGTGGGCAGAATTTGTGGAGTTTCACTCCGGTTACTTGAAAACTTCATGAAATCCTAAAGGGTTCTGCAAATGAGTGGCAGTCGGCACATCGTGCTGCTTCTGCTGATTTTTAGTGCCAGGAGCTTATTCCACACTGAAAAATCAGCAAGAACAGCACCAAGCGGCGCACCAGAGGTAGCTGCCCCTCGAGTTGATTTTGCTCCTGCTTGAGTAGATTTTCTACTTGAGCAGCAGCTTTCTCACTGTGAATGGTTGCAACTGCACGCGTTGGGGAAAATCCCACCGGGTTACCTACTAGTTCTTGAAAATTATGCTCGGGGACGCCAGTTCTCACTTAGCAAACTTACCGTTGGTGAGCCTCATGCGAGAATAAACTACAATGTACAGTGCAGAATTTATCACCTACCCTTACAATAATTTAAAATGTCCAAATCAAGTTAAATGGAAAGAGAAAAATGTAATGAGCAGAATAATACAAAGAAAAGTGAAAGGGGCATTGTCTCTTGTGGTTAGAGCGATGTGTTCCCATCCCAACAATCTTCCAAAATGAGATGCAGGAGTCTGGCATCAGCAGCTGTACAGTTCTGACTCACGCACCCTTGATGGCGGTGGACCCTCTATTTGCCCAGACCTGGAGGCCAGGGAGCCGCAATAGGTGAGACCTCTCACGATCCAAGCTTGCTTTGTGAGCTCCTGACTTGCTTGGTGCGGTGGCCACTCTACCAGTGACACGAAACACGGGCACCTTTCTAGCCAGGGACATCAGGAAGGAGGGCCGTGATGGAATTACGGCCTCAGTCAGCTCCCTTCATGGCAGGGACCGCCTTCACACTCTAAACCTTGTTCCAGTGGCTCAGGCCATGACCGTTAGATCAGGTAGTGCCGGGGTCTATTTGTAGCCCCAGACTGATAAGTCAGCCATCTCGCTGATGCGGCAGGCCGGTGGCACCCTCCCCGGACGGGAAAACAAACGGGAGAGCAACGGAGATTCTGCACCAGATGACACACCAGTGCACAAACCTTGGCCCCCGGGAGTCCACCGGCCTTCGGCTCTGGAAAAGCTGCGAGGCTCCAAAATAGGGCGGGTAACCTGCTGTGCGTCTGAGATGTCGCAGATCCATCGCCTTGTCCCTGAAACCAGGAGGCAAATGAAGCAAGAAGAAATAGGTGAGGCTTGAAACCTCTGCCTCTATACCCACTCCTCTGTATCCCTCTGCGACGGATAACCCCCTCCTCCCGAGTCACAGCCAGGACACCCTGACTCATCCGCTTGTAGGAACTGTGTGATCCCACCACCCAATTTCACAGTTGCCGGGCACCTCGCCACTACATTGTGCTTACACCATGCTTCCCGCGTTCCGACACTCTCTACTACCTTTCAGCCACTACCCCACATTTACTCTGATAATTAGCTGATTCAGTCAGTCTGGACATGCTGTCATTTGCAGCAAGCTCTATTTTTTGTTGGCTCCCCTTCTGAACCCCTGATTCCTAAGTTTCCACTCCTCCAACTGGGCCTGGTGGGTTTACCCCAAATTACCGATTGGCGTTGGTCTACCACACGGGAAACATACATGGGTGTGCCCATGGCACCAACTGTACACAACTCCTCTTCTTTTCCCTGGCTCTCGCCGCTAGAACACGATTCTGCACTCTGAATGTGAGTTCGTGGCAGCAGAACAGAGGTAGCTGTCAACCTCTGTTCTGCTGCCACGAACTCCCGTCTCTAACTAAGACTGCAACTAATCTGCATTCAAGTCGCTTCCCTTGCCACGATTTCCAACTAAAACTAAGACTGCAACCTGACTGTTTTGCATCTGAAAATTAAGTCAGCCCCGTAGTTACATGATTGACTGCATTGCCGTTTTGGCAGTTACACCGCCTGTCACCTTCACGATCTGCAGCGGCCACGCTGGTTCTTACATAGACCGCGTTCATCTAGACACTATTCAGATTTTGATTTCACACCAAATGTGCCTACAGGCGGAGACGTAGTTAACATTTGGGCATTTTCTCGAATTCCACCTTGCCTCCTCATTGAGGGCATTACAAATATAAACTACACAGTCATGAAGATGGTCTCGCAGATGAACATATAAGAGACCGAAACGTCGACCATCGCCATCTCATATTAATTTGCAAATTTGATAATTAGGAAAGGTGTTAGCAGGACCTACAGTGTTATATATTGATATCACTGATATCCCTGTGGGCCTGTTTATATATTTGTATATAAAGATTTTTTGCCTTTTTACTTGGTGATAAATTCAACATTTTCATATACACCCGCCTAGTCTTGTTTTGTTTCTTTGTATCTGCTTTTGTTTGATATTAATTTGTATCCTTTGAAATTTATGTGACCCAAACATTTATGGTTGATTGTTCAACCTTAGGACCATTAATTTGTCCTAATAATTGTTTCAAATTCATCCAAATACTGATTTAAAATAAATTCCCTTGAAGGCTTCCCTTACCTTTTCATTTATATTTACCCAAGCCCTCAAGGGTAGTTTGGGTTGCTCACTGTTATTAAACCCCCCTAGTTAGGCGGGTCCGCGCCGACCTCCTTAAATGGTGCACGTTGCCTCTCAACCCTCCGGGCAGGATTGCCCTGTACAAAAGCGCCGGGACACCCCATTGGGGCAGCTGCGCGCTTTATAAAACACACAAATAAATAAAATGATGATCTTGCGCTGTTTTTTGTACATGCTCAGAACACTCACCTCTCCTTTGCCAGATCATGGTTCCGGGACATGGATGTCATGGCCATTAAATTCCTTCTTGTGGGTCGGAGTTCTAGGCTGGCCCTGGGCCAATGCCGAATCCCACCTTTTGATGGAGGTCTCGGAATGACAAACCTTTACCTCTACTACTTAGCGACTTGTCTCCTCACGATTCATGACTGGTTCAATGGCGGCTGGCCCGACCCGGCATATCGCTTGAAACTTCACATCTTGAGCTTCTCCTCTATCCAGGGGATGCTTTATGGGACCACGATTCCCCGAGCTCTTCCCGAGGTCACGCGTGGCGTATTTCTGTCTTGGCATGCAACACTTCGTCATACTCAATGGGCGGGCAGGTTGACTAGCTACACTCCCTTGTGGTGTGGCACTAGGCTTCGTGAAGTCGCTTCCCTGTCAGGGTTCCGGTAGTGGGATCTCATTGGGGTAACCTTGTTGGGCGACGTCTAGAGTGGTACTCACATCCGATCCTTTCAAGACTTACAGACCAGACACTCCCTCCATCCCTCTCAATTCTTTCGATATTTGCAACTGCGTCACGCCCTTCACTCCCACGTTACAGATGGCACGGCCCTGCCCGAATATAGCCTGCCCGAGGCGCAAGTTCTGACTGGGGATTTGGGGAGGAGTGGGGTCTCTCGGATTTATGGTTCCCTCACTAACAATACCCCTAATTCCCTTTCCCTACTCCGCGAGAAGTGGGAGGGCTGGCTTGAGGCTCTGGAGGATGAGGACTGGCGGGACGCCCTGATAGTTCCCAGGACGATTGCGGTATCGGCGAGACTCCGCCTGGTCCAAGTCTACTTCCTGCATGCCACATACCTTACACCCCTGCGTATCCACCGCGCTGGGCTCCGGCCTGACTCCCACTGCCCCCGCTGCTCCCAACCCCACGCAGATTTTTACCATATGGTTTGGTTGTGTGCTGTGTTTCAGAGATATTGGGCATCTTTAACGCAAGAGCTGACGGGGATGCTGGGCTGGGAGATGCCTCTTGATCCCATCCATGTTCTGCTGGGCGTCACCGATGGATTGGACGGCCCCAGGGCTGAGAAGTTCTTCCTCAACACGGCATTGGTGGTCGCCAAGAGGGACACTGCCGCGCATTGGCTGGACACTGCTTCTCCCACTCTAGGACGCTGGTGTCGGGGGGATATTGGTGCGCTGCGCAAGAGCGGCCTTTATATGTAGCCTTGGGGTGCCCTGAGAAATGTTGCCACATGTGAGGTAAATGGGTCGGGGTACTCGCCGATTGAGATGGCGTGGTCCGCTCTTCAGATTCACGTGGATAAGCTATTATTGATTTCTTTATGCAATCTTGCTGTCACTGTGATGTGTTTTCTCCCTATTTTGAAAACGTACAATGTGGCTCTGAATGGTGCTGTTTTTGTTACATCCAAAACTCAATAAAATTGCTTGTAAAAAAAAAAAGAATATCTATAAATGTAAAATGAATTGTTTTTCATGGACACATAAATGTTCAATTTTGTATTGATGGTTTTAACAATATAAATTATTCATTACAATATAATTTTTGATAAAAGCATTAACAAATAAAAAGATTTTTCTATCAAATCAATATTTTCATGTTTAAGATTTGTAATTACTGCACATTGTTGTGTATCATGTAATTGTTGTATTGCCCGGATACTCTTTTCTATTGTGTACACTTGCTTAAGTTATTTTCCTCATACCACTTGATGCTATCATAGGCAAGGGGGATCTGTACGTGTTGACGGGCGACCACCTAGATGGCACTCACATACTTACAGCCAGTACTTACAACCCCAACACCGATCAGGGTTCTGGACCGCGCTTTCGATAACATTTTTTTTTGTCCTAATATAGCAATAGTTTGGAATTGGAGGTATCAGATGCCCAGTTTTCTTAGTGTTGCAGATTTCCTGGGGTTTCTCCTGGGTACCCGCAACATATGCTTGGAGAATTTCTACTTCCCCTTATACTCCTAAGCCCCTTTTTGTCCATTTCAGTGCAATTTCGATTCTGGGTTGAGCTAGTCACTTTGACTACTCATTCAAGTTTCCACTTGAAATGTTCTATTGCATTACTTAAAATTGTTGGACATTGCAATGCTTACAGCGTTGTTACCTATTGGTCATATAGTTTTCCCAGATTATCCAAAATGTATTTGCTCTCCCCCTGTGCCCACTTCTATCTATTTTATTTATTCGTTGAACAGAAGCCACCCACTCTTTGAGGGTCAGAGGTGTATTTTTTACCCAATTAATACAAATCTCCCTTCTTGCTAGTAATATTAATACAAACATGATTTGTTCTTGTACTTTACTTAGTTTAGTTACCTGAACCAATTTCTGACTTCTCCCAAAAATAATCAAATCCATACTCGCGTCCACCTGTCTTCCCATTACCTTGGACAAGATTATACCCGTTTCTTTCCAGAATTCATCAAGGTGGGGGCACTGGCCAAACATGTGTAGATCATCTGCGCCCCATTCCCCACATTTGGGCAGCTCCTCTCGCTTTGACCTCTAATCTTCGACAACCTCTTGGGGGTCCAGTACGCTCTAAAAGCTGTAAATAGGTGATTCTTTCTCAATGGTGTAGATTTTACAGTTTTCCAACAAGTGTTCATAGATGTTTTCCATTCATTTACTATGTTGAGCTCTGGAAATATTTCTCCCCAGATCTTATTTGGGAGATCATAATACTCTTCCCCTTCTTCAACCAGTGCCCAATACCAGTAGGCTACTTCTTTTTTGATGATCTTGTTTTCCTGTAGCGTTTCCTCCGTTGTCCCGTTCCCCTCTTCATTGTCTCTAAGGTTCTTAATCCAACTACTTATTTGGTAATATTTGAATCTTTAAATTGTTCTTTTAGTTCTTTCACTCAGTATTTCCCAGTCTACTGCAGAGTTCTGAACCTTTATCTCACCCCACTTGTTGATTTTATTTACCTTCAAAGTGTTTGCTAACTTATCTTTTAGACATTCAGGTGTTCCTGGGGAATCCCATATGGGTGCATATCTGCTTTAATAGGGTATTTTGAATATCTTTCTCATTTGATACCAGAGTGATGCCGCCGCCTTTAAACTTTTTAGTCTTATTTTCTTAAAGTACTTGGGGTAACTGCACTTGTATAGAAAATGACTTCCTTCCTTGTTTAAGTACCACTTTTAAATGATCAGGGTACAGAGCGTAACATCCTAGTTATATCCTGATGTTTTTAAATTGTAATGCTCTGCAGTAGTTAAGAATATCAGGGCTGGCTATCCCTCCTTGTATTTTTCTCCTCCTTATTTTCTTCCAGACTATCCTAGCCCCTTTGGCAACCCAGATAAAAATGGTTAGTTCCCCTTGTAACTTTTTTATTTGATTATGGTTGCAATCCAGTAGAATGGTACTAAATAAGTAGGTGAATTTGGGGATTATAGCCATCTTTATTATGTTGGATCTTCCAATAAATGATAGTGGAAGGCCTCCCCACTTACTTATAGCAACTTCTTTACTTGTTTATGTATTCTCTCAAAGTTTTGGCTACAGATTTCCCTTAAGATCCACTGAAATGTCGATGCCCAAATATTAAATTTTTTCTTTTATTCTAGTGTCTTGGAAATGATTATTCCACTGGGAATAGGGAAAAGATGGCGGCCGGCTAAGGGGGCTCTGTCGTGAGCCCCTCGCTCAACAAAAAAAGCAGAAACTATGCCGGTGAAACAAGGCGCGACGGAAAAGATAGATCCTACGGTAAAGCATTTAAAGCTAGAGTATACGGATAGTAAGGAAAAACCTTGAAACTAAAAATACACTACCTTGAGGCACGGGACACGAGACTCGTGATATGGAAGCTCCAAGGCTGGGAGACTGAGAGGGCGGTGAGGTGGAGGGTACAGGAGGCGGAGTGCTTGCTGTTCCGGGTCAAGGCAGGCAGCAGCGTCAGAACGGCAAAACAGCATTTCAGAGCCGTGCAACGAAATGAAAAGTAAGGAAAAGTGGAGGTGAAAGGAGCTCAGCACGGCCGCACTATTCAGGTGTGGACTGAAGCTGCCTTAGCTCTCCAGAAAAGCAGGAGAGTTACTGCAAGACTAGCAAGTAGAGGGAAAGCACTCGGACAGCCTGTTGCTTTGTGCAGAGGAATTGTAAATCAGAACGCTCAGCTTGCTCGGGTAAGTGAAGAGGAGGGGGGCTGCGTTAAAATAGTGAGTGCAGTAAGGGGCAGTGATTGGCTTGATAAAACGCTTAAATACTCTATAAAGTGCAATCTAAACACAGGGTCCAGAGTACAAGATAGATATAATTTCACAGTAAGTTTTACAAAGTATAAAAAGCAAATTAAGTAACAGGAGAAAATACAGAGTGCAGAGCTGGATCTGCTGGGGACAGAAAGGGGTTAGAGTGGCAAATTGTAAAGGGAGTGTTAAATCTAAGGAAAACCAAGCGAGAAGGAACAATCTAAGAATTTTAAATGTGCCAGAAGGCGAAGATATTTAAGCATTTATAATCAAACTATTAGGCGAAATAATACCATGGACAAAGTCCATTGATTTTGCTGGAGATATACAGAGAGTCCATCGGTACTCATTTCATAGAAATAAGACCAGGAAGAACCCAAGGAAGATTCTTGTGAACTTTAGGACTTACACCCTTAAAGAAAGAATACTGAGCGAGGGTCTGAAAGCAGGCTCATTCCCCCAAAATGACTGGTCTTGAAAAGTCAGATCAGATATATCCAAGACAACGCAAGACAGGCAATGGCAGCTAAGCCAGTACATACAGCAACTAAAGTCACTGGGGGCAACAGTTCATATGCAATTTCAGGCAGCACTAAGAATAATGTGGCAAAATAAAATGCACAATATCAGAGACCCAAAGAAGGTAGAATGCTTTATAGAGCAAATTAAATCACAAAAGTAGGATCAATATGACATAGCAAGGAAAACATGTTAAAAAAGAGCAAGGAGAGATTTCGAGGAGAAGAGTTAGGGGAGGCTTTTCCAGAGAGGGACAGGGGGGAGGGGGTAGCAAGAAAAAAGATGAAAGAAATAAATTGCACAAGGTAAGGAGCAAAATGGGGAAAAATTATAAAAAAATAAAGCAATATGAGGAAGAAGGAACCCAGAAAATTGCAACAAAAAACACGAGGAGGATACAAAGTAGAGAGGTAAAAAAAAAGGAATAAATGTCCGTTAAAATAATGTCATGGAATGTCAATGGCCTCAGATTGAAGAAAAGAAGGGCTAAGATACTGGAATACCTAAAAAATAGTAGACTGTGATATAATGATATTGCAAGAAACTCATCTGTTAAAAGAAGAATGGGGAAAGTTTCTTAAAACTTAATTTGTACCGTGAAAGGAGTCGCGGTCTTAATAAAGAAATCAATAGGAGCTCAGATTGAAGCAATAGAAGTAAATAAAAAGGGTAGATGGGTAGTGGTGAATCTAAAAATATGAAATGATCTATATGCAGTAGTTGGATATTATGGGCTCAATCAGGACGACCCAGAACTTCTTCAAAAACTTTACTCTCAGCTTCTAACTGCACAAGCCCCGATAATAATGGGAGGGGATTTCAATATAATTTTGGACTTAAAAAAATAGATTCCCACCAAAACATGGTCCTAACTTACCAAAAATGAGGGAGTGGGTGAACTACTGTATTAAAGATCTTGGTATTATGGATGTCTGGACGGAGAAAGGCAATAATTCCAAAAGATACACGTTGCAAAACGAGAGGTTGGGTCACGTATCAAGGATAAATTATTTTTTAACAGATAAGGGCCTATTAAAAGCAACACAAATAATTTAACATGTACCAGCACACCTATCAGACCACGGCTTACATCTTAATCTTAGTTCTTCAGTACCTACACGAAGATGGATGGTAGATAGGGGAGTCTTTCTAGATAGAAGTTGCATAGAAATACTGACAAAAGATACTAAAGAGTTTTTCCAAATGAACAAAGAAGGGACCTTGAGGCAAATGGTATGGGACGCACACAAAGCCTTTATTAGGGTTAGAATAATTAGCCTTGCAACCTACAAAAATATGACCAGAAGGAACAAGATTTAAGAAGTAGCGGAAGGAATAGCAGCCTTAGAGGTTGAACTTTGAGAATTAATAGGACTTCAATTCTCAAAACAAAAATTAGATTCGAGGAAGAGAGGAACCTAAAACAAACAGAATTGGTAGATTTCCTTGAATCAATTGCAAAAGATAAATGGGATGCAAGCAAAATATCACACTACGAGTACGGAGAGGGGTGCGGGAAGCTACTAGCGTGGAAGCTGAAAACAGAGACAATACGTAACAGGGTAGAAAATATTCAGGTGACAAATCAACAATGCACCACCGAAGAAGAAGGCATCAGAAGATAATTTGTAGCTTTCTTTAGTGATCTATATACAGAGGAAGAAGCACCCACAGAAGATAAAGTATGAAGTTGAAAAAAATAAACCTTCCAAAATTCTCTCAAGAACAAAGAGATGAGATCAATAAGGAAATAAATAAGGAAGAAGTGTTAGGAGTACTGAAGAAATTAAAGAAAAGTAAGGCGGCAGGACCAGACTAACTCCTAAATGAATTGTATAATCACCTATGGGAGGAACTAGCCACCCCTGATGGCACTGTTCAATGATATATTGATAACAGAGGGGACACTGCCAGCCTCTTGGAATGAGGCAACTATCAATTTAATACTTAAAGCAAGGAAAGACCCAACGAGAACTGAATCATACAGGCCAATATCACTTATAAATACTGACTACAAGGTATATACACAAATTTTAGCTAAAAGGCTTTGGGAGATTGCAGGTTCAGTGGCCCAGAGGTATACAAGGAAGCCTTGCACCTCCGGGAATCCCTCCTGGTGTCCCTCCTGAAACCTGACAGAGATCGTGTGCACCTCTCCTCATACAGGCTGACTGTGATCCTGGATGCCTACTATAAAATCCTGGGCAACGTCGTAACGGATAGGTATGTTTAATTTCTCCTGGAATCGATGCACCCAGTCATAGTCATATATAGCTTTATTCGGAGCCATGACAGAACACCCATAAAAGCATTTACACATTTAAAAGCAACATTCTTCAAATTCATGTAACTACATTTCTAAAAGGAGTTAAAAGGCAATTTAATCATAAAAACAAATGTTTAAAAACAAAAAACACTATACAGAGTTCAGTAATACAATCCTAAAAGGTTTAAAGTGCATTTACCCAGCATTCTTTATTTCCCACTTCCCATTATTATTAATCATGATTACCTTATTGATCATGGCTCTTGGTATATGTTGCAATTAGTATACTCTATCTGGTACCTATTATCAGCTTTTTTCTAGCATAAAACACTACCCAGAGAAAAGATGACATGCTACAGCAAATCTCTTGTGATGGCAATGACTGTAAGTACAAATAAGCTGGACGGCATTGTTTAAAATGTAGCTGCCTTATAATTGGAAGAATATACTGCTTCCTATACTTAGAATAAAATGTACACAATAAAACCACATGCAGCGTATTCTGGCGCAGCATGCCATCACAGATCACAGGGACAATTTACCATGTCCCGTGACCAATCATTCATTTTGGGAAAGGTACATAATCTGTGAAATATATCCAGCCTTAGGCGTGTGAGCACAAACTTGTGACTTGTGTTTAAAACAGTTTTAAGATAGGGCTGAACGTAAAGGTGGTTAATATCATTTGATTGTGTAGGATGGTAGATTTTGGGATTTCAATTGTCAAGCTAAGTTTTTCCAGATGAGCCCCTGCCTCTGTTTTCAATGTCTCTCTGCTTATGAGAGTAGTGTCTCAGGATTGTCAAAATACTCTGGATGGGCCATATCACCAAAGAACTGCTGGACATACGTCAACCATGGAATAGATTTATACGCACTTATTTTCAAACAGTTATTGATTATCGTTTGGTTGAAACCAGTATGGTCCGACGTCCATATTTTGTGCCACTGCAGAATTGGTTGTAGTTTGATTAAATCGCTGAGATATGGGGCACCAAGTTCGGAATGTGTTACATAAGCTGAGGTGCTTTTTGGAATAGCTAAAACGTATCTAAAAAAGTTATTTTTCGTTGCTTGCAATTCAGCACATCTCTTGTGCACCCATTTGCCCGCCCCATAAAGTGCAATAGTTGTGCATTTTGCTTTATATATTTTCATATTCATTTCTAGGGGGTTCAAACCTAGTCTACTTGCGAAGCCTCTAATGGCCCAGCATGCCCTACTGAACAAGGTATGTCTATTTTCAATTGTGTTATTTCATGACCTGTCCATGTCGAATAGCACTCCCAGGTAAGAAAAGGTGTTCCTAAAATCAATCTTTATCCCATTTATCAGTACGTTTCTACATTTTACGTTGTTCTTTCCACACTTCATGACAAAGGATTTTGATTGATTAACTTGGCGTCCAAATAACACATATATTTGACAAAGTTTGTGAGCATTGTCTGTAGGGCCAATGGGGTGTGTGCCATTAACACCGCATCGTCGGCGTAGAGGAGGGCAGGGACTAGGCGTGTGCCTATTTGTGGAAGATCTTTGGTAGTGGCCACAAGCTTCTCCAACACACTGTTTATATAAAGTGAGAACAGGAAGGGGGGCCAAGACACACCCCTGTCTTACCCCTCTCTCTACGTCGAAGGCCCTGGTGCACTCTCCTCCATCCCGTACCTTATCTTGGCTCTGCATCCTGAGTATAAACCCCTTTAAGGCACCGGCACACTGCAAGTCTGATACTCAACAAGGAAAAGGCCTTTGACACCCTCACCTGGGACTACCTCTTCCAGGCGCAGGCTGGGATGGGGGCAGGAACCGGCATTTTGGGGGTCCACCTTTTGGCGGCCCACCATATGGCATACACTAAGCTACTGTATGTTAGTCTAACATCCAGAGTCCGGTTGAGCCAGCTCGTCTCACCACCCTTCTCGATGGGCAGGGGACACCCAATAGGGCTGGCTATTGTTTTCACTGCTGATTGCCATGGAGACTTTGGCCCTCCACCTTCGCTGAGCGGGAGAAGCTTGTGGAATCCCTATATACAATGCAACTCATGTGGTGTCCTTATACGCAGAGGACCTGCCGAGGACCTTCAAGACGTCCGCTACGACTTCTCCCCAATACATGGTATACTTCACACCTTTGTCCAAGCGGCGGGCCTCAGAGTCAACTGGACCAACTCCTGTGTTTATCCGCTCAACCCCCATACACTATCCCATAAGGTTTGTCTCAGCAGTACCCTTCTGACTTGAAAGAAAGTCACTGCCCGATATCTGGGGATACATCTTTACCACTCTGTTACCAACTTATATGAGGGCAACCTCAAGTGCAGTTTTGGAAACACTTTCCCCACACCACAACTGGAAAGACAACCATCTCCAAAATGATAATGCTACTAAAACTTCTCTACTACAATACGAACTTTTCCGTAACCCTTCCCAGGAACTTTTTTCAAGACCTTGACACCCTATTAGGGTTTATATGGGTAGATAAGTGCCACCGGGTCACGCTGAAAATGTTACAGCTGCCATCGGGAAGGAGTGGGCTTGATGCTCCACTGTTCGAGACTATTACCTGGGAGCACAGCTACAGTGGGTCTTGAGGTGACATCTGGTATAAACATTTAATGGCTCTTGCCCACTTCACCTGTCAGTCATCTGAAACACCATGCCTAGATTGACAGGGTCGCTACAAGTCACTATTGCCCGCAAGTGCTTGGCTAGAGTTGCACTCCTTACACAACATGTACCACCATACACCCCAGGGTTTCCCCTGCAGTCTCCCACGCTTCCCTGACTTACTCCATCGCTGCCCTACGGGCATGGCATGAGAAATCTCTCACCACGGTCAGTGACTTCTTCGCTGGAGGTCACCTTCTTTCCTTCGACCAACTCCTCCTAGATCACGCTCTTCCCGATGACAGTTACTGACCTCCCAACCATTACACCGTTCATTCCACTGACTCTAGTCTACAAGCGACGAGGAACCCAAACACACTCTTTCACACACGCACACACACTTCTACAGATGGGGGCTGGGTGGCGCCTAATAACATGGATTTACATGGCTCTACAGGAACAAACTGGGACCTCGCTTGTCTTCTTAAGGGGTAGGGGGAAAGACGATTTTGGACAGGCGCTGCACAACTCGTAATGGGAGCAGACATTAAAGGTGTTTAGAAACTCCCAATTTAAAGCCATTCAGTTCACCATCCTACATTGCGGAAACTTGACACCTGAGCAGCTCAATCACTTTTTTCCCACAAGATAACTATGCTGTCCAGGCTATCACTCTGCGTCTACTGACCTGCGGCACATACTATGGTCCTGCCCCTTTATTGGCGTTCAGTCTTTGACTTGCTTACGAAGTTGACCAAGCTCGCTGACCTTCAATCGTGGGAAACCTGCGCACTTGACATCTTCAAATGCAAGAAGAAACATAGGGTACAAGTATGCTTTGCTAGTCTGGCCCTCCTGCTGGCCAAGAGAACCCTAACCTGGCATTGGAAAGCTGCACAAGCGCCCTTGGTCTCTGCCTTGCAGGGAGTGCTGTGAAGGTGGAGTAAGGTTGAGGGTGAGACCTTGTTCTATAAAGAGGTCTGCCACCTACTTAAAGCTCTGATCTTGGTAGATTGGGGCACCTCGACCACTTCATCAAATCACTCACAACAATGACTTGCCGAGGCGGAGCTTGCCTAGAAACAGGATGGCAGCTAACAAAGCTCTGGCGGCCGCCTAAAATATCCGTCAAAATCCTAGTGCAGATTATGCACTGATCTCCCCGAAACAAGCTGCATGTTGTGGAGACAGATAGCGCCGGCACCAGAACCCAGAATTTCCGCGTTCTGTGGGCAGCCTCTGGCACGGTTGCTGCAGGACGACAGGGGCCTGTGGGTGGCTGATTGCGGCCTGGAAAGCAGAAAACAACGAACACTGCGGAGGTTAAGATATACCTTGCAGATAAAATATCATAATTCTGGTGGGCTGCAGGCGATTGTGGTGAGCTGATATGGTGTGAGGAACCACGGCACCCGCGAGTGCAGACCTGCAGAAAGACGAGCGGTCACCGGTACCACGTGAGAGCGGCCAGCAAGCGGGGTCACTGAGGAGCACTTATCGGATGTGACCGGCGGTGTGCGATTCACAGAACTACTCACCAAGTAAGCAGCAGCATGGTGTGTGCATGCGGCAGTGCGCGGGGGACAGCTACAGACTCCCAAGACCTCCTAAAGGGATCAGGAGGCCCGCTCCGGAGCATCTGAGGAGCTAGGCAGGTGACTTTGCTGTGTGGTACACTGGGCCGTGCACAGCGAAATAGATTGGCCTCCTGCTGCTGCAAGCGCTGCACCTGACTCGGCCTGTGCATGCCAGTGGTCGAGTTGGGGCGAGGCATACCCCTGGTTATAGATTTACTGCGTGACTGAAGCCCAAGGCGCGCCTGCCCTGCCATTCCTGGAGAGCGAGGTGAAGACATAGTGTCCCGTCGTAAGGGGCGGGCGAGTCTGGACAATCAGAACTGCAGCGCATAGCGGACTACTGCACAGACCTGCAGCCACAGTAAGGCCTGGTGTGAATGGGCATTTCAGCGGAACCTGGCCTGGCAGTCATGCGTGTACCTCGGGCCCCATCTAGATCCCAGGTATTTGAAAGTGAAAAGCAGCAGTTGTGAAGCTGTTGGTTGAAACCGAATTCAGAATTCAACCGATCCACCATCTTGCGCTGAAGAGAGGTGCCCCAAACAGAAAACGCTCAGTGGGACTCAAACACTAGCCCAAATCGGCCCGACTGGCAGAGTAAGGCAGGCAGGCATATGCTGAGGTGGAGGGGAACTGAAGGCAGCACAGGGATTGTAAGGAGCTCTAAGTAGTCAATACATCACCACGGTCTTCCCACTTGCAAAACGGGCGCCTACAGCCATACCCCTGTAGAAAGGCATTTGGTTGATGCGAACATTTCCCTGAACGTGCCCACGCCCCACAGTTGGAACTTCACCTAACATAAATCAAAAGGCGCAGCTGGCTGACGAGGTATAATACACGTCAAGTAAATGTTCACACGACTTAGATCCTCCAACAGGCAGACTGTTTCCTTTACCGTTACAACACAGAGGATTCCAGAGATGCATATACCCGGTGTCATGCTAGCAGCGGTGGGAGCCTTAACCATTTTGTCCCAAAAAGACAAAAAGGGAACAGCAGACCAGACTCAATCAAAATTGCAATTCCATTTGCATAAAACCCCCAGTTCGTAAGAAAATACCCCGACAGATCCAGAGGAAAATCTGAAGAACATGAGGAAGCCACTGACCAAGACCTCAAACAATTCTTGCGCACCATGCAGCAGAGCTTATCGAAAATAGACAGCAAAATCGATGATCTATTGTTTCGCATGGACAGGATGTCAGAGCGCCTCAACAAGCACAATGATAGACTAGATATGGTGGAACACAAGAGTCTCAGATGTCGAAGGCACGTTACGCACAGAAGTAGAAGCACGCAATGCAATGGGGAAAATCTTACAGCCGCTTCAATCCAAAGCCGAAGATCTTGAAGCAAGATTGAGATGGGATAATATCCGCATCCTGGGAATTGCGGACTTGACGAATGCTGGAAATATGGAGCAGTACGTCAAAAAAATTTTGACCGACTTCCTAAGGAGACACTTTCTCTGAAATATTTATCATGGAAGGCACCCATCGTTCTTTGGCACTCAGGCCAATCCCCGGGGCACCGTCAAGACCGATTATCTATCTGTCTGTCTATCTGTCTGTCTGTCTGTCTGTCTGTCCATCTGTATGTCTGTCTATCTATCTATCTATCTATCTATCCTCCCTAAACTTTTCCTAATCTCAGACTGTTACTCAGTAAGGCAAAAAGAAAATTCCCTTGAATTCAAGCCCATACCTTTTGTACTCTACATGCTAGTCTTTTCTTTGCTTGTCTTTGGTGGGTTTTCCACCTGAAAAGAAAATGTTTATGTAGAAGTTTCCGTGTTGTATTGAATTATAATCGTATTTACAACATGTTTGGGGTTTTTTGAGCAAGTACTTGTGTTTCCGCCTAGGTTTAATATTTATGGTATATAGAGATGGTTATAACAGGTCTTTATTGAGGTATAAAGTTGCTTACAGCTCTTTTACCTTCGCTGCATTTTTGTGAAGGTAGTTATACACTAACAATAATTAGACATTCCATCAACTCATAGCTTCTCTCCTTGTCCATCCCTCCCCAGTCCCAACCGACCTTTGGCCTGGATAGTATTTCTTCACTTGGTCAACATTAAGAGAATATCACTATCTATTATAATCTTAGCAACAACACCATGTAGCTGTGAACATTCTAGGGGTTCAATTATTGAACATCAACCTATGACATAACATGGGGTTATGTGGACAGCCATGACCTAGAGACGGGGGAACATCTATGACTCACCTCTGTATTTTCTAACGTACTCTCTTCTGAATCCGTTTGTTTGATAGTCTGCTAAATGCAAAAATTCCCCTCACACTTGAAGATCTTAGACCAAATTTCTGCCCTGTCATGGTTCACTCATAAAGTTGCTCCACACTTCTTGGAATTTTTCTAGTTGATCATTTAGACTGTATATCACCCTTTCATATGATGCTGTTTTGTACATCCCTTGTAACCATATGTCGACACTGGGTCTCCTACCGAATCTCCACAGTCTAAGTGTGCAAAGTTTTGTCATTGCTATGGCCATCACAAACCATCTCAAACCTTGGACTATGATGTCTAGATAGGAGTTAATGCCATGTCAGAAATTGTTTGACATGTCAGAGCACCGATGTTTCAACCATTTCAATCATTGTTCTCCATACTTCTGTCCAGTAATCGTAGTTCCAGAAGTGGTGGGGCTGAAGATGACCTATTACCTATAATTCTGCAGAGGTGTCCAATTTTTCATCCTTCAGTAAGTAGTTTAAATTCTTCAATCTCTGGTATTCAAAGTCTTCCAATGTTGCGTCCCTTCCCCTGATCTTTGTTGTACCATTACTCCATAGGCATTTTTATGTATTCCGCCATTTTTGCTTAGGAAGGAATGTGCTCCATGGCAAGCATAAATAGTTGCGGAGAGAACAGAGTTTGAGGTTATCACCCACCTTGTGTCACCTGTGTAAAGCATTTGTATGCCCCCCACCTTGCTCAGTAGTGCTTTCTCCATTTGAACCCACGTGGGAGTTTCTAGAGTTCTGTGTATAATAGATCTAATTTTCAGCAGTTGGAATGCTAGCCAGTATGACTATGTGAGGTAACTGTAATCCACTATTTTTTATTGGCGCATGGACCTTGGACATTTTGGGTTTATGACCTTCCTAGATAAATGATTTTAGTAATTTGGGTGTCTCAGCAAATAGTAGGGACAAGATGCAGTTGTGTGCATTGAAGATCTAGCAAAGCATTTCATTTATTCTGATCACTTACCCCATAACGACAGGCGGAGGGAGGACTATGTATCTAAGTATTCTTAGATTGTTGCAAGCAAGGGGTGCACGTTGTCTTTTATCATGTGAGATAGTTCCTTTTTTTATGGTAACCCCTAGGTATTGTAGAATGGATGATGTCCATTTAAATGGGTGATAGCCAATAGCTGCAATTGTGGTATGTCTGGTGAATGGAAGTGCTTCACATTTTCCCCAGTTATTTCTGTAAGCAGAGAATAATGAGAAGCACCTAATGAGGAATCTGACAACATTAATGGACGTCTTCGGTTTGAATGAGGGTACCCGCCACTACTGCTGTCAGTGCAGTGTGTAGCCATTTCACCTTTGTTAAATATTTCTCTCCTAGACCTCCCTTTTCTAATACCCAAAACAGGTAGTCCCTCTCCACTCTGTCAGAAGCATTCTCGTCATTTAATGAGACCACCACCTTATTAGCATCAATGTGTTTTTGCCAGATCGTATGAGTGATTGCTGTCAAGCGGGATGCAGAGGGGCAGTGTGGGACAAAGCCTATCTGAGCTCTGTAGGTGAGAGAAGGTATTACAAGCCTCTATCTGTTGCCGTGTTCATTAGCCAAGACCTTAGTATCACCATTCAGAAGGGATATCTGTATTTAACTGGAGCAGATCATCAGGTCTTTACTGGATATGTGGAGGAGCTCAATTCTAGCTTTATTTCTCTTTCAAAGGTGTGGTGCTCTCTTTGATGTCACAGAAGATCTTGCTTTACAAAAGAACTAATGTCTTCTTCTTGACTTAATAAAGCTCTGAAGGGTAGCCATCGACCACTGGAGCCTTGTTAATTGGGTGGGCATCTATTACTCTGCTAATTTCCTCTTCAACCTGATCAAGTGTTAGTTTTGGTTTCTGGATAGTGTACATAAATGTGTATGCTTCGAACATGATATCCTAGGATTTGGATGCATACAGAGCATTATAAAAGTAATCAAATGTAGTGAGCAAATCTTGGAGGTGGGTGGGTGTTATGTGTAGGACATATTTTTTTTTCAAGTTGTCATAAAATGTATTCTGTAGATTGATGCATTTCCCCTGTATAACTATTGTACATTAGCAGGACTTTTCAAATCTGAGCTAAGGTATCCACTAAGGGCCAGATGTAGGAGCCTAAATACCGGTCGGTAACGGCCGATTTCGGCCGTTACCGACCGGTATTTAAGAATCAGCATGTAGGGGCATTTATTTTACAGATTCGGTAAATTTACCGAATCGGTAAATTTACCGAATCTGTAAAATACCGAATCGGTAATCTTACCGATTCTGTAAATCTAAATGTAGGTGGGACTCTTCTGAGTCCCAAAGGGCATACAGAATCGGTATTTTACCACCCAATTCAATTGGGTGGTAAAATACCGAATCCAGGTGTGCATGCACACCTATGCCATGTGACAGACAGACGTGCCCTTAGGGCATGTCTGTGTGCCACATGGCACACATGCCTGTCTGTGGGGTGCTAGAGGGTGTCAAAGTGACACCCCCTGCACCCTTGCAAAAATCGGTATTTACCGATTCTGTAATTACAGAATCGGTATTTCCCATTGATTCCTATGGGCTTCAAAGCCCATTGGAATCAATGGGAAATACCGATTGTGTAATTACAGAATCGGTAAATACCGATTTTTACAGAATCGGTATTTCAAATAACGATTTCACCTACATCTCCCGCCTTCTATTTTACCGATTCATAAATACTGAATCGGTAAAATACGGTATTTATGAGTCGGCAAAATATAATTACCTACATCTGGCTCTAAGTTCTATAAAATTGATTTTAATGTTTGATTACACAAACATTCATATAGAAAATATCAGTATCGTTTTACATAAAAAGTTGAGAACTTGACATGGGTCAGGATTTAGAAAGGAAGAGTATCTGGAAAGAAGGAAGAGGAGAAGAGAGGGATGCTCGAGGAGATCCACATACGCGCTCTGCATACGCAGAGATGGAGGTCATGAAAGAAACATGACAAAATTATTTCTAAGGGGGATGTTAAGAGAAGAGGTATGGTGCAGAGTACTGGAACGCAGCAGGTGCAATGGAGGTATGAGATCCTATTGGGTCGACTTTGAGTGCGGATGCAACGGCTCATGTATAAAGGCCCATCCAGATTATGCAGGTGTGAAGGAGATGGGGGAGGTGACACCTGGCGAGCCGGGCATAGATAGTGGCAGTAGCTATGCCAGATGTCTTTGGGTCATGCGGTGGGGAGCTGAAGTGAGGCGTGTCTGTCAGTCTGCATATCACAGTAAGTCATGCTGCGAAGTCATGCTTCCTTCTTGGGACATTGCCTAGTGCCCCAGTGTAATCAATTCCTCTTGTTGCTAACAGCGCTATTCTACAAACCTATGGTAGCAGAGTGTTAAACCGCTGACTATTCCCTGCAAAGCTAACTTGGTGGAGGGGGGGAGTGGTATGGAAGTTATGTCGGAGAGCACTTGAAACACTTCAGTCCAGTATACAGTTATGGGTGGACATGTCCAAGCCATGTGAGGAAAATCAGCGTCAAAGGCTTGACATTTGGGGCAGTTTGATGATTTGGTGGGTTCGTATTTGGCCAGCTGTAGCGCTGTGACATAGATAAGATGTATAAACTTAAAATTAATTCATTTTTCTGTGATTGGGGAATGGCCTCTTAATTTGTTCCTGGCTACATGTCCACTCCTTGTTAGTCAGTGGATGGCCCAGATCCTCCTCCCAGCGACCCGCACCCCCCTGTCCTGCATTTGTATGTGCGCCATACATGCTTGATATAGCTTGAAGATCAAATGGGCACAATTGTGGTCTGCTATAAGCAGTGTAAGAGGGAGAGTAAAGAAGGAGTGGCCAAGCATAGGGCACGGAGTAATCTAGTTGCTATGAATTTATCCATGTAGGACATCTCGGTCCGCGTGGTCAGGTCCGCCATGGTTATCACGTGGTCTTCATGGAATAGGGAGCCAATGGTATGCAATTGTAGCTTGTTAAGAGTGCGCTGACCCACCTTCTCGGAAGTGAGCGGCAGAAACGGATTCTGTGGTAATGAGAGGTTAGGCAAATATAGAGAGCCAGATCCCAGTAGCTGGTTGAGTCTTTGCCAGGCCCAGCGAGTGGTAGATAAAGGTTGTATATCAATTGGGTCAAGTTGTATGCCCAGGGGGAACACTGCGCCTAGGGGAGTAGGAGCAAACAAGTCCAGCTCGGGTTTGGTATACCCTATGCAGGCATCTGGATGGAATCAGTGATCGGCATATTGGGCCTGTGCAACCAGGTAATAGAGATGCAAATCTGGAACCGCAAACCCTCCCCGCTCATAGGGGAGCGTAAGAGTGTCCCCAGTTATCCACAGCCTCCGCCCTGCCTAAACCAGGCAAATAAGTAAGCCATGGAGCTGCGTAAAGAAGGTCTTAGTTAGTGGGATTGATATACTTTCAAACAGGTATAGGAATCTAGGGAGGACATTCATTTTAATGAGGGCAATGCGTCTGGCCATGGATAACGGCAGCTGAATCCATCGCTCAATCTGTGAAACAAGCACCTCCATGGCTAGCTCATAGTTAAGGCGGGTAACTTGTTATTTGTTTCTGTGCAGAGAGATACCTAGGTATTTGGTAGTATCCACTACCCATCGGAGGGGAAGGTTGTCTCCTGTCTGGTTGGTTGAGTCAGTTATCGGGAAGAGCTCTAACTTGTTCCAATTAATGTGGATCCCGGGCATGTCTCTGAAGCAATAGATCTCGTCTATGACAGGTTGCAAATTTGTGCCAGGGTCTCTGATGAAGAACAGGATATCATCTGTGTTCATGGATACCAGGGGTCCTGTATGGAATTGAAGGCAACGGAACATATGCTTTTTTTGCAGATGCCTAACTAACGGGTCCATTGTTACTATGAAAAGTAAGGGGGATAGAGGGCAGCCCTCGCGTGTGCCACGGGAGACCGGAAAAGGAGGATGAGAACTGTTCACCCGAAGCCTGGCTGTGGCAGAAGAGTATAAAAAGGAGTATAAAAGAGAAGTTAAATCAATAAAGTGTACTGGAATACCAAGCTAACAGAGCATGGCAAAGAGAAATGGCCATTCCAGAGAATCAAAGGCCTTCTCTGCCTCGAAGAGCCACTGCTGCTGGAAAAGTCTGCGATATCCTATTTATCACCGAGAATACAGTCCGGAGATTCAGCACAGTGGATCTATGTGGAACGAAGACTGACTGTACTGGCGAAAGGATTTGGTCCAATACCAGTGATAATCTGGTGGATAACATCTTGGCTAGTACTTTGTTGTCAAAAGTTATAAAGGAGAGGGGGCCATATGAGGTGCAATTAGTGGGGTCTTTACCAGGTTTCAACAAGAGGGATATGGCAGCTTCCCTCATTGAATGGTAAAGAGTGCCATTTTCGAATGCTTCAGCATATACCTCGAGAAGGTGTGCCACTAGTGTTTATTTGAACATTTTGTAAAAAACCCTGACAGACCATCAAGGCGGGGGCCTTTGATCCGTCCAGGGGTTCTATTGCCTGGGCAATCTCCTCGACGGTAAAGGGTTCACTTAGGAATTGTACCTGCACTGTGGTTAGCCATACCATTGTGATCTCTTCCAAGTAGGTGAGATGCTGTGTAAAACCTGTGGGGAGTTTGGTCGTGTATAGGGACCGGTAGTCTGAGATTAGCTCTGCCATTAATTAAATCAGCATTGTCAGTAGCTGCAGAGTCGTCGTACCATCGCAGCAATGCAATATGCCCAGTTCCACGGGGGTACGCACCAATCGCGTAAGAGTCCTGCCAGGGCGCTCCCATTCTCTGTATCTAAGCACTGCGTGATATTTGCCCAATAAGATGGCCTATCTATCAGCATGTTCATTAAATTAAAGTATGAGAACATTGTGCTTGTTAAGAGTGTCTGGCATGGTGAATGAGTTGTCCAGGTGCGCCAATTCAGCTTCAATTCCTCAAGACTGATTTGCATATGGCTGGGTCCAAACTGGAATGTCATGGTGAGCAAAAAAAACGAAGGATTTAGGCCCAGATCTCTGTACTGGGGTGAATGTATGACATTGTTCTGCATTCTGTCCATCAATTGGACTTTTTGCATTTATCACCCCGATTAGGACGGTCAAACAACAATGCCCCTTGTTATTCTGTTTTCGTCCGGCACCTAACCTAGACAAAACACACATATGAAGCTGTTGTTTGGGAACACATACTCTTTATCGATACAAACAGTGAAAGGAGGGTCAAAGGGATATAAAATTTAAAGACCTTCGCCTGATTCAAATCCCTAGCTACACATAATAGGCGACAATATAAACAAATGATTATCGCAAAAATGGGCAAACATGTTTCTACCAAACGGGCACTCAGTCCCTCGGCTTTCATCAGGGACTCTGCTCTTAAAATGGTTGCTACTGTTATCAAAAAATGTGACCAAATAAAACTAAAGTGGTAAATATATATAATAATAAAGGTTGGAAAGGATACAACCTGTACCAACCACGGCGCACTAATCCTCCGTGTCAATGGAATGTAAGAATCTAAGAAAAATATAAATCAGTTAATGTGTTGTACTGTCGGTGTTCACTAGTTCACAAACAAATGTGCTCCCATAATATCTAATTACAGAAACAACTTTTTGCTCACCCGATATGACAGGGGAATGGACCTCACCTCACCTGGACCGTGCTCAGGTCTACGGGGCATTAGATGACATTATTAAGATCTGTTGATGGAGAAACAGGATGATGTCTCTACCTTTTGTTTGCATCTTTCATCCACAGAGCGGGGCCTCGTAGACCTGAGCACGGTCCAGGTGAGGTGAGGTCCATTCCCCTGTCATATCGGGTGAGCAAAACGTTTTTTCTGTAATTAGATATTATGGGAGCACGTTTGTTTGTGAACTAGTGAACACCGAAAGTACAACACATTAACTGATTTATATTTTTCTTACATTCATCCATTCCGTAGTCTATTTTTTGAGGACATATCATCCTATTTTAACACACCACATTCATTTTTTGTTGCACTGTATTCTCACAATTTTCACAACCATCATTGATTAGCTATCAGGCGAATCATAGATACCTGTGGACCAGATCCAATACTAACAATTGATTGTGTGGCATTTAGTCTCGATGATCAAGGGACTAGCCATTTCCACAAGGTGGACAGCCAGATGATATGACTGATCACTAAGTCCTAGTTTGATGGTAATCCACCACTTTGATGGTATGGATCTTGTCGACCAGTATGTGAATAATAGTTGTTGTGTGTCGAGTGGTTCACATTTTTTCAGATTGACAGTTGCTCCATGCAATAAGACTGTTCTATGGTAATTTGGGTACCTTTGGAGTTTCTAGTCTTTCAAGACAGCTTAGGCAGATTTGAGCTTTCAGACGCCCTGGTTGCCTTTGTGTTTTCTATAACACATACTCTTTGCCATATAGGTATGCACAGACATGCAAATACACACTTGAAGAGAGAGTTTACAGAGAATAGATCACGGCTACACCTTGAATGTAGAACTTTTATCTGTGCATGCTAAGGTACAGGGTCTGCTGCAAACACCCACAGAGCTTCTGATATATAATCACCTTGTTTCTGTCGAAGGGGAGGGAGGTTAGTTTACCCTGTCTAATACCATGACAGCTCCCTTTTTGATTTATGGACTACTTGCTATGCTGACCGTATTTGTGTTAGGCATCTTCTTACTTATTGTGGCATGTATACTGCACTCTAGAGCACAATAGTTAAAATAAATTTTTTTAACGTTTCTCATGGCTCTGTCAGATCTTGTTGTGGACAAGTACGAGTGTGAGAGCGAAAGGGTGTGTTCCATCTCTGCGATCCCTGAGAAGGTCGGGAGTGTTGTGTTCTGGGGTGTCAATCACTTGTTTCTCTGTGGGGGAGTAGGAGGGCAAGTGAGACACTATGGCTAGTCGGTTCCGGGCTTATGGGCACTAAGGTAGTAGGATGACTCAGTCCCTGCCTACTAAGGTTCTGTGGTCCCAAGCATACTTCTGTGATTTTGCAGAATCCCTGCAACACCTTGAACAGTAGACAAAGTGCTTCTTGGTAGTGGGCAGAGGAGTAACAGGTGGTTAAGTTGGTAACCTTTTGTTTCAGGCTGCATTGTGCATGTTGTTGCACCCTACCTGTAGAGAACCAAGTCTTGCATAGTCTCTCCCCGCGCTTTATAAGCATCAGTATTATGCCATACCTGCCTCGTTTTCATCTATGTATGTGCGGAGTGTAGCTTTGTCTTGTGGGAGCTTGTATCTGGACATATTGAGTCTCCATTGCCCATAGCTTGGTGACCCTTGATATCAGGTCTTATCCTCCCTATAACTCAAATATTCAGCTCAGATATCATTGGGCAGGTGACAGTCTTCCTAGCGCCTTACGTAACTTTAGTCGCTCAGCACTTGGATCATCTCCAGTGCGCAAAGTTGATTGACTACTTCCTAATAGTCCCCTTTTACGAACTTTATGTTCAACCTCATCGATTTCTTATAGTTGCATGGCAATGGCCCCCTCAAATTTTCAGCAACCCTCCATTTGTCCTACTGAGACAACATATAGGGTGAATGTTATTCCAGCTAATGTTCAACCAAATAGTGCTGTGTTATGTCTACCAGCAAATAAGCCAGTTAGACCTATTTTTGAAATCGGGGCTCCTATATGCCCTCTTATTGCAACCACAATAGAGCCTAAGCATCCACTGGTTGCAATTGTTTCTTGGAGTGTGGCCGGTCTGAAGTAGAAAGTAACCTCACCCAATTGGAACGAGTTCATGTTTTCAAATGAGATTATCATGGCTGCAGGATCTTATAAACCATATTGAATGTTAATTTTCTTTAGACAGAGTATTAGTGATGGGAATCTTTTATGTCAATGTATAGTTTCTTATGAGGTGAAGACAGGATGTTCACCAAACTTAAATGAACACAGTAATTTTGCTTGATTGATATTCAGTCATGTATCCTGGTGTCTGAGAAAGCAGAGGCTCGCTTGGCATATGCCTTCTTTGCCTATGTTACATCCGGCACAAACTCTGAGAAGCAGTTCCATTAGGGGTTCAAATGTTAGGTTCGTGATTTACAGATTGAAGCGAGTTAAGAAGGTTATCTCCCCACCTTCCAATTGTTTTGGTATCCCAGAGAAGCCAAGAATCTCTCAGCGATTCCTGTTTTCCTGTTCCTTTAACATTCTTTACATATGCTCATGATCCTGTTCCCTATAATTGAGGATGCTACCTTCCTCTCTTCTTGTGCGAATCAATCTTCTATCCCCTGCTGATGAGCATTGAAGGATGCTGTATCCGACCTCCAAGGGAGGATCGCCGCAAATAGTTTTGGTGCTGTTAGAATTGGGGGTCTCTAGTTGGCACAGGTAGGTACTTGTGACAAATAGGGACCCTCTCCTCTAGTCAGGGTAAGGGGGTACACTCCAAAAATAACCCCTGCTCACCCCCTTGGTAGCTTGGCAGGAGCAGACAGGCTTATCTCAGAGGCAGTGTGTAAAGCATTTGTGAACACATACCGTACTCAAGTGACAAAACTACAAATGAATGCCACACAGGTTGTATATTTATAAAAATAAGTATTTTTATATAGATTTACCACAAGACCATAACCGCCAAGATCATTCCACAATACTATTCCAAATTAGGAGTTATTGTTAATAAACATGCTTGAATCAGAGTTCTGTGCGAGTCGGTAGCCCTGTCCGGCTACAGCTTGGATAAAATAACATAGAGTCTAACAATTCCAGTGGACCGTGTCGATACGGGCCCACTCAAGGGTAGACAGACTTGGTCACAGTTCCTTTACTTGATGCG
The DNA here is from genome assembly GCF_964261635.1 of Lissotriton helveticus. Classification (NCBI taxonomy): domain Eukaryota; kingdom Metazoa; phylum Chordata; class Amphibia; order Caudata; family Salamandridae; genus Lissotriton; species Lissotriton helveticus. The sequence goes on from NC_136063.1 coordinate 682,849,626, forward strand.
GCAGGCGCAGACGTGCAAGCCGGTTTCGGCGTTCGTCGCGTTGCAGAAAAGAAAGCGTTGCAGGACGCATTGTCCCTCGATGCAGTGCAGGCAGCGACCCGTTGATGGAGTCGGTGGGTCCGAGGCATACGTTGCAGGGCAAGACAGTGCTTCTTTGCGGTGCTTGCAACTTACGGTGCGATAACAGAGCCGGAGTTTGGGAGCTGGTGTCGATCAGTCCGGACAGCAGTACGAGTCAGGAGGTGCGTTGTGAAGCGTGCGAGCGGTGCCCAACTCCGATGCGTTCACAGGACTCGAAGTCAGCAACCGTGACCACGTCTGGCAGGCCAGTGTGAGTCGGTGTAGCGAGGCGTTGCACATCTCAGGGTCCACAGGTTACAGTGCAGGCACCGGCTCGGTGACGCCGTCAGGACAGAGTCGGTGAGCTCAGAGGTTACGTTGAAAGATGCGGGAGATGTTCGATGCGGTGCCTACAGGACACCGGGTCGTTCGTGAGAGTCGGTCACACCTCCCTGCCTCTGTAGCCACTCAAACAGCGTTCCCAGCGGCAATCCACAAAGGCTGGTGAAGTCTACTGGTCCTGAGACTTCGGTCAGGGGGCAAGCTCTTTTCCAAGCCCTTGGAGATCCTTCACAAGTTGAATAAAGTGCACACAAAGTCCTTTCTCCTTTTTTTGGCAGTCATGCAACCACTGCAGGCCAATCCCACAAGCAGCACTTCAGCTTAGGCATAGTCTCTCCTCAGTTTCTTCAGGTTCCACTCCTCAGCAAAGGTTTCTTCTTGTTTTTCCAAAAGTGATCTTATTTTTTGGGATCAGGGTCCCAGTATTTATACCCCAAAATACTTTGTCCTCTGAGGGCAGAGGGGCCTTTGCCCAGTCCAAACCAGTTCTGGAGCACTCTGTTGACATGACTCCTTCTTTGCTTTCACAGTGCAGGGCAGAAACATCTGACGCCCCACAGGAGGTAGAGCCAGCATTGTGGAGGGGAAGCACAGCCCTGGAGCACTTTGTTGACATGATTCCTTCTCTTCTTTCACAGTGCAGGGCAGAGACATCAGACGCACCACAGGAGGTGGAGCCAGCATTGTGGATGGAAGGCACAGCCCTATTCAGGTCCCAGGTGCAATTCCTTCCTCCCATCTAGATGCAGATCTCTCTACTCACCTCTGGGCTGACTAATTCTATTTCCTGGAATCCCCCAGCCCTGTCACTCAAACTCCAGATAAGGAATACACAACCTAGCAGGGGCCGGCCTGGATAGTTAGACAAGAAAATACCTACTTTCTAAAAATGGTATTTTCAAACACAGAATGTTAAACCCAACTACACTAAAAGATGTATTTTATAATTCTGAGTTCAGGCATACTAAACTAGAATTTCTACCATGTTCCCGGAGTCAGTTAGGATTATAAGATGTAACTGCCTATTCTGGCCTATGGAGAACAGGTAGCCTTGCAATAGTGAAAAACGAAAATGGCGGCAATTCACTATTAGGACATGCCACACACACCAGGGCATGTCTTACCTTATACTTACAATGCACCCTGCGCTCGGGCCTACCATAGGGGTGTCTGATATGAAGAAAAGGGAAGGTTTAGGGACTGGCAAGTGGGTGCACTTGCGCAGTCAGCATGGCAGTACCAGACTGCACACAGGCTCTGCAATGGCAGGCCTTAGACACATTTTACAAGGCTGCTTCTGTGGGTGGCACAACTGGTGCTGAAACCCACCAACAGCATTTGGATTTACATGCCCTGGGCACACTCAGTGCACTGTACTAGGGTCTGACAAGTAAACCAAACAAGCCAATCATGGATTCACTAATCCATACATCAATTTACAATATGGAGAGCATATGCACTTTAGCACTGATCAGCAGTGGTAAAGTGCCCAGAGTCATAAAACCAACAAAAACAGGTCAGACAAAATACAGGAGGAAGGCACAAAGTTCAGGGATGATCCTGCAAAACGGGCCAAGTCCAACAGGTGCCTTATATCCCACTGTGGCCATTGACATGCTTAAGTCTGTTCACTCAGGATTTTTTCCAGTGCGGCGTACTTGGTCGGTATTGGGGGCCTTTCCTGAAACAGCTTCAGTGAAAAGGCGCTGTTTTGCTGGCTTAGACATCGTGCCTGGTCTTTTGGAGGGCATTATGATGTATAACGATGCAGTGGTTTCAAGGTTCTGCAGCTATCAGCGCATTGATGGGTGGTGAATGAGCAGGTTAGGACATCTGGAGTTTAGAAGCTGACCAGCTGAGGGAAAAACCCCTAACACCCTCTGATTGGGACCAATGGGTCCAAAATGAATATAGTCCAATCCTGTGCACACGTTTTCGTGTAGTTTGAAAGTTCAATCCAAGTTATTTCAAAGAACATAAAGATTGGCGATCCTTAATCTTTGGACACAAAACACTTAATTGGAAAGACCTAGCTGGGTCAGAAGTATAACTGGGAACTAGGCATAGAACTGACATTTGGGTAGCCATACCGCCCTGAAGAAGTCGAGGGTTATTACCCCAGCGACGAAAGACATGTTGATTGGACCTTGTGATGTTCTTTGGACTAAAGAATACGAATTCTTACAAAAGACTGCACTTGCTTTGATTTCAAACTTGGATTAAACTTTCAAACTACACGAACACGTGTGCACAGGATTGTAATATAATCATTTAAGAGCATGAGCATGCTCTTCAAATTCTGCCTGAACTGTCACAGAAAGTTTGCCCTAAATGAGGACATATATTTTGCCACCAAATGGGCCATAAGTCAGAGAAGTTCCCATGCTCGGTTTTTAAAGTCCAGAAACCTGGTGCCCATAGATATGATTCCTCAAGCACATGGTGAGGTTGTTGAAATCAGAAAGATACAAGTAAAGTACTCTGTCGATGGAGCAGATGATTTTCTCAAACATTGATGCCAAGGAGTCTTACGGGAAATATGCACTTTCAGAAGTTGAAGACACTCTTCAGGAGGTCCTACAGCATGACGCTTAAACCTACACTGCCCTTTGGCCACAAGTTATCAGGGGGATACAAAAATTAGACACCCAAGATTCCGTCTAAGATGGCAAAACACAAGTCTTCAAGTCCTTGACCCCCAAACAAATCATCAGTTGAAGGAGCTCCTTCCTGATGAGACAAGAGTACCGGTATGCCGAAGTGAATCGCCTCTACTTCGGAAGACGATCGAGGACGAAAAGGGAAGGTGGACAGGCACCCTTCAAAGGAAAGTCCCAAGGGTACAGCAAAACATATGTTGCCAAAATTGAGAGGAAGACAAGGGATTTGGAGGCTGAAATTGAAAAAAGAAACCCTTTTAGGAAAATGTGTCTCCTTTCAGAGAACCTAAGGTGTTGGGTATTACAAGACCATAATGTGACACAACACAGAACAGGAGACAGAGCAGGAATTCGAAGTTCCTCAAGCTTGTTAGAAATTGTGTTCAATATTCCACAAGCTACCCTTTCTTGCCTGATATGTTCCTGTCCTAAAGTGTACTTGTCATGTGTTTATGTAGGATGAAGGATTGTGTCCCACTGTATTGATGTGTTTATACTTTTGGTTTTGAAATTTGTGTATGAATAAATTGACTGTCCGGCTGGACACTCTCAATATAGCACTGATTGGAGTCTATATTTATCCTGATGACCATACTGTTCTTTTTAAGGACCATTGTTCTAATACTAAACTAGCGATGCTGGCAGCACACCTGAGGAGACAAACCATCCATGTCTACCCTTACTTAGATGACTGGCTAGTAAGGACATACACCTACTAATGTCAGCAAAAACTCACCAGTGTGTTGTCACTTTCAAACAAGCCAGGATTGACTTTAAATCTGGCAAGGCCGTTTCCCATCTCAGACATAAGGAAAACTTTTCTGGGAGCAAACCTGGACACAGCCAGGGAAATAGCTTACCCAACTACGAAGAGGGTACAAGCAATCCTAGGACAGGTTCACGTTTACAAGACGTCATAAGCTCTGACAATGATGAAAATCATGAAGCTATTTTGGATGATCGCAGTGAAGTATGTAAAAAAAAGTGCTGGCTAGAATGCTTGAATTATTCTCAGCCACTGGTAATCACTCGGGCTGCATCACAGTCTATCATTATTTTGCACACCATGTCACCGCCTCAGTTTGGGCCCAGCCAATTGCAGATCAGTCTTGACCCTGTTCCAATAAGAGTGGTCCAGCACAAACCGCCAGGTAAGGTCCTCCCTAAACCAGAACACAAGTAACACGAGGCCCCAGTCCATTGTTATTTTGCAAACAATGCCACCTAAATCTGAACTCATAGACGTTATAGAACAGTCCATTACCGTGCCAGTATTTTCACACTGTCTCATCCCCTCATCCATATAAAGAGAAACCTCATTTCCTAGTTCAAAGAGAGGTCTGAGCTTTTACTTCGATCCAACCAAGGACCATAGGGTGGACAATCAGCATCTTCTAGGGATCTTTGGGGAAAAGAAGGGAAAAACTGTGCAGAAGAAAACCTTCTCTAGATCGATTGTCCTTTGTATCAAAATCTGCTAAGGCATGGCCAGAAGCAGCCTCCGGAAGGCCTATGTGCACATTCTACCAGAGCAAAGGCTGCTACCTCTGCACTGGTGCACAATGTTGCAGTCTTGGACATCTGCCAGGCCGCTACATGGGCATCAATGTAGACATTCACAAAGCAGTACTACTTGGATATCCAGGTCTGACCGGAGGGGCATTTAATTCAGTCTGTCCTGTGGGATTCTGCAGACCCTCCACATGGGGAGGTACTGCTTTGATATCTATTCACAAGGAGAGGAATCTGCGTTTAGAAGAACCCATCAGTTATTTTCCTTCAGTAAGCGCTCTATCTGGTAGGGACTCTAATCTCAGATTCCTTACCGATCCACTCTCCTCTACTTCTGTGAAATTGGATTATTCTAATCAATGGTAACAAGATTCTATCTCAGAGATCTGTACAGTAGCACAGTCTGATTACTAAGGCTCTGCGTCCAATGGCACAGACGGATATCGGAATGAAACTGGCGCAGAGGTGGTGACTGTAGAGAACCCATGTCACATTTAGGTTGGTACAGATCCAACGCCACTGTTCTAAGCTCTTATGTAGCCCCTCCTACAGGTCTGAGTCTCTGGGGACCTGGAATTGGGCTTGGAAACTGATTACATATCAATGAGCCTTCCAGGAAATGCTTTCCAAGCCATCATGTAATGAAGTTTGTCAGTGACCAGAAAGAAGAGGTTACAGATAAAGACCCATACCAATACAGTCACTGTATTTGAAATTGTTCTACGTCTGGATGAAAGAAATGCCACCTGCTTGCTCCATTGACTCTCAAACATTCATATTACTGAGTGTATTTAGCACAGAGTACTGAGGGCAAATATATGCATCCTCAAGAACAAGTGCTTAAAGTTTCTTGATGTTTGTGACCTCCTTCATTTATTTTAGTGTTTTATAGTCTCAAAAGTGTGCAATAGGGTAGGAGGTGGCGGGGTGTTTTATACATAAGGGATAGAGGGTACGTAGGTACATTTTGCATTATACATTTACTCATGGAGATCGTCTCAGATGTCTGGGGGTTGAGGCGAAAATTAACGGAGGAATTTGACCATAAGGGAGGTTTTGGTAGCTTACTCTTCTTGGATGTTTATGGGTATCCATGGCTGGAGGGGTATGTCGGTAGGGTTATAGCTTTGGGTAACTCCTGTGAGGATGTTTATGGCACATAGGGTTCTGTGAATGTCATCATTAGAATTGTTGTTTGAGGAAGGATATGTTTGATGTGGACTAATTAAAGGAAAGAGAGTCAAAGTATTTTTTTTTTTTTTTTTTTTACAGATTCGAGATTCTGAATTTTGTAGTCAAGGTGGGGGTGGGGTCTCAAGAACTGGTAATTTGAGGGCACGTCTTATGAGAATGGGTCAAGCATTAATATAGAATGATTTAGTTTAAGATACATAACAGGTTGAGAGATACCATATAAGTGAACAGGGAGGTGTGGAGTTTGGTAAGACAGTAACCCAGAGGAATTACTTTCAGAAATATATTTAACATGTAGTTTTTCTGAGTTTTTGGTCTCCAAAGAGATACGAGGAGCTGTTGGTGAAATATAGTGTTGAGGTTCTCGAAGAATGATTTAATGAGAGTGGTAGACAACAAGTTTTCCGTAAAGTAGATTTTGAACGTATACATTGGACAATCAATGTCCATTGTTAGAGGCACGTTGAGGAGATCAGCTTCAACTGCCCAATCCTGTTGTCAAATAAAACGTGTGTTTTTTTAAAGGCAAAAAGTATGTTTTTTCTAAAAGTCTTTATTCTGAGTTACATAATTAAGTATTGGCCTTTTCCTACATACAATGTTATGTTATGTTATGTTAATTTATTTTTATAATGCGCACAGCTACCCAACAAGGGTTTCCCAGCGCAAGCCAACAGAAGCACAATAAACCAGTATATTCCAGTATTTAACATGCTTTTGTCAATAAACACCCTTCTTTGAGGAAAAAAAACCTAATTTTTAAGCGAACTACTCAGAAAAATATGCGTTATAAGAACAAACACATAAAAGTTATAGAGTAATATCCCTCATCTAGTATGATCTTGAGGTTCTTGTGAAGTTTACAAAGCACTCTGCCATCAGCCTGGTGATTTATGATGTCACCAGAACTCCTCTATACATTGGTCCATATTACACAGTTACCCGTTGTAGTCTAGCTATCTGTCTATGAAATACTATTAAAAGTTAAGCTGAGATTCAGTTGTTATCCTGATGTAATGACGTTTGAGGCTGTAAGTTAGGATTTGGTGATAACCAAAAACGAATCCACTAACTGGACATTGATTCTTGGAACTCGGTTAATGGCAACTTATCTCGTCCTTGTGAACCAGGTCGAAGGGTGAAGGTGGAGAGCAGTTCCCTAGGGCTATACTGGGGATAAAATGGATTGTGCATGCTAGGATGTACATTTTTTAAGGGACAGCCCACATGTAACTGCATCTGGCTCAACTACAATGGTGACTCTAACAGTTGGAGGATAAGATCTTTTACATATAAATATGCTAGCTGTGGAATGACATATCGAATTTACCTGAGATCATGGCCCTCTCTGGAAAACAACAACCTATTCCTAAGTGCCCTTGTTAGGAGTATGATGTCCAAGACAGTGCTTCATAAGTTTCTACAGTGGTTTGCAGGACCGGCTTTAGGCCAGTGCAACTGGTGCGGCCGCACTGGGCGCTGACCTAAGGAGGGGGTGCCGACCTCATGTGGAGGCGCTGTGTTTAGCAATAACTTATGTATGGCACATATGCCTGGTGGTAGTGAGAGAATCAGAGGAGGCAGTCATGGAGTGTGGGGGCACCAAAAATGATTCTCGCACCAGGCGCCACCACGCTAAAGCCGGCCCTGGTGGTTTGGATACCTCATCCTTCGATCTTATTGAATGTAGAGTACAGTACAGTGTATTGGCTATTTCAGACTTTGTACTGCATTGCTGAACCTGTGTTTTCAGTCTGTCTGCTCAAGTTGAATCAGCACTTAGGGGAAGTGTGCAGTATTGCTTACACATGGCCCTGATTCCCGTTCGTTGTGAGGGCGACAAAATTGTACCAGCCTGGCAAGTGGGTCAACATAAAAATCACTTTCTTCATGCTCCCCGTCAGCCCTCATGCAAGCAGTTAATATGCTAAAAAGTGACCTCAAGTGAAATAAAGTGAAGTAAAACATACTTTAGTCACCTGCACTGGGGCTTTCTGTTTTGCTGAAGTATTGTGCCCTTTTAGTGTATTATACTAAAAAGGTTTTAACGGTGTTGAGAGGATGATAAGAAATCGCTACTTTTCTGTGGCCTCGTCTCTAAGTTCCTGTACTCTTTTCTCCCTTTTTTGCGTAGTTAACTCAAATCTTGAGAACTGGGCAGAGCACTTGGGAAAGTAAAAATATCCTGGCTGTGTCATTTGCTCCTTTGGTGCAACCAAATAAGAATGACAACAACAAGGCTGACTTCGTTAGATTACGTAAGTCTACAGTGTCTCTAAAATGTATTGCTTTGTCGACCTTGAAGAATTTATAGCCTTAATAAATCAAATGCATGGTAATACACATAATTATCCTATAAAAGTCTGCTTTTTTCTCTACTAGTAACTTTGTCCTGGAAATGCAATGCCTTGAACCTTTGTTGCAGATTTTTCATAAAGTGATATCTCCAGATCATGTTTAAAGGAACGCCTAAGCTCTCATGAACTGCTGCAATAAAAACGTACCTCCATTGACAACTATATCCCCGTTGAAGCAGTCCTTAGCTCTCTGACGCGGTTCTGTTTTTTAATCTTTCTCTTTTTGGGTCTGAAATGTGACCTCCTACAATGTTTGTAGTGTTTTTTTTACCATTGTAAAATTTGCATAATCATCTTGAGATGAAAACTCTTAACATGTGTTAAGTTTGTATTTTTTTGCATTTTGACCTTGCTCAATAGGATTAAATATAATTTAAGTACAATTTGGTACGAAGAAATCACGAGCTCAAAACCATATTTCTGTTGCATTGAAGCGTTGTCATTGTTTTTGCAAACATTACTTCTGAAGTTACTGTACAAAAAATATTTACTCCTCCAGTTCTAACTTCCTTTACTTCTTCATGGAATATATTTTTGTATACCTACTTGCCATTCGACCCACAAATCCCCTGTTTATATTCGGATAATTTACATTTGCACCATTACCTTTAAGTTATTGTAATACCCTATCCATTTCTTAAAATTAAAAATGTGTCTTTGTCTTCCTAGTGTGATACTCTTCTAGGGTATGACTGTTGCTTGATAAGTCATGGCTGTCAATTGTAGAGGCATGGGTAGCACAGCACTAGGTTATTCTATGAAAACATCTTGAACACTAAAAGCTCTCTCGCATGGTACACCTTTTGCTCGCTTTACATCCTAACACATTACATAGTACTCTTTAAAATAGTTAAAAGGCGTATTTTACTTGAGGGTAGAGGTCGTCAGTGATATTTGGGATTACAAGTTTATAGATTTTCTTGAATGGATGTGTGGTGAGATTGAGGGTGAGAGTGTTTCTCCCAGGCCAATACATATCGACCTCAACCCTTAGCTACCTAAGTCAGGCCCATAGCATGGATCAGGGGCTAGTGATCCCCAACCAACTCGTGGACTCTACTTATTTCTTGTTTTTAGAATGTTTGTCGCACTAACTACGCAGTGTTAAATCAGTGATAAGATGGCGCAAACTTTTACTATTCTAAGATGCCACTGTCTGTATTGTAGTAGATCCATGCCTACTTAAAATTCATACATAGATACTCCAATGTGGATGTGGCCATGTGAGATGATTTTTCCCAGTTGCTTACCAGAAACATATTTCAAAATCAATCGTGCATTTATTAACACAGCTTTACATACTTTTGTGCCTTAGTAATTATTTTGAACTGATATATTTTTTCCTATATTAGCAATTTGAAATAGTAAACTGCAAAGCATAAGATAGTATCTATTGATAGTAATAGTAGACCTACTTGCACACCACTACAAACAGATCTATACATCCACACTCACAATTACACAAAGGGACTCAGAGGAGTTCCTCCATGATATTAAACTTCCTAGGCTAGCGGAGGCTGAGTCTCCGCGGAAGAAATAGCAATGGCAATCGGTAAACTACCGTCAGGAAAAGCACTGGGCCCAAACGGTATTACCGTAGAGTGGTACAAACATAACGCAATGACACTCACAATGTATCTGGTAGCCAAATATGAGGCCAGCTTGGACGGGGGAACTACCACGAGACCAAAGAACGGCAACAATAGTGGCCATTCACAAACCCGGCAACAGACTCACCCCGCACCTAGCAACACTGATACATCCGGATCAATCCGGGTTTATGCCAGGAAGAAATACAGCCTTAAGTCTTAGGCGCCTCCAGAATGTGTTGGGCCATAGACATACCATCCAGGTAGAAGCCATGGTGCTGTCCTTAGACGCGCGCATGGCCTTCGACACAGTCGAATGGCCCTTTCTCTTCGCTGTTCTCTAAAAATTGGGGTTCGGACCGAAATTTTGCTCCTGGGTTATGCTTCTATACACTGCTCCCCTGGGCATAGATCTGGTGAGTTTCCATTGCACCGAGGCACGGGACAGGGCTGCCCGCTGTCGCTACTTCTCTTCGTCCTGGTGCTGGAGCATCTGGAGGCCTGGGTATGACAAGACCCGGTCATCCGAGGGCTTAGATGGACTTAGAGGTATGAGGATCGAATATCCCTATATGTGGACGATATCTTTCTATATAGTGCCTCTCCTAGACATTCCCTGTCCTGTCTATTAGATCTTTGTACCTCCTATGGGCGGTATTCAGGATATACAATGAACTGGGCAAAGTCGGTGCTCTACGTCTTGAGGGGTCCCCCTCCACAACTTCCGTCTGGCTGCGCTGTAACAATAGTGGAGGACACCTTGAAATATTTAGGGATGCACATCATCCGTGACCTGGAGGTAATTATGACACTTAATCTTCAAGCCCCCCTGAAACGATTGCAGAGGGATACCAAGCACTGGCAGTCGCTGCCTTTGTCACTCCTAGGAAAAGCGGCGCTTTTCAAAATGATAGCGCTCCCCAGGTTTCTTTACGCCCTCCAAAATGCACCCTTCTGAGTCCCCCCAGTCCTACTTCCGCGCCATTGAAGCAGAAGTTGCAAAACTCCTCTGGGATAATAAGCCGGCTCGCATAGCTAGGGTGAAACTGTACTGCACCTGGTACGATGGAGGCATCACACTCCCGAACATACAGACCTATAACTGTGCCTCTCAGCTGACAGTGATTAACCACTGGATTCATGTCCCCCTCACGGACCCAGCCTTTACCCTCGACAGATTGCAGTTGGGTGAGACGGGGCAGCAATGGGCGCTCTATAACAAGACCCAGACCCTAATGGGCCCCACACAACACACACTCCAGGTCTGGAATATAGTTCAAAAGAAGTTAGGGTGGCATAACATACTTAAGCAAGCAACACCCCTGTGGGTCACGGACAGGCTGGGAAGATTGGAAAAAAGTAAAGGTTTTAGCCACTGGGACATTATTGGAATATCCAAGGTGGTCGACCTATGGGAACGGGGTAAAATGATCACATTTACACAGCTCTAAACAAAGTACAAAATGGCATCCACAAAGCATTTCCATTACCGACAGATCAAGCACGCCCTTGATGCGGCAATTCCCTCTGATACCACCCTGCCTGAGGCCTCACCACTGGAAGATAGGCTACTGACGGATCACATGGACAAAAAAGCAATTTCTATGACCTATCGGAAAATTATTAATAACATGCCAGATCCGGTGCAGAAGCTTAAAGAGACAAATGGCAGGCAGACCTGGGAGAGTTAGACGATACAGATTGGCAGGAGGCGCTGGCATTCCCTAGAGAGGTGGCGATCACATCTAAATTACGTCTTGTACAACTCAAGATCTTCCATAGAATTTACTACACCAAAACTACTCTCTGTAAGATCGGGAGAGGGGACACCCCGCTCTGCCTGCGACAATGTGGGGATGTTGTCACATTTTTTCATACTATATGGACATGCCCTTTAGTGGCTCTATACTGGGAATCAGTTATGTCCCTTATCATGAGGATGAGTGGAAACCTAGTCCCTACAGAGCCCAAATGCTGTTTACTCAATATCTGGTATGCAACAGACCTGAATTCAACATTACAGACCTGGGCTACCCTGGGTATTATGATAGCTAAGAGGAATATTGCCAGACACTGGGGTGGGACAACCGCCCCTACACTTGCGGATTGCTGCAGGGATATGGACACGGCCATGGTGGCAGAAAAGACTGTATATATTCACAGGGGATGTCCAAAAAAATGGATAAAAAAATGGGGAGGCTGGAACACATATAGAGGAGATATACACGAACTGCCTCTTATAACTCAGGAATTGGAATAGCCAAATGCAAATGACACTGAATGTTGTAATGCTGTAAATACATTTGATCAGGTATATATATATATATATATATATATATATATATATATATATTCTTGAAATATACATAGAAGGCGACAAATAATGTATACTATATGGACTGTATTTCTTATATTGATATATGAAAAGAAATGATAGTCGTGTCTTTGATTCTTGCATAAATAAAAGTAAAAAAAAAAAAGAAGGTGGAGATAATGTTTGAGGGGGTGGTTGAGAAGGGGAAAGAAAGACACAGGTTTAGCGTGATCCACAAATGCAGGCTTCCAATCCCTGTTAGGGTTCTATTATTTATGTCAGTACCAAGTACATGCATGAGAGTGGAAGCAAGGTTAGTCATAGCGATACTGTTGTAGACTGACATTCTGTTGATACCTTCCCCAGTGGTGATTACCTATAGTTTGATTCTGGTAAATCTAAAATCTAAATAACACTGCATGTCAACACTTTGAAAAACTGCTACTAGTATGTGAGACTTGAGTTAACAATCAGGATTTGTGGATCAGATATGAAAATCCTGTTCTTTGCCTTGGCTTATATTGCTACTGCATAGGAAGTACATTTGCAGATGTGCCATCTGGCTCTGCCACCAAGGACAGTATCCATGACTGTGGGTGATCTTTGTTTCTGATCAACACTCAACCCCTGTGCAGTAATTATTGACATGGGTGCTTGAATCAGCATGTGTGTGGGCCATATTGGACAAAAGTATGGCTCCCTTCATATGTTCACAGCCACATGACAGCATGTCTTCAATTTAGAACTTTCACTCTGTAGTGTATGTACTCAGTGTAGCAACCATGACAATTCTTCTCAGACTCGAGTACTGTGACATATAATGATGAATGTAATACTTGTCATATCAGCTAGACCGTTGTCACTATTTTAACAAGCACCAACCAAGGCAAAGTAATCCAACAAGGCATCAGGGAAGTAAATGTGGACAAGCGTCACTGGTGGGTAACCACACACTCGGATCAAGAGAAATTGGATAGCAAACAGTGAGACTGGTCCTTGCTTAATAGATGACAACCAGGAGCAGCATCAAATTACGCCAGGACTTGGAAACAGATGAGAGGTTGTAGTTGTTGGCATCGTGAGTGCTCAGTAGGAAAGGGGAAAAGGCAGTCTCACAATGCAGGGCTCTCTCCTGTCCCTCCTTTCCTGTCTGTCTTCACCACTGACTAACAGAAGTAGCCGAAAGGTCTCCTTCATGCCTGGCACCTCCATTCTCTCATGACTTAATAATTTTCTCATGTTCACCTGCAGTTCCCACCAGCAGGCAGCGGACAAAGTTCACACATGTATTATCTTGGCAGCAGCCAGTTTGGAAGTCCACTGCAGAGCAGACAAATCATTGTGTAAGGTTTTGCTGGTATTTTCGAGGGGCAGGCTTTCCAGTATAAACCATGCATTCCTCTTGTTATCGTGGACTTCCTACATATCTTCACGAAGATCCCCAACCATTCCTACATAAGTGGTTAATCACCTTTGCCTCTTCCACCACCTGCCTCTCTTCCCTTGTTTTGGTCCCTTTTAGTGGTCTACTGACTTTGCCCCAGCAACAATGTCTGAAGACCTGAGCATAATCCACTTTATTGCTCAGGAGAAGAGTGATTTTACTTTTCATTTTCATTGTTTGGCGGGATTTGTTGCCTTTTTATAATTTTGGGCTTTATTTTATAACCTGATTTATGTTTTCACTTTTTTTACAGCACCCTCTAACTTTAGACACCCTACACACTTTGAATATAGTATTTTGTTTGTTTTAGGCTTTATTTATGTGATTGGTTATTTTTATTTACTTACTTTTTTTGTTAGTGCCCCCCCTCCAAGTTTGGGTATACGCATTGAATACTCTATTCTGTACTTTGAACATATTTTTGTATACCTATTTGCCTTTTTGCCCGCAAATCCCTTGCTTATATTCTGATAATATACAGTTGGCCCAAATCACTTTTTTGTATTCTGATCCTTTATTTTTGCACCATTACTTGTAGGTAATTGTAATAATCAAACCATTTCGTAAAATTACTGTTGCTTGATAAGTCATGGATGTCATATATAGAGGCTTGGGTAACACAACCCTAGGTTTTTCTTGGAAAAACCTTTTACACTGAAAGCACTCCCACGTTACACCTTTACACCACGACACATTACATGACCCAGTACTCTTTAAAATGGTTAAAAGCTGTATTTTTCTTGAGATCAGGGGTAGTCGTAATATGTGGGATTGCAAGTATATCCATTTTCATAAATGAATGTGTGTTGAGAGTGAGAATTGTTTGTGACAAGGTTAAACAAGTGTATTTTAATAATCTGCCATATGTGGTTATGTGGTTAAGTGTGTGTGTGTGTGGTAGGGAGCGGGGGCTGACTATGCAATACCTGTCCTGAGTTGACTATATATCCTAGTGTTTTAATCATACCTAATGTGCCAACCTGTAAACGAGAACCGTGTGGTGTACCGTAAGGTATTTTTAGATTAACTGGATCCCTTTCTTTTTGTGAAGATCACTATATCGTTAGAACTCCATCAACAAATTTGAGTTTGAGTCCGCCCTGGTAGTAACATCCTACCAGGGTGAAAGGAGGTGGCCAATGATGAAGTTTGCCACATTACGTGATTGAGACCACCTCATCCAATATATGTATATCTAGAGTTATAGATGTAGGATAAGAAGATAATATAGTAGCCCTCTTATAGCAATCCCTCAGCGCACTCTGTGCTAATGCGTCTCTTTTATTTGCACACTGCTCACTTATCTGTCACTCGTCACTATGTTATCACTTATGAGAACTTCACATTTATTACCAAATAACTTCATTTTGGAATAAATAGATGTGATTCTTCTGTGCCATTATTATGATTGATTTCTGTTGCGAGTGTGTTCTTGGTGATTGACTGAACCAGTCTATAGGATTTACACGATGTTCACTTTGGCATAAAGGGTTAGCCTTTCTTTTCTAAAACAAAATGCAATTTGTATAAGAGCAGAGGTACTTCTTCCATTTTTTGTAGTATACAGAACTAGAATATGCAAAGGTACTGACGGTTTTAGTTTATAATATGATATACCATATCTATTGTCTATAAGTGTAAACTTACGGATCAATGTGTATAGAAAGCTGGTTCAATAAACCCTATGATACTATTTCTGAATTATATTATACTTTAGATATTTTAATGATGATTTAATTAATTCATTATTTGATTTGTATATATATTTTTTTTAATTGACAAATTCTCAATCTTTATTTCGGTCACTTGAACCCTTAAAGATGTACATCAAAGTATTTAAAACATCACTGTGCTGCATAATTGACAAATTGATTATGGGGCACAGTGCTCGTGGTTTAAGCTTGAAATCTGGTGACAAGGTGAACAACTTCACCAATTTGGTTGTACCACAGGGGGTGTATTCCAGATGTACTCTATTGGAAGATGCAGGATCTGTAAAGCATCTACCAGCTCAATCTGTAGTAAAAAACGAGAGGTTAAGGGATATTATGTGAAGCATTGGTTGATAATATCCAGATGGACAGCCAGCAAGTGTGACTAAACATAACTGCACAGAATGGTATTTAAAGAGTGACTTGTTTAATCTGTCAACCTGCGATGACTCCATTGATTAATGTGGATTGTAGGGTTAAGGGCCTATTCTAATCAATCTGGATACTAATTTATCTTCTTTCCAAAGAAACAAGAACTTAACTAATAAGAATTTTTGTAAAAACAAAATTTTTCGGTAAGTCCCCATGCTCTGAATCTCACATGTCCTCAGTCAATCTCTGGAGCTGTCTCATATTCTGGAACTCCCTGCCTAGGAAATCAGAAATACGCTCTTCTATCCTCCAGTCTTCTATTAAAGACTTATCTACTCGTCTTCCTTAATTCTTTTTCTCCCTGCACTCCGGTCCTCATCCTTTTCTGATCTACCATTTCTCTTAGTCTTCTCCAGTCCAATACCCATTCTTCTACTCCTCTTCTTTTCTGCCAAGACCTCGCTATCCACTTCTCATAGCCTACTCTTCAGCATCCTTAATTCTTTTTCTCCCTGCACTCCGGTCCTCATCCTTTTCTGATCTACCATTTCTCTTAGTCTTCTCCAGTCCAATACCCATTCTTCTACTCCTCTTCTTTTCTGCCAAGACCTCGCTATCCACTTCTCATAGCCTACTCTTCAGCATCCTTCTCCTGTTCCCTCCCCCCCTGGTTTGGCTCCCCCTACTCTTCCTCCTATTTATTCACCTACGCTATGCCTAGCCCACTCTCACCTACTTAGCTCATACTAATTTTGTTGTAGACTTTGGCTGTATTTATTGCACATCGGTACCTTTAATGAACGTGCGCTATACAAATCCAAAAATAGATAAATAATAGTGACATTTTTCTACAGAATACAATTCACTTATGCTACTTAAAGAGAATAGTTTTTAACCCACTTAGTATAATATAAACTGAGTTTAGCATAGCAAATTTTCAGGCCCTCTGGAGAAAAGAATCTTTAGCTTAGACCAGAAAACCTCAGTGCCTCCCTATTTATGGTTAGTAAACACAATCTTAAAAAGAACCTTTGCTGATATGTTCACTAGTTCTTCTCCACTCCCTTCTTCCAGGCTTGCACATCTGATGTAGCAATACTGGAGTTTGTTAGTTAGCAGTTTTAAAATCTCTTTCCATTTGCCATCACAATAATGTTAATGCTTCTGGTACAAAGAAAAAATTCTATCATATTTGAATTACTCTAACCTGCCTAAGTAGTATTAACACATAAGGATGACAACATTTAAGAATTGGCCCACGAGTGATGGCACCAAAGTAGCACTTCTTTTTAAATTGATGTGCATGTGATCAGGAAACGAATGCTCTCTCTCACTTTGCAAAAGAGCTGTTGGCTTAAATGAGCCGGTTAATTGACACATGCTTTATGCTGTGGTGGGGAAATGCAATCCAAATGCAATTGAGCAGACCAATTGATGGATAGACTACCGTGAAGGGGCATCCGAGGCCCCTGCTGCAGTTCTTCACCTTCTGGCTTGGGTGGGACTCGGGCCCCCAGCAGGCAGTGCTCTTGGCGGGGAGGTGATATCAGTCCTCCCGATGCCTCAAGACCAGCTCCAGTCTCCTGCAGTGCGGAATACCATGAAGGGCCATCCAAGGCCCCTCCAGCATTTCTTGTTCTTCTTGCAGGGTGGGACTCGGTACCCCAGCAGGCAGTGCTCGTGGCTCGGGAGGTGATGTTAGGCCTTCACGTGCCTCAAGACCAGCTCTGCACTCCCGTAGCACAGGACAAATGCGGGTGTGCCTGACGCATGGGGGGGCGCCTGGGCCTACGGCGGGCCCCTCTGCGCCTGTCCGGAAGAGGCTGGGCTGGGCGTTCCCTCGTGGCCTTCTACGCCAGGACGTCCCTGCAATAACCACCACTTGGTTGATCGAAGTAAGAACATGGGGAAGAGGAAGTCGGTTCTGCTGAATACTAAAGAACGCCCCTGGCTGCAACTATCCCCAGCTTTCTGACCACTGCGATGGGGGCGATTAACCGCTAAATTGAGTGCGTGGAGGTGAGCATGGGGGCCACAAAGAAATCCATGCAAACTAGCTCTCTGGAAGGAGTCACTAGCGCCAGTGAAAGGAACTCTGGGGATATTGGTAACCCATGTGTTTTTAACGGTGACTTAGTGATTGCGTATAACGATGACCAGGATACACAGATTAAATCCAGTTGTTTACCACCCATAAAAAAGGCCAAAGTTAGTAATAATCCACCTCCAAAATGAAAGTCGTCCCCAGCTACGAAGAAATGAACCCTTAGGGCCCAATTCAGATCTGGTTCGGAAGGGCTCCGAACGATGTTAGGAGCCCTTCCGACCGCATCGGAATGTGCCGGCCGGATTCCTTTCCGACCAAGCCATTTCGGACAGGACTCTGACTCGGATTTCCGCATGGCTTACAACGGGCTCGGAGAGCCCGTCCGCCATCCAGAAATCCTTCAGTACTCCCCCGGTCGCCTCTTTACAACCGAGGGAGTTTGATGGCAGTTTTTCACTGCCTTTTCGTGCCGGTGTTTCCGGCATGAAAAGGCAGTCGGAATCTGTCTCTGGGGGCCCCCATCAGGGCCCCCATTGGTGCGAGGCCGCAGAATGGCGGCCCCGGGGGCACCTAAGGTGCCCCTCTGTTGATCCCTGCACCTGGTGGCAGGCACCTTGGGGTGCCGGCCACAGGATGCAGGGATGAACTGCACCCCTGCTTTTCACAATGCAGGCATGCATTCCACTCGGAATGCATGCTCCCTTTGTGAGGTATATGAGTGCGACCGAACAGGGTTCGGTTGCATTGTACTTGCAGGGCCGTAACCGACGACAGTAGGTCGGTCGGTTATGGCTCCTGACCGATGTTGGACGTACCTGAGTCCGTCCCACATCAGAAATCGTGCCCTTAGTAGGGGACATACTGTTACTCTCGAAAAGTTATACATGGTTTCTAAACATATGCTTTCGCCTACCACACAAGAAATGAGAGCGCACGGTAGAGCACTACCGAGGGCACACAATATGATCGAGTAAAACACCATTTGTTAATGAGAACCTGACGTATAAGTCCTCCAGCGCATATGTTTAGAAACCATGTATAACTTTTCGAGATAATACGTACAGCTAACCACACGTAAGCCTATCCTCATACAATGAGTTCCATCTGCTTTTCTTGAGGGTAGCCTAGTTTCTTCTCTGTTTGGAACTGTGCCCCTAGGAGGGTAAATACTGTTAAATCACCTACGATTGACCCAGTTAAAGAGGTTGTAAATGAGGGCTTGACACATATCCAACTCGCAGATATTTTAGATAAAACTTTTAAAACGTTCTTTGATCCAGTGCTGGCCATTCTCAATACTGTTGACACATCCCTGAAAATTCTTATTGGGTCAAGTTTAAGCAGCCTGTCGAGCAAATAAAAAACAAATCATATTTAAAGAACTGGTGGAACTGACTTTAGTTTACAGTCACACACTGCTAATCCAAACCAGGGAGGACTACAAGAGGGTGGCCCAAGGAAAATAGTTACAATTGTATTGCACAACTTAATTCTGCAGGGGGATTTTCTTTGGTACAGAAAGGTCAGCAGCAGAGGACTGGTTCAGTGCCTAACTTATTAATAAAAGAAGGATTTGCCAATGCAAGTCAACAGGCAGTACGTTCAAGCTCACAAAATATCCTGCAACTCCCACCAGAACCAACGCCGCTTGTAATTATTTAAAAACATTCTACCTCAGTATCAAGTGGAAGATCCATTACAATTAAAAAACAAGGTTGTACACTGGTTTACAAAATCTACCTACTGTTATAGCTGTGAGGATCTGTTTAAGAGCATAAACAATATATGGAGAGAGTCTCGGGTTTGTTCCTAACCAAAGGAGGTCCCTGGAGACTGCATTGTGGTCAATCTCAGAAATAAGTACATGGCAGGCTTTCTTTTGGAAAGATTGTCCAGGTCGTGTCTGTCAGGGCGTGGTATTATGGCAGTACCTTTGGGTTATTTTTATAAACCATGCAAGCAATTTGGCCCGAAGTCACACTCAATTCATGGAGGTGTCCCGCAGTTATTTGCCACTTTGACGCACAACCGTTTCTCTCCTCTGGAACAAATTGATTATCTACACACCCACAGGATATCCATTACTCAGGATCTCTCAAAAGTAGACTGGAGGACAATCAACCAGGAAGAAGCGATGTCTCCCCCAGTCTACAGCCACATGGATTTAGACACTATAAACAGCCCAGGAAAAGAGAGGGACAAACAAGTTTTAAAAGATTGTGAAAAAATGGCTCTATCGGAGAGATAGGACAGATTGAACAAAAGGCCTACAGTTTTAAGTGCTTGATCTGGAATGTAGCTGACAGGGTGCGAAATGATGATTGGCTAGACTTTATAAAAGGCTATGGCATTTTATGCCTCCAGGAAAACCTGGACTGTGACAAAGTACACATTGATGGATTTGTATCCATTCACACACCAGCTGCTCATTCGCGTGGAGGCCAGAATCGTAGTGGTTTGCTTACCTTAATATCAACCACTTTGGACAATAAAATCTATTCCTCTAGCATGGACTCAAAACATTTTCAAATTATTACTATTATGTATAATTCAAATGTCACACTTATAATTGTACATTTTTATCATAATAACTTTATCTCGGTTAATAGGGAAATAGGCGCCCTGCCCGAAAACTCACTAACTAAGCAACTCATGGAGTATGACTACATGATTTTATGGGGCGGGAATTTTAACTGTAGATTATGTTCACTGTCAAAGGTGTCTGCTTGTACTTACCTGGGAGAGTCTTATGAGGATCTTTGTAACTTACACCCCTTGCGGTAACATTTTCTCTTTTTGTAACAATAGGTTTGATTACTCGGGCAAGACAAGAGTAACAACAAGGGCGGTCAACCTCAAATCTGGGGGAACCGGGTTCGAGTCTAGGCAAGGATGCACAACATCCTGTTATTCTGTGCAAATCGCTTGGGGCCAGATGTGTCAACGCTTTTTGCGTTCGCAAACGGGCCGATTCGCAGAATCTGCCAAATAGCGAACTCAAAAATGAGTTTTGCTATGTATCAACTTTTTTTAATTCGCAATATGGGTAATCGCAATTATTTGCTATTACCTAAATTGAGAATGCAGTTAGGGAATCACAATTTGCGATTCCCTAAATGCAATTCTTGTAGCTATCGCAAATCGAGAATTTGCATTTAGGAATCGCAAATTACCACGAACTTCCATTTGGTGAAAATTTGCAAATTCCTAGAAAAATTCACTTTTTATCATTTTTCTAAGAGCCATGTGGCGCCCATATATGCCCTTAGGGCATGTATGTGTGCCACATGTGCACACTTAACTATTTTGGGGGTGCATCAGGGTGGCCTTTTGGCCCACCTATCTCCCTTGAAAGTGCATTCGCAATTTGCGAGTACCTATTTGGTACTCACAAATTGCGAATGTCTGCCTCTAGACCCATAGGAATGAATGGGAAGGCATTCCTTAATAGTGAATAGCAATTTTCAATTCACTATTAAGGAATATGTATGAATCTCAAAATGTTTGCTAAAAGCTACATACGTTGCATTTTGCAATTCTATAATAGCAAATCAGTGAATTCGCTATTATAGAATTGCAAAATGCAATCTTGATACATCTGGCCAATAATCTGCCCGTGCCTGACAAAAATGAATGTGTCCTTATGTAATGCAACTGGTGCTCGTGTAAAGTGCTCTGATCCCCCATACCTTCTGGGCAAGTTTGCGCTATATAAAACTCTGTAAAAAAAAAAAAAAATTTAAAGAGGAGATTACACATATTAGCAATGGCCTGGGTAGTCTTATGGACTTTATTACACTTTATGAATATTATAAACCGAAGTCTATATGTTTTTCCATCCCAAAAATACTTTTTAGCGACCACTTCCCTCTGTCCAACCAGTTTGAAACACAAAGTAGGAAAGTGACTCCAGTCGTGTCACCTCTAACCCATTATAAAAACAAGGGCCTTATGTGCAAATGGACATCTATTAACCCTGAGATGGTTCTTAATAAACTAGCAAATAAAAACGGGCCACAACTTTTGACGTGTTTAGAAAGTGACAATTTAAAGATCAAATGGCAGTGGTAATACAGCACAGGTCAGCACCTCTTTATTATCTTCCAATGAGTATTCTGGTATATAATGACAGGCGTGCTCAATGTAAGGCACTGTGCCACTCACCCAGTGTTAACATATATAGTGAAAAGATACATTCTCCCCTTATAATTAAAGACAAACTATTGATTACAGAGCACAGCAGCAAATTAGTCAACCGACCTTGTTGTCAGTTAATTTTAATAAACACCGCACCATGCAATATACATAATAAAATGAGCAAACATCTGAGTACTAAAAGCAAAACCCAAATGATCTTGATTGTGTTGACGCGAAGTATGTAGTGTTTTTGAAGACAGCTGGCAAGTGTTTTGTCATGTAGACGACTTTTTCAAGGCTGTCGAATAAAACATTGAACCAAACACTAAATATTACATAGTAGATGGAAATTGCGAAAAGTTACGTCTTCTCATTGGTTCACAAAAAGAAGAACGTAGTGTTTTACTGGGCCAGCTACAAGAAAAGAATGAAAATAAGTGCAAATAAGAATAGCCAAAAACATAGATAGCAGAAAAAGGGAAATTTTCAGACATCCAATATGGTTTTAGAAGAGGACTCGGCACCTTCAAGCAATGCCTTCATCTTCATTTGGTGATAAGTACATGCACGCTAGCAAAAAACAGCAATCTCCATCTGGAATTTATAGATCTGACATCGGCCTTTGATTGGGTGGTGAGAGGAAAACTCTGGGAAAAGATGCTGGAAAGGGGCATAGATGCACCGTTTTGTTCACTTCCTAGCACAGATGCACCGAGGTGTGCCAGGTAGAGTCAGGTATGGGGCAGATGGTGAATTGTCAGCTCCGATCAAAATGAATTGTGGTGTCAGACAAGGGTGCGTGTTAGCAACCTTCTTGTTTTGTCTATATATCAACGATATGGAGAGCTATTTGAATGAAGGGATGATTGATGTTCCAAGGGTGGGTCCGAGAAACGTCCCCGCATTATTATATGCACACAATTGTGTATTAAATTCAAGAACTGGTGTGGGTTTACAAATCCTTTTAAATAGATTCAATGACTCTATGAGCAATTTGGGCTTAAAGACTAAAACAGCTAAGTCACATGTATGGAGGTGGGAAAGCACACTCTAAAATAAGACCCTATTTTTATTAATAAAGACCGACTACTCCAGGTATCATATTGTTTCTACTTGTGTGTGTCCCCTTTGACCATAAAGGCTCATTGTCCTGTCTCCTAGAAGTCGGGATTTTTTATTTTACAGAGTTGTATACAGCGCGAACTTGACACGAATCGGGTATCAGAGCGCTTTACATAGCACGAGTTGCATTACATGAGGACACATTCATTTTTGTTAGGCACGGGGAGATTGTGATTTGTCCAGAATCACAGGATGTTCAGCGTCATTGCCGAGACTCTAACCCGGTTTCCCAGATTCGAGGTCGACCACCCTAGCCATTAGGCCAACTCCTAGGTGAGAATCTTTGATAAAACTCTTGATGTCCTATTTAGGTTTACTAGGAAATTGGGCTCCAAACCCATCAATAATAATTAGCATCTATATTGCACACTGTTGTGCTGTTTTCTTGTATGGCACAAGCGTTTGGGGATTTTGTAAAGCCTCAACTTTACAAACTACAGAAAACGCTTCTCTCAGAAGACTAATGTGTGTTCTCCCCAGCCTCCTGAGTATCCTATGTCATAAGGAATTGGGGCTAATCCCTTTAATGCATCAAATTCAAATTGCCCCTATTATGTTATGGCACTCGATTTGGACAAATGAAGAATCAGCTCTTAATCGAGCAATAATACAGGATTGCTTAAATTGTGATTATGCTCACAAAATACCGTAGCTTAGCTATGTTAAAAGTCAGTTGGCACTCATGGGGAGGCAAGACTGTTTTTCTAACCCACAACTTATTACTTCCATTACGAAGCCCTACTTAAAGAAATAATTCTTAAACGTTCTAATGGAGCGTAGAGAACGCATGGAACTTAGCAAAAAGTGTGTAGCTGATTATTTCCCCCTGGTTTGTACAGAAAGAATTGAGCCATATCTTCTGTTCCCTATTAGTCATTCTAAAAGATGTTATCATGTTAGATTTCGTTTATCATTGTTCACCTATTGGTGTCATATCCCAGCAGAGCATATTGTGATGCTCACCTGGGACCCTGCCCATGTAACTGCAATTCAACCCAGAATATGCTACATTTACTTTTTTTGTGCCATCTGTTTGATAAACCACAAATAGGATTTATTTTACAACTTTTGCATGTGTTGAATATTAGGAAATGCAGGCTTTGCTTTACCTTAGCTCCTTGAAACAGAATATGTATATGAAATGATATACAGATTAATTCCTGCTGCAGTGTGATAAAGGAGCCTAGTAGAACAATGATTGTTATTAAGAATTTGTACTGTATCTGATGCTTTAACCCTGCTTTGATATATTTTTTTATTTTTTTTACAGAGTTTTATATAGCGCGAATTTGACCCGAATCGGGTATAAGAGCGCTTTACATAGCACCAGTTGCATTACATGAGGACACATTCATTTTTGTTAGGCACAGGGAGATTAAGTAATTTGTCCAGAATCACAGGATGTTCAGCGTCATTGCCGAGACTCGAACCTAGTTCCCCAGATTCAAGGTCGACCACCCTAGCCGTTATGTGTATTATAACTTTTACGATACTTTGCAAACACTAGTTGAGCTATGCAGTCGAGAAATTTGGAATGTTTTTAATGTTTAGCTTTTTATCTCATCTGAACCAGGATAATGAATTTCAAATGACTTGATCTTGCTGGGCATGGTGTGTTTTATGAGTTGTTAATCATATTGACCTTCTTTCTATTTATCTTACGTATTTATTTTATGAATGACTTTTATGGTTTGTTAAACCGAATTAAGTTTGTTAATGATGAGAGGTGACCCAAAGTCCTTTTATGTATGAATGTACATACGGTAATACTTTTTTATCAGTCTTTTTGGTGACATGAGGCTGATATGACTTCTGAAACGGTGTTTAGACCTGCCCCAAAAAAAGGAACTCTATGTGCATTGTATTCTCTGAGTTCTCCTTTTCAAGTGTCCTGAAGCACTAACCCTAGTAGATACAAACCATGTCTTTCACCAGTCGTGGCAGTCTCCAGCTTGGGAGAAACCCCCACCACCTGCTTCCTCTTCGGGTGGACCATTGATCCCAGTCACCTCCTGGTGCTTCTGTCTGAGATTTGAATGGTGAATGCATCTTTCATAAGAGGAGAGACTCTGAGTTAAGAATTGACTTTCTGTAACAACACTGTTGGGGTTGCAGTGAAACTCTTCTGTGCGGTGATGCGAGCCAAAAGATTATCCTCTGTTACTATTCCCCTATCACCAACCCATTGCTTCAGTTCACAAAGATGGACCAGTATGCACTCTATCTCAGAATGGTCATACACACTTAGAGGTAAATTCTGTTCTGTGTTGTAGGATCTTCCCTGATAGTCATAAATGGATAATAATGCCCGGCAGCATGTGTGGACTCCAGAAAGCTTCTGCCATATCACTTCATAGAGATAAATGCAAGTAATTGAATGGAGGTGGACATTTAAAAAAAATTTTTAAAAAAGTATGTGACTTCCCTATTACGGTGTGCAGACAGAATATTGAATAAAAAAGTTTGAGTTGCACAAATATCGAGTAAAAAATATTGTGGTTCAGAAATATCGACAGCAAGAATATCGTGGTCAAGAATATCGACTTAAGGTAAGTAATATCGGCTTTAAAAATGTTGAAGTGTTCAATATCATTTGCATAAATCTAGTTAAAAATATTCTTTTGTCATTAATGTTATGTATTTTAGTATATATTCTATATGTATGTGATTGTTTTTATGTATAAAATGTGTTTCTATTTCTAATATATGTTAAATTTTTAATAGTTATAAAAAAAAATTATTAGAATGTTGTGTTTTCAGTTCCTTAGTGTTTTATTTACAACAAGGGGTGGTGATGGACAGAGTCTCTGAATTAAGCAGAGTACTCTCACCCAGTCAAGAGATCAGGGCTAGATCCAACACCGTTTTTTAGCTCATTGCACCATCCCAGTTTCAGAACCTGGCTGTATACTCAGACATGAGTCCCTTGCTCATTGCACCATCAGGATTCAAGCAAGCCGGGCCAAAGACGGCTGTAATGCCAGAAACCGGTCCCCGGAAGCTTGTTTCCTTCCCAGTGTAAGAATTGGCTTTTGTAGTTTGGTTTGCCCTGTTCCCATCATGCACTGGGACAGGAACAGACTAATTTGCATACAGCCAGGTTCTGAAACTGGGATGGTGCAATGAGCTAAAAAACGGTGTTGGATCTAGCCCTGATCTCTTGACTGGGTGAGAGTATTCTGCTTAATTCAGAGACTCTGTCCCTCACCACCCCTTGTTGTAAATAATTTTGTCCACCCTAAGCGTGGAAGGGTATACTCAGACATGAGTCCCTTGCTCATTGCACCATCAGGATTCAAGCAAGCCGGGCCGAAGACGGCTGTAATGCCAGAAACCGGTCCCCGGAAGCTTGTTTCCTTCCCAGTGTAAGAATTGGCTTTTGTAGTTTGGTTTGCCCTGTTCCCATCATGCACTGGGACAGGAACAGACTAATTTGCATACAGCCAGGTTCTGAAACTGGGATGGTGCAATGAGCTAAAAAACGGTGTTGGATCTAGCCCTGATCTCTTGACTGGGTGAGAGTATTCTGCTTAATTCAGAGACTCTGTCCCTCACCACCCCTTGTTGTAAATAATTCAGTTCCTTAGTGGGCTGTGGGTTTATAGGGGAATAGGGTGGGGTGTAATTTAATTATATTAAATTAATTGATTAATTTTTAAATATTAACAGTTGTTTAATTGAGATTTTATAGTTTTAAATATGTAAAGTAATTTATTATGAATTATTAATTGGTTGTTAATAATTTTAGTTAATTGATAAATTATGGTAATTGTGTAATTAATCTTAGGTGTGAGTTGTGGTGTTTATATGTGTAATGGGTGGGAAGTAATCTATTTTTAATTTATGAATGAATTGGCTGTTAATGAATTGGTCATTGTGTAACTATTTTTATTTGTGTGTTTTGTGGTTTAAAGGGGTAAAGGGTTTTAAGTAGTTTATTAATGTGTTCATTATTTATTGATATTAATTACATTAATTAAAATTTTATTATGGTAATTTGTAATTATTTTTAGGTGTGTCTTGTGGTGTTTATAGGAGTAAAGGGTGGCAGGTTTTTTGTGTTTAATGAATATATAGTTCATTAATGTTAATTATTTGATATTTATTTTGGGTAATTTATTTTTTTGTGTTTTGTTTTTACTTTCAAAGAAGTAAAGGGTGGGTATTAAATACATTTTAATTACTTAATTATTAGTTGTTAATAGTAGTAGTTTTTAATGTAAATATAAGTTTTAATTGCGATTCTCCTATTAACATGACCAGAGAATCTGGATTTCATTAAAGGCACGGAGGCTGACATTATGCATTATCCTTTAATAGCAACTCACAGCAGCCGCACTACATCATAAAGGATAAAGCTCTAGAGTTTATACAACAGTGGACAAAGGATGTATCCAGGAGATGATCTGCCTCTTTTAAAAGCGGCTCGCCAGCAGATAAGTCACTACTCCCTACTTCTCCATGATTTCTTTTTGTTATGCACTTTAAGCGTATATTTTGTATATTTATGCTCTTGTCATTGTGAATGATTAGCTTGATATTTTGTGCTATTTATAGCCTTCTGATTGCGTGTTTAACCTAATATCTGGCTTGCCTCTGCTTTTTCGCTTTCTCTTCATTGCCCTCTTTCACGTGGGTGGCGCAGGCTCCCCCCCTCCCACCCCCCCCCCTCCCTACCGACTTCCAATTTATGGTTGTCTGTCGCGTTCCTTAATATGAGTCATTTTTTCAACTTTACCCCTTGCGCGCTTGTCTCACCGTTTCTCTCAGTACTTCGGCTTCGGCTTTAGAGGAGCGGCCATTAGCAACACCCACGTTGCGTGCCTCGACCCCAAAGCGCCTTTCCTCTCTCCTCCTTTTGAATGTAAAGGAGTTAGGCCCATAAAACTGTGGGGCTGGCTGGACCATATATTCATATATTATGCAAAAATGCCTCCCCACCTTACTTTTGAACTCTTACTGATAAGCAACACATAAATCTTAGTTAGACATGTGCGGTATATTTATTTACCTCTTTTTTAAATATTTTGGAAGACAATCTTTAGTCATATGTCAGAGTAAAAAACACAACATATATAATATATATACACAACAATTCGACAATTACACAAAAGAAAAAAATTACTAGTACATAAACAGTGCAGGTTACTATATGCAATCACTATACACAACAACACATATAATTCTGTTACCACTCGTTCCAAAAAGGCAAGTGACAATCCATTGCCTAAATAACCATAAATGAATAGAATTGAATGGAAAAATAGTGGAAAGACACAGTTAGAAGGAGATATCAAGCCTTATTATTTCTAGGATTCACTAATTATTAGTAAAGGATTTTTAGACTCCTTCTTTGCCGACGCGTTTCGAACTCCATACAGCTGTTATGGGTTCTCTTCAGGGCCTTGTCACTTCTATCTGTATGTGTGTAAGACAAAAGAACACTCTTTTAATGTCTATTTCTATAGCCTCGTATTAGCATTCCGCTTTAGCCTTTTTAAAGGTCCATATTACCTTCACTGTAGCCAGTTTGGATGTTCCTATCTCTGGGGTTTAGTTTTGCGCGCTGCAGTCTAGGGGACATGTAAAGATCACATTTAGTCTCAAGCCCCACTAGTCAGCCCACAGTTACTTTCAACAATAACACTGCAAGACATACCTTCAATATCGTTTAGGGGTCCGAACCCGGGCGTCTCCCTATGGTGCGGGGTTGTTTAGACCTGCGGAGGACGCAAGATCCAGTTAACACTAGGGGCATGGGTAGGGTGGTCACTCATAATCATTAACCCTTATTCCTTTCTCAAATTAGTACCTTATGGCGCACCCCGCTTGCTTCGGGGACGGTTTCAGTCTCCGCCTCGCTGGAGATGTCTGTCACCGTGCGTTCAACGCACTTAAGTCTGTGTAGTCTGCCCCCCTCGCTCGTGGTCTTAATCACGCGCTCTGATTCCAGGTGCTGTCCGGGGAAGAATTAAACAAAAGCGGATTTTAGTTATCCTGCATATAAGTCCGGCGGTGAAAGCGTCTCTGCGCCCCCATCCCAGCTTACCCTCTTTGGCAGCAACCTTCGCTCGTCAGTCTGTCTAATATCTCTAGTAGGAGTTCTGTCCCCGCTCGTGGTCCTAATCTCGCGCTCTGGCTCCAGGCGCTGTTCGGGGAAGAGTTAGACAAAAGCCGGTTTTAGTCGTTTTGCATGCGAGTTAGGCAGTAAACGCGCCTCAGCGCCCCCGCCCCAACTTACCCTGTTTGGCAGCAACCTCCGCTCGTCAGTCCTCCGGTAACTGTGGAGGGTGACGGCTGGTGTGTCAGGTGGTTTTAAACGGTCACATGATACTTAGCCTTCTGGGATTTGTAGTTTTTGAGTACAGGACATGAAGAAGTGCTTTGATAAAGCCTCTTCTTCTTACAGTCTTGTCACCTCTGACAGGGCATTCAGCCCGTTTTGGGTACTATTAAATTTCAAGATGAGGTACGCCTCTTTCCTGAGGAGTGTATCCTCAATGTCAATAGGACTCTTATTGCTTGGTTGCACCACAGTACATAACACGGTCCATTTGAAATCTGTTTCGCTATGGTTTGAATCAATGAAGTGTTGGACCATCGGAGCGCTTATGACCTTTTTCTTAATCCTGGACCTGTGTTGGGTGATTCGACTGTTCACCTGCTGCGTCGTTTTCCCAATGTATATTTTTTGGCAAGCGCAGACTACTGCATAAATCACATTACGTGTCCTGCAGTTCGAGAACCCAGTGCTTTTGCATTTCACTCCCCTGTGCTCAAACCCCGATCCTTCAATTGTGGAGTCACACGATATACAGTTTCCACACTTGTGGTGCCCCTCTATCGGTTTGAGCCCCCATTTCGAGAGTAAATCGCTCTTTGGTTTGGGTGTTAAAACATCAGCTCTTATTACACATTGGCCAATGCTCCTGTTTTTCTTATAAGCGAACAAAGGTCGCGGAAATGAGCAGTCCAGTTCCTCTAACAGGTGCCAATTTTTAAGGACCATTTGCCGTATTTTATGGGTGTCTGGTCCAAAGGTCGTGACACAGACCAACCTGTCCATGTCTTGTTTCATTTTTCTTTCAAGTAAGCACTCCCTCGGTGTATAGTGTGCCCTTTTCTTGGAGTGACTCAATAGTTTCTTGGGGTACCCACGACTCTTCATTTCCTCACAAAATCTAGTTGCATGTTTCTCGTACTCGGACATTTCAGAACAGTTTCTTCGTATCCGCAGAAGCTGCCCATAGGGCAAATTATCCTTCAAACTTCTGGGATGCGCGCTACGATGGTGCAAGATCGTGTTCTTGTCCGTTTTTTTCCGAAATAAAGAAGACACCAAATGCCCATCAACGCATTTTATTTCGATGTCTAAGAATGTCATTTTGTCATTACTAGATTCCAATGAGAACTTAATATCTTGGTGCCTCTCATTGATCCATAGGTGAAAGTCCATCAACTCGGAGTGGCTCCCCTGCCACAAGAGCCACACGTCGTCGATGTACCTTACCCATTGCTTGATATGTCTACTGTACGGGTTATTGGAGTAAATAAATCTTTTTTCGTACTCCGCCATATACAGTATGGCCATCTCCGGCGCATAGGGACAGCCCATGGCCGTACCCTTAATCTGCATATAAAGTTTTATATGCAGATTGACAAAATGACATTCTTAGACATCGAAATAAAATGCGTTGATGGGCATTTGGTGTCTTCTTTATTTCGGAAAAAAACGGACAAGAACACGATCTTGCACCATCGTAGCGCGCATCCCAGAAGTTTGAAGGATAATTTGCCCTATGGGCAGCTTCTGCGGATACGAAGAAACTGTTCTGAAATGTCCGAGTACGAGAAACATGCAACTAGATTTTGTGAGGAAATGAAGAGTCGTGGGTACCCCAAGAAACTATTGAGTCACTCCAAGAAAAGGGCACACTATACACCGAGGGAGTGCTTACTTGAAAGAAAAATGAAACAAGACATGGACAGGTTGGTCTGTGTCACGACCTTTGGACCAGACACCCATAAAATACGGCAAATGGTCCTTAAAAATTGGCACCTGTTAGAGGAACTGGACTGCTCATTTCCGCGACCTTTGTTCGCTTATAAGAAAAACAGGAGCATTGGCCAATGTGTAATAAGAGCTGATGTTTTAACACCCAAACCAAAGAGCGATTTACTCTCGAAATGGGGGCTCAAACCGATAGAGGGGCACCACAAGTGTGGAAACTGTATATCGTGTGACTCCACAATTGAAGGATCGGGGTTTGAGCACAGGGGAGTGAAATGCAAAAGCACTGGGTTCTCGAACTGCAGGACACGTAATGTGATTTATGCAGTAGTCTGCGCTTGCCAAAAAATATACATTGGGAAAACGACGCAGCAGGTGAACAGTCGAATCACCCAACACAGGTCCAGGATTAAGAAAAAGGTCATAAGCGCTCCGATGGTCCAACACTTCATTGATTCAAACCATAGCGAAACAGATTTCAAATGGACCGTGTTATGTACTGTGGTGCAACCAAGCAATAAGAGTCCTATTGACATTGAGGATACACTCCTCAGGAAAGAGGCGTACCTCATCTTGAAATTTAATAGTACCCAAAACGGGCTGAATGCCCTGTCAGAGGTGACAAGACTGTAAGAAGAAGAGGCTTTATCAAAGCACTTCTTCATGTCCTGTACTCAAAAACTACAAATCCCAGAAGGCTAAGTATCATGTGACCGTTTAAAACCACCTGACACACCAGCCGTCACCCTCCACAGTTACCGGAGGACTGACGAGCGGAGGTTGCTGCCAAACAGGGTAAGTTGGGGCGGGGGCGCTGAGGCGCGTTTACTGCCTAACTCGCATGCAAAACGACTAAAACCGGCTTTTGTCTAACTCTTCCCCGAACAGCGCCTGGAGCCAGAGCGCGAGATTAGGACCACGAGCGGGGACAGAACTCCTACTAGAGATATTAGACAGACTGACGAGCGAAGGTTGCTGCCAAAGAGGGTAAGCTGGGATGGGGGCGCAGAGACGCTTTCACCGCCGGACTTATATGCAGGATAACTAAAATCCGCTTTTGTTTAATTCTTCCCCGGACAGCACCTGGAATCAGAGCGCGTGATTAAGACCACGAGCGAGGGGGGCAGACTACACAGACTTAAGTGCGTTGAACGCACGGTGACAGACATCTCCAGCGAGGCGGAGACTGAAACCGTCCCCGAAGCAAGCGGGGTGCGCCATAAGGTACTAATTTGAGAAAGGAATAAGGGTTAATGATTATGAGTGACCACCCTACCCATGCCCCTAGTGTTAACTGGATCTTGCGTCCTCCGCAGGTCTAAACAACCCCGCACCATAGGGAGACGCCCGGGTTCGGACCCCTAAACGATATTGAAGGTATGTCTTGCAGTGTTATTGTTGAAAGTAACTGTGGGCTGACTAGTGGGGCTTGAGACTAAATGTGATCTTTACATGTCCCCTAGACTGCAGCGCGCAAAACTAAACCCCAGAGATAGGAACATCCAAACTGGCTACAGTGAAGGTAATATGGACCTTTAAAAAGGCTAAAGCGGAATGCTAATACGAGGCTATAGAAATAGACATTAAAAGAGTGTTCTTTTGTCTTACACACATACAGATAGAAGTGACAAGGCCCTGAAGAGAACCCATAACAGCTGTATGGAGTTCGAAACGCGTCGGCAAAGAAGGAGTCTAAAAATCCTTTACTAATAATTAGTGAATCCTAGAAATAATAAGGCTTGATATCTCCTTCTAACTGTGTCTTTCCACTATTTTTCCATTCAATTCTATTCATTTATGGTTATTTAGGCAATGGATTGTCACTTGCCTTTTTGGAACGAGTGGTAACAGAATTATATGTGTTGTTGTGTATAGTGATTGCATATAGTAACCTGCACTGTTTATGTACTAGTAATTTTTTTCTTTTGTGTAATTGTCGAATTGTCGTGTATATATATTATATATGTTGTGTTTTTTACTCTGACATATGACTAAAGATTGTCTTCCAAAATATTTAAAAAAGAGGTAAATAAATATACCGCACATGTCTAACTAAGATTTATGTGTTGCTTATCAGTAAGAGTTCAAAAGTAAGGTGGGGTGGCATTTTTGCATAATATTTCCTCTCTCCTCCGGCAGCGGCTGAGCTCGAGCGTTTATCGCTCCTTTGAGTTGCTTGATTTCAGCCGCTGCCGGAGATACTTACTGAGATTACGGTTTCAGACGCGACATCTCTGGAGACTTGCCCCCTTTTCTAGCACTTATTTCGCTTTTATTTATATTAATAAGAATTTTAGTACGATTATAAATTCGTTTTCTCAGATTCGTGAGTTTTAGAGGTTACCTTTTCACTCTTACCTAACCCTTACCCCCTTTGCATAAAATTTAAAAGAAAAAAAAGAAAAGAAGTGGTTTTATAGAAATTGAAGTTTTATAATATAAAAAAAAAGGAAAGAGGACTTTGAAATATTCGAAATTCTTTATTATTAATTGTATAATATTGGATTATTATTCATTTTAACTCATTATTCTATGTTGTTAATCACATAAACCCCTACTCAATGTTCTTGGAGAATCACCATGTCCGACATGGATTCAGATGATGCTACTGCTAGCTCACCTGCGCCTATGGACCATTCATTTAGGAAATTCTTTCAACAGGAGATTAAATCCTGTATGATCTCATCCTTGAAGGAAGTTATGTCCACTAAGAGACCGTGTGAGTCCCAAGACCTCCCCTCTAAACACGGTAAGAGGTCTAAAAAGACCAAACATTGCAAAAGCACTACAGGCCCTTGCGCCTCTCTCAGTACAGGAGGTCCTAGCACCTCACTTTGGATGGGAGGCCATCGCGCCTCACTTGACCTTGATGTCCCTCGCGACACTGCCTTGAACGGTGCCCATGGCGGCACAAATTTGGACGGAGTCCCTCGCGACACATTATGTAGTAGTGCTAATAAAAATGATAACAATGAATTTGATACTTCTTCCTCTGAAAGCTGCTTCTCCAGGGATCCTTACGACGAGTTCGTCTTCGACCTAGATGAGGTTGAACCTGACTTTATTTTACGACCTTATCTTGAGCCATCCTCTAGAAATAATATTCTTAACCCTATTGGTGAGGAGATGTTCTCTTCACTTAATATCTCACAACCTAAAAGTTCAAAGTGGTTCCTTCAGGAACATGTTTCCCGCTTTGTGACTCGTTGGTTAAGAAACCTTCTTGATAGGGATACACGAAACACCATGAGATCAGAATCTCCAAGACCTACTATCGGGGAAAAGGTCTGTCAGACTCCTAACCTGGATCCAGACCTTATCAAATTTTTATTCAAGTTAGGGCGAGACCCTAGAAAAGGACTGGAGAGATCACTTAAAGGCTGTCAAGACCGACTTTTAGATGTCCTTGGACCTCTAGTTAGAATCTTAGACATGGCTGAGCAATCTCACCTCTCTTCTACCCCCTTAAACGTTGACCTGATCCGAGGCTGGAGCCAAAGGGCTGTCGTTCTCCTCGGCAATGCTAATTCTAGTTTAAATGTCGAAAGAAGGAGATCTATTTTGAACAAAATAAACCCCAAACTAGTAGACATAGCAGAGAGAGAACCCTCCGAGAATCCCAAGGGTCTCCTTTTCGGAGAGGATATAATTAAGGAGATTGGGAAATATGTGTCTACCTTCACTGCCCTTGATAGGGCACAAAACAACCTTAGACGTGTGTTTAACACCAATCTTTTTGGTTAGGCCGGGAGAAGGGGTCACTCTTCCGGCCGAGGCAACCAACGGCCCTACTCGTCATTCAGAGGAACTGGAAGAGGCTTCTACCCCCCTAGACAACCCTTCCTCCCCCAAAGAGGAAGAGGTCCGAGAAACCGAGGTTCAAGAGGTCATGGTACTCCCAACACCTCCAATACTACAAGTAAGTACTACTCTTTCTTCTTCTTTCCCTCCCATAGTAGGGGGCAGACTAAAGCAGTTTTATCATGTTTGTCTATAGTAGTAGTTTTTAATGTAAATATAAGTTTTAATTGTGTTTTATAATTTTATAGTTTAATTTAGGTGTGTGTTGTGGATATTATAGTGTTAAAGAGTGTGTAGTCCATGTTCATTAGTTTGTTGTTAATAATGTGTTTTAACTGATTATTATGTTATGGAAGTCGATTTAATATAAAATGTTGAAGTGTTTCGTGTTTTTGGTGTGCTGTTATAGGGTAGGAAATAAAATAAATACATTTATGTATTAATGTTTTTGTTTGTAAATATTTTCTAGTTTAAAAGAATGCATTCTTTTTATTTTAAATAATTGTAGGTTTTCATTATATGTAATTAATATAATGTTTTCGTTTATATGTTTAATATATTTTACTTTAGATTTTTTAAATAGTTTTTCATATATATATATATATGTATGTATATATATATATATGTATCCAACGCAAAGTTGTCCCCTTCACAGAAGCCACAACAGAAGGGTACGTTTTCAGCGTTTTTAATTTATTGATGGCAGAATCACAGCTACACAGGCAAAGCGAGTCACCAAATTGGAACGCCTAACACGTTTCGTGTATTCTCCACACTAATCATGGGTGGGTCTCTGAGCAAACACCAAATAGCCCCGAACAAATTAAGTACCTTGTATTATTAGCCTCAGTGGGCGGGGCAGAAAAATTGCCTGCTGGTCTTGGTAGTGCTTCGGATTAGCGTGCTACTGAATTGCCGACTATTATAAAAACCACAGTGGGTCGGTGAAATGTCCTGCTACTGGAATAGCTGCACAGTGCATCTGGCATCTCGCACCTTCTGTCCGAATGTGCCGAAGTCGATTGGCTTCGGTACTGGTCCGCACCGCGGATGGGCTTCCTGTCACGGCAGGACTGGCAATTTTTCTGCCCCGCCCACTGAGGCTAATGATACAAGGTACTTAGGTTGTTCGGCACTACTTGGTGTTTGCTCAGAGACCCGCCCCTGATAAGGTGTGGAGAATACACGAAACACGTTGGGCGTTCCAATTTGGTGACTCGCTTTGCCTGTGTAGCTGTGATTCTGCCATCATTAAATGAAAAACGCTGAAAACGTACCTTTCTGTTGTGGCTTCTGTGAAGGGGATATATATATGTATATAATTTGTTTTTTACTGTTTGAGTGTGAATAGTAATTTTTGACTCTCTGCTATGCAACATTTTCACTAATGTTGCACTCAATGGAGTGGGAATAGCAATTTTTACCTCTCCGCTATCTAACACTTTCCCTACTCTTACACTCACTGGAGTGGTAATATTAACTTTTTTCCCTTCCGCTATCCAAAGCCTGCCCTACTGTTGCACTCACTGGAGTGGGAATAGTAATTTTTATCCCTCCACTATCTAACACTTTTCTGACTGTTGCACTCACTGGCGTTGGAATAGTCATTTTTGCCCCTCTGCTATCCAACACTTTCCCTACTGTTGCACTCACTGGAGTGGGAATAGTTCATGTTACCCCTCTGCTATGCAACACTTTCCCTACAGTTGCACTCACTGGAGTTGGAATAGTAATTTTTACCCCTCCGCTATCCAACACTTACCCTACTGTTGCACTCACTGGAGTGGAAATTGTTATTTTTACCCTTTTGCTATCCAACATTCTCCCTAGTGTTGCTTGTATTGTATTTTGAAATATAAGTTTAAATGTCTAGTAATAGTTTAATGTTTTAATTTATTATAAGTTTTAGGTTTTCTTTGTATTTTAAATCATTATATATTTATTTATATTATTTTAAACGTTTATCATACATTAAACATAATAGTTTATTGTTTTAAAGTAAATATAAATGTATAAATTATGTTTGTGTGTTTATCTTTTTATTGCGCTTATTTATTATATTTATTAATATGTATATTACATTTATTTTGTTAAAATTATATTTAATATATTTTATATATTATTTTATTTTTTAAATCGATATTTTTTACGTCAATGTTGTCAGTGAACCCCTATACCAATGCATGTAGAATTTACAGATTTCTTTCTCTGTCTGTGATATAACTATTTTAAATGACCTACTTTGCAGCATCTAGCTGAAACCTGCAGCTCCTTAAAAAAATTCCCATTATAGAAGAAAATACAGAAGAAAGAATTTCCTGTCAGGTGAAACGTGCATTAGGTCAAAAAAGCATACTGCGCCTTTATGAAGTCAGCAGTTTTCAGCTCCCAGCACACTTTGTACTGGCAGTTTACCTCACAGTTTCTTCTTTTTTCTGGCTTGTGCTGACTGAATCATGCAAAACACTTCAGGGAGGCTTTTTTCCTTATTTGTTGAGGTATGACTCCTCAAAGCATCTCTTTTCCAACTTTGCCATTTTATAAATGCCTTCACAATCTTTGCCATTTTTTGTGAAGTTTTTTAAATGCATTGACTAATTGCGAAGTGTCCCTCCTGTGGGAAGATAAAGGCTGCCAAAGACGCACATTGTGTGTGTGTGGTATGTTTACCATCTACCCTGTCATTAACCGTTTCTAAAATTTGTAACAAAAAATGACAAACAGTGCATGAGAAGGAGGAGGGTGAGCAGGGATTTGTTTGAGGGGCAGATGACTGACCTGAACGCCCATAGGGGAGAAAATAACAGAAATAAGGTCGAGAGGAGGGCTTTTTCTACTGTGTCTCCACTTACTCCCACAAAGGACTCCAGAGAAGGAAGATTCACGGAGAAAAGACATAAACATAGTCATCACCACTCGAGACATTCCCAACGATAAACATTGAGACAGGCCTCTACACCAGCTTGTTTGCCATTGAGTTCTTAGATTTCTGCACCGAAGATAAACAGCAGGAATAGAGACTTTGTCAGGACCAACGGCATCAAGACCATAAGCGCCACATTCACTGTCTCCAGTGACTCGCCCAACAGCATGGTAAGACCACTGCTGCCCAGATGCTCAACATTAAAGAAATCGATGTTGAGACATTCCAGGTTGACGTTGATCTATGCTCCTTCAACAAAATTGACCCCAAGACATGTCTCCATCTCTACTGTGTTTGGATGTCCTTCAGGGCAATTATGTTTTTCTCTCGCAGCTTCACCACTACCAACCAGAATACCTAGGATGACTATTTCTGCATCTGATCGTTTCCAATAGCTCTGTTCACTGTTGGTGCAGGGAAGTACATCCATGTCCGCTCCTCAAGACATAATGCTATCTTTGAGACTGGCAATGCCACCTCGAAGTACTCTGAAAATACCAAATGAGAAATACCGGTCAGGTCACCACCACCACTGGATTCTTATTTGCATCCTTTCTCTTCATTTTAGTCTACTTATACGCTGACATATCAACCAACTTCACAAACCTCGCCTGTTAACGATATCACTACTTTCTATAATGTGCTTGTTAGAGGAGCAGATAAACCTATTGTACCATTAGAGATCTTTCATATAACAGTTTCCATAATAATGGTTTTTAGAGCTAGTAGAGGGAAAGTTAATTTCACTACCAACCATCAAAATTGCTACTCGGATGCTGCTTAAAAAATGAGAGATCAGACCAGTACCCTACTTTTCGTTGTCGAAACCTGACTCAGTAATTTTGTCAACAGTAAGAAAAAGGAATGCATTTGCTCTAGAGATGCAGGTCCCTCCTGACCAGGAGAGTAAAAGGTGTGATGCTGCTGGACACAGACCATGTAGTGTTGCTGCGTTGGTGTTGAAAACGGCTAGCGATACTTCTTTTGTTTAAAAGGTGTGAATATTGTGGGAAATATCATACTCCTTTCCTGAAGAATTGACAAAAGAACACAAACAAGATTTCCTGAAAGTCATTCATAAAGGCCAGCTAGTTTAAAATCGGATAACTTGCGTTGTCATTGATTCTACAAATGTATCTGCCTCTCAGTAGTGTTATGGAATTTCCCTGAGTTGTTCGTCCTCGCTGAGATTATTGTCAGAGTCATATTTAAAGATCCTAAATCTACATTTTATGGTTCGAGTCTCTTTATTTCCCATACTGATGAGGAAATGGAAAGCAAGAAGAAAGAAGCTGAAACCTTAAAAGCTGTTGGTTTGAAAGAAATGAACAGATGCTACAAATCTCCGTGATTGTAGGCAGCAGAAAAGATTGAGGGTTCAAACCCCTAGGTGGGCCTATAGACAGAACAATCAAGGACCTCAGCAGCTATTCCAGACACTCGGAGGAAGAGGTAAACAGCAACAACAACATTCCTCATCATCTGGCAAGTCGAAATCCCAGTTAATACAATGAGGGCCTTTTTTCCGCTCCTCTGTTTGCCATTGTGGTGGAGAGAGTTTATTAAAACATTTGGCAGATTACATGAAAATAACATCAGGCAAATGGACTCTGCAGATCATAAAGCACGGTTATGCCAGGCAATTCAATTCAGTGTACCGCAACATCAGCTGCAATCTTTGAAGAAGAAAGTTAAAACTGTCCTACAAAAACAAGCAACAGAACTAATTCCTTTTGCATGGTGAGGCAAAGATACCTATTGAAAATATTATTTGGTACCCAGTAACACTCCCCACGGAGGAATATCAGGCAATTATAAACTTAGGCTAAGCCAAAAAATCAATAAAGAAGCAAAAATTTACGAGATTAGCTTTGCACCAAATTAACCCAGAATTAAAGAAAGGGTATTGGATGTGGTCAGTCAATTTGCAAGTTGCTTAATCTCACATCTTACTCAGAGAAAAGCACGGAAAACATTTTAATTTAACCATCAGAATGGCACATTGCCAGTGCATAGTACTTTCTTTCAATCTGAATACTGGACCAATGCCCTTTGCCATGGCGGTCGTACCAGTTTTTCTGTACAAAAGGAAAATCTATATTTCCCAAACCTCGATGACTGACTGATAAAATCAGCCACTACAGAGTCAGTTTATCAGGACTATGACTTTACTATTCATTTACTATATCACCTGGCTACATGTTGAAAAAAAAGTCAAAATCGACACCAATATAGATTCTTTTTTTTCTTAAATGTATATTTTTATTGGATTTTCTATGCAAGCACTTACGATGCATCACGGACCATAAATACATAAGAATGAAACTTAAGTTCAATCAGTCAGTCAGTCAGTAACACAATTAATCATCATTACAATCAGGCACAGCACATGAAAATGCGAACCAACCAGTCTACCAATTTCCCTCATGTATCAGAAAGGTCATGACGATGGAAATCCTTCAGGCGCTTCCCCCACCTCTAAACCATAATATTTCAGTCAGTTCAGTCAGGGGCCCTAAACCTTGTGGAATTTTTCAGGCAACCTCTTACTGTATACATAGCTTCTTCAGCTCCCACATATAGGCTCATCCCAGTTTTCCCTTACTTGAGAGTATGAAGTTCTGGGGCACCACAATGCTTTGCTACATTTTTCTTAGCGACAACCAGGCCTAAATTACAAAAGAGGGGTTTGACTCTGGGGATGACCACATCTGTGGGTATTTCCAGCAGAACAAACTTTGGGTCTTTCTATATGTATTATCCTATTATCTTGTGGAATTCCGTTATTACGGTGGACCAATAAGAGTGCATTGTACGGCATTCCCATACATAGTGTATGTATGTATGAGCCCCTGTCCACTCTGCAACGTAGGCAGTTGGAAGATTCTTCCTCACCATATTTGTGTAAGTGGGCCCTATCATACTATATCCTATGTAGGATCTTGAATTGGATCAATCTTAGTCTAGAGCTACTTCTCTCCGGTGCATTAGAACCACTTCATAGTCGGTGTCATTCAGGCTGCGCACCGTAGTTGCCCTCAATTTTGTCAGTGAGTCAGGCATATTATTAATTAGTGTCTTGCAAGTCCATGAGACCGCTTTCTCTGCAATTTCCACCTAGAGCAGTCGTCCCTCTAGGTGTGCGTATTCGGGGATATCGGCCGTATCTAGGTTTTCGGCTCCACATGCTTGTTTAAGTTGTAAGTATTTGAAGTGTTGGCACTCAATTGTTAGTCTCATTGAAGGGAGCCAAAGGGGATTAGGTCTCCTTTTTCTAGGAGGTCACCTACTCTGGTAATCTGTATTTTATCCCAAGTTCGGAATACCCTCCGCTGTTGCGGGGACTCTACTCATGCATCAGTGTCTCATTCGTTCTCCGTACAACAGCGAAGCTACCCATGATTAGACGACCCAGAACATGCGACTTAGGAACCTCTCAGGAATAGTGGGACTCAAGAACACTCTTTCGTTTTAATTCTCATTAAGTTCCACAATGTGAGTAATCAGAGACACGGTATAGGTTCAAATGTTTATTTTAACTACGTGCTCTAAGATGCAGTGTCTTTTTGTAACACAAGTAAAAAGATGCATAAAATCAATGCAATCAGCATTGTTACAATTCCATAAAATACAAAAGGAGAAATCATTTTATAATGATAGTGGAACCAGGACTATAGTGTTCTTCAAAAGTATGCCCCTCTAATGCATGCAGTGCAAATATTAAAAGCACCTGAGTTTCAGAAAATGAGCAGCTGTGTGAATGTTGTGTCTAGAGGGTGGGCCGATCACCCTGCATCAACAACATACATTGTTATTTAACCTTAAACACTTTGTGCAGACTTGAGGTCACAGTGTGAGTCTAGAGATGTGAAAAACAGACTGTTCTCATGTCAAGGAAAGCAGGCAGTTTGTCTACAAAAACGAAGACATTTAGGGCCAGATGTAGGAAGGCCATTACCGGTCGGTAACGGCCGAAATCGGCTGTTACCGACCGGTAATAGGCTTTTGTTATGTAGGGGCCCAATTTACAGATTCGGTAAATACCGAATTGGTATTTACCGATTCGGTATTTACCGAATCATCATTTACCGATTCGGTATTTACCAAATCGGTAAATGACATGTAGGAAGCACTTTAAACAGTGCTCAGGTGCTTTAAGGATTTGTTATTTACCACCAACTATTAGTTGGTGGTAAATAAGGAATACCTTAGAAAATGCTAATCAACGCATTTTTAACTGTGCCATGTGGCAGACATACATGCCCTTAGGGCATATATGTGTGCCACATGTGCACACAAGCACTAATCAGGAGTGCAACAGAGTGACTCCCTGCCACCGCTGACTATTTGCCGATCCGGTAATTGACATTCATTCCTATGGGCCTCCAACAATTCGGTAATTTTTACCTATTTTTTTTATCTACATAGCAATTACCGATTCGAAAATACCGAATCGGTAAAATTCGGTATTTTCGAATCGGTAATTTACAATTACCTACATCTAGCCCTAAGTGTTGTGTGCAAAGGCAGCAAAATGGCATTTGAGCAACTAACTTACTTATGCTAACATAGCAATGTGTGAAGGCAGAACCATATCCTTCCTACACCCTCCCTTGATCGGGCCAACGCACAAAAGGAAACATAATAAGAATGCAGAGTTCAAGTTTGTGGGAGACCGAAATAAGTTCAGTTTTAACAAAAGGGGTCATGAGCAGATGAGAGGGATAAGAAGAAAAGAATGTCTTTATAAAAAGAAAAAATGCAAGTGGAAAAAAATTCACCCTAGGGAGAAGAAAAAAAGCTTTATTGATGCTAACATCGCCTGCTGGACCGCTGCCAATTTAATCCATCAGCATGTATGCACAGTATGTCGCAACAGCCTCCAAAAGGAAGTCATTGTTATTGTCAGCAAAGAGTTCCGCCATCCAATTTAGTAATGAAAATGAACATACATGTTCTTCAATAGCAGGAGCCTCTAGCACGATCAGAGGACATCTTGCGTTTTCGTCAAGATACCTTTGTTCCAGGAAGTCATGCGCAGCCGCATATATGTCCCAGTTTGCCAAAACTCTGTGTGCCACCGCACAGGCCATAATCCCGGACCCAGAAC
Organism: Lissotriton helveticus; assembly: GCF_964261635.1. NCBI lineage: Eukaryota > Metazoa > Chordata > Amphibia > Caudata > Salamandridae > Lissotriton > Lissotriton helveticus. The sequence goes on from NC_136063.1 coordinate 682,892,333, forward strand.
AGGCCAACTCATGGGCCACCAGATCATCAGATGATCACAATCTGGAGCACGCGACACCGTATTTGAGAGACAGAGTTCTAATGCCCATTCAAAATGGCAACACAGGCAATGGAACACGGGCTGTCCGCAAGTAAAATATAAAAAGCGGAAGGATAATCCGCATGCCACACTCAATGTGGCCAATGGCAGTGCTCCATAGTGTTCAAGCATTCGATCATGAAGCTGGGTCAGCCGGGGTCGGTTGTCTCTTGACACAGACAGTGCAGCCATTTCGGAGCAAGCAAAGCAACAGCAGCACACTGGCAGCCAAGGCGAGAATTAGAGGGAAACCGCCAAAGATGCTGGAAAAAATAGAATGAAAAAATGTCGGTATCACACCAAATATAGTTTGGAATTAGGTCACAAGACCTGAGCTAACACTTTTAAAAAAGTGTGCGAGGCCTGTAGTGGGCGAGGCATTAAAGATAGTGTGGATGAAAGTGCCAAAATGAAGTTCGAGATCCGTATTTAAAAGCGCGTGTTCTTCTGTACGTGTGCTAGCAATGTGAAGGACAAATGTTTCACTAGAATTAGTAAAAGGGACTTCTATTTAGGACAATAAAGCCCTTATTCTGTTTAACTTGTTGAACTCTGCTTTCAGGGTTGGAATGGAAGGCCAAATAGAGATATCAAGCCTCCCATGCGGCGGGCGGGAAAAGCAAATTTTTACAGCAAACTACTCGCTGTGAAACAGTGACAATGTACGGTATTCCAGCCAGCATCCAGCAGCAAGCTTCATTATTTAAAAGTAAATAGGTACTGTTAGCTAATAGCGTGAATGTTGGTACGATAGCCTGCACTGAAATTCCCTTTAAAATGCAAGCCAAATTTGGAGCCAGTATGATACAGGTGCTGTGCAATTGAACATTCTTGCATATGAGTGAATGATCAGGTGTGGAAGTGCACTCTTCCCAATTTAAGGAAAACTCCTTGCCATCCCTCAGACTTCTGTATGAGAAGCAATACCAAAAGGGGATGATGGACGGAGTGTTGGAGCAAATCAAACACTCACCCCCATTCAACTGATCTGGGTTTAATCCATCATCATTCTTTACCTCACGCCACCACTCCAGTTCAGACATGGCCATATGCAAATCAGTCTGACCCTGTGCCTCATAGGAACAATCCAGCCCGAACTGCCAAGCCATGTCTTCCCTGGACCGGAAACAAGCATCCTGGGACTGGTTTCTGGCTAATCAGCCGTCATCAGCCAAGCTAGCTTTAATCCAGTGGCAAAGTGAGCAAGGGATCCATGTCTGGGCATACCCAGCCAACTTAGGGCGAACAAAGCGATACCAAAGGGGATGATGCTCGGAGCGTTGGAGCAAATCAAACACTGACCCCCAGTCAACTGATCTGGGTTTAATCCATCATCATTCTTTACCTCAAGCCACCACTCCAGTTCAGACATGGCCATATGCAAATCATTCTGACCCTGTGCCTCATAGGAACAATCCAGCCCGAACTGCCAAGCCATGTCTTCCCTGGACCGGAAACAAGCATCCCGGGACTGGTTTCTGGCTAATCAGCCGTCATCAGCCAAGCTAGCTTGAATCCAGTGGCAAAGTGAGCAAGGGATCCACGTCTGGGCATACCCAGCCAACGTAGGGCGAACAAAGCGATACCAAAGGGGATGATGGACGGAGCGTTGGAGCAAATCAAACACTGACCCTCAGTCAACTGATCTGGGTTTAATCCATCATCATTCTTTAGCTCACTCCGCAAATCAGTCATAGCAGCGTTAATGACCATGTCAGGTTCCGAAGCTGTGTTCTCACTATCTGTGGCATACCTTGAGGTTAACGCAGCAACTTTCTTTTTCTGAAACTGAGGGTGTTGACGTGGAAAGTCGTCCTGCTTGCCTTTACCATCAGCCGGGTGGGGCTGCTCGCGTCCTTGTGGGGCACCCAGACCTCTTCTGCGTTGCGTGCCCGATGTTTCCTGTGAAGAACTAGGAGAACATTGATCAGGAACCTGAAACCGATCAGGAGACCTAATTCTCGCGCGGTCGCGCAAATCATATGTGCGCTCAGTAGCCACTGGTATTGGTGACGCAGGATGCAACCCTTGTTTCTGTGGCTGCTTCCTCTGTTTTTTATTCTTCCAATTCTGTTTTGGAAAATTTGGACGTTTGTCTTTATTAGACTTCGTCGTCTGTGTTTGCGGTTGACCTGCTGTTTTAGCAAAAGGCTTAACACCCAAACTATTGCGGTCAATGGTTTTATAAGCATCTGCAATAATTTTGGGGGCTTTTCGGCATCGGCGACAAGGTGCACAGCATTATACACCTAAAAGTTACTCTCATCTCCCTTTACATTCGAAAGGATGATATCAGCAACTACGTCAAACACTCCAACAAGCCTCGTTCCCAACTCAACGCCGCCTCCGGACCGTGCTCATCCTTAACACGCTTGATCACGGAGGGCAGGACAGTCATAGACTGAGTGCCGAAGCACTTCGCATATACTGCTGCAAATGCTTTACTCCAATTCTCACAATCTGTTACCTCTGGCACTAAGTCTTTCTGCAAACTAATTGTGAGAATCCTGTATTTTTCCACAGGTGTCATATTAAAAAATACTGCTTCCAGTTGGTCAAATTTCTCGACAAACCAATAAGGCATATCATCCTTAGTTTGGGGGCGCTTGCCCATTACCAAATTAACCATGACTGGACTAATTGTCATCCCGGCCGGTCCAACTGGTTGCGCTGCAACTCCAGGTGCCCCCACCTGGACGATGCGATAAACGTATTGCACTAAAGCCCTATGTACCCCAACTAAGGAGGTATAAAGTTGAACCAAGTCGTCAATCAGGACATTTAGATAACGTGGATGTGGTGTGAACCCGGCCAAGACTGGCCAAGTGCCCCCAGGAATAGACAAGAGACCGAACCGGAGTTTCGGTGTGGGGAAGGGCACCATTAAAACCAAATATGATGCTGCCATGCCGAAATCGTAATCTCTTGTGTCCTATATGGCGTATAGTTCGCAGGTATCGCAGTGGGAGTGTATGTATGGAATGTATCATCATCTGCATTCACTGCAGGAAACGTAACCCACGAGTAGAAAAGCTCAAAGGGGAACGCTGCTTCTGCACTCACCACAAAGATTACTGACATACCATCGCCAGGCACTCCAAACTGCTTCAGGTGACGCTGGCAAGCTGCACGACTATGCGGAGCTACATTAATATTACCCATAAGGACACCGAGAAGAAAAACTTTACATAAATGAAGCACAAAAAGGGGTAGTAATTCAAAACGTGAACCTTTTTTTAAATATCAAGCTTGAATGAACCTATAACACTTTCACATATGTAGGTTAATCCGCCACGCCTGTTTACCGGAAACAGGAATGAGGGTATTATGGACAGATATAAGCACTAATCAAGTGTCTCAAATATAAAACCAAACGTTAGGTGAGCCATGTTGCGGGGATTCTGCTTATGCACAGAACTATGCGCAGGACACCAGAACCTCTGTGTATTGTGGTGTATCAAAAACTCACCTCAGTGCCCACAACCCCAATCTGACTAGCATCAGTGTCTCATTTGTTCTCCGTACTACTGCGAAGCTACCAATGATTAGACAACCCAGAACAAGCGACTTAGGAACCTCTCAGGAATAGTGGGAATCAAGACCACTCTTTCGTTTTTATTCTCATAAAGGTCCACAACATGAGTAATCAGAGACACGTATAGTTTAAAATGTTTATTTCAACTACGTGCTCTAAGATGCAGTATCTTTGCTAACCTAAGTAAAAAGATGCATTAAATCAATACAATCAGCATTGTTACAATCCCATAAAATACAAAAGGAGAAATCATATTATAATGATATTGGAACCAGGTCTATAGTGCCTTTTGTACCATCCTCCCTTGCTATTTATTTATTTATTTATGTAGTTTATAGAGCGCACAGCTACCCCCGAAGGGGTGTCCCGGCGCTAGAACCAGAGCCTCAAAGGAGAAGAGGAAGGGAGGATATCAGCAGGATGGGGATCAAAGTCCGGAAAACAGCCAAGTTTTAAGTCTAGCCCGAAAGATGGGTTCAGAAGGACAGAATCTAAGATCGATTGGAAGATCGTTCCACAGTTTGGCAGAGATAACACCGAACCCTCTGCCGTCCATTCTGGCGCATCTAAAGCGGGGAGAGATCAAAAGGCGTAGGTTGTTAGATCTCAGGGATCTAATTGAATGAGATATTGACACTCGCTTTTTGAGGTAGTTGGGTCCAAGGTCGTTGATAGCTCGGAAAGCAAGAGTAAGGATCTTGAACTGAATGCGGCTAGCAATAGGAAGCCAGTGGAGCTCTTTGCGATAGGCAGTGACTGACTGACGGTAGGGGATGTTTCCGATCAGTCTGGCTGCCGCGTTCTGAACGATCTGAAGCCGATCGATCAGATACTGAGGAGCACCAGCGTAAAGGCTGTTGGCGTAGTCCAGGTGAGACGTAATGAGAGCCTGGGTAACTGTTCGGCGGGCGTCCAAGGGGAGATAGGGAAGTATCTTCTTAATCATGCGCAGCTTCATGAAGCAGGCAGATGTGACCTTGTTAACTTGAGCTTTACTTGAAAGAGAGTCGTCGAACTGATAACCCAGGTTGCGGACTGAGCGGACAGGGGAGGGAGCGGGATCAAGTGCCGTGGGCCACCACCGTGAGGGGGGGATAGGATTTTTCTGATTAAAAAACAGCACCTCTGTTTTATCAGCATTGAGTCTTAAATGATTGTTAGTCATCCAGACACTAATGCTGTCAAGACATTGGCGGAAGTTGGCGAATGTGGAGTCCGAGTGGTCTCTGAAGGAAATATCAGCTGAGTATCATCCGCATAAGAGACCACTCTGACTCCGCAGGACTCTACCACAGCGGCCAGGGGGGCGAGATAAACGTTGAAAAATAGAGGGCTGAGGGCAGAACCCTGTGGCACACCACACAGCAGGGGTTTATCCTCTGATTTAAAGGGCCTCAGCAACACCCTCTGACTTCTTCCAGTAAGGAAGGATTCAATCCAGGTGAGGGCGGTGCCGCCAATGCCGGCCAGTTTGAGTCGGTCTAGGAGGATGGAGTGGGAGACCGTATCAAAAGCGGCGGATTGGTCGAGGAGGACAAGCATGGCCTCCTCGCCCCTATCCACACACTCACGAATGGTCTCAGCCACTTCCAAAAGAGCCGTCTCAGTGCTGAAACCGGCTCGAAATCCTGATTGTGAGTCGTGCAACAGAGAGTTGTTCTCCAAGTACTCCGTCAGTTGCAGTTGCACGGCCTTTTCCAGGATTTTAGCGGGTTTGGGGAGGAGGGAGATGGGGCGGTAGTTAGCGAATATTGTGGGGTCGGGGTCGGCATCGGACTTTTTCAGGAGGGGGACCACCAGAGCTTCCTTCCAAGTGGTTGGGAAGAAGCCATGGTGGAGGGAGGCATTCCAGATGGAGAGAAAGGAGTTGGCTAGTGAAGGGGCCAACTCACCCATTAGTTTGGCAGGGACAGGGTCGGAGGGGGCACCAGATCTGCATTGGGTGAATAACCTAAGTGCGGAATTAAGGGTCAGCTTGTTGAAGGATAGTAGGGAGGAGGATACCGGGGACCTAGTGTGGGGGGGCTGGGGAGATGGCCCATTGGGGAATGAGGCACAGAGATTGTTTATTTTTTCGAGGAAATAGTCAGAGAGTCCATCGCATAGGGCCTGACTAGCAGAATTCTGCGTGGCCCTAGCGGGGGGGGGGGGTTGATGAAGTCTTTGACGATGGTGAAGAGGGTTTTTGATGAGTTTTTGGCGTTAACAATTTGTAGTTTTTTTTTGTTTGAGGAAGTTTTTCAGAGCGGATTTATAAATGATTTTAGCTTCAGGATCGTAGTTCTGCCTCCACTTGCGTTCGAGTGTTTTACATCTGCTTTTTTCCTCACGGAGGGTGGTAGAGAACCAAGGAGCAGAGGGGCGGGATCTGGCGGAGGAGATGGATTTAAGGGGGGCGATGGAGTCGATTGCTTGGAGAAGAGCGGTGTTGAGCCTAGAAACATTTCCATCAATGTCAGAGGAAAGAAGGTCCGGTTGAAAGTGGAATAATGGGTCTAAGGAGGCACAGGTGACCTTATGCCATTTTCTTCCCAGCTCTTTTCTGGGGACCGTAGGGGCAGGTTTCAAGCCCAAGGCAAGGTCGAAAGGGATAAGATAGTGGTCAGACCAGGTGAGGGGGAGGGGGGGAGGACTGTGATATTAGAGAAGTTGGCAAAGATAAGATCAAGGGTGTGACCCGCAGTGTGAGTAGGGCCATTGACTAGTTGTGAAAGATTCAGACTTTTCATAGTTTCCAGCAGGTTATTAGCTTTAGCGCAGAGAGAATTGTCTACGTGAAGGTTGAAATCACCTAGCACCAGGAAGTGTTGGTGTTTGAGGGAGAGATCAGCCAACTGGTGAGTAAGTGCAGTAAGTGAGGGGGTGGAAGCGGTTGGGGGGTTGTAGACTAGAGTACCCGCCAGTATTACTGCCACAGAGTCGGAGACAGAGAAATACATAGCTTCAATTATCCCGATGTTAGTTAATTTGGTGGTAGTCAAATGAAGATGGGATTTGAGTATGACGGCTAAACCGCCTCCTGATTTGCCCCCAGCCCGATTGATGCACTTTATGGTGTATCCTGGCGGGGTGGCAAGGTGGATATCAGGGGTAGAGGAGTCTGTGATCCAAGACTCGGTGAGAAATAGAATGTCCCAATCGTCAGAGGTGATTGACATCCAAATGTCGTTGGCATGGCGGGGCAATGACCGGCAGTTGACCAGGCCTGCTTTCAGCGTCAGGGGGTGAGACAGGCGGTTCTGTAAGTAAAGGCAGGGGGGACGATGAAGGTTACAAGGCGGGAGCGTAAAGTTACAGTGAGGGCAATGGAAGGGGGCATCTTCCAAGTGGTCAGGACTGCAGCGAGTAGTAGCCGAGCAGGTAGTGGGGTTTAAAAGGAGTAGTTGGGTTTTGGTCCAGCACATGCGGGCAGAGCCAGCCGGACGGGCAGGGTGACTGGCCCTAGGCACGGTCCAGGCGCGGACGGGCGCAGACGGGCTTGCCTTAGGCGCGCCTTCGGCGCGCAAACGGCGCGCCCGTACGCTGCGCGTACGGAAGTGACACATGCTTTAAGCAGATGAAGGGAGAGGCGTGGCCACCAGGGGGGCGTGGTCTAGTCGCACGCCGGCAATGGCGCCGAGTTTGTTTTTCAGAAACCCGCTGTCAGCGCTGGGGCAGCGCTGGGGCAGCAGAGCGATGAATATGGCGGTGACAAGTCCTGAGCAGCAGGTAAGAGTGCTAGTAAAATCAGCAGAATTAAAGTGACACACAAATATAAAAACAATTTTTTCGCTACCTCCCGGCTTTTCGCCTCAGGAGGATCGGGTTCTGAAAGGCAGCGCTGTGGCTTCAACTTAAATATCCGTTCAGAAGGGGGCGTGGCCACCAGGGGGCGTGGTCTAGTCGCACGCCGGCAATGGCGCCGAGTTTGTTTTTCAGAAACCCGCTGTCAGCGCTGGGGCAGCGCTGGGGCAGCAGAGCGATGAATATGGCGGTGACAAGTCCTGAGCAGCAGGTAAGAGTGCTAGTAAAATCAGCAGAATTAAAGTGACACACAAATATAAAAACAATTTTTTTCTCTACCTCCCGGCTTTTCGCCTCAGGAGGATCGGGTTCTGAAAGGCAGCGCTGTGGCTTCAACTTAAATACCCGTTCAGAAGGGGGCGTGGCCACCAGGGGGGCGTGGTCTAGTCGCACGCCGGCAATGGCGCCGAGTTTGTTTTTCAGAAACCCGCTGTCAGCGCTGGGGCAGCGCTGGGGCAGCAGAGCGATGAATATGGCGGTGACAAGTCCTGAGCAGCAGGTAAGAGTGCTAGTAAAATCAGCAGAATTAAAGTGACACACAAATATAAAAACAATTTTTTTCTCTACCTCCCGGCTTTTCGCCTCAGGAGGATCGGGTTCTGAAAGGCAGCGCTGTGGCTTCAACTTAAATACCCGTTCAGAAGGGGGCGTGGCCACCAGGGGGGCGTGGTCTAGTCGCAAGCCGGCAATAGCGCCGAGTTTGTTTTTCAGAAACACGCTGTCAGTGCTGGGGCAGCGCTGGGGCAGCAGAGCGATGAATATGGCGGTGACAAGTCCTGAGCAGCAGCTAGGAGCTATGTATTAAAATAATAGAAGATCTCTAGGCTAAAATGGGGAACCCTATACCTCCAAGATCAGGTGAAGTGAATCACATCCTAGATCAGCACAGCTCTTTGTCGATGGGAAGATGTTCTTCAAAAGAATGCCTCTCTAATGCATGCATTGCAAATATTAAAAGTACCGGAGTTTAAGAAAATCAGCAGCTGTGTGAATGTTGTTTCTAGAGCGTGGGCCGATCACCCTGCATCGACAGAATACATTGTGATTTAACCTTGAACACTTTGTGCAGACTTGAGGTTACAGTGTGAGTCTAGAGATGTGAAAAACAGACTGTTCTCATGTGAAGAAAAGCAAGCAGTTTGTCTTTACAAAAACTGAGACATTCCGTGTTGTGTGCAAAGTCGGCAAAATGGCATTTGAGCAAACTTACTGATGCTAACATAGCAATGTGTGCAGGCAGAACCGTATCCTCACTACACCGCTTCCCAATCTCAGTCAGGCATGTTACCTCCCATAGTGGAGTTTGTCGGGTGATTTGTTTGTCCCATCCGTCTCTCCGCCTCTTTCCAGGCCTCTGTAGTCCTCTGGGTTTCTGGAAGCAATTGTGCCACCACCTTGCCACCGTAAAGGTAGTGTAAGTATGTGGTACTCGGAATATGGGCAGTGGACCAAAGGCACAAACAGCACCGACACTGTTAATCACCTATGTTATTTATGACCAAAAGAATGTCCTTGTGTGCAAATCAAAATAACGATGGATTAAACCCAGATCTGTGACTGGGGGTGAATGTTTTGCCATTGTGCAACCTTCCGTCCATCAATTGTTGTTTTTGCATTTGTCACCCCGAGTGGGACGGGTATGCTCAGACGTGAGTCCCGTGCTCTCCATGCCACTGGAATCAAGCTATCCTGGCTGATGAAGGCTGATCGCCAGAAACCGGTCCTAGGATGCTTGATTCTGGTCCAGGGAAGACATGGCTTGGCAGTTCCGGCTGGACTGTTCTCATGAGGCACAGGGTCAAGACTGATTTGCATATGGCCATGTCTCAACTGGGGTGGTGTGGTGAGCAAAATAACGATGGATTAAACCCAGATCTGTGACTGGGGGTGAATGTTTTGCCATTGTGCAACCTTCCGTCCATCAATTGTTGTTTTTGCACTTGTGTGCAAATCTCAGCATGCACCCCCTGCCCAATGGTGCCTCCCTTCCCAACGGAGTATAGAACAACATTACACAATTGGAGCTGCACCACACACAGACAAAACATATAAATTGAAGCAATGCCAGAATCACACAATGTAGTATGACACTTCCTTATGAATAACAGTGTCTATATAGTCCATAGGTTATTGTTTGTTGCTTTATTAAATTGTGTTCCATTCATAAAAAACATTAGTCATGTTTTTTTATGAATGGAACACAATTATATGTTTGTCTGTGTGTGGTGCAGCTCCAATTGTGTATTGTAGTGTAAGTATGTGCAGGATTGAAACTGGCTTCTTTCTAGGGCATAAGTCAGGTGATCTCCGGGTAGGTACCTCCAGTCGTTGATAGCAATTAAGTGTGCCGCTTGATAATAGGCTCATATGTCTGTAAGAGATATTTAAATCCCTCATTGTCAATACGCAGACGTCCCGGGAGGTGCCTTGTATCTAGATGTTCATCCACTGGATATAGGCTTGACATGTCCCAATAGATCTTATAACCTATGTGGGCAACATATGTTTCAAAGATTCGGAACCCTGGTAGAGGCGTGATTGGGTGAGTGACATATAGAAGGATGTCGTTTGCGTAGAGTGAAATTCATTTGTCTTCTAAAGCCCCCGGTCTGTCTCTAAAGCCAACTAAGTCAGGGGTGCTCTAACCATACAAGACAGTGCTCCAGGTTCAGCGCAAATAGTAAGGGGGCACCCCTGTCTAGTTGCCCTCTCAATAGGGAATTCGGCAGACATTGCTCACTTCACTCATACCCTTGCCACCGGACCTGCATTCATAAACTCTATCCATGCCAAGTGGACAGCATCAAATGCCTTTTCAGCGTCTACAGATAGGAATAAGTGAGGGTCTTCTCTGTACCTAACTGTAGCTAGCCAATTATAGAGTCTACATAAGTTAAATTGTCTCGACCTTCTAGACATGAATCCTGATTGGTCATTGTGTATAAGAGATTACATCACAGCCAGCAGCCACGTGGACAGGACTGAGGCTGGTATTTTTTTCGACATTCAACAATGAAATTGGACAGTAGGCACCACAGTCCTGTAGCAGGCTTCCCTGACTTGTGTATCTCCACTATAGTAACGCTACGGAGGTATGGGGGAGAAATATCACCAGTTTAGATTCTCAACTACCTCTAGATTAACACAAAAACATGAGAAATGCCTCCTTTGGAGAAAAGAGTATTTTCCATTTTTTCAAGAAGTGTCATCAACCTATTCAAATTCAGTCTACCCTGGCAAGAAAAGTTTTCTTCATACTATTTGCGATGAGGTCTTGCATTTTCCTAGTCTCAAATGCACAACTGCACATGAGGCCTCTTCAGCAGTGCAAGGAAGATCAATGGAATCAATATAATAGCAGATGGGAGGACAAGTCGAAAATGAACGCCCAAGACAAACAGTCGCTCAAATGGTGGTGTCAGAAATATAACCTTTTGAAAGGGGTTCCTTTCTACTGAAACCTACCTTCTTAGACCATAGTGATGGATCCATCTCTCACAGATTAGGGAGCCACTCTTGAAAACATTGATATAAATTGTTAAAAGCTACATTGAAAGTTTCATTCCATCCATAACATCGGGCAGATCACTGATGCAAATAACAACACAAGAAAAATATACTTTTTAAATGAGCATGGAGGAATCAAATTGATCTTTTCGCTATCAAACTAAACACAAAATATCCAAACTTCACGTTGACTGCGGTGGGAACCAGTGGCATTAGGTGATGCCCTTTTGATAACTTGGCCAAGCAAATTTCTATATATTTTTCCAGTCTTACAACTAATTTGGGCAGTACTCCTGATGCTAAAGCACTCCAATGCCAATGGTGGTTCCCGTAACTCCTCTATCTGTCAATAGAACCATACAAGAAACTGCAGTGTCCCCCGAATTTATTGTCAAAAATACAAGGGAAAATCTATCTCCCCAAATGTACTATCTTTTATTTTGGCTGCATGGATTTTGAGGTTGTACAGCATGGTTACCCAAATGTGATAGAATGTATGCACATCCTGAAGGAAGTCAAACGCCCATCATCAAGAACACAATAAAATCTTAAAAAGAAAATATTCGTAATATGGTTTTTGCAAAATAAATATGACCTAATTCATTGCCAAGAAGATGCTGTTTTCCCAATATCTGCTATATTTGGCAAAATCAAAACTACCACGCTTTTCAATTAAGGGACATCTGGCTGTCATTGCATTTTTAAATGCCCACCGCCTTTCTATTATATAAGTATATCTATGGTGTGAGATGACAGGAGTGTTCAACGGTCCCTGAAGGCTGGCAGGAATAAAGATTTACAATTTAGGCAAGAAATTCTATGATGGGGAACCAGTTTCATCAAAGCCGGATGACGTGGCAATAAAATGTAACAACTGTATGGTCCACATAATCAGATGGATGCGTGACAGCTGTTTAAAGTTGAATACCAATAAAACAAAGGTGGTACTATTTTGTAAAAAAATACTTCTTTCAGGAACACATTTTGTCCTTATCGGACTGGGTCAATCTTATTACATAGTCCTGCTTCTATACGTTGATCCTAAGAAAATCTTTACCTTTCATTCCCATGGATCTGAGGAAAACAGGGATTGTTCCTTTGGTGTTATCAAAGATCGATTACTGTAACTCCCTTTATTTGGGTGCAAACAAGATGACCCTATGCAAGCTTCAATCACTTCAAAATATGGCAGCACGACTACTGCTTCAAATCCCCAAATTTAGCCCGGTGTCCCAAAGTATTTGAGATCTGCATTGGCTGCCGGTTTAGGCATGGGTCCAATTCAAGTCTTTGTTCATTGTCCACAAAACCCTTTATGCGGTCGGACCTGCCTACTTCAGCAATCGCATTAGATGGCATGTCCCACAACGCAATCTTAGGTCGTTATCTGCCTCTCTGCTGGTCATTCCTAGGGTGAAGACAATAAAATGGTGTGACAGAAGCTTTTTGTATTTGGCTCTAAACTTTGGGACACTCTGCCTTTTACACTGAGAAGCCAAACCAATAGACAGCTGTGTAGAAAATTGCTAAAAACATGGCTGTTTGCATCGAAGTCCTAGCCTTTCTCTGCCTGCTCTCTCTGCTCAAGATTTAATGACAGATCTAGCTCTAAGACGCCTCTGCATACATGCGCTCTACAAAACCTTAATTTCTACAAAACCATCTTCATTTCAGTATTAAAATAAGTAACATTGTCATATATGTGTGAGAAATAGATACTGATGACTTAATACTGTATCAAGGGCTAACAAAAACCTGCATGTAATTTTCTGCAGCTTTGCTGAAATTGTAAACATTCTAATCCCCTCAACTTCTCCTTAGGTGAGTGAAGGTGAACACATCCTTCATATGACTTGCATTCAGAGTTCATGGGCAGTCCGCTGAGCCTGTTGCCATTCTGTCCACAAGTATTGGAAAAGTCCTCCGTAAGCAACTAAAACTTGGATGTTTGTACGCGGTTTCCCTTTAGGAATGTGAGAACAAGCCTTGCCGACACTCTTATCAGGCATGAGGCCCCAGAGTGAAGTTATATGTGCATGAGGATTTTAATTAGGGGATCGATGTACGGACTATACGGTTATTTGGGCTCAGTAGCAAGCTTTGAAAAATGAATGCTGAACATTAGATGCACATATTAATAAACTTAATATTACATTCATGGACAAAAGCAATTGGAAACCAGCGTGAACCAAGATAACATTTCCACAATATGGATTCATTAGTGCAGAGACATTTTCTGTTACCCTACTAGGGATTGCCCTCAAATCATTTCTATTTTGTTAAACTCTATCAGAGCCAAAATTAAGCACACTTCCATACAGTGAGCGCCGGGACACCCAGTTGGGGTAGCCATGCGCTATATAAAATACACTAAATAAAAATAAATAAAAATAATCATAGCCAGGTTGCTGCTGGGCTGATTATACTATTTTCCTACTACACTTCCTTCATTTTGGCTTTTACGTATTGTTCATTGAAAATTTGTATGAATAATATTGTTTCTGCACTAACATATAGCATTTACATTAATCAAACATTTCTGTTATCATAAACTGAAATTGTGAATAGAAATGCTGTCATTGGTTAACATCAGAATTACAGATTTACATAACTTTCTTTTGCGTCAATTTGCTAAATTTCGGCAACATTACACAAAAATAAGTGTAATTACATGAAATGCCTATCTGTAATTTTTTGCTATAAAAGAGGGGAGGAACTTTGCAATCATTTATCCTCCCGTAACTTAATCAATGTAATGGAAAAGGTTGGCATAGATTCAAATAAGGGTCCACTGCCTACCCATAGAGGACGTGGCTGCTCATCCATTATAGAATATGTTTTTATATCATCTTCATTGGTAAACTTTTTAGTAAAGGCTGAGGTTTTATTTACTAGCCAAGGCGATCACAACCCAATTTTAACAACTATTAGACTCTTTTCTAAATTCACCACCCAAAGGGAAATCGTGGCTAAAAATCTGGTGGTATCCCCAGCCAAACTTAGAGTGATTTGGAGGGGCATAGATAACAAAGCCCTCTTTGCACGCATGATAAAATTGCATCCTCTATTGGTAGACACGTGTTTATCCAGCAGCACCTTGGGTGCAGAGATTATTGAGGCCTTTAGTGGTTTATGTGTTGGTATTAAACATATAATCTCAAGACCTGTTACCAACTCAAGCAAGAATCCCAGATGGTTCGATGGCACATGTTCGTGGGCTAACAGAGAACTGCGTGTAGCATTAGCGGCTACACCCAGGGATATAACTCTAGTTAGATCATTGAGAGCATGCTGTAAGAAAGCAACTAAACTATGCTCAGATGAGATATTGAAGGAACGCTGGGATAACCTTGCCAGTGCTGCTTCATTAAAGGATGTAACCTGATTCTGGAAAGAAGTTAAAGCCATGAGGTCTATGGACTCGTACATTACTCCCATAAGTTGCAATATAACTAGCGAACTATGGGAGCAGCACTTTTCCAGAATCTATACAGCTCCCACAAAGACCTCTAGTAGTCATACCTGCCTCCTAGTTCCTAAGGTTGTCATAACTGTAACTGAAGTCGAGGATGCCATACATCAAAGCATAGGAAATAAAGCCCCAGGTTCTGATAGGTTACCAATTGACCTCATAAAACATGAACCGGATTTTTGGGCCCCCCTTTTATGTAATGTTTTTAATAATTTGACTAATACAGCTATCCAGAGCGCTATCCAGAGCACTTGGTCGACCAGCATCATTGTACCCATTTTTAAAAAAGCTGACCGATCCAACTCCAGCTGTTACCGCCCAATTTCCCTGATAGACCATACTTTGAAGATCTTGGGCAGGGTTGTCTTTAATAAGATTAGGAACTGGGCTGAAGACAACCAATCTTTAAATTGTTGTCAGCTGGGCTTTAGAAGCAATGTTGGAACTGTCGAAAAGTGTTTGAACTTGAATCTTATTCTAGGCAAATACACGATCGCTCAAAAAGCTCCACTTTATTTGGGTTTTATGGATTTAACCTCAGCCTTTGATTTTGGTAATAGATCGCGTTTATGGGAGATCCTTTTAAATTATGGGTTGGACGAGGCCTTGGTTCACTTTTTGGCGTATTTGCACAGGGATTTGAAGGCACGGGTGAGGATAAGTAATGATGGGGAGGTTTCTGGGGATATTGTCATTGGTAGAGGGGTCAGACAAGGTTGTGTTCTAGCCCCTCTACTTTTTATCCTTTATATAAACGAATTACATAACTCCTTGTCCAAACTGACCAGTGACATACCCAAAATTAATGGTAAATTACTCCCCGTGCTTTTATACGCTGACGATGCGGTCCTTATGGGCCGCACCCCGAACGCACTTCGCACTTTACTTACGGGGTTTGTGTCTTTTATGGCCGAGCTGGACCTCTGCACTAATTTGAAAAAATCCTTTATAATGACTTGTGGGCCGAAAAAACACTGCATTAACTCTATAACATCGGGCAATGAATCGCTAACTTGCACAAGCACTTTTCCTTATTTGGGCCTAGTTTTTTCAGAATCAGGCTCTTGGCAAGCCCATGTGGCCCACGGCAGAAGCAAACTTCCCAAAGCGGTTAATTCTATCATTAGCCTCCGGCAGCCAAAGCAAGCAGAAGTGGTGTTACCGTTAATTCTGATATATAAAGCACAATGCGTATCAACGGCCACTTATGGTGCTGAAGTTTGGCGGTATGTGAATTGTAGTGGGATCCAAATTGAAGAGAATAGATTTTGCAGAAAAATCATTGGGGCTCAAATCTCATCTCCAACTTACATATGCCGTAAGGAATTGAATCTACATTATGTGGAGGATTTTATTAGGTCTCGCCCAGCTATATTCTGGTTAAAAATATGGCAGAACCCCGCTGCGATTTTAACAAAAGAGATCATTACAGATTGTCTTAGTTGCGACAAGGGTGGTAGCATACCCTGGGTCGCAGTAGTAAAAGATAGCCTGGCCAGTGTGAAGTTGAAGCACATTTTTTTATATCCACTAGCACTGAAAGGCATAAGCACGAAATCACTCAGGGGGGCACTGTATGACCTGTATCATAAAGAAAGACTGAACATCGAGCACCATAAATCATCGATTGTTAGATATATGCCCCTTCTGGATGTATTGAGCATTCAACATCACATGCCACAGAAATATCTTAGGAAAAATATAGGGAGATGGAAAACGAGCTAACTCTTACGCCTTAGGGATGGCAGCATAAAATACTCACTCTGCTTCCCGATAGGATTTAACAGCAACCTTGAGCAGATGTGCTGCCCTGCGGTACTGGTAGCAAACAAACATTGTTAAATTTTTTACTCTTTTGTAGATTCTATGCTAGATACACAAAACAGTATTTAACTCCCTATTTTAAGGCATGGGCTATTTTGGATTTTAAATTAACATACCTTGAAATTTTAAAGGTAGGAAGTGACGACTTAATTCTCCGTGTAAGCACGTTTTTACAAGCTGCGGTACGCTCACTTGCTTCCATGAATGAATTTTAATGTGCCACAAATTCTGTAACACCGCCTAGTGAAATGTACCTTTTACCTTTGTTCTTATGATGGCCGTCTACATTGCCTGTAAACCAACACCTCGATGATGCTGCTAGTATTGGTAGAATTGTAAAAGGGGTTTAGTTTAATTATACTTGCACCTTGATGCCTATCACTGCTTGACTTATTGCACGTTATCGCACTTTACTTCTAATATACTGCTGATTTTGCACATTGGTCTAAATCGCATATTTAGTACTATTCTTAATGCTGCTAGACTTTGCAGGTCCGTCCAACCCCTTTTTATTGTGATTTTAATACTGTAACCTTGCTTTTGTATTGGATGATATAGTATATTTATATGTTTTTAACACTTGTATTGTATTTTCCATTGGTGGTGAAGAACTGTGCTTTTATGGATACTTTTTATCCGAATAAAGATAATTTGATTGATTGATTGAATGTTTTGCTATACTTTAACGTTAAATGCGTCCTTGTGTAAATTGTTTACGCAATGATGTGTTTCATACTTAAAAAAAACAAGCATTGGCATAGTCAATACGTCTCGCCTTTGGGACCCTATAAGTGTTTAGCCATGCAGCACATTATTCATTACATTACATTAGCCATAAAGTACATCAAAGTTTGTGGTAAATCAATGGCCAGAGACATAATTTATAATCTGTTGAAAAAAAGCCAGTAAATAAATGAATATGTAAGCAGATTACCTAACGCACCATCACAGGCACCTCACTGCATCACATCTAGTTACCTCTTTTGGCCATGCTCTCTATAATAGAATGTAGATAGGCCAGGTCACCACAACCAATGACCATGCTGAACGATAACAATTAAAGTTCTGCTGCACACATGTATACAACTGATGCACCTACAAAGTTCTTTAGTAGGAAATAGCACATTTGACTTTCCCATTAGCACACACCATTACTAAGCACTTTAAAATATCTATTAATAATAGAGGATGAAATCCACACACAAGCAATAGAAATTTGCGAATTATGCAAAGGTGGTGCCCAGATTATGAAAGCAAGTCAGTTCAACACTAATGGTAACCAGGGATTGAAAACCTAGCCAAATGTTATGTTGCAAGGTAGAATAGAAATAACAAACAATTTAACAACGTTTTCTTTACATATTCTAGAGATAGGTTAAAATGGAAGAGAAACGTGTAGTAAGGCCTGTGGCATTTGTTTTGCTGGATCACAGAATGCAAAAAAATAAAAATTCAGTTTCCCCTTATATTAAAATAGTTCTTCTAGTTTGGCACCAAAAAGAACAGACACCCATCCTTCCGCTTGCTAAGTCTACACATGCATGTATTTGTTAAAGTGCTCTTTGTAACATTTTAAAGAGCATTTAGCTTATGATGTAGCACTGATGGTATTGTGCTGACTAACTATGCAGCTGTCTGCACTAATTATAAATTCTGTGGATTGTTTAATTGTTAAATTCTGTGTTTCTGGTGAGAAAACGTTACAAGTACATGGTTTAGTACCACGTTTCAGCAGAAAATGGACCTACTAGTTAATAAAACAAGTAATCAGTTTCTTAAATCCACATTCGCTTTCCATATTGTGTTTAACTGAATATCGAGGAAGCCACACCTACGTAAAGGCTGGCTGAAAGCGACATTATTCAGGCCTGATGTTCAAACCAAGATATTAGGCCTGCCTTATGACGAGGATGCATTATTTGGGAAATAGATTGATGAGGCTTTACAGACAATTAAAGCGGATACGGAAACTGCTAAATCCCTGGGGACTTTACAAAATAAAAAAATGCCTTTTCGTGGGGCTCGGGGCAAGGGACATCGATCTTACAGAGGATACCAGCAGTATCGATACCCCGTATACACTTACTCAAATCAAAAATATGGGCCACAATGTAGCCAATGTCAGTCATCGATGGCTGCTATAACAAGTCCTCTTTCAGAAGAAAAACAGGATGACAGGACAAAGAAGCTAATCGTCACCAATGACTTTCCCCTACTGAAGGCGGAAAGATTTATTTCCCTTTATCTCCAACATTGGAAGAAAATCATCACATATCAATGGGTCTTAGACCTAATTCAATTCGGTCATTCCCTGGAATTCATACAAACTCCACCCGCTGCTCCTCCTCAGCCTCTTATCCAGAAGCACCTACACCTTTTAAGGGTTAGAGTTTGTTACCATATTAAAAAAAGGAGCTATAGAAAGAGGTCTATTTGGTTGAAGGGGGAAAAGTTTCTTCTCCGGTTTCTTCTTGGTTCACAAGAAGTCAAAGAAGTGGAGACCGGTTTTAGACTTAAGAAGTCTCAACAAATTCCTCAAGAAACAGTCCTTCCTCATGATCACTAGCCAAGATGTATTGCATCTCCTCAACGGAAACGATTACATGTCGTCCGTAGATCTCAAGGGCTCATATTTTCATATACCCATACACCAAAAACACAAGAAATTCCTCTGGTTCATGGTGGCCGGCAGGCTGTACCTTGATCAGATCTGAATATTCTCATTTGGGCTCAAATCCGCCCCTGGCATGTTTACAAAATGCCTAGCGCCTGTTGCAGCATACCTCACGCAACATCATCACATTTTTCCGTACATCGATGACTGGCTAGTCAAGGCCCCAACCTACAAGGCTGTAAGAGCATCCACCAAGCCCTGTATGCAACTCTTCAAGCAACTCGGCCTAACTCTGAATCCAGGAAAGTCTGTCCTCCAACCCATACGGCAACAAACTTTTCTAGGAGCCATACTGGATACCACTCTAAAAAGGCGTATTCCATGCTGGAAAAACAGCAGAAGCTATTGACTTTGGCAAAACATTTGCAAAAAGAAAGTATGTTTCCATATGCCTTTACAGATCACTCCTGTGCATGATGTCCTCCTGTATTCATCTCATTCCTTACTAGTGCCTGTACATGTGTCCTTTCCAGGAAGCTTTGAACATCCAGTGGGTGCAGGTCAAGGCAACATTAGATGGCATGATTCAAGTAAATGCAAGAATTGGCGGCGCTGGTTTCAGCGACGGCCCCCTGGGCACAGCGTATATGCTCATAACGCAGTGAGTTATTCGTATAAACCATAAAACAATATATACATCCAATGTTCCAGGATTGGGATTGTCAAATTGGAATGTTATTCATTCACTTCAAATGACTTGATAAGGAAAGTAATCCTTCAGGATGGTGTTATTCATCATCAAAACATCTTCACAATATCATCAAATCCCTATGCATTTTGTGCAGAAAGCCCTTCATCTGGGAAATAATAAGCAAAAATGAAACAGCGTATGATGCCTAAGTATTGTCACACAACAGCCTAATTAGTGAATAAATGTATCACCGTGCATATCAATTAACAAAAAACTACTGCTTGATGCACGATAAGGAATCAACAAAGTAAAATAGGAGGGTGTTACAATCCAAGGAAATGAACGTGCTGAAAAAGATTTGTGCACCTTCTATAACAAGAACATGTTGCATTGAAAGTATAACCAAATGACTAAGATATCAACTATAAACATATCTACCCAATTGTGAACGACATTTATGAGTGTGGGCTGAAAATAGTCCATGTGGATTAAGTACGGCCGTGAATGTCAGGAAAACTAATAACAGAGTGAAAAAAAGTGCTCACGAACATGCGGTGAAACGAACATTAAGTGTCAACGGATACAATTCTAAATGATAAAAGCAGAGTGCCACGTTAGTATTAAGGTGCAATCAACCAAAGGTAATAGACGACATGCCGGAAAAAGTATATCGAAGTTACGGTTCGGAAAGTGAAGTGCTCGTAGTGTAGTGTAGTTCTATATTCCCAATAGGCTCTGCGCATTGGAATAATATATCCTATAGATTAGACATAGGACTTTGGTCGACTAGGCCTCTATCGAATATACTAAACTTAATAGTGAGCGCCAGCTAGCTTGGAGGTCACTAGAAACTTTCTCGAATTCACAAGAAGGGATTAGTTTCTGACAACCGCATTAACATGACAACTTTGTTTCCCAAGAATAGAAATATATCTCTCACAGTCGTAGATCAATAGATAAGTATTTCACTCAGTCAATCGTGCATGCTTTGTTTCAACAGAGTTGTAGAGAAATAGAGAGACGGGCATTTTCAATAAAAAAGGTTTATTGAACAGTCTTCTTTCTCATACAAGAGAAGTGAACTGCTGCAATCGTTCAGCAAACTGCAAAGTATAATGCGTACAGCGAGAATAGTATTATAAAATAATACTGTAAAAGCAGTGTATGGTTTCTAAGCCATATAAAAATACATACATAAATAACATTGACTAAAAATACTCAACTGGTGCTTCTAAATACGCCTACCCCAATGTACCTAACCTACGTGTAGTACGCGGGAAGAAGTAAGTATTGTGTAGCATAGGTTTAGTTGTTTTTGCCAAGAATCTACCCAAGGTTTCTGTAGGTTCTAATCAGCTCTATACCTTAGATTAGAATGAAGGAGGTCTGGTATCTCAGTCTCGGGACTCGATTTCCCAACACCCCGCAAGGGGAGCTTGGAAACACTGGAGCTGGATTCTCAGCGAGAGAAGGGCAGGCTCTTGATCAGTGCGTCAGCTGGAGAGAGGGGAGCTCTTAGGGGATACCAGACTTTTGTCAGAAACCCAACTTTTTTCTGGGACATAGGCTATTTTTTGTGCTTTCGACCTCCTTCCAGTTAATGGTAGCAATGGATATAAAAGTAATAATGCATCCTGGACAGCTATACATTTTAGAGAAGTAGACACAATTCTGAATTCAGCAAGGGGTCATTTGTGTAGATCCATCAAGGTTTCTTTATAGAAACTAACAGTTAAATATAGGATAAATTGAAAATTAGTTGAAAAAAACAGCTTTTTGTGTCAACGTTTTCACCTGTAACTCCTTCTAATTGTGACAGCTCTTTGAAAGCAATATACTGTTACATCTGCTGGACATTACTGGTTGTGGAGATATATAGGACTTGTAGGTTCACCAAGAACCCGACGAACCCAGAGCCAAAAACGGAGCCGCAACTTGCAATGGTTTTTTATTATGTACCGGGTATATAGCAATTATTCTGGAAAAATGTGTACATGGAAAAATCGGTATGAAAGACACCTATGTATTACTGAAATGGGAATAAAATATAGAGTTTAGAAACAGTAGATGTTTGCACATTTTCGAAATTGGGAATACTCATACCAGCATGAGAATTATCGGTCTTTTTTTTAAAATGACTTCTTTTTTACACAATGTCTTTCATTTGGAAGGCAGAAATACATCGAAAGTCAATAGGTAATAACAGTTCCTTTACAAATCTGAATTACCCTAAGTCTCCCGTTAAAATGGTACCTCACTTGTGTGGGTAGGCATAGTGCCCACGACCGGAAATGGCTCAAAACCCAACGTGAACACACCACATTTTCACAATGAAAAATGACCCTTTTTTAGCAAAGTGCCTAGCTGTAGTTTTTAAACCCTAGCTCTGCCGGCACCTAGGGAAACCTAGCAAACCTATACATTTTTTAAAACTAGACACCCAGGGGTATCCAGGATAGGGTGACTTGACTGCCTCTCACCAGGTTCTATTAACCAGAATCCCTTGCAAACCTAAACGATTGTAAAAAAAAAAAAAAAATCCTCACATTTCTGTTGTGTAAAGTTCTGGAATTTGTGTGGATCCACACATGTCCACCCACCCCGCGTTCCCCAAAGTCTTCCGCAAATTATGGTACCTCACTTGTGTGGGTCGGCCTAGTGCCCATGACAGGAAACGGCACAAAACGCAAAGTGGACACACCTCAATTTCGCAGTGAAAAATGACCCTTTTTTGGCAAAGGGCCTAGCTGTAGTTTTTGAACCATAGCTCTGCCGGCACCTAGGGAAACCTAGCAAACCTATACATTTTTGAAAACTAGACACCCAGGGAAATCCATGATGGGGTGACTTGACTACCTCCCACCAGGTTCTGTTACCCAGAATCCCTTGCAAACCTAAAAAATTATCAAAAACAAAAAATTTTCACCACATTTCTGTGGTGGAAAGTTTGGGAATCTGCGTGGATCCACAAATTTCCACCCACCCCGCGTTTCCCAAAATCGTCCGAGAAAAATGGTACCTCACTTGTGTGGGTCGTCCTAGTGCCCGCGATAGGCAAGGACCTAAAACCTATTGAGGAGACATCAAAATTACCTATCACAAAACAACCTGGTTTTGCAAGGGGGGTCCCATGAGTTTTTGGCCCGCTGGGTGGTAGGAACATTTGTGTCAGCCCCGTGATGCCACTACTTTCCCACACAAAAATGTGTGAGAAAAGTGATTTTTTTTCAGCTAAATTTGAGGATTGCCGGGCATTCTGGTTAAGGAAACGTTGGGGGGATCCATGCAAGCCATACCTCCCTGGAATTCCCTGGGTGTCTTGTTTTCAGAAATCTGTGGGTTTGGTAGGATTCCCTAGGTGACCGCCGAGCACCGGGCCAAAAACCCAGGTGACCCCCCTTGCAAGTCCAGGTCGTTTTGAGGTAGACAATTTTGATGTTGCCTCAATAAGTTTTGGGCCCTTGCCTGTCACAGGTACTTGGGCCTCCCACACAATTGAGGCACCGTTTTTATCTGGAGACCCGGTAGAATGCTGGGTGGTAGGAAATTTGTGTCAGCCCAGTGATGCCACAACTGTCCCATAGACAAATGTGTGAAAAAAGTGATTTTTTTTGGCTAAATTTGAGGTTTGCTGGTCATTGTGGGTCCACGCAAGCCATACCTCCCTGGACTCCTCTGAGTGTCTAGTTTTCAGAAATGTGTGGGTTTGGTAGATTTCCCTAGATGGTTGGCGCCAAAAACTCATGGGACCCCCCTTGTAAAACCAGGTTGTTTTGTGGTAGGTAATTTTGATGTCTCCTCAATAGGTTTTGGGCCCTGGCCTGTCGCGGGCACTAGGCCTACCCAAGCAAGTGAGGTATTATTTTTCTCGGAAGACTTTGGGGAATACGGGATGGGTGGAATTTTGTTTACCTACGCAGATTCCAGAACTTTCCACCACAGAAATGTGAGGAAAATGTGTTATTTTGGACACATTTTTAGGTTTGCAAGGGATTCTGGGTAACAGAACCTTGAGGTAGCCAGTCAAGTCACCCCATCCTGGATTCCCCTTGGTGTCTAGCTTTAAAAAATGTACAGGTTTGCTAGGTTTCCCTACTTGCCAGCTGCGCTAGGGCCCAAAATCCACAGGTAGGCACATTGCTAAAAAAAAGTCGGAGCCCAGTGGGCTTTCTGCCGCCCTGGGGGGGGGGGATCGGGGGAGGGGGTTTCATCCTGATATGCCCCTAAAGGGGCAAAAAAGAATGTGGCTATTTTTTGTGGGGATGGGGACATTGGTATGACCATTTTGGGCAGCCCCCAACCCACGCATAAATAAAGCCTGCTTATTCTCTGGCACCTAGTGGGCTTTTTGCCCCCCCCCCCAGGGTGCAGATCAGTGGCCACTGCCACCATCTGCCCTCCTGGGGGGGCAGAAAGACTGGAATTTCTCTGGGTCTCTGGGGGTGGGGTGGGGGTATTGTCATGCCCATTTTGGGCAGCCCCAACCCCAACACTAATAAAACAAAAAATCTATGGTTTCTAGTGGGCTTTCTGTGCCCCTGGGGGGGGCCATATTGGGGGCTACAGCTCCCACCTGCCTCCTGGGGTGGCAGAAAGACTGTCATTTTTGTGGGGGGGAGGGTGGGGGTGTTGGCGAGCCCGTTTCGGGCAGCCCACACCCTAAAACAAATTGCGCAAAAAAAATCTCTAGTTGATAGTGGGCTTTCTGCCCCCCCCCCCCGGGAGGGCAGATTGGGGGCTACTACCCCATCTGCCCCCCGGGGGGGGGGACAGAAAGGCTGTAATGGTGGCGGGGGAGGGGGCATTGGCATGCCCGTTTCGGGCAGCCACTACCCTAAATAAAATTGCGCTAAAAAAATCCCTGGCAGCAAGTGGGCTTTCTGCCCCCCCGAAGGGGCAGATTAAGGGCCAATGCCCCATCTGCCCCCCAGGGGTGGCATAATGTCTGTAATAATTGGGGGGGAGGGTATGGGCCTGCCTGTTTTAGGCAGCCCCCACCTTATTATTATTATTTTTTTAAATCCCTGGTGTCTAGTGGGCTTTTTGCCCCCACGGGGGAGGGCAGATTGGGGGCTTCTGCTCCCGGGGGGGGCAAAAAGACTAATTTTATCCAAATGAACTCGGGGGAGCAAAGGCTCTTGCCCAAGGGGCCGCTTCCCCCTCCCTGGTGTCTAGTCGGTGGATCCCTGCTTTGGGATCGCCCTCCTGTGGCGATCCCCAAGCAGGGATCCACTGGGGAGATTCTCCCCTTTCCAACGATACCTCGCCCGTCTTTCTACGTGCTCAGGGGGCTGAGATAGCTTATTTCAGTTTCGGTTTCACTGAAATGACATCAGCGTGACGTGCGCGCCAATCGTCATTTCAGGGAAACGAGGGGGGGCTTGGGAGCTGGGGAAGCTCTTCCCCAGCTCCCACGGCTATTTTGGTAAGAAGGGAATCCCTCTGGTGGCCGCATCAGAGGGATTTCCCAGGGAATGTTCCATGATGAGCTGGACTCCTTGTATGCCCACGACGAGTCCGGCTCGTCATGGACATACAACTGGTTAAGGGTAGTCTGATAAAAACTCTGGTAATGCAATAAATGATTGCGATCAGTGGATTTTCTGAATAGATTAGTTTCCAGAATGCTGCCTGATCGCGGGATCCAGACATCCAAAAAGGTGATAGTATGTGTGTCATATTCATATGTAAATTTAATCCTTTCATTTATGTTATTGAGCGCTTCCAGTGCTCCTCGCAACTCCTGTAGGGGTCCCTTCCAAACGACAAAAATGTTGTCTATGTATCTCAAGAAAGTGGTGGCGTGTGTCATCCATGTGGTAAGATACAAGATGTTGTTTTCTTCAAAGTACTTCATAAAGATATTTGTGTATGAAGGCGTGGCACAGTTGCCCATTGATGTTCCAGACATCTGTATATAATGTTGATTCTCCCATCTGAAGTAACTCTGATATAGAGTGAAATGTATCAACTCCATTAGGAATTCTTGAAAATCAAAATTTAAATCAGAATGCAGTACGGTGTCTTCGATGGCCTCCATCCCTAGATCATGGGGAATTGACGCGTATAGGGATTTCACATCTATAGAACATAGCCAAATTTCTTCATCATTGGGGAAGGTGATTTTGTCAATTTTGGATAAAAATCAGTTCTGTCCTTCACATAGGTGTTCATTTGAACCACAAATGGTTGTAAATACCTGTTGATAAGTTTACCGACGGCTTCATGAAGGCTGCCCTTGGTTGATACGATAGGCCTGAAAGGAGGATGTAAAATGTGAATGATTTCACTAGTGCTGAGTTCATAAATGAGATATTGATTACTAGGTTACGGTCTTCTTCCCTTTCAATCCTTTCTTCAATGCTTAAGTGCTCCTTGGATCCCTCTCTGCTTCCTTCTCTTTTTCTTTTACCCCTCCTGGGTCATCTCTGTCTTCGGGGCCTCTCTCTCTAAGAAAGGCACAAAAGTGGTATGTGTTGATGTTATATTAGCTGACGCACTCGTCGTAGGATGCTGTGTGTGTACTAGACTGAGATTGAGGTGTACCCCTGGTGTCATCTACGGCATTTGCTACGAGCACTTCACTTTCCGAACCGTAAGTTTGATAAACTTTTTCCAGCATGTTATCTATTACCTTTGGTTGATTGCACCTTAATACTACCGCGGCACTTTGCTTTTATCGTTTAGAGTTGTATCCGTTGACATTTAATGTTAGTTTCACCGCACCTTAGTGAGCACATTTTTTTCACTTTTTTTCACTCTGTTATTAGTTTTCCTGACATTCACAGCCGTACTTAATCCACATGGACTATCTTCAGCCCACACTCGTAAATGTCGTTCACAATTGGGTAGATATGTTTATAGTTGATATCTTAGACATTCGGTTATACTTTCAATGCGACATGTTCTTGTTATAGAAGGTGTACAAATCTCTTTCAGCACGTTCATTTCCTTGGATTATAACACCCTGCTATTTTACTTTGTTGGTTCCTTATCACGCATCAAGCAGTAGTTTTTTGTTAATTGATATGCACGCTGATACATTGATTCACTAATTAAGCTGGTGTGTGACAATACTTAAGCATCATACGCTGTTTCATTTTTGCAGATTATTTCCCTGATGAAGGGCGTTCTGCCCGAAATGCATAGGGATTTGGGGATATTGTGAAGATGTTTTGATGATGAATAACACCATCCTGACGGATTACTTTCCTTATCAAGTCATTTGAAGTGAATGAATAAAATTCCACTTCGACAATCCCAATCCTGAAACATTGAATGTATATATTGTTTTATGGTTTATACGAATAACTCACTGCATTGTGAGCATATACGCTGTGCCCAGGGGGCCGTCGTTGAAACCAGCACCACCGCTTCTTGCAGTTACCAAGAGATCCCAGTCATGAAGTGATACCCCAGGAGCATTCCACAACTTTACAGATCAGTTTGAAATATTTGGCGTGCGTGTCCAATCTTTTTTGATCATTTATTATTCAAGTTACTCCACCCATGATCTCATCTCTAGTCTGGTGGGCACAACCTTGTCATCTGTAGCAAGGCTTACCATTCCTGCCACAAGCCTCCCCTGTGGTGATAACAAAGGATGTCTCATTGGACAGCTGGGGAGATTTCCTTCAAGAGCTCCAGGTCAACAGAAAATGGCCATTATCTCACCAGAACCGTCACATCAACCTCTTCCAGCTAAGAGCAGTGTTCCTGGCTCTGCAAGCCTTCCTGCCCAGAATTCTGAATGCTTTGGTGCTTGTCAGAACAGACAATAATACAACAATGCACTACCTAAATAAACAAGGAGGCACATGATCTCTCCTACCTCAGGAAGCTCAACTTATCTGGAACTGGGCAATACAGCACAAGGTATCTCAGCGGAGTATGTACCAGGAAAACAAAACACCATAGTGGACCTTTTAAGCAGGCTAACAACAACCTCCCACGAGTGGGAACTAAATCAACGCACTCTCAGCAATATCTTCTCCCGGTGGGGTAAGCCAAACACAGACCTTTTCGCAACTCCCAACAATACCAAAGGCTGATACTTTGCAAGTTGGTATGCCCCTCAGGGATCATGGGGTAATGCCTTTTCAATTGCATGGTCCAGCATATTTGCCTATGACTTTCCTCCCATTCCTCTCCTACCAAGGGTGTTAAAGTAGATGAAGGTAGAGCCCTACAAAATCATACTAATAGCCACAGCTTGGCCTCGCCAGTACTGCTACACGGAGCTTCTCCTCCTCTCAGCGCAACCTCCGATACACCTCAAACCGCTTCCATCTCTGCTGACAATGAGCCAGGGACAAGTACAAAATCCAGATCTCAGTTCTCTGAGATTGTCCGCCTGGCTCCTGAGTCCCAAAAATGTAAACATTTAAAGATTCTACAGGAATTCAGAGAGGTTCTGGCTAGGGCAAGAGCAGATAGTACTAATAAAACATACTGCTTGAAGAGGAAAAGGGTCTGCATTTGGTGCAGATCGGCTAAAGTGCACCCTGTCTCATCATCCCCAGAAGAAATGTTGCCTCATTTCTTGCACCTGGCATGTACAGGTATGACTCACGCTTCCATTAAAGTGCATTTAGCGCCTTTTCCCATTTCCGGAGGTCATCCAATGTTCCAGCTTTGTGGTCTAGCAGGCTGGTTAAACAATTCCTTAGGGATTAGTCAGATCTTTTCCGCCAGTGATAGCTCCTCCTTTTACGTGGCAACTCAACACGGTGTTTGCACAGTTGATGAAACATTCATTTGAGCCTATCCATAGAGAAGATACAAAGTTCCTGTCCAGAAGGGTCGCTCTCCTCCTAACTCTCACATCAGCAAGGAGAATTAGTGAACTCCAGGCTTTCACTATCCAGGAGCCATTCCTACAATTTAGATTGAACGTTATTCTGCGCACTAATAATACGTTTATCACTAAAGTTCCCTCGGACTTCCATCTAAATGAGCCAATCGTGCTGAAATCGCTCTTTCCAGATCCCCAAACATCAACTGAACGTGCTTTGCACTCCTTATATGTCAAAAGGTGCATACAATTTTATTTGGACAGCACCAAATGCTTTCAGGAACTAAGATAAGTAGTACACTTTTAACACAATAGCTAAATTCAAACAGGTATATTAGCCATGATCTGTTATTCTTATATAACTTGTGTATAAGATGCATTTTTTTCTTTGTATTTATATTCTCAGATTAGGGAGCCCAAAAAAGCTTTTATGATATTAAATGGATTGATCTTATCGACAAACCGGTTTTTACTTTTATGTAATTGTCATAAGGACTTTTTTATGTTTGTGTGTTTTATTGAATAACCTTCTGAAATAAACATTATGAATTGAAATACTTTTGTAAATGCAATCAACTGTCGCTTACAGTGCACAGAGAAAGGGTTTCCCTCTCACGAAGCCAAGCATTTCTAGGTGGATATCCAATGCAATTCTTTTCTGTGATCAGCAAGCGGGCCACCCATTTGCTTTAAAAATCTGTGCTCATTCCACAAGCACCATGTCTACGTCTATTACACTGTTTGCCGGTGTGCCTCTTCCAGGGATCTACTGCAGCAACCTGCAGGTTGGCCCACACGTTCACAAAGCATTAATGCTTGGACTCTCAGGTCATGGAAGATGCTGCAGCAGGACAAGCAGTTTTAAGACCTCTTTTTCAACAATAAAGGTGAGCCATTTCTTTCTTCCCACCATCTATTTTATGACGCACATTTTCTCTGATATATATATATATATATATATATATATATATATATATATATATATATATATATATATATATATATATATATATATATATATATATATATATTCACTGAAAAAACCATAGGTTTTACACCAGTTATAGTTAGCTGGAAATGTTACTCGCATAAAACCATTGAAATTCCCACGTTCTAGTTAGTTGGACTCACTATAACTTGCGCGTGCAATGCACTGCTGATGTCACATATTACATCACTCATGACATGGTCAGTGACATCACTCATGACATCACTGATGACACCATCCAGTAAATGCGTGTCTTTCTGAAAAATAAATATGTGTTATATAAGTATATGTAAAAGTTGATGGAAGAATAAATGTTTAAATAAGTGTTTACATAGATTTAAAAAAAAATTTAATTGGTTAACTGGTTTATTAAGTGTATCTTAGTGAATACATATATTAGAGAGTAATGTTTAAATATTTACATATATGTATTAGTGTTTCACTTTGTGTATAAGTGGCTGCATGGGTTGGTGAGTAGCTACATGTGTATGTATATGGGTTATTAGATGTTTTTCTTATTATCAGTATGAGTGTTTGTATGGTTTAGTGGGGGTATTACTTAGCACATAGATGCATGAATGACTGACTCTCTCTTTGTATGTGTTTTGAAGACAGCATATGTGCAGGACTGTATGGGTGGATGAGTGTGTATACGTGTGTGTTAGTGAGTGAATGACTGTCTCACTAGTGTATTTATCAGTAACTACATATGTTTTAATGTAGTATATGTGAATATTGATGTATATGAGTGAGTATATGTGAGAGTGAGGGATTGTAAGAGTTCCTGTTTAAATAAGTATGTGTTTCTATAAGTGATTGTTTAAGAGAGTAAGTATGTGTAAGTTTCCTTAGAAGTAAGGTGGTAGTGTGTGTATAGCTGTATATGCAAATAAATGGATGTTCTTTACTTTATTTGCATGTGTGAGTATGTGTGAGAATATCTTTTGGATGACTGTCGGTGTGTAACAGGATGTATAGGTGTATCACTACATATGATGAGTGAGTATATGTATGAGTGACTATATAGAACTGTTGGTGAATGAGTGGATGTGTATTTAGATGGTGGAATTATTGAATTGGTTGTTGTAACTGGTATGGGTATCTCCATTTTTTTGAAAATTTTAGTTTCTGTTTTTGAATATGTGTTTCAAGGGTTACATTACAGTGAAAGGAGGTCTGTCACTCTGTCACAAGGATGGTGTCATCAGTGATGTCATGAGTGATGTCACTGACCATGTCATGAGTGATGTAATATGTGACGTCATCAGCAGTGCATTGCACGCGCAAGTTATAGGGAGTCCAACTAACTATAACGTGGGAATTTCAATGGTTTTATGCGAGTAAAATCTCCAGCTAACTATAACTGGTGTAAAATCTATGGTTTTTTCAGTGAATTTAATAGGTTTTTTAAATGCTAATTCCTAACTGTAACTAGTGTGAAACCTATGGTTTTTTCAGTCAATTTCATAGGTTTTTTAAATGCTAATTCCTAACTATAACTGGTGTGAAACCTATGGTTTTTTCAGTGAATTTCATAGGTTTTGTAAATGCTAATTCCTAACTATATATAGGGCCTCAAACCTAAGTTTTTTTCAGTGAATTTCATATGTTTTTTAATAGCTAATTTCTATAGCTATGAAATATAATATTTTTTATAATAAATCCTATATTGTATATTTATGTAATACTTTTTTTATGTATATTTTTCCCCTTTTTTTTGCTTGGTGCGCGTACCGGTGAGCGCACGGGTAAGCGCAGTGTCATGGCGCGCCCCGGTGCGCGTACCGGTGAGCGTCCCGTTAGCGCTATTGCCACGAACGAAAACAACATTGTGACGTATCGCATAGCCGCGTGATGCGTCTTATCACGCACGGCATAAGCGCACCCGGAAGCGCCCGAGCATATACGATCGCGCAACCTAAGCGCCCCGGAAGCGCCTACGTTCGCGCCGCGTACACGCCCCCGGAAGCGCTCCGGAGCGCGGAGCGTAAGCGCGTCAAGCCATGTGACTTCAAAATAACACTTTCCATTGGTTCAGAACATTTTTTTTTCCAAATATTGACAAACCCACCCATTTCTCTCACTATTGCTTTGTACTTGGAGAGAGCAAGAGGTGTTCTGTGCATTATCTGCTTCTCCAAGTTTCCTGATCTACAGCAATGGCTGCAAGGGAGTCATCCAGCAGTGATTCTGATGGTTTTTTGCCTGAGGACCCTCCTCACCACAAAACAAAGGACCACTTCATTTGGAAATTTTTTGACATCCCTGAAGGAAAAAAAAAGGTTAATGCTGCTAAGGTAACCTGCAAAATATGTGGCTCTATTTTATCCAGAGGCAATCCTAATAGGAAATATAGCTTTGGAAATGCCACTTTAATTAGGCATGTCCAGAGATTACATCCAAATAACTATGCCAGGGAGAGTGTCAGGGACCTGGCACGGAATTTACCAAGAGATGGGGGCAGCACCTCCACTAGTGGAGCAACACCTTCAGGAACACCACGTGGAAGAATGTTCCCTAACGTGCAGCCGGTCTTTGCAGGCATAACATTTATATGCGTGGACTGTGATGAACTGCTCTGTTATGGGGAGCAGAGCGTTTAACTCATTGCTATGAAGAGACAGGAACACCACTGCCCTCCCCGTCCCTAATTTTTCAAAATGTTTTGCTCCTGTTGAGCAGTTTTGGAATCCCTGTTTTTTTTTTCCCCTGAAAAAAATCCCCCAAAAATATAAAATCGTTATAAAAAAGTATAAAAAAATATTTTTAAAAAAAAAGTTCTTTTCAGAACTACCTCCAATTCTCAAAAAAGAGCTGTATTTTCACTCTAATTTTTTACAGTTGTTCCCCGTGGTGCGCTCAGGGTACGCGTACCGGGGAGCGCACCTGTGAGTGCACCCAGCGATTACCCCGCGATTTTTTTTTTTTAAAAACAATGTTTTTTTGCCCTTAAGAATCCTTCTAGGCCCACCTCAGAAAAACCTAGTGGGTCAGGGGGTGTCTACTCTGCCCCCTTTTGATCATTTCCCCCTTTGTTTTTGCCACCTCTTGTGTCTCGATCCTACCGAGACACAAGATGGCGGCCGCTCCGGACTGTTTGGAATGTTGACCGACACCCTAGAGCCAATCAGCTTTCCGCTCTTGAACTCGCGTAGCGCGCTGGTACGCGCCCTGGTGCGCGTACCGGGGCGCGCATATAGATATATATATATTTTTTAACCTAAATTACTTAAAATCCACTGGAGCACATATCTTGAGACATAGCAAAGGCACATCGGGCTACCAGTCCCTACAATTTTGCCAAGTTTGGTGGAAATCCATTCAGCCGTTCAGGCTAAAAGTGAGTCCAACCGCCCTATGGAAATTAACATGGAGAAAACACGTTTTGGGACCCCCCTTTTATCACAGCCCCCGCTTCACGAATCCCCCCAAACTTTCAGGGAAGGAGCAGAGCGGAGCAGGCCATCTTCTTTGAGAAATTTGCGAAGATTCGTCCACCAGCGCCAAAGTTATTCCCAATAGAATGTTGCGGATTTCCTATGGAAAACAATCCTAACTATAACTACCTACTGGCGATCGCCAGTAGGTAATATATACATGTATTGGTATTCTATCTGCACATGTAATATGATCTATCATCAAAATGTGCTTATTACTGCTCTCTACTATGATTAAAGCATGTGAATCTATGAAAGTTCCAATACTGGAGTAAGAATCTAAGTTACTTCCCTGTAACTGTAGTTCTCCAGTATTGTAATCTTTCATAGATGCACATGTGACCCACCCGCCTCCTCTGGAGAAGCTCAACAAATATTTATCTCGGATATTTTTATCTTACACACTAGTGCATGGAAAATCTGAGGGACTGGAGCTTCTCTTAGGAAGGTTCTACAGAGTTGTGTCATATGATTGGTTGTTTTCTAAGTTTGGTCCTTTTTTAAATAAGGATTATGATAGGTTACTAAATAAGGAGGCTTTAGGCCTCTATGTTCTATGTCTGTAAGGACATTACTTATTTAAAGGTACCGAGGACTCCCATCTCGACGACTGGGAATGATTCAAGCATGTGAATCTATGAAAGATTCCAGTACTGGAGAGCTACAGTTACAGGTAGGTAACTTACTTTCCTTTGTGTATTTTTTCCCTTTAAAATACACTGTTCCATTCACTATTATGCTCAAATTCTAAATGTATACTGTCTGTGTGCATTCCTGCCATAGGATTTGTTACAAATGCAATGTACACTCTAAAGCAAAGAGATCGGCTGGTTCAGCCAATCTTCAGTGAAAGTGGCATCCTGCTTACCTATTAACTGGATAGATTGGATAGTTATGGTGTTAGGCCAATATGTCACCTGTGATTGTCACATCACTTAGCACACTAAAGTAGCCAACGTCCACCACGGAATGTTGTGGTCCAGACACCACAGCTGTTTGGGTTTATGCCTGGAACAATATGTGTGGCACATGCCCAGTACTCCTTGGTAAATGTGTTTGGGAAATCTGTTGACCTATATTTTTAGCATCACAAGTCCAGCTTGAGTAGGTCAAACACGTGTGATTAATCCCAAGTGCCACTATATATATAGCAATTCAATTGTAGTACTCTGCACCAGAGAGGGGTTCCTTGAGCTGTGCATGTGGGTAGTCATTCATTCCAGATAGTAATATGTGCATTTACTGGCAGATGCACCTTGCAAACCTGCAAAATATTAGTGTGTACTACCTTCAAAGGAGTGATATTGCATGTAGTTAGACCTTGACATCTTATCTTTACTTCAATTTTGTATGTGTCCTGTGTATAGCAGCACACATAGATGGAGCACTAGGACTCAAAGCATGTTTGGGTTATCAGTAAGACGCACCATCACGTTCACATCCATTCCTGCCTACATCAGTTGCAACCTGGCTAGTGTGCCAGCAATGGGATTAGCTACTTTACTAATCTTGCTATGTGTTTGCAAACATTACTGTGACATAGGAAAACTATTTGTTCTGCACTTTGTGGCCATGCCCTTTATATGCCCCTCTGTTTACACTCACAGGACACCATTGCAGTGAAAGATGCTTAAATAGTCCGTTGTACTTATGATGTTCAATTAACAAGATGCTGCCATTCACACATGATCTGTACCTTACACTTGTCAATGTTAGTAGCAGTACATAGACTCCGAGGGCAGGCCTTTATGTGTGCCTCATGGTTCAAGGATACTGCATTCCATGACTCAGGCATATGTATTGCCATACACTCAACTTACATTTCATCTTTGGCTGGGTACTATATTTGTGACCTGCTCAACTATGCACTTGTACACGCAAGCCAGAGTCTAAGTCTATCCATCTAGTGATGTACAATGAGTTGTGTGTATGCACATGCATTTATGTCTTTTGATCCAAGTGAAATCACACTCTTGACATCTCAGTATCTTTCATGTGTTCAGATATTTGCTTATAACCTATCCAATTTCATTCTGCTCTGGCCATTTACGCACAGTACAATGTCATCTGATCATGTTGTGTTTTTACAGCCCTTTGTCCCTCATTGCATTGCTGTGCAATGCATAGTAAATGTTTCTTTTTTTTTTATTTTTTTAAAACCTTTATTGGAGCAAGCATAGAAAAGTACAAGAATGGGCCTACAACCGCACGGGCTGGCCGCTAATAACAAGGCACAATACATGAAATAGAAATGTACACCCGTGGTCAGGTACAGCTCGAGCACAAAGCATTACTCTACATATATCACAGAGCAACTTGAATTTTTTATTTTACAAAAGAAAAACAAACACTAAAAGGCGAATGCACGATAATTAAGGTCAGCCCAAAGAACGGAGGGGACGGTCCACGATCAGGAGAACACGCCCGGAGGCTCCAATCAAGTCGGGAGGGGGGGAGGAGAGCAGCGGGGAGAACCGGAAATATAGAAAAAAACCCGTATGGGAAGGTTCCGGGAACGCACGTCTAGGGAGATAGGACAATCTCAGCAGTGCCTACAAGGGGAGGGGTGCAAATATCCCCACGATAATCATTCCACTGGCCCCAAACCTTCGTCCACGCCCTGGGTCTGCCCCTGGCCACATAAACCGTCTTCTCACGAAACATGGACCAGTCCATGTTGTCTTCCCACTTCGAGACCTCAGGGGGCCTGGAAGCGCCCCAGAGTTGCGCAACATCCCGCTTCGCAATCATGTATCCCAGGGTAGCCCATCTGGTCTGGGCCACAGAGTAGTCAGTGGGCTCCCACACATTCAACAGACATCGTCGCGGCTCCGGCCGCAGGGCAACACCAGTCACAGCAGTCATCACCTCAAGCACAGCAGTCCAGTAAGCCGCTACAACCGGGCACTCCCAAAGGATATGTAAAAAGGTCGCACTCAAACCACAACCACGCTTACATAGCCCATCCGAAGAAAAGCCCATCGTCACCAGACGCGGACCTGTGACATAAACTCGATGAAGAATCTTAAGTTGAACCAAACGGAGACGGGCTGGAATGGCCACCTCCTTGGGAGAAGAGAGTGCCGACTGCCAATCCTCGTCGTCCAGTTCCAACCCATCGCCAACCCAAGCCTCCCGAAGTCGGACCAATAAGTCCGTCCGATTATTGATCAATTTTTTGTAAATCAGAGAAATAGTACTATCGGGAAGATGCCCATCAAGGACACGGTCCTCGAGGGGGGAAGATTCAGGCAGGGCCTCATCAGGAACCAAAACTGAGGTGAGGGCGTGCCGAACCTGCAGGTAGCGAAAAAATTCCCTACCACTCAAACCATATTCCGCCTGGAGGGCCTGGAACGACTTCACACAACCGTTCGAGCACACATCACCCACCTTACAAATCCCAATCATATCCCAGCGGTCGAAACCCTTGGTAGACCAAAGTCCGCCCAAACGTTCCGAGGCATAAAGCGGCGTCGCCAACGTCAAGCGATCCTCCCACCCCAAACTCACATTCGCAGCTCGCCATACAGTTACTGCGATCTTGGATGGGCCCACAAGATGGCGCCCGGCCGATCGAGAATAAAGTGCTCTAGTAAAGTCCCCACCCGGGAGCTGGAATCTGTCCATCTCGAATGCAGGATTACGACCCGGGGAAAACATCACGTGATTAATGGCAGACAACTGGGAAGCCCAGTAATATCGCTTGATATCGGGGAGCGCCATGCCCCCGTCATACCAAGGGATGGTGAGCTTTGCGAGCGCGATACGCGGACGCCCATCCCATATCAATTGCCGTTGAAGACTCTCAATCTCTTGGAAATAGGTCTTAAGAATAGCGTCATAGGAGTTTTGGAGCGCGTAAAGGAATCGCGGCAAGGACATCATTTTAAACAGAGCCGCCCTGCCCAGAGGAGACAAAGGAAGCTTACGCCAACGGGCCACATCCAGGCGCAATCTAAGCAACGGTGGGAGGAGATTACGCTTAAAGCGGAGCGTCGGGTCCAACGTAATAAAAATCCCTAAATACTTGAAACCCGAGTGTACCACCTGAATAGGAAGACTGCTCGGCAAGGGGGGCAAAACCCCCGAAAGAACATATACACAGGACTTGGTCCAGTTAATAACAAGGCCCGAATTGGCTCCAAAGGAAGCAAGAACGTCAAACAGAACAGACAGAGATTTACGCGGGGAGGTGAGATATAAAAGGATATCGTCCGCGTAAAGCGAAACGCGGTCCTCAAAGTCCGGAGACCAGCGGATCCCCTTGAGGGAAGGTTCCCACCGAAGCCAAGCAGCCAATGGTTCCATGGCGAGCGCAAACAGTAACGGAGACAAGGGGCATCCCTGACGGGTACCCCTACCAAGGGTGAAAGGAGCCGAGACCCTACCATTCACCACTACTTGCGCCAGAGGTTCCGCGTACAGTAACTGGACCCAACCAATAAACTCAGGCCCAAAACCAAATTTCTCAAGAGCCGCCCAAAGATAAGGCCACTCCACCGTGTCGAAGGCCATGGAAGCATCCAACGATGCCAAAATGGCCGGCTCCGTCAGAAGCCCCGCCCCCGCGACCGCGCCGTGAAGACGACGCAGGTTCAGAGCCGTGTTGCGATGCGGGATAAATCCAGATTGATCCGGATGGACCAAGTCACTAATGACCGTCAAGAGACGGGATGCCAGGAGTTTCGCCAATACCTTGGGTTCAACATTTAGCAGGGATATGGGCCTATAGGAGGAACAAAGATCACGTGGTTTACCCTCCTTGGGGATGACAACTATTGTGGCCAGTCTCTGATCATAAGGGAGAATACCCCGTTCCCGGGACTCCAGAAACATGGCGCGAAGATACGGAGCCACCCTATCGGGACGCAACTTGTACAATTCGATTGGCAACCCGTTCGGGCCCAATGCTTTGCCCGAACGGAGGGAACGGATGGCAGTAGCTATCTCATCAACCGTAAAGGGGGAGTCCAACGCCACACGGTCTAAATCGGAAACAATGGGCAGGGCTATATCACGCAACAAAAGGCGAGAGTCAACCACATCCCTCACAGACACAGGGGTATACACCACACGGAAGTAATCGGCAAACCGGTCAACTATTCCAATCGGGTCCGTTACACTCACACCACTCGCAGACTGAATCACGGGTACCACACGATTAGCTCTCTCCTTCTTATCCAGCC
The DNA here is from genome assembly GCF_964261635.1 of Lissotriton helveticus. Lineage (NCBI taxonomy): Eukaryota > Metazoa > Chordata > Amphibia > Caudata > Salamandridae > Lissotriton > Lissotriton helveticus. Next base: position 682,930,245 of record NC_136063.1, read on the forward strand.
ATGCCAGCAATTTACCCGCTTTGTCACCCACATCATACAAACGACCCTGTTGCTCCCGAAACATCACTTTGGCGGCATCTGTGACCATGGACTTATAAGCAAATTGTTTCAGACCCAGGGCATGGAGCTTCTCAGGTGTGACACCAGATTCCAAACCCTCCTCCAATGCAGAAATCTCCCCCTCAAGATCAACCACCTCTCTATTTCTCGCTCTCTTAGCCTCAACAATAAGGGAGAGGGCCTGCCCACGAATCACGGTCTTAAAGGCCTCCCATAGGGACACAGCAGAGGAAACCGACCCCTCGTTATCCAGAAAATACGAGTCCAAGGACTTAAGCAAAAGGGTGCGGGTCTCGGGGGAGGTGAGGTACCACGGATTAATGGGGGCCACCCGGCCCACTGCCTCCACCCCAACCTCAAAACGAAGCCAGAGCGGAGAGTGGTCAGAGATACCCCTGGGCAGGTGCACAATCTCACGCACCGCTGGGGACTGAGCCGCAGGCATCAGGAAATAATCCAGCCGAGACAGACTCCCATGGGCCCCAGAGTGAAAGGTGTACTGAAGCTGCGTAGGATGCAAAAGCCTCCAGCAATCCACCAGGCCAAAGGTATCCAAAAATCCACCCAACCACTGCTGAGCCGCAGGGGTATCCCTAGGGGGGTGGCGATCGTGGAGACCGGAGACTACCGAATTAAAATCACCAGCCAGAAAGAGAGTACTATCAGGGAGGTCCAACAAGACACGGCCCAAATCTGAAAAGGTAGAAGTCTGCAAGCCGGGGGGCACATAAACAGTTAATAAGGAGAGGGCACGGCCTTCATATCGACCCACAAGAACAGCATACCGCCCCCGGTCATCCTGAATAACATCATCAATAGCCAGGGGGAGGGAAGCCCGGACAAGGATACCCACACCCCTGGAACCCGAGGTAAACCCCGAATGCGCTACGAGGCGATAGCCCCACCTATTCATTGCATGACAAACATTGCCTATCAAATGAGTCTCCTGCAGGAAAACAATGTCAGGAGATAAACGTCGTATACATTTCAACACCACACTTCGTTTGATACGATCTCCCAGACCATTAACGTTCCACGAAACAAATCTCAACCCGCTACCCCCCATCCCACCCGAAAAAGCCCAAACCCCCCATCAATGAGCATGACCATAAAAAGCAGTCCAGATACAGAATAAAGTCGCCTTGAACACAGAAAACACAAACAACGAACTTCCCAACCACCCACCCCCCAGGTAACAAGAAAACACCCCCCACCCTGCACCCCTGCAAAAAGCTAAAAAGCCACCCCAACCTGCAGTGTGCCTGTCGCCCAAGAACCCCTATTCTACACAAAGACCCCGGAGGAGGAAAGGCTCTGACCCACCCGCCCCCCGATCAAACCAATGACGAGCAAAAGATCATACATCAAAACACATGTGAGGTAGAGGAACATAGGCTTACATCCCTGGAGAAGTTATACAAAACAAGGCATCAGTCAAAGATGAAATGTTCAGCTCTCTACGCCACCTTCAGCACCGCCCGGGTGGGCTTCGGACTCAGTCTCAGGAGGTCGATGAGGCAGGGAGTCTAGCCAGTCATTCACAGCATCTGGCCGATCAAAGAAGAAAGTTCGATCATTTTACTCCACCCGCAGCCTGGTCGGAAAGAGCATTGCGTAACGCATCCCCATGTCCCTAAGACGCTTCTTGGCACCACGAAATCCCATACGCTGCTTCTGGACCTGTTGGGAAAAGTCCGGATAAAAGTTCACCGTGGCATTCTCAAAGGCCACCGGGCCCTTCACCCGCGAGGCCTGCAGGATAGCGTCCCGATCTCTATAGTGGAAAAGCTTTGCAACAATAGGTCTCGGCGGGGCGCCTGGCTTGCCCTGGCCCCCCGGAACACGATGTGCGCGCTCCACTGCGAAAAATTTACTAAGGCCAGACGGAGAAAGGTGGTTCTGGATGAGGTCTTCAACCAGGAGATCAACCGAGTGGGGTTCTGGATTCTCCGGCACACCAACCACGCGAACATTACAGCGACGTGCCCTGTTCTCAAAATCCTCCAAGCGCCGGGTCATGAAATCGTTCACCCTACGGAGATTGCCAATCTCCGTCTGAATATCAGAGACGTCCGTCGTGAGGCTGGATGATTTGATATCCAACGACTTGACCTTTTCGTTCGTCTTGGAGAGATCGGCTCGAATCAAATTCACCTCAATTGCCACAGTGTCAAGTTTGTGGGCCAAGGTTTCGTACTGTTGGCCTATGGATTCCCTCATGCCAGAAATGGCGCCCATGATGTCCTGCAAGGAGGGCTCCGCCGACGCATCCACTACTTGGTCGGACGCAATGGGACCGGGCAGGGCAGCTCCGGGGGACCCTTTAGAGTGGGTATAACGATCCATAACATTAGATTGAACCGGACCCCCGCGCAGAGGTGTCTTCGTCTTGCGCGTCTCTCGGTCCCCTCCGCCCGCCATTTTGAAGATGCGTCACGAGTAAAGTCACCAGGGTCGACGGACCGGGCACCAGAAATGGAGGCCCCGGGACCAAAGGACTACAAGAGGGGTATCACCAGGATAGAGGCAGCCCACTCCAGGAACAGTGCAGCCAAGGGCCAGACAACCTACTCGTGTCCCGGCCGCAGCTCTGGCCCGACCCTCTCACCAGTGTCCCAGTCTGAGGCAGAAACGAAACCGAAACTTAAGAAGGGGACCCACAAGACCAATCCCCCTGCCGTTGTTGTTCAACTCCAAGACGGCCACCGAACCTCACCCAGTCCCGGGCGCACTACGAGGGTGGAGCCCAAAAGTTCAATTGAACATAATTCAGGCACCCGATGTCCAAATCAGTTTCTGAAAGGTCCAGGTAGATCAGCCCAACGTCCTCTATATGAATCCTCGCAAAAAATCAGGATTAAAGCAGGATATTAAGCCGGGAGCGGCGGGGGTCCGGGGAGCGCTGTGCTCACGCGGCCATCTCGGATGCCCGCCAAGCTCCTCCTCCCGTAAATGTTTCTTTTATCCACTGTAGCATGATGTGATTGATGTGACCTTGTAGCCAGGAAATAGTTCACAGGCTTTTTGTGATAAGCTACACATGCATGTAACTGCTTTTACACGTTTGCATGACTGTACGCCGTTGTCCATGACAACTGTCACTCATGTTCTCTGTTGGTATCTGCAACAACATGAGTTCCAGCAAAATGCCGTAATTCTGCATGGGAACACATTGGTGAAACCCACTGCTAAGTGAGGTTATTCTCAGGTATGGTATTTTGTGTTCCTAACCACTGAGTACCATCTGTTGTATCTTTTGGGTCACCGCCGACCTCCAAGAATCCAGACGAACTTGCAGACGTCTCGAGAAGAACTGGAGAAACAGCAAATCCTTGGAAGACCGCACCACCTACAAGAACACCATGACAGAATACCACCAACGGATCAGATCCACCAAGAGGACCTTCATCCAAAAAAAGATCCGCACCAACTCCAGCAACTAAAAGGAACTCTTCAGCATCATCCAGGAATTCACTAAACCCCCCAGCGAAACCACGGACATGACCCCCTCCCAGGACCTCTGCAACAATATGGCTCCTACTTCCTTCTGAAAATCAAGAGCCTGTACGACAACTTCAACGACCAGACACCTTACTCCGAAATCACTTCCTCCTCCAGCAATGCCAGCCAGCCCACCATCTCCTCCTGGACCTCAGTCACCACCAAAGACACTGCATCAACCATGAAAGGCATCAACTCAGGGGCCCCTATTGACACTTGCCCCCAGCACAGCTTCCACAGAGCCGCCGCTGCCATTGCACTAGAACTACGATGCACCATCAACACCACCTTCAAAACCAGCTCTTTCCCTGACTACTGGAAACGTGCAGAAGTCATACCCCTACTCAAGAAGCCCTCAGCAGATCCTACAGACCTCAAGGACTACCGACCCATATTCCTCCTCCCCTTCACGGCAAAGTGAGAAGACTGTCGGCGCCCAAATAATGAAATTCATGGCAGAGAAGTTCAAACTCGACCCCTCCCAATCCGGATTTCGTAGCAACCACAGCACTGAGACCGCTCTACTCACCGCTGCAGATGACATCCGCACCCTCCTCGACCAAGGACACACCACGGCCCTGATCCTACTCGACCTCTCTTCCGCCTTCGACACGGTCTCCCACTGCACACACACCACCAGACTACACAAAGCCAGCATACAGGGAACCACCCTTGACTGGCTCCACTCCTTCCTCACCGGCAGAACCCAAAGAATCAGACTTCCACCCTTCCTCTCTGAACACATAGAGATCAACTGCGAAGTCCCCCAAGGATCATCACTCAGCTCCACGCTCTTCAACATCTACATGGCCCCCCATGCCGCCATTGTCAGACATCATGGACTCAGCATAGTATTCTACACCGACGAAACCCAGCTCATCGTCTCCCTCACCAAGGACCCCATCACCACCAGACTCATCTCCTAGGAAGGAATGAAGGACGTTACATCCTGGATGAGCAGCAGCTGCTTGAAGCTCAACTCGGTGAAGACAGAGGTCCTCGTCCTCGAACCCTCCCCTCTGCATGGGATGACACCTGGCGGCCCACTGCCCTCAGCAGCACCCCTCCCCAACGGACCACACCAGGATCCTCTGCATCGTACTTGACTCCTCCCTCTCCATGAGCAGACAGGTCAACGCCGGATGTATGTCAGTACAACGCGGTTGTTTTCAACGCGGTACTTTACATCGCAGATTTTACAACGCAAGTCGTTACAACGACTTGCATTGGAGGGTGCGGATTTCGGAATCTTATAATTTTATATTCCAACACCAGTCCAAGTAACAGTAGGGAAGGTGTTGAATATAAAATTACAAGATTCCTTATCCCACAGCGCCATCCAGCGCAAGTCGTAGTAACGACTTGCGTTGTAAAAGACGCGTCGTAACTGCACTGCGGGGTAACATCCGTGTTGTAAAAGATGTTCCCCGTCAACGCCATCGCCTCCACCTGCTTCACCCTCCGTATCCTCCGAAAGTCCTTCAAATGGTCCCCCCCTGAATCAAGGAAGACTGTCACCCACGCACTACTAACCAGCAGACTGGACTACGAAAACACCCTCTATGCCGGGATTAACAAGTCTCTGCGCTGCAATCTCCAGACCATACAGGAAACCGCAGCCAGACATGTCCTTGGCATCCCTCGACACGAACACATCACCCAACACCTGCGAAACCGCCACTGGCTCCCCGTTGAGAATAGAGTAACTTTCAAGATGCTCACCCACGCCTACAAATGCCTCCTCAACTTAGGACCCCAATATCTTAACGAAGGAATCTCCTTCCACGTATCCAAGAGAAACCTCCGATCCGCTGATCTCTCCCTCACCAAACCCCTGTGCATCCCCAGAGCTAGAACGGGTGGAAAACCTTCTCCTACATCACAGCCGAAACCTAGAAAAAGCTGGCGATCGACATCAGACACGCCCCCACCCTGCACATCTTCAGGAAGACCCTCAAGGCCTGACTCTTCAATTGACCAGAGCTGCTTCCCCCCATTGCCTTGAGACCCTTACAGGTGAGTAGCTTGCTTATAATCCCCTGATTTATTGACTTTGCTGTTGCACAACACAGCAAGACTTCTAGCTGTGCAGTTTTTCACTGCTCACGTGCAAGGGGAGAGTAAAGATCAATTTGGATTTTGAAATGTGGCCTCTCTAGCATGTCCCTTTAATGCAGCGTACTGCTTCACATAGCTGTTCTGTATAAGTGAAAATGATAGATGTGAGGCATGGCACAATATTGGTCAACAGATCTGATGACAATAGTTTAATTTTGAGGCCTACTTCTAGTTGACGAGTTGTGGGTGAGTAAATGTTGATTGGGTCTGTGACCTACACAAATAATAAACAATGGGGAAACCCAAAAGCCACTGGACCTGGGTCATATACAGTACAAAACGAAGTGGTCACAGTGGAGATACATTAATCATTAGAAACAACATCACCTAAAGTAATTCCATTATCCAATTAAATTATACTTAAATTATTCACATCCGCATTTTGATTTGCAAAGGATAGACAACAGCATTTGATTGACTGTGTTGATGTAAATATTGCACATTGTCCTTCCCTTTCTTATAACCTTCACCTGAGCACTTCTTCGAGCACTCATTTCCTTTCTCTTTGGATCACCTTAGTATAAATATGCAGATACTTTGCAAATCAAAATGCGGATGTGAATATATTTAACTATAATTAAATTGGATAATTGAATTACTTAAGGTGAATTGTTTGTAATGATTAATGTATCTCCACTGTGACTACTTTGTTTTGTACTGTACTACAAAAGTAGCCACGATACATTGGTTTTATTTAATCTTTGTGTATGACTCTAAATTGTAGGGGTTTGTCTACTTCTATACCTTGATTCTTTTTCTCATTGCTGTGGCACATGAATGCTGAGATTGGTATCCTGAGTACAATGTGGTGCCTTGCCCAGGTTGGATTTTATTCTGTGTTGATGAATAATGTATGGCATGTTTGGTAGCATTGTATTTGACTTTGTGAGTTTCACATTGCTGGATTCTTATGCTTTTCATCTTGGTTACTTACTACACAGAACAGGTGAGCCATCACATTGGTTACATCAGTCAATGTGGGTGTCTGTCTGTGTATGTATTTCTGAGATGCGTGTGTTTTGGACTGCTGATATCACAATTCTATACTGTATTGACATTTACACATGTCTGGAGCGCACACTGATAAGTCATGCCACACATGGCCTTTCCACATACTTCTTCCTGTGTTGCTCCTGAAACTTTGACCAATATACATGTATACTGCCCTGTGTACCACACTTGCTGATTTCCACAGCACTTGTTCTCACACCACTAACCTTGTAGAACTTTGACTGATACCAAGAGTTGTTCGGCTATTGAGGACACACTCACCCCAGACTGTTCTATTGGGTTGCCTTTGTACTCATAATTAGCTTTGCTGCCATGCCACATTATTTCATTCATGTTACCCATTGCAGTTTGTGTATTTCCATCCATCCGCACAGATTGAAATGACACTTTGCTACACACTGACGTTCTGTCCCTACCGCCATTGACAGATTAGTGAGTTCATATCAATGTGGCACATCATTGTGTACATATTATAGTGCATTGCTTCCACTATATGTGCACAACACAGGGGCCCAGATATTTGGCATAGTGGCACTGCGAAGTAAGTCACCTGTCTGCAATGTGTCACTGAGAAAGGACAGTAGTGCACAGTATTTAGGCCACACAACTCATTCCTGACCTTTCACCCTACACTGGCACACAATGTGTGCCTAGTACAAAGACAGACACACTTGCACCATGGTATTCGGTGCTTGCATTGCATGCAGAATTGTCTTTGTGCAGTAAGGGGCACCTTCCTGCACAAGATGAACCCTCGAAGGCCTGATAGTCTATGTATGTGTACCACAGATTGAAGCACACAGGAAGTGGGAGCGACTTGAATTACTTCAGTTCTGTTTCCTTGTTACACATCACCTGGGGAAACCAAAACATTTGTCCCAGTCCAAATGTACATGATGTAGGATACATGACATGACTCATGAGTCATGGGAGTTATATGGAGACTCCCCCACAATGCAAATGGACGCCCTTGCACACAGTGATGCTACACTGCATTTTACACAGTGCTGCATTGCTCTGTACCTTTGCCCCATTCAAAGGCACATATTTACCAACAAGTAGGCCATTCCAATCGCACCATTCTGGAAAGCCTCATTGATGAGGCAGTGCCTGAAGATATAGTCATCATGCACCTGTGTATTTGGCCAACACATTGGTGAACATCCCCCTGATGGTCCACAATGTCCTGTCTGTGTCAAAAGTAGTGATGCCTCTAATAAACAAGCCCCTAAAGATGTGCGTTTGCGGAGGAGTTACAGGGCAATGGCCAGTCATGCAGCACTTCTAGCAATTTCAGTTGCCTGGCATGGCATTTTTGAGATTGTGTTTTATTGAGTGTAGCTATTATTTAAAATTCATATGTTCATAAAAGCAAATTTAATGTACACACATAAATTCTAGGATTGTCGTTTTATGGCAACTAATCATGCAGCCAGACTTGAAACTTACTGCTGCTGGTGACTACATTTCCTTCCTAAAGTAGTGTGCAATTTTGACTTCAAGAACGCTGCTTCTGAACTAACTGTATTGTATTTCAGTTTTAGACATATCCAAACCAATAGGGAAGAGTAAATGTATCAAACATAGATCAAACGCAGACCAGCTTTGTAGTGCATTCCATTAGTCCATGGATGATCTTATATGGTAACTGCGTTTTTTTACAGTTTACAACATTCTAGACAGATATATGGTTGCACACAATTTCCATGCATATGGGCTACATAAATAGTAAATCCAAAAATGTTACTTACTGTTTAGATTTCTTCAGTAACCTTACTTACATAGGGAAAGCGTTATAGACTGAGAAACGTTTTCAGCTGAAACGGGACTATATTTAAAAGCCTTTAATGATAACCAGGGTACAAATGGAGGATGGAAGACATATCTTATTTTGAGGGGAGGTGACCTGCTCTCACACCTGAGACGAGGAGAGCACCCGCAAACCCCCCAAGAAAACTTGGGAATGTTCACCTATATCACAGAGTTGATCTCCACAAAATAGTTCAACAACTTTGTCTACCTGCCTACTAATAAAACTAATTCCCAGCTAATATTATCAATACATATTCCACCTACTGGAATATAGTTTACACCTTATAATAAATGCCTCAGTAAATGTAAATGTATGTATATGTATTGCGACTTATATAGCGCACGTATCACCCGAAGGCATCAAGGCGCTTGCTTAGGGAACCCATCCTGGTATTCCCCTGTGAGATACCCCGGCAGGGTATCCACAAGGTGAAAGCCAGGCATCCCGCCGCGAGGGGCCGTAGTGGAGATTAAGCAAGCTATTGCCCAGAGTCGCAGAGTGTGACCCCGTGAATCGAGTAGGCACCGGAGGGAGAATTGTCGAGTCCGTGGAATTTTTGAGCCCGAGACCCGCCGAGGCAGGGAATCGAACCCTGGTCCACAGCCGATCTCAGCTTCCGGGTCTGCCGCCTCTAACCACTGAGCCACGCTTCTCCACTGTAGTAATGCAGGGGACCTGCCCAACACCGTAACCTTCACTCCACTATTCAGACCAAGCATACTAACCAACTACAGTCCCAGTTACCATCCTTTCTGACTAGGAAAGGTAATTGAACAATTTGTGTCCATCCTGCTCACAAAATACTTAACTTGCAACTCCTTGATGGCAGCCTACCAGTCATATTTCTGTGGCGACTGCAGTGCTGAAACAGGCACTTTGAAAGTATTCTGTGTAACGACCACCCCATCCTGGATAAAGGGAGGCAGATCTATCCACTCATCTAACTGAATGATAAGGATATTGCAAGTCATCTTGGAGTTTCATAACTTTATAAAGGAACTCGGCCTTTGGGCTTGTTCCTTTATATCGGCCTTTTCCAAGAAGTAGCTCGTGAGCTACTAGTAGCTACAGTTCTTCTGTGTGTTTCCCAAACCACATTATTAGAAGTTTTTGCTTGTTTGAATTAAAATATGTTTACCAAAATTGAATAGTGTCTTTAAGACGAAAATGTCTTCAGTATTCCTAAGCTGATGTTTATAGAAAAATGGTTGAATTTCAAAATGTATTTAAAGCTGATATTTGAGTGATACACCATGCAGCTTTGGGAAGATTTATTACTGATATTATTAATTTGGACCCAGAGGCATTGCAGGCTATGACTGTTATGTACTGCCCACTTACAGGCATGCCACATTGATAAAGTATTTTTACATTATTACTAGCAATCGTGCTTGATGCACTGAGGTGATCTCTGCTGGTAATCTTGCATGTGGTGGCCACTAATGAAATCTTGTCTGATGTGGTCACTATTTCAACTTTAATATTAGTAGCTTAGGATGCTTTTAATGAAACATGAGTACCTCTTATTACAGAAAAGGTTGGAAATGCCTACTTTATAAGGCCATAGAACTCCTCACAGACTTACAATGTCCTTAAGATGTACAGCAAGGGGTACTCTTTCCCATAGATAGTGAGGGACTTGTGACACACCCTGTTGCCAATTATAAAGAAATGACATCATAACTCAAATGTAATAACTTCCGTTCTAATGCCAAAATGCCTGCTGCCAGAGCCAGCAGCACAGGGGAAAGGTAGGCAGGGTCACAGATTATAATTAAAGCAGCTATTTAAAGAACAAAAAAGTGAAACGTTGCTTTTCATTCTTCTGATATGTTTTTCTCGCTGTACATTGTCAAAAAGAAAGGAGATGATTGTTAGCATGCTTATTTTTGCACTCCTTGTGTAATAATAGCATAGCTGCCAAGGTTTCAGATTGCCTTGTGTGACATTTTCATAATTTCAATGTAATTATGAGTGACATTTTAGGGATTATGAGTGACACTTTCTCAGGAGTAACATAAATATTAGAAATGACACCAGAGAGTGAGGCTGTGGCACACATAGGTCACATCCAGGCTGTATGTTATTATTTCAAGACTACTATAGCAGCCTCAACCCTAATAAAAAACAGTTAACCCTATCTGAGCAGTCCTCCCCATTTGGCTAGCGGTGCCTTTGTGCCCAACCCTGCAGCAAGCACCAGATCACACCAGCTGCAGGCAGCCTGTCACAGAGCTAAAGGCTCTATTGACAGTGACGCTGATGATCAGTGCTGAAAGTAAAGTAGTTGCTGTTGGACCCAGGTTGACCGGCACATTAATGAAGGAAAAATTGAGAGGGAGAAAGTGCCAGTGGCTTCTGACAGCTCTCTGTATCTATCAGCACTGCTTTTGTGACTGCAGGTTGACAGATCCAGGCTCGTACCTGTGCAGCACTCCTACCTGTGGGACGTGGATGCCTCAATGATGAGGAGTGCTGCCTACTTTCTTCTGGAAGACATAAGAGTTTGAGGTACAGCCCATTCGATATATAGGGAAGAGATACTATAATGTAGTTAGAGATGAGAAAACGGGGATCCAATGACAGACATCAGTATGTTGACAAAATAACCCCATGTTACCAAGGATGCCTTGCTCCTGTTGTAGATTTTCACTGAACAACAAATCTACTGCATTCTGGTAATTGCAGTCCTGGCTCGCATCGTTTGAACTAACAGAAAATCCCAGGACTACAGCATTGTGTCCCTACTTACATGGAGTCATCTAATTACCTTAGACATCAGAATTAACAGGAAAGTTCTGTTACCCTATAGAGGCCCTAAAACACACCAAGACCCACCAGAGGCAGCAGCCCTGATGTGTGGGAGAGTGGGAAAAAGTGGTATATCATCACACAATGTTCTTTTAGGGAGAAACGCTAATATCATGACCCTATCAAAAGGAGGACCAAGTGCAGGCAAACCCTTCCCACAGAAACACAGCTGCAGTGGTGTTTGTACTGTATGTCTCTTGTTATGTGCAATTTTAATTGAATCTCTTGGCCCTGTTTAGGAACGCAGTATTTACATGGGATTCAAGATTCACTAAAAGTAGCATTAGTATAAGGAAACTACAAAGACTGATGCAGCTCACTTAGTCCTTGATATACTCATCTTATTTCTGAGCACAGCACAACATATTTCTGTGTTAAAAAAAATGCTCTTATCTTAAATGTATACAGCATACGTAAAAATTAATTTAAGAGAATTAATCAAGTATGTACATATCACAGCAATGTAGAATACCTCCGGGGCTTGCTTGTGGTATGCAATGAAACTCCGTCTGCATTTGACAGAAAAAGAGAATAACTTAAAAAAGGTTATGTCCTATCAATGTAAACTAAACAGGATAGACAGTCGTGTTTCTTGCATCACTGAGAATGTATTCCTACCACGAACAGACTCTGTGGTAAGGTACACCTCCTGGTAGAAATTAACAGTCTAGACAAGCAGAGCAGAGACTTGGTGGCAGACCCTCTTCTCTATTTTTTTTAGTATAATGAGTGATGGTGTGCACAGACTCCAGCCACTGCATTACCCAACAAACAGGTGACCCCTTAACCCACGGGTACGATAGAGGGCAGCACAGGGCAAGTACAACACAGCCACCGTCAGCCCTTATAGTTTGTAAAGATCCAGATGACCTCTGGAGTCCTGTGCACTGTAAACGCTCTCAATTGCTTAACCTGTCCTTTCAGTTTCAAATTAAACAAATTGTAGTGCGACTCGTAGATTTCATTGCAATTATGATTACCGCAGTGATCTCCTGGTCCTTCCAGCTGAGCCCGTCACTGGACCGTCCCAAGCGCAGCCTCGCCTGAACAGTCAGAAGAGTATCGGGCTCAGAGTGAGTCAGCAGTGATATGACTCAGTGGTGGCCACTTGCAGGCCTCCCGCCGGCTTATTTCATGGCAATGCAGAGCAGCGCACTACCAGGACCCCCGTCGCTTCTGAACTACACTTACTCTTCCGGGCGAGACAACTTGGCAGAGGTGAGGTCACATCCGGATAGTAATCTCCCCCCCCCCCACACACACACACACACACGGTGCCTAACTACCCCATTAGTAGCAACTAGTGCTGAGGGCAGACCCAGTCCCCGGGTCTGATTCGGCAGCGCGGGCAGGATTCAATAGCAGAAGGGCGGCAGATTTGTAACATTGTAGCACAGACAGACTCTCAGCCAGAGCAGCTGAGCAAATTAAGATCTTAGTTAATTGTTTATTAACTAAACAGTCTGTGCCAGAGCTGCTGGCAAGTCTGCGGGGAGCAGCAGAGCAGTCGCACAGGGGCACAGAGGAAATGCGTGACAATGCATTTCAGTGCGGTGATGCAGAACACCACACTGAAATGCGTTAAAGTCACACCTGATGCGTGATACTTGGCAGGACTGTAATAGAAAATGAGAATCTTTCTGCATGTTTCTACTGCGCCTATTTTTAAAAAACTAACTTTTGTTGAACTGCTTCCAATATCTTGTTCCAACTAATATCTAACAGCTTTTTTTATGTGGTTAATTTTGCACTAGGTGTTCTTTCTATATTCCTTACGGTACCAAACATGCTTTTTCTTTCATATGAAAGAGTTGTGCACCAAGGATTTAAGTGGTTTATGGGAAAGGTGATGGTGTGACTATTTTTTGTAAGGAATAACATATTCAAGGATGTTGCAAGTTACCTCAGAGTCCCATAGCCTTATAAAGGAACTCTGCCTTTAGCCTCGTTTCTCTGTACGGTCATGGAAGTCCTCTGTGACTTGCAATATGTATGATGGAAGATACTTTATCTCGCATATAATGACACTAGCTTGGCTAAATATTCCAAAGTACCAAATTACATGTTTCACCTGGGAGCAAAAGATTTCAAGAAGCAATGAATCCCTGCAAATCGAAACCTCTAAATTGAGAACATCACAATCCATGAAAGTCTTTCACAGGCTGGAACTCCCTCCCCGCAACAATACATATTCTTATTAGGGTACCTACAAACACACCCATTACTCTGTAGTGCCATTGATCTCGACTGATCATTTTTCTGCTGATTATTTGTTGATTTCGGAAACTTCTTTATTTGTGTATTTTTCTCGCTGTCCCACCTACCAATCAAACCTTACCTCTTACCCGTTCAGTTGTTACAGAATGTGTTACCTTCTTGATTTTACTTGGTTGTCCTCATGTAGAGCGCTCTGTTAGTGTTTTATAAAGCTGCGCCATAGAGTTAACTAAATAAAAACGAGGTGACAGCATCTCCAGATAGTGGTGTTTGACTGTAGCTAAAAAACGTATGTAACTCAATTTAAAAGAGAGCTTCTGTCATAAAATGTGTTTTTTAATAAAACACCTTTTTCTAACAAACTTTCATTATAACCTGTCTAGGTGCGGCTAATGTTAGTTAATTGGCACTTCCATTGTGCACACATGGCTATTAGTTTGGCATTGCAGCACCATTTCATTATTTCACTGACCTTCAATCAATCAGTAGATTTGTACTGCGCAGCTAATCACCGAGAAGGTGTCCAGGCGAAGGCTTTGGACCTTCGGAAGTTGAAGGCTGAGATGCCCGTGCCAGATTTGAACATATTACTTGCATGTCACATCAAGTTCTCTGCTGAGAGTACCTAACCCAGTGAGCATGTTTTTTAAACCTGCATGTGGATTTACAATGCTAACATATTTAAGAATGAGGCTAATAATAGTATAAGAGCTTGTGTGCTGGTTCCTATGTGCGTCCCTACACTACTTTATTTTGACTTTAGGCACCCATCCACACGTTGTGGCGAGAGAGAGTTTAACAAAACACTTTTATTGAGTGGCCTCACAGTAAACTGTGAATTTATTTAGGATATACCCAGTAGCCACAACAAAATAGAAAAGAAATATTAATGATGAAGTCGCACTGTCACCTAGTGACCAAATTTTCGTTTAGAACGGCACATATAATGGCTGTTTAGGTCTCGCATTGGCAGCGCATGCTCTGTCTCAGCGAGAAATAAAGTAATTTGTCCCACCGCTTGCGATTCGTTTAACTGTGGCATTGCTGTTCTTATCTTGCTTTCTGTTGGCTGTTGATCCAATACTAACTTCCGTGTAGCCCGGAAGCAGCATGGAACAACTACAGTAAACTTACACTGCAGGGCGGTATCTTTCAATGTAAGCACCACTTTGTTGTTTTTTGAGTCTTGCATAGGCAGCGCATGCGTGCACCGCTTAATGTCCTCTGTGCATTGAACTACAGCTCCCTTGGTCCTCCATTACTGCCCTGTCCCCACCGCTTGCAATGCTTTCCCCCTCCCGCTGTCCGTGCTCTCTCACCCCTCTCTCCCCTGCACTCCAGAAAGCCAGACACGAGCACTGCTTTATCCGCGTTCACCCCCACCCACAGCAGCTGGAGGATCGCCATGTGTGTGCAATACGGATTGCAAATGCTTGTTTTCCTTGTTTTAAGAGCGCTGAAATGTTGCGCTTTAACTTCAAATATGTCTTTTATTTGTCTTTTTGTTTCCTTTAAACATCGGTAAGACACATGGATTCATTATCAGCACGGCGCCCTTTTACGAGAGGCACGCTGTTCATGGTTTCATTGTTTCCTCCACCATGCCCTCCGCTCTCACTCCCCCCTCCCTTCTCCCCCATCCTCCTTGTCCCCTCTTGCCTTCTATAAATACAAAGCGCGTGCACGGATTCATCATCTCGAGTGCCATTATTCTCAACCAAGGGTGTAAGGTTCAGAAGCAGTCTTTATTGAGCTCCTACAAAACTCCATTGTAGGCAGTAAGATGGAAGCGTTCGTTCTACAATCCATTTGTTTTAAAGCAGCTTTTGAATCCGGAGCGTTGTGCACAAGAGCTATTGACAAAAACAATGCTGAAATGAAAATGAATTTATGTTCCATATTTATTTAATCTCTTTTCGTATTCCTGTCCTGATCAGGGGGGAGGCTGCAAAGGAAAGAACCTGCTGCCCAAATGCAACTTGCTGCCGCATTCATTTACTTTCACACTCGTAGATTTCTGAACCTTGAATAATTGTAAATTAAAAGAGAAAGAGTTCCTTTCAAATGCACGATATTGTGTGCACGTTTCTGTCGTTGGCACTTTATGGGCCCTAGTACTGTGCTAGAATAATGCTTATTTGTAAAGCGCGAACATATCACCCCTTAAGGTTTCAAGGCGCTGTGGGGTGTTGGGAAGATTGAGTGAGCTGTTGTCCATAATCACAGGATGCTGATCTGCCACCAGCCCCAGGATAGAACCATGATCCCTTGCTCATAGTCAGCCGCTATTGCCACTACGCTACACCTCTCGCTAGAAGTAACCGGGATCCTAAATGAAGAAACTGCACAGCACAAAATAAGGATTTACAAATCTATTCTTAGTTGGAGAAATGATTAGTAAAAGAAGCAGCCATAGCCTCTCTGTGAATCCTAAAAGTTAATGCAGAAAGAGTTTGCCGACCTCTTCTTGATGGCTGCTGACGATGCAACCCAGCTGGCTGAAGACTCATCACATTTAGCTTCGAAACTCATATGGAGAGTCAAGGAAAACCAGACCCTTGGCCTTAAGCAAGATACCGGGAAGCATTCATAACAGTGTGGAACTGCAAGCTGAAAGCAGCCCTGGAATAAGTTTTTAATATGAGACCATATTACACTGAACAAGCATTTGCAATGCAATAAGTCTCGCAATTACGCGAGTCTGAGCTTTTGAAATTGTAAATGATAATACCTTTTCTCTTGTCTGGTTTTTCAAACATAAATAAAAGGCATTGTCATTTATAATGCCAATTGCAAAAATGCTGGTGCCTATGGCATTGCAAATACTTGTTTTGAATATGGCACTGTGACGGCGGAGAAAAAATAGAAATGTAATAACAAGGATTTGCAATGCAATAGATCTTGCATTTGGGAGAGTAAGTGCTATTGGCATTTTAAATGATAATGTATTTTATCTATGTGTTTGCCTTTGGGACGTTATAAGTGTTTAGCCATGCAGCACATTATCCATAACTTCGGCACACACAGATCGGGAGGTGCACTGCAGACGGAGTAGTGCTTAACAAACTGGAGCAGACGAAGCGTGCTCAGTGTACGCAGATGTCCCTTTAAAGAGACTGAAATGGCACCAATCCACTGATCGATGTTCCTTCTGAAAGCTGCAAGTGAGGACCTTCGCCGCTAGGTATCCCTTCTGGATGAAGTAAAGCATGTTGCAATACCACTGCTGGTCCCTAGATGATGTGTTAGGTGAAACACAGCAGCCACATATCTTTAATATATTTGACCTTAGGATGATGAAAGTCGAATACATGCATTTAAAGTGGAATAAATGTGAGGCCATTGGCACTTTTCAACACCATCAGTAGTAATAGTTACACTTAATTTCTATTAGGGTGTTTCTGCAAGGAGGCTATGCAGGGAAACAACCTTGGGGTTAGAAATAACCCAGGGGTCTAGTCGAATTATATATATATATATATATATATATATATATATATATATATATATATATATATATATATATATATATATATATATATATATATATATATATATATATATATATTTTATATATAAGGACTTTGCTGAGAATTATAAACCAGCCACAGTCCTACTGAACAGGTCTTGCACTGTTGCAATGTTGAAGTTGTGTCCCTAAATGTCTGTGCCCACATTGAGCAGGTGGTGCTGTGGATGGGTAGAAGAAACTGAGTGCGGCAAACGAGGCGAGTGTACCTTAACTGTCTGCCAGTGCCATGCACTACTCCCTCATCCACACTGGATCTCAGACTGTAGCTTTCGGTGATTAATTTGCTCGTGGCTCCATCTGGACTCTCACCAATCGCAATCAGACCGGTAGCCTGACAACACACAACCTCTGCAGTTGGATGGATATAAGAATAGAAAATACTGAATGGCAATGTGCAGGAAACCATTTTTAAAATAGCACCTAAAATATGGGCAGGGCGCTCAAGTGTGCCAGGCGTTCCACTTGCTGCTGTAATCCCAGGAATGCAGGCAGCCGCGCGCTGAGTGCAGGCAAGAAAAAACAAAGTAGTCCCTAGAGCAACACATAAAGGCAGAAAGTGTAAGGAGACAGTACTTGGACGGTGCTTGCTAACAGGAAAGCAGAAACACAAAGGAGGGAAAAGAGGATTGACTGCCTAGTAGCAAGCAAGGATTTCTGAAGCACACTAGTAGAGACAAAAAAAGCAATGACAAGCAATGGGCGTAGGTTAACTCCACAAACCATTTACTACAGTTTACTAAGCAACAGCGCAAGAGCTGTCTAGGCTCGACCTAAATAATGGATGTTTGCAAACCAGATTTTTAAAAGCAAAGAGTATAAATGACCCTACTTTTGTCATATGGCCGTTAGGGTCATTTTCGACATTGGTAAGTTAGCATGCGCTCTGCTTCCATGATGCTGCTTTTGTGCACGTTCCCACATTACTTTATTTTGCAAGACTCTTTTCCTTTCACATGAGAACTGTCTGCTTTGTGCGTTCTTTGCCTGTTCCTGGAGTTTAGTCTGAACACGGTGTGCAAGGCCGATCAACAATGCCCCTTGTTATTCTGCTCTGGTCAGTCCCTAGCACCTAGACAAAGCATGCTACACAGCTGCGACTGCTGGAAACTAGTGCTTTGATATTATGGGGATGGATCTTGGTTTAACACACACTTGGAGAGGGACCTTTCCAGGGAGAAGAGCTATGCTGTTCCTATAATGTAAACATACCATCTAGGCACTAAGGTATGGGGTCTGCTGACAAAGTCCAGAGATCTTCTTTTTTATAATAAAGCTTCTTGCCAAGGGGAGGGTGGTTAGGCCTTATAGTCCTTTATCTGTATACGATGACATCCCCCTTTATAATCTAACCGCTTGCTACAATGCTAACTGTTTTAGGTTTATGCGTTTTGCTTCTGGTAGTGACGTCTATACTGCTTTATAGAGCACTATAGTTAAAATAAACATTTTGAACTATAACAGTAACTCTGTCAATTCTTATTGTGGACAGGTACAAGTGAGTGAGCGAAAGGGTGCGTCTTGCTACCGTTATTCCTGAGAGAGTCGGTACTGTTGTGTTTTTGGTGTCTAATCATTTGTATCTTCATGATTATGTAGGAATGTGAGTGAGACACTATAGCTAGTTGGTCCTGGAATTTTGGCTACTGAGGCAGTAGAAAGGCGCAGCCCCTATACACTGAGGTCCCGTTTTCCTGCACATAGTTCTGTGTATGTGCAGAATCCCTGCAACACTTTATGTTGCAATAGCAGATTGAATATGTACTTAAAACTAATGGTCACACTGTGTGATAAAAGAACAATATGGCTCCTGAGCAAGAGACAGCCACAATGAATGGGTGGTCTCGGAAGAAATGTTTCATTTAAACTGGATCCACCTTGCAGACTAATCTCTCCAAATGTGTCTCCTGCGATATCTGTAAATGGGCTAGATACATTCACTGGTGTTTTTGAACAGACATACAACTTAATTGATTGGTGTGGCAGGTAATTTAGATATGTAGCAGAAAGAAAACATTTAATTTGTTCTCATTTGAAAAAGAAACACAAGAGTAATATTGATTATGACACAGTATTCTCACTAAATTTGAGAGTACAAACAAAGGGAGATCCCTTGCTGCACACGCCATTTACTTGATTTCCAATGTTTGGTTACTGATTCGTTATATTTTTAGATGTCAGTTAAGTAAATGCATGAATATCCATGGATTGGTTATTTGCTGCACATCAGACATTTGCATTTCATATGCATCACTACTAAAAGGCTCTCGGATACATACACAACAAAATATAATCAAGCAGCATTGTTCATTTAAAAAATTTGACAATAGAATGGATTTGTTTTTCTGCAACTCCATGGTGCAAACTGTCATTTTCCACTTCCAGCTCCTTGCACCCTTTTGGTGAGTATGTTCAATTATTTTCCCCCATTTCAAAGACAGTCTTTATATGCATTTGCAACGTTAATATTAGTGTAACACTGCCTCACACCCATTTGACACTAGGCTCACATCCAGGACATCAGCATTGGACAGTATCCGATTGTGACTGCAGCATACTGCAACTAATACCCAGGTAGATGAATGATCAGTTTAGGGCAAAGAAGTAACAGGTGACTCAGAGCCACTAGACAAAACAAGCATTGACAATGGCCATAGGTCTGCTTTCTAAGTGAAACTGCTTGTGGTGTCACTGGTGAGTTTAGCCACCCAGTAAGGCATCATAGAAGCACTGTGTGACTCATCTTTGCACTCACACTTCCACTCATTCTCCCAATAACTGATTCTCACACTTTACCTTCACAAAATCAACAAATAAATTAAATTAAAAGATTAAAAGTATAAAAAAATGCTGAAGTTTAAATGTCATTGGTATATGCTTGCAATAAAATAATTAAATTGTACAGAGCAGCGGGCAACTACTTGTCAATGGCACTGTACATATTGTATAGTTGTTTTAAGGTTCACACATGGCTGCACGATCAGAAGCAACACAACTGTATTGTCTATATAAAAACAATTAAACACTACGCACAATGCCATTCTAAGATGGCTACAAAATAAACATCGCACTGGGCAGTTGCCTTGGAATGGTATCTTCGTGCATTGTGAGTAATTTTTGTACAGTATCAAGATGGAGACCATAATGCTTCTAAAGTGGCAGTGTCGACCACTGAATACAAGAAAGTCAGTTAAGTACGCTTCTGTCTTCTTTAAAGGGCCTCTGGAGAGAAAAACACACAAAGAGTACAAAGAAAAACTCCTTTGACAATCTTTTAACTCTTGATAGGAGAAGAATATAGTACTGGAATAATCCAACAAGGCATCCAAAATCTCTAAAAAGTAGAACAGAGAATAGAGCCAGGCAAGTCTAATACAACATTCAAGAGGAATGATGCAAACTGCAAGAAATAAAATTCTGGGGCAAAAATAGAAGCAATAGACAATACATCAGGGAGCAAGTGTGTTGCCACACATATTACTCTTGTAATAGCCTCCTTTTATATACACTTTCAACAGAAAATGACGCCACAGGAAAAGACTCCAGTACATCTTTGATTGGAAACCTCAGACATCTTCCTATGATCAACCCACCATCTAGGAAAAGGATGCTTAAAAGGTTTGACAACACCTCTTTCTGAACTCCGGGCGCTCATGAAATGAGCCTAGGTTTGACTTCAGTCAAGCCATCTCAATTCTGAAGCAATGCCACTGCCATTAACCTAGCGTCTTGACAGAAATGCTTCAATCGAGAGTCACCCCTTCAAACCTGCTTCTCAAACTTAGTGAAGCCTTTATGGGTGTCCTGCTCAGGGTCTAGTCCAAAACCTACATAAGGGGTCATGAGTACAGGACAATTGCCCTCCACCATCACCCCTCTTTACTCACCCAACACCCTACCCCATAAAGCTTGCTGGTCCAGGCCTCCACTTCCTGAGTAAATTTTGGCGCATTCTCTACTGTCCCACCGGATATTGAATCTAAAAGGCTGGATAGCTTGGGTAAAAGAAATGTTGTCTACTGCCAGTCTGGCATTTAGTCTGAAAACACTTTATGCCTTTTGGTCCAGTATTCCCATTCCCTTTGGGATTCAGGTGTACAGGTTGCTTCCTATGGCCCTGGGAGATTTAGGCCCAGATCTCTGTACTGGGGTGGATGTTTGACATTGTTCAGCATTCCGTCCACTTGTTTTTTTGCTATGGTCCAGGAGGAGGCCAGGGCCATACTCTCCCAAGCTATTGTTGATGGGAGAGACTCAGCGAAGTTCACAATCGGAAGTGGGCTGGAAATCACCAACTCGCTAGGAAGATCAGCTTTTTCATCAGTGACCTTACGGGGCCATGCCTGGTTGAGAACAACTGTATTTTCAGGAGATGTCCAAACTTTGCTTATGGACTTGCCATTTGATGGCTCCCGTCTCTTCAGAGACGAGGCGGACGCTTCAAGGACAGAAGAGCTACAGCCAGGTCCTTGGGCCTTTCCATGGCCGCCCTGTCATCCTCAATCAGCCTTTTGCTCCTTTCGTGGCCATTGATGGTCTTTCAGCTACATATCTACCTGCCCAACTACCAAGGACCGCAAACTTTTTAACTCGTGCGTGGACAGGGACGCAGCACCCACAGACCCCGTGGGTCAGGCAGCCAGAAGTCAGCTCAATCCACCCCCCTCGGGCAGTACCAGCCTCCAAGCGTCTTTAGTTTGCTCCTCTGATCATTATGGGCAACCAGTGGGTGGCAGGACACACCAATACCTGCTCCGCTGGATGTCAAAAGCATCAAACCACTGTGTTCGACACATTGTCCGAAGAGGCTACTCCGTTCCCTCCATGAATATTCCTTCACTCATGTCACCCAGAGGACCCTCTCTTCTTACCCCTCCAGCAAGTGCCAGCTCTCTAAGCCATGGGAGCCATAGAGAAGTAGGTAGTGGTTGCTAATCCCTCTACTTTCTTGTGCCCAAGAAGGATGCAGGCCTTCGTCCTATCCTATACCTGCACCCTCTCCATTTCTTCCTGAAAAAGAAGAAATTCAAAATGCTCATGCTCACACAAACTGGATGGTGGCACTTGACTTGCAGGATGCCTATCTCCATATCCTCATCTTGCCTGCCACAGACGTTACTAGTGGTTCATGGTAAGTCACGAGCACTTTCAGTTTGTAGTGCTACCCTTTGGCCTTACCAGCCTCCCTCTGGTGTTCACCAAGGTGATGGTTGCAGCTTATCTGTGGAGATCCAGGGGTGCTAGTCTTCCCCTATCTTGATGACTGGCTGTTGAAGGTGGGCTCGTCCAAGGCATTCATTTCCCACCTCTAGTTTAAGACGGACCTTCTGCAGTCGCTGGGGTTCACTATCAACATGCCGAAGGCACACCGGACCCCTTCTCATAAGCTCCCTTTCATTGGAGCTCTTTTGAACACAGTGCAGTTTTTGGCTTATTCTCCTGAACAGTGAGTCAAGGTTATTCAGGCTATGATACTGATGTTTCAGCCTCTATCCTGGATTTCAGTCAGACTGACTCTGAGGCTGTTGGGCCTCATGGCCTCCTGTATCCTACTTGTGACACATGCCCACTGGCATATGCTGGCTCTGCAGTGGGCCCTGAAGTTCCAGTGGGTGCAGCATCAGGGGAATCTCCCCAACATGCTCGAGATCTAGGAGGGCACTGCAAGAAATCTGCAGTGGTGGTTACAAAAACGTGATTGGGTCAGCGGCAGACCCCTCTCTCTTCCCCAACCAGATTTGACAGTAGCGACAGATGCGTCATTCCTCAGCTGTAGTGGTCATCTGGGAGAGGTGGAGATCAGAGGCCTCTGGTTCCTGGAAAAATCCGGACTCCACATCAACCAGTTGGAGTTCCGAGAGATCTGACTAGCATTGAAAGCCTTTCTACCCTCTATTAAAGGAAGTGTTGATGGACACCACCACCACCATGTCTTACTGCAATAAACAAGGTGGGTTTGTTTGTGTACCCTTTGTCAAGAGGCTCTGCATCTATAGACATGACTGGAACATCAGAACATTTCCCTGATTGCTTAACGCCTGTCGGGCTCTCTGAGCGCCAAAGTGGACGAAATGCCTAACATATAACGAATGGTGTCTCCATTTGGAGGTGGCACAAGGTCTCTTTCAGCAGTGTGGAGAGCCTTGGTTAGATCTGTTCGCCACCACCGAAAACTCATATTGTCTTCAGTTTTGCGCGCTGGAGTTTCCATGACGGTTTTCGCTTGGAGACACCCTTTGCCTCTAGTTGAGCCCAGGCCTCCTGCACTGATGTTTGTCCATACCACTCCTGCCCAGAGTTCTCAAGAAGATCAGGAACATCCAGGCCCAAGTCACCCTTGTGGCTCCAGACTGAGATTGGAGAGTATGGTATCCCAACCTGTTGAGTATGGCCATTGGCCTCCAATCTGGATGCCCCTTTTGGAGGCTCTTCTGTCATAGCAGCAGGGGAGGGTTCTACATCGAACCTGTCCACTTTCCGCCTTCATGCATGGAAATTGAATAGTGACAGTTGACAGCTTACGACCTTCCGCCCAAAGTCTGCAATGTTATGTTGATAGCCCTGCGTCCCTCCACCAAGCTGGTATATGCCACAGCTGTACATTTGTGGCATATTGTGCTGGAAAGCTGATTGATCCCTTATCTGCTCCCCTTTCCTAGATTCTTTTGTTTATCCTTACCCTAGCCCAACAGGGCTCTGCATTGGGCACATTGAAGGGATATTTAGCTGCCGTCTTCGGCTTTCTGTGGCTGCCAGGTAAACATGATCTCCTTCAGTCCCTTACTGAAAAAAGGTTCCTTAAAAATCTTAAACATATTTCCCCAGCTCCCTCTGTTATGCATCAATTAGACCGTAGCTTGTTTCATACTTTCCTAATGTGTACTCCCTTTGAGCCGATTCATTCTTGTCCTATTAGGCTTCTCACCATAGACTGCCTTTTTGCTGGCAATTACATCGCCCTGGAGGGTCAGTGAGCTACAGACACTGTCCTCTCAGCCTCCCTAAATCTCCTTTTCCCGACAAGCTGGTCGTTTGGACTCCGGCATCCTTCTTGCTGAAGGTAGTTACCACATTATACGTAGGTCAGTTAATCACTTTGCTTACCTTTTTCATTCCGCCTCATCCCTCTAAGGAAGAGGAGAGACTCCACAGGCTGGACCAAAAAGGAGCATTGTCATTCTACCTTGACTGCACAAACCCGTTCCAGGTGGACGAGCATATTGTTGTAGGGTATGTCGAGCCAAGAAATGAAAGGCCGTGCAGAAATGGACCTTCTCTAGATGGATCACGCTCTGCATTAAAATTAGCTACGGATTAGCAAAAAAGCAACACCCTGAGGGTTTGCATGCACATTCCACCAGAGCCAAGGCTGCGGCCACTGCTTTATCATGCAGAGTTCCACTCCTGGACATTTGCAAGGCAGCAACGTGGGCATCTCTGTACACATTTACCAAGCACTAATGCTTGGACAGTCGTGTCCGTAGGGATGGGCACTTTGCCCATTCGGTGCTGCAGTACTTTTTAGTGTGAAATTGTTGTGCAGGCCCACCTCTAGGAAAGAATTGATTGGGTATCTATTCTAGGGTATGGATTTTGTGGCTAGAATTCTATACCAGACAAACACATTACTTACCTTTAGTAATGCCTTTTCCTTGTAGAGGCTCTGTCTAGCTGCATATTTCTTAGTGGCCAACCCATCCTCCTCCCTCTGCAAACAGGTTTCTAGGGTCAAAGCTGTTCCCCTTTCAGTATCCTTGTTTTCCACACCTGTGGTTAGTGTTTTTTATGGCTCTGCGTTTCTGGTGTGGAAAGTTGCAAAAAGAAACTGACGTCAGCATGATGTAATGCCGCCTATATAGGCAACGCGAACATCACTTCCGGTGCCAACATTGCCACGTGGATCCAAACAATTTCACCCACTAGCGTGCAGGGTTACTGCTCACGAAATACATTCTGAATCCAGTCTGACGCTTGGGGATAATTCTAAGGTAAGGAATCTGCGGCTAGATAGAGGGCCTAATCAAATTCTTGGCGGATGGGATACTCCGTCGCAAATGTGCCTAATATCCTGCACGCTGTTTTACAAATTCCAGTGGATATAATGGAATTGTAATTTGGTGGATGGGATATCCATCTCATTTGTGACAGAGTAAGACTGCCCGCCATGATCTTAATCAGGCCCAGAGTCTCTTTCAGATAAGGCATTACCGAAGATAAGTAACTTGTTCTTTTTTTCCAGCCACAGTAAATACTTGGTGTCTCCAGAAGAAGAGTAATATTTATGTCCTTGTATACTATGGGTCTGCCTAAATTGTTTGATTGGTCTCTAGGCCTAGACCACTGATGGGTCCATATACTTTGACCACATGGTTATGCTTATGCTCATGTTAAAACCAATAGGCTTCCTTAATGAATTCTTAACTGTAGGGTCAAAGGCTCTAACCCTCTCAATTTATATTTTCAAATACTTGATTGTGAAAAGCCTCATGATTTCCCTTGTAGGAGCATTGCTGATATTTAGGATTTAAGCCTGCTGAGGTGCAAATTGCCACATAGTATCACACAGATAACAGGAGTAGTAATATTTATTTATAGTATGTGATTTAATTAGTCGGTGTGACCCATGCAGGAGTGGTTCCAATTTGCAAATATATGTCATTTTGGAAATAGTTTTTAGTTGTATTTGCATTAAATTACTGTTCATTGTAAAATAAAAAAGTTTTGGTTGGACATTAACTTATTGTGTGTTGCTCAGTTCTGTTTATAAACCACAAGTACTTCTCTTCCTCAGTATCCTGTGAGCCAGGTTTTACACTGTTAGACTTTTTAACAAACACACGGGAAGGGGTTTTAAAGTGTGATCTGTCTGACAAATGCAAGTAGAAATGATTTTACAATTAGAACTCTGCCAACTACAATAGGAAGAACTTCCAGCTTTAAACTTCTTTCGAAACACCGTAGGCAATGGCTCCTCAAATTTTCTTTTGTTTTGCCATTCTTTAATGTAAGAACCAAAGAGGCATTACAGAGAAATAATACAAAATGGAGATTGGGGTAGGGAAAAGGCAGGTGGGAGAGAGCAGTGCAGTACATACATTGGCATTAGGTTAGTATGTGTCCTCCTGTCATGCCTATGTTTGGAGTGCTCACTTTCAATCAGCAGGGAGGTCATGTGCTCCCTTGTCTCAGTGGGAGGCGACAAGGGAGGGGCGTGCCCCCTATTATTGTCCAACATCAGAAGGCCATGGGGCGTGCAGCACAACTGGTAGTTCTAGTGGGTTGATTGGTGCAAGTATGATCAGTGGGATAGATAGAATAAGTAGAGCAGTATACTGGGTAGGATGGGGGTGGCGCCCATCTGAACATGTCAAAGGGGGAGGGACCCAGTTATTGTTGGGGGGTGGGCTGTCCACTGGGTGCATGTCTGCCATCGCTATGAGCTCTTTTCAGCATGATCATCTGCTGAAACAGCAAGAAAACGATTTTGAGAGTGCCAGCATTTTGCATGAGGCAGCGAGACTGCCGTATGCAACTTTGCTGGGGTCCAGCGCCAATCATTGAAGAGGCAGAATTTTAAGTGGGCCTCCCTCGCCCCCTCGGTCAAGTGCCTCCAGGAACCCCACCCAGTCTTCCTCCTGATACTCCATTTGCAGCTGGGTTTGCCATTTGGTTCGGAGGGTGTTGAGGAGAGGGAGCGGCATGATGTGATGGTTCAGCAAGCCATATAGATGTGGCATGACCCCCCTGGATGTGGACCACGTTCTGAAGTAAGAGATTACTGGTGATGCCTGTAGCCAATGGTATCGCTCCCAATGTGCATCGGAGGCAATGTTGCAGTTGAAGATACCTCCTCGACTCTTGAGGCGGGAGACCATAAGGGAGACCGTACTTCTTGCGAAGCACCTCAAAGCGCTTGAGGGCTCCATCAGCCATGACCTGGTTCAGACTGTGTATGCCTTCCACCTGCCAATTTACCACCTAAGGACCTCCCCTCCAATTTGTAGACGAGCATTGCCCCATAATGGTGCGTGCACATGGAGAAGGGGGCCCACTCCCAGAAAGCGATGCACTCTACTCCAGAGTTTTATCATGGTCAATATCACTGGGTTGCCTGTGTGCATCTGGGGCATGCCTCTCCGGTGAATAGGGGCTAACCCCTTTCGACTTGACAGTAGCAAGCAATCAGCTGACACCCCCTGTGGTGGGTCCACTACCCCAGTAACCATGTGACCAGCTAAGAGAAGTGGAGGGCCAGGACATAATGTTCAACTGGCGATAGGCCCAGACCTCCACATGAGTGGCACGCCAAGAGTTTAATGTAGGCCAGGCTGGGGTGAGAGGACCCCCTGATAAAGGACTGGATCCATGTGTCCACGGAGCTACCCCTGTTGTCCAAAATCCCTAGGAACTTGAGACGCAATGACATCCAGTAGAAGGGATAGCCATGGATGGCTGTTTTCAGTGTCACGTGTGATGGAGTAGCGCCTCACTCTTATCCCAGTTCACCCGATACACTGACAGGGCGGCAAAGCCAGCTAGGATGTCCAACGGGGCCTGGAGCGAGTGCTGGAGGCCTGTGAGGGTGAGCACTATGTAATCAGCATACAGATATGCCCAGGATGCCCCACCTGGCATAGGTATTCCCATAATGAGCTGTGATTGGTGGATAGTGGCTGCAAAGGGCTCCATGGCAAGCATGAACAACAGGGGCAACATCAAGGAGCGCTGTTGTGTCCAACTCCTGTTTGGGTAGGGTTCTGACAGGAAGCCATAGTAGTTGACCTGTGCAGTGGGACAGTCATACAGCTAGTAGATCTTGGCAATTAATTGCTTGCTGTGTCCAAATCTTTTCAAGGCGGCAAAGAGGTACCCCCACTAAATCCGGACTAATGCCTTCTCTGCATCAAGGAAGAGGGCATGTGCTTCATCTGGTAAGTCTTTGGCCTTCCATTGGGCATGAGCCAGGGTGCGAAGGTGGTTCCTGGAGGAGTGGTCAGGGACGAACCCCACCTATGTGTGGTGTATCAGGGAAGGTATCACCTTCTGGAGGCAGGCTGCCTATACGCCTGCAAGATTTTTTATATCCCCTTTAGTATGTATATAAGCCTGTAGCTGCCACACTGGAGGGGTCTTTCCCTCGTTTGGGGAGGCCCGCTATTATGGCTCTGTTAGATATGGAACCCAGCGAGACTGTTTATTCTGGCATGTAGGGAGTCAACTACCTCCCCCCCCCCACCCATTTGTAGAACTCCGTGGGGAAGCCGTCTTCATTGGGAACCTTATGGTAGGGGAGCCTGATTATGACCGGTGCTATCTCAGTCTGGCTGATTTCCCTGTCAAGTATGGCCCAGCCGTCTGCATTAAGACTATGAAGGTAAACTCCTTCGAAGAATGCCTCCAGGCAATCTGCACTAGTCATCATCTCCGGGGTGTAGAGTTTCCAATAAAAGGGCATGAATTAATTAACTATGTCTTGTGCATGGGTGAGGACCTCACTGCCCACCGAGTGGATGGCGGGTAGGGCCAGTGCTGCTTCCTGCTGTCATAACTAGGCAGCCAGCAGTCGGACTACATTTTCACCCTGTTCGTAGTGGCTTCCTTTGCGCCTTTGCAGCGCGTATTCAGCTTTGGATGTGTATAGCACGTTGAGGTCCATGGGAGCGTTCTCTAAGCTACTGCACACAGGAGGCAAGGGATCTGCGGTGTAGAGACGCGTGAGATTCGTGATCTCTGCCTCCAGTCCCTTCTGACTTGTCACTCTTCGTATTCGCCAGAGTCACATTCCTCCGGAGCTGACAGCGGATTGTCGCTTTCGCCACAGCCCTTAGGATTTTGTGGGATGAAATCGACCCTCTGTTGTCTTCTAGGTATGTGGAGACGTTTGTGCATAGTTGAGCTTTACCCTGGGTGGCAACAGGCCTATAAAAACATGACCTGCCTTCACATCATTTCAAAATAAAAAACAGTCACAGTAAACACAGTTTATACTATCAATCCACATTGTCTTCACATGGAATAAATGTGTGTGGGATTTTCTTTCCCACATCTGGAGTTCACACAACCAAACCTTTGAACCCACCCTCAGTGCCTTTTAACACATGTGCACATGTTTGCACAGGTAATGTATGCCAAAACTGGACTTATCAACTGTTATTAGTCCATTCTAAAACTGGATAGTACTGATCGGAGCTCTGGCAATAAACGAAACATTGTCTTTTCCCAAAGAATAATCCACTTTCTTACATCTTGTCTATCTTACTGTAATGTCATAGACGGGATGCGCCGAATGCATGAACTTGGAGTGCAATCTACTTGGGGCATGGCAGCAACAGCTGCACTGTTTGCTAATGTACCTATTTTGGATATCTACTGAAAGTAATCTGGTCATCAGCGCACACCTTTGCCAGCCCCTATTATCTATATGTCAATCATTTGCAGAACCAACAGTTGGTCAGTCAGTGTTTCATAGCCTTTTTTGATACGGTAAGCCTAATTTCCAATTTAATCTCATTGATAAATACTGCTTTGGCAATTGTTTTTCAAGCATGTGACTCTATAAAAGATCCAGTACTGTAGAAGAAAAGTTACTAGCCTCTAACTACATTTCTGCAGTCTAGCTATCTTTTATAGATACACGTATCCCCCCGCTTCTCTGATCATGAGGATATTAGTTGCTGGTGCAAGCTGTGAAAATATGCCAGTTAGAGCCCCTGAGTGTGCTTGGAGCCCCTCCCCCTGATTAAATGGACATTGGGTCACATAACGAGACGGGTGTGCTAAGTGTGTCAATGAAGGTTAGTCCTTTGTTTTCTGTGTCAGTTGCTCTATTAAAAAATTCCTCTGTTAAACATTCACTACTGCAGGTTCCCAGCCTAGTGTTGGAAGATAGTTCAGTCATGTGAATCAATGAAAGATACCAGTGCTTCAGAGTAGCCCTTACAGTTAAGTAATTTATTCAGCTCAATGATTGCACTGCTTCTATTCAACATTTAATTTGACTCCTCTTCTGAACACATCAATTTCTTCAATCTTGCATCCTACTACCACACCAATGACAAGCTGGCTATTCTGAAGCCGCTTAAGCTGTAGGGTTCATGTCATGGACACTTTCGTCCTCTACCACCTTGTATAGGCTAATAATCTTTAGCTATGGGCACTCACTTTCAAACTATGCAGGGTAACATGTTTCAAGTAAGTGGCCGGCAGCTTCTGCACCTCATAAATTATCCTCACTTTAACCCACTCAGCTTTCACACCTAGTGCAAAACATATTGCACGGTACCGGTATTGCAGTTTGATCTTCCTAAAAAGATCAACTTTGCACCTAGCATTCTATAAGGACCCTCCAATATAGACTGGTGCCACTTATGACCATTCCTTGGTTTTTAAAGTTTCAAACTGTTGGAACATCTTTCTGAGCCCTCCCAGCCAAACTGTTGAACTCACTCCCTACACATATATGGCCCTCCTTCCACACACTAATACATTTGTATGCAATCATCAGTGATTCACCCTAAATTTGCATTACTTAAACTCAGAGGACTAGAGGAGGATGATATATATGGCCACTCCAATGTTAATCATTAGCAGCCACTTTTAAAACATTTATCGATTATGGAATGCCGAATAAGTACAGTTCTTCCTATTTTGTTTGTCAGTTCTGAGTGGGTCTGTGAGTGGGTGTATCAGTGTCTGAGTGGGTCTGTGAGTGTGTGCATGAGTTAGAGAGGGTCTTTGAGTGGGTGGGTGAGTTTCTGAGTGCATCTATGACTGCATGAATGTCTGAGTTGGTGTGTGAGTGTCTGGGTGGGTCTGTGAGTGGGTGCATGGGTGTCTGAATGGGTGTGGGTGTGAGAGTGTCTAAGTGGGAAACTAAGTGGGTGCATAAGTATCTGAGTAAGTGTGTGAATGTATTTTTATTTTTGTTTCGTCAAAATTTGTGAATACGCCGCAACAGCACACAGGGGTTGTGCTGAGCATTGTGACAGATTCAGGAATCCCCACACATGGGGAAACAAATTGGGGCATCTTGATGCGTATAAGAGGTCCCTCGGAGACCCCTAGAATGCACCCTTGTGGTCATGGTACCTCTTCCCTGAACCTTTCTATAACTTACAAGCTTTATTTTCAGTTCCTCTGGAATGTGTCCTGTTATATAAAATGGTGGGCACCCAATCACTGCAGTGCTGTTGGCGTGTGGATTCATGACGCATCCCGAGGGATTTGCGGGGGATTCTTTAACGATTCACATCCCTAGAAATACAAATTTGTTTTACCTTTATTAGCTCAAACTACTGACCAGATTTACACCAAATAACAAAAAAGGCTCTTTCTAGACCTAGAGCTACCCTTCTGCCAAATTGTATGCAATTCCGTCCAGCAGTTTGTGCTGTAGTCATGTTCAAAATCGCTAGTGGAATAACCATGGGAAACGCACTTATTTCACCCACCACCCTTTTTCCCGGCCCCCGCTTGACCAATCACCCCGAAACTTACCATGCACAATAAAAAACGCAGGGTAAAAGTTATAGGTAAGTCAAAAAACGTTTTTGCCTATGAAAGCTAGGTCCTAACTATGACTACTTACTGGTCACCGGCGGTTGGATAGATAGATAGATAGATAGATAGATAGATAGATAGATAGATAGATAGATAGATAGATAGATAGATGGATGGATGGACAGATAGAGAGATATTTTATGTTTCACATTGATTCGTAAAATAGTCCTACAAGAAATCCAGAACCAATTGTTTCAATATACAGCCTCAGTATTTTACTAGGAAAAGTACATAGCCTTTTGCACAATAGTAGTTCTAACTGGACATGGAATGGGCCTTTCATGGTCCTGCAAGAAAATGGCATATTACTCAGGCGCCTGAGAGCAGAATCAAAATCATCGAACTATGAGCTGTTTTCAGCCAACCAGGTTAAGGGCACTGGTTACCAGAGAGTGTGGCTAGCTAAAGACCATGATTTGAGCCACCATAGCCCCCATAGAGCTTGTAGTGCAGTTTGCACTCTTCCCTCCCTGCTGTGGTACTCCAGTGTTCCAAGATGGCAGCGGGTGTATTGCTTGACATTTTGGCACTTGACTAATTGCAAGACCGCCTCAGCTGGGGATACTGCTTTTCGGCATACAAATGCTGCTGGGAAGCCTGGAGCCTGAAAGTGGTATTACACCAACACCAGCATGTGAAACTGGCACTGGTTGGACATTCCTTTTATGGTAGCCCCTAGTTGGTGAAAGAGAGTGTTTAGAAGTGTTAGCTGGGCAAGTCATCCGCAGAGGAGGCACAGGAATGATATAGGCCTTAAGTTTCCCTCAACTGGATGAACACAGTTATATTTTACTCAGAACCTGAGAAGACAGTAATGCTTCTGGGGATCATTTGCCTTCCTGCCCAGGGCCTAAACACCACCTCTAGAAGCAATTGCGATAATTGACCAATGGGCCAATGCTCCAATGGAAAATAAACAGCAATATCCTCACTTCCCTAATACCACTCGAGGCGGATACCGGGTGGGGAGAGTGTGAAATATTGCGCTGACTACGAGCGATAAGCTAGCAAATCTAAAAAGTGAATTTCAAAGCATTAATTTTATCTTGTTTTTATTTTCATTTTAAAATACCTGTTGTATCGTCCTAATTGTTGCTGCTAACTATTTTATCTCTGTAGGAGCTGACTACTAGCTCACTACTCTGCTACTGTTTCTTCTGCACTTTGCACTTTAAATTCCTCACAGGCACCTAGGCAGAAAGCCGGGTGACCATAGGCCTCTCTGATCTTTAAGTCTCTCCCTTTTCCTACTCACCCTGAATGTGACGCGCTGCTCGGCCCGCTGTCTCCCTACCCATTCAGCCATTACATCAAGTTGCTGAAGGGTATTCAGGGACCGGCAGGCGTGCAGTTCTGTGGCGGCCATCTTGGGGGTTGGCTGGCTCGCGTGGCAGCAGTCTAGTGGTGCAGATTCGCACCGCTCGCGACGCCTTAAAACTGTGCCTCTTCACAGCCCAGGTTAGATCCTCACTTCCTTAATACCACTCGAGGCGGATGCCGGGTGGGGAGAGTGTGAAATATTGCGCTGACTACGAGCGATAAGCTAGCAAATCTAAAAAGCAAATTTCAAAGCATTAATTTTATCTTGGTTTTATTTTCATTTTAAAATACATGTTGTATCGTCCTAATTGTTGCTGCTACCTATTTTATCTCTGTAGGAGCTGACTACTAGCTCACTACTCTGCTACTGTTTCTTCTGCACTTTGCACTTTAAATTCCTCACAGGCACCTGAGGCGGAATGCCGGGTGACCGTAGGCCTCTCTGATCTTTAAGTCTCTCCCTTTTCCTACTCACCCTGAATGTGACGCGCTGCTCGGCCCGCAGTCTCCCTACCCATTCAGCCGTTACATCAAGTAGCTGATGGGTATTCAGGGACCAATGACGTGCAGTTCTGTGGCAGCCATCTTGGGGGTAGGCTGGCTCGTGAGGCGGCAGTCTAGTGGTGCAGATTCGCGCCGCTCGCGACGCCTTAAAACTACGTGCCTTTCTCTCCGCGCAGCGGACGCGCGCTACGGAGGCGCCTAAGGAGCGCCGAAGGAAAGCACGTCTGCGCCCGTCAGCGTCCCGAGGCGGTCGGGCGCGGGCCCGGATGGGCAGGTATAGTTAGGATGTTAAAATATACAAGGGATGAGTTATTCTCCCTTAAGACCACTGATAACACCTGCTCTAGGGTTTTCCCCAAACCTCCTCGGAATACTCACAGATGCTCGGCCTGTGGCTGGCTACCAGGCCAGGGACTTGTCTCTTCTCTTAGTCCTCCTCCCAATAGCAGAAGGTGCTTACTGCTCAACACTAGGTCTTTGGGAAAGCATGCGCTTGATGTCCATAATCTTTTAACGGACTCTAAAGCGGACTGTCTGTTCTTGACGGAGACATGGCTGGGCGAGGGTACAGGACCTGACATTGACACTGCCATCCCCCCGAGCCATGTTATCTTCAGAAAGGACAGAACCAGCGGGAAGGGGGGCGGTGTTGCTCTAGTCGTCGACAGGCGCATCACATGCTCTATTCTTCCCTTGGACAATATCACTGGGTGTGAAGTTCTTGCCTTCTCCCTCTCCTTTTCTTCTCAGCAATCTTGTATAGGGCTCTTGGTCTATAGGCCCCCGGGCCCAACGGGCACTTTTTTTTGAAGAACTCCATTCGGCTATCTCCACGCTATGCCTCAGGTCTTTAATATTCATATGGACAGTGTGGCTGACCCCGACAGCATAAAACTCAATGACATCACCTCATCCTTAGGGCTTATCCCGTATCTTCGGTCCCCCGCGCACTGTAAAGGTCATACATTGGACCAAATTTTCTCCACTGTCCCTGTAGACCTGGCCTCTCTCGCTCCTGTTCTGTGGTCTGACCCCTTTTTAGCGGATTTTCAGATCCCTCTCAAAGAGAGGAGCGACTATAGTGGACAGTGGCGTGAAGCGCATCCCTCCAGAGCTTTCCATTGGGTTTCCCCGTCTATGCTGATGCAGGCCTTAGACACCCACCCATGCCTGCTGACGGGTACTCTGGAAGCGGATCTTGAGCTCTTGCAGGGCTGGCTGACCCAACGGCTAGCCGACCCAGCCCCTCCCCTGCTCCCTAGGACATTATCAGTGAAAGCATCCGCCCCCTGGTTTTCACCAGCACTTGCTGCTAAGCGACGGCAATGTAAAAAAGCCGAAAGGGTTTGGCATAAGCACTATGATGCAAGCGCTAAGGTAACTTACAGGGCCTTGGTTAGAAACTATCACCACGACATCACAGCTGGCAAAAAGTCGTATCTGGCTACCAGAATAGAAGATGCTTCCAGTTCCTGCAAAGAAATCTTCAGGATAGTCAAGGACTTTATTTCACCTCCATGGTGTACCCCTAGATCGACGCACTCTGAATCCTGGATTTCCGAACTTGCTGACTTTTTTGCCAGCAAAATTCGGACTATCCAGGCCTCCTTTGGAACTACAGATACGTCTCCCATTCCTGATCCGCCGTCCCCCTATCCGTGCTCGCCCTCCGTGGGCCCTGCCCTTTGGAACTTTCCTCCTTTGACCGTAGAGGCCTCCTTAGATCTCCTCACCAAATTGAAATCTGGCTCTCCGTCAGACCCGTGTCCTGCTAGTTTCCTCGTGCAAATGGCCCCTACTCTAAACCATCTTATCAACCCGATACTCAATCTCTCTCTTAGCTCAGGTGAGATCCCCTTGCCTTGGAAACAGGCATTCATTCTGCCACTGCTCAAGAAAACTAACCTGAATCCAGAATCCCACGCCAATTAGAGACCTATCTCCCTCTTGCCAGCACTTGCGAAAGTGGTCGAGAAACATGTCCACACCACCCTGTCCCTTTTTCTTGAGACTAATGACATACTCCATAAATCGCAGTCCGGTTTTCGCTCTAATCTGAGCACTGAAACAGCTCTGCTCGAGGTCACCGAGGCTATTAAGGAAACCTTGGACAACGGAGGCAAAGCCATGCTGGTGATGCTTGACCTTTCTGCGGCTTTCGACACCGTCCCCCATGACCGCCTCCTTTCTAGACTCTGGGAGATTGGTCTGAGGGGGACGGTGTTCCGGTGGTTTAGGTCTTTTCTCTCGAATCGCCAGCAAACGGTCTGGGTCCCCCCTTTCTCGGCCGCCATGCCGCCTTTGGAGGTCGGAGTTCCGCAGGGCTCAATTCTGAGCCCTTCGCTCTTTAACATCTTTATGACCCCATTGGTGGCACTGGCGGAAGATTTTGGGGCCCAGATCGTGTCGTATGCTGACGATACACAACTCTTGTTTACCTGTGACAGGGGCTGCGATTTTGACGGGGCATCCATCCGGGGCTGCCTTGGGGCTGTGTTTGACTGGTTTAGTCGCAGCAGCCTCAAGTGCAACCCTGATAAGTCCGAGGTGCTTTTCTTTGGCTGCCCCGCAGACCCCAGATGGAAGGAGTGGTGGCCTACTGCCATGTTCGCTCCTGCCAGCGACTCAGGGGCTGCAAAGAATCTGGGTATTCAGATTAAGAATAGCCTCTCTTTCAGGGCCCAGGTGTCTGCTCTGGCCGGCAAGTGTTTTGTGATCCTGAAGATGCTGAGGAAGTTCCTGCCGCTCCTATCCTTAGAGCACAGAAAGATCACGGTACAGGCCCTGATAGGCTCTCGCCTGGATTATTCCAACGTACTGTACCTAGGCCTTCCGGACTTCCTCCTTGCGCGTCTCCAGGTTGTGCAAAACTCCGCGGCCCGGGCCATCTTTGGGCTCACTAGAAGAGCAAGGGCCAGCAAACTTCTTAAAACCCTTCATTGGTTGCCCATTAAGAAGCAGATCACTTTTAAAGCCCTGACCATTGCCTTTAAAGCCCTTCATGGTTCTGGTGCCTATTATCTTCGGAAACGGATCAGCTTCTATCTGCCTTCCAGATCCCTTCGTTCCTCCACCCAGGCCAGGGCAGTCACCCCGGTGATCCGACGTGCTCGCTGTGGGGGGCGGTTTTTCAAACATCTCGCCCCCCGGCTTTGGAAGGCTCTTCCTCTGTCACTCAGATCCAACACCAATCTGCTGGCATTCAGGAAGGATCTGAAGACCCTGCTTTTCATGCAATAACTTTTTCCATTCTGTACCATGCTCTCTCTCCCTTTTTACCTTCCACTATGGGCCCGTGATGTTCTTCAGCGCCGGGACACTCTTCGGAGTAGCCGTGCGCTATAAAAGTACCCCCTTAACAATATTAGGGCACAATACTCTTTTTTATAACATGCTCTTCCTCTACCAAGGGCCACACTAAGGAAATTGTGGAGATCACTATGTAATCAGAGAAATAATGTGGTGGCAAAGGGAAATAAAACTAAAGTAATGGCTTTTGGGAAACTGACAGAAAAATCAAAAAAAGTCTAGAAACTGGGTCCTTGTAGAATAGCATACACTAAAACATACAACTTTCTAGGCGTATGGCTATCTGAGTCGTACAAAGAGCACACACCTAAGATCAGTGGAAACCAAAGCATGAAATCTAATATTTGCATTATACAAACTAAATGCAAACTACAAAGTTGATCTGCAAAAGTCATAATAAAAGTAATCAAGGCCAAACTGATCCCAACACTCTCGTATGGCCAACAAGGCTTTCCATGAAAAATGGGCACAGTGCTAGACAGTCGCCAATAAAAAGATCTTCCAGCTACCTCGCTATATTAGATGCTCTCAGATATGTCTGGAATTTGCCTTGGTAAAACAAGATCTCACAAGCCAGTCCCAGTTCCTTAAGTATTACCACCAGATTCTTCATTCCCCAGCAGAATCATAGAAATAAGTTTTGAAGGTCTTTTTCTATGGCCAAGCTAATAACCGGATCAGATATCTACACTCAGCATGTGCTTATGTATCCCTGAAACTAGAGAAAATAAAAACTGTAATCTTTCAAACACAGCATTCAACAAAAGAAAAAAGTAGTCATGGCGAAATCCGGGGAAGTCAACAAACATAGCTTACAACAGCAGAAACAGCTTAACATCCTCTCCCATGATACTAAAGGGCTACAATGCTACCTGGAACTACCATTCAGTAGAAAATACAGGAGAAACATCTTGGTTGCAAGGTTACTGGCCCTTCCAACCAAAGACCTTCAACCGTAATGGTGTCACGGACCAATAACAGCCCCAAATTGTAGATTTGACAATTACAAGAATGAATCCTTCACCCAGGAAGTCTCTGTTGCCCAAAGTTTGGTAACCATCGCAAACCTCTGTTCTTGTTTCGTGGGTGCCGTACTTGGAAGAAGGCAATATCACTTTGTCTTACATGTTTAGATACTATGGTTTTGGCTAGTTATGTAAAATCTTTTCAAATAATTTTAAGCTCCTTTTAGAAAGGCCTTAGACACATTGGGCCAGATGTAGGTAATTCCTATTTACCGACTCATAAATACCGAATCATACCGATTCGGTATTTAAGAGTAGGTAAATATGAAGGAGGCATATGTAGGTAAATCTAATTTCTAATTTACCGATTCTGTAACAGTCGGTATTTACCGATTCTGTAAATACCGAATCGGTATTTCACATTGATTATCAATGTGAAATACCGATTCGGGATTTACAGAATCGGTAAATACCGAATCCTGCAAGGGTGCAGGGGGTGTCACTTTGACAGCCTCTAGCACCCCAAGTACAGGCTTGTGTGACATTTGGCACACATACATGCCCTAAGGGCATGTCTGTGTGTCACATTGCACAGGTGTGCAGGCACACCTGAATTCGGTATTTTACCACCCAGTAGGATTGGGTGGTAAAATACCGACTCTTAAGGGCCTGTGGCACTCTTAGGAGTGTCAGCTACATATGGATTTACAGAATCGGTATGTTTACCGATTCGGTAAAATACCTAAGTGGTAAATTTACCGAATCGGTAAATATACTGATTCTGTAAATAACTACCCACCTACATCTCAAAAGCCAAATACCGGTCGGTAAGGGCCGAAATCGGCCTTTACCGACCGGTATTTGGCTACCTACATCTGGCCCATTGTATTGCATTATTTTTTGATTGTCTGGCTGATTAATGGATGATACAGTCTTAACAAGAACTGCCTACTGTGAGAAGTTGGCTTGACATATGCTGTCCACTATTCTAGTTGGTACCTTGCACCAGTCCAAACGACCCTTATTAATGATAAGTTAAAGACAAACTTAATTGAAAGCTATCCTAGTGGTAGCTATGGAGAACAGCCTTCAGGCTAAGTCTTGAAGGAATGTAAAGCAGTGTGGTTTGCCAGTTTATAATCTTGTGAATGACCAAATGAAAGGAGAACCACACCAGGTATATATATATATATATATATATATATATATATATATATATATATATATATATATATATATATATATATATATATATATATATATATATATATATATATATATATATATATATATATATAATCTATCTCTCCCTCTAGACTCTTTATGAGGCTAGAGGCAAAAGTACATACGGAAAACTTAATAGCACACAGTGAATTAGCACAATATACGTTGAGCCCTAGGGGCGTACCAAACCATATATTAAGAACGTGGTATAAGAATAACGACATGACTAGACACAAGGCCTATAGCCTTTAGAATCGATGGGCTCACAAGGAACCATCAAAGGTAGTGATACAGGGGACCCACGTGCAGTGTGAGAATACAGTCGCGCGATGCCGTTGGCTTCTATGGGGAAAGTCGCAGTTGGAAATTTAAAGGTAAAGGACACTTACAGGAGGACTTTGAGCAAACCCCTTTAGACTTAAGGGGTTCTAGGGCCAACACCAAGGGGAGCACCAGAGTACTCGAGTTACCTCACCCAGGGAAGCCGGTTGCATAGGTGTATTTTGGTGTCTGGAATCTTCGTCTTTTCCAATGACGATCTGCTGCACAGTGCTGCTGCCGTCAAAGTGGAAAGTGTCCGGTGTGATCCAAGCCTGGATTGAAGATGAGAAGAACCTGAGAGCATAGGGGACAGAGTCTGGGTCACTTGCCAGTGACCAGGGGCATGATAGTCGATTGCCCACCGATGTCGGGTGATTTCAGGTGAAGGTGAAGCTTGGCTCTTCAGCCACGAGGACCAGGAGGCGTTGACGACCAGGATCTGGAATCGAGCTGTCCCACGAAGGATGTCGAGTGCTCCGGTGTTGGTGCCCGAATTGGACCCAGCAAGCCTTGGCAAAAGCAACCCATGCAGGAATCAAAGAAATGCTTAGGTGCAGACGAGCAAGGTCTGAGGGACTCAACACTCGGTGGAGAGTCAGGACATATCTAGAGCAACCAGGGAAGCCCAAGGAAAATCAGAGTTGCCTTCACAGGGACCCACCAGTCGAAGGACCGGGAATCGCGAAGGAGCCTCGAGTGGAAATGCAAGAAGCTTGCTCACGGAACCACAGTCTATGGTGCAGATGGTGCTCGGGCATGGGCTACAATTAACCCAATGCACAGCTTCAAGAGACGTCGAGAAGTCCATGCACTAGCAAATGTGCACGGTGTCCAGGAGTTCCGGTTCCACGTCACTCGTTAGGGCTGCGGGTCTCAGCTTTGCTGGGGACTCTGGTCTGCCTCTGAGAAGTCTGAAAATCTTCTTCCTGGGCTGCAATACTTCGGAGTCCGGCGGGAGCTTCAGAGATGCAGACCGGCAAAGGCTTCATTGGTGCCTGCCAAGCAGGAGAGTCACTCCTTGACCTCAAGGGAGATTCTTCCATCCGCTAGTCTTTAGTAGAGCGTCGAAGTTCCAGGATTCAGTTTCAGAGTTTCGTCCATGTGTAATCTAAAGTCCTGTTGCCAGGGGTTCCTGACTTATACCTAAGAAAGGGGTTGGACATACTCTGGGGACCCACCTATGGGAGGGTCTGGAAAGAGGGGTGGCTACACCCATTTCCTTTGTCCAGTTTCGTGCCAGAGTAGGGACTGGTAACCCCTGCAACCGGTTTGAACTGGGCTATGGACAGGGACACCAAATGTGCCCGGGGGGTAGACTTCAAAGCACTCCCAGAGTGCACCCACCCATCCCCAATACACTAAAGCCTGTGTGGTTGGTGGTTACACCTCCCTGTGACAGGAAACCTATTTTCCAGGCCTCCCCTGCAGGAGTTTCAGTCAACAGCAGGAGGCCAGATTAGTGTCTGTGGCTGTAGCATCCATTTTGTGATGCCAGGGCTCTTTTAAACTATTACCGGTTAGACCAGTGTGTACATGTCACTCCCTCTAGAAGGGTGGAATTCTACCCCCGCCGCCAGGTTTAGGATGCCAACGTGTTTGACACCAAACACGACATGTTTCCATGTAGCCCTTCCAAAGTTAGCATTTACAGCGAGGTTATAATGCAGTCAAGAGTATATGGTCTGGCTGCATCACAGAACAGCCCCAGACAATAGATTCCAAAGGCTGCAGCGGGGCTCTGCTCATGCATGGGCACCATCTCACACAAAACCAAGCACCCTGCCTTCAGGATTGATAAGGCCTGCCATAGGGGTAACTGATAGGTTTCTATGTGCAGTGATTTAAGGTAGATATAGGCAACCTATATCTTAGTAAGGGCTACATGCACCACCTTACCCAGGCTGCAGAAGCAGCCCTGTGGTGTAATTTTGGAAGGCTTCCCAGGGGTGGCATAATACATGCTGCAACCCCTGGTAGGTTTCTGGGGGACCTATGCCCTTAGTACCTAGTGTACATATAGTAGGGACTCACGAGGGAACCCCAGTAACCAAACTGGAGTGTACCTATAGTACATGCAATCAATTTAGAGAGGAAGCAGCTAGGCTGGGGTCCTGAATAGCAGGCCCCCAGCCAGACTAAAGTCGAAAAACAGTGAAACACCAGCAAAAAGCGGGGGTAACAATAGTAAGCAGATCCTACTCACCTACACCCCCCACCCCCCAACGCAGGGACATTAAACTAACCTTGACCAGTTGAGTCTTCATGTTCTAAGTGGAAATATCTGGAGAGTCCATCTGCATTGTCATGGTTATTCCCAGGTCTATGTTACACTGTATAGTCAATCCCCTATAGAGAAATGGACCACCTCAAAAGTTTGGGGGTTTACACCCTTCATTGGTTTTAGCCATAAGAGGGGCTTATGGTCAGTCTTAACAGTGAAGTCAGTGCCACAGAAGTATGGCCTCAGCTTCTTCAGAGCCCAAACCACAGCAAAGGCCTCCCTCTCAATAGCTGACCAACATTTCTCTCTAGGGTCAGCCTTCTGCTAATAAAAACTACTGGCTGGTCCTGACCTGCATCATTCAATTGTGACAGCACAGCCCCTACCCCCAACTCGGATGCATCTGTTTAGACAATGAATTCTTTGGAGTAGTTAGGACTTTGCAGAATTGGTGCAGTGCACATGGCCTGCTTCAGGTCATCAAATGCCTTTTGACATCTGACTGTCCACTGAACTTTCTTAGGCATTCTTCAGCAAGTTAAGTAATTCAGGGCACAATGGATCCATACCCCTTGACAAATCTTCTGTAGTACCCAGTCAGGCCCAAGAAAGCTCTGACCTGAGTCTGGGTAGTTGGAGCAACCCAGTCCATGATGGTCTGGATTTTGCTCTGTAATGGTTGAACCTGGCCTCCACCTACAAGGTGGCCCAGGTACACAACCTAACTCTGGCACTTAGTAGCCTTGATAGTTAGGCCTGCTTTTTGCAGGGCCTCCAAAACATTTCTCAGGTGGACCAGGTGATCCTCCCAGGTGGAGCTAAAGACAGCAATATCATCTCGATATGCTGCACTATAGTCTTCCAGGCCTGTTAGGACTTTGTTCACCAACCTTTGAAAAGTGGCAGGTGCATTTTTCAAACCAAAGGGCACCACCACAAATTGATAGTGCCCGCCAGGGGTAGAAAATGCTGTCTTGGGCTTTGCATCATCAGCTGATCTGATCTGCCAGTAGCCAGCTGTAAGATCAAATGTGCTCAGAAACTTGGCTGAGGCCAAAGTATCTATAAGTTATCTGCTCTTGGGATTGGATGAGCATCAGTCCTAGTGACTGCATTGAGACACCTGTAGTCCACACAAAACCTCATCCCTCTCTTTCCACCATTGGATGTGAGGTTTAGGTTCTAAGACCACTGTACTAGCCCAAGGGCTATCTGAGGGTTCAATAACTCCCAAATCCAACATCTTCTGGACTTCAGTCCTGATACAGTCCCTGACATGGTCAGGTTGCCTGTAAATCTTATTTTTTAACAGGCAAACTGTCCCTAGTGTCCAGTTCATGAGTGCACTAGGTAGTCTGACTTGGAGTCAGAGAGAACATGTTCCTATAC
The DNA here is from genome assembly GCF_964261635.1 of Lissotriton helveticus. Taxonomy (NCBI): domain Eukaryota; kingdom Metazoa; phylum Chordata; class Amphibia; order Caudata; family Salamandridae; genus Lissotriton; species Lissotriton helveticus. The sequence continues at coordinate 682,973,117 of NC_136063.1, forward strand.
TGATTGAGCACCTGTCTACAATCAGCTTGTTGCTGAGCAGTGAGGCTGCTTGCCAAGGCTAAACCATCAACTGACCCATCATCAGGGTTCTGTGAGAGCAGGTCAGGAAGTGGATCACTCTCTTCCTCCTGTCCCTCATCAGTAGCCATGAGCAAGCCCATGTCTGCCCTGTCAACATAAGGTTTCAGTCTGATGACATGAAGCACCCTATGGGGGCTCCTGGGAGTTTCAAGGTCCACTAAATAGGTAACATCTCCCTTTTCATTAACAATTGTATGGGGGCTACTCCACTTGTCTTGGAGGGCTGCTGAGGCCACAGGCTCCAACACACACACTTTCTGTCCTGGCTGGTAAACAGTCAGCACAGCCTTTTGGTCATGCCAGGCCTTTTGCAATTCCTGGCTAGCCTCAAGGTTTTTGGTTGCCTTTTTCATATAATCAGCCATCCTGTAGCGGAGACCAAGTACTTAGTCCACAACGTCCAGTTTAGGGGGTTTGAGAGGTAACTCCCATCCCTCCTTCACCAGACACAAGGGGCCTCTTGCAGTATGCCCAAACAGAAGTTCAAAAGGGCTGTAACAAACCCCCTTCTGAAGAACATCCTTGTATGCAAACAAAAGGCAGGGCAGTAGGATGTCCCATCTCTGCCTAAGCTTTTCTGGGAGACCCTTGATCATATCTTTTAAGGTTTTGTTGAACCTTTCATCAGAACCATTGCATTGCAGGTGATAGTGTGTTGTGAATTTGTAGTTCACTACACAACTCCTTCCACATTGCAGTCAAGTAACTAGACATAAAGTTTGCATCTCTGTCTGAAACTACCTCCTAAGGAAACCCACCCTTGAGAACACTCCCAAGAGGGCCCTTGCCACCACAGGTGCTGTAGGGTAATTGTTTCTGGGTACCTAGTGGCATGGTCCACCACCACGAGGATAAATCTTTGCCCAGATGCTGTCTGATGATCCATGAGACCAACCATATCAATCCCAACCCTCTCAAAGGGAACCCCCACCAGAGGTAGTGGTATCAGGGGGGCCTTTGTTGTTCCAACTGCCTTACCACTGGCTTGACAGGTGACACAGGGGTGACGATACTCCTTGGTGTCTTCAGACATGTGGGGCCAATGAAAGTGAGGGACAAGCCTGTCCCAAGTCTTGTTTTGGCCCAGATTACCTGCTATGGGAATGTCATGGGCTAGTGTCAATAGGAAGCCCCTGAACTTCAAAGGTATAACCAACCTCCTGGCTGCACTAGGCTTGGGGTCTCCACTCTCGGAGTACAGGATTCCATCATCCCAATAAATCTTATAGGTTCCACTAGCATTCCCAGCGGCCTCAGCAGCAGCAGCCTGCTGTCTGAGGGGTTCAAGGGAAGGGCAGCTCAGCTGCTTCTGACTCATATCTGCCCTGGAATGGCCCCCTGTCCCCAAGAACTCAACCTGATCAGGCTCAAGCTCATCTGGGACAGTTCCTTCTTCAGGACTACAATCATGCAAATCAGTCTTGACCCTGTGCCTCATGGGAATAGTCCAGCCCGAACTGCCAAGCCAGGTACTCCCTGGACCGGAAACAAGCATCCTAGAACCGGTTTCGGGGTTTCACCCCTCTTCAGCCAGGATAGCTTGATTCCAGTGGCACAGTGAGCCAAGAACCCACGCAGGGGCATACCTGGCGCACTTAGGGCGAGAAAGCAAAAGACACACAATAAATGGACGGAATGCAGAACAAATCAAAACATTCACCCCCAGTCAGGAGATCTGAGTTAAATCCATCATTCTTTTGCTCACCATGCCACCCCAGTTCTGATCTGGCCATATGCAAATCAGTCTTGACCCTGTGCCTCTTGGGAAAAATCCAGCCCGAACTGCCAAACCAGGTCCTCCCTGGACCGGAAACAAGCATCCTAGTACCGGTTTCGGGGTTTCAAACCTCTTCAGCCAGGATAGCTTGATTCCAGTGGCACAGTGAGCCCAGGACCAATGTCTGGGCATACCTGGCGCATTTAAGTGAGAACATATGTGTGATGTCACTCATTTTTGAGGGTGCAAATCTTAGCGTATGATCCGTTGGTACAACCAGATATACGTAAGGCAGTAAGGATGCAAACTAGAGGCCCTAAGACGATGACAGCTAGTTCCGGAATGTCAATGGTTGAGCAGGGGATCCTGCTCAGAGATAAATAGTGAATAGAGTATCTGCCAAGAAAAAGGACCAGAAATTCAAAGAAAATTGATTCTTTTTTCTGAGTTTAGTCTAATGACAGATATAAAGAGAGAGGAAATGTAGATTATTACACGAGATAAACCTGCTCATAAATTGGAGGTCCCACTTTTGTTCCTGGCCAAGTTGAAAGTGACGGTTGAGGTCAACGATTTTTGCTTTTCACAACCAAGAAGAGTCTGAGAATGATTAGAGGCCAGTGAACTAGGGGGGGAGGGGCGGGGCGAATCTTGCGAAGCTCCAAAACCTAGAATACTTACATGGTTATCCCATATCACTTAGTGATGTTGAAATTCATCGATATACCTGGAGATTACTGGACCATTGTTTTGTTCTTGATGTTTTTCAGTTTTGGATTTTTTTTTGTCAATTTGCACACCCTTGCCTCCCATTGCCTCTATGCCCGAGGGTTATAAAAACTTGAGCTGGTGCTTTTGGGTCTGCCATTTTGAATGTGGTTTATTGTGCTAAATGGTGCAATAATCCATAGATGACTAAGATCTATACTGTTTCCTGCTGAAAAGTGATTCAATAAAAAGGTTTTTGGAAAAAAAAGGAAAGGTTTGAAAAAAGTGAATTTTTGTTTTTCAATTCAAGGAGTTTCATGCAGATTTATCAAATTACACTAAAGTTATTGGCAAAACAAAATGCTCTTTGCTGTGGAATGGCAGATCTAGCTATAAATACAAAATCTCTCACTTTTGCACTCACTGCAAATTCACTCTTTTTTCCTTAGATGACATCAGAGCAGTTACTTTGATCAAATACCTCTCACACAGGGTATTGAGTCTCAGGTTACCTGTTATCGGTTGAATGTAGAGAGCATGCTAACTTGGAAACAATTCATCAAATATACCCATATTGTCATGCATTGTAATGCCCTGTGCCTCAACACATCCTTTTGTCTCACATGTAAGTGCTTCTAAGTGCCCTGTTACTATTTTACTATTAAGTAGGATTCAATTAACCAAAATCTGCAGGATAAAAGTCTGTTTGTCATGCCGAGGTTTGAACTAGTGACCTACTGGTCATACCAGATGTAAGCAGCTTGTCCAGCAACGGTGGTAATCATAATCAATGGTATTCTAATGTACACCAGAAGTTACATTTTTTGAATAATGTTTGTCACTCTTTTTATGTTAAGTCTTTTTTTTATCCCTAAAGTCTAAAATATCATGAGTGCACGGATGCGAAGGGAGGCTATATGATGAAAATGGAATGATACTACTTGCTTCTGGACTTCTCGTCTCCTGACATCCAAGTCGTTAAGCAAGTAGTTTCCAACTAACTTCTCATCTCCTGCCCATAAGTCGGTTGGGGTGTGGTTAGTGGACAGTTGGCATTCCGCACCATTTTATAATTTACTCTTTTAAGTCAGAAATCTGTAGCAAATTTGAATGTCCTCCATAGCATGTTTTCCCGCTAAATGGTATGTTGCACTTATGCACCTCGGAAGGGGAAGGCCTGTTACAGCAATTCCTTGTTCGGTGGAACTTCTGGGACAAATGCTGGAGTCATCACCATCAATAAACTTTATTTGGCTTTAAAGATAAAACCATAAAAGTCATACTAACATTACTATACCATCATTCAGGAGTCATTTCCTGGAACCTTACCTCTTGAGCATGGTAACTCAGAGAGACGTTTAACTCAAAGGGGCAGGATGGTGGATCTGTCATAAAACAGAAATATTCCTCTTCCTGAACCATTATCACCTGAGGTAGGATTTCTGGTCTGAGTGATACCTATTCCCCAGTATTGGATATCTGTATCAAGGCTCAAAATGTCATGACTTCAAGGGGACGGGTCACCTATCTTTAAGTTTATTGAATGTATTTCTGTGCAGTATTATTGTCAAATTTAGTTGGTTATGATTTTCTGTGCCGGTGTGTACTGAGAAGAGCTAGTGTTTTGTTTGGCTACAGCATGACACTCCTAATAAACTTCGCTTAATACCTATCCTATTCTGTGAGATTGGGTGGTGCAAAAAGTCAACAATATCTTTCAAATATATTGTGTTCACCATCATGGCATAAATGTAAAGTTAAAAATGCACTGAAATCCTATTTAAAATCTCTACGGACTAGTAAAAAAATATATTTCTGTTCTTTATTTTAGCTGAATGTGCTGTTAGAAATCTGCAAGACTTGGCCCGAATCTACATCCGCCGTACATTAAGAAACTTCATTAATGAGGAAATGCAAGCCAAGGGTATCTCTCAGAAAGCACCACCAAAACGAAAGAGAAGAAGGTGTCGTAGACGTAGAATTAGCACCTATGTGTTTGTAGGAAATCAGCTCATTCCCCAACCTCTGGACAGTGATGATGATGAAAAGATGGAGGAGGATAACAAAGAGGAGGAGGAAAAAGAACACACTGAAACCTTGAAGCCAGAGGAACCTCCTCCGAATTTACTCAGAGAAAAAATTATGAGTCTGCCTCTGCCAGAATCTTTAAAGGCATACTTGACATACTACAGAGACAAATAACGTGCCTGAATTGGAAACTGATGCCTTTTGATGTTTCATTCCTTAATGAAAATGTAGCATTTATCAGGAAATAATTTAGCTCAGCAGATTTCACTGGTGTTCAAACTACAAACAATTTTAGATATCCTTTCTTGGCTGCATACAGACTCTAAACTCAAAAGTCCTAGTTTTTTTGGGGTCTTGAGCAATGATTATCGCTATTTTAACTTACAAGAACAACTTGATTTGGTATATGACATTAACAAACCTTTTGCATGGAACATCTTCTTTGATTTGCAGTAGATAGGCACTGGTTAAGGGCAAGTCAAATTTCCAAATGTTTTGTACATGATGCTGGTTGAGGGATGAATTGACTTGAATTGCCACAGTCTGCATTTTCTAACACTGGGAACGCTTTACACATGCAAACCATATATAATCTGATAGCGTGGGCATTGCTTTTCAATTCTTTTTTGTAGGATTGTGATGTGGTCCTTAATTCTATTTCACGTGTTTATGTATTGTAAGGAATACCCAAGTACTATAGGTGTATGGGAATATACTCATTATTGAGTTGTTTATTTTGAATATTTAAATATTTTTAAAAAAAGAGTAAGGTAGCACTACCTGCATCTACCCTATTTGATTACATGAATTAATTAACAATAGCAGCATCAACTGATGTAGTTGGTGATAAAAGCAATTCAACTTTCCTGTAGAAGTCCAGTACATTTGGTTTGCAATGCTTTAATTTTTTACTATGCCGTAGGCCGAAAGAAGTATTTGTATAGTTTACTGTGCCCGCCATGAAAATAGAATGAGATTCTTGAAATGGAGGCTTAAAGATATTTAAACAATCCAACTTTTCTACCCCGGTCCCCTGTAAACCTCAGTGTTTCTTGCAAAATTTTTGAGCTCCCCACCCATGTTCAGAGTCGTAAGCACTGCACTTTGTGAATACCTATTTAAATTTGAGTGTTCTTCAATGATAAATATATTTGCTACTTCAATAAGATAGAATTTGATCCAAGTAATAACCATGTTTTTGTTTTTCATGGGCCACTGTAGAAGCAGCACTTCTAAAGTATTTTCAGATGCACTTTAGTGGATGGATTTCATACTTTATTAAAATATGTTTCCTTCGTTAAGGCAGAACTGAACTGACCCGGTTTTATTTAGGGGAAATCTGTCTTAGCATTGAAATGATTTGATGGTAAATCTTATGTATATACATTTGTACTTGAAAGATTAGTAAAAAGTATACATTTATTTTGATGAGGACAGTCACAGTGCTCATCACAATTCTTTGGCAACCACTTTTTCCAATCACACTGGTCCTGCAATTTCTGTGACGCTTATTTTCATATTTATTTGTGCTTTGTCATACCTAATTGACTGGTATTTTTACACTCTGTTGAAATAAAGGTGACAAGGCAAGTATGTTTGTATGTTTGGCCTGATATTCTGTTGATCTCTAAATGAAAATACTTTCTAAATAGAGCAGTGGCATAAAACATTCCTTCTGTGGTACAGTAATCACCAGCACATTTTAAGTGTAAAATGTTGTCAGATGCAGTGTAATATTCTTAGATTAAAGCAATAACAAGCCATAATCTGGAAAAAGAAGTACACATTATTTCTTAGACATAGAATTCATTTTGTGCCACTGTATGGCTCTTGAAACTCTATCATGAAAAATAATATTCTGCAGCCGATGGTTTCTAGTTGACTCCTATCATATTTTATAGGCTATGATAGAACTAGTCTGTATCCTTCCCAATCCTTGTCACATTGCATTAATTTTCTTGCAAGCATATTTGTAGGCCGTTGGTCGCAGGACCTTGTTTTTGTTTTCAAAGTGCATGCTTTGACAGTTATTGTGAGTTTGAACTTTCAAGTTCTTTTTACTATAAGTAAAAAGACTACTATTTCACTTGGTGGCCAAATGGCACTTTATATTATATTCCTGTGTATTGTATTTTTAATCAGTGTTGCAATTTTATTTTCTCTTTAGTGTTTCTTTTTTACGGCCAATTTCTTTTGTGTTCTATTTACATTTTCAAAAACATTCTTAGTTGTCATGAAGCCCACTCATATCAATCGCTCCCTGAAAGGACAGTCAATTGAGGGTTACCCCCTAAGAAAGATGCAATCTTGTATGTTACTAAGACTGTTGGTTCAAGACTGTCAGACAAGGAGAATGTTGTTTTTTCTTTTGAATTGAGAAGGGCTGATTGTATCCATTTGTTACTTTTTCTCCTTAGACATTTGGATGCCTAATAGGTGCCTCAAGGATCTTCTCTACAAACATAAATGATTCTTCTTTTCAGATCCTATTTATATATATATAGTACTTTCCTGATTTTTGTTTGTTAAATAAAGGATGAAAAACATTCGGTCGACCGTGGTGGACTTACTTGCTCTGCAAATCTCTTTATCCCTATATTCAATTAGAACAAACAAATGTATAAGGTATTTAGTTATGGACTAATTTTATTGACCGACTAACTCCCTCTCCCCTCTGCTTTTCTTCTAAATGATTAATGCTCAAACAGACTTCTGCACACCTGATGGCTAAATACACTTTAGTACATAAACTTAATTCAGCATTCAGGGTGGCAGTTATCCTGACGCAGTTTCTGTTCTCCAGACACCATGTACTTTTGAGGCTTTTGATGTTGAAGCTAACACAAGGTTGATATCTATTGTTGCCTTGTCACCAGCGAACTGTTAAAGAAACAGGTTTTTAGGCTATGAACCAAAACCTGATCAACAGCTTTGCTGGGACCATCCAGCAGTTAGGTATGGTCTTCTATTGAATTCTACTTTTCTTGCCTGAAGCTTCTGATGATCACATGGCAGCATTTTACTGAGTCCCCCATCAACAAATGTTGTCACAGAAGTGCATACTCCCAAACTTGACACCTATCTATTTAATGAAAAACCTGTAACAAATGAGTTTTTTACAATTTTTAAATGTAGATCTGCTCATTCAATGTTTTGACCTTAACCGCTCTGAGGGAAAATAAGAAGTTGGACCCTATCAATAAAATATTCTCTGAGACCTCTTCCCCTTATGGCATTGCAAATCATAATGCCATTGTTGTACACTAAAAGACAATTTCATTGAAGTAGAACATGTTACGGAGTTTTTCCCGTACGACCCTCTAATATGTAACACTTTTATTAGTGCACTGGATAAAGTTATGATGGGAAAAACATAGGCTCCTCTGGAAGCAACAGCAATTCCTTCAAAGATAAGAGTTGTTTATGAGCACATCCAATTTTCAGTTATCACTTAGGTGAGCAAAATGTCAGTTTCCCAGAAAACATTCTTGAATGGGAAACAATGCAGGAAAAGACCTCCCCAAGTCTGTACTTCGATAAAGTGAGTTTAAAGGCATTCCACAACCTCAGAACGAGATACAAGACTTACATCTACAGCCCCAGTGTATGTAGCGTTACCAGTATAGATGACCACTTACCACTACTCAGATGTAATTGTTAACCTCTGAGTCAGAAAAGTGCAACTGCCAGTTCCCTAAACAGTAGTTTTTAAAATAATGTGCTACTATTTGGTTATGCTAAAAAAGCCAAAAGTCCAATATAAATGATTTAAATATATTATTCAGAAATGAGAGTGTTGAAAGCCAACTAAACAGATTGTTGGCTGAACCTTTCTTAGCAAAATCTGCCTTCCACATTCCAGCAAGTAAAATCTTACCGGTCCTTGAAGTCTACACCTTTAAAGGCTAGGGGTTTCGGAAGTTTGCCTTACTGATAGAACTGGCTCCTTTGAGGCTCTTGAGATGACTAACTGCTGTGAGGGTGACAGTAACAACTTTGATAAAAACTGACTTGCTTTATAATGTAGTTAAATCCTCTTTTTTATACAAAAGAAGATCCTTACGGGAAACCGTTAATAATGAAATAGTTTGTCTTTTTATATTACATGAAATTATCCAGTATATGGTATCAAATATTAAGTCTTTTTATTGAAGTGCTAAAATTCAAAAAGGCTACTCAATTTCACTTTTTTCTGATATCTTTCTAGTTACCGATCATTCTATCAGGGCTATGGGGATAGTTAGATTATTTACCTATTAAAGATATTGCTGGAAATGTCAGTCAGTAAGGATATATGCTTTTATCTTAGACCTGGTTACTCATATAAGGGCCACTCATTTTTATTTTATTTTTATTTTGTATTCACATCTTTTTAGACAACTAGCTTATTACTGAACATTTACTGGGGATAAACAACTAGCAGTTTACCATGTCAAAAATATGAAAGCAATTAAACAAGGCATGAAAAAAGTGCATCACAATAACAAATAGATAAGAAAATATAAAATGTTGTATTCTGTTGTTGGTTTGTGACTTCAACCTCCTTATCAGTGGGCTAAGGAAAGAGTATTATTGGAGAATGGAACAACTATGCCTGCACACACTGGGCCAGGTGAAGGGTAAAGTGCATGTCCAAATTTGTTTTTCGTTCAAAGACCTTTATTGAAATTCTTGCACATCAGGTTACAAGGTCAACAAGCAGTGCTTCTGAAAAAAACAAGGGGAAAAAAAAAATCACATCAGTTACAAACATCATAAAGGCAGTGGTACAGCAGCGGCACACCATTGAGTGTAAGGAGGAGTGGCAGGATATGAAGGAGGAAAGGGCAGAGAGGGGCATCAAACGGGGCAGAGTGCCTGCGGGAGGGGTGTGAGGAATCAGCAGAATGCAAAGAGAAGGAGGTAGATATCTATGTACCAACCCGGCGGCCGCCGCGGGAGGAGTGCCGGCAAGGAGCGCGGGAGAGGTTGCAGAGGGAGAGGCATTCCAACGGAGGAGGTATGAGACAAGAGGGCACCAGATATCACTTGGCCGACTAGTAGCCGGCGTTAGCTCCCAAAATTGTGACAGGAGCATCCGGCAACGCGCAGCATCTTCGAGCCAAGCACTAACCTTGGTGGCGGGCCTCCGACCCCAATGCATGGCAACTCTGCAACGCGTGAGAATGAGCAGCATAACTGTGACCCGACGGGAGGCGTCAATGACAGTGCTCCCCCAAGCCTAGGTGGCAGGTCAATGGATCTGGCGAGACAAACGAGGAGGAGATAATCTCAGTGATGACTGTACACACGTTTCGCCAGTATGTAGAAACCAAGGGGCACACACAGCCAGGCAAGGTGAGAAAAGTCCGCCGCGGGGGACGAGCACCGGAGACATCTATCACTAGAGGTGAGGCCCATTCTGTACAGCTGAGCGAGCGGGGGAGCGGTACAGTCTGTGCAAATATTTAAAATGTATGAAGTGCAGGTGGTATTGGGAGATAAACGTTTGGTCTGCTTACAACAATACAGCCAAACCTCTTGAGAAAGATCAGTACCTAGATCCTCGCTCCAGGCAATGCAGGCGCGATCAGCAGATATTGAGGATGCCACTAACGTGGGTGCATTTCCAATATTTTGGTGTGTTCCTCAGACCACCGTCCTCAAATATTTTTTCAGTGTCTCAAACTTTCATTCTTCTTTTTCACAGAGGACTTAAGTGACTTTTAAAGACCCATGAGCAGTAGAAGGCACATTTTAATGGGGTGTCACAATAGTCATGAGTGGAGCAATACAGTTACTGCACCTCAATTGTGCAAGAGGCTACAGCAAATAGTATAACTCATATCAAACAGATACTAAACAGAATAGGAAATTGCTAGGGCCAATAAGGACAAACTAGGGATGCATTTGTAAGAAATTGCATATTAGACAAATAGCACAATGTAAAGCCAAGGGAAGATAACCTCTATAGAATCCAGCTGCGGTCCAGACCGTGAGCACTGAGGACAAGAGAAATGGCTTGTTAACCTAGTTGTTTCATAAAACGAACAATAAACCTTGTATCATTGTCTCACAAAACACATTTTGAGTGTGCATAATGGATAGAAACAGAACAATAAGTGAGAAAACTGAAATGTTCTAAAAAAAGGCATATTAAGATAGTCCTTTGATGATTTATACACTGGTATTGGTTTATGGCTGTGTAATAGTCTCGCATTCATAGTCAGTTTTAACTACCTGACCGACACTTGCCTACTGCCTATCTGAGGGCACATGGCAGTTTACTCTTCTAACATGTGAATAGTGCTTCACTAACATTTGACTGGTATAGGGATTTCAACTTTCTTGTAGTTTAGTGACTTTACATCCCAGATCGAGAAATGAGTAGATTCCCACTGGAAAATACAATGTAAAAATGGCCTAAATGCTTAGGGGCATAGTAATAGGTCATAAAACTAATGAGAATCAAAACTCCGAAGCACAAAGGAAAAAAAGTTGAAGATTGTCCATACTGGAAAAGCACGCTTCAAATTCTTTTAGATTTCAGTAATTCCACTGTATATGTTGGTCAATTAAATCAAAGAGAGATAGGCTGAGTAACAGATCATCATAATTCCCCTCTATGAAGGGTGAAACTGTTTGGAAGTATCAGTCCAGTTTATGCCAAATACTCCAGTCCCTAGAAAAAAGAGCGTATTGTATCAGTAAAATGCTGTAAAACACAGTTCAATGCACCAAGTATGAATCAAATGTTTAGAAAACGATTCCCAGTTGGGCTTCGGTTCCATACTCATAATGAAACAAAAAAGGCAAAAACATATTTGAACTGTCAGGATTTCAACCGAACTGGGTGGGGTGGGTAGGATGTACGGGCAAGTGAGCAAAAGAAAACACGTTACTACTATGCCATTACTCCCCATTCCTAGGGATGACGCCTCTTATCTCTCCCAGCTCTGTAACCTCTGTGTGTTTGTCTCCTTTGGCTCTGTGTTAGGTAGTAGCCAAGTAGGCCCCACCAAGTTTGATTTGCACCTGCCATGTCTTAGAATGCAGGTTTTTGTTTTGATCTACACTTGTCTCACCTCAAGCGATGCTGAAAGCTTGCTCAAGCCCCCCACACCTCCACAGGTCATACTCATCCGCAGCTTACCTGTCCCTGCATTCTAAGCATGTTCACTGTACAGTGCCTGCTACCAGCTACAACATGGCCCTCAACAAAATATTCAACTGCTTTCACATTGCCCCCTTTGTTTTGAAGTCTGTATGTGGTATGCAAGCTGCTCAGTTTAGGAAGTATGCTTCCAAGAGCTCCATTAGGCAGGTTTTTTTACCTGTTCCATTTCTAGTTACTGAAAGGCGATTTTTTCGAATCTTTTACTTAATACGATAATATTGCAAACGCGCAACAGTGCATTGTGAGACCTCAATGGCTTTTAACTTATTCCTATTAAAGGTATATTCAGACACTTCCTCTCTAAAGGTCTCCAGTTTTAACAAATGGCTAAAGGTGTCTGTTGCTGCATGTAATAGGTTGTACGCCCACCTAATGAAATTAGTAATTACTCGAGTAGGAATTCATGTTATAGATAGCTCAAGACGAAGAGCTTGGACTGGGAACGACTGCAACACTTTTACCAATTTTCGGAGTACGGTTCCCTCCTTTACTTTTATAGATTGCCATGTTTTAATTTGTCTGTATTCCATGGCATATGATGGGAGCGGAGGTATTTTCATGCCATGAACCTCCAACATTGGTATGAAATGTCTATTTCCCGTAGAGTGATACAGTTTCTGTAGAGCCCCAACGTGGGATTCTGCCTTCCGACTTAAGTGTTGGTGGTGGGCTTTATCCTGTACATTATGAGTGAAAACACGGCCCAAATAGACAGACTCTATTGGTTCACCTCCTAATGACCATATATAAGAAAAAGGGTTCCTTCTGCCACTGAAAGGGAGTGCTTTATTTTTAGTAATATTTGGCAGCAGAAAAGTTTCAGTTTCATATTGATTTAATTAATTCAGGTTTCTTTGCAGGCCTATTGGGGTACGATCGAGTATGAAGATATCATCGGTGTACATTAAACAGTGAATGTCAACTTGTGCTAATTTCGGAGGGTAATTTTTAATTTGGGAGAGACGCCCCGGTAAATTTCTAATATAGATAAAGAATAATAGGGGAGCTAATAGGCATCCCTGTTTCAGCCCATTCATCGTGGGGAAAGGTTTGGTTAGGTCTTTTTCTCCCCCCATTTGGACTCACCAATTTTCTCCATAGGGTGGATCTATCTACACTATCGAAAGCAGTCGAAAAATCAATAAAAACACAATATAAAGTTAAAGCATTTAACGTAACACACTTGTCAAGTACTGTTTGGAATGCAGCAATATTATCCAATGTTGAATGCTTTGGGCAAAACATAGCCTGAAACATAGGGATAACTTTTCTTGAAAAACCCCAGTCTTTTAATTGTTTCCTGACGCATGCTGCAAAGATCTTACCAGGGCGGAGAGAAGAGCTATTGGATATATTTGTGGCCTTTGACACTGTGAGAAACTCGCCACTGTTGCAAACGCTAATGGAGATAGGAATTTCTGGGTCAGCCCATGATCTTTGGCACTCTTTACTTTGAAACAGAGAGCAAACAGTCATGTTTGGTGATTATGTTTCCACTCCCTTCCATGCGGCTTACCACAAGGGTCGTCGCTTAGTCCCACTTTATTTAATATCTATGTGGTCCCACTTGCCAAACTCATTAGATCCTTTGACTTTTACCTCCTATGCCTGTTAACACACAAATTGCGGTGTCCATCACGAGTAATGTCGAGGAGGTGGCTCAGTTTCAGTAGTTGTATGTGAGTAGTGGTTAGCTAGATGGGCAGCCACTGTCTCAAACTGAATTCGAATAAAACCAAAGTACTTCTCTTTGGGCGGGGGTACCTGGTTTATTGGCCACAGATGTTGGTATCTCTCCCGAAGCCAGCTCCTCAAGTTAGAAATCTCTGAATAATTTTTGATTCCAAACTTTCTTTTTGGAGCAATTAAACTTACATCTACCTGTTTTTGCCAGTTGGAAATCCTCAGGAACATCTTGCCCTCTATCCCGAAAGATTTGCAAAAGACTGTGGTTATTGCCCTGTATTTGGGCTCGCAGCAGGGTCTCTCAAAAAATTGCAAAGTCAGAACGCAGCTGCTAGGCTGCTCAACAACATCAAAGAATGTAACCAGTCTCAAAGGCCCTGGAGGAGCTACACTGGCTCCCCATAAAAGTGGCGTTTAAGTCACTGTGCATAGCACATAAAGCACGCCACGGCGTTGGGGCAGAATACCTGAAACACAGTTTTGCTTCCCGGGTAGAATTCTTCATTCAGAGACTGCTAAAAATGTCAGGTTGCAAAATAATTGCACAAATCCCTGGGGTGGTAGAGGCTTTGTACATTCAACTTGCACGCTTTGTTACCTACTCTCTGGCTCCTAAGAAGCCAGCAGAACCAGCTCAAAACATAGCTTTTTCCACTCTCCATCTAGTTGCAAATCATTATATGGTGTTGATTTACCCTGGTTAAAGTCACAAGTGCCAAGACGCCTTGGGGCATGCGTCGGCTTTATAAAAATAAATATCAATCTTTATTGTGCCTGATGTTTGTGGTGCAAACATAGACAACTAGGCCACACGCTATACCCTGCTCTTATTTTAAGCACATCACTTAAGAGTACTTGGTAGACAATACTTGCTTAATGAGAGGAAGTAGAAGTATTTTATTTGCAGGCAAAATGATCAATGTGTGTGTGTGTGTGTAGAGTCCAAAAAATGCAAAAAAAGTTCCACAACACTGTTAAAGCTTTAATTGGCAGATATTCTGCATTATGTACTGTTCTATACATTTTCATCTATTACAGCATCTTTCTGAGCGATACACATTCCACAACATGATCATTATATATACACTGCAGTGCATGTGTTAGCTGCAATGGTCTCTAAATTTAGGCTTAGTCAACAATTAGGTGTTAAGGTACTGATGAGTCATATTTTGTTGATCTGCCTAAAAAAAAATGTTATATTGAGGTTTCATCCATCTACTTGAAGAAAGGACATTTTAAAAATTCATGTAATTTCTTATTTTCAGTGCAGGCTACATAGAACCACAAAGTTTTATCTTGCAAGGTGATTTCTTTGTTATTAATTCTGTTCATGAGAAAGTTACTCTACTATATGTATACACTAGGTCTTACACCGAGTTCGGTCATTTTGGAGGTTTTATGTTAATGAGACACTTTGTCTTCAGTTTTCCTGCTTCAACTGAGCAGTATTTTCAAATTTGTCAGGTCAAACAAACAAAGTATGTGTTCTTTGTGTCCCATAATTTTTAATAAAAAGGTAGGAATATACTGGTTGATTAAATTTTTGATGTTTTAAAGATGATATTTTTTTTTACCAGAAATCACCTACTTCCATATAATTCTAGGGCTTACTGTACAAGAAGCAACACCATTAATGCATTTGTTCATAAGAGTACTATCCTGGTTGTTGCAATTCACAACACATACGTTTAAATCCTCCTGCACCTTCTGTAAACAGTTTCCTTTGTCACACCAAAATACATTCTGAAAAAAACCTGGGCAGGTGAAGATCTATTCCTGCAGTGACATTCTCCTCTTCTGTATTTACTAATGTGCACTTAATTCTAACAATCATATTAATCCATAGACCGCACCATGGTGGAGTAGAAAGCATGACTTATCTGCAACAATATTTCTCTAGCTGAGGCATCTTCCATAGATTCATGCCATCCTGATTCTTATCTGCAACTGGAGCTGTGCTATAATAGCTTAGCAACATTGGACTTTATAGCCATTCTATATTTATACAGATGATTATTTAATAGCCTAAATGAAGTCAATGAAGCTGTACAATTATTTATGAGATTCGGCCATGATTCTCCACTGCACTGCGATGGTTATTTGACCAACAGTATAAGGCTAATGTAGTTGGGGATCTTTTGATCCAGGTAGGTAAATTATTTAACAAACAAAAATTGTACATTAGCCTAATACCACACTTTTATACCTAGGTGAAGTTAATGCTGTTTTAAAAAAAATCATTTGGACACAGTTGGTAGGACATAATTTCCAATATATTGTGTTTACAGACAAAAAGACATGTCCTGTGCATTTTTATCATGGTATAGGTTGTGTCAGGAGATTTAGCATAATGACTTTTAATTATATGTCTGACATGGGTAGTTTTTCATTGGTTTCCTATTGCATTAAAAATGTTTACCGGATTCATTTCACATACAGTGGGCTTTTTATTTCTTCTACATTTGTTTAACAACTTCACCCGATCTTGGAGAAAGGTAAACTCTTATACAATGAAGAGTCACAGCTGGCTGTTTTTATGGTGGTTAATTGGCAAGCAAATGTGAAGAAGCTGTTCATAACAAGGCCTGTTCGATATAAAGAGCTGTGGCCATTATTGCTTGTAATTAATTTGATATAGCTGTTTTATTGTGAAGGGTAGGATACCTGAAGTTCTTAAAGTTTAAATATTTTCATTACCCAAGCAGCATGAATGTTGATTTAAAATGTTACTTTCCAGAAAACCAATAAGAGTTATATGGTTTCTTCTAGGAGATATCTTTTGTGTGAGATACTTTTGAAGAACTACTTTATTGAAATGTCATAAATTCTACTGCATGTATGGTAAAATGAAAGATGTTAGTTTGTATGATGTCTAAATGTGTTTAAAAAAAAAAAAAAAAGTTTTCTTTCAAAATATGAATTTTCATGTTCCCATTTACATTGTTGACTTGAAAATATGGAATCATTAAAGCAAGTCATAACGTAATACTTCCCCTGCATTTAAAAGCAATGAATTGGGACAGTATTGCAATAAAACAAATTAATGTATGTGATATTGTTCATGATTATTTTTGTTCCTTTTTGTAAAGAATCTATGCAGAATTCTTTTACGAAATATGCATCCACTCAGTCATCAGCATATGTGTTCACTTCTTTCTGTACTAAGAATTGAGACAAGCCAAATCTGTTGTGTATTTACTGTGCAAATATAGATGTGCATATTAAAAACGAGATAGTTGAATCATGCCAGAATGGAGTTTCATTTTGCCTTTTCCTTCAAATATAGCTAACCAAAACAGGTTTACTGTATTGAATGTCATGGATCAGTCAGCAGCTGCCTTTTTTCCTCTGGATGAGGAGGACTTTGGAATCAAATTTTTGTTTGTCAAGCTATGGCTGTTCTGACATGTTATGTCTGTTGGTATTTTTGTTGATTACAGAAATAGGCATTCCCTTTCTTGCTTGTTTGCTCATTCTTCTGTTCCCCTCACTTCCTCATATTCACTGTTACCATTTAAATATATATATATATATATATCCTACTGGAGATCACCAGTAGGTAGCTATAGGTAGTACCTAGTTTCCATAGAAACAGCTTTTTTTGAATTACTTATATATTTGGTTTTGTTTCACCATTCTTCATGAACTTTTCCCAAAAAAGTGTCAAAGTAGGTTTCTTCAGTGTGTCATGGAAAGTTTGGGAGTGATCCGTGCAGTGGGGACTGAGAAAGAGGGATGCAAAATAAAGGTACATTTGTAATGTTAATTCCTGTAGGAACGCATTGTCTAACCTACAGCCCGAACCGCTGGTTGGAATTACACCAAATTTTGCCAAAAGGTAGATGTTGTTACACAGATTGTGCTTTTTAAGTCAAGCCTAGCGTCAGCGCACATGCACTGCTCGCTCTGCAAGGCATTCTGTAGTAGAGTATGCACTGGAAGCCCGGCCCACTCTCCGTCAATATTTTTAATTGCCTTGTGTCATGGTCCTACGTAAACGCTGGCTTCCAATTCATTATGAGGCTTATTAGTTCCTCCTTGGTACGCCTTGTCTCCATTTGTTATCGCCCATAAAGACTGGATTTTTTACTTGGCTCGTTACGTTACACGGTCTGCTTTATTAAGTAGAGCACGCCCACATGCATTTCCAACGTCCTTCATTTTACAACTATTAACCCTATGGCTCACGAGGAAATTTGTTTATATTTGATGACCAATTCTACCAGCAGATTAAGGGTACATCTATGGGGGCAGTTTTTGCCCCTAATTTTGCTATTCTTTAAATGGACCATCTGGAGACTACCAACATACTTACCACAACAAATCCGCATCAGAGTAGTAAACTAACCTGGAAGCTATATATCGATGATATTTTTATAATTTGGCTTGGTGATCAAATCACTCTAATCAGTTTTCTAGAATGGTTTAACAACAGTAATGGCTTGAGATTTACACAGCAAGACGGAGATCTCCTTTCTACACCTTATGATTAGACATACAGAGGGTGAACTTTTCACTGCCTTATACAGGAATCCAACTGAAAGAAACACATTACTACTAAATGGCAGCCACCATCCTCGTGCCTTACGTGACTCACTACCCTTTTCACAACTCTTCCGAATTAGAATGAACTGCACATTCAAGGCTGACTACTTCCAAAAAGCCAACATCTTAGCAGATAAATTACTGTCAGAGGATGTCCATGTAAACTAGTAAAAAAAGTCTATTAAGAGAGCATGGTACTGCCCGAGAGAAAGTCTGCTCACATCTAAAACCAAGGACACACACAATGGGTTAGTTTGCGTGACCACTTTTTCCCTATATCAAACAGGGTCAAGAAAAGTGTTCTAAAACACTGGCCAGTACTCAATGCCGGTGACTGTAATTTAAAACGGCCTCTCTTTGCATTTCGTAAAAATAAAAACATTAAGGATCATTTGATCAGAGCCAGCCTCCCCCCCAAAAAAAACACAGACACTTAAAGACGTCAGGGGCCGCCCTCCCTTAGTGGTCCACTCGGATTTTGGCAACTGCTTGGTATGTGAATACACTAATGAAAGCAAGGAGTTTGTATTTAATGCTATCAAAGTTTCTTTTGAACAATTCTCCAATTGTAATACTTGCAATGTAAGCTATGCCATCATGTGTCCATGTAATATGATTGGCCAAACTACCCAGAGTGAGGATTCGGATTTGCCAGCATTGTAGCAGAATTCGGTGTAAGGTCCTAGGTGCTCCACTGGTGGATCACTTTTCTACAAAAGGACACACAGAGGACGATATCCGGTGGCAAGTCCTAAATGTGAATAAACCACCACCAAGAGGAGCTGACATTAAGACAATCTTCGACAAAGAAGAACTTAAATGGATTCTTCGGACAAAGAGTCTATACACTGATCTCAACCATAGTGAGGACTGGACTATCCTTGTTTTACCTAAAATCCAAGTGCATCATGATCTATCATGCTCTTCTCTCAGATCGCCCCTTGTACAGATTCGTTGATTAACCAATTACCTCACAGACTATGTACTCCCAGCACTGTAACCAATCTTGAAGGTGATTAGTGCATCAATGTCACTAGGCAACAAGTATTTATTAATTTTAATTTGATTTTATTGTGCACCTATGACCATTATATTGCTGTATGTGGGTAGATCCCCGCCAACTAAAGCGGTGTCACATGCCTGTTTTACACTCAATGTAGTTTCATACTACTACTATGTGCTCGACTAAGCTGTGGAATATGTCCCCTGTTGAACTGCACTATGATGATCACCATTGCCAGTAATAATGTCTATTTCACTTGCTTTTGAATGTACTTGTTGGGGCTACACAACGTGCCCTTCATGGCATTCAATGAGTTCCAAGGAGTTTATAACTGCAACCTTACATTATGAATGGGCTCTCATTTAGGTGAAACTTATTGTTTCCATTTCATTAACTCACATGCTATGTTCCCGTGGCATTATGTGTAAATAACGACAAACACTTCTTCCCCCATTTCTCTAATTTACAGGTTGTTTTCCGCTCTCAATAATGTGTGTAAATAATAATGTACCCTAACTTCCCCAGTATATTTTTCACTCACAAATATTGAAGTCTAGTGTAACAAAATAGACTACCAATGTATTAACAATTATGTTTATTCTCAATGGATCTGTCTCTACTTAACTCCATTGTAAATGGCCGCTGCCTTCTACCTTAACCCACACTGCCACCATCTACACCACATTATTTCGGCCCGCGTCATAGTCATAGTCATGTACGCGCTCGGCCCTAATGCTCTATGGTACAGCCTCCCCTGTGCTGCATTATCTTTGAACGCCAGCCACGGATCGGATACCAGTCGTGCTTTGGCACTCATCCTAACAGGTAAAATCACCACACCGGCTAGGGAAGCTGGCTTTGACTGCACCTAACCTGTCCCCCTTACCTCTAATCAGACTTAATTTTTTATCCTTTTTCCACAGAGGCATCCTTCTGGCTTGCCAGTACCGTGCACCTTCATTGTTCCATCGAGGACCTACTAACCACCTTCTCTCGATTTTTTGACCTACGCGCACCCCCGCAAAATACTCCATGCTGTAGGGGACTTCACCTTGACATCTCTTTTCCAGCAGGACTTACACATTCTTGCCATACTAACTCAGCTTCCTATTTGTTACAGGTCCATATGACCTATATTGGCCTTAGCATTTCAGCCCACTGCCCATCCTCAACAGGTCCTCACACTGGCAACTTGATTCTTTGATTCCACAATAGACTTCCAAGGTACCCATGTTATTCGGCATCACTCAGTAATTACCCCATCACAACCTTTATTTTAGTCCACATGCCTCACGGCTCTAGCCATCACCAGTTAACATCACTCCAATTGGTAGAGTTGCACGTCTCACCTTTTGTTATTCTTGGTTTGTATGTTGGAACCGTGACACATACCCTGCAATTCTCTAATTTGTACCCTCCTTTTTCTTCTCTCTTCCCTTCCTTCTTCTTCTCCTTTTTTCCCCATGGGCAATTACCTCAGACACCTATTCCTTTGTCCTGAAGATGATCCATGCACTTTTTTAGAGGGAAAGAAACGCCGTAGACTTCTTGCACCTTGACATAACTGAATATTTTTATCAATATGTGCTAGGATGCGGACATTTATTCCTTAGTGGTTTAAATGTTGAATTTGTTTGGCCACAACTCGTGGTTGCCTGAAATCCCTGTCATGATTATGCTCCTACTTGTATTTTACTGTATAGTCTTACAATAAAATATCATGTCCAATAGGACATAAAAAATAGTCAATTGTATTGCTATTTGTATATTCTGCAAACTAATAACCTTCTTGTTAGGGACCATTATTCCTTGAAACAGTTCATACCCAAGGTCCCTGACCAATTATTGGGTTCACTTGTTTGTCTAAAAATATATTATTAAGTGGGTGAGCACTATTTTGTTTATTGCACTGATGGGGACAATGGCAGCTGATTTTTTTTTGTATTTGTATGAGTGTGGCGCCTGCTTTAGGAACACTGCAATCATTTTAAATTTTACTTTTATAAAACTTTCATGTTGAGCACGGCATCCAATTCCAGCACACCGTGCTCTGTTTCATTTTTTTAATTTTTTATACTGAGTGCAGTGCTCGCTTCAGGGACACCGCGCTCTGTTTGTTTTTTTTACTTTAAAACTGAGGGCGGCGCCAACTTAAGGGACACCGCACTCCGTTTCTCTCTTTTTTTTACTTTAAAAAAATTGAAAACTTGTCAAAACTCCTGACACTGAATGATTTGTAGTCTTGGACATTCTATATATTGCAAGGGCAATGTCCGCTGTTTACTTTTTATACAAATGAGAATCAGCACTTGATAATGTTTCCTGGTAGTCCTTTTCCCTCTGTGTCTTGTAAATGTAAATGTAAATGTATTGCGACTTATATAGCGCACGTATCACCCGAAGGCATCAAGGCGCTTGCCTTGGGAACCCGTCCTGGCTTTTTCCCTGTGAGATAACCCCTACTGGGTATCCCCAGGGTGAAAGCCAGGCATACCGCAGCGGGTGGGCCGCCGTAGTGGAGATTAAGCAACTATTGCCCAGAGTTGCAGCGTGGGACCCCATGATTAGAATAGGCACCGAGGCGAGAATTATCGAGTCCGTGGACATTTTGGGCTCAGGACCCTGCCGCGTCGTGAATTGAACCCTGGTCCCGGGCCAGACCTCTGCAACAGTGTCTGCCGCTCTAATCAGTGAGCCACACTCCTCCTCTCCTTCGAGATGTATTAGCAGTCTCCAGAACACTCTGCTGATGGAAGGATCTTAAATATTGACCTGTATAGCGGCACTTGACTTTTAATTCACTTTCGATGCTGGCACAAGCTTACTGCTTTATGGCATTCGTACTTGTTGCCTCCCCGAATAGGCTTGTATGTGTTTAATCACAAGGTGCAACTATTCTTGGATATCTCCTGCATGCAAAATATTATATATATGTGTGTGTGTGTGTGTGTGTATATATATATATATATATATAATTCACTGAAAAACGCAGAGGATTCAAGGACGTTTTAGTTAGTTGGACATTTCACTTGTACAAACCAGTGAAACTCGGCTGTTTTAGTTAGTTGAGCTAACTATATCTGGCGCCCTCGTAATGCACTGCTGATGACGTTACATATTACATCACTCATAACATGGTCAGTGACATCACTGATGACACTATCCAAAGAATCTCGGATGCACCCACTCACACCCCCATATAACCTTTCATACACCCACTCCAACTTCCACACTACCATTCCCAAACCCATTCACACATGCATCCCAGTACTTACACAGCGACTCACTGATTCATACATCATCATACAGATCTAGAGAGTCGCTGATGTTGAGAGTGCTCTAACAGGAGCTGCTTTCCACCTAAACTTGAGAACTACTCAGAGTTCTCTGCTTCTTTTTTGTGTGTGTATATATATATATATATATATATATATATATATATATATATATTGATTACCAGTCCAACTCCACACCAATTACGGAAGGCACTGACACCGCCAATTTTCAACTCAAGAAAAATTGTTTTATTCCTTAATGCTGCAAGAAGACGCGTTTTGGCGGAAGCCTCCGCCTTGCTCACTTCATCTGCACAAAGTGATGCTGACATATTTTATGCATTCCAACACATCTCAACAACCCTATGGTGTGACTGGCTGTTCGTCACCATAGTAACCATGGGTCATGACTTTAGACAGAATGGACATAGAAGAGTTAAAAGCACACGTTCGAGTGCATATCACATTCACAATTCTAACATGATAAAACACTCCTTACATTTTTCTTTATATCTCTATGATGATATCACGTTGTTACATTGTAACCGCAGTCAAAACAGAGTTATGAATAAGCCGATATTTACAATTATGACACATTGCAAAAACGACATTATCATGCTTATGTTCAAACGTGGATAAAATAATATCAAACTCTTAACCAATCACAATTCTAATTCATTGGCGATCAAGCACAGAGTTAAATTATAGTCGCAATTGATGACAATATATAAAAAACAAACAAATACCATGATTATTATGCATCCTGATTCTATGGTTATGGGTTCAGGGCTATGTCTACATGCGAGCCACTTCTTTGTAGAAAGCACTCTTAAACAAAGTTCCATGTGCCAAAACAAATACATAGCACAATATATTGATCACACTAAATTGCATTGAGTGTTTGTTATAAGTTAAATGGAACTAAGCTTCAATCGTATCAGTTGAGCCCAATTATGAACGAGCCTCATCTCCAATTGGAGTAAGGTAGTTGTCATTTAAGTAAAAACAATATAGGCATGGATGCCTCGTTATCAACCCATTTGGAAGTCTATTTGTATCATTAGCTTGTCTTCAATGTATCTCTCTGTGCATCTACAGGGTATAATCTGTCCTGTCTCTTAAAGTAATAGTGTGTTGGATAACATGTGCATAAAGGAAATTTAAGCTAAAAGAAAGTATTTACATAAATGAAGTTGCAGATGTATTGAAGGAGTGGGTCTCAGTTACGGAGAAGAGCTGCGCTGGACTATAGATGTACTGTTAACGCTTCATCCGAATTTAATCCATTCGGAATCTTAGAATCTAGCAAGATAATATACCTAGATTCCAGGCGTCTTAGGGCTAACCTGCGGTTACCTCCTCTGGGGTTCTTTGGGAACTGTCGATAACAAAATAGGAGAGATGTTTTATGTTGCCTTCATGTACCTTGTTAATGTGTCTGGCCACTGGGTATGTTTGATCATCATTGTTTATGGCTCGTAAGTGCTGTAGGATTCTGACGTGGACCTGATGGATGGTACTTCCTACATAGCGCTTCCCACAGCTGCAAACAAGTACATAGACAGCATACTCTGTCTTACAAGAGTATCCGCCTCTGATCATGTAGGGTCTATTTCTAAAAGGTACTATCACCTCTTTAGTATTGATACCTTGTTTACACGCTTTACATTTAGCGCATTTTTTTAAACCTTTTTTGGTCGGGGGCCATGCAACATTTTTGACCACCGCCGGTGCATTACAGACCAATTGGCTTCGCATCGACTTAGCCTTTCTGAATGTAATTGAAGGTGTGTTACCATTCAAGTGGCCTATTACAGGGTCATTACGTATTAGTGGCCAGTGTTTTTGCAAGATTCTCCTAACAAAGTTGTGATATGTGTTGTATCCCGTTATCATTCTAGGAATGTTAGCAGTGGACTTTGGTTGGCTATCTTTATTTGCCTCGTTAGTTACAAATAAAATATCTTTCCTGTTCTTGTTTTTGCATTTCTGTTCTGCCTTAACTAAGGTAGATGTCGTGTACCCTCTTTTGCCAAGCCTCTTAAAAAGATTGGCTTTTGCCATGTCCGCACCTGCTACTGTGCTGCAATTGCGGGTCATACGCAGACATTCTGCGTAGGGGATCGACACCTTGAGTTTGACCGGGTGAAAACTTTGTGCATGTAGCACTGCATTTCCTGCCGTTGGTTTCCTGTATGTTCTGGTTTGTATCTTGTTCTGCTCAACATACAGTTCTAAATCTAGGAATTGGATGGTCTCTGTGCTTGTGGAACATGTAAACTTCAAGTTCAGCGCATTGTCATTTATTTCTGTGGCAAATGCTTCAGCACTCTCAACTGACCCTTTCCATAAAATGAAAATATCATCTATGTAGCGTTTATAGAGTATAACGTGTTCTTTCATGTTAATTTCCTGCGTGGTTGCCAGTACTTGCTCCTCCCACCAGCCCATATGCAAATTAGCATAACTAGGGGAGAAGCAAGTACCCATAGCTGAACCTTGTAGCTGTTTATAATGCAGTTTGTCAAAAAGGAATGTATTATTATTCAAACACCACTCCACCATCTGTAATAACATCAAAGAGTGTTGGTACAGTGAAATCGGTCTCTTGTTGAGGTAATGTTGTAAAGCTCTCAAACCATCAGTATGTCGAATACTTGTATATAAAGACTGCACATCCAAAGTTATAAATACATACTCCTCATTCCAGTCAAAATCATACAATTTTCTAAGGAAATCCCCACTGTCCTGTATATAGGCCGGTAAGTCTTTGACATAGTGTTGTAGGAAGTGGTCCACATATGTACTCGTATTTTCAAATAATCCGCCAATGGCCAAGATTATTGGTCTCCCAGGAGGTCGTGTAGGGTTTTTATGTACCTTTGGTATCAAATATAATTGGGGCATGGTAGGATAATCATTTTTCAAAAATTCAAATTCTTGCTTATTGATCAAGCCCATGCCTTTCCACCTATATAGTTCTGCATGGTACCTTTCTTGGATTCCAACAATTAAGGTGGGGCTCACTCTGCAATAACATTTGTGATCGTGTAGTTGAAACATTGCTTCCTCGTTGTACATCTTGAGAGGCCACAGCACAATATTCCCACCTTTATCTGACCATCTCACTACAATGTCAGTTCTGGCTTTGATTATTAACATCAGTGCATTGTATTCTTGTCTCTGATTGTGATTTTTGGTACAAAAGTCTCTCGTGCTCATTACTGATAACTCTTTTAGTTCTTTTATTACGTTTTCTGAGAATAAATCAAGACCATCTTTCAGCAGAATAGGCATGAACACATGTTTGGGTTTGAAATGGGTTGTGACCGTCTGGTGTGTGTTCAAGTTTGCTTGGTTTGCTATTTCACCTGGAGTCAGTTGGCTTAATGATTCGTCGTACTCCAGTGCATTCATATCACCTAGAGTTACCATGTCGGCAATAGATAATATGTTGTCAGTTCCAGTGCCGGTCTCTTTTTCAGCGATTTTTCTATTACAGTTCCAGAAATGTTTTTGTAGTTTTAATTTACGTATGAACCGAAACAAGTCTATTCTCGTTTGAGCATAATCAAAGTTTGTTGCTGTGCAATATGTAAGTCGCAAGGATAGAATTCTAGTTTCCTGTGTAGTTAGCTCCAAATCGGTTAGATTAATAACCGTATTGTCCAAATTTCTGTTCTGTTCGTCATCCATTATCGTTTCTTGTTCTTTCTGTAATGTGACTTCGCTTTCTTTGCGGCTCCGTTTGCCCCAGCGTCTGTCCTTTCTTCGTCTGCTTTTTGATTTTTGTCTTGTTTTGATTTGCCTTTGTTCCAGTCCTGCCGCGTTGTTAGCGGTCGCAAGGATTGTAGGCGCTGTAAACGAAAAAAAGCTAGTTCTTGTGCTGGATTGGGGATCGAGCCCATTGCACCCAATGAACTGTTACTGTCTGAATCCGATTCCACTGATGTACTCAACTCCGTCCCACTCGTGGCGGGTGTTATGTCTAACCCGCTTGCTGTCGCTGATAGTTGTTGTCTTTTGATATTATCGAATTTTCTGGCGAAGGTGTAGATTCGCCCACTCATATAGTCGTTTCGATCTCTTAGAAACTTAATGGCCTTGCGTTCTTTAATTTCTTCTTCGTGTTTCAAAAGTCTGTTTTTAATCTCCTTGAGCGTATTGGCTATTTCTTCCTTATTTTCCCTGGTGTCTAGATCTTTCAAAATGTCTTCAACTTTATATATCAACTTGTCCCGATCACTAGCTGCATACTTGATTAATATTTTAAGACCATTTTGTGACCACTGGGCATTATTGTCAGCCCATTCTTGCAGCATAACCTGGTCCGGATTTTCATATGTCGGAGCCACTAATATTCGGAGTCCTCGAGGGACCCTGCCTACGTCCAGATATCGTTGAAGGGACTTGATTTCCCACCGTTTAGCCACTTCTTTTTTACGCATTTTCTCTAATTCTGCACAAAGATTTTTTGTACTATTGTCTTTGTCAGGTATAACAGTTGCAGCTGATTTCTTGCCCTTAGCAGATATGCCTGTATCTGCATCCAAAAATATATTCAGCGCGGCCTCTTCCCGCTCTTTCTCCCACTCCGCAGTCATATTTAATCAGGAATTCAATGTTGCTTGGGGAATTCACTGCCCGTTTCTGTATTGCTCACAAATCCGGGACTACCTCTCCCATAAACCTTTGCGTTATTACTGACACTGACTCAACAAACTTTCACCGTCTTACCTGAACACCTGCAATTGCCCTCCAGCCCTCGCAGGAATTCGGCCAGTCGATTACCAATTCGTGCTCAGAAATGCCAGTCTTCACAGATGACGGTTTCGGGGGGCGCTGTGTATCTCTCTCCTCGAGAGTCAACCAATTAATTGTCCCGGAGGCACAGCACAGCCAAAACGAGGAGGGTCAGTGTGAGGATTCCCAGAAACACAAATCCTTCGTATTGATTACCAGTCCAACTCCACACTAATTACGGAAGGCACTGACACCGTGAATTTTCAACTCAAGAAAAATAGTTTTATTCCTTAATGCTGCAAGAAGACGCGTTTCAGTGGAAGCCTCCGCCTTGCTCACTTCATCTGCACAAAGTGATGCTGACATATTTTATGCATTCCAACACATCTCAACAACCCTATGGTGTGACTGGCTGTTCGTCACCATAGTAACCATGAGTCATGACTTTAGACAGAATGGACATAGAAGAGTTAAAAGCACACGTTCGTGTGCATATCACATTCACAATTCTAACATGATAAAACACTCCTTACATTTGTATTTATATCTCTATGATGATATCACGTTGTTACATTGTAACCGCAGTCAAAACAGAGTTATAAATAAGCCGATATTTACAATTATGACACATTGCAAAAACGGCATTATCGTGCTTCTGTTCAAACGTGGATAAAATAATATCAAACTCTTAACCAATCACAATTATAATTCATTGGAGATCAAGCACAGAGTTGAATTATAGTCGCAATTGATGACAATATATAAAAAACAAACAAATACCATGATTATTATACATCCTGATTCTATGGTTATGGGTTCAGGGCTATGTCAGAAAAATGTATGTGAGTCCCAGGTTTGCCATATGATGGGCGGAACCAAGCTTGTGCTCTGGAAAGGAGAATTCTAATTGCCCTTAGATACAGACCATAGCCACATGAATAATGAATCACAAATAAACAATCAATTAAATAAAAACAATAATAGAAGAAAAATCTATAGAAAAGTTGTACAATTTATTTAAAAAGTGATAGTCATAAAACATTTTTTCTTTAAAAGCATTTTAGTGCCACGAACAAAAAATCATGTCATTACATTTGAAAAATATTTAAAAACATATTTGTTACAAAAGTTGTCGATGCAGCGTTTCGGTATATCGATAGGACCTTCATCAGGACAAGGTTCTTATAGAATTAGTGTTGGGTGGAAGGTACCAATTTACCTCCACATTGGTCAATAGTAAATCCAAACTCTTCTTTTAATGTGGAGCTTAGGACACTATATAGCTTCCTTAATAGTATCCAAGACTTCTCAATTGGGAGTGCTCTTTTAGAGTCAAGGGAGCCACCAATTTTGACTAAATGGTTAAGAATTAACCCTCTGATATGGGAATATCGGCCACTCGTTGCAGCGTATAGTTGAGTGCATTAATATTTGTGCCGTTTATTCTTCGCCTTTTTTAATTTGGCTTGGTTTCCCTCCAGTATGTATCAAGCCGAGTTTTATCGTGCTCTTAAAGCATGAAGACGGCCTCCCTGCTCCACTTGTTACTCTTCGTTTTCCGGAAAACGAAGAGTAACAAGTGGAGCAGGGAGGCCGTCTTCATGCTTTAAGAGCACGATAAAACTCGGCTTGATACATACTGGAGGGAAACCAAGCCAAATTATGATTTTTTGTTCGTGGCACTAAAATGCTTTTAAAGAAAAATTGTTTTATGACTTGTTTTATGACTATCACTTGTTAAATAAATTGTACAACTTTTCTATAGATTTTTCTTCTATTATTGTTTTTATTTAATTGATTGTTTATTTGTGATTCATTATTCATGTGGCTATGGTCTGTATCTAAGGGCAATTAGAATTCTCCTTTCCAGAGCACAAGCTTGGTTCCGCCCATCATATGGCAAGCTAGGGACTCACATACATTTTTCTGGCTCATTACTCCTTGTCCCCTATTGGATTCTAAAGGAGACCTCCCTGTTCTTTTTGAAGTTCAGGGCTATGTCTACATGCGAGCCACTTCTTTGTAGAAAGCACTCTTTTATATATATATATAATATATATATATATATATATTATATATATTATATTACATTACAAAAGAATATCTGTGTGCCTCTGTAGTGTGTGTGTGTGTGTGTGTATATATATATAGATATATATATATATATATGTTCACTGAAAAATACATAGGTTTTACAGACGTTATAGTTGGGAATTAGCATTTAAAAAACCTTTGAAATTCACCAAAAAAACCATAGGTTTCAGGGACGTTATAGTTAGTTGTACATTTGACTCATATAAAACCAGAGAAAGTCGCCTGTTATAGTTAGTTGAGATAACTATAACTCGCGCGCCCGCAATGCACTGCTGATGATGTCACATATTGCATCACTTATGACATGGTAGTGACATCACTGATGACATCTCAAATGACTTTACTGATGACATCACTGATGACATCATCCAGTGAATGTGTATTTCTGTAAAGTTTAAATATTTTTCATATATATCTATGCCAAGGTGTATTGAAGAATGAATGGATGTATAAGTGCCTGAATGGATTATTTAGTAGGTGCGTGACTGACTGTATAAGTGAGTGATTGAACGTGTCTTTCTGAATGCATGGGTTAGTGACTAAACTGTGTGAAAGTCTGTATTAGTCTCACAGTTAGTGTGTAAGCAACTGCAAGGGTTGGTGAGTAGCTACATGAGTGTTTATATGGGTTATTGATTTGTTTGAGTATCTGTATGGGTGCCTGAGTGGGTGTGTGGGGGGTGTGTGACTGTGCATAGATATCTGAGTGGGTGATTCACTGGTTGTATGGATTCAAATGTGTATCTGGGAAGGGCTGTATGGGTGAGTTAGTGTGTGTATGGGTGTGTTGGTGAGAGGAAAGAATGTCTCAGTGTTATATACACGACTAACTACATATGGTTTAAGGCAATATATGTGAGTGTTGGAGTTTATAAATGACTATACGTGAGTAATTTATTTGAAGACTGGGTGTATAAATGAGTGTGTGCTTGTATCAATGATTGTATAAGACAGTAAGTATGTGTTAGTATCTGCATAAATAAGTGATGTGGTGTGTATAAATAACGGAGTTGGTGTGTATAACTGTATACATGAGTAAATGGGTATGTGATGGATTCTTTGCATGACTGACTAGGTGTGTGAGTAACTCTATGGATGAGTTGTGGAGTGTGTATGTATTGGTGAGTAACTGCATGTATAAGTGACTGGATGTGTGTGTAGACCTAGGAAATAGTTGGTGGTATGTAGTATCTGGCATTGTTGTGTGTATCATTTAAAAAATAGTTGTCTGTATTTTAGAGTGGGTGTATCAAAGTTTATATTAGGGCATCAGTATGTGCATCAGATTATCACGTGGATGATGTCATTTGAGATGTCATCAGTGATGTCACTGACCATGTCATGAGTGATGTAATATGTGACGTAATCAGAAGTGCATTGCGGGCGCGTGAGTTATAGTTAGCTCAACTAACTGTAACAGGCGAATTTCTCTGGTATTATATGAGTCAAATGTAAAACTAACTATAACGTCCCTGAAACCTATGGTTTTTTAGTGAATTTCAAAGGTTGTTGGGAAAACTGGAGTCCCGTACCAGTAGTGTACCAAGCTCCATCAGCACCCAAATCCTATCTGCCATATTGTCAAACTCGTAAATGATGTGCAGTGCATTTCGTATCTGACGAGTTCGTGGCACCACGTCCCTTGTAACATCATTTACGTATGAGGTCGCGCCAGCTACTATTTTGGTATGCGGTGGGTACGCAGTACCAAGCAGCGCATTACGTCATGTATGTATGGGGTCGCGACCGCTGCGCGTTGCATATGCGACGAATGAACGCTGCCAGGCCCTGTGTTACGTCATAGACGTATGGTGTTGTGCCGGGTACGCCATTCTCTCATTTTTTTTTATGTCTCAAAACTATATCCAAATAAGTTTAAAGTGTATGTGAGAGCTAGCGATATTCTAAAATATTTTAAACATTCATATATTTCGAACTGTAATAAACTTATGTTATGGTAAATATATTTTCTCAAAATCGCGTCGGGTGCAGCCTTCTTGCGTGCTCAGTGTGCTATTGCCATGTGACCTTAAAAAAAAGCATTTGATTGATTCATAACATTTCCCATTGTAACAGTTGGAGGGCCCCATTTTAGTCATTCTCTCTACCACGTTTGATGAGACACCTCTTCTGCTTAGAGAGCTTTTTTGAAAGGTTTCTTGCTGTGTACTCATATCTTATACTGCACACAACATGCAACGATCATCTTGATCAATATTCATGGTCTGTACAGTAGACTTCCACGTGAGATGGCCATGCATCTGAAACGTTACATCAAAAAACAAATGTGTGTTACACGATGTCCCTGGTGTGTGTGTGTGTGCGCATTATTGTACTGCCTTTCAGCCTGGGTATTGGTGGCTCAAAGGGGTATCATCGGCCATGGGCAGAGTGCGCATCCTAGATCACATGTGACAAACAGTAAAGAGTAATGTTTAGATTTGTATTGCAGTATGCTCTGTTGTCAGGCTTTGCCAGTATAGTAGTCTGTCATATGTGAAACTTTCAGATTCACGTTTGACATGAATTTGCTTGACTGTAATGAGCATTATAAGTCCAATTGGTCGCACACTGCTTGTCCTATCAGCGTGTTGCCCCAAAGCATTGTGGTCCAAGAAGTAAGCATCAGCGGGTGCGCCTCTGCCAGGGTCTTGAGCAAGAAATCACTGTCGCGTTGGCCATTCCTGAACACGTGTTTCGAGGTTGTTACCGCTCGTCAGCAGGGAATAGGCATATATGTAGGGGTGCTGCGTAGGCTGCCAAAAAATATCCTCAGGCCCGGTACCACTCGTGGCACGCAGGTGCGTAACCCGGGCTCGTCAGCCCCACCAGCTCAAGAGAGCTTGAATATAAAAGTAAGTCCAATTGGTCGCACACTGCTTGTCCTATAAGCCGGTGGAGGTGACGACCTCGAGATTCCGCACCTCCGCGCCATAAGAGGTACCTGGACCTACGAATATTTTTGGCAGCCCATGCAGCAACCCCGTGCACACGCCTAATCCCTGCTGACAAGCGTTAATGAACGCGAAACACGTGTCCAGGGATGGCAAGCACATCAGTGAACACCCTCAAGATTCAAGACTCGGGTAAAAGCGCACCCGCTGATACCTACTACATCGACCATCATGCTCCGGGGTCACACACTGATGGGACGAGCAGTGTGCGACCTCATTTGGAAATACTATTTATACAGGCTCCCTTGAGCCGGTGGAGGTGACGACCTCGAGATTTCGCACCTGCGCGCCATAAGAGGTACCTGGACCTACGAATATTTTCGGCAGCCCATGCAGCAACCCCGTGCACACGCCTAATCCCTGCTGACGAGCGTTAATGAACACTAAACACGTGTCCAGGGATGGCAAGCATATCAGTGAACACCCTCAAGATTCAAGACTCGGGTAAAAGCGCACCCGCTGATACCTACTACATCGACCATCATGCTCCGGGGTCACACGCTGATGGGACGAGCAGTGTGCGACCTCATTTGGAAATACTATTTATACAGGCTCCCTTGAGCCGGTGGAGGTGACGAGCTCGAGATTCCGCACCTGCGCGCCATAAGAGGTACCTGGACCTACGAATATTTTCGGCAGCCCATGCAGCAACCCCGTGCACACGTCTAATCCCTGCTGACGAGCGTTAATGAACGCGAAACACGTGTCCAGGGATGGCAAGCACATCAGTGAACACCCTCAAGATTCAAGACTCAGGTAAAAGCGCACCCGCTGATACCTACTACATCGACCATCATGCTCCGGGGTCACAGGCTGATGGGGCGAGCAGTGTGCGACCTCATTTGGAAATACTATTTATACAGGCTCCCTTGAGCCTGTGGAGGTGACGACCTCGAGATTCCGCACCTGCGCGCCATAAGAGGTACTTGGCCCGCGAATATTTCCGGCAGCCCATGCAGCAACCCCGTGCACACGCCTAATCCCTGCTGACGAGCGTTAATGAATGCGAAACACGTGTCCAGGGATGGCAAGCACATCAGTGAACATCCTCAAGATTCAAGACTCGGGTAAAAGCGCACCCGCTGATACCTACTACATCGACCATCATGCTCCGGGGTCACACACTGATGGGACGAGCAGTGTGCGACCTCATTTGGAAATACTATTTATACAGGCTCCCTTGAGCCGGTGGAGGTGACGACCTCGAGATTCCGCACTTGCGCGCCTTAAGAGGTACCTGGACCCACGAATATTTTCGGCAGCCCATGCAGCAACCCCGTGCACACGCCTAATCCCTGCTGACGAGCGATAATGAATGCGAAACACGTGTCCAGGGATGGCAAGCACATCAGTGAACACCCTCAAGATTCAAGACTCGGGTAAAAGCGCACCCGCTGATACCTACTACATCGACCATCATGCTCCGGGGTCAAACACTGATGGGACGAGCAGTGTGCGACCTTATTTGGAAACACTATTTATACAGGCTCCCTTGAGCCGGTGGAGGTGACGACCTCGAGATTCCGCACCTGCGCGCCATAAGAGGTACCTGGACCGACGAATATTTTCGGCATCCCATGCAGCAACCCCGTGCACACTCATAATCCCTGCTGACGAGCGTCAATGAACGCGAAACACGTGTCCAGGGATGGCAAGCACATCAGTGAACACCCTCAAGATTCAAGACTCGGGTAAAAGCGCACCCGCTGATACCTACTACAGCGACCATCATGCTCCGGGGTCACACGCTGATGGGACGAGCTGTGTGCGACCTCATTTGGAAATACTATTTATACAGGCTCCCTTGAGCCGGTGGAGGTGACGACCTCGAGATTTCGCAACTGCGCGCCATAAGAGGTACCTGGATCTACGAATATTTTCGGCAGCCCATGCAGCAACCCCGTGCACACGCCTAATCCCTGCTGACGAGCGTTAATGAACACGAAACACATGTCCAGGGATGGCAAGCACATCAGTGAACACCCTCAAGATTCAAGACTCGGATAAAAGCGCACCCGCTGATACCTACTACATCGACCATCATACTCCGGGGTCACACACTGATGGGACGAGCAGTGTGCGACCTCATTTGGAAATACTATTTATACAGGCTCCCTTGAGCCGGTGGAGGTGACGACCTCGAGATTCCGCACCTGCGTGCCATAAGAGGTACCTGGTCCGCGAATATTTTCGGCAGCCCATGCAGCAACCCCGTGCACGCGCCTAATCCCTACTGACGAGCGTTAATGAACGCGAAACACGTGTCCAGGGATGGCAAGCACATCAGTGAACATCCTCAAGATTCAAGACTCGGGTAAAAGCGCACCCGCTGATACCTACTACATCGACCATCATGCTCCGGGGTCACACGCTGATGGGACGAGCAGTGTGCGACCTCATTTGGAAATACTATTTATACAGGCTCCCTTGAGCCGGTGGAGGTGACGACCTCGAGATTCCGCACCTGCGCGCCATAAGAGGTACCTGGACCTACGAATATTTTCGGCAGCCCATGCAGCAACCCCGTGCACACGCCTAATCCCTGCTGACGAGCGATAATGAATGCGAAACACGTGTCCAGGGATGGCAAGCACATCAGTGAACACCCTCAAGATTCAAGACTCGGGTAAAAGCACACCCGCTGATACCTACTACATCGACCATCATGCTCCGGGGTCACACACTGATGGGACGAGCAGTGTGCGACCTCATTTGGAAATACTATTTATACAGGCTCCCTTGAGCTGGTGGAGGTGACGACCTCGAGATTCCACACCTGCGCGCCATAAGAGGTACCTGGACCTACGAATATTTTTGGCAGCCCATGCAGCAACCCCGTGCACAGGCCTAATCCCTGCTGACGAGCGTTAATGAACGAGAAACACGTGTCCAGGGATGGCAAGCACATCAGTGAACACCCTCAAGATTCAAGACTCGAGTAAAAGCGCACCCGCTGATACCTACTACATCGACCATCATGCTCCGGGGTCACACGCTGATGGGACGAGCAGTGTGCGACCTCATTTGGAAATACTATTTATACAGGCTCCCTTGAGCCGGTGGAGGTGACGACCTCGAGATTCCGCACCTGCGCGCCATAAGAGGTACCTGGACCTACGAATATTTTCAGCAGCCCATGTAGCAACCCCGTGCACACGCCTAATCCCTGCTGACGAGTGTTAATGAACGCGAAACACATATCCAGGGATGGCAAGCACATCAGTGAACAACCTCAAGATTCAAGACTCGGGTAAAAGCACACCCGCTGATACCTACTACATCGACCATCATGCTCCGGGGTCACACGCTGATGGGACGAGCAGTGTGCGACCTCATTTGGAAATGTAATGAGCATTATCACTATGTATGACGTAGTCTCACAGCTGATCCTCTCTCCATCCGAGCACATTCACATGTGTGCGCTTCGAGATAGCAACTCTTTCAATAATACCGTACACCATTGACATGCGTGTCTGCGCATTTCCACAAGCTTGACAACGACATGTGATGGTGGCCATTCAATGTTTCTGGACAGCATCTCATTAGCGATAGTTGCCGCCCTCCCAGTACATGCTACATTAATGTAAATTGCGGATTGTGCAATGTCAAAACTGCAAAAGGGACACACACATAAGTGCACTTTCTGGCAAGGCAGGGACTGAATAATGCCCAGGTCCCTAGAATAATTATTCACACCCCTACGCTGGCCTGGCGTACGCAAGCCCAGCCCACTTTGCGTACGTATAAATAGGATAACGACAACGACGCCTCCGTTCTCCCTTCCACCACTCGCTCTCTGTCCCATTCTCACTTTCTTCCTTTCATTCTGACTACCTTTCTTTTTCTCTTTGACATGGCACACATACTTATGTTTCTTTTTTGTCTTGCAGATTTTGTACGCTCCTTCCGGAGGAGTCCCGCCCACTTATTTCAAGTTATACTGTCGTTTCCTCGAAAAGAGTTGCTTTTCCCTTTAATTGTTTTGTTTTAATAAAGGTTATATCTTTTACCAATAAATGAGTGTAAGGGTCTTCTTTTTCTGACAACATTTGTCTGTAGTTTATTGTGAAAATAGGCAGTTTATAGGAGGTAATGAGGGACAACATTTGTAACATAAATGAAGCCTGGGTAATTCTACAACTGGGTGTATCACTTTATAACACCATGAGTACTGCCTGTGAGATTACAGAACCAATAAGGCACTGCCTAGGGCCACCGAGGCTTCAGGGACTGGCAAGGCCCACCCTGCATATTTAAGTAAAGCCCCGGAGGGTGGCGATCCCCGGACTTGAGTTGGCCTCGAAGCCCCCGAACAATTAGTAAACAATACCCGGGGAGGTGGCGATCCCCTAGGCTGCGAAACGTCTCTGTGCCTTCCTGCGCCTAATTTACATGTGAGATAAAAGTCCCCAGTGCTGCAGAGATCACCAATAGAATATTAGGATTGGCCCCAGAACATTACCCACCGGGGGCTCATTTAAATGAACAGGTGACACCCCGCTTCATTTTTTTTCTCTCCATTTTTACCATCCGGATCCTCCCTTATTGAAGCAATACAAGGTTTTGCTCCTCTCGCTTCAACAAGGCAAACAAGGATTTGCCATCACAGGGTGCAAGCCATGCTCCTACCCTGTAATAGCAATCCCCGGGACATTGTATGAGCTGCACCTGGGAGGTGCCGCTCCATAGGGCCATGCTGCATTGGTTACTGCATAACTACAGAATTAGTGTGAACACATACTAACACTACTTGCACATGTGTAGTACAGCAACCAGAGTGTAGTGAAGAGGCAGAGGAAGCTCAAAATCAAAAAATATAAATCCTACCTGAGGTCGGATTACATAGTTCGATGAGCCAACGATCCTTGGATGAGTAGAAACAGCTTCACAAGGAAAATGGGTCTTCAGCAGCACACAAGGAAGCTCGAAATATTGGTGGGTGCTACCTTTTGTTAACCTACTCGCGCTCGTTACCAAATTTATGTAATGAAGAGGCAGACAGCAGTGGATCCGAGAAGTAGATTTATTGCAGGAAAAGAAGACAGCCTAAACAGCCACCAACAGGAGCAGACAGCAAGGCAACCGTCTTCTCCAGCACCGTGTACAAACTACATTCTAACATTACATACTAACATACTACTATGACATACATTGGAATACTACACAGAACACATGACTTTACAGCAATGAGCTCATGGTTTCATCCACGAGTCTTGAGACCGGTAGGGTTGAGTTGTTTGCTTCCCTCTCCCTGTATTGTATAAACGCAAACTAAAACTGCTTCCACAGGTTTGCTACAGCGCCCAGAGCACATCACTTTACAGCAATAAGCTCACGGTTTAGGCTCACAGTTTAATCTTTGAGTCTTCGGACCAATAGGGGTGAGTAGTTCGCTTCCCACTCCCTGTATAGTATTAACGCATACTAAACCTACATACACAGTTATACTACAGTGCCCAGTATGCTACAGCGCCCAGAGCCCATCACTTTACAGCAATCAGCTCGGTTTTATCCCCGTGTCGTCACACCGGTAGGCGTGAGTACTTCGCTTCCCACTTCCAGTTTAGTATAAACACATGGTAGGGGTCAGTAGTTCGCTTCCCACTCCCTGTATGGTATAAACACCTACTAACACTACTTGCACATGTATAATACAAAGACCAGAGCTCATCACGTCACAGCAATGAGCTCACGGTTTAGGCTCTCGGTTTCATACCCGAGTGTAGCAGTATCTCATCTCAGCACCATGTCACTCTGAGCAACACCACACTTTCAGACTGTTAGGAGTGAGTACTTCGCTTCGCACTCCCCTACAGAGGTTACAGTGCTCCTATCCCCCTGTTTCCTACTCTTTTTGCCCTTTTTTCCCCTACTCGTTTCAACGGAATCACAAAATGGCTGCCAACACTTCCTAGTTGCAACAGCTCGCAGCCAATAAGCAGCAAGCTTGTGCTCGTAACGCCTCAGCCAGTCAGATGGCAGAATTCCCAAGTATCGATATATGTAAATTTCAATATTTCTCCAAAACTACTGAATGGATTTACACCAAATAAACAAAAGAGTGCTTTCTAGGCCACGACCCTTCTCCCTGCCAAATTTGGGGTAATTCAGTTCACCCACTCGACCTGTAGCCTTGTCTAACCTTTTCTAAGGAAATTGCATGGAGAAAACATGTTTTGGGACCCCCTTTATTCTCGGCCCCCACTTGACGAATCACTCCCAACCTTTCAACATAGGAGTTGATATGAACAAATAATTAGTTTGGAACATTTCATGAAGACTCATCAACCAACGCCAAAGTTAGAAGCAAAACAAAAAATGCTCTTCCTATGGAAACTTGGTCCTAACTATAACTGGCGACTGCCACTAGGTAATATATATATATTCACTGAAAAAAACATAGGTTTCAGGAAGGTTATAGTTAGGAATTATCATTTAAAAAACCTTAGAAATTCACTCTAGTGGAGAAGTGTGGCTCAATAGTTAGAGCGGCAGACCCTGATACAGAGGTCTAGCCCAGGACCAGGGTTCAATTCCCCGCCTCGCCGGGTCTTGCGCTCAAAATTCCACGGACCTGATAATTCTCTCCTCGGTGCCTATTCCAATCATGGAGTCCCACTCTGCAACTCTGGGCAATAGCTTGCTTAATCTCCACAACGGCCCCCACAACGCTAAGGATGCCTAGCCTCCACATTGGGGGTGCCCAGGAGTGGACACCTCACAGGGAAAGCCAGGATGGGTTCCACAGCGGTATTCGTACAAGCGCCTTCAGACCCTTGCGGGTGAGTAGTGCGCTATACAAGTATCAATGTAATTTTTTTTTACATTTACTGAAAAAACCATAGGTTTCCCACATGTTATAGTTTGCTGGACATTTCACTCGTACAAAACCATTGAAATTCCCCCATTATAGTTAGTTCAGCTAACTATTACAAGCGCGCCCGCAATGCACTGCTGATGACGTCACATATTACATCACTCATGACATGGTCAGTGACATCACTCATGACATCACTGATGACATCCTAAATGACATCAGTATTGACATCATCCAGTGAATGTGCGTCTTTCTGAAAAATAAATACTTTTATATATGTATATCTAAAGGTCGATGGAAGTATAAATGGGTAAATAAGTGTCTAAATGGATGGGTTTTTTGTCAAATTGATTGTATAACTGACTTATTAAGTATACATGTATTAGCGAGTAATGTTTAAATATGTAAATATCTGTATCAGTGTCTCACTGTGTGTATAAGTGGATGCCTGGGTTGGTGAGTAGCTACATGAGTGTCTATATGGGTTATTAGTTGTTTTTTTTAGTATCAGAATGAGTGTCTGTATGGTTTGGTGGGGGTATTACTTAGCGCACAGAGGCATGAATGACTGACTCATTGTTTGTATGTGTTTTGAAGACAGCATGTGTGCAGGACTGTATGGGTGGATGAGTGTGTGTATGGGTGTGTTAGTGTAGTCAATAGTATCTTTATGAGTAACTACATATGTTTTAAACTAGTATATGTGAGTATTGATGTATATAAGTGAGTATATGTAAGAGTGAGAGATTGGAAGAGTTCCTGTATAAATAAGTATGTGTTTCTATAAGTGATTGTTTAAGAGAGAAGTATGTGTACGTTTCTGTAGAAGTAAGTGTCGTGGTGTGTGTATAGCTGTATATGCAAGTAAATGGATGTTTGATAATTTCTTTGCATGTGTGAGTATGTGTGTGAGTAACTCTATGGATGAGTATCGGTGTGTAACAGGATGTATAGGTGTATGAGTACATATGATGAGTGTGTACATGTAGGAGTGACTATGTAGAACTGTTGGTGAATGAGTGGATGTGTATGTAGATGTTGGAATTACCTAATAGGTTGTTGTACCTGGTATTGGTATCTCCATTTTTTTGAAAATGTTAGTTTCTATTTTTGAATGTGTTTATCAAAGGTTATATTAGGGTGAGAGGAGGTCTGCCACTCTTTCACAAGGATGATGTCATCAGTGATGTCATTTGAGATGTCATCAGTGATATCATGAGTGATGTCACTGACCATGTCATGAGTGATGTAATATGTGACGTCATCGGCAGTGCATTGCAGGCATGCGAGTTATAGTTAGCTGAACTAACTATAATGGGGGAATTTCAATGGTTTTGTATGAGTGAAATGCCAGCTAACTATAACATGTGTGAAACCTATGGTTTTTTCAGTGAATTGCTAAAGCTTTTTAAATGCTAAATCCTAACTATAACGTGGCTGAAACCTATGGTTTTTTCAGTGAATTTCTAAGGTTTTTTAAATGCTAATTCCTAACTATATTGTGGCTGAAACCTAAGGTTTTTTTCAGTGAATTTCAAAGGTTTTGTAAATGATAATTTTTAAATGTATTAATTGTTATATTTTATTTTATTTATACTGATTTAAAGTATTTATTTTATTTTTTAAATTACGTTACACATTTTTAATATAAATTGAAAAAAAATGTTTTTAAAAATATTGAAATTGTAATATATATTTTTTATTTTATATTTTTTTCAAGTTATATATATTTTATATAGCAGGCAATGATATCCTATGGAAGGAAATTCAAGTTACTGGTAAGTACGGTTAAAATTACTTTTCAGGATCAGTACTGGGCTGAAAGATGCAGCACTGAGGTCTCTCTCTGATAACAGGTGATGAAATCGGAATTCGTAGTTCGGCTGATTTTAGAGGAATTTTTTAAAGTTCCAAAACTCCACACTTAGAAGAATTTCCAAGTGAAACCAGTCAATGTTAGCCTATGGAAGGATATTCAAGTTACTGTAAGTATGGTTAGAATTACTTTTCACGATCAGTAGTGGGCTGAAAGATGCAGCACTGGGGTCTCTCCTGATAACAGGTGAGTAAAACGGAATTCGTAGTTCGGCTGATTTAAGAGGAATTTTTTAAAGTTCCTAAACTCCACACTTAAAAGAACTTCCAAGTGAAACCAGTCCATGTTAGCATATGGAAGGAAATTCAATTTACTGTAACTACGATTAAAATTACATTTCAGGATCAGTAGTGGGCTGAAAGATGCAGCACTGAGGTCTCTCCTGATAACAGGTGAGTAAATCGGAATTCGTAGTTTGGCTGATTGTAGAATAATATTTCTACGTTTCAAAAATAGACACTTAGAAACTTTTCTGGTGAAAACCACACAATAAATTCCTATGGAAGGGAATACAAGTTACTGGTTAAGTACGCTTAGATTTACTTTTCAGGGTCCGTACTGGGCTCAAAGATGAAGCACCGAGGTCTCTCGTGATAACAGGTGAGTAAATCGGAATTCGTAGTTCGGCTGTTTTTAGAGGAATATTTTGCTCAATAGTGAAGGAAGGGGGCGGGGCCTGAGGTGACATGTGTGCAAACACGCCCTGTGGCGCGTTTTAAGTTGGGGAATTAATTCCTCTTCAATCCTGATGTCCCCTGTGGCCTCGGTGGATGAGCGGAGTATAAGCGCACTGTTCCGATCATGCGCAGAATGCTGATTGGCTGTCAAGTGGTTGTCAACATTCGAAACCAAGAAGTGTTGGTAGCCATTTTGTGCCTTGGTAGAAGCGAGGATCTAGAAATTATTGGAGCAAGTGTTTAAAACGTATAAAGGGGGCAGGTAAGAAATATTTTTACCCTCCTAGACCCCCCTAGGGCCCCCCAAATATTTTTTTTTGTTGGAAAAACTGAGAAATGTGCACTGAGTGCATGGATCCTCTGTAAAAAAAAAAAAAAAAAAAAAAGCGCGGGCTCCTGTGCTTGTTTAAAAATTAGCTACCTGGCAAGGACCAGTCCTGTGGTCTAAAATATTGCATTTGAAGCGGGGGCAGAGAAAAAAGGGGGGTCCCAAAACATGTTTTCCCCATGCAATTTTTCATAGGATTCTTTCATTGTGGCTACAGCCCGAACGGTTGACAGAATTATACTAAATTTGGCAAAGTTGTAGTCCTCGGTTCAGACTAGTGCCTTTTGCCTAAATGGTGTAAATACGTTCAGTAGTTTCTGAGAAAATTACAAGTACATATATATCTATGGCATCGGTGGATGCGTGTATCTTGCGCGCACACTAAGCGCACCGTCCCGATCATGCGCTGAATGCTAATTGGTTGTCAAGTGGTTGTCAACATTCAAAACCAGGAAGTGTTGGCAGCCTTTTTGTGCCTCGGTAGAAGCGAGGGTCTACAAATGAGTGGAACAAGTGTTCAAAATGTATAATGGGGGCAGGTAAGAAATATTTTGACCCTCTAGACCTGCTCAGGGGGTCCCACAGGGATCCCTAGGGCCCCCCAAAAAGTTTTTTGTTTTTTTTTAAACTGAGAAATGTGCGTTGGGTGCATGGATTAGTCGTAATAAAAATGAAGCGAGGGCTCCTGTACTGGTTTAAAAATTATCTACATGTGAGGGCCAGATCCTGGGGTCTACAATATTACATTTGATGGGGGTCCGGGGGGCCCAGTAGCCCGGGGACCGCCATTCCTTGGTGCTACAAAATAAATGGGTGAGGGAGCTCAAAGGTCCATCTAAGCCGCTGGTATTATTACCCTCCGGGGCATTTTATATTTTGGGAGGGGGGCCGCGTGGTCTGCATTCTGGAGCAGTCAAAAGCCTTGGGGAACACCACCCCCAGGAGCGGCTTCTGCTGTGTCTTGGGGTGTCTATCCTGGGGTACAGCTGTTTGGTATGGCAGGGCGGGAGTCAAGGTTCCCGCTCTGTCATAGGAAACTTGAGGACATATTAACAAGTGCCATTTAGCCGCAATTCTTTTAAAGCCAAAAATGCGGTGAAAATTATATCGCCCTATTTACTAGCATCCGTTTTGCTAAGGGCTCGCCTCGCATCTCCAATGAGTTGCAATGTAGGTGTACTCAGTGGCAATGTAAGTGTTTCTATGAGAATATAAAAAGGAAGAGGGAGGTATGACAATAGCGTTGTATTTACAAGTCGGCCCTGGATTTGAGGGCCGATAGGAAAACTCTCGCTAATTGCGGTTTATGTCGGATCCTAACATCTGTTCTGAAGTAGACTTACGCATGTTTAATATATGATGTGGCAGATTTACAAGTTCCTTGTGTCACTATTGCATCACTTTTAACATGGGAAAAGTGACGCTAAAGTAGTGCAAGGGGCTTGTAATTCTGCTACACAGTATTCTGTCTTAGTTTGCTTTCCTTTCTGTTATGTAGAGGATCCTGGGTAAATATAACGGTTCTGTACAGGCAGTACCTTTCAACCCTAACCCCAAACTGCTTACTGCCTGTTACCATAGTAACAGTTCATGGAATACTTAAGTGAGCACACAAGTTACAAGTTCACCACACAGTGTTGCTAATCCAAACAGTTACTGTGCTGGAGTTTTTAAAATTTTCCATAGGAACCGTTAATTCCAGGTACAGACTTTGGTAAACAGTATTATACTTCTAATTATAAACATTATTTCTATTTTAATTGTTAAATGTTTTGTAAGCATATGATTATCACACTAAATAGTGAAATGTCAGAAAAAAGAAGACAAATATACTATATTATCAACTTATATTAAAACAACAATAAATAACTAGAAACATAACTTTGAAATAACAATATAATAAATAACTAGAAACATAACTTTAACATAACAATTTAATAAAGAAAATGTTCGATGGACTCCAATGCAAGGAGGTTAGGTAATCTGCAAAACAAAAATGGAAATAAGTGTTTAAAATTAGATCAATGTGACTGAATGAGGTCAACGATCACTAATTAATGTAACATTTGGCAATATTTGTTAATTTGCACGTTTGTAGTGTGCCTGATACATTCTACCTCTCTTATAGCCCTCGTTGAAGAGGTGTCTGTACGGAGGTGCCTACTGCGTCAGATGTACAGTATGGACCAACAGATCTTTAAAATGATTCAGAGATGGGACAGAATTAAGTGAGAGATCACGTCATTATACAGGACGTTATTCTTTATTTGGAACCCATTTAATCGGAGGCATTGTGTATCTAGACCGCTCTGCTTACCTTGTGTAAACACTGTGGATAACAGAGTTCACAACTTCAACTCAACATTGGTTCTACACCGCAGACTCTATTAAATTCAGCCTTGATTTTTTTATCGGCAGTGTGGATAGGAGCGTTCATAACTTTAAAAGAGAAAGAGAAACAATATGAGGGAGAGTGAGAGCGAGAAAGTGATAAATGGAGCAGTTAATACTGGAGAAATCTTTGTAGCTCACCATTTTGCCTTCCTTGTGTGTTCAAGCACGTACCGGTTCATAGTGCACCCTCCAGTTCAGCGATCTGAAAGATAGTATAGAGTTAGTAATAGCATAGTACATACAACTGCATAAGTATATTTTTTCTTTGTCTTTGTGCATTCAGGATATTGTATTTCATCAACCTCCACTGCAAGGAGGTGTTTGTGTGATGTTTTTCTTCCATAGTACTACACCCCATGCACTCCCACTGCACAACGGTGAGTTTTCATTACTGCGTACCCGGACTGTTGCGTTCCATTTATTCTCAGAGTCC
Organism: Lissotriton helveticus; assembly: GCF_964261635.1. Lineage (NCBI taxonomy): Eukaryota > Metazoa > Chordata > Amphibia > Caudata > Salamandridae > Lissotriton > Lissotriton helveticus. The sequence goes on from NC_136063.1 coordinate 683,017,632, forward strand.
GGAAGTGAGTGCTTCTTCTTGTGCACTCAGGGGCAGATTTAGAAGCTCCTTGCACCACTTTAGCGTCATTTTTCTCATGTTAAAAGTGATGCAAAAGTAGCTTACTGGGCTTGTAAATTTGCCCCTCAGACTGTTGCAACCTATCCACTCCCAGTGCCTGAAGGTAAGTGTACATTTGTACGCAGTCAAACTGCTGCACACTACCCACTGTCTCCGCATACAGGTGACTTCTCGTTGCTTCGGAAACAAGCTTCTTTACACACCTTGTTCCATTGGCGTGATTCAAAGAGGGTGCACCATGTGTCGAAGCAGCCTTCTCAGACGTTGTTAGGATGGCCACGCATCATCGCAGAATCTTCTAACGTTGAGCTTTGGAGGTGTTGTGGGGGGACTCCAATTTGTGAAACACAACCTGTAAGATAAAAAGGAAGTTAATATTGTGCGTCATTTCTTTATCAAACAAGAGAGGAAGTGAAAGAGTGACTGAAAAGAATATTCGCAGCTCACCTTTCTGTCACTGGTGTGTCTTTCACCACGTGCCGGGACATAATGCACCCTGAAGCTATACATCTAAAAGATAGTAAAAAAACGATGTTATTTTTTTTTTTAAACTGCAAAAAACACAGTTGATGGACAGAATGTAGAACAGTGTCTAACCCAGGGTGGTGTGGAGTGCAAAAAAACGATGGATTTAGGCCCAGATCCTTGTACTGGGGTGAATGTATGACATTGTTCTACATTCTGTCCATCAACTGTGTTTTTTTCAATTTTCACCCCGAGTGGGCTGGGTATGCTCAGACGTGAGTCCCAGGCTCTCCACACCACTGGAGTCAAGCTATCCAGGCTGATGAAGGCTGATAGCCAGAAACCGGTCCTTGGATGCTTGATTCCAGTCTGGGAAAGACATGGCTTGGTAGTTCGGACTGGACTGTTCCCATGAGGCACAGGGTCAGAGCTGATGTGCATACAGCCAGTGTCTAACCCAGGGTGGTGTGGAGTGCAAAAAAACGATGGATTTAGGCCCAGATCCTTGTACTGGGGTGAATGTATGACATTGTTCTACATTCTGTCCATCAACTGTGTGTTTTTCAATTTTCACCCCGAGTGGGCTGGTTATGCTCAGACGTGAGTCCCAGGCTCTCCACACCACTGGAGTCAAGCTATCCAGGCTGATGAAGGCTGATAGCCAGAAACCGGTCCGGGAAAGACATGGCTTGGTAGTTCGGACTGGACTGTTCCCATGAGGCACAGGGTCAGAGCTGATTTGCATATAGCCAGTGTCTAACCCAGGGTGGTGTGGAGTGCAAAAAAACCGATGGATTTAGGCCCAGAACCTTGTACTGGGGTGAATGTATGACATTGTTCAACATTCTGTCCATCAACTGTGTTTTTTGTTATTTTGTTTTTAAAACATATTTTATTAGTTGCAGGTCAACAAAAGTACAAAATACTGTACAGTCACATAAACATAACTCTCCGAGTCAAGTACTAGTTCCCCCCATCGCATTAGTTCACAAGTTATCAATTATACATCAATTCCCAATACAATAATTGGCAGGGCGATCCAAATGTAAACCATACTATGCTTCTCAGTATAGGTACCTTAAGCAGCTTACCAAATACTGCTCCTAAACCCAACTATGACTCACCCCCCTCCCTCCCCACCGGTGTGTATATCATTAAGTACAAGATCCCAAGCACATTTCGTGATCCATCTATAATGCAAGGTTTCCCATAATGGACATATATGGGGCCTCCCTTAGTTTCACCTTTCTCCTTCTATCCTTCCTCTGATTGTTGATCAGACAGAGATTGTACCAATGTCTCAAATGCTCTTGCCGAATCCAGTGCTTTCTCATTGTTCAAGCGTCGTGCCTGTTGAAATCTAATAACACTCTTGCTACTAGCCCATTTATTCAGCTCAGCCTTCCATCTCTTGCTGTTGGGACCCTCCTTTTACTTCGAGTGCATCATTTTTCCCTCTTTGCCAGCAGCAACCCAATATCTACGAATTTACTTGTCACCTTTGTCTTGAAGGTATGAGGGAACCAATGTAAAATACATGTTGCCATGTCAAAATCAAATTGTCGCTCAGTAACTGCATTCAACAGGCCTCCCACTTCATCCCAATAATCCCCCAGCTTTGGACACTCCCACAGCATGTGTTCCAGTTCCACCCCTTCACTTGCGCACCGAGGGCATGCTGCATCATCAACTTTAAAATACTTTCGGATCTTACCTGGTGTCAGGTATGCTCTGTGTAGCATAAAGAAGTGCACCAATTGAATCCGTGCGTTCCTGGTACTTCTCCAAGCCCTGCGTAGGATATGTCCCCATGCAGTCTCCGGTATGGGCGTCCCAATGCCTGCTTCCCATTTTAGTCATAAGGTATCCACTGGGGCCAATCCCTTGTTTAGCATTCTTGAATAAAGGCACGTAACTGCTTTAAATGTCCCTGCTGCCATCACTACATACTGACGTGCTATTGTTGTTTTGGGCTCTACCAATCCCTCCCTCCAATGTTTCCGAATTGCATACACCAGAGCGGCGTGCAGCAAGAATCCTCCCCCAGGGAGATCATACCTCTCCCGCAGTGCCTGATAGGTCAGCAATTCACCCTCTTCGTATAATTCTCCAAAGACCTGGATCCCCGCCTGTTCCCACTCTATCAAGGATGTCCAGTCTCCACCTTGGGGCAACGCTGTAATCATTCCCAACGGAATTTCAGGTGCATAGGGATGCAGCACTCCAGCTCTACGCTGGCTGCGATTCCAGCATAATCTCAACGTTTTCTCTTCTAACGAGAGATCGCTAAAGTTAAGCTTTTGTTGTAAGATTATAAAGGATAGAAAGTGCCTCGGAATCCCCTTACCTCTCAATATCTCAGGGCCTCTAAATTCCACTGCAACTGCCTGCGTCAAGACCTGGAGTTGAGCTGCCAAATAATAAAGCTCCAAGTTAGGAACCGCTAGCACGCCTTCTGCCTTGGGTCTCAGTAAAAGAAAGATGTTATGATTGGTAATTGTTACTATCTTAACGTGGAGTAGAATTACATCGTCCTTTCACACACCTTCCCTCCCGCATTTAAAAAACAACTGTTTGTACGGTTCCAACTTGTTTAATAGGCTACGATTTTTTTTAAATTACTATAGTAGTAATGTTTTTTATCCGGTTGTGAAAGCAAGTGGTACGCAGTGATACACATGCTTTCGATCATCACAAGCAACAGACATTTGATCGATCATAAAAGCTTTCCTGCTATTGGAAAAAAAATACAAATGCAATAAGATCCGGTATATAGGACTGCGTACGCCTAAATCGCTGTCGCCTTTTTGGATCCAGTCTGCTGAACCCCATCTACTCCCTCCGCTGCGCACTCAGGCTTGACTGCTCACCTTTTCGAGGACAGGGCACCTTCTAAACCATGCAGTCCCGCTCAGCAACCAAGAAGCGTAACATATGGTGTTGAGTCTTGATATCGATATGGCTAACGACATACTCGTGCTCTCATCATCATTGCAGGTTCCTCACCCGGTCAGTCCTTACGGTACCACTAACTCAGTGACCAAAGAGGCCACGGACATAGTGGTGGGCCCCCCTGCTCTGTGGTTCGGGTCTACATGAGACGTCGGAACCACTAGGACGGACCATCACGGCGCTTGCGATGGGAGCAACTCTAAAATGGCGTAGAGCACACGCGCCCCGTCTGTTTTTTTTGGTAGGGTCACGTGTGCAGTGAATCATGCGCTGGATGGGCGTGGTGTGGGTATATACCAGCCATGAGGGGGTGTGTGTGTGTGCGGTTCTGAAATCTGGGCCATGTAGCTTTGTTGTGTGGGCTGGACTGACGTATGCCAGTGCTGTGCGAGGCTGTGAATGATGACTCCGGAGCTATGGGCGTGGTTCAGTCGTGAGCTATATGAAAAATGTACTGATTTGAGTGCCTGTGTTGTAGTGCTGCTGTCACCCGGGTCTTACACGCAAATGTGTCATTAGGTCTGTAAAGTCCCACAATATGGCTAACATAGAGGATACATGGTCTCATTGACCTTATATCATCCATAGAAGATGGTGGACATGACGTATTTCTGCGAATATGAATGTTTGTTGTACATTCAGTGGAGTGTTGTAGCTGTAGTAATACATGGCTGTGAAAGGTTTAAGTTGCAGTTTTTGGCACATGAAATGCAGATAATATATATACGTATGTGGTCATTCAGGTATACAGTCGAACTTGGTGCTGGAAATCAGTGTTCGAGGCTCGGATTTACGTTCACATCCTGTTATTGTAGAGTAATGATGTAATCTACGCGTGCCTGAAAATGTACTTTAAATACAGTGCTCATGTAAATTGCTGATATAGTTTTGGGTTGACTTTGTGCTATATATATGCAAAAAAAAAATGGAGGAATAGCCCACACTTACTGTCAGAAGTAAGATGGTTGTATACGCTATTTATAGCACAATATAATGTGGTAGGGCGCAAGAGCAGCATTTTAGAAACATAATAAATACACAGACACAGATAGAGAGTTGAAGTGTGCAAGGGCACCTGTGCTTGACTCCATTTTATCACATCGCTGTTGGTATCAAGTAGAATAGTAACCATGATATCATACATAGATATTCAATCATAAATGGTTTATGACTTCTGCTGTACAAAGGTAGGAGCACTACATGTTAAATAATACACAGAAGATTCTATCGTAAAGGGTTCATGAGTTGTGGTGCACTAAGGTAGGGTCGGTTTGTGTGGAACCTGCGAAAATGCGTGGTTCAGGCAGACCACACTGGTAAGAATGTCTTTTGGCTACTGAATTTTGCCTAAATAATTCCACATGGCAATTATTTATGATGCACTGAGTTAGTGGTACGTATAGTAGCATGTTGCCTACTGGACTGCATGATCTGTAATCACGATTAAAATAAAAGATGAAACATGTATGGAATACATTGTCGAAATATGTATGTTTTAGAGATATTGTAGTTCAAGTTGTGACCTGTGATGTCCGCAGTGTAGACTACAATTGAGTGTGCCTTTGCACTTGCAGCATGAATTTTGTTTTTCAACTAAACCTAGAAGAGATATAAAAGAAGTTTTTAAAGGAAGGCTACTAAAGGGATATTGTGTAAGTTTGAGGGACGTTATTCTTTGTTTGGTACTGCACTCTATAAATAATCAATGAAGAATCAGTTGAATTCTGACTGAATACGGCCATGTGGCGTAGAATTATGGTGCACTGAGCTAGTATTAACTGTAGAATTGAGCATGTACATAACCTATGGTGATGCGTACTGGGGATAATGTTTTTTGACTACTGAATTTTGCCTTATTAAAGCCTTGTGGTGATTATTTATGGTGTACTGAGTTAGTGGTACGTCTGGTGTTTAGCGTGTGCTCACCCTGTGATGATGCGTGGTCTGATTGGACTGCACTCAAAGTATTGACTGTTGCATACTGGACTGCATGTACTTTGAGAGGAAAAAAAATACCATGGATGGTTATCAATTCTTCAGCAACAAAATGATCAGAATCAGATGATTCTTCAGTGGTGTAGTCATTTTTGTCTCCAAAAAAGAAATTCAGGTTTCTAATGAAGAAAAAGTTAGGTTCAAATTGTGACATATGCTGTCCACAGTGTAGACTGTCATTAAGTGTGCCTTTGCACTTGCAGCGTGAATTTTATTATTCAACTACATCTATAAGTGATATAAAAGAACTTCTTAAAGGAAGCATACTAAAGGGATATTGTATTGGGTTTGATAAATGTTACACTTAGTTTGGTATTGTACTCTGCAAATAATGAATCAACAGTCTCATTAATTGTGAGCTCTGATGACCGCAGTGTCGGCAGGAGGCAGCGGTTAGCAAGAGCTCACGGCCATGTGGCGTTGAGTAGAGCTGCACAGTATTGGTAATTTAGTGTGTGCGCAGCCAGCAATGATAAGTGGTGCACAGAGTTAGTGGCACCTAAAGCAACGAGGTTCTGTGGAGTCTGCGATGATGCGTGGTCCGAGCAAGATGCACTGGTACTAAACTTTTTTAAATCAAGTTTTCTTATAAATACTGGTTGTCCTTTTACGGGAGTAAGTTGCAGTAGATGTCCAAAAACTATGATATGTTTTCTACAATATAAGACATCTGACTCAATACGGTCACGTGGGGATGAATTATGGTGCACTGAGTTAGTAGTAGCTTTGGCACTGAGTGTGTACGTAACCTGCGATGATGCATGGTCCGGGCAGGCCGCACTAGGAGCAATATTTTTTGCTTAGTGAATTCTGCCTCAATCTGGCCACAGGGAGATAACTTGTGGTGCAGTGAGTTAGTGGTACCTTAAAAACTCAGCGTGTGCACACCCTGCGCTGATTCACGGTTCAGGCGGATTGCACTGGTACAATGTCTCTTGCCTACTGGAATGCGTCATGTTCAATCCCCATTCCACCTGAATCGTTAGCCCTCATAATGTAGATCGAAGGCAGTAGTCAGCACAGACATCAAGAAATTCTTTTTGTCATATCCTTTAACAAAATCTAAACACATAAAGTACAATTATCTCTACCTTAAATAAATCAAGGCTAAATTTCATGCTGTCCGTAGCATAGATTCAAAGCTGAATTGAAGTTGGGAACCCTTCTGTCCGCACTGTAGATCGAATGCAGTACTGAGCACAGATATGGACGAATGATTTTTGTCTCCTATTTTAAGAAAAGCTGAACACATACAGTACGATTGTCTCTGCATTAAATAAATGAAGGGTGAATTCCCTACTGTCCGTAGTGTAAATGCAAATTGAATTCAAGTTGTGAACCCTGCTGTCCGCATTGTACATCGAAGGCAGTAGTCGACAGAAACATCGATGAATGCTTTTTTGTCACAGTTAACAAAATCTGAGGACACAGTACAATTGTCTCTGCCTTAAATAAATCGAGAATGAATGTAATATTGTCTGTAGAGCTGATGCGCTTCTGGTATCAAGTAGTGAACTCTGTTGATTGCAGTGTACATTTGAAGGCAGTACTCAGTACAGACATTGAGGAATGTTTTTTGTTGCATCATTTAACAAAAGTGTCTCTGCATTACATAAATCAAGGGTAACGTCAATGCTGTCTGTAGTGTACATGGAAAGCTAAATTCAAGTTGTGAACCCTGCTTTCCGCAGTGTAGATCGAAGGCAGTAGTTGACACAGATATCGTGGAATGCTTTTTTGTCACATACTTTAACAAAATCGGATGACATAGTACAATTGTCTCTGATTTAAATAAATCGAGACTGAATTCAATGTTCTCTGTAGCGCTGATGTGCCACTGGTATCAAGTTGTAAACTCTATTGACCCGACTGTAGATCGAAGGCAGTAGTCAGCACAGATACCAACGAAGACTTTTTATCACTTATTTTAACAAAGTCTGAGGACATAGAGTAGAATTGTCTCTGCCTCACATAAATGAAGGATAACTTCAATGCTGTGCGTAGTGTGGATCCAAAACTGAATTCAAGTTGTGAACCCTGCTGTCCACAGTGTAGATCAAAAACAGTAGTCGTTACAGACATAAGTCTGCGGTGCTGTGGCGCTGAGTACGCAATCGGCCTGTATCAAGGAGGCACGTGGTCATGGTGGCAGCCACGTGGCATAGCGAGGACCTTCGCTGTGGCAGAGTCTTTTCTCTTTGCAGAAGTGAACCAAGCACAAGGCGTAGGCTAATTATTTATAGTCTTATGCTGGAGTTGCGCACGTTGAATGAGCCCACTCCACTTCTGCTTCAAGGGGGGGAGACAAAATAGCAACATGACCGAGATATTCCCCAGAGTCTGAGATAATATGGGTGCGTCCTCTGTGCAGTACACATGTATCAATGGTATATCTACACACAGAAAAGTTTTTGGTTTGTATAGTGAGTTTTGCATAGCATTTCACCGGTAGTCTTGGCAATGTGTAAATTATTGTTGATGTGCGAGTTCCTTTCCTTATACATAGTTGGTTGCCACATCTCTGACCATTGAGCTAGTGTGCTGTTGAGGGGATATATTTTTTTGGGAATGCCTGTAGTCCTGTTTTGCGCTGCCTCTGAGGTAGTAGAGGGGAAGGTCAGGAGTGGTAGTTGCAGTGGTGGTGGCGCTGGGTATTGTGATTTTGTTGGGTGTCAGAAGTGTATAATTAGTACCTCTATCACATATTGCTCTTTAACCGCATCAATGCGGCGGCTTTTACCGCTGTACGCGGCAATTTTAAAATTACCGCGTTACATGACGAGCTCAGCTCGTCATGAGCGCACGGCAGGTTACGCTGAGCTCCTCATCAGCTTGGAAGGGGTTAAATATGGGTGTGAGATGGATGTAATTCACGCAGTACATAGGTGACGTCCTTACACTAGTTAAATGTTGATGTTGTTTTGTAAGTGGAACTATTGCCTGTTTTTTTAGGTAGCATTGCAGATTTGGTTTCTTGTTGAAGATATGGGGAAGTGGTCAACATTATAATTAGGAATTGTCATTTAAAAAACCTTTGAAATTCACTGGAAAAAAACATAGATTTCAGGTAGGTTATAGTTAGAAATTATCATTTAAAAAACCTTTGAAATTCACTGAAAATACGATAGGTTTCAAGCAGGTTATAGTTAGGAATTATCATTTAAAAAACCTTAGAAATGCACTGAAAAACAATAGGTTTCAGGGATGTTATACTTAGCTGGACATTTCACTCATACAAAACCATTTAAATTCTTCTGTTATAGTTAGTTGTACTAATTGTAATTCTTGCACTCGCAATCCACTGCTGATGATGTCACATATTACATCATTCATGACATGGTTAGTGACATCACTGATGACATGTCAAATGATATCACTGATTACATCATCCACGTGACAATCAGATACACCTCATCATACACTAGTATAACGTTTCATCACTCACTGTAAAACACAGAGTACCATATTTGAATCCATTGACACAGCAATACAAGTATCTAAAAACCCACTTAGTGATTCCTAAGTTCAACACACACATCTAATGACTTACCTATAGACTCACTCATACATGCTGTCAATGATCAATAGAACACTATCAAATATACTTATACACCTATATCGACATTATACACAAGCACACATCCTATTCACTTCATCATCATCCACATTTGTAAAGCGCGAACAATCACCCGTAAGGGTCTCCAGGCGCTAGGGGCCGTCAGGAAGATTAAGCAAGCTATTGCCCAGAGTCGCATGGTGCTGGGCTAATCTGCCACCAATGCCAGGGATCGAACCGTGATCCCCAGATTCCAGCGTCAGTCACCCTGACCGCGGCGCCACACCTCTCCCTCCCTGACTTTTGCAGTCATCCTACTCACTTATGCAAACAATGGATTATACTAACATTTAGTCAGCTACACACTTATACACCACTTCATTTATTCATATAGATAGTAACTCATACTTAGTGTGTTATAAAATCACTATTACAAGTATACAGTTATCTATATAGTCACTCAAGCAATCAATTAGTTTTACTTATACTTATTTATATACAACTATCACATACGCTGCTTTTCATTTTTTCTACTTTGTTGAACATGTACCATTGAGAAATATATTTGCACATCACCACACCCATAAAGATATTCATTCACCCAAACAACTATTATAACATGTAGTCTTATGTCATATCCCTCCTGAATTAACTATTCACATATCTTTGGGCAGTCACAGATCCCCCACCGATTCACACACACATTCACTCTCCCATACAAATAGTCAGTTAACTAATCAATAACTAATATAGTCTTTCACGTAGCTAGTAACCAACTGGTGCAGTAGTTTACACAACAAACTGACCAATTATTATAGATATTAATACAGTTTAGTCACTATCTAATATATTTAGTGAGACACTATAAATTAGTCAAGTAAACAGTCAATCACACTGCTACTAAATCCTCCATCCAGATATTTATATATCCACTGATTCTTCAACGCAGATTGGTGTTTATATATTACATTTTTAAATACCAAACCAAACCACATTCACTGGATGATGTCATCAGTGATGTCATTTCGGATGTCATCAGTGATGTCCCTGACCATGTCATGAATGATGTAATATGTGACATCATCAGCAGTGGATTGTGAGCGCAAGAGTTACAGTTAGTACAACTAACTATAAGGGAGGAATTTCAATGGTTTTGTATGAGTGAAATGTCCAGCTAACTATAACACCCCTGAAACCTATGTTTTTTTCTGTGAATATATATATTTATATATATAACAGAATATTTGTGTGCCTCTGTAGCTAGGTATAATGGGTCACTCCTTAGGAAATCCAGTTTTTGTATCCTCAGTGACTATGGCACCCTATGACCCATATACTCCAAAGGTAGGAAAAATATTATATCAGATGGTAGCCAAGATATTTCCAAAGTTGACACAGATTCGACAAAGGTTACAATGTTATAAGGGGGATCCCCAATAAGTTTTACTCGCTAATGGGATTTCCCTTTTGAGATTTTTCTCCTCACATAACTTTGTTTTCACTAAAAGGATTGTTATCAGTTTTATGGCATGTGTGTTTCGTCTTTCAGTGCTTATTTCTTGTTTTGGTGAAAATCTGGTAAGGCGTTTAGAGATGTAAAGCAATCCCCAACTAGAAATTACACATTTAAATGGAGTATGTGTGCCAAAGCAGAACCTTATTGTGCCTTACAGTAAACTACGTAGCACTTGTCTGCATGTTTACGAAGAGACAGACAGTACACTGATCTAAGTCGGCGTGGAGAAAGAGAACATGTGAGACTGCTGTTTCTAACAAAGTACTTGGAAACCATTTTGTAGTTCAAGAATATTTCACTAAAGAGAAAAATACAAAAACACACAGATCGAAAAATAATTGAGCACAGTGGCTACAACGGAATCAATACGAATCGCCTCCTACACGTACGTTAGCATTAGTTTGTAACAGCTTAGCAAACATTTTTGTTTATGAACGATTCCTGCATAAGTGACTCGACCAAGATAAAACACACAGGCCAAGTTGTGGTGACACTTTTGCAAATCATAGAAAATACACACGAGAGGCACCAATAAAACAGAAACAGATTTAAGTACAAGTTTCTAAAGGCTACACATTGGCGTATCATTTGCTGTTTGTGAGCACATTACTGTATAAAGAGCCACACACGAAATGTAAGCGCTACTCATCCCAGCGTCAATACAGATCCCAATTTCCAATTCCAATTGATTCATTTATTTTGTTATGGAACTCCTAGAGAGGTCCACAAAAACACACCAACAGATTAAAAAAAGACAAACTTTACATACAATACAAAATTCTTCCTTATACACTGCTGTAAAAATTCTTATATCAAACATACTGAGAAATGTGCAAATAGTGCTATAAATACATGAAGCGATCAAATAACCAACCAATAAATATTGTGCCATGAAAATACAATTAATGTTAAAAAATGTCCTAGTAAATGGACAGAAATTCCAAAGAAAATTGATATATCTTAAAACAAACCATTTAATTCGGACGGGACTAAACCAGAGATCGTGCCTCCTGGGCAGAGTGAATATTAAATGTAATAAAAAGTGGCTTTGAAAAAACTCGCCTAGCACTTTGAAACCTTGGACATACAAATAAAACATGACTCAGATCTTGGATTTGTAACTGGCACAATTCACAAATTCTTTTCTCTCTTGGTGTTTTATCCCAGATACCAGGGACTTCTCTTAGAGGCAGCAAATTAAATCTCAGTAGGAGTATCAGCCTTCTAATCCCATGTGGGATATTCCAAGTTGACTAAGTCTGTGGTTTATTCCCCTAAGCACGTCCACTAACCGCCTCATTACTGGACCTGGACTGACTTGAGGCAGCATCTCTCGCCATACTAATAGGGGATCTAGAATTCTTTAAAAGCTGTTTCAGTACAGATTTAGGCATAGGAGAAGCGGGGTTCAGACTAAGACCGAATGTATCACTTGCACATACAAAAGAACTAAAAAAACATTGATTGTTCTTTTAGCGTGCCAAAAATTTCTATTCTCCTCCCCACAAAAGAGGGAGTTACCCCACCTAAGAACCGCTGTCAGGGATAAAATGAAGGACAAGACTAATCTAAATTCAAGGCGCAATACATGTGGGGCGGCCAAAGAGTAAAAGTTGCAGATTTGGCGCCGGATTCGTCCTTCTGCCTTATCGAAAGAGAGCCAATAATTCATGTCCAACACCTCAGCAGCATATATTAAAGAGGGAGGGATTTCGACCTAAAATACGGATAAAACATGGCCAAAATAATGTCTCCCGCAGGTTTTATAAAATCTGTTTAATGCACTTGCCTGGGAGACAGCTTTACTAACACAGTATTTAATACATTCCAAATCTCGGCCTGTTTTAGAAAAAAACCTTCCCTAGATATAGGTATGAGTCAATAAGTTCCAGTTTTTCAGAGCCAAGCATCCATTTTAGACATTTCTTTATTCTAAGCCCCTTCTTACGAAAAACCAAAATCTTGCTTTTCGAAATATTAATTTTCAAGAAGTGAGCCTCTGCATATTTACTTAGGGCATCCAGCCGACGTTGCAGGCCAATAGCCTTTAGACGAATATTGCAACATCATCTGCATATAATAGAGAGCCAACGGGCATTGTACCAATTTTGGGGGCTTCCCCCTTACAAAATTCAGAGCGCCGGGGAGATCAGCAATATACAAAGAAAATAAAAGTGGTGCTAATAGGCAACCCTGCTTAAGCCCATTATGCGTTCTAATTTTACAAGATAACCCCGCGAACCTCCCATCAGAACCTGGCCCCAATACAGATCCCCTCACAGTAAACCACATGATTGCGACCAATGCACTAAATATACACAACACGTGCCCTGCCCTTTCATCAACACTAAGAGTAGTATAGAAGTTCCCAGTCCATTAAAGAATAGAAAACATTGCATTAAAAATACAAATATAATTTAGGTTTGAATGCATTTTTATAGTGTTTTCAGAACATAACATATAATTAAAAACAGAAAAGAAGGGACGGGCACCTATACCCCTCAGTCCTCTACCCTCCCTGGTTGTATACCACACCCACGAACTGCAATCTCCCACAAACCTCCAGCCACTTTGTCAGGGTTTACAAAGTAGTAACACCTGCAAACAATCGAAGTAGGGCCTGCTAGACCCCCGGCTTCTGTTCTACGTGAATAATGATACAACTTTAGCTTCATTCCAAATGTTTATGGCTCGTAACCTCCTATGACATTATAATCCCCAGAAGTCTGCAGCGAGATGGTCCAGCACCAAGCCCCATTGTTTCCTGAAATCTTTCTCTCCCCTGACCTGCCTGTAATTGTTTCCATCGCCAATCCACCAAATCCTCTCCATCCAGGTTGCCAAACATGGCCCCTCTTTAGTATGCTGCATTGCCTCAATGCTCTGATTTTGCCGCCAGGAGTAAATACGAAATAACTCTCCCTTTCCTGCCATGTAGGGGGTAAATTTTTACCGAAGGTGACCCCCTCTAAATCGCATCTAGCCAACTGAGACGCTGTTATGAATCTCATTTATTTTACAACCCAGAGAACCTTGGTTAGAGCCCATCTCCCTGCATGCTGTCCTGCACTGCATGCCACCCAGGTGTCCCATAGGTCCCTGTTTGGCTGGCGTGTAGTAGCAGTGGCATTATATTTTCGAGAGGGTTTCTCTACTGCCCACATAACTGGCAACTGAGCATGCTCTAGTTATAAAGTCTTGCCTTTGGCCATCACTAAACTTGATAGCAAGCTCGCACTCCTATGCGTGCTGAAAAGGACATTTTCTACCATAGTCAGATATATTGAGAAACTGGTATAACTTAGAAACCTCCCTTCTATAGTTTTCGTGGTTGAAAGCCTTTAAAGTAGGGCAAGGTCTCTAAAGGCAGCCTTCTTTATGTGTGACTGGAGGACCCAGTGTCATAATTGACAGCAGCTAAATCTTTCACTTTCTTGTAACCTATCCCAGACCCTCAGTGTAAGAAATTGGGTTACTGATTGAGGGAGGGTCAAACCCTTCACCAGCAGTAGCCACAATTCTTCTCAGGGTGAAGCCACAAGCAACCCCTAAATTAACCAGTGTCAACACTCAGGTAGCTTGGCACAGAGCAGTCAGGCTTAACATTGAGGCTATTTAGGCCCAGCATTAGGCAAATCAGTCTTGGCACTGCTCTTCATGGAAACACTAGTCTGAACTGCCATGCAAGGTCCTCCGTGGACCAGAAAAATGCATCCTGGGACTGGTTTCAGGGTATCACCCCTTATCAGCCAAGCTAGTTTGAAATCAATGGCACAGTGAGCCTGAGACCAATGTCTGGGCATACCCAGCACACTTAGAATGAGAAAGCAAAAGACACACAAATGATGGACTGAATGCCAAACAAATAAAACATTCACCCCAAGTCAAGAGATCTGGGGTGGCATGGTGAACAAATGAACGATAGATTTAACCCATATCTCTTGACTGGGGGTGAATGTATGATTTATTTAGCATTCCATCCATCATTTGTTTGCGTAGCACTTTTTGCCCTAAGTGGGATTGGTATGCCCAGACATGGGACCCTTGCTCACTGTGCCACTGGATTGAAGCTAACCTGGCTGATGAGGTGTGATACCCCAAAACCGGTCCCATGATATCTATTTCCGGTCCAGGGAGGACCTGGCTTGGAAGTTTGGGCTGGACAGTTTCCATGAGGAGCAGGGTGAAGACTGATTTGCATATGGCTGGGGTCTAAACTGGGATGGCATGTTGAGCAAAGGAACAATGGATTTAACTCAGATCTCTTGACTGGGGGGGGAATGTTTGATTTATTCAGCATTCTGTCCATCATTTGTTTGTGTAGCAGCTTTCTAAAAGTGGCATTTTCAGATTTGCAATTTAAAATCCGCCTTCACCATAAGTTAGGATTTTAAATTGTGATTCCACTAAACACCAAACATGAACTGGGTATCTCTTCCCATCTGGAATGTACATGTATAAAATGTAATAAGGCAACTCCAATGTTATCCTATGATAGAGATAGGCCTTGCAGTAGTGAAAAACGAATTTAGGAGTTATTCACTATTAGGACATATAAAACTTAAACGTACATGTCCTACCGTTTAAGTACATTGCAACTTGTCATCAAGCCTATCATAGGTGTGACTTATAAGTATTCAAAAATAAGATTTGGGCCTGGCATAGGCATTATTTTAGCAGGTCAAAATTGCAGTTTAGACTGCACACACAGAGGCTGTACTGATATGCCTGAGTCATGTTTCAAGGGCTACATATGTTGGTGGCACAAGCAGCATTACAGGCCAACTAGTAGCATTTAATTTACACTCCCTGAGCACATATAATGCCACTTCACTAGGGACTTACAAGTAAATTAAATGTGCCAATTGGGGATAAGTCATTGTTACCATGTTTTAAGGCATGAGCATAGGCACTTTAGCTCTGGTTAGCAGTGGTAATGTGTGCAGAGTCCTAAGGCCCGCAAAAACAAGATCAGAAAAATGGAGGAGGAAGGCAAAATGTTGGATGGAAGGCCACCCTAAGGCTGACAGGTCTAACACTCAGGATGGATACCAAGACTGTGGAAAAATACACGCTAGCCGTTCTATCTGATTTGGGTATCCCAGAGATCTCATATAGGCAGCCCCCACTCAGATTCTGATCAATCATGCACTATCCTTTATTAGTGTCTCTCTTAGTCCGGTCCACGTAGAAGCTGAGATGGGCTGCAAAAGAGCAATTAAGGAGATTAGATACTCCTATGCCTCCTTTTCTGGATCCAGTCATACATTGTTGTGTACAAAGCCTTTCATTTTTATCTGCCCGATAAACTCCATACATTGCCATTGGAGTGCATCAATCTATCCCGTTTTAATATGTAGTGGTATGGTTTGGTAAAATGTGTAATAACAGCTTCAACTCACCCTAGCCAGGACATTTTTACTTTGCCAATTGTTGAAATCGGTGTGTACTGTATTTTTCTGTCTGCATAAAATAGCCTCCCCGGTCAACCCTAGAGTTTTCACCATGTCAAGCCAAAGGCAGCAAGTCATGCAGACTGAACACCATACTGTTGCTGCCCCTTCCCCCTAGTAGATGACATCATTGTGTGGGGGAGGAGATTTAGTCCAGTTTGTCTTGAATCCCAACACTGACTAGAGCTCTGTCATTTCCTCTCTAGGGGCTCGGAACAATAAAGACACATCCATAAGTAATGCTCATATATAATCAGTGAAAATAGTTGAAACTCATCACCAGAAAACTGCACCTTCCCTTCCCCAACTAATTTTCTTATGGCTTTGTACTAATTTTCCCTAGGCTAGGGTTTCCAATGTGAGAGAAAAAAGGAGCAGGAAATGGGATATCACTGCCCAGTTCCTGGTCTTATTTCTATCCAATCTAAAATTCTCCCATTCATTCTAATTTGTGCACTGGGATCCATGTATCCCACCAATAGCCAACTTTTGAAGCCCTCAAACAGGCCACATGTGCATAAGGTATCCACCATAAAGTTGCTATCCATCCTGTGAAATGCTAACTCAGCATCCAAGATGATCAGGGTCAAGCCGCTACTATCTCTGCTACCAATATCAGTGAGATGGAGGGCCTTTTTATTGTTATCGCTAGGTGGCCTTTTAACTAATGCCCTGTGCTAACTTGTTAATGATATCAAGTCACTGCAGTTTTGATAAGAATTTGTGTGTCTATATTCAAGAGCAAAATAGGCCTGTAAGAGGTGCAGTTTTCAGTTGGTTTACTAGGTTTCAGGATCACAGAGGTTGTGGATTATGCCATAGTGGGTGTTACTTTTTCTTCTCCAATTACTTTGCGATGTACTTTCAGTAAGATGGAGAGGAAATGAAAACTACACGTTTTATGTAAGCGGTCTGGGAACCCATTTGAGCATGGGTTTTAAGTGGGTTGGAGTACATAGATTGAACTAAAAAGATTTTCTTTGGAGATGGGTTGCTTAGTGCAGCTGTGATGGTTGGAGCAGTGGCTGGCAGGGAACAGGGGTGGGAAGGGTAAAAAATTTTTTTTTAAAAACACCTTTTCCGACAGCCGCGTCTTTCCTCCACTTCTCTGCTCTTCCTGACTCCAGTCCGGAAGAAGCTACAGGAAGCACCTGGCACATAGGCTCCCCTGAGCCAAACACAGCACTGCTGTGGATCGGGGCTCTGATCTGGACAGGGAGCCTGTACCTATTCCCCACCAGGCTCTCCATTACAGCCTGGTCGGGAACATGCAAAGTGTGCATGACTGCTTGGCCGGCCAAAACTGCAGACCAAGCAGTCTAGCGCACTTAGTGCGCACTGTCCACTCCACCCACCCTGAGCAACCAGCCCCGCACCGCCCTAACCTAGCCTGCAGCAACCAAAAATAAAACAATAATATCCTTGTTGTTATCGTTTTATTTTACAGGGGAGCCGCCACTGGACAGTTCGAAGCTTCACGCCACTTGGTTCGTTTTTGCATCACTATTGGCTTGTAGGGTTTCCCCTATAACAAAAATAACTGTAGAAGTCTTGAAAACAATTAGATTAATTTTTACCAAATAGTGACCATTGGTCTCATCAGGACTAAATCATCAGACTACTGCCTGTGTAAAATGAACATTTGAACATCATAAAATTACCACTCGTCAATATAGAGGAATTATCACAAGTTAATGGAAAATCACACAATCAGTTAATCTCATAGCAAAATATTTGGGGCGATGAAGAGCCCTTAAACATTGGGTAAGAGGTCATCCCAAATGTGTACATAGTGAGTGGAAAGGTAAAGTAAATCACTGCTCAGAGAACAGAGGGCAGGGGCAGATCCCGACTTGCATCAATCTGCAACCCTACTAGTACCCAGCCATCAGATGTAGCAACACAGTAACCGATGCCATGAACCAGTCATAGTCCTGTCTTTCAGGTCTGGTCAGTCTTGTCTCCCAATCACCGATTAAGCCGTGGTTTAGCCAAGGCCAATGAGTTCTCTCTATAATTTAGGAAGGAAGTCTCACTTAACTACGTTGGGGGGCTAGACCAGTTCACCAACTTGGCCCAAACTCTTTAAAGAACATTTTGAAAAGGTGTAACAGCCAGCCTCTCTCTCTGATGCTTTTTTTCCATTGTGCTCTGCGGATCTTCTTATAAAATGAATTTGTGACCGCAGAAAAGTTGTATTTCCATCCCAGTCTCAGTACAACAATTCCTTTTTACGCTCACATTTCCCATGGGGATGGATACTCAAGTATAATGTCTTTGTCATGGTACGCATGTAATACACTGTTTGTTGCGGTTTCTTTTATTAATTAGGTTATCTGTATTTTTCCTCCGTCAAAGTATATTACTGTATCCAGAAATGTCTTTCCTCTCGTTCTTACATTTTAAATGAGTCGAATGTTTTTTTAATTTTGTTCAGACTTGCAAAGTAATTTCTGAATACAGTTTTCGTGCCAGCTAAGAGTATTAGTTCACTACCACAGATTTGCTTGAACATTTCTGTACGAAAGAGAACAATTTTATGTGGCAAACATACTTCAATCACTTTCACCAGCATATTGACATGGTCCACTTGTGTAAGTTTGCTCTGTTGTAGAAACATTTGCAGACTTGGCTCCAAATTAGTTGCATAGTGTTGCACTATACCGCGATGCAACGTTCATTACTCATTGGCTGAAACAGTTATGCGGTTTCCTGTAAGAAATAAATAAAATACTTGACACCTGGTGATGGGTAGTAATGCACAAATGTGGATGTTTTTCAAATTGTGAGCTGACTTGATGCAATGGTAGTTCTGCCTGGGGAATCTGTTCCTGTCTTCATGCATTTAGATAGGAAATACGTTGTGGGCATCACTGGATTTCCTACTATTAGAAATTCAAGTTCATCTTCAATGCCCATTCTATTTTTCGGCCATCCAATCATTTTTAGATTATACCAATCTTGAATTAATGACTTTGGCTTCTTTTCTAGTTATTTTTAAAATTGCTGTAAGAAATTGGGTTGTTGGTTGACGGGTGTAAGCCCTGGTCAAGCAGAAACCACAATACTTGACAGGGTAAATAAGGCACAAGCAAACCCAAATTAACCTGCGCTCATCCCCTGTGTAGCTTGGCATGGAGCAGTCGGGCTTAACTCACAGTCAATGTGTGAAGTATTTGTGCAACAGTAAAACAGAGAAAACACAACACAAAAGGATCCCACAGCAGATCAAAAATAGAGTAATTTTTAATAGATAAAACAAGACGAAAATGTCAAAAATCCAACTAGTAGAACTGGAGCAGTTGAATTTTAAAGATGTTAGTGAAAATAGCTCCAAAAAGCACAAAGTGGCAACTGTGGATATCTGTTTGCACTGGACCAGGACAAAGTCAAAAGTTAAGGCCAACCGCGCTAGAGCATGGGCCTGCTACAGGGTCCCAGTTAGGCCTGTTGAACAAATTATCTTAAATCTGGGTTGTGGAGCAGTGGCGGGTGGCATGTTCCAAGGGTGTGTGTGGGGGTGGGGGGGACATAACAAAATCAAAAATAAAAGGCATTTATCTTTTCTACAAGCACAACATTCTCCTCAATCCTTCTCTCCTTGATGCAGGCAGGCTCCTGACTCCCATGCAAATGCTGGTGCTTCTCACATACATCATGAAGGCATGGTTAGGATGGGTGGGAGTGGCCTCTATCAGCGCTCACAGGAGCACTGGAGGCCTTTGCTTTCTCTAAACCACCTGTCTTAAGACGTAAGTCTTAAGTTAAGGAGGTTTAAAATGTGCATGCCTGGCTGGCTGCTACAAGGCAGCATGTCAAAGAAACATGCACATTTTAAACCTGAGAGCACAAAGCTCCCTGCTGCCACTCAGTAGCAATGGCTCCACCTCGTCCTGACGCTAAGTTCAGCATGAGTCAGTTGCTGAAAAAAAATGGTAATAAACTTCATTGCCATTTTCTTTTTAAGCTCTGGCCTGGGGCTTTTTTTAGTGTGGCGACGCTACTTTGCTCAAACAGAGAGCTGCCCTTGCAACGGAGTAGGCAAAACCAAGAAAATGTGGACATGAATGAGGAGAATGTTATCCTCCTTGTCTGAGTGTGACCTAATGACAAGAGTGATGTTTGACTCATTAGATTTATTCCATCCGAGACACATGATGATTACATGCAATTCTTTATTTTAAACCAAATTTAATGTCGATAAGGAGTTATATTGGATTGACATAATACATTTCTATCAGCATCATAGAAAAATGGATTTACTACGAATTGTATTATATTGTAATTAGACTTCACCAGAGTGAATTGCTCTCAATTCATATTATATATATTTTAAGGAGGCAAACGAAAGACTACTAAAGGCAGTGAAATGACCTATGATGATGTTTAGAGAGGGCAAATTAAAACGTTTGTCTGACACCTTATAACAAGCTTTTTCAATGAAGGAAACCTGATTTTAAACATATATTCTAGATGGCTTTACTACAAGCTACAAATATTAAATAGATATTGACAAATATAATATATAATTATCAACACATTTTAGCAAAGAGTAGGAATAGACCAGATCTCCTGGAGGACTCTGTCATTAATACAGCTACAGGGATGCATTAAGACTGACCCAGAGGCAAAGCCTGCTGTATTTGAGGACAATCCTGGGATTATTCCTTTCAATGCTAGTGAATCTAAAGTTGCACTGACGATTCGAAAACCAGGAAAAGTAGAAGGCCACGCCATACTCTTTAAATGTGGTAGTAGTAGTATTGACTTTATTCCATTCTGTCTTAAAATCATAAAAGTACAGATACTAAAACATTTCAACCATAAAAAGAGTATGTGACTCTCTAAGTAAAAACAATTGTATCCACTAAAACAACTTGATTATAGCATAAATACAGAGGTAGAATACACATACACAAAGATAAAAGATGGAGGAACAGGGATACTGGTCTCACCTGTGTGAAATTCAGGGGTAGGAGTAGCGGGCAAATATACTGATCATGTAGAGTATTAAATCTGGGGCAATTCATTACAATATGTGAAGCATTGGTAATGGACATATTATCACAGATGCACCTTTCTGACTCGAATACTTTGGACCAGCCCCCCTTAGGAAGCATCAACTGATGAAACTGACGAAACAGATTTAACCTGTAAGTAATAGGTTAATGGCAGTCAATGGTGGCTGGACAACTACAGGTACACATGGGGTGCCATCCCATTAATGATTTGACAATAATAAAAAGACGCATCAAGCGCTTAGTCATTGCAGAGAGGCCTCTCGCTCCGCTGCCTTGGAGTGAAAGGCCTGTGTCCGCCAGGCAACGCCCCCTTTCACAATACGGTCAGGATCTGAAAAATGTTATGGTCTGCCCAGTTCAGTGAGATTTCTTCTAATAAATGAGAACCGTGCAATATGGGAAATATTCTCCTGGCTCAAACAGTCTCGTGCTATACATCTGTCGAGTTTCATATCACCTTCTACCAGAGGGATAACCATAACAACAAAGGGCGTAAACAAATAAAATCAGAAACTCTTTCAGTGACCTGCTAATACATATCCGAAAAAAGGGCACTAGATCATCTAATAAACAAGTCTCTAAACTCAATATTCCATTTTCTGTAAAATGCTGTGATTGTGATTTTGAAAGAGCGCATCCTAGTAAACGCTGACTGTGCAGACAGCTTGGGTTCAATGCAGTCGTGCAGCACAGAAGTTTGTCGGTAATAATGCGATTTGTGAGCTGTAGTGTACAGCATTACAGCAGCATCCTCCATCAGCCTCAGAGTGGCTGTGTCTGCTCTGCTCCCCACAGCATTAGTGCTTCCTGCTAGCCCCCTCGAGTGTAGTGCTGCAGTGTAGCAGCCTGCAGGACAATAGCCCACAGCACGCGTTCTTCTCCTTTAAATTACTACTAACATCTGTTGCACGCCATGCTAATTGGATCCAGTGGCCTGCTCTGCGCCCTTCGTTCTCTGCTGCAGGGCGCTAAAAAAAATCAGTCTTCAAGTTTTTGGCCTCATTCTCTCACCCCTGCTGGAAGGAAGTGGGTGAGTTGATTTGAGTTTCTTTCTGTTTGCACAATAATAATTGCGTGTACTTATGTTGTGATCTTTTAAAATGTACTGTATATGCATCTCACATTCTGTCTCCATGGTTGCGTTCTGTGAGACAGTTTCCCTCTGGTGTAACTGCAGGCTGGCAGCTGAAGCTGGTGGTTTATATAATAACTTAATAAATCTTCTGAAACTTACCTGACAAGTGTCTTCGTAACACTGGTGACGAGGGAAAACTTGCAAGGGACCTTCTCCCGAAATGTACCGCTTTATCAAAAACTGCCTTTCTCTCTTTTTTGCAAATTGTCAATCTGTATGTGCGCAAACTGAGATGATGTGGTACTAACGTTTGGGGATGCAATTTTTAACCCCCACTTGTGGACTGTACCTCTTCATAACAAACTGCCTTTCTCTCTTTTTTGTAAACTGTCAATCTGTATCTGCCTAAACTGAGATGATGTTATGTAAAATGATTGTGGCAACACATTTTTTACCCTCCATATGGTGACTCTTGACTGTCGAAGATATATGAATCCAACTGTGATGCCTTAGGAGCTTGTGCCCCAATTTTGTTCCACATGTTAAACTTTCTAAACTTAATCATTGCTTTATCGCAGAGGCCGCCGCACCCTCCCGAAGGGGGGGGGGGAGGCTTGAAGGCCGTCGCCATAACCCACGCGGTGCCCACCGGTGGGAGAACTGGTTCTGGGTGCCTGAAAGCGCCCAGAAACCAACGGAAGCAAATGGCGCACCAGCCCACTCCTGCCGGAAGTGACCTGTGACCCGGGGCGGCCAATGGTCACTCTGCGCTTGTTTTGAACACACCCAATCAAGGGGGGTCCACCTGAGGCCCTATGGCAGGATCAGGGGATTTAAGTCGCCACTCTCCCAGCCGAGGACACAACTTTGTTGAGGAGCTGGGAGAGCGGCGCACCAACTCTACAATCGCAGCAGGAGTACAGCGGGAAGGCGAAGCCCTGTCGGTCGGACACCGGAGCACGGAGGGAAGAAAAGAAAATCCTGGCAGGCAAGGCAGCGGTGCACCGAAGCTCTCCCTGCCCCCTCGGGTTCATCAGAAGCAGCCTCCGAGCGCGCAGTTGGCCGCTGTGAGGCAGAAGTAGCTGCTGGTCGGGGGGGAAGTGAGTTTGAAGCTCAGCCCCCGGTCCAATCTTTTAGCGCCAAGAGACGCGGGCCCGATACCCACAGAGGTGAACTCGCCCGCCCAGCGCTCCCATCTCCCTCGCGTATAGCGCGCACTGTGGCCGCTACGAGGAGGGGAGGACGAGACCGGAGGCGGTCACCGGAGCAGAACGAAAGCGGGGCATAACGGTGCGGCGAACACGCACGGACTCCGTCGTCAACCCTCAACCCCGTGAAGGCACACGCATCAGGCGGCGCGCCACCAACGTCCCGACGCAAGGAAACACCGAGCACCGAGCCATGGCGGAGGGACAGCCCGAGGAGGTCACTGAGCTGCTGAGGAGGATACGCGAGGTATCGGCCATCCATGGCAATGAATGGTTGCAGCCACACCTGGACCTGGGGAAAGACAACAGCCCAGAAGGCCCGCGAGATGACGAAGCTGGTCCGTCATCGCCCAAGAAGCACAAGTGCACACTGCAGAAGAAGGCGCCCAGGAAGAACCCCTCGAGGAAGGAGCCACAGAAAGGGCCCTTGCCACGACCTGACGCTAGGGACCACAACGAGGCGACCGGCAGCACAACGAATGGTGAGCATGTCAGTAGCATTGTGAAAGAGTGCCTAAAATCATTGGCCCCAGCATGGCTTAATGGCGTAGGGCAGGGGACAACGGGGCCCAGAGAGCAGCGCGCGGATGAGGCAACAGGCATGCCATGGCATTTGATCGACCCAGGGTGGGCACGCCAGGCAAGGGTACAGGGGGACATGGGGCTGCCAGCGCAGGGCGAGCAAGTTTCCCCAGTCTCCGGTTGGGGATACGGGACCACAGCAGGGAGCCCAACTCTAGGGGGGCTAGTTACTGATCCTTACGCACGACCATCCCCCGGTCCGGCGTCCTTGACGACCAGGGCCACCGGACTAGCCCTTGCAGTTAAGGAGAGAATATGGCGCATGGAATTTATAGACATATTTTCCCTCCTCGAGATACAACTCGAGGGCCTGGACCTCACCACTTGTGACAGGAAAGACGAGGACAGGAAAGAAAGGCGCAGCGCCAGAAAAGAGCGTAACTTCGATAACTGGCTGGATGCTTTCAGAATTATGGCGTGCATTGTAGTGGAGAAGTCTCCCCGCTGCGCGTCAGATTTATGGTTGTATGAGGCCAATATCCATTGGGCACAGAGGCAGTTCCCTGGGGATGCGTGGCTGGAATACGATAAAGGTTTCAGGCTGAAGATGCAGAGGCACCCTGAAATGGAGTGGAATGAGGAGGATGTTTCAGGTTCCATGCACAAAATGCTAGTAGCTAAAGAGGCGAAAGCCTGGGCGGGTAGAGCTTTCGGAGCTCTTACCACAAGGGAAGGGGCAAGACATACCAGAGGCAGAACACAGGGAGATCGCACTCACCTAACAGAGCCAAAGCTATTTGTTGGAGATACGACGCAGGCGATTGCTCATGGGGCTCCTCCTGTAAATTTCAAC
Source organism: Lissotriton helveticus (assembly GCF_964261635.1). Lineage (NCBI taxonomy): Eukaryota > Metazoa > Chordata > Amphibia > Caudata > Salamandridae > Lissotriton > Lissotriton helveticus. The sequence goes on from NC_136063.1 coordinate 683,042,308, forward strand.
ACACATGCTCTGGCTGCGGAGGCAAGCACGAGGCGGTTTCATGCAGAAGCAAGCGTGAATCAAAGGGAGACAAAAAAGAGAAGGGTAAGAAGCACTAGCCACAAGGCAAGGGGGGGGGGACCTGGTTGACATTCGAGATTGCCAGCTGACCAGATCCCCTATTAACATACAACAGCTGCGCAGATTGGCGAACAAATATCCTAACAGAGCGGACGCCAGGGTGCTGGTGGAAGGATTTGAGGATGTTTTTGTCATTCCTTTTGAGGGCCCCCTACCGCTAGAAGGGGCAAACAACTTAAAATCAGCAATGCAGCACCCAGAGGTGGTATGCGCCAAGCCTGCTAAAGAGAAGTCATTGGGCAGAATCGAAGGCCCTCTCTCACCGAAACTACACACGGGCATAGTGGTCTCCCCCCTGGGTGTGGTCCCCAAGAAGGAGCAGGGTCAATTTAGATTAATACACCACCTCTCATTTCCCGAAGGGTCATCCGTGAATCACGGAATTGCCCCTGAAGCCTGCTCAGTGGGCTACGCATCAGTTGATGAGGCGATTGAGTTAGTAAAGGCAACAGGAAGGGGAGCCCTCATGGCCAAGGCAGACATCGAGTCTGCTTTCCGCCTCCTGCCCGTCCACCCCTCCAGTTTTCACCTATTGGGCTTTCAGTGGGAGGGAGACCTGTTTGTTGACAAGGCCATGCCCATGGGCTGCGCCATATCATGTGCGTACTTTGAGCAGTTCGCCACCTTCTTGGAATGGGCCCTCCATGACTGTCACCAGGAGGGAGGCAAATTGCATTACCTAGACGATTTCTTGTTCACAGGACCAGCAGGATCTCCCACGTGTGGGAACACGCTGGCGGCTTTTGAGGGGTTGGCCAGGACCCTTGGGGTCCCCTTAGCGGCAGATAAAACAACAGGGCCAGCCACGAGCCTCACCTTTCTAGGCATAGAGCTGGACTCCATCGCGGGAACAGGCAGGCTGCCCGCAGACAAGGTCAGGGATTACAGGGAGGATGTGAGGAAGTTGCGGGGTCGGAGCAAAGCCACCCTCCTTGACATTCAAGGGTGATCGGAAAGTTGAACTTTGCAGCTAGGGTGATCCCCGCAGCCAGGGTATTCTCCAGGCGCCTGACACAGCTGACGTCAGGTGTCACCCACAAACACTACCACATCCGGTTAGGAGCAGGCATAAAGCAGGACCTGCGCATGTGGGACGAGTTCCTTCAAGACTTCAACGGGGTGCTGATTTGGAGAGAGGGATGGATAACGGGCAAGCAAATAGCCCTCTTCACCGATGCAGCTGGGAGCCTGGGTTTCGGGGCAATCCTGGGGAAGCAATGGTGTGCGAGCCAGTGGCCAAAAAGGTGGCATGCGCGGGGAGTCACCAAGAATATCACATTCCTTGAGCTCTTCCCAATAATAGTGACTTTGACAATTTGGAGGCAGAGGTTAAAAAACATGAAGCTAACTATATGGTCAGACAACAAGGGGGTAGTGCAGGCCATTAACAGAGGCGCAGCGAGATGCCCTGACACGTTGAGGCTAATGCGAGAGTTGATTAAATTACAGCTGGAGGGGAATCTGGAATTGAAGGCTTGCCACGTGCCAGGGGCAGAGAACACAGCGGCGGATGCACTGTCCCGATTCCAAATTGAACAATTCAGAGAGCGGGTCCCTGGGGCAGACAAGGAGATGACCCCTTTCCCAGCACACCTTTGGGACCTGGGGGGGTAGACCTATCCAGGCTGGTAGGGCACTCACTCACACCAGAAGCCACTAGGAGATACAAGAGATGTGCAAGCACAGTGATGAAAGTGGGGGGCATACAGTCTCTCGATGACAGGGCAGGGACGCGAACAGTAGTCGAGAGGTTTGTTCAATGGGCATTTAGCGCCAAGAAGACAAGGTCATGGGCGCAGGCTCACCTGACCGCCATTGCCCATTTTGCCAAACTACACACAGGGGAGGACCCGACGGCCTCCCTCTATTTAAGGACAGCATTAAAAGGATGGAGAAGAGTTGGAGGGACAAAAACAGACAGCAGGCGCCACATTGATTTTGGAAAGCTGGGCCAGCTACTGGGCGCGCTAGTGGGAATCACTACAGACAGGTATGAGCTCCTACTATTTAGGGCAGCATTCACCACGGCCTTCTTTGGCGCATTCCGCATCAGCGAGATTGTTGCACCCAACAAGACAGACCCAGCGCAGCGATGCCTGCAGGCCAGGGACATCAAACCATTGGTAAGGGCAGTAGAGATAACCTTGAGGCAATCAAAGACAGACAAGGCTGGAAAAGGGGTGGCAATACGTCTGCACTGCATTCCAGAGGCTGGGCTCTGTGTGGTATGTTGGCTATTCAAGTACATGGTGGCCCGCCCAGCAGGCGAGGGCCCCCTCTTCAAGCACCAGGATGGCAGAAACCTGAGCAGGTTCCAATTCACGGCAGTGATGCACCAGGGCCTCGGAAAAGCCGGGCTGCACCCGGCGTCTTTTGCCCCCCACTCTTTCAGGATCGGCGCGGCCACCTCGGCATCGCAGCATGGCATGCCGGAGGACAGGATCCAGGCCGTGGGCAGATGGCGATCCAGGGCATACAAGTCATACATACCACATCTGGTGTTAATTTTTTTTTTTAAAACAGGAGGGGAGGGGGTGGCAGTCACTTTTGGATGCCGCATGGCAGGGTGCCAGGGGGCCACCCCCTCCTATACGCCCCCCCCCCACACTGCAGACAACAAACCCGGTGCGCAGCAGGCCACCTTATCTGAATCTTTTCTCTCAGCAGGGGGACGCCCGCGGCTAGTTTGGGTGGTGGGACATTCCTTTGTGTCCAGAATGGAGTCATGGTGGCAGCAGTCGGGGCACAAGACGGCGAACAGACCCAAGGCGACGTACATCCGCTGGATAGGGCAACCGGGGATGAGATGGGATCAGCTGCTGCCAACATTGGACAACCTCCTCGCAGACTCGGCGTGGCATCCGGACGTCCTGACCGTTCACCTCGGCGGCAACGACCTAACGCGGCTTGGGCGCAAAGCGGTGGGGCAGGCCATCCAGAGAGACCTCACCAAGACAACAACATGGTTTGGTCCCACGACGGTCGTGTGGTCAGAAATGGTCAGCAGGAGGCATTGGAGAGGTGCTGACTCCAACAAGGTGGTCGACAATGCGAGGAGGAAATTAAACATCGCAATGCACAAGTTCTGCTCAACCAACGGCCTGGAATCAATCCGGCACGGCCTCATTCACCCGGGGCGCCCGGAACTTTACAGGCAGGATGGGGTGCACCTCTCTGACAGAGGGATGAGAGTCTTTTGGGACAACCTGTGGGGAGCAATGGCGCTCGCAGGTTGTATATACATTTTTTTTTTAAATGGGCCACAGACCAGGGGCAAGGGGGGAGCCGCAGAAAGACGGGAGCCTCCCTTCGGCGTGGCGGAAATCAGTACAATGGTTGGCTAAGGGAACACACCGGAGGGCGGTGTGGAGGAGGAGGGCCACTCACTTTTCCATGCCGCACGGCAGGGTGAGGTGGCCACACCAAGGAGGGGAGTAGCATGAGGAGACGGCACTCGCGGCCCAGACCCGGACGGACGGCAGGGCGCAAATGGTAGCGAGCTGGGGACCTAACTCCAGAGAGAAAAAGCTCCCCTCCACGACACGCAGAAGGCGTGGGCGACCAACCACTGGAACACCAAGGACTGACAAGGAGCTGGTTTTATACAGTGCCATTTACGAACTGAGGAGTAACACAAAAGACTGACACCTGTTCCTCATAAGATGGTGTCATAAGTTTATAGGACATGTATGATTTATGGGTATGAAAAATTGTATAACCATTATGGGTTCCAATATTAATAAAACTGCGGCCAACAACGACCACCACAGAGAACAGGCATTGTTGGCTGACATTATTGTTCTAGGAGGGCAAACGGGTGTTAAAGGGGGGGGAACCACCGGGGTGGTTCTTATTGTGTGCCAACAGAATGGGCACATGCGGGGGTTATCGCAGAGGCCGCCGCACCCTCCCGAAGGGGGGAGAGGCTTGAAGGCCGTCGCCATAACCCACGCGGTGCCCACCGGTGGGAGAACTGGTTCTGGGTGCCTGAAAGCGCCCAGAAACCAACGGAAGCAAAGGGCGCACCAGCCCGCTCCGGCCGGAAGTGACCTGTTACCCGGGGCGCCCAAAGGGGCGGCCAATGGCCACTCTGCGCTTGTTTCGAACCCCCCAATCAAGGGGGGTCCACCTGAGGCCCTATGGCAGGATCAGGGGATTTAAGTCGCCACTCTCCCAGCCGAGGATACAACTTCGTCGAGGAGCTGGGAGAGCGGCACACCAACTCTACAATCGCAGCCCCACCCACCCACACCTAAAGAGCAGCAAAAGTCACAGGGCTGGATGATGTCAGGGGCGTTTGCGGAAATCAGTACAATGGTTGGCTAAGGGAACACACCGGAGGGCGGTGTGGAGGAGGAGGGCCACTCACTTTTCCATGCCGCATGGCAGGGTGAGGTGGCCACACCAAGGAGGGGAGTAGCATGAGGAGACGGCACTCGCGGCCCAGACCCGGCCGGACGGCAGGGCGCAAATGGTAGCGAGCTGGGGACCTAACTCCAGAGAGAAAAAGCTCCCCTCCACGACACGCAGAAGGCGTGGGTGACCAACCACTGGAACACCAAGGACTGACAAGGAGCTGGTTTTATACAGTGCCATTTACGAACTGAGGAGTAACACAAAAGACTGACACCTGTTCCTCACAAGATGGTGTCATAAGTTTATAGGACATGTATGATTTATGGGTAACTGCCTGCAGTTCGAAAATGAAAAATTGTATGACCATTATGTGTTCCAATATTAATAAAACTGCGGCCAACAACGACCACCACAGAGAACAGGCATTGTTGGCTGACATTATTGTTGTAGGAGGGCAAATGGGTGTTAAAGGGGGGGGGGTAACCACCGGGGGTGGTTCTTATTGTGTGCCCACAGAATGGGCACGTGCGGGGGTTATCAGCTTCAGTCGTTATATGGAATGGCCTTAGATTGGCCCACGATCCATTCGGAACCTTTTTATTTATTTTGGTTACTCCTTTTCCGTTAAAATTGTGCGGTTCTATTCGGGTAATCTTTCCGAAATTATAAATTCTCTATACCGTTTCCTAACTGCCCTTGGCATAGTCTTTTTATAGTGGCACTTTTCAACCGGGCCGCGGTGATGCGAGATTGTGTTAGCATCGAGCGGCTGCGGGCGAAGGCGTAGTATGTGCACACCCTTTTTAAACGTTTCCCTTAGCCAGCGGGAATCCCTTGAGATTCACTCCAGCGGCAGGGCTGTCTCCCGCGGTAAGCGATACAAGCCTCTACTGTTCGTCTGACTTTCCTTGTAGAAGGGGGATTTTGTACTTAGTCACGGACAATGCTGGAATGCTGTTTTGACCTCTTTTTTTAGATTGAGGCACAGGCTCTTTGAACTTGAGTTTACATGCCAACGTGGTTCGGTGAGTTATTCATCATTGTTCTCTGGTTGTAATTCTGATGACACGGAGTATATAAGATTCAGAGGTCTCAATTTTTCCCTGTTTTTTCACAGATTCACTTACCTCAAATAGTCAATGCGCATACCTGCTAAGAGGTATTTATTCTCTATCGATTTTATTGTGTTTGGAGATACGTGTCTGGGTTAATTCAGTGCGCTCACGGGCGTCTGGTTTTGCTGTGTACTTTAGTGATTGGCTACTTGTCGGCATATCACATATAAGGGTATCTCGCGTTCCTCATCGCTCAAACCACACGATTAGGTGGCACTAATCAATAATGAGTATTTGGCCTTCTGTTTTTATTTGTATGTGGATGATGTAATGATCAACAGGTCATGCATAATGCTGTGCAATTTTAATACGGGGAACCGCGCCCCCCTTTCCCTTCCATGCATCGATTGAAGATGAGTAATTCCTTTGTTCCTCCCCATGGAAGTAGCATGATATCTCACATGAAGTTATTAGATTTGTTTGGTTCTCAGCTCTGAGTATAATAATAATAATAATAATATAAATTGATACTTGTATAGCGCACTACTCACCCGCAAGGGTCTCAAGGCGCTTGTACGAATACCGCTGTGGAACCCATCCTGGCTTTCCCTGTGAGGTGTCCACTCCTGGGCACCCCCAAGGTGGAGGCCAGGCATCCTCAGCGTTGTGGGGGCCGTTGTGGAGATTAAGCAAGCTATTGCCCAGAGTTGCAGAGTGGGACTCCATGATTGGAATAGGCACCGAGGCGAGAAGGGGAACAGCCTTTACGACGTGGCTGTTACACCGCGTGCCGTTACAATGCGGTTTTTTCAACGCAAGTCGTGGAGGGCGCTGCAGGACAAGGAATTTTTTAATTTACTATCCAACACCTTCCCTAATGTACGTAGGCTGGTGTTGGAATAGTAAATTAAAAAATTCCTAAGTCCGCACCCCTCCAACGCAAGTCGTGGTAATGACTTGCGTTGAAAAAAACGCATTGTAACGGCACGCGGTGTAAAAGCACGCGTTGTAAAGCCGTACAACCATAGGCACTGAGGCGAGAATTATCAGGTCCGTTGAATTTTTGAGCCCAAGACCCGCCGAGGCGGGGAATTGAACCCTGGTCCCGGGCTAGACCTCTGCATCAGGGTCTGCCGATCTAACCATTGAGCCACACTTGGCACTCTAATGACAGGCCACTCATGTATACACCTTATTTTTTAGTTGCTATATCGCTCTCTGTTTTACTAGGAGCCTACCGGCCCACCTTGTCTCGTTGAATCTGCACCACAAATCAGGCACTGTTTCGATAAATATTTGCAAATTCCCACGCCTTTGCTTTAATAGGTGTACTTTCGTTAGTTTAATCTATTTTCATTGACCCTAGGTGCCCTCACCCATCCACACCACCAACCCCAGTCCTGAGGAAGACCCCGTAGTAAGGTAGAACTTAACCAACAACTATCAGGGGTCGAAACGTCGACTTTTACATCTTTACCTATCCATGAACAACAGATCATTATTACTGTGTTTCAATATATGGCCTAGGTGTACCACATGTTTTTTTATGTGGCTTAGTAAATATGCTTTTGTGATGTCAACAATGTATTCTGTGACCTCACTGGATCTTTAAAACCTTCCATTAAACCCCAATCCTCACATAAACCACTTACCTACCCCACGTCCTCCTTCCTTCTGGGCACATTGTATATTCTGTGATAACGCTTTGTCATACATATGCTTTGATGAGGATGTGATTGTATAACATCTAGATAAACAAAAACGAACGGCCCAGGAATGTGGGTTGTCTGACAAGTTTGGTAAGTAATGTCACCTTCAAAGGATTTTAGTAAAACCCCACACACACCAACCTGGTTGGTGTCATACTTCATCATCGGGTCCCAGCCAGGCGGCCGAGTGCCACCTGGCTGTGCTACAACACCTGAATGCAGGGAAATGTCGGCACCAGCCTTTGCCCCGGAGACACTGGACCTAGGTGACCCGGCTTAAAACAATGATCACCAAATAGTGGTCGTTAAACAGGCAAACAACATTTCCCCACAACCCGGGACAAAGATAAGAAATTCTATATCTGGAGAAATGTATTCTACATTTTTACTGCGGACTACCGAATGTACAGTCCTGGAAGCATGAGACACACTCCTTAGCGCGAGTGTAAATATGCAATTCACGTGATACATTTTTATCACTCACTTTTTTCACTTATTTATTCTCTTGAGAGGTCCTGAAGAAAGCCCTTCCTATTTTTTCTTTGGGCTGAAACATGTCGATCATCTGATGATATACACAGTCACACATAGAGCTTGTTGATATCATCCACTCTCTGGTTATTTTAATCATACCACAGGACTCCACGAATAAAGTATAAAGGAGTACTCTGTAGGTATTTTTAATCATTAAATTCACGCACTTAGTCAAGACATCACATCACCGAAAAAGAACCTGCTCCACTGCATTCAGGTGTTGTAGCAAAGCCAGGTGGCACTCGGCCGCCTGGCTGGGACCCGATGATAAAGCATGACACCAACCAGGTTGGGGTGTGAAGGTTTTACTAAAATCCTTTGAAGGTGACATTACTTACCAAACTTGTCAGACAACCCACATTCCTGGGCCGTTCATTTTTGTTTATCTATATATTACTTGGGACACGGATGGCTGTCTAGTAGTCCTTACTCTCTACTTTGTTTTGTAATTAAATAACATCTCTCAATTGTGGAATTGTTTTCACTTTAGATTAAGTATAAAGTATTGTTTGTGTTCTTTGAAATGTACATACTGGAACCACTTTCCCTGTAACATTAAATAACCAGGTCCCAGTACTTGTGGGTTTACCCTTTTATGTAAAAGTTTCTCCGGTAAGCAGCTCGAGACGTGGCTCGAGGAATTCCTCATCACCACTTCGTCATTCCCCATGTCATCACGCACGTTAAATTACGTGCGTGCGCCCATTTTTTTTGTTTTGCTGTTTCCTTTGTAACAGCACACCGAGACTGCAGTACTCATGGAGACTCATCTGGAAGTGGGACAATACATCATACACTGACAAAACGAAAAACTCAGGTATAATTTGAGTGAATTTAAAAGAATATTACTGCCTTGTTGCCTGCTGCAAGTGTCAAATTGCTCTACAAATATTTTCCATTGGTTTTACTATTGGATTGCCTAGTAATCTTTTCTTCACCAGATTTTTCATTTCTTTACTCAATATCTTTGAATTGCAAACAAGGAACTGCACTCGCACATAATTGTGTGACAAGTCTGCCTTTAGAATTGCAAGTAAGGAACTGAACTTGCAGATATTGTGTGACTAGTCTGCCATCTAGTGCCCTTCTGGAAAAGTGTTTTACTTCAAGATACAGGAACAAGAAACTGTTATATCTTTTCACTACGATTCTCCTTGTGATCTTCTCATATTTTGGATTTACCTTAACCTTTACTTTAAAAAATTTCTACTTGGTATCACTGTGACTGCTTCAACAAATCTGTCATCTAGCAACATATTAGAACAGTGCTTTGCATAATCATTTTAAACTTATACTTCTAGTTGGAAATAATGAAATCTATTTCCTACATTCTAGCTATTAGTAATTGACTTTTCTGCACTTTTATTTTTACTGTACAAGTCATTCTTTACTGTCATGTCTTCAACCAACATGAGTCAACCTCCTCCCTTCCTTTGTGAAAAAGGCGAGCCGCTCTTACCCTGGAAGCGATGGAAATTATTATTTGACTCTTACTTTGTTGCGATTGGTGGTGAAAAATTATCAGCTGTCAGGGAACAAGCAATTCTACTCCATAACCTAGGGATTGAAGGACGTAATATTTATGAAAGTATTGACGTAATTCCTATTGGTGATGGGAGTGGTGATGCTCCAGATGTTTTTGATATGTCCATGAAAATGTTGGAAAAATATTTTGGACCTCGCATTAACGTTGTTTTAGAGAGACATACATTTTTCATGAGAATTCAAGAACATAATGAAAAAGTGGGCAACTATGTGGCATCTCTCAAAACCCTTGCTCGCACTTGCGAATTTGGTAATTTAACGGATTCATTAATTCGTGACCAACTCGTTAGATGCACTAATAGTTCCAGAGTGCAAGAGAAACTTCTTTAAAAAATCCCTCACTCAAAGAAGCCATAGCCATTCTTGAAGGAATGGAAAATACATCTGGTTAGGTAAAAAAAATGAAATCCCCAAAATCTACTCCGGATGACACTCCGACACCTAATAGTATTCACAAAGTTACCCAAAAAGAATCTTGTTGTTGTCCTAGTCATCCTCTTGAATCGGTTGAAAATGTGTCCAAAATTGTCGGTGGTCCTAAACCAAAGATATTTTCAGACTTTTTGAAAATGAAATGTTACAGATATGGTAGTAACAACCATTCTTCCAATTATCCTCAATGTTATGCTAGAAATACTACTTGCCTTAAATGTGGTATCAAGGGTAATTTTGCAAGAGTATGCAAGTCTGGAGGAAGAGTACGTACTATCGATGTCACGCATGAGAATGTAGGCACTAATGTTGCAACTAAAACTACTATGTTTAGTGTAAGAAATGATGGGGCAGTAGATGCTGAACAGATTCACATGCCAGAATGTGATGTGACGATTGGAGATAAATGGTTTGTTGTTTTAGCTCACTCAGGTTCCCCATTTACTATGATTGGGAATGAAAATTGGGGCAAGACTTTTCCTGATCTTGAACTGTTTCCTCCTGATATAAATCCTGTGAGTTATGGAGGTTCTCATTTTTCCGATTGCCATACTTGACGGTGCAAACATTTTCAGCGTCATAGATTTATCTTCAGCATATCATCAAGTTCCCCTCCATCCAGACTCCAAACACCTCACATCATTCGTCACACCACTTGGGGCCTTCAGATTTATCAGAATGTCATTTGGATTAGCCTCTGTGGTGGCTTGTTTTCAACGAATAATGAAACTGTTTTTTTCAAGATGTTTCCAATGCCATGTTTTTTCAAGATGACATTTTAATATATGTCAAAGATGATTTTGAACATGATTAGGCCGAGAAGCACTCTTCATACACTAGCCGACAGTGGTCTAACTGTCAATCGTATGAAATGTAAAATGGAGTGTCATCTGTAACATACTTGGGGCATGAGATTTCGGGGGATAGTATTCAACCAAAATTAGACTTAGCAAAAAGTATCGTTGATGCTCCTGCTCCAACTGACAAAGAGCAAGTTAGGTCCTTCCTAGGGCTTTCAGAATTCTACTCGAAATTCATTTAAGGTTTTGCCTCCATTGTGGAACCTTTAAGAGTTTTACTGAGAAAGGGTGCACATTTTATTTTGTTGGCTGAGTGTGCTTCTGCTTTTAATCTTGTCAAACAAACCATTGCTAAAATGCCTACCTTAGGTCATTTTGACTCCAGAAAGAAAACTATTCTTACTACTGATGCAAGTCTGAGTGGTCTTGGGGCTGTACTTTCACAAGTGGAGTGTGGAGAGGAAAAAGTTGTAGCATTTGCCTCCAGGGCATTGAAGAAACCTGTGCAACAGTACTTTTGCATTGAGAGGGAATCTTTAGCTATAGTATGGGCCATCAAACACTTTAGATTTTACTTATGGGGCATTCCCTTTGTGGATGAAAACCAACAAAAGAGTGACAAAATCTTTAAATATAGATCAAAAGCAGTAGAGCAATTCCTACCACCTGAGAAAGAAGAATGGATAGGAAACAGGAAAACATTAGGTAATGCAGTTATAGAGTGGTAAAAAAAGGAACCCTCAGGCTCCAACTGAAAGTCGGATGCCAGTTGTCTTCATTGGGTTCTTAGAGAAAATGTGATATAATAACCACAAGTGCTAAAAAAGTTAATCTTAAAAAGAGTGTGGACTACTCCCAAGAGCAGAAAATTATTTTAATAGAGGGGTAGTTCTAACTCTGTTAAAAAATATTAGTGGAGGCGGACATACATTCGGACATGTTAATTCAAACCAAGTAGTCCTATACATAGAAAAACAACAACAATGGTCGACATGACATGTTTCTGCTATAAAGAGCTATTAGTAAGCCCAGCATTCATCAGGACCAAATAAGAAGAAAAAAGAGAATCTCTTAGTGGATGGTGCACTCTAAGGCACCAAAGCCAACTACTGCGAGACAACAAACATACAAACTTGTATGTAGTTAAGGCACAGGAACTTCCTCGTGCGTCCTCCCCAAATCGTGAGAGATGAAGATTCTGTAATATATCAACAGATATACAAGAAAAAACAAAAGATAAACTGCAAGACATTTCCCCATTCAAAGCTATAATTTGCAAAACAAATATTTTACAGTGCAATAATGTTATAGGTAAAAGCCCATCAAAGCAATTTCATCACGATTTTGTTTGATAGCATTATAGTTTTAACCTTATCCCAACTAGTGGTATTTTACCATGTAGTTTCCACCCAAACCTCTTTAACCAACCACCTTATCCACCACAGTTAGGTTGGAACCCCTTTTTTGCTCCCCCGCCACAACACTACCAACAAAATATGTACCCCCAACCTTTTTTAGGGTTTGGCCAGAGGGGCAGGGGCAGGAGGAGAGGAATGAACCAAGTGCACTGGGGACCAACAGACTCCGTGGGCGACAACACAGAGCAAAACCCAAGAGCAGAGGGTGGGGCCCAGCAGTGCCAAACCTTAATTACCAATTTATCTAAACACATCTTGAATCCTGATGAGACGGCTGTCTTAGAGAAAGGGCTTGGCTTTATACCCACACCACGCCTTGACCGTTTTAAATTACAATGCGAACTCAGTGATTTCTTTAGAAAACTTAGGTTAAAAACCTTTTTGGAACATCAAGAACTAATGGAGAGCCAGACAATAACTAGCGACACAAACTTTAGAAAAAAGTCTACCTTCACTACGCCGCCATATTCAATACCACCTGACATTATTGCCTTTGAACAAGCAGTGGTCCATGAAGTGGAATCATTGGTAGAACCAGTGCCTTTTAAGAATTTGAAAGCTGGCGAATACAAAGCTATCCAATCCCTTCAAAACAATAGGGAAATTGTCATCAAGAGCGCCGACAAAGGGGGTGGCATTGTCATTCAGGATGCGACTGCCTATGACCATGAGTGCAGGTGCCTCCTGAGTGACAGCAATAATTATTCTGTTCTGCCCCAAGACCCCTCCTCCTTCCTGAAGGACGAAATTACGGAATTGGTCATGACAGCTGAAAGAGACGGTTACATCAACAAACATGAAGCAGATTTTCTTACCAACTCTGAGGGCAAAATCCCGTATTTTTATACTCTCCCGAAAACCCATAAAAATCGTCTCCCTCCGCCAGGTAGACCGATAGTTTCGGGGATTGGTTCTTTATTAGAACCTCTTTGTAAATACTGTGATTTTTTCTTCAAACCTTTGGTGCAGGCTACGAGCACCTACATAAAAGACACTAAAAGCCTGCTCGCAATGTTATTAACCGTCCAGATGCCTGACGAGCCCTGCTTTCTTGTCTCATTGGACATTGAAAGTTTGTATACCTGCATTCCGCAGGATGCAACTATAAAAGTCCTGGCTGATGTCCTAGAACAGACCCCTTGGGATTATACCACCTCCCGGACTTTTATAATAGACTGTGCCACTCTAGCTCAGTATAAGAATTGGCTTGGTAGTTTGGTTTGCCCTGTTCCCATCATGCACTGGGACAGGAACAGACTAATGTGCATATAGCCAAGTTCTGAGCTGGGATGGTGCAGTGAGCTAAAAAACGGTGATGGATCAAGCCCTGATCTTTGGACTGGGTAAGAGTGGTCTGCTTAATTCAGGCACTCTGTTCATCACCACCCCCTTTTCTGAATCATTTTGTCCACCATAAGCGTGGAAGGGTATACTCAGATGTGAGTCCCTTGCTCATTGCACCATCAGGATTCAAGCAAGCCGGGCCGACGACGCCTGAAATGGCAGAAACCGGTCCCCGGAAGCTTGTTTCCTTCCCAGTATAAGAATTGGCTTGGTAGTTTGGTTTGCCCTGTTCCCATCATGCACTGGGACAGGAACAGACTAATTTGCATATAGCCAAGTTCTGAGCTGGGATGGTGCAGTGAGCTAAAAAACGGTGATGGATCAAGCCCTGATCTTTGGACTGGGTAAGAGTGGTCTGCTTAATTCAGGCACTCTGTTCATCACCACCCCCTTTTCTGAATCATTTTGTCCACCATAAGCGTGGAAGGGTATACTCAGATGTGAGTTCCTTGCTCATTGCACCATCAGGATTCAAGCAAGCCGGGCCGACGACGCCTGAAATGGCAGAAACCGGTCCCCGGAAGCTTGTTTCCTTCCCAGTATAAGAATTGGCTTGGTAGTTTGGTTTGCCCTGTTCCCATCATGCACTGGGACAGGAACAGACTAATTTGCATATAGCCAAGTTCTGAGCTGGGATGGTGCAGTGAGCTAAAAAACGGTGATGGATCAAGCCCTGATCTTTGGACTGGGTAAGAGTGGTCTGCTTAATTCAGGCACTCTGTTCATCACCACCCCCTTTTCTGAATCATTTTGTCCACCATAAGCGTGGAAGGGTATACTCAGATGTGAGTCCCTTGCTCATTGCACCATCAGGATTCAAGCAAGCCGGGCCGACGACGCCTGAAATGGCAGAAACCGGTCCCCGGAAGCTTGTTTCCTTCCCAGTATAAGAATTGGCTTGGTAGTTTGGTTTGCCCTGTTCCCATCATGCACTGGGACAGGAACAGACTAATTTGCATATAGCCAAGTTCTGAGCTGGGATGGTGCAGTGAGCTAAAAAACGGTGATGGATCAAGCCCTGATCTTTGGACTGGGTAAGAGTGGTCTGCTTAATTCAGGCACTCTGTTCATCACCACCCCCTTTTCTGAATCATTTTGTCCACCATAAGCGTGGAAGGGTATACTCAGATGTGAGTCCCTTGCTCATTGCACCATCAGGATTCAAGCAAGCCGGGCCGACGACGCCTGAAATGGCAGAAACCGGTCCCCGGAAGCTTGTTTCCTTCCCAGTATAAGAATTGGCTTGGTAGTTTGGTTTGCCCTGTTCCCATCATGCACTGGGACAGGACCAGACTAATTTGCATATAGCCAAGTTCTGAGCTGGGATGGTGCAGTGAGCTAAAAAACGGTGATGGATCAAGCCCTGATCTTTGGACTGGGTAAGAGTGGTCTGCTTAATTCAGGCACTCTGTTCATCACCACCCCCTTTTCTGAATCACTCCAGCTCTTAAGCGCAATTGTTTCCAATATGAGAATACCATCTACCTACAAAAAACGGGTACCTCGATGGGGAGTACTTTTGCTCCAAGTATTGCAGGATTGTATGTGCACAATTTTGAAAAAACTCACATCTTAACAACCACCAATCCTTACACTCTCAACGTTATCCTGTGGCAGAGGTACATTGATGATGTGCTTTTAATTTGGCAGGGCTCTGATGAGAGCCTTCTGTCTTTTTTTGATTGGGTGAACACATGCGATCCGCATTTGAGATTCACGCATCAACATGACCCACATTCTATTGTCTTCCTGGATGTGACTATAACTAGGGAAGGTAATCATCTCACCACCAAAACCTTTTATAAACCGACCAGTAAAAACAACTTGCTCCATTACTCGAGCTTCCATCCACGCCCTTTACGGGAAAATTTACCCTTTGGACAATATCTACGCATTTGTAGAAATTGTAGCAACCTGAGTGATTTTAACACACAAGCGGTAGACCTCACCAATAAGTTACGAAACCGAGGCTACCCTGAAAAGATACTCTAAAAAGGTTGCAAAAGGGCTAGAAATCAAAATAGGGAAGCACTTTTGAAGGACTACACAAAGGACAGTGAAGCTGAGCCACCTCTGACTTGTGTGACGACATATAGCAATATATCCAACGCTGTGAGTCGCAGCATAAATAAACACTGGCGAATTCTAAGCAGTACTGGGCGGAACTGGCAAAGACCGCTTTTCTCCTACAAACAAGAAAGAAATTTACATGATGCTCTGGTCCATATGCGTCCTAAGACTAACCATACCATTCTGGACAACAATGTACTTATCACATGGGGCTTACCACCCGTGAATGGTCATTTCCCTTGCGGAGGGTGTAGTGTTTGCCACCTCACCACAGCAACTAAGACACTTAACCTGGAAGAGGGCAAACTCTGGCACCTTAGAGGACACACAAATTGCAATTCAAGCAATGTTATTTACCTTGTGACCTGTCCCTGCAACCTAAAATATGTGGGAATGACCACGATAAAAATAAAAATACGCATCGGAGAACATCGTAGTAATGTTATATGCCGAAAGAGCACTACTAAACTAACTGCTCATTTTCTGGAACGAGGTCATTGTCCTAACGATATAAGGTGGACAATAATAGAGCAACTGAACCAAACCAGTGAACACTCCATTTTTGAGAAAGAACAAAGATGGATTTATCGCCTTTCGACGCATACACATGGATTAAATGATGATATTCCATGGAGTTCAGTGATGCGGCGGTGATCCACCCACCTAGACCCTTGAGGCGATTGTGTGGTTTTCAAGCACAGGAGATCAACTGTCTTGGTTGCCAATATTTGGCCCCCTTTAGTGTACTAATAAAATCTCTTCACTCCAGTGCCTACAAACATCCATCTCCCCTGCAGAATGTGGTAGTGCTCAATAGATTCTTTCTAAACCTGAGATCTTTAGAATTGAGGTCTGTTTATTTAATGAAATCATACGGTTTGTAGACTTAGTAATTTCTGATATATATATATATATTCACTGAAAAAACCATAGGTTATAGACCATATATAGTTAGGAATTAGCATTTAAAAAACCTTATTTTACTCACACAAAACCAATGAAATTCCATATATAGTTAGTTGTACTAACTATATATTGCGCACCCGCAATCCACTGCTGATCATGTCACATATTACATCATTCATGACATGGTCAGTGACATCACTGATGACATCACTGATGACATCTCAAATGACATCACTGATGACATCACTGATGACATCTCAAATGACATCACTGATGACATCTCAAATGACATCACTGATGACATCACTGATGACATCTCATTTGACATTACTGATCACATCACTGATGACATCATTCATGTGATAATACGATGAACCTCTTCAGACTCTAATATTACCTTAGATACACTCAGTGTAAACACAGACTCGCAGATTGTCACTCATCCATGAAGTTACACACACACCTAGTCAGTCATGCAAACAATCAATCACACCTCCATTTCCTTAACTATACAGTTAAACACACCTTACTTATTCAAACATATACTAAACATATTTACTCACTTATACAATCCTGGATACAAGAGCACAATGATCCATACAGCCACTCACACATTCACTGGCTCTTATGCACAGTTATTTATATATGTCAACTCTCACATGTACTGTGTTTTACATATGTACTTACTTTGACATGTAGCACTGAGATATCCATTCACTCACCAATACAGTCATGCACACAGTCAACCACCCATACAGCTGTTTCCACATGCACTTTTGAACCCATACATTATGCACAGAGTCATACACCTTCCCAGCCACCCACACACACTCCCAGTTTCCCATACAAATGCTTGGGCAACCAATCAATAACCCATATAGTTACTCATATAGCTACTGATCAACACATGCAGCAGTTTACAGAACAACAGACATAATGATGCACAAATTAAGACAGTTTAGTCACTAACCCATGCACTCAATGAGACACATTTAACCACTCACTCATACAGTCAGTCAGTCATGCACCTACTAAATCCTTCATCCAGACACTTATACATCCACTCATTCTTCAATATGTAAGACATATTTTAACTTTACAGAAAAATACAGTCACTGGATGTTGTCATCAGTGATGTCATCAGTGATGTCATTTGAGATGTCATCAGTGATGTCATCAGTGATGTCACTGACCATGTCATGAATGATGTAATATGTGACATGATCAGCAGTGGATTGCGGGTGCGCGATATATAGTTAGTACAACTAACTATATATGGAATTTCATTGGTTTTGTGTGAGTAAAATAAGGTTTTTTAAATGCTAATTCCTAACTATATATGGTCTATAACCTATGGTTTTTTCAGTGAATTTTCAAGGTTTTGTAAATGCTAATTCCTAACTATATATGGTCTATAACCTATGGTTTTTTCAATGAATTTCATTGGTTTTTTAAAAGCTAATATCTATAGCTGTAAAATGTATTCTTCTTTAAATCCAAAAATATATTTTATATGTTTATTAATAAATTTTTTTAAATATTTTTTTTGTTTCGCTCCCGGTCCGCGAACCGGGAAGCTTCCCGTTAGCTCAATTTGATTCCGCGATCCGGTCCGCGAACCGGTAAGAAATCAACATAGTGACGGTATCGCGTTGCCGCGTAATGCGTCTTATGACGTACTGCGTTAGCGCACCCGGAAGTGCCCCGGGGCGCGGACCGAGGCGCGAAACGCAGCTCCCCGGAAGCGATCCGCGGCGTGAAAGCGCGACGTATCGCGTTGCCGCGAAATGCATCTTGTGACGTATCGCGTTAGCGCACCCGGAAGTGTCCCGGGGCGCGAAGCTTAGCGACCCGGAAGCTAACCGGGGCGCGTTCCGCAGCGCGTAACATGAGCGTGAGAGGTCATGTGACTTGTTAATAAAACTTTTCATTGGTTCATTTCACTTTTAGTTTCATAATTATGGAAGGCTAGGTCAGGTGACCTAAAAATAACACTTTTCATTGGTTGAGAAGTATTGTTTTTTCCAAATGATGAAAACCCCTCCTTCTTTCCTCACTCTGACTTTCATCATTGTGAGAGGAAGACCTATTTTGCTTGTTGGAAGACCTATTTTGCTTGTGTGAAAATGGCTTCATTGGTTGCTTCAGCTGGTGGACCCCCACCACCACCTCCACCTCCTCATGGGAAGAGAGGACCACCTCCCCAGGTGATTACCAACACTGAGGAGGAAGATGAAGAAATGGATGAGGAGGGAGAAGAACCACAATTCCTGGAAGAGTTGCCCCGGGTTTCCAGAAAGAAAGCCAGTTTCATCTGGCAGTTTTTTTCGATGCCTCGTGGACAAAAAAAAGTCAACGCGAGGTATGTCACCTGCCTCATATGCAAGGAACAATTGTCCAGAGGGACGGACAAAAAATACAGTTATGGTAATCACACCATGCATAGGCACATGACGAGAAAACATCCCCTAAATTACAGCCGGGCGGAATTAAGGGATATGCTGGACAATCCTAGACCAACTCCTGTGGCCAGACCAACAATACCGGTTTCTTTAACACCAGAGGAGGCACGGGAAACTGTGCCAAATATCCAAGAAAATTTTGGGCATATGATACATTTATGTATGCACTGTCGTGCATTATTAGCTTGTGGCAACATGAGCATCAATGCACTCAACCTTTCATATGAACACCATGATTGCCCTAACCGCCCCCAGTAATTTTTTTTTGCTCCTGTTGAGCCCTTTTCAACGCCTGTTTTTTGTTGTTTCCCCCCCCCCAAAAAACCCCAAAAAAATATAAAATCGTTCAAAAAATACAAAAAAACCAAAAAATGTTCAAAAAATAAAAAAAAAATATAAAACAACAAAAATATAAAAAAAAAAGTTCTTTTCAGAACTACCTTCCCTTTCAAAAAAAATTGCTACAATGTTTAGCACTCTGGCAAGCTCTATTTCTTTTGGTTCGCTCCCGGGTTAGCTTCCCGGTACGCGGACCGGGAGCTAACCAAAAAAAATTTTTTTTTTTTAAAAAGTGTAAGTATAAGGAAAGTAAACAGAGAGTGATGTTAAAAGAAAGACAGCTATAGGGAGTAAAGAAGAGATACTGTTTAATAGATCTATTTACCGAAGAAAAGACAGAAGAGGGTATAATTGTGAAAAACAAAATAGATAACGAAGTGAAAGAAAAACAAGCATTGGCATAGCCAATAGGTCTCGCCTTTGGGACCTTCTAAGTATTTAGTTATGCAGCATAATATCCTTGGTGCAGCAACATCAACTGTTGCATGGCTAAACACGTATAAGGTCCAAAGGCGAGACCTATTGTCTATGCCAATGCTTGTTTCTTAAGTAGTATTGCAATACGTCTGACTCTTCCATGTGAAAAGATCTTATCTTGTGCTCTAAAGATTGCTAAAGTCTCGACAGAGAACAGGCTAGGCTGTAAGTAGGGTAAATTGCGCTTGGTGATCTGTTTGAGGGAGCGTCTGCTTTGCCTGGTGTCTTTGGAGATCAATTTTGATTGGTATACTGGACAATGTTAGTTTTATTGGTCCAGTAGACAATTAAACTGCTGCATGACCACACTGTGTGATCCTGGGCACACTTTACAAATCCTACCTACCATCCAGCGGCTGAAGTGCAAATTGTAAAACCTGATAGCTGGGCACAATTACAGTGTCATTGCAGGCACACCCTGTGTGATCTTGGACATTTATCACATCTCAAAGTACTTTTAAATGCTTGAGCTTGGGATAAACCCTAGAAAAGTACTCTCATGCATTTGACCTACCCAGGTGTTTGCTGCTACGTGCTTGATAAGAAATAATGCAACACACAATTGCAACTTCTGTGCCCCTTCCAAATAAACACTAGAAATCAGAGTTGTAATTAGTCTCTAGAATGAGTAAGATGCCCTCCAGCCTCCACTTGAAAGCAGGGGTGTATAGTTTGAGGGGAGTGAGGGGGGGGGGGCGAGGGAGGCATGCAATACTTTAACGCAGGTAAAAGTGTCCAAAGTCACACCATCTGCCCACTAAAGAGCGGCTCGCAGTGGCCGGCTGGCCCGGCTGATTAGGGGAGCTGTTGGTGCCGAGCCTGGTGGGACAGGTCCCAGCTGTGCTCTGCCGGGCTGCAGGCAGCTCAGTTATTAGGCAGCTGGTGGCGTGGGGACCACTGCTATTCCGTCTGTAATGTGCCCGAGCCTCCCGGCAGGCGGGGGGATCACAAGAGCGACCGCTCCCACCCTCGGAGGCTAATTAATTGGCAGAACAAGAGCGCATTAAGGCGGATATAGGAGGGAGCCCTGTGCTGGCACCTTCTGAGTGTATGAGCTAAAGGCAGGTGGTTGTGTGTTTCAAATGCCTCTCAGACTACAAAACGCAGCGAATGCTACGTCCAAATCTGAAATTAGGAGTGCTCGTGTGCACGTGCCTAGGTATGTCTATCTAAGTGTGTGTGCTTCATAGTAATAGTCTATGTGTCACTGCATCTTAGACTGTGTGCCACTTTAAGCATGTAACAGTGTGAGGGTATGCACTACTGCGCTTGTGAGTCACGCTGTTTGCGAGTGGGTTTGTACCTGACAATTACTGACCTTGCAGTTGTGTGTGACTCACTCTGTGTCTGTGCCACTTTATGCGTGTGCATTTAACCTTGAGTGCCTGTGTATGTGGAGCGTGATGTACTGCGTGTGTGTGCGCATGTGTGTACAGCGAGTTACTGTATGTGGCCTACTGTGAGTGTGCGTGTGTGAGCCACTGTGTTTGTGTGCGTGTCCCACGCTGTGCTGTGTATCTATCTATGTTTGTTAGTGTGTGTGTGCTGCTGTGTAGGTACCACTGTATGTGTAAGCGGGTGCTGGAGTGTATAGACAAACACACGTGAATCCTCAGTTTGTATGCAATGTACGTCACACGTAATTTACGGTCCTGTTCCGCTTTATTTTATTTTGATTGCAGTATAAAAAATGCTTGTTTATATTAGACTGGGGAATACAAGCAGGAATCTAGTCTTCAAAGGGAGAGCTGCATGCCAATGTAGAACAAGCACCGGCCAGCTTATAACCCTACTCTGCGATGTTCTTGACTCCCATGCCATTGTTCACCATTTGAGTAAAGTCATGACCCCGCCTACCGAGCGGGGTAAGAAATGCTGTTCACAAGTGTGGTTGTAGCTGTCTGGGCACTTAAATATGTTGCAGCTGTCACGTTACTTAAAAACATTGTGAGAGCCTAAGTAAAACTAGAGTGAATTATCGCATGGCATTTTATGTACAGCCCTAATGCTGCTGCGGCAGAATGTCACCATGTCCTGGAAATACAATAACAGAGACCAGAGCGTCTGTAAATGTCCATGAATCGGGCACCACGCTGAGCCAGGGAAACACTCGAACAATAACAAGGAGAAACACGAGAGATGGCCTGCGGCCGTCAAAGTGAAAGTACGGCCGGCGGAGGAGAAATGCGACATGGCGGGCAGGGGAGGGGGCGGAGCGGGGAGAGCGGCATGAGGGTGTGAAGCAGCAGGGGCCTGAGACGAGGCCGCCTTGCCTTTGATGTGGTAATGCGAGGCAAGCGGCTGGTGGCATTGTGCACGCGCTTTCACGTGCACTGGAAGAAATCGCCTGGGAATCGCCTGATCTCGGTAAGCTCTGTTTAAGCTGCAATAGATCGAGCTCCCGATCTCAATGCGCACATGCGCATTGAGATAGGTCGCTCGACCTAAAAAAGAGAGTATAACATTAACAAAGAAGAGTTTCTTGGAGAATGTGAGTGAATGTTCAAAATAAGATTAAAACATGGGGAATAACAGAGAGAAAAAATAGAAAACAGAAAACAAAAAATAACAGAAAAAGATTAATTGAAACAGCAAAGAAATGTAAGTAACATAGAGCCATATCATCAACATAGGCAATAAAAGTTTTGCAGCTTTTATTGGCAGAAATGTGTCGCTAAAGCTGCTTTTGCGGCAGAAAACTGCCATTAAAACTACTTTTACACCAGTTTTCTGCCAATAAAAACAGCAATAATTTTATTGGCTGTGTTCATAATATGCCCCTTAGTGTGCTTCAACTACACAGAGAAAGCATTATGAACAAATAGTGATACAGTGATCAGTCAAAGACACTAAGAGTAATAGAGACGGAGTGAGTGAACAAGAGTGAGGAACTATGAGAAGAGAGGGACTGAGAAAAAGAGTGGAAGGAGTTGAGTAAGTATGTAATAGAGAAAGGAATGAGGGAAGTAGCAAAGGCAGGAAACTGAGGATTAAAGAAATGAAGCAGTGGAACTAATAGTAGTTCAATGTGATAGAAATGTAACGAAAAGAGTACAAAATATTTACCTTATAATTGTCGTTAAATTACTCACTTTTTGTTTTTATACTTTCAATCTGTGAAAGAGAGAACAAACATTTGAAAAATATTAAAACATGTATTTAAAAATTACAAAAGACAAGGGCAAAGATTGAAGGACAAACAGTTTTTCAACAACTTTGACACTTACAGAAGCTTCTGCTTCTCCAGGCCCCCTACACAGTCCTAAAGATATACATTTTAAACTAACAGTATCTTGATGCAGATGAAGTGAGGCCTATCTTAAAACATGGTGCATATTTTGCATTGCTGTTGTTTCAGAAAAGTGTCGCAAGACACTAACATTTTAAATAATTGCTTCAGGATGCCAATAAGATGTCTACTATCCAGAGTTTTGTTTCAGGTGAGGCCTACTCAGGGTTGCAGATGAAATTTCGAGTTGTTGAAGAGAATAGAGGACATAATACATGTGAAGGTCTACCAATGAAGTGAGTCATGTCCACTGCACTCTTCAACAAAGTCCAAACCTCCTATGTTTCCCTGGACAGACCTAAACTTGATCTGCACAATGTGATTCGTAATGATAGGAAACACAGGTGATCTAATTGAAATACATGCAATGTATTTTGCTCATTTCACAATCACATCACTTGTGTTTCCTTTGCTTAGGTATCTCATTGTGCAGATGTAGTCTAGCATATGAAAGAATACGCAGAAGTGCAGCACTGCATGCAACAACTTTGACACTTACAGAAGCCTCACCTTCTCCATGCCTCCTACACAGTTCTACATATACATCATAAATGCAAACAGTACAGAATTAATTATACATGTTAAATGGTTTATTTTTGCTGTTCTCAGAATGTATCAAAATTCACTAAAAACAGTGACTTGAAGGTATTCATCATGTAACAGCGGGGAAAAAAAAACACAATCAAAATGATTGTGTTTAAAAAACCCATACAACATCAGAAATCAAAATTCAGAACTCCTTAAAGTTAACTTACTTTCAATGACGTCAAAGGATGTCCTATGAACAGCTTACACTCTTTTGTGCTGTTATTACTTTCAGCCCGCCACTTTCTGAAAGAAAATCTCCATCGTTTTTAAAAACACGTTACATGCAATAAATGACTTCTTGCTCTCTACCACAATTTTCCACAAGGCCAAATCTGGTCAGAGCCATTTATAACTCTTGGATTTCTTGTAAGCCAATCCCGTCATTTGGCATTTCCGCAACTTTCAGAATTAAAATGTTGAAGATCATTTTCACAATCCTGGAATAGTAATATCTTCCCCTTCTTGCTCAGTCATGTTCTACTTTTCCTATGACACTGATACAAGCAGACTTACACTACCTCTATGACTACTACAATTATTTAATTCTCTACATCACTTTTAATCACAAAGCAATGTAAAACAGTAGACAGCATTGCAGACTTACATTCCCTCTACTCCATGTTTTGATTGGCTGCTTCAATTAGTTTATAAAAAGAAACAGTTTTTCTGAACTCATTCAAAGTGCACGTATTTCTCCATAATGTCCATTCCTATGGTTAGAAGTTATGTCTCTGAACTACACTTATCCTCAAGGCCAAATTGTGTAGGAGCCATTAGAACTTCTTGAAATTCCACAGAGCACATCCCGAGATTATTTCCCTAAAATTTTGGTTTTAAAAACACCAGGTAAGAGTTTTTAAGGTCATACGGCAATTTTTTTTTGAAAATTAAAACAGAATCATTGCAGAATGACCAGCCATTTCTAGACTTTAAATAAGCTGTGTAATGTCCTGATGTTATTGAAGGGCCGTCATGATATATAATTGCTGCAGTTACAAAAGTCCTTCCTGATATTGACAACTGCGAAGCTACAAAATTTTTAATTAAAGTTGTCAATTTTGTTCCATCAGGCCTACATCGTTGGAACATTAAAATGACATACTGGCCATATGTTCGTATAAATAATGTGGACATCATTTCAGATTTACATTGGCTACACTCCATGTTGTGATCAGCTGCTTTTACTAGCTTATTAAAGGAGACTGATTTACTGTCTGGCAAAGTTAAATATATAAATCTTTCTGAGTCTACACTAGTAGTACTTGATACCATACAGTTCTCGCAGTCATGCTGCCATTGATAAGAAAGCCCAAACAGCTGATCTACATCTACACCTTCAGCATGTAATACATCAAGCATATACATTAAAAACTCCTGACAATCTTGCTGAATATTTTGAGAGAATTGTGTTTGGCCTGAACATCTGTCTAACAGATTTCGAATTTCAGACACACTTTCTATGTTTCTTCTATCAGTGGTACATTTCTCTAACACAGAATTTAACAAACTGCAAAATCTTTGATCAGAATTGACCACAATCTCTTCTTTTACATTTTTTAGAGAAATTAAAACATTAACCACTACATTAGCATAGCAGTTGACACCAGAACTGTTTTCAAACTGAAAACCAACAACATCTTCAACAGAATCCTTTTTGTTTCTGCTTGTAATTTTAGGTTCATTGACTTTTTGTCTTTTTGCTACAACCTCCCCAGTATTGTTCTCATTTCTTCGTTTCCGGCCTACCACACGTTTCTCAAACAAAGGATACTGAGGCAAATGTGGCGCATACTCTCTTCTTAACCTATTGTATTCCTTAACACAATCTAGATCCGCACAAATGTTTGTGACATCACACTCAATCAAGTACAATCCCGATAAAGTTCTAACTCGTGACAATGCCACATATGCCATACCCTCCTTGAACACAGAACTGCCAATATTCACCAATGCACTGTCTACACTTAAACCTTGCGATTTATGAATTGTCACCGCATATGCCAAGCAAACAGGAAACTGCTTACGGCGAACATATAAGTCTTTTACAAGCAAAAATCTAGCAGAACAACGAGCAATTAGCTGTACTTCCTCAATGCCATCAAATTTAATTTTTAAAAATTCAATTCCATCTCTATTTCTGTATTTCACAAAATCAACAACATTACCCATTGATCCATTTACCAGACCTCTTTCAACATGTAAATTCCTTCTTAAAATTATACGGCAGTTCAAGCACACATTCAGAGTCTTTTCAAAACCTGCAGTTTTAGATATACTCTTCTCTAATGAATCCAATTTTGTTTTCAGATTCTCAGACAAAATAATTGTTGATCCCATATGCTCTACTCTATCAATAGCTTCCAGTTTCACAATCTCTTGCTTTTCTAAATGCAACATTTTGTTGTTAAATTTGGCACATTCTGCAAGAGTTGGCATCAAACATATTCCAGATTTCTTCTCAGTAATTTTCTGAAAAATATTCTCAGGCACAACATCTTGTTCTGGATATAAATTTGACAGTAATCGTGCATGTAAAGCTTCTTTCCCATGCTCGGTCACTTTTCCAATTCTAACATCTTGTAGAATAGTCTTGTAAACTTCATCCTTCGCCTGACGCATATTTTCATGCAGTTCAGCATAATTGAAGTTTAACCATATATTGACGTTGCCAATGCTGCCTAGGCACTTCCTGGTATCTTCATGCGTGAGCATTTTGAACACAGGTTGCCCTTTCACTGGTGTCAGCTGCAGAAGATCTCCGAAAACAATGATGTGTTTGCCACCAAATAACACTTCATACTCTGTTTTGAGAACTTCTTGCATCCTCAAATGCACAAAGGCAAGCATGACATTGGAAACCATGCTTACTTCGTCAATGATAAGAAGTTTCATTTTCCTCAAGATTCTTGAAACTTCAAAACAAGCATCTCCAGATAGCTTGTGATATTGTAATTTGTTGTCATGCTCCACTGGCAGCATCAGTAAACGATGTAAAGTAATCCCTTTAATATTATGTGCTGCCAGTCCAGTTGGAGCAGTGACAACACAAGACAGCGATGACTCTGTCCTTTCCTGCAAATAGCATGAAATTGCTTTAATGAGGAAACTTTTTCCAGTTCCCGCTTCTCCACTCACGTACAGTCAGACAGGCTTCAACGACATACATGAGCACTCTTTCTTATCATGACTTAATCCATGATCAATTTGCATGGTAACTTCGTCATATATTTTCCTCTGCTCAACGTTGAGTTGTCTTTCCAACTCTTCTAAGTTAACCGCATCCTCTTGAGCATGTGCCATGGCTCTTTCCACTTCATTCATAGCAGTGGCAGCTTCATTTTCGATAACAGGTCCTCCTAGTGGATCCTGACTCAATGAAGCAGAACTCTGACTGTCCTGAGAACTGTCTCTGGCAATCTCGGCTGCAATCGTTGCTTCCTGCTCAATTTCCGCATTCCACATTTCTACATATTTGGGAAAAGCAGGACATTCTATGGTCTCCTTGGCGGCATTGAAAGAGTCTTCATAACAGAGGAAATCTCCAAGCAGTTCCTCCTCTGCACGCCAAGGCTTGAAAAGTTGCAAAAGTGCTAAATAGAAAAACTCTTTTTTTTCAGGAGATTCACCACTCAATTTTCGATGGTTTACCAAGTGGCATTTTCTTTGCTTGACCAGACATCCCTCACTTCCTATTACAGCATACACTCTTTTCTCAGTATCTTCTTTGATGTTCCTCTTGAATATGTAATTTTGCAGAACCTCATACAGACAAACATTCTCGAGGTGACTGCTTCGATTTGGATAATATGTATCCAACATGTTTGTCTTCAAAATGTCGGTACTGTTTGGCTCCTTTTCCGCCAAATACTCAATTTCCCGCACAGGTTTGAGAACTCGATTACGCGTTGCTGCAAGACCAAGACTCGCCCAAACGATACTCCTGGACTTGGCATAGAGACTTGCTGAAGACAACCGGTCAGAACATTCGTACGCTCCGATTTCTCGATGCGACAACATCTTCAGACTGAAACTGTACAACTTCTTGCTGAGGCTCTTTTCATGGGAAATGTTCTCCCACATATCCTTCAATTCTGTCTTCTCTTTTTTGGTGATGTAAGACGTCACATACCGAGCCACAGCCATACAGTTATCAGCCACAAACTGTATATCCATGTTAGCATTCCACATGGACAAAATCACCGGGTTGTAGTCGTTGATGTACTTGGACTCTTGGTTCCTCTTCAAATTGTAAGTGTTTTTAGGTGATTTCTTCATGACATTGTGTCGCAGCGAAGACATCAAACTGTTTACTCTTCCTTTAGAAATCACCGGTCGTGGAAAGCCGAAACGACATTTAGTGTAGAACTTGTCCTTGTTTCGGAATTTACGACGGCAGTACTTTCCACATCGATGGCTTTGGAAACGCAGAACTTTTTCTCTTAGGCTTTTCTTCTCCTTTGCGTTTGGAACAGCACACGTAGAATACTGTTGGATGAAACTCATCACTGAGTCTTCTGGATCCGTTCCAAATTTAGGTGCATCCTTGATCCACAGCAACATATGTATATGAGGAGCACCTCTTGCTTGGTACTCCTTTCTCCAGAAGAAATCCAACACCTCTCCAAGAGGTGGATTCTTCTTATTCATGATGAAAGACATCATAGCTTCAAATCTATGATTGAAGTACCTACATACATTGACTGGATCCAAAGAGCACAGTTCTCCAGGTGTCTTGAATTCGATGTTATCTACATTAGCATTTGCCTCTCGTAGAAATTCAAGTAAGTCTTCCCAGCCATACTCGGCACAGCTCAGAGTGAGGAACCATGTGGGAGTACCTAAGTTCCTCAGCATACATTTTAAATCACCATGACGACGGTACCAGTACTCATTAGTACCACGCTGACACGCCATGAGATTAATCAGGTGAGAATCCAAAATACTGTCTTGGACATTGACTTTATCCATAAAGTCACTTGCCGAGATGTTTTGCATGTGTATACCACTTTTCAAGATGTGGTTCACTGCATATGACAGTCCAGACAGATCGCTTTCAAACAGGAGATGAAACAAATAAGGAATGCATTGTCGAAACCTAGCATCTCCTGCATACAATTGCAAAGTCCGGTATTCAGAAGCAGGAATTTGATGAGGTCGCTCATCATATCTTCCTCCCTGACCTGTTGGAAAAAGCTGTGGGAAACACCGAGCTTCCAAACTTTCCTCCCAAACACTAATGGGACTCCCTTTGGCTTGTTTCATTTGAAACAACTCAATAGCATTCCCCATGACTTCCTTGGAATGCAAAGGATGAACACTATAATGTTCATATATTTCTTCACTAGTAGAGGGTTCTACTTTCTCAATTTGACCAGCACACAAATCGCTATCCTCTTCCTCACTTACTTCCTCTTCTGCAACATATACATTCTTATAGTATTTATTATTTTTTTTCAAATACAATGTTGCCTTTTTAACTTTCCTAACATCTACTAAATCTTGCCATATTTTCTTATTCTTTGTCGGAACCCCATTAACTAAGATAACCATAGGTTCCTCTTCCACTTTTTCTACTCCAATTGTGTTAATGTTTTTCTTCAAATCTAGAGGCAAATAAACAACTCTTCCCTTTAATCCTCTCTGTAAATCTGATGGAGGCAATTTCCCTGTCTTTGGCTCCATTCTTACAATAGCCTGAAAGGGATGGATACTTTGAATCAAAATAGATTCATAAGTATTTAAATCCTTCAATTCAGAAGGAATCTCAACCAATTCCAGATTATTATGAACTGCTCTAGCAGGCATCTGGTTTTGATTTAATTTGCAACAACAATAAGTACACACACGTTGATCCAATCCCAAATCAAAACAATTTTCTACCATCAAGTATGTTGCAAAATCCTTCCATTCACTATTATTTTCCCTTTCACTTTTTGCATATAAATCCACTAACTTAGTCTGATTCTTATAATAAGTGCGTCGACAACACACACAAGTGAAATTAGGCCTCTCACTTGATTTCACCTAAAACGTGGCAATTTCCCTCTGGAAATTATCTGTACTGGAAACCTGTACACTATCTTCCACATGACCCTCTTCTTCTTGCTCAATTTCAACATTCTCCTCTTTACTTCCAAAGTAAC
Source organism: Lissotriton helveticus (assembly GCF_964261635.1). Classification (NCBI taxonomy): domain Eukaryota; kingdom Metazoa; phylum Chordata; class Amphibia; order Caudata; family Salamandridae; genus Lissotriton; species Lissotriton helveticus. The sequence continues at coordinate 683,071,895 of NC_136063.1, forward strand.
AAAACTCAATTTCTTCACATATATTCTTCACATCTATTTCAGAACCATGCAAAAGAGCAGCGCATAATTGTTTAAGCATAATTGCTGGACTCTTAGCATAATACAACATTCTAACTAATTTCCTCACTTTGTTATGATGCACTGCTAGCATCCTGAAATGATGAAAAACACTCTGGCATACTCTCCTGGAAAGACAAGCCAGTGAATGTCCATGCAAACCTGTCACTTCTCTTACTCTGCAAGGATCTAATTCTTGCAACAACATCATTTTCTGCTTCAAACTTTTCTTATTAAATGACCGTACAAAATCACAAAGCAAATTGATGGAATCCTGTCGCACACTGCAAATACTACTACACTTCCAGGTGTACACAGGACCCTTAGCACGTCTTCCTAAAACCTCATTACCTAACACCTCTTCTGCCTCTGTTGTCACAAGTTTTTCTTTTTCAACTGGACAACCATCTTTCACTTCATAAGCACGACCACTGGTGTCAACTGCATGCACCAAATCATTATCCTGGAAATAACTCTCCTCATTAAAAAATGCCTCACAGCTTGAACTATGCATCCATTCTCCAGAAAAAACGTCACAAAAATTACTACGATTAACTATTCTCTTCCATCTACTATTTCTTTTGAAATCAAAAATTGCCTTGTTTAGCTTCCTAATTCTATTGATTATCAAAATAAATAACTTACGTTTAATTTCAAATGCCTGATCAATAACTTTCTCAACTTTTTTTTTTGTCTTATAAAAAACCAGTTTCTGTTGACCTTTCTTAATATTTTTTAACAAATTGACAATTATCCTGTTCCGGAACATTCGTTTACGAATCTCCCTAAACTGTTGTTTCCTTCTACTATCATGCACAGAGTTATCTCTTGCTCTAGCAGTAACATTTTTCATTGGCCTTTCTTTTCCATTTGATTTCCTTCTCGTTTTATGGACTGAAACATTTTCTGTAGTAATATTTTTTTTACTACACATATTTCTTATAAATAAATTGTTTTGTGCTCTTACCCGGTGCTTTCTTCGTGACTTGACAAATCTTTTTGTTAGAGGACTGCTGCGTATTTTTTTTCACCTGCTGTCTTTGACGTTTTGCAGCCTTTCTCTGTCTTTCTATTGTAGGCATGGTGAAATCTTGAAATGATCTGCAGTTGAATCTGTGGAAAAATATAATAAATAATGTTATTAACCATTATTACCAAACAGTAAATCAGTAACAGTGATAAAAAACTTAACACACTACTTGACATTTTAATTAGAAGATTTTTTAGTCGTTGGCAAATTTACAATACAGAAATACCAGAAAAGAAATGACATTTATATTTATGTTACCTATGCTATTTTATATGTGAATCTGATCTAATTTTATGAGCATATTTTAATATTTTATTGAAGACACTACACATAACCTGCTTTTGAAGGTGTCTTTATTTTTAAATTAAACGGTTTACCTTTTTACTTTTTATTAATTATAAATTTTTAAAATAAATGTTTATATTTCCAAAGGCTCAAGCAGGTCAGCTTCCCATCCTATATCATATAATTCGGACAAATCTGCATCCTCATCACGCTCTTCTTCATCCTCAGGATTTAAATCATCCAAGGGATCAACATCCACTGATGTTTCAATTACAAGTTCAATGATGAGGTCAAAATCAACTGATTGCAGATTGTCGCTCATGTTGAGGTTGTCTTTATCTTTAAAGAAAGATAACAACAATGAGATGTTGCAGAGTAAGAGACAAATCTCACAGATTATAATAGTAAAATTGTTTAACAAGAGTAACATTTTGCAGCTATTATTTAGCCATGTCCAGCGATGCTGAGCAGGTGAAGCCTATGTCTAATCTTTCACTGAACAGGACTCATCTCTTCTTAACCTTGGATAAGCCTCACCGACTCTGTGTCCCCTGCACATACTTAAATGTAAAGGGGCAGATTTATGTTAAATGGCACATCCCCAGGCATGCACCAGTTAACGTGCACCACTGCTCTGCCACCCATGGTGTGCCGCATTTACAATCAGATAGGAGAAACCTGCGTCAAAACCCTGCGCCTGCTTGAAGCAGGCATAGGTCTTGACGCAACATTGTGGAGATGGTGCACCCCTGAGCCTTGCTGGAGCTGCATCGCACTTGCGATACAACTCCAGCAATGCGCCACCTTAACGGCACAGATGCATCAAGCATCTGTGCCGTTTTTGCCCCATGCTGTGCCGCATTGTAAATGCAGCACACCATGGGTGGCGGAACAGCGGCGCAAGATGACTGGCACATCCCTGGTGATGCGCCAGTCATCATAAATCTATCCCTAAGCTTCTTATCTTGTTAGAGATGAACTGCCATATGTATCATCAAAATATTTTGCATTTCCTAAATAGCGAATTTTAAGGAATAAATAGCGATTCTTTACCATTCCTAATTTGCGATGAGCAAATTGCTAATTGCAAGTTACCCATTCATTTCCATGGGCTAGGAGGCTCATAGGAATGAAGGTTTAATTTGCGATTAGCAATTTGCTCATCACAAATTAGGAATTTTTCCAAGGGTGCAGGGGTGTCTCAAGAACACCCTGCTGCACCCCTGAAAAAGAAATTTGGGGGCATATGGCACACATACATGCCCTAAGGGCATGTGTTGGCGTCATATGGGATCCTTAATGTCATTTTTTACATATTTTTTGTTTGATACATTGCATTTAAGTAGTCACAAAATTTGCAAATCCTTCAGTGCAATTGCAAAATAAGGAATAGCAAATTTTGCTACTCCTTATTTTGCATCAAACTTGTTTGATACATACCATTTGTCTAATTAACATTCGCAAAGGCCAAAATTCGTAGAATTTTGATCTTTGCGAATGCTAATTAGCTTGATACATATGGCCCCAAGTGAGGCCTGTCTTACGACATGGTGCATCTTTTGCATCACTGCTGCATCGGTTTCATGTGGTACGTTTTTTTTACACCATGACATATCTGCCTAAATGCATCAATTTGTAATGTTGTCGCCTCATAGCAAATCTTTTGCACCGCCGCTGCATCATAAAAGTGACGCACAGTGGCACAAAAGAGGCATACACCTATCATAAATCTGTCCCTAGCATTTTAAATGATTAATCCAGGATGACGATAAGGTGTGGCCTATCCAGAGGTTTGTTTAATGTGAGGCCTACTCAGGATTGCAGATTAAAGTTACGCTTGATGAAGAATACAGAGGAGATAATACATGTAAAGGCCTACCAATGAAGTAAGTAATGTGCACTTTATTGCGCCAGTCATCATAAATGTATCCCTAAGCTTCTTATCTTGTTACAGATGAACCACCATATGTACCATCAAACTATTTTGCATTTCCTAAATAGCAAATTTTAAGGAATAAATAGCAATTCTTTACTATTCCTAATTTGCAATGAGCAAATTGCTAATTGCAAATTACCCATTCATTTCCATGGGCTAGGAGGCTCATAGGAATGAAGGTTGCAATTTGCGATTAGCAATTAGCTCATCACAAAATAGGAATTTTTTCAAGCGTGCAGGGGTATCTCAAGAACACCCTGCTGCACCCCTGAAAAATAAATTTGGGGGCATATGGCACACCTACATGCCCTAAGGGCATGTATGGGCGTCATATGGGACCTTTTGTTTTTTGGAAAAAAATGCTTTTTGAAAAGAATTCGCAATTTACCACAAACTAGAAGTTGGTGGTAGTTTCCAAATCCTTAATATCATTTTTTACATATTTTTTGTTTGATACATTGCATTTAAGGAATCGCAAATTTTGAATTAAGGACATTTTAAGTCATTTCCACATGTGCAGTGTTTTCAAATTATGATTTGAAAATCGTTTTTGGGGAAAAGTAATGGTTTGCAAATTTATGACAAGGACATAATGGTGTATGCTTCTCTATAAGGCATTTCAGTGTCTCTGATGTCATTTTTCCCATATTACATTATAAGACCTTTCCCCATGGAGCACATTCCTTGTAAATATGCTCCCACCTGTGCATGGCGAATTTAGATTTTGACTGTTTGAGTCACATAGCCATGTTAAAAGTGACCCAAAAAAATTGCAAACGTTTTAAAAAAACACATTCATGTGTCTTAAGGACATTTTAAGTCCTTTCCCCATGGACAATGTTTTCTAAGTGGCGCAAAAGAGGCATACAACTATCATAAATCTGTCCCTAGCATTTTAAATGATTAATTCAGGATAACAATAAGATGTGGCCTATCCAGAGGTTTGTTTAAAGTGAGGCCTACTCAGGATTGCAGATTAAAGTTACGCTTGATGAAGAATACAGAGGAGATAATACATGTAAAGCTCTACCAATGAAGTAAGTGATTTCTACTTCATTGCGCCAGTCATCATAAATGTATCCCTAAGCTTCTTATCTTGTTAGACATCAACCGCCATATGTATCATATAACTATTTTGCATTTCCAAAAAAGCGAATTTTAAGGAATAAATAGCGATTCTTTACCATTCCAAATTTGCGATGAGAAAATTGCTAATTGCAAATTACCCATTCATTTCCATGGGCTAGGAGGCTCATATAAATGAAGGTGCAATTTGCGATTAACAATTTGCTCATCACAAATTAGGAATTTTTTCCAAAGGTGCAGGGGTGTCTCAAGAACACCCTGCTGCACCCCTGAAAAAGAAATTTGGGGGCATATGGCGCACATAAATTTTAACAACATTCCTTTACCTCAAAAACGATTTTCAAATCATAATTTCAAAACACTACACATGGGAAAATTACTTAGAATGTCCTTAAGACACATAAAAGCGTTTTTTGATTGCCTTTCCTGCATGGTTGGGTCACTTTTAACATGGCTATGTAACACAAACATTCAAAATCTAAATTTTCCATGCACATGTGGGAGCATATTTACAAGCAATTTGCGCCACAGAGAAAGGTCTTACACTAAAATGAGAAAAATAACATCAGGGACAGTCAATTGCCTTATAAAGAAGCATACACCATTATGTCCTTGTCATGAATTTAAAAACAATTCCTTTTCCCCAAAAACGATTTTCAAATCATAATTTCAAAACACTGCACATGGGAAAATGACTTAAAATGTCATTAAGACACATGAAAGCGTTTTTTGATTGCCTTTCCAGCATGGTTGGGTCACTTTTAACATGGCTATGTAACACAAACATTTAAAATCTAAATTTCCCATGCACAGGTCGGAGCATATTTACAAGCAACTTGCGCCACAGAGAAAGGTCTTACATTAAAATGGGAAAAATAACATCAGGGACAGTCAATTGCCGTATAAAGAAGCATACACCATTATGTCCTTGTCATAAATTTAAATCAATTCCTTTTCCCCAAAAACGATTTTCAAATCATAATTTCAAAACACTGCACATGGCAAAATTACTTAAAATGTCCTTAAGACACATAAAAGCATTATTTCATTGCCTTTCCTGCATGTTTGTATCACTTTTAACATGGCTATGTAACACAAACATTCAAAATCAAAATTTTCCATGCACATGTGGGAGCATATTTACAAGCAATTTGCGCCACATAATTCATAATTTTCTCCTTAAAGCACACTATTCTCTATCTAAATTAAAGAAATATTTTCTCACCTTAGCAAATACTTTGAGTTTGAAAACAGTCTCAGAAACACACCAATTTGTCTTCAGCAGAGCAAAAGGTATGCACTCCAGAGTCTGCAGCTATCAAAAGCACAGAAATGCTGTAATTCTTCACACATATTTCTCATGTCACCCAATCAAAACTCTTCCCTCACTTTTTTTCAAATGAAAACCCTCCCCCCCTCTGCCCTTTCTGTCTTTTCTGCATGGCAACCACCTCTTGGAAGACTTCTGGTGTTTGCAAGTTCACACAACTTTGTTGCAATTGAACTCTGAACTCTCAGTGCACCTGCATATCCAGTGCATTCTTTCATTTAATGATTTTTTATTGACCATTCAAAATACATCTTTCAAAGAACACATCCGTGCACCCTAACTTTCTGTTTTCAGCAATCAAAATCCACCAATCACTGTTACTGCTTCATGAACACAGAAACTCCACAGTTTTTTTCATTTTAAACTCTCATTTTTTCAACTGCCATTTCATTGCCACACTTCATCTGACTGCAGGAGAACCTTCTCTCACCATGTTTTCTGTCTGGATTGTTGGACATAGTTATATTCACTGGGCTCAAAGGTACGTTGAAAACAGGAAATTACCTAACCTCAATTTACAAGATGTGGAAATTAAGTGGTTTGGCCACAGAGGATTAAAATGTCACCAATTGATACCATTGGTGAAAACCTTTATGCATTTGCCCAAACCTGACCTGTTAATTGTGCACTGTGGAGGTAATGACTTGGGCACTTTGACTGGTGTAGGTCTGGAAATGCTTTTAAAGGACACCTTTGAGCAATTAATGGCACTTTTTCCTCAGACTGCCTTGGTATATTCAAATATATGCCAAAGACAGAAATGGAGGTGGTCAAACCAATTTTGTCCACAAATTGAGAAGTCGAGGAAGCATGTAAACAAATCTGTTTCAGCTTACATGAGAGACCATGGAATGGGCTCCCTGTACAACAATAACTTGCGTTACTACATGCAAGATATCTACAGAGGAGATGGAGTTCACTTCTCAGATTAGGGCAACAGAGTTTTCACTCTGAATTTAAGAATGTGCATTGGTACCTACTTATAAGTACCTAAATGTACCATAAACCCAAAAGCTCTTCTCAGAGCTACCCTACATCTGATCACTCACAATTATTATTTTACTCTAACATTTTTCACTAATTTCCAACAAAATACGCTCCCTGGGGCGCTACCCGGTACGCGAACCGGGAGCTAACCTCGCGAAATTGTTTTTAAAAATGTTTTTTTTTCGCACATATAAGCCTCCTCACCCACCCTCAGAAAACCTAGGGGGTCAAGATAACTCTACCGTGCCCCCTTCTACCCATTCTGAACATTATTTGCCCTCCATCTTGTATCTTAATTCGACCGAAACACAAAATGGTGGACTCCCGGAACGCTTAAGGTTCGCGAACCGGGGCGCTCAACGGTTCGCGTACCGGGTCGCTCTCTGGGAAGCGCACCATCAAAAAAGGTGGGAAAGTAGTTCACAGAAAAGCCACTGGAGACAATTTCACCAAATATAGATTAGCTCATACTACATACCAATCCCTACCATTTTCACAAATTTGATTGGAATTCCATTTAGTCATTTAGCCTGTAGACCTCTCTAAATACCCTGAGGTAAATTACTTCACAAAACACATCTGAAGTGTTGGAATTGACAACCAATGAAAATGTTACTTTCATTTTCTATTTTTTTTACCTGACATTTCATTGGTTATATACTTGAATATATATAAAGGAAGAGAAGAAAACACAGCCATTTTGACTACTACTTCTTGCTGTACATTTCAATAGTATTTTCACTAATTCCTTCAACTTCTTTCTAAAGGTAAGTTTTTATTTTTAAAACTGAAGTATATTGTGCACTATAAGTTAATATGGTAAACTTTTTCTGATAGATATATACTATCCCTCTGTAGTAGTTATAGATTTAGAGAGACTTCTCTGTTATAGTTATGGATGGAGTTAGGCTTCTCTTGTATAATTATGAATTTACTTACGTTAAATCACATACACATTTTTATATTCCTACTTCCACTCTGATACTATACACTGCCCAAAGATAAATTCACTGATAAAAAATGCCTATCTAAAATTATTCCCAACATTGCCCTATCTCTACTAATATATATTTTTTTAATTCAAATTTCAGGCAAAATGGAAGGCGAAAACCAAGTTTCTTTTGAAATGGACCTGCAAGACAGCAGCCAAGAATTGATTGATACAATTGATCAAATTGACATTGAATTTTTCGATGAAACTTGGGACAATGAACTACTGCAATGTGTACAAGCAGTAGATAACCTCCTTGCAAATGAGGACATTTTACACCCTCAGAGACTACAATGTATATTCCATGATAATTATGAAATTTCTGACAATGAAATGTTAGAAAGTTTAATAAATTATGAAACACAATCACATTAAAAAAAATGCTTAAAAAAAAAGAAATAAAAAATAATCAACAAAAACAACAATCAATTAACATACAGCATTTGAAAAGTCTATCATTCATTTTTCATTGCAGTACGCTGCCCAGAACGCTTCCCGGTTCGCGGACCGGGCGCTCCCCACGCAAAAAAAAAGAAAAAAAATGTTTTTTGTTTTTTTTGCCCCGCGGGGCCCTTTTAAAACCTCCACATTAAACCTAGGGGGTCAGGGAGGATCTAGTATGCCCCCTTGTGGTAATTTTCGCCTTTGTTTTGGCCTCCTCTTGTCTCTCAATCCTACCGAGAGACAAGATGGCGGCCGCTCCGGACTGTTTAGAATGTTGACAGACACCGGAGAGCCAATCAGCTTAGCTACGCGAAGTTCCGGTACGCTTAAGGTCCGCGGACCGGAGCGCTGCCCGGAGCGCGCTTACAGATATATATCTTTTTTTAAACGTTAATTTCTCAAAATCCACTGGAGCACATATATTGAGACCTAGAAAAGGCACATCGGGCTACCAGTCCCTACAATTTTGCCAAGTTTCATGGAAATCCATTCAGCCGTTCGGGCTAAAAGTGAGGCCAACCGCCCTATGGAAAACTCAATGTTAAAAACACGTTTTGGTACCCCCCTTTTTTCTCGGCCCCCCCTTGACGAAACCCCCCCAAATTTCCAAGGGCTGCTCAGAAACAAAATGTTCCATTTTCCAGAAAATTTCAGCCAATTCTGTCCACAAACGCCAAAGTTATTAGACATAGAATTTTCAAAAATCCCATAGGGAAAAAATCCTAACTATATATACCTACTGGCGACCGCCAGTAGGTAATATATATATATATATATATATATATATATATATATATATATATATATATGAAGGTAAGGGATGTCTACATTTACTATTACTGGTCCCTTACGTTAGACTTTACATTTGGGCACAGCTGCTACATGTGGACACTCATATGCAATTATTGTGACGTATCATGGGTGGCTGTTTTTGTAGTATTACTATTATGGGCTTCATCTGCATCCCATCTCTTAATTCAGATTAAGCGCAAATAATATATTTGGATACATTTTAATTTTTGCCGCATTTTAATCTGCTATTATTTGCAGGTTGAGTATCGGCATGAATAGCATAAATAGCTGATGTCTGCCAAGGTATGAAAAGCGGTAGTGGATTAACTTTGTTGCTAACGGCTCGGGGTTGTGCACGTTTGTGCCCTTGATGTCTCACCCTTCGCACTGATAAAGCACTTTTATTTTTGACTAAGCTGCCTTACTTACGAAAAAGACAAGTCTCGCAATCTAGTCGGCCCCTTTAAATAATTTTGGGATGACATGATCACGTGATCGGAACTGACGCGCATCACGCAGTCATTTATTCGGCATTCTTTCCCGGCTCCCATTGTATTCGGGCCGTGGTCTTGGACGCTGTAGGTTGCTTGGAGGGGAGTCGCCTGGGATTAAGTAAGTTTAATTCGGCGGTTCATTCTTTTTCTCTGGCCCACTAGTATTCGCGTGCCAGCATTTATCAAACTAAACTCTGAAATGACAGGAAAAAGAGCATGTTGTGCTGTTCACTGACAACTACCTCCCTACCCGGTTTTTATCTTACAGATGACCCGGGCGTGAAGGTTCCCCCCTACCACGCGCCCATGGGGCTCTACTTTTGAGCTAAACGAGTGAGTCTTTTGCCCTTGATTTTCGTTCCTGTGTGAAGGTGTAATTTTTGTTATTTTGTAAATATATTTATTTTAACTTCTAAAACGGACACTTGCTATAATATTCACATTTACGATTTAAATAACTCCCTCTTGCCTCGTGTACCACAATGGACAAGAGGTTATCACCCTAGGCAGAATAGTGCCAGGAATCTTGTAGAGTTGGTCATATAGAATTAACTCATAATTGCTACATGGTAAATTACCACTAGTTGGGATAAGGTTAAAACTATAATGCTATCAAACAAAATCGTGATGAAATTGCTTTGATGGGCTTTTACCTATAACGTTATTGCACTGTAAAATATTTGTTTTGCAAATTATAGCTTTGAATGGGGAAATGTCTTGCAGTTTATCTTTTGTTTTTTCTTGTATATCTGTTGATATATTACAGAATCTTCATCTCTCACGATTTGGGGAGGACGCACGAGGAAGTTCCTGTGCCTTAACTATATACAAGTTTGTATGTTTGTTGTCTCGCAGTAGTTGGCTTTGGTGCCTTAGAGTGCACCATCCACTAAGCGATTCTCTTTTTTCTTCTTATTTGGTCCTGATGAATGCTGAGCTTACTAATAGCTCTTTATAGCAGAAACATGTCATGTCGACCATTGTTGTTGTTTTTCTATGTATAGGACTACTTGGTTTGAATTAACTTGACCGAATGCATGTCCGCCTCCACTAATGTTTTCAACGGAGTTAGAACTACACCTCTATTAAAATAATTTTCTGATCTTGGGAGTAGTCCACACTCTTTTTAAGATTCACTTTTTCTAGCACTTGTGGTTATTATATCACATTTTCTCTAAGAACCCAATGAAGACAACTGGCATCCGACTTTCAGTTGGAGCCTGAGGGTTCCTTTTTTACCACTCTATAACTGCATTACCTAATGTTTTCCTGTTTCCTATCCATTCTTCTTTCTCAGGTGGTAGGAATTGCTCTACTGCTTTTGATCTATATTTAAAGATTTTGTCACTCTTTTGTTGGTTTTCATCGATTTATCCAAAGGGGTATAAGAGTGGCTTATGGACCCTTTCTCTCCTGTTGATTAATTGCATTCCCTTTGTGGTCAGATCTGATCATCGGCCATTAGTACAAGTGTTCTCTTCTACAGAGAGTGAAAGACTTACTCCGAGATTAAAGCGGTGGAGTGTAACTTTTTGGTGGAGTATCTCCCTGGCAAGACCAATGAGGTGGCAGATTGCTTGTTGAGATTGCCTGTTGAGTACACTGAGATTTTGATCGACTATGATACCTTCAATGTTGCTTGGGTTAGGGAGTCCACCATTCCTGAAAATGAATGGGAAAGTTTCAGGTCCGAGGATGCTTTGTTTCCAATTTTAACACGTTTTGTTATTGAAGGTTGGCCGAACAGCAAATGTGTAGATTCTGATTGTCTTCCCTTTTGAGCAGTCAGGAGTGAACTCACTCTTTCTCATGAACAACTTGTGCATGCAGAAAGAGTAATTCCTCCTGATGGAATTAGACCTAAGCTAATTATTCTAGCTCATGAAGGACACCTGGGAAGGAGTCTTACTAAGTCTCGCTTACGAGAAAGATATTGGTGGCCAAGAATGGATGGACAAGTCGAGAAAGTGGTTAAGGAGTGCAATGAGTGTAGTACTAGTGATACATCTCGGATCGTCAAAAATACACCACTTTCTCCTGTTGATGTTCCCAAGGAACCATGGGTAAAATTAGGTTTAGATTTAAAGGGTCATTTTGAGCTACTAGGCCCTGGAGATAGATGTGTAATCCTGTTAGTGGATTATGCATCAAAATGGGTCTCTACCAGATGTTTCAGGTCAGTGAACACGGGAACAGTGATTGATTTTCTTAAAGATTCATTTTCTACTGAAGAAGTTCCTAAGTACATTGTCACCGACAATTGGCTTCAATTTGTTAAGCAGGAATTGCATGCATTTTTGAATGAGTATGGCATAATACATCAGAGAACTGCTCTGTATTCGCCTCAAGCCAATGGATTGGCTGAACGAATGAACAGAGTAGTCAAGGCATGTGTACAAAGAGCTGTGGTATCGAGAATTCCTTTAAAAGGAATTTTGAGAGACACATGGTGGGCTCATCGTACTGCTGTTAAATGTGTTTTTCAGAGGTCCCCATTTAGATATTACGTGGTAGGGTTGCTTCCTCTAAACTCAATCCAAATTGGTTACCTCTTATAGAAGGTCCCATCTTGGGTGAAGAGGAGGTGAGTGGTAAAATCAAGAAATATCAAGACTCGTATAAACAAAGGTTTGATGTAAAAAAAATCCACCAGAACTGTTAAATGGGAAATTGAAGATTGGGTCCTGGTTCAAGAGACCACGCTTGATTACATGGGACCTTTTGTTATTGTTGCTGGATACAAAAATTTTGTCACAGTAGACAATGATGGTAAGTGGAGTATGTCTCGTTTGGTGAAGTTTCAAGGTGATAAATCTATGTTTCCATCATGTCCAGATGTTTCACCTTTTTCAGATGCACTTCCCATTAGAGATTCTTCACCACAACCTCCTAGGACGCGTCGTCCTCCAAAAAGGTATGAGGATTATGAAATTTCCTAATTATTTCACTGAATACATTTTTCTTTTAATGTATGGTTATATTACAAATTGCAATGCTTTGTAATAATTTTGTTTGGAACTTGTTAAGAATTATTTACGTGGTTTCTTTTTATTAATCTTGTTCTGTTCTATTTATTATTGTTTCCTTTGTAAGGGGGATGTGTTGTGATCTTTTAAAATGTACTGTATGTGCATCTCACATTCTGTCTCCATGGTTGCTTTCTGTTAGACAGTTTTCCTCTGGTGTAACTGCAGGCTGGCAGCTGGAGCTGGTGGTTTATCTATCAACTTAATAAATCTTCTGAAACTTACCTGACAAGTGTCTTCGTAACAACTTACATGTCTTTTGTGTTTGGAAAATGACTAGAAGAACGAGGGTGGAATCCTGGCTATAGTATTTGGGCATAAGCAAAAGACAAATACTCATTAAATCTGCTACGAACAGCCGATTTAGTTTCTAAGTTTCCCTTCTAGTTCTGTAGAGCCTGCATCCATCTTCCTGCACCTTCTGTTTTCTCACTCAATGCGCACTGGCTGCGAATGTTCTATTTTGTGTTCTTGTCCATAACCTGCTACAGTAATGTCGAATTCATACTTTATCCAGTTATGCAATTACCTCCCCATCACCATGACAATCATTCCCTGAGAGCAATGGTGCTATGTATTCAACCATTCACCCTTAATGACTTAATGCCCTGAAATAGAGAGCAGTGCAGGCCCCTTCATTTCTTGTCTACCAAACTTGTACAAAAGGTCTAAACACTGTAAACGCTGACTGTGATCAGTGTGGCCTCCTACTTGCAGTAATATCAGTCCTACATACCTTTCCGTTGCAGCAAATTCATGGTTTTGTCATCCACTTCGTGTTGCAGGGCAGTAGTAACCAGATAGTGAGGCACACCCATGTGGCCGGGCAAAACTCTGCCTGCTTGCAAAACTCCGCAGAATTTCACTTAGTTTTTCAGTAACTCTGCGAGCTATGCCCAGGCCTAGTTTGTTTAACAAACAAGCTCTTTTGGGTAACCATTACGATTAGAGCGGAATGTGCCACAGTCAACAGTGTCCACTTTGAACAATTCCCTGAACAATTGCACACCAGTGTAGAAGTTATCTATCTATAAATGGTGACCTTTGTTAAAAAGTCCTCTACCAAGTTCCCACACAATTTTCTCACTAACTCCGAAAGGGTACGGACAATTGGGGGCGGGCAATACTGGAATCCCCACCAATGTGCATCCTGAAATTATAGACATATCCAGCAATACTCTCAGGCACTATTAATTCCATACCATACCCTCTTACTTGGAATGTACCAACCAGCCCTTGAACAGGACCAAAGACTCATCCACAGCTATTTTCCCTGGAACATAGATTTCTGAAAATCTGTCTACAAAGTGATCAAAGACAAGCCAAATCTTAAAAATATGTTCGCAATCATGGTCATCTCGTGTCAATGCTAATGTAGTATCAACAAAATGCAGCATCCAACGAAGACGCAAATACTGATTACGACTCATGGTTGCAGGAGATTTAGCCAGTGCCATCAAGGGACAAGTAGACAAATATGAAGACAGTGACGGCTTCCTTTTCAAGGCCATGAAAAAAGTTAAACCCAAGAACTTCTTGAACTCATCCAGATTTGTGGGAGTCCACCGGCTAGCTCGAGAGTGGGGCTTAAGCCTGGCACTGTTATCCCTAAAATACTGTTCAGCATGCAAATTAGTCTGCTCAACAATCTCATCCAAAAACACATTGCCCATAAACAGCTGAAAAATATTATAGGCAAATTGTTTTCAGTACTCACTGTACACCCTACAACACCCCTAAAGGCAGGCAACACCAGCTGCACCATGTTTGGGGCAACCAAGAATCCAGCACTTCCAATGGGAAGCCTTTCAGCCCCAGGCTTCTATCCAGAGGCCTCTAGCTGAACTATTGGCACATCAGTGTCTGCCTCTAAAAGCGTAATTTCATCTGCATTGAGAGTGGCTTCTTCAGTCAGATGATTCCTCTCGGACAGAAAATTCACTGGCAGAATCCTGGCCTTCCTCCTCTACCTCAGATGCAGAGTCAGTCTAATAATCATGGTCAGAGGAAGACTTGAATAGCATACCAACCTCCTGCTGAGCGGTCATCCTGCAGCTAGCCATAATCCTTACTAAAACAAGTAATTGTTTTTTTTTTTTTTTTTTTTCCAAAAACCTTTATTGGAGCAAGCATAGAAAAGTACAAAAATGGGCCTACAACCGCACGGGCTGGCCGCTAATAACAAGGCACAGTGCATGAAACAGAAACGTACACCCGCGGTCGGGTACAGCTCGAGCACAAAGCATCGCTCCACAAATATCACAGAGCAACTCGAATTTTTAATTTACAAAAGAAAAACAAACACAAAAAAGGCGAATGTACGATAAGTAAGGTCAGCCCAAAGAAAGGAGGGGACGGTCCACGATCAGGAGAACACACCTAGAGCCCGGAGGCTCCAATCGAGTCGGAAGGGGGGGGAGGGGAGCAGCGGGGAGAACCGGAAATATAGAAAAAAACCCGTATGGGGAGGTTCCGGGAACGCACGTCTAGGGAGATAGGACAATCTCAGCAGTGCCTACAAGGGGAGGGGTGCAAACATCCCCACGATAATCATTCCACTGGCCCCAAACCTTCGTCCACGCCCTGGGTCTGCCCCTGGCCACATAAACCGTCTTCTCACGAAACATGGACCAGTCCATGTTGTCTTCCCACTTCGAAACCTCAGGGGGCCTGGAAGCGCCCCAGAGTTGCGCAACATCCCGCTTCGCAATCATGTATCCCAGGGTAGCCCATCTGGTCTGGGCCACAGAGTAGTCAGTGGGCTCCCACACATTCAACAGACACCGTCGCGGCTCCGGCCGCAGGGCAACACCAGTCACAACAGTCATCACCTCAAGCACAGCAGTCCAGTAAGCCGCTACAGCCGGGCATTCCCAAAGGATATGTAAAAAGGTCGCATTCAAACCACAACCACGCTTGCATAGCCCATCCGAAGAGAAGCCCATCGTCACCAGACGCGGACCCGTGACATAAACTCGATGAAGAATCTTAAGTTGAACCAAACGGAGACGGGCAGGAATGGCCACCTCCTTGGGAGAAGAGAGTGCCGACTGCCAATCCTCGTCGTCTAGCTCCAACCCATCGCCAACCCAAGTCTCCCGAAGTCGGACCAATAAGTCCGCCCGATTATTGATCAATTTCTTGTAAATCAGAGAAATAGTACTATCGGGAAGATGCCCATCAAAGACACGGTCCTCGAGGGGGGAAGATTCAGGCAGGGCCTCATTAGGAACCAAAACTGAGGCGAGGGCATGCCGGACCTGCAGGTAGCGAAAAAATTCCCTACCACTCAAACCATATTCCGCCTGGAGGGCCTGGAACGACTTCACACTACCGTTCGAGCACACATCACCCACCTTACAAATCCCTATTATATCCCAGCGGTCGAAACCCTTGGTGGACCAAAGTCCGCCCAAACGTTCCGAGGCGTAAAGCGGCGTCGCCAACGTCAAGCGATCCTCCCACCCCAAACTCACATTCGCAGCTCGCCATACAGTTACTGCGATCTTGGATGGGCCCACAAGATGGCGCCCGGCCGATCGAGAATAAAGTACTCTAGTAAAGTCCCCACCCGGGAGCTGGAATCTGTCCATCTCGAATGCAGGATTACGACCCGGGGAAAACATCACGTGATTAATGGCAGACAACTGGGAAGCCCAGTAATATCGCTTGATATCGGGGAGCGCCATGCCCCCGTCATACCAAGGGATGGCGAGCTTTGCGAGTGCGATACGCGGACGCCCATCCCATATCAATTGCCGCTGAAGACTCTCAATCTCTTGAAAATAGGTCTTAGGAATAGCGTCATAGGAGTTTTGGAGCGGGTAAAGGAATCGCGGCAAGGACATCATTTTAAACAGAGCCGCCCTGCCCAGAGGAGACAAAGGAAGCTTACGCCAACGGGCCACATCCAGGCGCAATCTAAGCAAAGGTGGGAGGAGATTACGCTCAAAGCGGAGCGTCGGGTCCAACGTAATAAAAATCCCTAAATACTTGAAACCCGAGTGGACCACCTGAATCGGAAGTCTGCTCGGCAAGGGGGGCAAAACCCCCGAAAGAACATATACACAGGACTTGGTCCAGTTAATAACAAGGCCCGAATTGGCTCCAAAGGAAGCAAGAACGTCAAACAGAACAGACAGAGATTTACGCGGGGAGGTGAGATATAAAAGGATATCGTCCGCGTAAAGCGACACGCGGTCCTCAAAGTCCGGAGACCAGCGGATCCCCTTGAGGGAAGGTTCCCACCGAAGCCAAGCAGCCAATGGTTCCATGGCGAGCGCAAACAGTAACGGAGACAAGGGGCATCCCTGACGGGTACCCCTTCCAAGGGTGAAAGGAACCGAGACCCTACCGTTCACCACTACTTGCGCCAGAGGTTTCGCGTACAATAACTGGACCCAACCAATAAACTCAGGCCCAAAACCACATTTCTCAAGAGCCGCCCAAAGATAAGGCCACTCCACCGTGTCGAAGGCCATGGAAGCATCCAACGATGCCAAAATGGCCGGCTCCGTCAGAAGCCCCGCCCCCGCAATCGCGCCGTGAAGACGACGCAGGTTCAAAGCCGTGTTGCGATGCGGGATAAATCCAGATTGATCCGGATGGACCAAGTCACTAATGACCGTCAAGAGACGGGATGCCAGGAGTTTCGCCAACACCTTGGGTTCAACATTTAGTAGAGATATGGGCCTGTAGGAGGAACAAAGATCACGTGGTTTACCCTCCTTGGGGATGACAACTATTGTGGCCAGTCTCTGATCATAAGGGAGAATACCCCGTTCCCGGGACTCCAGAAACATGGCGCGAAGATACGGAGCCACCCTATCGGGACGCAACTTGTACAATTCGATCGGCAACCCGTTCGGGCCCAATGCTTTGCCCGAACGGAGGGAACGGATGGCAGTAGCTATCTCATCAACCGTAAAGGGGGAGTCCAACGCCACACGGTCTAAATCGGAAACAATGGGCAGGGCTATATCACGCAACAAAAGGCGAGAGTCAACCACATCCCTCTCAGACACAGGGGTATACACCACACGGAAGTAATCGGCAAACCGGTCAACTATTCCAATCGGGTCCGTTACACTCACACCACTCGCAGACTGAATCACGGGTACCACACGATTAGCTCTCTCCTTCTTATCCAGCCATGCCAGCAATTTACCCGCTTTGTCACCCACATCATACAAACGACCCTGTTGCTCCCGAAACATCACTTTGGCGGCATCTGTGACCATGGACTTATAAGCAAATTGTTTCAGACCCAGGGCATGGAGCTTCTCAGGCGTGACACCAGATTCCAAACCCTCCTCCAATGCAGAAATCTCCCCCTCAAGATCAACCACCTCTCTATTTCTCGCTCTCTTAGCCTCAACAATAAGGGAGAGGGCCTGCCCACGAATCACGGTCTTAAAGGCCTCCCATAGGGACACAGCAGAGGAAACCGACCCCTCGTTATCCAGAAAATACGAGTCAAAGGACTTAAGCAGAAGGGTGCGGGTCTCGGGGGAGGTGAGGTACCACGGATTAATGGGGGCCACCCGGCCCACTGCCTCCACTCCAACCTCAAAACGAAGCCAGAGCGGAGAGTGGTCAGAGACACCCCTGGGCAGGTGTACTATCTCACGCACCGCTGGGGACTGAGCCGCAGGCATCAGGAAATAATCCAGCCGAGACAGACTCCCATGGGCCCCAGAGTGAAAGGTGTACTGAAGCTGCGTAGGATGCAAAAGCCTCCAGCAATCCACCAGGCCAAAGGTATCCAAAAATCCACCCAACCACTGCTGAGCCGCAGGGGTATCCCTAGGGGGGTGGCGATCGTGAAGACCGGAGACTACTGAATTAAAATCACCAGCCAGAAAAAGAGTACTATCAGGGAGGTCCAACAAGACACGGCCCAAATCTGAAAAGGTAGAAGTCTGCAAGCCGGGGGGCACATAAACAGTTAACAAGGAGAGGGCACGGCCTTCATATCGACCCACAAGAACAGCATACCGCCCCCGATCATCCTGAATAACATCATCAATAGCCAGGGGGAGGGAAGCCCGAACAAGGATACCCACACCCCTGGAACCCGAGGTAAACCCCGAATGCGCTACGAGGCGATAGCCCCACCTATTCATTGCATGACAAACATTGCCTATCAAATGAGTCTCCTGCAGGAAAACAATGTCAGGAGATAAACGTGGTATACATTTCAACACCACACTTCGCTTGATACGATCTCCCAGACCATTAACGTTCCACGAGACAAATCTCAACCCGCTACCCCCATCCCACCCGAAAAAGCCCAAACCCCCCACCAATGAGCATGACCATAAAAAGCAATCCAGATACAGAATAAAGTCGCCTTGAACCCAGAACACACAAACAACAAACTTCCCAACCACCCACCCCCCAGGTAACAAGAAAACACCCCCCACCCTGCACCCCTGCAAAAAGCTAAAAAGCCACCCCAACCTGCAGTGTGCCTGTCGCCCAAGAACCCCTATTCTACACAAAGACCCCGGAGGAGGAAAGGCTCTGTCCCACCCGCCCCCCGATCAAACCAATGACGAGAAAAAGATCATACATCAAAACACATGTGAGGTAGAGGAACATAGGCTTACATCCCTGGAGAAGGTATACAAAACAAGGCATCAGTCAAAGATAAAATGTTCAGCTCTCTACGCCACCCTCAGCACCGCCCGGGTGGGCTTCAGACTCAGTCTCAGGAGGTCGATGAGGCAGGGAGTCTAGCCAGTCATTCACAGCATCTGGCCGATCAAAGAAGAAAGTATGATCATTATACTCCACCCGCAACCTAGTCGGAAAGAGCATTGCGTAACGCATCCCCATGTCCCTAAGACGCTTCTTGGCACCACGAAATCCCATACGCTGCTTCTGGACCTGTTGGGAAAAGTCCGGATAAAAGTTCACCGTGGCATTCTCAAAGGCCACCGGGCCCTTCACCCGCGAGGCCTGCAGGATAGCGTCCCGATCTCTATAGTGGAAAAGCTTTGCAATAATAGGTCTCGGCGGGGCGCCCGGCTTGCCCTGGCCCCCTGGAACACGATGTGCGCGCTCCACTGCGAAAAATTTACTAAGGCCAGACGGAGAAAGGTGGTTCTGGATGAGGTCTTCAACCAGGAGATCAACCGAGTGGGGTTCTGGATTCTCCGGCACACCCACCACGCGAACATTACAGCGACGTGCCCTGTTCTCAAAATCCTCCAAGCGCCGGGTCATGAAATCGTTCACCCTACAGAGATTGCCAATCTCCATCTGAATATCAGAGACGTCAGTCGTGAGGCTGGATGATTTGATATCCAACGACTTCACCTTTTCGTTCGTCTTGGAGAGATCGGCTCGAATCAAATTCACCTCAATTGCCACAGTGTCAAGTTTGTGGGCCAAGGTTTCGTACTGTTGGCCTATGGATTCCCTCATGCCAGAAATGGCGCCCATGATGTCCTGCAAGGAGGGCTCCGTCGACGCATCCACTACTTGATCGGACGCGATGGGACCGGGCAGGGCAGCTCCGAGGGACCCTTTAGAGTGGGTATAACGATCCATAACATTGGATTGAACCGGACCCCCGCGCAGCGGTGTCTTCGTCTTGCGCGTCTCTCGGTCCCCTCTGCCCGCCATTTTGAAGATGCGTCACGAGTAAAGTCACCAGGGTCGACGGACCGGGCACCAGAAATGGAGGCCCCGGGACCAAAGGACTACAAGAGGGATATCACCAGGATAGAGGCAGCCCACTCCAGGAACAGTGCAGCCAAGGGCCAGACAACCCACTCGTGTCCCGGCCGCAGCTCTGGCCCGACCCTCTCACCAGTGTCCCAGTCTGAGGCAGAAACAAAACCGAAACTTAAGAAGGGGACCCGCAAGACCAATCCCCCTGCCGTTGTTGTTCAACTCCAAGACGGCCACCGAACCTCACCCAGTCCCGGGCGTACTTCGAGGGTGGAGCCCAAAAGTTCAATTGAACATAATTCAGGCACCCGATGTCCAAATCAGTTTCTGAAAGGTCCAGGTAGATCAGCCCAACGTCCTCTATATGAGTCCTCGCAAAAAATCAGGATTAAAGCAGGATATTAAGCCGGGAGCGGCGGGGGTCCGGAGAGCGCTGTGCTCACGCGGCCATCTCGGATGCCCGCCAAGCTCCTCCTCTAAAAAACAAGTAACTTGATGCATTCCTTCGACCATGGAAGTGTGTATTGCCCCCTGGTCCTCGTAAGAGTCAGCCATCAGCAGTGTCACGAATCATTGGAGGAGAGGGCGATAGAATTTGATGCCTGACGAGAAGAGGACTTCTGTTTGAGCATATATATTTTTTTAGATTGCCTAATTACGGTATTACAAAGAGAGTGCGGAAAGGAACCAGATATTGCATTTGAAATTGATTGTGCTGTTGGTATGCCTAATAGGCATTGGATTTACAGAGGTGATATATGAGGTTTTAATCGTGGACAAGGATTGTTCAGCATCCAACTGGCATTTGAAGATAAGACTTCCCACATTTTGAGTGCTGCCCTGAAGAAGTCCCATGTGAATAGGGAAGTAGGCTGTTTTCATCTTGGATTTGTTTTATCCTAACATTTGAGTCATTTTTTAATAAAGATAATGAAAGACAATCCGATTGTGAAAATAATCTGTATCTTATATGATTAGAAATCTATTGCTGTCATTTGCTCTAGTACAAACAGTGTATACACTCTCTTTAGACTCTTTCATGAAAAGTTCTATTGTGCTCCTCAAAATTGTGGAGTTGTATGTATAGATTTGGGTTTTTTCGGTTGGCCCAAAAGAGTGAGCACATTTGAAAACGTCTTGGATAAACGGCGTGCAGGCAGAATTTAGGCCATAACCTCTATTCTGTTGTGATGCTGAGTAAATTAGCATTGTATTAGTAACATATATTTTTCTTTGCTGGGGAAGGGGATCAGTTTATAGTAATAAGACTCTGAGTACACGGGGGTGTGACTAGAAACATATACAAACTTCTGTGGAAATGTCTTGGAGCGACCCACTGGTAGTATAGGGCATAGTCCCCATTGTGTGTAATTCAAAATTCTGCATGTGGAGTACTTGCTTTGTGTGAGAAATGGTCTGCATAATGGTAAAAAGAGAACATTTCATTTTAATTAGATGTATCACTATGCATATCTGTACTTTCAACTACAGTATAACACAAATCATAAAGTATTTGTTTCACTGTACGAAAATCCCAATCATCTGAGATGCTGCCAGGATTGACTGAGAGAATTGTTTTAAACATATGGAATTTGTAAAATCTCTGACGGTCCAAATATATCATAGGGTATCTTATCCCAAACAATTTCATCAATTACAGGAACCGCTGAAATGTTCTCAAGGGACAGGTCTCTACGCACATTATGTGATGAAGAATGAGTCTTTAATACCTTGGTTACCAGTTCAACAGCAGAGCTTTCTGGGAGATAGTGTCTATTTATAAGCCAAAGGAAGATTGACACAAAACTCATCCAAAGGAAAAGGAAAAGCAACAAAATGGAATTCCAAATGTAGATCCAAGGAGGAACAAAGTATGGGCATATTATCAAGCACAGCGTTAACATTATCGCCGCTTTAACGGCAGAAAACTGCCGCTAAAACTGTGATAATGGGCTTGATAACACGCCGTAGAGAATTCCCATAGAAGCCCATGTTCGCACCAGAAAATGGGCTTCTATGGGAATTCACAAGGGCATATTATCAACCCCATTAAAACTGCCGCTAAAGCGGCGATAATGTTAACACCGTTTCTTGATAATATGCCCCTATGTCTTTTTGAGCCAAATTATAAATGCATGTGCTCCATACAGTGGTGTGTCCGATGAATTGGAAGAAAAGTCATCAATGTCAGCAAAATAGCCTGATGCAGTTTATGCAAACATAGGGGGCTCATTAGGATGTGAAGAAATATGTCAACTCCAAAGGTGGTGTATAATAAATAGCTTTGTTGTTTGCTTGTGTTGTTAAACTTCATGAATTCGCACACAGTGATTGTGTGGTGTCAGTGGATTTGCCTGGAAGTAGCAAAATGTCAGTGTCCGATGTCCCTAGCCAAGAAGAAGAAACTTCAGTATTGGTTAAAGCTTGTAAAAGGATTTCCTATAAGGTAGGTAGAGGAGGCAGGTCACCCCCCAGAAGCCTCATTGGCCTACTATGTATAACCAGCCACATGGTGAGGTTTTATGAGAACTATAGACACAGGTCTCTTGTGTTTACTACTAGGAAGGGGTGGTAAAAGTGTTGTTCTGGTACCTTCAACAACCAGGACCGGCACAGGTGCTCTGTAGGATGGCCCCAAATTACTTTTTGTCTACAATCTTCTCCTGCTCTAGATCACCGATCTTTGGAATCCAGCTAGAAGGTGCCGGTACTGCCTGCACTTCACCAGTGGTAGAACATTTCTGTAGCTTGTTGCTTTGCTCGTCTCGGAGTTGTTAATTTCCTGTAAGACAGGAAATGAATATCTAAAGGTGTTTCTGATGCCACTTTACTTAGACTGTCAAGGTCTGGAACCCACATTTTACCCAAACAGTACTTCCTAAGGAGTCCAACCACTCAAGGATCTTCTTGACAGATTGTTTAAGGATCTCTACCTCATAGAGGAGGTGGTCCCACCTGCGACCTTAACCTACAAATCTAGCTATTAAGGACTGCTTTCAGTAACGTTTTTTCCTCTCCACTACTGTGTTTCCCTCATGACGGTATGGTGAGGAATAGTGGAGAATCACACCCAATTTTCCCATTGTGTTTCGGTAAGCCCATGGGCAAATGCAGGACCCTGGTGTGAATGGAATGTGGTTACTGCGTACATGCCAATGAAGACTTGCCAATCTTTTATAAGAATTTAAGTGTCAGCCTATCACTGTGGCCAAACCCATAGGATCTACTGCTAACATGATATATTTAAAAAAACCATCAGAGTGTAGGGACGCGCAGTGGTCCAAATAAACACAGGCCAGAGGCTTGTTTGAGGTCAATAGAGGTGTCTAAGGTAGGTGAACTGTGGTGGAAACCTTTATTTGCTGGCATATGTCACATTTGGGGACATAGACTTTTGTCTGTTTGTTGTAGAAACCTGGCCACCAATAAAGTTGCTGCAATAGTGAAATTGTAATCACCACCCCTGCGTGAACAGATTCTAGACCCTCTTCCAACTTGTGGTCTGGATTTGGAATGACTCTTTCCCCCACTCCAGTAAGATGAGGAAATTGAATATTTTATGCACATTACTGGTAGGAGTGTTTTGCTGGAAAACCTTTGCTAAGGGATTGTCACAGCAAGAAGCTGTGACAGCCTCCATAATGTCTCCATCTATCCTCATGTTAGAATGAGTAACTGCAGCTATGACAGCAGTTTGCACTGTTGCCTTCGTGGCGTCATTAGCCAGTGAATTCCTTGCAACATATATTCCTACACGTGGGTGGCTCAGCGTGTGAATAACATGAGCCCGTGGCAAACTTGCTTTAAGTTTTCCCATCTGTCCCCAAAACATTATATGCTTGATAGTGTTCCCTTTAGAATCTCTGACTCCATTCTGGCTCCAATACTGTAG
Organism: Lissotriton helveticus; assembly: GCF_964261635.1. Taxonomy (NCBI): domain Eukaryota; kingdom Metazoa; phylum Chordata; class Amphibia; order Caudata; family Salamandridae; genus Lissotriton; species Lissotriton helveticus. The sequence goes on from NC_136063.1 coordinate 683,095,925, forward strand.
ATACTCATTATGAGACTGGACACAGTAATACGAATCAAACACTATATGTGTGGGGAATTCAGGATCATTATTCTCAAGTACCATAATTAGAGCTTTCAATTCGGCCAGCAGTGCAGTGCTATCATCTAGTGACTGCATGGATGTTTTAAGAGGTTAGAATTCTTCATTCCTCATTTTATACTTTACCACTGCCCAGGCTGCAGAGTGTTGTTATTTTGTTTTAACTGCAGGCTGGAAGAATAGTCAGTATAAATAATTAAGTCATACTGATGTAGGAGTATTATTGTACTAGGTAGAGGATACTCTTATTCATATTGTAGGTGTACTTGTGTTTGTAGTGTAAAGTCAAAGACATAGTCTACATCTGTTTCTGTAAGTGAGTTGGCCCTCTGTATCCATCCAGGATTAAGGGGCCAGATGTATCATCGCTTTTTAGGCGATTGAAAGGGGGCGATTTGCAGAATCAGCATGTTTGTGAATGCATAAATGCGCTTTCCAATGTATCAAACATTTTAAATTTGCATTATGGGTAATTGCAATTATTTGCGGTTACCTAAATTTCAGATGCAGTTAAGAAATCACAATTTGCGATTCCCTAAACACAATTAATCTAGCTATCGCAAATTGTGACAATTAAATTCAAGGCGCTCTGTGTTGCCTACAAAGCCCTGACACAGAAGGGTCCGCTCTTTTTTCAGAAACTTTTTGTGTGGTATCAGCCAGCCAGACAGCTCTGCTCCACAGGTGCAAATCTACTGGTGGTGCCTAAAATTCCGACCATGCACTGGGGTGGGCGGAGTTTTCAGTATGGCACTTCAAAGCTGTGGAACTTGCTGCCTTCCGAGATCAGGATGGCCAGCTCCCTTCTAAGCTTTAGAAAAAGCTTGAAAACGTGGTTGTTCCAATGAGGGGTGCTCCATAGGGTTGCTTGCTGTCCTTAATGCCGAGACACCTTTTCGGTATTTGTGCGCTTTATAAATAACATTAACATTAACATTAACATTTTGCATTAAGGAATCGCAAAATACCACCAACTACTAGTTGGTGGTAATTTGCAAATTCCTGGAAAAATCCACTTTTTTGCATTTTTCTAAGTGCAATGTGGGCATGTATGTGCGCCACATGTGCACACATGCATATTTCAGGGGAACATCAGGGTGGCCTTTTGGCCCCCTTGCACCCTTGAAATTGAATGCTCAATTTGCGAGTACCCACTGGGTACTCGCAAATTGCGATTGCAATTCCCATTCATTCTTTTCCATGGGCCTCAAGGACCATAGAAATGTATGGGAAACCATTCCTTATTTGTGACTCGCAATTTGTGATTTGCAATTAAGGAATGCATAGGAAGCGCAAAATATTTGCTGAAACCTACTTATATTGCATTTTGCGAGTCTATAATAGCGAATCGGCAAAAATCGCTATTATAGACTTCCAAAATCCAATTTTGATACATCTGGCCCAAGGTCTCCTGCGTTGCGAATGCAGGCCTTTGCGACAGCTTCCAAGATTGGCTTGGGGTTATCACAATTAAGTGTTTTCCCTGAGCCAATGATATTTCTTTCACTACCGCTGTCTGTACTGCAGTCAGCATTTCCACATTGGAATATCCAATTGATACAGTGTCACCCTCATTGAATGTGACATATGTGTATCCTCTGGTCCCTGCAACTACGTAAGATTACAAGATTACAAAGCTTGCTGTGTTTACACTTTGTGTAAGTGTTTTGTGGCTAGCATGTCAGATTGTACTGACCGCAAGATCTGTGTGTGTTCTGGTGTCCAATGTGTGTGTGTGAACCGTCTGGATGAACACGTTTGTAAAACGGTTTAATCCATTGTGCATAAGCTAGTATGTAGGTTACCCCAAAAATTCAGAAAACCTAAAAGCAATCGTTACCTTATTATTGTGGTTGGTGGTTGTAAAAGCACACACTTCTATAGGAAATGTGTAGTAAGCTTTTTTCTTCACTTGACAACTCGTCTCCCAAGAGCAGGACACTGAGATAGACAATTATTTATTTTTGAAAGTTACATTTGTAGCCTAAGTGAGCAAATCCCAGGAATATGCAATTTACTCCGGCCAAGTGTGTTGCTATTTTATCATCTGTAAAGTATATGTCATCGACATAAGACAATGCTTCGTCGTCATTCTTATACTCTTGTGGCAATTGACAAAATTGTTTTTTGAGGATCTAAGACAATAAATGAAGTCAGATACCTGCTTTCCGGTGCTATATTTTGATAGAAGAACCCATTTAAGATGTCTAATGTGGTTTTGTATTTTTTGCTCACTACATTGTTAATTAGTGCTGTGCGCATTTTGAACTGAAATGTGCATGAAGCACTGTTCAATTGTCTATAGTTTAAGACTAAGCAATATGAACGATCTGATTTTATCACTAGAAACAATGATTGTTCATTAGTGAGGTGCAACCTTCTATTACACCCTGATATTCAAGTTGAGTAAGTATTTCTCTAATCTTTTAATGGGGTATTGTGTTTACACTTGTGGGCTGGACCTTATTGGTATTATGTGGTAAGATGAAACTTTATCCCAAACAATGTGATTACGGTATAATGCTAGGGCTTGTTCAAAGTATGTTGAACTGATTCTGGAACAAGGTTGGAAAAAGCTGGTAATATTATGTATGCTCCCCATGGGACTTATCTAACAAACTCAGACGGACAATCGTTTTCAGCCAAGAGCATGTCATAACCAATTGATAAGTTCTCTCAAAAAAGAACATTAATAGTTTGTGGTATATCACCCTCCATTTGGAGTTGAAAATTCATACAACTGACTTGGGTCACGTAGTCTCTGGTCCAGTGTTTCCCCCTGGACATAGTCACTACTGTCACCAGACACCCCGTAAGATTCTGGAAAACTATTGTGACTTCTACCTTGCTGTCCAGTAGAGTCAGAGTGCACTCCCTATTCAGAAGCAGAGTCTTCAATATATGTGGCATGTTTAACTTGTATCCGAGCCATTCTCTTGTTCTTAAATTGAGGCTTTTGCTGCAGAAGATTTTCTTTCTTTTTTTTTAAGTCAGTGCGTCCTTCTTCGGTTTCATGTACTCCTCTGACTTGTGATCTGATCGTCCTCCTCTCTCTGAGCTTTTTACATTAGATTCCTAAAAGGAATGAGAAGGGCATGTATCAGTATCCTGATGCATATCAGACTGTTTAATTGTTTAACAGTTACGCAAATTGTCGTGCTTCGCAGAGGATTCCTGTTGAGGAGATGCACTGCATGGTTTAGTCTTTTCTTTATTTTTCTTACAGTCCCAGCGGTTTTTCGAAGACCGTGGTGCCTGTTTCATGTTATCCTTATATGAATAACCCTTAAATTGTAATTTATTAGGTCTGGCTCCCAAATTATCTTGACCTATAGATGTATAGGTTTCTGCAATCATTTTTGGTAATTCGCACACAAAAGAAAAAACTACTCAGGAGACCCATTAAATGAGTACCCAAGCTAGAGTGTTAGTGGCGCCATGTCATGCGGTTCATATTATTTTAGTATGGACAACATAAGCTTTAAAACTGTGTGGGACTGAGTCTGAGCACACAATCAGGATTTGCTGACCTTTGTCCTGGTGTAGGAAAGTATCCATTTTTACATGGTTAGCCCCCACTGTTTCCCTGATGCCTGATGTGATTGTGAACTGTAAGTGCCCTTGGTCCCTGCTAACCAGGTTCCCAGTGCTAGATCTCTTTCCCCAAAACTGTTCCATGATTGGCACAACTTTAGTAACCCCTATAAGTCCCGAGTAAATGGTACCACTGGTACTTAGGGCACATGTACTGAAGAGGGTCCTCAGGGTCTGTGGCACGGATTCTGCCACTCCATTCCCCCCACACTGAGGCTCTGCACTCTGCCACTGCAGGCTGCATATCTTGGTGCAGGAAAATCCAAAGAGTCGACATGGTACACAGCCCTGTGCTTCCTATGCACTGCATAAGATATAGGTGAGCCACCCCTACTGCAGGTCTTCAGCTCTAAGGCAGGGTGCACTATATCCTATGTGTAAGCCTATCTGCATGAGCAGATAGGCCTCTACAATATCCAGTATATTCTGTGATGTAGTAAGGGAACAGGGAGGCCATAAAGAGTACATGAGCTGGATATTCGTCAACACGAGTTTCCTAGCTCCATGATGCCTTCAAGGATTTCTAAGGTGTTTGGTACCAAACATCTTGTCTCAATAAATCCTCACTGATGCCAGTGATAGATTTATGAATACATTCACACACAAGACCCTTTTAGAGGGTCCCCTGAAAACCTACCAAGATTTGGTGTGGTTCCTGACTGCTTTTTGTCATTCAGCCACCACCAGACATGTTGCTGACCACAAAGCCTGCTCTGAGTGATGGTGTTGCATGAAACATACATGCATCCATTTAGTACTTAACGTCTTGTAAATTTGCTTTGAACCATTATATAGTCTCTGTTTGTTATTATATTTCTGATCGTTCCATCACATATTGTTAACTCCCACTGGATCTCTACTACCTCTTCTCCCCTCCTCCTTTTCTCTTTCTTTCTCTTTTTCCTCCTGACAAATTTGCTTTCCAAATTCATACATACAGTATTAGGATCAATCAAATCACTAAGACATGGAGGTATGACCGCCTATTTCGTATCATATGGGACAATCTTTATGTAATATTGTTTTAATATATGCATGCCATTTCGGTATTTTTATCACATTCTTCTTAGAATATTTATGTGTACACACCTGTTCTTGTTTACAGTGTATGATCCTCCTTTCGTCCCCTTCTTCTTTTTTCCACATGTAGCTGTAGTTGAAATGTAATACTGTTTGTCTTTGAAACAATGTAGAAATCATATCATTGGTAATTTTTATGCCCATGGGACTGTTTTTTAAATGTACTTTTGACATTTTGTGACTTAACATGTTTTACACTAAAAGAAGAAATACCCTGCCAGAATTTATTCAAGGGGGGTCCTAGGCGAGGATCCAAACAAATAAACAATGCAACCAACCCACCACTGTGAGCCAAAACAAAACCTCATTCCATGATATTTATATTTATTTGATTTATTGTTTACTCTTCATTTCTTATATATAAAAATAGACATATAGACAATACACATATGATTTTCACAATTTCATAAACTCAAGTTCCAATGATAAGAATATAGAAACACACATATTAATGGAGAAACTTGTTTGTTCCCCCCCCTTTTTTTCCCACCCTCTCCTATCCCTCCCCCGTAATCAAAAAGCAAATGACCTTTTTGCCTTCCCCAGATTATTTCTACTTGTGTGCAAGGTTTTTACCTTCATGGGTATTGGAAAAAAGGCCTTCATACATGACCGGAAGACAGCCACGCTAGAAGAGAGACGCTAGGGTGTAATATCACTGTCTACGCTGGTTATCTACTTCTAACTGCAGCCATAAGCAAATCTGGGTAAGCCGCCCCATGTGAGTGACTATTGAGGAAATCGGAGAAAGCTTGAGCCGCCCCATTCTCCACCCATATAAATCTAGCATGGGGACTAGTCCTCCTACCCTCATGTGAGAGAGTAAAATTTGGTAGATCCATACTCTGAGGTTTAAGATATGTGAAATATGTTTATGCCTCTTTTATGTAGGTTGCAAGATTTATGTGAGGAAAAGACACGTATGATAGGTGATGGATGTAGGATTGTTGGTTCCAAACCTGTGAGCTAGCATGTGTTAGCCTAGTGCTAGGAAATTTTGATTGTAAATGTTCTAGATTAAGTCTAGGGGAGCTCCGCCCAAACCCTGAGCCAAACAAGTATCGATGTATTTGGTTCTATGTATCATGAAAAATGTGAATGTATAAATGCCAAGATGTGTAATATTTATATTTTGTATTTCTAGTTGTCCTGTCCCCCTCTCCATGGTACATCGTCGCCCTGACGAAGGTGTGGTCCCTATGGACCCTGACACCGAAACACGCGTCGGCGTGATTCGTATTTGGCAGAGTTGATTGGCTATTCCATCATCAGTCCCATTGTTTGACATCTGTCTCTTCCTCAACATCCCCCTATTTTTATGAATAACTGACCATCTCTGTATTCACTAGGTGGTGTCTTGTACCAATTTTTGATGTATGGAAGATCGAGTGAATGACTTTCCCTTGAATACATGGTGATATGAGTGTGAATGACATGGTGTGGGTGGGACTGGGTCAGCCCCTGTATATGTTTTATTGCTGATTCTCTATTAATATGTGTGTTTCTATATTCTTATCATTGGAACTTGAGTTTATGAAATTGTGAAAATCATATGTGTATTGGTCTATATGTCTATTTTTATATATAAGAAATGAAGAGTAAACAATAAATCAAATAAATATAAATATCATGGAATGAGGTTTTGTTTTGGCTCACAGTGGTGGGTTGGTTGCATTGTTTATTTGTTTGTATCCTCCCCTAGGACCCCCCTTGAATAAATTCTGGCAGGGTATTTCTTCTTTTAGTTTATTTCTTACCTCCTTGTTCCTGCCTATTATTAGAATCCCTTGGGGAGCCTCCTTCTATTTCGTTGTTAACATGTTTTACAAACACTCTATGTTATCAACTAAGAGCACTGTCATGTCATGTTTAGATGTTGTATTTGTTGCTTTCTTTTGTTATTTGTTCACGAAGTTAGGGTTTTATGTATTGTACATATTTATTTTATTAAAGCCCTGAAGAAGTCCATTCCATGAATGTAACGCGTTGGTTGTTTTCACTATATATGTGTGACACTTTATAAAAAAGAAAATAAAGACAAGAATCACAACCTTGTTTTTTGGTTATTGTTGTGGTGCTTCTATAAATTTCATGTTGTCATTTGTAACCATCCCTTGGCTTATGCACCTTGGCTGCAGGTGCTTGTATTGTGTGCACACCTTTGTATACATTCATGCTCAATGGTAACATTTGGAACAACAGGTCAGGTGCAGTCCTCATGGTCTGCTGCTTTTGCTTCATTGGTACAATCCTGCCTACAAAGCAGGCACCTTTGCACCATGCCATAAGGGTGCCTGCTTTGGGACTAGACAGCCAAAAGTGCACCAGCACCAGGAAATGACAGGAATGCACTGTATAATGGTAAATATGCCCATTCCTGCCCTTTCCCTCAGCTCAGCTCAGCAAGGTGACGTGTTACGTTGCGCAGCATGAATTAATTATAAATCTTTCCCTTAATGTGTAATTCTTGAAATTATGCGAGTTACACCATCTTAATTTAAATTTCATCCAAACCTATTTGACCTTGCCATGGTGGGAGACTTTACACTTCAAAAAGAAGACGACGCCCCAAGTAATAACGTAGACCTATGAGACATGCTTGTTGTAGCCGACTGATGTCTCACTGCAATTGGTCTGAAATCTACCTAGGTCCCAGTCACTTGCAAACTGTACATTGACATTGGTGTTTTGCATTTTTCCAGGTGCTTTATGCCTTAAATATTAAAACATAAATTCTTCTCTATTTTTTCAATTGGTGTGCAGATGTTATTCTTTTGTTTTTGTGACTTTACTGGTTGCATTTAACAGGCATTTTTCTAGGGAATTGCTGCTGTTTTTGCCATAGCTACTAAAGACGGGAGGAGATTATCTACAACTCTGCAAAATGTCAGTGTCCGATGTCCCTAGCCAAGAAGAAGAAACTTCAGTATTGGTTAAAGCTTGTAAAAGGATTTCCTATAAGGTAGGTAGAGAAGGCAGGTAACCCCCCAGAAGCCCCATTGGCCTACTATGTATAACCAGCCCCATGGTGAGGTTTGATGAGAACTATAGACACAAGTCTCTTGTGTTTACTACTAGGAAGGGGTGGTAAAAGTGTTGTTCTGGTACCTTCAACAACCAGTACCGGCACAGGTGCTCTGTAGGATGGCGCCAAACTACTTTTTGTCTACAATCTTCTCCTGCTCTAGATCACCGATCTTTGGAATCCAGCTAGAAGGTGCTGGTACTGCCTGCACTTCACCAGTGGTAGAACATTTCTGTAGCTTGTTGCTTTGCTCGTCTCGGAGTTGTTAATTTCCTGTAAGACAGGAAATGGATATCTAAAGGTGTTTCTGACGCCACTTTACTTAGACTGTCAAGGTCTGGAACCCACATTTTAACCCCAAACAGTACTTCCTAAGGAGTCCAACCACTCAAGGATCTTTTTGACAGGTTGTTTAAGGATCTCTACCTCATAGAGGTGGTGGTCCCACCTGCGACCTTAACCTACAAATCTAGCTATTAAGGACTGCTTTCAGTAACGTTTTTTCCTCTCCACTACTGTGTTTCCCTCATGACGGTATGGTGAGGAATAGTGCAGAATCACACCCAATTATCCCATTGTGTTTCGGTAAGCCCAGGGGCAAATGCAGGACCCTGGTCTGAATGGAATGTGGTTACTGCGTACATGCCAATGAACACTTGCCAATCTTTTATAAGAATTTAAGTGTCAGCCAATCACTGTGGCCAAACCCATAGGATCTACTGCTAACATGATATATTTTAAAAAAGCATTAGAGTGTAGGGACGCGCAGTGGTCCAAATAAACACAGGCCAGAGGCCTGTTTGAGGTCAATAGAGGTGTCTAAGGTAGGTGAACTGTGGTGGAAACCTTTATTTGCTGGCATATGTCACATTTGGGGACATAGGCTTTTGTCTGTTTGTTGTAGAAACCTGGCCACCAATAAAGTTGCTGCAATAGTGAAATTGTAATCACCACCCCTGCGTGAACAGATTCTAGACCCTCTTCTAACTTGTGGTGTGGATTTGGAATGACTCTTTCCCCCACTCCAGTAAGATGAGGAAATTGAATATTTTATGCACATTACTGGTAGGAGTGTTTTGCTGGAAAACCTTTGCTAAGGGATTGTCACAGCAAGAAGCTGTGACAGCCTTCATAGTGTCTCCATCTATCCTCATGTTAGAATGAGTAACTGCAGCTACGACAGCAGTTTGCACTGTTGCCTTCGTGGCGTCATTAGCCAGTGAATTCCTTGCAACATATATTCCTACACGTGGGTGGCTCAGCGTGTGAATAACATGAGCCCGTGGCAAACATGCTTTAAGTTTTCCCATGGATGTTTTAAGAGGTTAGAATTCTTCATTCCTCATTTTACCCTTTACCACTGCCCAGGCTGCAGAGTGTAGTTATGTTGTTTAACTGCAGGCTGCAAGAATAGTCAGTATAAATAATTAAGTTATACTGATGTAGGGGTATTATTGTACTAGGTAGAGGATACTCTTATTCATATTGTAGGTGTTCTTGTGTTTGTAGTGTAAAGTCAAAGACATAGTCTACATCTGTTTCTGTAAGTGAGTTGGCCCACTGTATCCATCCAGGATTAAGGGGCCAGATGTATCAACGCTTTTTAGGCGATTGAAAGGGGGCGATTTGCAGAATCAGCATGTTTGAGAATGCATAAATGCGCTTTCCAATGTATCAAACATTTTAAATTTGCATTATGGGTAATTGCAATTATTTGCGATTACCTAAATTTCAAACGCAGTTAAGGAATCACAATTTGCGATTCCCTAAACACAATTAATCTAGCTATCGCAAATTGTGAAAATTAAATTCAAGGCGCTCTGTGTTGCCTACAAAGCCCTGACACAGAAGGGTCCGCTCTTTCTTCAGAAACTTTTTGTGTGGTATCAGCCAGCCAGACAGCTCTGCTCCACAGGTGCAAATCTACTGGTGGTGCCTAAAATTCGGACCATGCACTGGGGTGGGCGGAGTTTTCAGTATGGCACTTCAAAGCTGTGGAACTTGCTGCCTTCCGAGATCAGGAAGGCCAGCTCCCTTCTAAGCTTTAGAAAAAGCTTGAAAACGTGGTTGTTCCAGTGAGGGGTGCTCCATAGGGTTGCTTGCTGTCCTTAACGCCGAGACACCTTTTCGGTATTTGTGCGCTTTATAAATAACATTAACATTAACATTAACATTAACATTTTGCATTAAGGAATCGCAAAATACCACCAACTACTAGTTGGTGGTAATTTGCAAATTCCTGGAAAAATCCACTTTTTTGCATTTTTCTAAGTGCAATGTGGGCATGTACGTGCGCCACATGTGCACACATGCATATTTCAGGGGAGCATCAGGGTGGCCTTTTGGCCCCCTTGCACCCTTGAAATTGAATGCTCAATTTGCGAGTACCCACTGGGTACTCGCAAATTGCGATTGCAATTCCCATTCATTCTTTTCCATGGGCCTCAAGGACCATAGAAATGTATGGGAAACCATTCCTTATTTGCGACTCGCAATTTGTGATTTGCAATTAAGGAATGCATGGGAATCGCAAAATATTTGCTGAAACCTACTTATATTGCATTTTGCGAGTCTATAATAGCGAATCGGCAAAAATCGCTATTATAGACTTCCAAAATCCAAATGCAGGCCTTTGCGACAGCTTCCAAGATTGACTTGGGGTTATCACAATTAAGTGTTTTCCCTGAGCCAATGATATTTCTTTCACTACCGCTGTCTGTACTGCAGTCAGCATTTCCACATTGGAATATCCAATTGATACAGTGTCACCCTCATTGAATGTGACATATGTGTATCCTCTGGTCCCTGCAACTACGTAAAATTACAAGATTACAAAGCTTGCTGTGTTTACACTTTGTGTAAGTGTTATGTGACTAGCATGTCAGATTGTACTGACCGCAAGATCTGTGTGTGTTCTGGTGTCTAATGTGTGTGTGTGAACCGTCTGGATGAACACGTTTGTAAAACGGTTTAATCCATTGTGCATAAGCTAGTATGTAGGTTACCCCAAAAATTCAGAAAACCTAAAAGCAATCGTTACCTTATTATTGTGGTTGGTGGTTGTAAAAGCACACACTTCTATAGGAATGTGTAGTAAGCTTTTTTCTTCACTTGACAACTCGTCTCCCAAGAGCAGGACACTGAGATAGGCAATTATTATTTTTGAAAGTTACATTTGTAGCCTAAGTGAGCAAATCCCAGGATTATGCAATTTACTCCGGCAAAGTGTGTTGCTATGTTATCATCTGTTAAGTATATGTCATTGACATAAGACAATGCTTCGTCATCATTCTTATACTCTTGTGGCAATTGACAAAATTGTTTTTTGAGAGTCTAAGACAGTAAATGAAGTCTGATACCTGCTTTCCGGTGCTATATTTTGATAGAAGAACCCATTTAAGATGTCTAATGTGGTTTTGTATTTTTTGCTCACCTCATTGTTAATTAGTGCTGTGCTCATTTTGATCTGAAATGTGCATGAAGCACTGTTCAATTGTCTATAGTTTAAGACTAAGCAATATGAACGATCTGATTTTATCACTAGAAACAAGGATTGTTCATTAGTGAGGTGCAACCTTCTTTATTACACCCTGATATTCAAGTTGAGTAAGTATTTCTCTAATCTTTTAATGGGGTATTGTGTTTACACGTGTGGGCTGGACCTTATTGGTATTATGTGGTAAGATGAAACTTCATCCCAAACAATGTGATTACGGTATAATGCTAGGGCTTGTGCAAAGTATGTTGAACTGATTCTGGAACAAGGTTGGAAAAAGCTGGAAATATTATGTCTGCTTCCCATGGGACTTATCTAACAAACTCAAACGAACAATCGTTTTCAGCCAAGAGCATGTCATAACCAATTGATAAGTTCTCTCAAAAAGGAACATTAATAGTTTGTGGTATATCACCCTCCATTTGGAGTCGAAAATTCATGCAACTGACTTGGGTCACTTAGTCTCTGGTCCAGTGTTTCCCCCTGGACATAGTCACTACTGTCACCAAACACCCCGTAAGATTCTGGAAAACTATTGTGACTTCTACCTTGCTGTCCAGTAGAGTCAGAGTGCACTCCCTATTCAGAAGCAGAGTCTTCAATATATGTGGCATGTTTAACTTGTATCCGAGCCATTCTCTTGTTCTTAAATTGAGGCTTTTGCTGCAGAAGATTTTCTTTCTTTTTTATTAAGTCAGTGCGTCCTTCTTCGGTTTCATGTACTCCTCTGACTTGTGCTCTGATCGTCCTCCTCTCTCTGAGCTTTTTACATTAGATTCCTAAAAGGAATGAGAAGGGCATGTATCAGTATCCTGATGCATATCAGACTGTTTAATTGTTTAACAGTTACGCAAATTGTCGTGCTTCGCAGAGGATTCCTGTTTAGGAGATGCTCTGCATGGTTTAGTCTTTACTTTATTTTTCTTACAGTCCCAGCGGTTTTTCGAAGACCGTGGTGCCTGTTTCAAGTTATCCTTATATGAATAACCCTTAAATTGTAATTTATTAGGTCTGGCTCCCAAATTATCTTGACCTATAGATGTATAGGTTTCTGCAATCATTTTTGGTAATTCGCACACAAAAGAAAAAACTACTCAGGAGACCCATTAAATGAGTACCCAAGCTAGAGTGTTAGTGGCGCCATGTCATGCAGTTCATATTATTTTAGTATGGACAACATAAGCTTCAAAACTGTGTGGGACTGAGTCTGAGCACACAATCAAGATTTGCTGACCTTTGTCCTGGTGTAGGAAAGTATACATTTTTACATGGTTAGCCCCCACTGTTTGCCTGATGCCTGATGTGATTGTGAACTGTAAGTGCCCTTGGTCCCTGCTAACCAGGTTCCCAGTGCTAGATCTCTTTCCCCAAAACTGTTCCATGATTGGCACAACTTTAGTAACCCCTGTAAGTCCCGAGTAAATGGTACCACTGGTACTTAGGGCACATGTACTGAAGAGGGTCCTCAGGGTCTGTGGCACAGATTCTGCCACTCCAGTGCCCCCTCACTGAGGCTATGCACTCTGCCACTGCAGGCTGCATATCTTGGTGCAGGAAAATCCGAAGAGTCGGCATGGTACACAGCCCTGTGCTTCCTATGCACTGCATAAGATATAGGTGAGCCACCCCTACTGCAGGTCTTCAGCTCTAAGGCAGGGTGCACTATATCCTATGTGTGGGCCTATCTGCATGAGCAGATAGGCCTCTACAATATCCAGTATATTCTGTGATGTAGTAAGGGAACAGGGAGGCCATAAAGAGTACATGAGCTGGATATTCGTCAACACGATTTTCCTAGCTCCATGATGCCTTCAAGGATTTCTAAGGTGTTTGGTACCAAACATCTTGTCTCAATAAATCCTCACTGATGCCAGTGATAGATTTATGAATACATTCACACACAAGACCCTTTTAGAGGGTCCCCTGAAAACCTACCAAGATTTGGTGTGGTTCCTGACTGCTTTTTGTCATTCTGCCACCACCAGACATGTTGCTGACCACAAAGCCTGCTCTGAGTGATGGTGTTGCATGGGACATACATGCATCCATTTAGTACTTAACGTCTTGTAAATTTGCTTTGAACTATTATATAGTCTCTGTTTGTTATTATATTTCTGATCGTTCCATCACATATTGTTAACTCCCACTGGATCTATACTACCTCTTCTCCCCTCCTCCTTTTCTCTTTCTTTCTCTTTTTCCTCCTGACAAATTTGCTTTCCAAATTCATACATACAGTATTAGGATCAATCAAATCACTAAGACATGGAGGTATGACCGCCTATTTCGTATCATATGGGACAATCTTTATGTAATATTGTTTTAATATATGCATGCCATTTCGGTATTTTTGTCACATTCTTCTTAGAATATTTATGTGTACACACCTGTTCTTGTTTACAGTGTATGATCCTCCTTTCGTCCCCTTCTTCTTTTTTCCACATGTAGCTGTAGTTGAAATGTAATACTGTTTGTCTTTGAAACAATGTAGAAATCATATCATTGGTAATTTTTATGCCCAATGGGAACTGTTTTTTAAATGTACTTTTGACATTTTGTGACTTAACATGTTTTACACTAAAAGAAGAAATACCCTGCCAGAATTTATTCAAGGGGGGTCCTAGGCGAGGATCCAAACAAATAAACAATGCAACCAGCCCACCACTGTGAGCCAAAACAAAACCTCATTCCATGATATTTATATTTATTTGATTTATTGTTTACTCTTCATTTCTTATATATAAAAATAGACATATAGACAATACACATATGATTTTCACAATTTCATAAACTCAAGTTCCAATGATAAGAATATAGAAACACACATATTAATAGAGAAACTTATTTGTTTCCCCCCCTTTTTTTCCCACCCCCCTCTTATCCCTCCCCCGTAATCAAAAAGCAAATGACCTTTTTGCCTTCCCCAGAGTATTTCTACTTGTGTGCAAGGTTTTTACCTTCATGGGCATTGGAAAAAAGGCCTTCATATATGATCTGAAGACAGCCACGCTAGAAGAGAGACGCTAGGGTGTAATCTCACTGTCTACGCTGGTTATCTACTTCTAACTGCAGCCATAAGCAAATCTGGGTAAGCCGCCCCATGTGAGTGACTATTGAGGAAATCGGAGAAAGCTTGAGCCGCCCCATTCTCCACCCATATAAATCTAGCATGGGGACTAGTCCTCCTACCCTCATGTGAGAGAGTAAAATTTGGTAGATCCATACTCTGAGGTTTAAGATATGTGAAATATGTTTCTGCCTCTTTTATGTAGGTTGCAAAATTTATGAGAGGAAAAGACACGTATGATTGGTGATGGATGTATGATTGTTGGTTCCAAACCTGTGAGCTAACATGTGTTAGCCTAGTGCTAAGAAATGTTGATTGTAAATGTTCTAGATTAAGTCTAGGGGAGCTCCGCCCAAACCCTGAGCCAAACAAGTATTGATGTATTTGGTTCTATGTATCATGAAAAATGTGAATGTATAAATGCCAAGATGTGTGATATTTATATTTTGTATTTCTAGTTGTCCTGTCCCCCTCTCCATGGTACATCGTCGCCCTGACGAAGGTGTGGTCCCAGTTGACCCTGACACCGAAACGCGCATCGGCGTGATTCGTATTTGGCAGAGTGGACTGGCTATTCCATCATCAGTCCCATTGTTTGACATCTGTCTCTACCTCAACATCCCCCTGTTTTAATGAATAACTGACCATCTCTTTATTCACTAGGTGGTGCCTTGTACCAATTTTTGATGTATGGAAGATCGAGTGAATGACTTTCCCTTGAATACATGGTGATATGAGTGTGAATGACATGGTGTGGGTGGGACTGGGTCAGCCCCTGTATATGTTTTATTGCTGATTCTCTATTAATATGTGTGTTTCTAAATTCTTATCATTGGAACTTAAGTTTATGAAATTGTGAAAATCATATGTGTATTGGTCTATATGTCTATTTTTATATATAAGAAATTAAGAGTAAACAATAAATCAAATACATATAAATATCATGGAATGAGGTTTTGTTTTGGCTCACAGTGGTGGGTTGGTTGCATTGTTTATTTGTTTGGATCCTCGCCTAGGACCCCCCTTGAATAAATTCTGGCAGGGTATTTCTTCTTTTAGTTTATTTCTTACCTCCTTGTTCCTGCCTATTATTAGAATCCCTTGGGGAGCCTCCTTCTATTTCGTTGTTAACATGTTTTACAAACACTCTATGTTATCAACTACGAGCACTGTCATGTCATGTTTAGATGTTGTATTTGTTGCTTTCTTTTGTTATTGGTTCACGATGTTAGGGTTTTATGTATTGTACATATTTATTTTATTAAAGCCCTGAAGAAGTCCATTCCATGAATGTAACGCGTTGGTTGTTTTCACTATATATGTGTGACACTTTATAAAAAAGAAAATAAAGACAAGAATCACAACCTTGTTTTTTGGTTATTGTTGTGGTGCATCTATACGTTTCATGTTGTCATTTGTAACCATCCCTTGGCTTATGCACCTTGGCTGCAGGTGCTTGTATGTGCACACCTTCGTATACATTCATGCTCAATGGTAACATTTGGAACAACAGGTCAGGTGCAGTCCTCATGGTCTGCTGCTTTTGCTTCATTGGTACAATCCTGCCTACAAAGCAGGCAGCTTTGCACCATGACATAAGGGTGCCTGCTTTGGGACTAGACAGCCAAAAGTGCACCAGCACCAGGAAATGACAGGAATGCACTGTATAATGGTAAATATGCCCATTCCTGCCCTTTCCCTCAGCTCAGCTCAGCAAGGTGACGTGTTACGTTGCGCAGCATGAATTAATTATAAATCTTTCCCTTAATGTGTAATTCTTGAAATTATGCGAATTACACCATCTTAATTTAAATTTCACCCAAACCTATTTTGACCTTGCCATGGTGGGAGACTTTACACTTCAAAAAGAAGACTACGCCCCAAGTAATAACGTAGACCTATGAGACATGCTTGTTGTAGCCGACTGATGTCTCACTGCAATTGGCCTGAATTCTACCTAGGTTCCAGTCACTTGCAAACTGTACATTGACATTGGTGTTTTGCATTTTTCCAGGTGCTTTATGCCTTAAATATTAAAACATTAATATATTCTATTGCATTGTCCAATTTTGATAGTTTTGGAGTCTTTTTGTTCAATAAATTCTTCTCTATTTTTTCAATTGGTGTGCAAATGTTATTCTTTTGTTTTTGTGACTTTACTGGTTGCATTTAACAGGCATTTTTAGGGAATTGCCTGCTGTTTTTGCCATAGCTACTAAAGACGAGAGGAGATTATCTAAAACTGTGTTTTAGTCTAACGAGGGTGTGCTTATTCATTTTGTGAGGGCGCACTCTTCCTAAATTATTAATTGTCTTTCTGATACTAATTATTATTTTCCCTCTCAATTTAAGTAAAAAACCTGAACTCTGGGAGATACCTCAGTCTTTATATACGCTTCGACTGAACACTCTCAAAGACTAAGGGCCTTATTACAATTTTGGTGGTCCGCCTGTTTGCCTGCCACCACCATGCCGCCAGGAGGACTGACATGCTCATAGTGAGTCTGCCTGTCGGTTTATGGCTGAGGTGGTGGGCTGTTAGGCAGATAGGAGAGCCTTAACAGCAGACCGCTACCGTGACAGCGCCTACTGCACATTTCTGCACAGTGTAGCATGCATGCCACACCATACAGGAATGGATGGTGTGAAATTACAAGGTGGCACAGCATGTGTCCCCATACATGCACTCCAAGGCCCAGAAGCGGCAGGAGGCCCTACTTCCATGTCCGCCACAATTTTAATGGTTGACTCACCGCTATGAAGAGGGCGGTGGAAATGAAAGTCGGAATATGCTAGGGGGTGCCACTGCGGCACCGCCAGCATATTCCTGGCCATTTCCAGCCTGCCGGTGCACCGGGGTCCCACCACCACACTCATAATACGGCATGTGGACCGCCAGTGTGGCAGTGGTCGGAACCGCAACCACAAGTACAGCAGTGCTATGGACCGCAGTACTCGTAATAAGGCACTAAATTATTCTATTCCTAAAAGGTCACCTGATTTCTGCCTGTAATACCAGGTTCACCATTGGATATGTGGCTGTAAAAGCAAGGCTTTCCTCAAAGACATGGATGTGGTCACATGGGTAACAACAGAAAGACAACAATAGAGTTAAGAAACAAAAAACGTTACATTTCCTAGCCAATTTTAGTTGAGAAGAGTAACAAGGAAATGGTTTAACTGCTAAAAATATTTTAAAAAACGATATAAGGTTTCTAAAATATTAAGCATCGCCCAGGTGCCAGACATGTTCCTGATGTAACATTCTTAAAGTGTGAAAATAGGTAGGTGAATCAGTTGCAGTGTGTTTTCAACTGTGGCCTGATGTGTAGATATAAGGCGTGTAGATTTCAAAGCATGCTCACTTCCATATTAAAACCATTACGTCCGATCAGATGCACAAACTAATTGTATAGGGCCGGTTCAGTGTTGTATTGATATTAAGCACTGCTTGGTGAAAGGCAGCTGCGCACCACTTCTGTCACCAGAACGCATGTTGCATGTAGGAATCTTCTGTAAAGTTGCTGTAATCAAACATTACACCACGAATTTCCAGCAGAGGGCACCAGGTACCTTCAAATAAATATGTGTAAAGGAAAATCCTGTTCAGTTGCAAAGCATTTATTCATACGCTTTGAAAATAGTTTGATTTGACGTTTTTATACCTATTTGGACAACTGTTTTGCGTCGAAGGCCCTGTGTATGTTCTAACTATATTTTCACTTATATTCCCATATGTACTGCAATCTTACGTACGTTAACAACTAAATACATATTAAATATGATGTTAATACTTTATTACAATCCACAATGTGTTAACAGCCTCTCTAACGTTACGGGAATACTAGTTTGCACATGAATGCAATTAAAATGTCTACATATATGTGCCAATGAATCCTATAAATTACATATTATGCAAAGGGCGATTTGTCAAATGGTCATGAGCATTTGATCACGTGTAATGGGAAAATAGTTGTGAAATCCTGTACATAATCTTGACCCACTTTATTTCAACGACAACATCTATCTACAAAACATGTAAATATCACAATGCCCGAGTCCCAACGAATATTGCATATCTAAGAGCCATTTAAAGGGGCAAATTCTACTTAACTGTTAACTCCAAAAAAAAAGTAGAAAAGTACTTCACGCATAAGAAGAATGCTAGGGGGCAGACTTCCAATTTCTGGACACGCCATATAGCAGCCCCTCCCTAGGGGCAGTGTCTACACCTACTTCACAACCATCTATCACAGGCGTCACCAGTCAGGAGGAATATGTCACTTCACTCTGCATGCGTTTACAACACGTGCCATTACCCCGCATTTTTTCTCTGCAAAATCTTTTACAATGCAGGGCTTTACAAAGCATTCCATTACAATGCATTATCCATTACAAAGCAATTTACTATTCTAACTCCACCGGGGCGTTGTAATGGGGAATGCGTTGTATGGTTTGCGGTGTAAAGCTCTGCGTTGTAAAAGATTTGCTGGGTAATGGACTGCGTAGTAACACTGTCGTTGTACAGGAAGTTTGCAGTCAGGAGAGCCTGTCAATAAAAGGGCCTGGGTGCACATGTCCTGGGTCAATTCTACACACTGACTACTCGTGTCTGTATCCATTATTTATTCGGCATTGCCCAATGAACTTACATTGGCAACAAGGACGATTAAACTCACCGGGTCCTGAAACCAATTCTCCATCCAGCTCCAGAACCAGGGGCTAAGAATGCGCCCTCCAGTGGCCTTAGACCGCCACATGACATTTTAGCCTTGCAGAGTGAAGCTATAATGGGCTGTACTGAGCTAGAGAATGGCGCTTCCTTAGGCCCTCAAGGTGAGCAGGCGTGCCCAGGCTGATTGTGTCGCTAGAGACTCGAGAAAAGGGGCAGCACTGCCCCATCTCCTCACAGGCAGTAATCACAGACTTGGTGGGCAATAGATATTGCCACATCTACAGTACACATCCCTACTGCCCAACAGCAAATAACAATTGACCAAGGGCAAAAAGAGCACACGAGACTGAGTCACAGGATGCCTTTGAATGGCTTCATACATTCAGAATAAGGCAAAGCAGTGCAAATTGCTGCATTGCCTTACTTTCTAGAAGAGAGGCGTTTTATGGGCGTTGCCATGGGTGTTCACATGCAAATCCCATGTTTTTTTTATGCATTCCCAGATTTACAATACCTAGCAATCCTAGGAATGCACCAAAAACAAACACCTTCCAAGGTGAGGTGTAACAAGGCGAAATGTGTTTATTTCTCCTAATTTTTTCTTCTTTCTATGTGTGCTGCATTCTGCACAGGCATGTGAGGCTCAAGGAGAGCAGAGCCAGACCAAAAGGTGTACACAAGCACACAAAGATGTGACTGTAGTCCAGACACTAGGACCCCATCATCCTGCACCCTTAAGGCACACAGTGCCACATACCACCTTCAAGCCTAATGACAGCAAGGCCTCATGGCACAAGTGCTGCAACACCCAGAGAAAGAAGTAAGAATCGAAGCTTCCTACTGCCCAAGGAAGATCCCCGAAGACCTAATCACACAAACAGGGAGCCCCAAGAATGTCCATGAAGAGGAAACATGCAACACGTGGCCAGATGCCACATAGCGCTCAAGAAGAAGAAGAGGAGAACAGGATCAGTGACAGCCCTGATCATCAACATTTCGTAGCCCAACACCAGAGGCTGGACTACAGACACAGTCGACCGCTTAGTGGTCCTGTTGGCTGCCCTGAAGAAGATTCATGCCGCTGCACCCAGAATGAGAAGAGACTCAACTGACTTGAAGTGTCGCCTGTATAGTCCTGAAGATGCTGAATTCTGCTGCACCCAGAAGAATAGACTTGAGCAATGACAAATCTCAACAGCATCTTTGGAAGAAAGGTGCAGGCTGAAGTAACAAGGCGAAAGAAGAGAAGGAAGTGTGACCAGCTGGTTCTCACTGGGAAACCTGACATCCAACCAAGCCCAGAACGGGAGATCAAAAGAAGCAAAGCCTGATGTAACATATATGCAGCCCACAAGCAGTCTTGTGGCAAACCCAACCAAGCGGCAAACCATCAGCGTGAGAGTTGGACTTGACATTGCCCCACCAATTGATTCCAGAAGGCAGCAACTCTTTGCAGTGGAGATCCCAACAGGTTGAAGCATGACAAGAGTGTATTTAACACGCTAAGCAACATCACCAAAGTTTGCTTTGTGATAGACACTTTGCGATGGACTCAACAATGCTCCTGATGCAGTCTGTTTTGAATTGATTACACCAACCAAGAATCATATGGGGTATCCGCAGAGCTGATCAACTTCACGCTATGACATGACCCCAGCCTGCAGGCATCCAGAAGGTTTTGGACTCCTTTGCACCAGTGTTCAGTTTCTGCCTCACACCAGTTTAAATTATGAATGTGAGCAGAGATGTCCAGTAGCAGCCAGTGTCATCTATCCATATGCCAACTGCTGTCCGCTGATTGACTCTAGACACTGGTAGGCTACATACTATCCAGTTTATTTTGCATTGTTTCCACAGGTTGGACTCGTCCTTTTCATTTCGGATTCTAGGAGGAATGTAGTTTTCAGCTGGACATGTCATATAGCAGCCCCCCCAGAGGGGCAGCGTCTACACCCACCACGCACCCATCTATCATAGGTGTTACTAGTCAGGTGACCATGCCAATATAAAGGGCACAGCGCATGTGCTCGTGTCTGTGTCCATTATTTATTCAGCATGTGCTACTAGGGTCCAATGACGACCTTACACTGCCATAGAGAAGTGGACTTACATTTTAAAAAATGGTCAATAATAGAAGAGTGAGACAACTTAGAACTGGGGAAGATAACCGAAAGGTGTGGAAGTGAAGGGCTCACATGTAGACAATTCTCTAAGATGAACCAAAAACAGAAAAGCTCCAACTGTTTGTCTTTGAGCATCATTACTTCTTCATCCTCTCTCTATCTCACAACAGTGAATGCGCATTTGTTATGTGCATTGCACTGTCTATGAAAAAGCTCCATGGCCCTCATGGCAGGCATGATCCGTCTCCTCCTTCCTCAGTCCCTATTAGGTTCTATAACTTGCAGATCATCTCTTTCACAAGCCCTGTTCTTGTGTTTGTCTTTGATGGACATTTATTTGTTTATTATGGAAAACTATATTGAGTCAGGTGCCGGGCATGAGCTTACTAGTGTGGTTTGCTGGGGGAATGGGACTTTCTTCTGTTAACTCAGTGCCTAATGGGAGGCTTCCAGCTAAGTGCACTTAATAGATCGAGGTTTGATCTCATGCCTCAAGGGTGGTTGCGCTGTCAGGAGAAAACTGCGTGTCTTAGGCTGAACAATTTACATCAATTATTTTATTTGTACAGTGAGAGGGTTGAGGGGAGTGCTACCGAGAATCAACAAAGTGTTTCACTTGCGGGAGCAAGCCAGGGGCACTTTGTGTTTGCAAGTTAATTACAAACATAGGGTGTCAAAGCTTGCTCCCACAAGGGAATCGCCAAACGTGCACTAGCTGCCCTTGAAAGCATTGCAACGAGTGCACGTTTTTAGAGCGAAAAGTGAATCGATTCCAAAAGGTCTTTTTCCTAAGCAGCGCAGGCGAGACCCAAAAACAGCTCCCACCACTGCAAAATCGGCCACTACACTTCCAGCCTCCCCGGAAAAATGCCCGATTGCTGCTACGGCCCGTCTGGCCCTGCAGGGAAACATCAGCTATACCAGCAAACTGCGCCATACTTTTATGGTCTCTGTTGCATGATGAGCATTGAAGTGGGTAAATCGAGTCTGCTCACTGCATGCATGGGCTCCATGTGATTTGGGGTCCTCGTTCTGTCTTTTCTTTCCTTGGATTTCTCATTACAAAACATGTTGGTGACATTTTGAGTTGGTTTTTTACTACATTGGCTACTTGTGAAATGTTAGGCCTTGTAATGGTCCATTCACTGGTTGTACTTCTGAATATGGACACCAATAATATTGAGATACAAGAATATCATGGGTCAAAATATCGAAACGTAAGTGCAATAGGGAAGTATAGATGTACTATTCCTAACTACATATCTACATACCTTGAAGATATGTGTGCTTTAGATATAGAAAATCCATTCTAGGCTGACTTAACTATCGATATTTATTTTTCAATATTTTATCCTCAGTAATCTGTCCCACCAAATCTGTGGGTTTGATATTCAGGGTGAACACCCCATGCACCTTGTTATGCTTATTTGTTTCTTGTTCGCAGTTTCTCTCATTATGACCATGAGGATAAACACATTTCTTCTCTGTTTTTTTCCAGGGATGATAAAGCGACTTTGATTAAGGAAACTGTTGGAACTGAGGTCACCACTTCCCCGAGGGTAGCATGGCACGAGCAGGCAGGCATCCGAAAGCTTACGTGTAAAGTGACCATACAGCACGCACATCCACTGAGACAGTAAAATGGGCACGCAATGACTGACGCCACTCCAGTGAGTATGTGTAAAAATTAAATAACTTTAATATATAGAGCAGAGTTAGTGTAATCAAGAATTACAGTATCAATATCTCATTAGTTTTCCTTCAGAATACATAGGTTTCAACACTTTGTAATAAATACTTAGAGGAATAAATATTAAATATTGGATAATGTTATATAATAGATAAACACAGGTCTGACCTCCCCCTTGCTCCTCATCAGCACCTGTAAGGAATACATCACAAAGACAACCAAATGACATGGCTTCTTATTAATTCTGTAGGCATTTTACCCACTTCTCACCAAACAAGGGTGAGCGATCCACAGTAATAAACATGTAAATAGGTAACTGAAACATTCCATTATTCAGTACTAAGCAGTTCCTTAAATACCCGGAGGCCTTGAGTCAACAGCTTCCTTTGCAGGCCTAAACACTTTAATGACAATTAAGTAACTCCTCATTGGCAGGAGAACTAGCATCTCATGGTGAAGACATTAGCAACCTCATCCCTTTAGAACACAGGCGACCTTTCCTCAGTGAACCAAGGTGAACATTTGATTACTGGTCGGGCTGGAATAAACGTTTCTTTCTCTAGTAGTAACCCATTCAGTAGATAAGGACCACCATTTCCGTAGGGTAAAACCGTCCCATTACCTGATGCCTGAATAAGCAGTACACCCAAGATAAACCTTCCCTTAGTTCCCTCCATCCAGAGAGCAATTCAGTATTCAATATAACCTGACGCGGTGATCTTTGCATTAATCAAAGGCAGATCATTTTGTTAAATTATTTCACCAAGAATGAACATTTCATTGAATGCTCAGCATTTCATTTCCTCCCATTTAACTTCTCATTGCGTCAGACCTTTGCATATCAATAAACCAGGGTAGAGATTTCATTTTACACTGGTAGGCAATGCATCAACATTTCTCTAGGGAACAATAGATTATAAAAAAGGTTCGTGGGGAGCACTCCTAATGTAATAGCTTTAGCCTACTACTCAATCGGTGCTATGACTGATGAGGGTTGTCACTCCTCTATTATCATGAAAGTTAAGACCAACTATGGAGTTAGTCCAGTCACGCACTGTTCACTTGGTGTTGTCTCACACCTTCTATTTTTACTAACATAATCAAAACTTAATCAATTGCATTTCATACATTTAATTCTTCATAATTAATTTTGTCAAAATTCATGTTTTAAGTCACATGTTATTGAACAATCACATTTGATCTTGTAAACATAACATTTACATCAGAAAAATTATTATCATGATTCTTTTAAAAAATTACAACATTATTAGCACATAACACTTCTTAATTGCGTGCCCGATGCATTTCGGCACCCAGATGGTGCCTTTCTCAGGGGCCTCACTACAAGAAAAGAAATAAGAACATCATGTTTGTGATGGGTGCCCATGGATGCTTTAAAGTTTTCCTTAACATTCCGGGTGTGATCATACCTTATTAATGTTGGCAGATTGCGAGTGTCATCTGTAATAAATACATGTCTGAATCAGTGTTATATGTTCTTCACGTGCAAAATGGGATAAACGAGGATGATATTTTAAATAGTAACTTACCGATGCCTACTCGAAATGTAACAACGTTGTGTGCTGTAATCAAAAACACAGAAAAAATCTCATATCATTGTGCCTTAGTACAGGTCACTTAACTAGCTATGCTCTTGCTTGTGTTGTCTCTCACAAGAATACTGAATGTCATACCTGTGCCTGGTAATGTAAACATCTTGTCCTGAGGAGCAACGAAAAATCACATAAAACTTTATTAGGTTCTATCTCATGTGATTTAGATAGGTCCCACCTGTTCAAGGTTGTAGGTTGCAAGTTCATACCTGATGTAATTGAAATTCGTGAATCTACGAAAAAATATGAGAAACGCGTATAAGATTACTGTTGCAACGCTGCTGATTGCGTTTAAAGTCGTCTGTATTACACTGCTCTGGCTGCTGGGGCCTCAGAACTTGCTAAAAGTCAGTTGTGTGCTCAAAAATGTAATAGCTGAATGTGATCTTAAAGGCAGCCTAATAAAATTAACTTTTCAAGTGATCCAAGATTTGGAGATTCCTTGGATGATCTGCTTCATCAGACTTTTAAGGTTTGAAGACATTCTTTTCATTTTATGGTGACAAAAAGTCTTTTTTCCTTTCACTGTCTTCCAAGTGGTCTTATCCCAATTACAATTCCTTTCATTGTAAAGGTTCAGGTAGGCTAACCCTGCCACCTCAAACAGAACTCTTTTTCAAGAGCAGAGGCAAACACCAATCTATCCCTACTGTCAAAGCACATCAGCGTAGAAAATAGAAACTGGAACGTCGCAAAGGAAGATACATGGTAGTTCTAGCTGCAGTTAGGGGACTATACCAGAAGTCAGGAATACAGAACTACATTTCCCATCAGCACATGGGTGCCGGTGAGCACCATGCATGCCTTCATGGAGCAGAGGCTTACTTAAGCAGTTCCACATTCCATATAACCCTGCCATTTACTCATTGCCCGGCAGCGTTTCTTGAAAGGATCGTGGTTTGTGGTTGTAGTGTATCACATGCGCGTGATCATGCTCGTGATGATTCTGGCATGATCACGTGCCATGCTTTCTTTTACACATGTGTTGTTCATGAGTCTCGCGGCTAGGTTCTTGCTCCATGGTTTCCATGGCCACACGTTAGATGCGGTTGTGGATTTCATGGAGTCGGATCTCGGCAGAGGGGCTCCTGCATTTCTTGAATAAACCATTCAAAACTACGCTCCAAGTCTGCAGATTCACTTTTTACATTTGGTGATGAGCGGAAGCAGGAGCTCCCCACAACCATTCATAAATAGGAACCCGAGGTAATTATCAGGGTTTCGCTGTAATCGCATGTTTCCTTGCTGTTGGGCGACATCTAGTAGGTGAAACTGGTACTGCGGGTGCAGTATTCATTACAGTTTACCACAAATTTCTACAGCGTTGTGCACGTTTGTCTACAATTAATTTCTTCAGCGATGTGCACTCTTTTCTATAATTGGCACATTCTTTATGTTGTGAGTGCTATTTAGATGCTCGGCTGCATTTGGCCACATTCAAACCTGCTTCAAAGTAGCAGCCATATTAAATTTGGAAAGCTTGCCCCCACAGCTATTTTACATACAGCAAATAAACTGTGGATGCCATTTTAGATTGGGAGACCCTTTATTCGCATATCCAAAACTTTCAATAATTTTAATTAACAGATGTCCACTAAATTTATTGAAATGTCTAACCTGCAACAGTTTTTACAAATTCATCCGTTCTTACAGAACCCTGGCAATTTTGCGCAACAGTGGGATAAATGGCACAACATCAGTGGCGTCACTGGGGTTGGTGTCACCCGGTGCGGGTAACTCATGGTGTCACCCCCTCACGACTTACCGCATGGACCATCTCTGTCGGAAATGTACGGCGCTAGGTACTGTGTTACTCCCTCTAGCTCCCTCTCTCTGTCTAGCTCCCTCTAGCTCCCTCTCTCTGTCTTACTCCCTCTAGCTCCATCTGGTTCCCTCTCTCTGTCTTACTCCCTCTAGCTCCCTCTCTCTCTGTCTTACTCCCTCTAGCTCCCTCTCCCTCTGTCTTACTCCCTCTAGCTCCCTCTCTCTGTCTTGCTCCCTCTAGCTCCCTCTCATACTCCTTCTAGCTCCCTCTCTCTCTGTCTTACTCCCTCTAGCTCCCTGTCTCACTCCCTCTAGCTCCCTCTCTCTGTCCTACTCCCTCTAGCTCCCGCTCTCTCTCTCTTACTCCCTCTAGCTCCCGCTCTCTCTCTTACTCCCTCTAGCTCCCTCTCTCTCTCTTACTCCCTCTAGCTCCTTCTCTCTATGTCTTGCTCCCTCTAGCTCCCTCTCTCTGTCTTACTCCCTCTAGCTCCCTCTCTCTCTCTGTCTTGCCCCCTCTAGCTCACTCTCTCTGTCTTACTCCCTCTAGCTTCCTCTCTCTCTGTCTTACTCCCTCTAGCCCCCTCTCTCTTACTCCCTCTAACTCCCTCTCTCTCTCTTACTCCCTCTAGCCCCCTCTCTCTCTGTCTTGCTCCCTCTAGCTCTCTCTCTCTCTGTCTTACTCCCTCTAGCTCCCTCTCACTCTGTCTTGCTCCCTCTAGCTCCCTCCCTCTCTCTTACTCCCTCTAGCTCCCTCTCTCTGTCTAGCGCCCTCTAGCTCACTCTCTCTCTGTCTTACTCCCTCTAGCTCCCTCTCTCTGTCTAGCTCCCTCTCTCTCTGTCTTGCTCCCTCTAGCTCCCTCTGTTTCCCTCTCTCTGTCTTACTCCCTCTAGCTCCCTCTCTCTCTGTCTTACTCCCTCTAGCTCCCTCTCTCTCTGTCTTACTCCCTCTAGCTCCCTCTCTCTCTGTCTTACTCCCTCTAGCTCCCTCTCTCGGTCTAGCTCCCTCTAGCTCCCTCTCTCTCTCTCTTACTCCCTCTAGCTCCCTCTCCCTCTGTCTTGCTCCCTCTAGCTCCCTCTCTCTCTATCTTAATCCCTCGAGCTCCCTCTCTCTGTCTAGCTCCCTCTCTCCCTGTCATACTCCCTCTAGCTCCCTCTGTCACCCTCTCTGTCTTACTCCCTCTAGCTCCCTCTCTCTCTCTCTCTCTTACTTCCTCTCTCTCCGTCTTACTCCCTCTAGCTCCCTCTCTCTCTGTCTTACTCCCTCTAGCTCCCTCTCTCTCTGTCTTACTCCCTCTAGCTCCCTCTCTCTTACTCCCTCTAGCTCCCTCTCTGTCTTGCTCCCTATAGCTCCCTCTCTCTCTGTCTTGCTCTGTCTAGCTCCCTCTCTCTCTGTCTTACTCCCTCTAGCTCCCTCTCTCTTCGTCTTAGTCCCTCTAGCTCCCTCTCTCTGTCTTTCTCCCTCTAGCTCCCTCTCTCTCTCTTACTCCCTCTAGCTCCCTCTCCCTCTGTCTTGCTCCCTCTAGCTCCCTCTCTCTCTATCTTAATCCCTCTAGCTCCCTCTCTCTGTCTAGCTCCCTCTCTCCCTGTCTTACTCCCTCTAGCTCCCTCTGTCTCCCTCTCTGTCTTACTCCCTCTAGCTCCCTCTTTCTCTCTCTTACTCCCTCTAGCTCCCTCTCTCTCCGTCTTACTCCCTCTAGCTCCCTCTCTCTCTGTCTTACTCCCTCTAGCTCCCCCTCTCTCTGTCTTACTCCCTCTAGCTCCCTCTCTCTTACTCCCTCTAGCTCCCTCTCTGTCTTGCTCCCTCTAGCTCCCTCTCTCTCTGTCTTGCTCCGTCTAGCTCCCTCTCTCTCTGTCTTACTCCCTCTAGCTCCCTCTCTCTCCGTCTTAGTCCCTCTAGCTCCCTCTCTCTCTCTTACTCCCTCTAGCTCCCTCTCTCTCTGTCTTGCTCGCTCTAGCTCCCTCTCTCTCTATCTTACTCCCTCTCTCTCTGTCTAGCTCCCTCTCTCCCTGTCTTACTTCCTCTAGCTCCCTCTGTCTCCCTCGCTCTCTGTCTTACTCTCTCTAGCTCCCTCTCTTACTCCCTCTAGCTCCCTCTCTGTCTAGCTCCCTCTAGCTCCCTCTCTCTTGCTCCCTCTAGCTCCCTCTGTCTCCCTCTCTCTCTTACTCCATCTGTCTTCCCTGGATTTGTATAAACAAGAGTGCGAGCAACAGGTGTCACTGTAGTGAAGAGCAAGCTGAAATTTAGAACTGGTTCACTGGAAAACTGAAGACTGCAAGATACTGAAAAATAGGAAACCATGCACCCTCAGATGAGCTAGGCTGCTATAGAGTTGCCTTGTGAGCAAAGAAAATTGCAGTCAACCATTGAAGATCTCCTGCGAGACGCTGGCGAGTGTGAACAGCATGAGGAACAAGCTTGCACAGGGAGCGACAGTAAAGGTGAGAGCAGAGGCGAGGCTGCAGTGCAGATTGGTGTCACCCCATGTGTTGGTGTCACCCGGTGCGGGCCGCACCCCCTGCACCCCCCTAGTGACGCCACTGCACAACATCTTTAAAAACTTACTTGTTTGTATTGATGCAGATAAATTCAATGCAAAAAGGAAGAGGGACATCTTATATAGCAATCATGGTCTTGAGGGGCGAGAAGTTTTCAACAGTCTTGCAGCAATATCTTCTGTAGGACAAAGTGAAAGATGGAACGAATACCTGGAAGCTATAACTAGATTAAAGAACACATTTTCTGAACAACCCAACATTTTATTAGAAAGGTTCAACTTCAATAAGAGCAATCAATAAACAGATGAGTCAGTGGAGGAATATATTTCAGTGCTTAGGAGTTTGGCAACAAAGGGCAACTTTGGACCATCTATTGACATTTTCATGAGAGTTTAATTTGTTTTTGGGTGTGACTCAATAAAAATTCAAGAACACTTACTTTCCTACAGAGATGCAACACTTCCAGAAGTAATTGACATGGCAAAAATTATTGAACTCTCGATCTTTTCCAGCAAATGTATTTCCTCTGATAGGAATTCTCAGCCCCTCAACAAAGTCTACAATGTGGAAATGCCAGAAGTCATTAATGCTTTATCTCACAGATCTAAAAATTATTCTAATGAGCCCTTTAACCCACAAAATACTTTTTATTTCAGATATGGATCTAAGGACCATCTAAGTAATAACCCTATTTGCCCTGCCATCGGTAAAAAATGCATAAAATGTCATTAAATGGATCACTTTTCAAGGGTGTGTAGAAGTTCAGGGAACATCAGTTGGATTGGTGCTCTTGAAATCTCTTCTGTCTCAGAAGAATGGGGCATAATATCAAGAACGGTGATAAAATTATCGCCGCTTTAGCGGCAGGAAACTGCCGCTAAAACAGTGATAATGGGCTTGATAATATGTCCTTGTGAATTCCCAGAGCAGCCCAGGTTCTGGTGTTAACCTGGGCTGCTATGGGAATTCACATTTACTTAAGTACTTCTCACCCTTGAAGTAGACACACGACGATTCAGCTCGAATTATGTTTGTGATGTATACATTGGTGATACAAAACTTGATATGATGGCAGACTCAGGGGCTTCCATTACTATCATCTCAGATACCTTGTATGAACGAGTGTGGTCTACATCAAAACCTTTAAACACTCCTGATGTTTTTCCAAAGGCTTATGGAGACAATGACATTGACATGCTTGATTTTTTCTTGGAGAATGTAAAATGTCTGGGCAGAGAAGCGTTTACAAAAGTATATGTTGCAAAAAAAGGAAAATTTATATTAGGCTGGGGTGATTTAGCAAAGTTGAGTCTATTGTTGATTCCAGGTTCACCCAATCCTGTAAGGGTTTGTGAGGTCAATTTAGCCAGCACACATGATCCTGAACAAGATACACTCTCAGAAATGGTTAAAAAATGTCCAGATGTGTTTACAAATAAGATAGGCGTCACTGATAAATTTGTACATAGAATCAAGTTAAAAAAGGATGCTATGCCTTTGTCTCATAAACTCAGACCAGTTTCTCTATCTGTCAGAGCTGATCTCAAAGTCTTGCTGGACACCCTGGTCAGAGATAAGGTAATTACCCAGACTGACTCATCTGAATAGTTCAGTCCCATAGTGATAGTACGCAAGAAGGATAATTCCACCAGTTTGTGTGCCCACTTATATAGTACGCAGGAAGGATAATTCCACCAGGTTGTGTGCCCACTTATGCACTTTAAATAAGAATATCCTCATTGATTGTCATCCTTTGCCCAAGATTAGTGACCTTCTGTCAAATATTAATGGAGTCAATTTTTTTTCACTCTTGGACCTTCGTTCTGCCTGTCATCCGATTACACTCACTGCAGAATCCTAAGATCTCACTACATTTATCACTCCATTTGAAGCTTATACATTTCTGAGACTTCCATTTGGCCTGGCTTCTGCAGCGAGTGTGTTTCAGAAATTCATGGATTCTATACTTTCTGGAATCTCTGGTATACAGGCATATATAAAGATGATGGCTTAATATTTTCAGAAACTAGAGAGGGACACAATTCCATTTTAAGAAAAGTTTTGAGAAACTTCAACAAGGTGGGAATTACCCTCAAACCGGATAAATGTAAAATGTGTAAAACAGAATTGGATTACTTAGGTCATTGCATTTCTGATACTGGCATACATCCAAATTCTTATTGGTAAAGGCAATTCAAGATGTTCCTCCTCCTAAAGACAGAGATTCTCTCAGATTTTTCTTGGGGATCAGTGAATATTACTAAAAATTTATTCAAGGACATTCCATCATTGTTCAACCCCTGGGAAACCTTTTAAAGAAAACTGTTGATTTCATTTGGGATGATGTTGCTAGACATGCTTTTACTTTTGTTAAAAATGTCATCACTGATGCTCCAGCTTTATCAGCTTTTAAGTAACCCTGGGCGTAGTGGGCGGAGTGGGGCTCCGCGGAGCTACGCGAAGTGGGCGCACAACTACGCCCACCCGCGCACTCCGCGTAGCCCCACTCCGCGCCGCCCGCCTCCCTCCCGCCCTCCCTAAATACATAAATAAAAGTTAAAAAAGCTTTTAAAAACACTTACCTTGTCTGCCGCGTCCCCGGGGCTCCCTCTCGCCGTCCCGCGATTCGCGCCGCCACCGAATCGGATCCTAATGCGCATGCGCGGGCGGCCACGCATGAACATTCCTCATGCGAAATGCGCATGCGCGGCCGCCCGCGCATGCGCATTAGGATCCGAAATGGCGGCGCGAATCGCGAGACGGCGAGAGGGAGCCCCGGGGACGCAGGCAGACAAGGTAAGTGTTTTTAAAAGCTTTTTTTACTATTATTTATGTATTTGGGGAGGGCGGGAGGGAGGCGGGTGACGGCCGGCTACGCACCGTCTGCGGAGCGCGCGGAGTGCCGCCTGGCTACGCCCGCTACGCAAAATGCGTAGGAGACGGCACTCCGTGCACTCCGTGCACGGAGCGTAGCTGGCCGCCCACCCTTACTTTTAAGTCGGGTGCAAGATGTTTGGTGACTGTAGATGCCAGTCAAAAGGGCATAGGAGCTGTACTTTCACAGCGGCATGATAATTGTGAACACACTGTGGCCTTTGCTTCTAGGTCTATAAAATTAGTAAGTGTGGGCTGAAAATCCGTTCCGCTCGCAGATTTTGTGAATTTTTGGCAATTTCGCAGTCCGCGAATTGCGCAATATCGTAAAAAAATTCACAATTCGCAAGCTGGCGGATTTTTTTGCTTGGTCGTGCTTCAAAAATACAATCTTGCGCGCGCTGCGTTGACTTACCGTGATTCTGAGTTCGCCGAGTTGGTTTTCCTCCCGGTTTGTGTGCGCTGCGCCATTTTGGATCTGGCTGCGTGATCGCGCAAGATTTTTCGACCGCGAGTACGTCATAGCGGCCCGCCATCTTGCACTGCGAGAGTTTGAGAACGCGAATACGTCATAAGGGCCCACGATCACTCATCGCGGGAATAAACAATTGCGAACACGTAGATGCGACGCGCAGCTGACTTCCGGCGGGAGATTTGAACAGCTCGCTTTCCCGAAATTGCAAAAATTGCAATTCTGCACAAGAAATCTACCACAGGCAGCATAAACCTTCTGGAAATGATGATTTGGATCAGAATAACTCCTCAGATTGACATTTGGCTGCACTTTTTTCTGCAAGGAGTCCATTTTTGGGGGGGTGGGAGGAAGGAAGTGCCCCAGTGTCTCCAACTTCCGGTTCCTGTCCAGCAGGCTCCTCCCAGTGCTTTGTCCATGTCCTGGTCACTTTTCATTTGGATCTGGAGCTGGAAGGATTACTTTTTGTGGCTGCTGCTGGATATTTGTATTTGAGGACTTTTTATTTGGATCACTTTTGGATTTGAGATTTTACAAGTAATTTGGTGTTGTTTGTTTGGGGCATTGCAGTTGCTGCAACTACAATTTTTAAACTTTTTCACAACTTTAAAAAAAATGTATTGTGGGTAGCCACAGTATCCAGTAGGCCCAGGGTTAGTCGTGGTTGGATGATACAACTGTTTCTGTGAGTTTTGTTGAACTTAAATATCATTTATGTCATGGAATTGAATAGCTCACTGTTATTTATATGTGGATTTTTTTTGGGGTGCGTGTAAAGCCACACTAGCCTGTAGGCCCAAGGGTAGTCAGTGGTATATGGACCAAGGCTTTCTAAGAGGGGGGGCCTTGAATTTAAACATCATTTAGGGCATGGATGGCATTGGATTGTGGTGATTTTTGTGTGTTTTTCGATTTTTTTGGGGTGTTGTTGGGGCCTGGCCATGTGGGTGGGGGCCATTTTGAGGCCTGGTCCAGGCAGGGCCTGGACATATGGCTGGGGGTCAAGGGGCCATTTTGAAGCCAGGCAGTGTGCTTTGTGCCATAGGCCTGCACCCAGTCTGCCTCCTTTCATCCATTATGCCCAGGGGTACTCAGTGGTGCATGGACCAAGGCTTTCTGTGGGGTGTCTTGAATTTAAACATCATTTAGGGCAGGGATGGCATTGGATTGTGGTGATTTTTGTGTGTTTTTCGATTTTTTTGGGGTGTTGTTGGTGCCTGGCCAAGTGGGTGGGGCCATTTTGAGGCCTGGTCCAGGCAGGGCCTGACCATGTGGCTGGGGGTCAAGGGGCCATTTAGAAGCCAGGCAGTGTGCTTTGTGCCATAGGCCTGCATCCAGTCTGCCTCCTTTGATCCATTATGCCCAGGGGTACTCAGTGGTGCATGGGCCAAGGCTTTCTATGGGGTGTCTTGAATTTAAACATAATTTAGGGCATAGATGGCATTGGATTGTGGTGATTTTTGTGTGTTTTTCGATTTTTTTGGGGTGTTGTTGGGGCCTGGCCATGTGGGTGGGGGCCATTTTGAGGTCTCGTCCGAGCAGGGCCTGGCCATGTGGCTGGGGGTCAAGGGTCAATTTTGAAGCCAGGCAGTGTGCTTTGTGCCATAGGCCTGCACTCAGTCTGCCTCCTTTGATCCATTATGCCCAGGGGTACTCAATTGTGCATGGACCAAGGCTTTCTGTGGGGTGTCTTGAATTTAAACATCATTTAGGGCATGGATGGCATTGGATTGTGGTGATTTTTGTGTGTTTTTTTTTCTTTTTTGGGGGTGTTGTTGGGGCCTGGCATGTGGGTGGGGGCCATTTTGAGGCCTGGTCCAGGCAGGGCCTGGCCATTTGGCTGGCGGTCAAGGGGCCATTTTGAAGCCAGACAGTGTGCTTTGTGCCATAGGCCTGCACCCAGTCTGCCTCCTTTCATCCATTATGCGCAGGTGTACTCAGTGGTGAATGGACCAAGGCTTTCTGTGGGGTGTCTTGAATTTAAACATCATTTAGGGCATAAATGACATTGGATTGTGGTGATTTTTGTGTGTTTTTCGATTTTTTTGGGGTGTTGTTGGGGCCTGGCCATGTGGGTGGTGGCCATTTTGAGGCCTGGTCCAGGCAGGGCCTGGCCATGTGGCTGGGGGTCAAGGGGCCAGTTTGAAGCCAGGCAGTGTGCTTTGTGCCATAGGCCTGCACCCAGTCTGCCTTGCTTTCATCCATTATGCCCAGGTGTAGCCAGTGGTGCAGGAAACAACTCTGTGTGGTCTCTCTTCTATTAATGTAAACATCCATTTTTAATTAGAAATAATTGCAATTTTTATTTTTGGTCTTTCCGTTTTTGGGTGTGTTGTAATAATAATAAATGCCTAGTTGCAAATATTAATTGAAGCACGGCATATGCAACATTTATTTAACTGATTTTCCTCTGGTTTCCTTTGCCACGAATCATCCTCATCGCTCATCATCAGTACCAGGAAGAAGTCCTGCTGCGGTGTGTGCACAACGTCACGTGACATCACGTGTTGCCACAGACAACTCTGCAACTCGTGCAACTGCGGCCTGCTGTTCTGACATCTGAAGAAGATGGGCTCAAAGAAAGGTGGCCGTAGCTCCTCTACCAAGAAAGTTGCCGGGGACCAAGCTGGGAGCAGCACCTCAGCTTCATTGGTCTCAGTGCCACCATGCCAAGTTAGGCCCAAGGCTATGAGTGCCGCAGAGGCAGCCACTTTAATTGCTCAATCACCATCGACCAGTAATGTTGGCGTTGACTCATCGCAAGAAAGTAGCATCCAATCAACGAAGGGTGTAACTCATCTGATGAGTGTTCAACCACAGCCGCAATGACAACCACAGGTGCAACAAGGAGAGGCGCAAGGAGCGGCGCTGGCGCAAGGAGTGGCGCAAGTAGAGGCGCAAGGAGTGGCGCAAGAAGTAGTGCAAGTAGAGGCGCATGGAGAGGCGCAAGGAGAGGCACAACTGCCCACAATGCTTGTTCCTCCAGAAGTAGGGGCACATCAGGAAATCGAGATTCAATCAGAGGTATCATCCGAGCAAGCCACTCCTCCTGATGATCCATTGTCTTCCAGATCCTCAGCAACAAAAAGGTCAAGGAGGGCTAGTACAAGTTCTTCTTCAAGCAGCCCCCTTTCCTTCTGATGATCTAGATCTTGATTCGAACCCACCAATGCAGTCTGAGAGGGAGGCACGCCATGAGCCGACAAAGCTAAGCCTAAAAGGAAGGTTCCCGCAAGGCTTTCACTTATGGTTGATGACGACGAACAAGAAGTAGAAGTGGTGTATTTTGCTGCTGATGAACAGTCTGACGATGACTACCCAGTCATCACAGTCATCACTCTAGCCCCAGCGGGCATGCAGCAGACAGACATTTTTACCCTATCCCAAATTTCTGCTGAGTGGGATGTGGGCGGCGTGGCACTGGTACCACCACCAACACAGGTAACTACTACACCAACACGACCTTCAGAATGGCCGGCTGGGACCTCCATTTAGCTCGACCTCCATTACCTCAAGTAGTGGTGCTGTAACTGTAAGTACACAACAGAGTCTAATTCGGCCAAGCCCATCCTCCACTTCATCTGGCATTGAAAGTAGCACCTCCACCACCACTACCAGAAATCTCAACTCCCCAATTTGGAACTTCTTTAGTATTAGCAAAAAGGAGGAAAATCTAGTTATTTGTTCGATTTGTAAACAAGTAATTAGTCGGGGTAACCTTGGTACCAACTATGGTACTGGAGGCCAGAGAGGTCATCTCCAAAAACACCACACTATCCAGTGGGAGGCGCACCTAAGTAAGATCCGAGCAGCCAAAAGTACAACAAATCCAA
This sequence comes from Lissotriton helveticus, assembly GCF_964261635.1. NCBI lineage: Eukaryota > Metazoa > Chordata > Amphibia > Caudata > Salamandridae > Lissotriton > Lissotriton helveticus. Next base: position 683,131,787 of record NC_136063.1, read on the forward strand.
ATGTATCCATTGATATTGCATCTGATGATGATGAGGGGCTGATCGTGCAGGGGGGAGGTGAAGAAGCGACAGACATTTTTTCTGGTACACACAGTACCCCTGGCAGCAGCACTGCAGTGGTAGCACCCACACCCTCTACCCCAGCAACATTTATGAGGCACACTAAAAGTCTGAGAGAGACACCAATGCGAGAAAGTACATAAATGAGCCTAACTGGGTTGAAGAGGTCTGGATCCTCCTCATCACATATGAAAACGGTCCAGACCACCATTAAAAGCATTTTTAGTAGGAGGCGCCATTTGAACGCAACCACCCAACGGCACGTCTTTATAATGCAATGCTGGCTAAAATGTTAGCGCTGGACCTTCTCCCTTTTTCTTTTGTGTAAGGGGTGGGTTTTCGAGAATTTGTGGCAACAGTCTGCCCTAAATGGAAGGTTCCTAGCCAGTCCTATTTTGCCAGAGTTGCGGTTCCAGCACTACATCAAGATGTGCTGGAGGTGATTGGGACAGCTTTGCAGAAGAGTGCTGTTCACACTATCCACCTGACAACAGGCATGTGGACCTGTTGCTAAGCCCTTGATTACATGTGCATCACTGCACACTGGGTCTCTTTTGCAGGGGTTAGAGACAAGATGTCTGCAGCTGTTGACACTGCCACAATTTTTCAAGCTACTCGGTAAAATGCAACAGTAGCCATGTTTGCCATGGAGAAATCTCATACTGCAGTAAACATTTTGGAGGAGTTTAACATTAAGGTCTTTAAATGGCTGCATCCAAGAAAGTGCATGATTGGTTACGTTTCCACGGATAATGGCAGTAATATAGTTAGGGCCATGAATGATGGTGGCTATTTCAGAGTGCCGTGTTTGGTGCACAGTATTAACATTGTTGTTCAAGATTTCTTGAAAAAAGAAAGCAAAGTCAGCAAGTTACTGACCACCTGCTGAAGAATCTGCACACATTTCAACCATTCTTTTAAGGCCCGGAAGAAGCTGAGGATCATTCAACGTGACCGTAGAGTGCCAGTCAGAGGACTCTTCCAGGAGGAGGCAACACGTTGGAACTCAACCTTCTACATGCTTGAGCGTCTGTGTGAGCAGTGCTTGGTAATCAACGAGTATGTCTTTGCACTGGGTTCTTCTATGAAAGACATGAGGCTAGAGGTTAAGGAATGGGACCTAGTTAAAAGCCTGACAGACATGCTTCGTCCTTTTGAGGTCTTCACGCGTGGTCAGCAGGAAGGACTGTACTTTGGGCAAAGCTATCCCATCGTTGCACATGCTAGAGCACCAACTGAAGACGGTGTCTTCAACGTTCAAAGATGATATTGACAAGCAAGACGCATATCAGTTGGCGGAGAGCTTATAAATCCGCCTACTTGACAATGCAAGGCTTAATGGAATACATTGAGATCAACATTACATTTGTGCCACTATTCTGGATCCATGGTACAAAAAGGCACTGGCCAGCAATACATTCATTCCTTTTAAAGAAGCAGATGTTTCAAAGTACAAACATTGGCTAGCTCTGTCAGCCACTCGGTTCGAAAGAGAGCAGCAGGGAATTGAAGGAACCGGCAGAAGTACTATTGAATCAGCAGGCCGTCCGGCGTCAAGGTCCACTTCTGTGGCCGAAGGCAGTCACTTTCTCTCAGAGCCGTTACTGACAGCAGCAACCGTATCATCATCATCATCCTCACCTGCACCAGGCCCAGCCATAATATTGTCGGAAGCGGATTGGATAACTCATCAAGGGTTTTCTCGTTCCAGTGCTGATGCAAAGGCAAAAGATAGTACGCAAAGTGGAGCAGCCCTGGATGACCTTAAATGGATGGTGAAGGCCTATCTGGATGACCCAACAGAGGTCTACATTGATCATAACCCACTGATGTGTTGGTATGGGAAATGGGGTCAATGGCCACTGATCATCAAGCTGGCTCTAAATTATTTGTCTTGCTCACTCGCAAGCGTGTCTTATGAACGTGTTTTCAGTGCTGATGGTGCCATTTTAACTTCAAAAAGCACCCGCCTCTCACCCAAAAATGTGGAGACGTTAACAATAATCAAGATGAATCAGCACTTCATACCACCAGATTACAAAATACGTGAATCCACGCAGGAAGAAGAGGAGGACACTGACTTAGGTGACGGAAGTTCTTCTCTGTTAGCTGACCTACTCCCGTTGCAAATCATAGAGTTTGAGGACGAGCTCTATTTCCCTGACACCTAGGTCTGAAATACTGACTTCCTTTTTTTTCGTCCTTATTCACTTTTATTCCTGTGTGTCTTTCTTTGTTTTGCAACTTTTACCACAAGAAAACTCTAATCACAACAAATCCATCACCAGCACTGTCTTCGTCTTATTTCCTTATTGAAGGTGCCGCTGTCTGCATTCCTGAAGTTCACAATTTCACAACTCAGTCATGCTCCTCTATACTCCTCCTCCAGACTCCCCCTATCCATTTCCCTCAAGCAGATGGCTGGATTACGCAGAATCAAAAAAACTGTCGTTTCGTAGACGAGTCCCCTCAAAAGAAGTGGGACTGGAATTTCTGACTATATGCTGATTGCTGATGCTGACTGTTACTTAGGAAATTGACCCAAGAGGCTTCCCTTGCGGGCCTTAACTTTAAGAACAAGATGCGTACAAAAAGTGGAACAGGTAATAAATAATGAGATGGCATGCATTGGACAACACTGGCTGTCTGGCTCTGTTGAAAGCAATTGCTGTTTGTTTGTTGTGCATGAAATGAATCATATGTGTTCTGTTATTATTTAATCTTTTACACACTAAATCTAACTCAAGTCTACTCTGTTTTTACCTTGTTTAATTCAAACTGTACTTCTACTGCAGGGGCCACTACGTTGCATTCTTTAATATGGAAAATGTCCTTGGACTCACTGTGTGTAGACTGTGACTACATGAACAACATTGAGTTTGCCAATATACCATGATGATGATGAGTCTTGATGATCAAAGTTACATATTATCTTTATTCTTTACAGTCACTCACTGGGATGGATGCTGGATCATCATTGTCGGTTTACGGAAGAACTATGTCCATTTCGTGAGTGGCAAACAGGTAAACAAGTCAAGAACACCCACAGCAGAACTACATGTCTGTCTAGTCGTGGTATGGAGTGGTCGAGCCAGTGTAGTGTTGTTATGCCAGAGTCCAGACAGCAGTTCATGTAAAATTGCGGCTATGTGGGTTGCTGCATACAATTAGATATGCTTTGTCTGTCAGTGTCAAAGAGGTATGCTACATCAGGTTGGCTCACTCAGTGGTGCCTGCCTTGACCGTCTGCATGGCCCTGGCCTGCTGTGTGCTAATTACTATCCTTGAAAAGGAGACTCAGAGTACGCACCTTAGAAATGATGCTTGTTGTATGTAATACTGTTGCCTCTGAAACTGAAAGTGTTATTTTTGCACAACACACAGTACCTTATATTTATTCTCCGTGGTGTTTTAATATCACTTCCTGTCTTTCCCTCAACAATTACAGGCCGGCTTTTACCCTGTTGCGATGGTAAAAACATTAACTCAGACTTACCTTTAGCAATCCGCAATTCCGCATCCGCCAGGCAGGCAGTGGACAGTGTGTCTGGTGACCAAGATTGATCAATGGAGCGTCAGATGGAATGGAGGAGTAACGCGAATAAGAGGAATGGCTGGATGCATGCAACTTCTCAAATTGAACAGGACAACTACAACATACAGTTACAGTATCCTCTTCACTTCTCCTTATCTTTTAAATAATGTTATTGTTGTGAACTTCTGAGTGTAACTCTGTGCGTTTGCTCTCTACTTCAAATTCCTCCCTACAGCTATTTGATAAGTTTCTTTGCTATTTTTAAAACTAATTTAATGTACTAATACGTGTTTATTCTCTCTGAGGGCAGATAGGCAAGTGAAATTGCGTAATTACTGCAGCCCTGTACTGCCAAATTGTTTATTCATAGTTAGTAAGTTGTAGTAAGTACTACTTTTCAGTAACCTAACCATCCATTTAGCAAACAACTTCATGCATGCAGTGCACTTCCTTTATGTCCCTCAAAAGATTTTTGGATATCTTCGTATCCAAAGATTTGTTTTTCATCATTTGTTGTTTGTCCATGCTGTGTTTTCTTTTTCCTCTCTCCACAAAACTTTCCCAAAAAACCCCATTCCCATCCAATTTTCAAACCCTAACCCTCTTCCCCTGGGCTGTGTGGTTTTCATTGAGGTGTGAATAAATGGCAACAATAATTCAATAGACTTGCTGGGGAGGATAAGGTCAAAGCAACAGAAGATCAATTTCAAGGCTGGTGAAGGAATCCGAGGATATATTCTTATTCCTATTCTGCTTGACACACACCCATGAGTATTTGCAAATCAAATCAGAATTTCACGTGCACCATCGAGTGGATTCATCATCAACAACATCCTCCTCCTACACGTGACGAATGCTTACGCTGCTGTGTCCTTCACCTTCAGTACTATTTCTTGTAGTAGCCATACTCCACGCAACTAGCAGTTATATTTTGAATACTTTAGCATTGCTTAGGCTATAATTTATGGCACTGTTCTTGTGTACTGTACTATCTATCGTACTGTTCTAATGCTCCGCTCAGGCCACTCAATGTTTCATTTCCTTTTTTTTCATTTGCTGCTACTGCCAGCGTGTGCCACTACTACTCCCACCACAACGATGACTTTTCATCCGTCCAGGATTCCATAGCCAACCTTAATCGCCATTTGCCATGCATCCAGCCCTGTGCCTAGCCCTATTCACAAACATGAATCTCAGGTAAGATAAGCATTGTGGGGGAGGAAGAATAATGGAGTAGGAGGAGAGTGAGACTGACGGTAGTACTAGTAAAGTAGTAGGCCAATTGAAGTCACTAACTCTGTCAGTGGCACTTTTGTACAAATTTGGGTGATTAAACAATTTGAATCAACCAGCCAGTTAAGTTTCAGCCAGGAAAACAAACATACAGTTAACCCCCCCGCCTCCCCCACAAAACAGTAAAAAAACACGTATGCTATGTTTGAGTTGAAGTAAATAATTATTTGACCCTAACAAAAATAAACTATCCCACAACAAGACCCGATCCACCCCACTCCCTAACCCCAACGAATATCCATGAAATCAAAGTCCCCAAAGTCCAAAAACCCCAACGCCCAATTCCCACCCCCCCAAAAGTCTTTAAAAAAGGGGGCAAGGGACAGTCTCTCCTCTACTTCCGCCGGCGGTGTCCTGTGGCCAGGTGGTCACGCAGCTCTCTCCGGAGGTCTTTGAGCAGGACTTTCTGCCTCGCCACCTCCTGCTCAAGGTTGGACACTCTGAGGGTCAAGAGGTGCACACGAGCCTTGCACCTGCAGGTACTGTGGGGGGCAGCTGATTTTTTTGCTGCTCGGCGGCGGCGGTTGGCTGCCGGACCACGGCTCTGTACCGCTGAAGACTTGTGCTGAACGTATGACCCAGGGGCAGCGGAGGAGGATGCAGCTGTCGTGGATGTTGTCGACTGGGACTGCGTGTCCTCCTCCTCCTGGGCCACCAGCCGCCGATATTCGGCAACAATTGCCTCCAGCTTCCGTTGCCGGGCCCGTCTAGCCAACTCCTACCTTGTTAGTTTGAAAGGAGCATCTATATGAAGAAAGAAAAACATACTGCCTCCAATGCTCTTTAAGATTAACACAAAATAATTCAGCAGAAAGTTGTGTCACAGTAGCACTAGCAACTTGCAAGCACAGTACATACATTTGTGGCATGTATCTATCTAACCTCCCACTTCGTCGGCCTCTGCTCTAACATTAGTGGGAGTTTCAGGAATTCTACTAGCACTATATGGACTCACTACATTAGACTCAGACAGTACACCAGTCTTCTTCTTCTCTCTTGTTTAGCGAAATTGGTACGTAAACTTGTGGATGCCGGCATAATGCCAGCACAGTCAACTTGCACCCATGATGACACAGACTTGCGTTACTGTTACCAGTCCAGTACATGCAGGTGGTGAAGCTCTTACTTTTTTATTACAGGTGACAGTGGCCATACTCTGTTACAAGGGCTACTGCTCAATTAATTTAACTTTCACTCTGGCCTGCCCCTGACTACTACAAAAGGAAAATGAAGAAGATAATATGATCATCTATCCCTTCACAGGATATTTGCTTACATATGGGATGACTTTAGGTGCTTTGTTTTTGATTGACTGAACACCGATAGGCCATACAATGTCAATGACAGAGTTGTAAAAAAAATTATTAAGAGAGGTAGTGAGTGGTCCCCGACTCCCCGTAATCGCCGGATATATGCTGTGCTTGCAAACTACTGTTACTAGTCATGGTAGTATTCTGAAAAATTACAACTTCTTTCCTCGGCTTTGCTACTCTGGCATGGAGGTGCGGTGTTACATGCTCTTCAAAGTAACACTCTTCATCCAGTGACCGTCTACTCTGTCTACATACACCTATGATATCTATGAGGAAGATACCATCCTGGCATCCATCCATTCAAAGTAAATTTCAATCACTCTTCATAATGTCTCAACTGGACAAACCTTACTTTTTCTCACCGAAAAACAACCTTTTTATTTTATTTTGTAAACCGCAAGCCATGCATCCGTGTTTGGCTTGCATTTGAATTTGAACCAAAGGTTATATTGCGCACACATACAGTTTCTGTTTTACCCAGGCAGTCCTCTTTTCTTTCTCCTTCCACCCATCCGTGCTTCAGCCTTCAACCGGCCATGCATCAGATTCCCAGCCACCTCGGGCAGCATTCAAAAACACATATCATTCTTTGTCAGTCAATAATTTTAACTCGCTCGTCCTTCCTTACACCCTTCTTTCCCTTTTCGTTCATCCCATCCATCAAGTTCATCTCTGATCTGACTTAGCTTCTCGATAAAACTTTCACAGCAGAGTTCTAAATTTGTAAGTCTTCTTAACAGTAAAGTGTACTTGTACTGTACAACATATATACCCCTGCAGAGAGCCCACTCTGCAATCTCAATAAGTAAGGAATATAATAGCTTACCACTGCCCGCCACTACCGTGGCATCCCCCACAGCAGTTCCTGCTGGCTGTGGCACCGCATCCGCCCCTGGAGTGCCCACCTCCGCGCTGGCCCTGGCACTGGTGGATGGCTGTGCCGATGGTGTTACGCCTAGAAAATACATTTAATATGTTTAGATGCCATATACACCACTCCCTATTTTGTCTAGGAATAAAAAAATGTTACTAGTACTACATAAACAAATTTAATAACTTGTGACTCTCTAGTCCAAACTAAAAAATTCCCTTTCTTCAGGGAAGGGTGTTTTTTATTTATGCTTAGCCATAACATGTGATGATGCACTTTTTGACACAACTGATGAATGCTTGCTTTTTAACACGCACCATTTTTCTCATAACAGACAGAAGCTTCCCTTCTACGAACAAGAGCAAGATCATCTTCATATGTTGGGCGGAGTTGTCAACGATTCATCCCCACCAAGACTTTAAGTTCCAACCAGGTGAGGACTCTCCCACAATTAATGTATGAAATCAGCCACTTTTCAGTCATTCACCGTTTGTCACATGACATTGTTTTTAATAAATTTTTTTATATAATGCACAATTTAAATATTTACAGAGTACACACAGAGCTAGTTGTTTTACTTTTAATAAAGCTTTAAAACTTACATAGACTCTGTGGTTTTTGGTCATGAGTGAGTGAGCGAAAGGCTTTGCAATTTGCAAGCATGAGTCCGTGACTCTGAGAGGCCGGGACTCTGACTCCATAGTCTTATGTTCTGGGTTGTATAATCATTGGGGATCATCGCTGCATTCGGGAACTAAATAATGACTCTCTGACACACTAGCTAGTCCATAAGGAGATTGGGGGTTCAACTTCTGTTACGACTGAGGTATGTGGAAAGTCTAACTGCACCTATTATAATTAATAACCAATGCCCTATTTCCTGTCCATAGTTCTGTATGTGCAGAATAGTCCCTGCAACAGTAGTAGTATGTCCTCCTATCCAATCAAAAAGTAAACTAGTATCTTATTCTTGGTAGCCATTGACATTTTAATGTTGGGAATTGTCAAAGCATAAACCTTTAGAAGACTTCAATAGACTTTATGAACAACCCAGACAACTGCACTCAGTATCTAGAGCTATTGCTGAATTGGAGTTTTGTTTAATAGTACACCTTTTGCCAACTGTGCAAGCTTAGCTAGCTACACAGACAGACTAATAATAATCTGGTAGTAGCACAGAGATTCATAGTAGAGGCAGGATAAGAATTTAGAAACAGTCTACAAGAAGATCAAAGACGATTTAGGAAAAAATAGAATTATGAGGAACGTTTGGAATAAATAGGTGCTGTAAAAGATAGGGAAGTATAATTAATAATATTAACAGGAAAACTTACTGGGGCCAGCAGAGGAGCCCTTGGCGGACCTATCCTGGCCTTCCTGTTGTTCCTGCTCCGCCGGCGCCTCTACCTCCTCCTCTGTCCTCTTGCCCCTGGGGGAAGCTGATATACAACATGAAAGAAAGACACAAACATGGATGATTGTTGTCAACCAAATCAAACATTTAAAAAAAACAATAAAAAATTATTTCGGGGAAATAGACAACAATTGCACTAAATTTATTGACCTATCTGATGTGGTCTACTATTATATTAGTATTGCTGGATTCGCGGACCGTCTACTTGGAAAGTTATGTAACTCACTAAACCAACTACAAAAAGGTTCTACAAGGACTGGCAGGCAGAACTTCCCAGCACGCAAAGTGACAGACACAGTCCGTCATGATTGCAGACCACTAAAAAGTTTCCTACTAAATAACCAGTCATAATATACTCAAAATATCAATCCACCACCACTATCTCTTCTTAGTGACAGGAGCACAAGGAAGGACTGGACTTTAGTCTCTAGTGTCTAGCGTTACGCATTTCTGTAAAGTATACTCCTACATTTTCACTTAGGCCAAATGAGCACAAAATTGAGAACAAGTAAGCATAGTAGCACCACCAGTGAGCAGGCGAGCGCCTGCAATCACAGAAGCTTTTGAAACATAATTTACCTGCAATGTAATCTCTAGTGTCTAGCATTACAAACTTCTGTAGAGTACACTCATACATAATCACCCAGGCCAAATGAGGACAAAATTGAAAACAAGTAAGCATAGTAGCACCGCCAGTGAGCAGGCGAGCACCTGGAATCACAGAAGCTTTTGAAACATAATTTACCTGCAATGTAATTGTCAGCATTCTTGCTCTTCAGAAAAAAACAAATATTTGCAATATCATAATAGCACAGAACAGGAGAAAACAAAGTAGTGATTAAATAGCTACTACTACTCACCAAGCACAGGGATCTCCATGCCAAGCAGGTCGAGCAGGTCGTGTTCCCGGTCCAGGATGTCGGACCACCGGTGCGTCGCCTAGTTGTAGGTGGGCCGGACCCCAGACTCCCCATACATGGCCCGGCACACCTTCCCCCACAGCTGGCAACGCTCCCGGAGCCCGTACCCGGTACCGGGCCTGCCACCTGCCGCGACGGTCTGAAGATCTCCTGAGCAGTTACTTCCTCCCCCCTTAAGCGCCCGCAAGGGAGCTGGCTACGAGGTGCGGGAAACTTCCCCTTAGACTTGCCGGCTCCCTTTGCCATGGTCCTGCGTGAAAGAAGAAAAGAATAGGGAAAGAAAAGTAAAGAAAAGAAAAGAGAGAGCTAAACAAAAAAAGTAGTTATTAAAGTAACAAAAAGTTGAAAAAAACACAAAATATAGATGTAGAAAAATAGAGGGATAGATAATAAGTAAAAAAGATTTAAAAAAAAAGTTCAAACAAACAAAGGATTGCAAAGATTAAAGCAGGATAGAAAAAGCATGCCCAGAACCATAGCAATGAATGAAAAACAAGATGGCCGCGCCCATTGTGACCACGTGGGTAAGTTTGCGTGATATTTTCCCAGCAAGCACGCAAAAACGGACGCGATCACGTAACTGCACCCCGCACGTAGGAAATGCCCAATGCGAGCGTGCAACTAGCGCCCGGAAACGGAAATACGCAACGCGAACACTGAAAACAAGATGGCCACACCCATGTAGGACCGCATGGGTAACTTCGCGGTAGCTGCGCTGAAAAAAAACCCAGCGAACATGCAAAAATAAAAATCCGCAAAGTCGCACAGATTCGTGAATTTTGCGGACCGTGAGTACGTATTCGGACGAATTTGCGTACCGCGAATTCGCAAATGTCGCCCATACCTACCAGAATCACGATAAAACACAATTGAAAGAGAGGCTTTAGCCTGTTCCAGGGCCATTGAGAAATGTAAAACCTATTTCTGGAGAATGAAGTTTTCACTTTCACTGATCATAAACATCTTATTCATCTCCTTAGTGGTAATGGATATGGGAAAGCCTCTTCTAGACTGGTGAGATTGTTATCTCGCTTACATGAATATAATTTCAAAATCGAATTTATACCAGGCAACAAGAATACCAGGGCAGATTTTTTGTCAATGATACCTATTCAAAATGATGATACAGATTGTAAACATGAGCACATTGAATCTGTGGGTGTATCATTAGATGACATTTTAAATGCTCATGTTTTAATTTCTCGTGATGACCGGATTACTGCTGTTTCTGAAGATAATATTTTGTCTCAAATAATGAAATTCATTACTCAAAAATGGCCCAAAGAGAGGTGTTTGCCTTCACCCATAAAACCTTTTTCTCAAGATTCTAGTGAACTGTCCATAGTTAATGGGCTGCTGTTTCGGAATGACTTGGTATTTCCTCCAATGTCAATCAGATCCAAACTTTTTCAAGCAGCTCTTTCTGGTCACCTACGGGTGGCAGCTACTTCCAAAAACATCAAACAATATTTTTGGTGGCCCTCTACCGACCTTCAAATTACTGCTTGGATATCATCCTGCAGTACTTATTTATTATCTGACAAACACTGGCTCACACACAAAACACATTTGCATACAGTACCCGTACCAGAAGAACCATGGTCCAAGGTTACTCTGGATTTTTGTGGTCCTTTTCACTTGCTACCACCTGATAATAGTTTTTTGATAGTCCTAGTTGATCATTTCTTTAAATGGATTTTTTTACTTTGTTTCCTCTGCAAACACTTTTTCAGTAATTACATTTTTGGACAATAGTTTCACTTGTGAAGGTCCTCGAGGGGAGCTTGTTACAGATAATGGAATGCACTTTGTTCCCACACAAATAAAAGATTTTGCTGCAAAACACCACATTAAACATCTCACAGTTGCATTGGATTCCCCAACGTCAAATGGTCTGGTTGAAAGGGTTAATACATTTTTGAAAGAAGGGGTATAAACAGCAATTGCAGTTGGGAGTCAAGTTGAAGTCCTCCTTAAAGAAACGGTTTGGGACTATCACCTTACTCCACACTCCACTACAAGTGTACCTCCCTTCACTCTAGTAAGGAAGAGAAATCCCAGGACACAACTCTGTCCAGATTGGTTAAAAGATACCTTACCAAAGAATAACCATTGTTTTGCGCTATCTCTGAACTTGTCAAAGAGAGAGTGAAACTGTCACAAACGAAAACAAAAATCTCAGTATGACGTGTCACATGCTACAAAAACTGTTGATTTCATATGAACGATTGGGTTTTGGTTAAACTTCCTCACAGAGTTAAAAAAAGGAGAATCTAAGTTTTTAATCCAATCAAAGTAGAAAAGGTTGCGAAAGGTGCTGTTTTTCTACACGGTATGGGCTGGTGGTCTAAAAGAGACCTAGTTAAATCCTCCCTTAAACAAAAATGTCATATTGGTAAGCACAAGAGGAGTGAAGACAGTCAATGGTTTGATATGGGGAATGATGTTACTCCTCCAGACATACCCTCTACAAGTAATTTGCACTCTCTACCATCAGTCACTCTTACTAGTGATACTTTAGCAGATATGGATGCTTCTAATCTTGTTCAAGTGCTTCCTTCTGATAGTCATGCACCCTCAAGTGCTGTTTATCCAGATGAACAAGTTGCAACAAGATCCATGTGCAATGTTTCCATGCCTGATAGGTTTAAAGGTTTTTATGTTGGTTAATGCATTTGATGCAAATGTTCTTTCTAAACAAAAACATATGCACTATGTTACTATGCTTGTTAGCTTCTAAGTTTTGTTTTATTCTCAAGATGTCATTTTAGTTGCTGTTATAAAAAGGAAGATGTTGTAGTGTATCACATGCGAGTGATCATGCTTATGATGATTCTGGCATGATCACGTGCAGGCACCTTCCCAGATAACTGGAAGCGCGCTGAAGTCAGGCCCCTGTTCAAGCCCACAGCTGACCCCACGGTCCTCCTACCAGCCATCTCACTCCTCCCCTTCGCAGCCGAAGTTGCAGAGGAAGCAGACAACAGGGGACTGACTCGATTCATTTAAGAGAAAGCCATCCTCGACCATCCCAATCTGCTTTCAAAAGCAACCACAGCACCGAGACCACCCTACTTGCCGCTACAGACGACATCTGCACCCTCCTGGACCAAGGCCACCCCACAGCCCTCATCCTACTCGACCTATCAGCAGCCTTTGACACTATCTCCCACACACTAGTCGCCAGACTACACGACGCCGGCATACAAGGAACAACCCTAGACTGGATCCGATCATTCCTCACCAGAAGAAGCCTCCGATCCCATGAAAATCACCTGCGGAGTCCCACAGGGGTAATCACTGAGCCCTACCCTCTTCAACATCTACATGGCCCCCCTCACAGCCATAGTCTGACCACACTGCCTCAACATCGTATCCTACGCCAACGATACCCAGCTCATTCTCTGCCTCACCAAAGACCCCCACCACCAACAAACTCAACTTCCAGACAGGAATGCAAGACGTCTCAGTCTGAATGACCAGCAGCTTACTGAAGCTCAATGCCGAGAAGACAGAAGTCCTCGTCCTCTGAACCACCCCCTCAGCATGTGACAGCACCTGGAGGCTGGCTGTCCTCAGAAGCCTGCCTACACCGTCAGACCACACCAAAAAACATCAGCATTGCACTTGAATCATCACTCACCATGAACTGATAGGTCAACGCATCACCTCCAGATGCTTCAACACCTCCGCATCCTCCGCTAGACCTTAAAATGAATTCCCCCTGAGTCAAGGAAGACAGTCACCCATGCACTCATCACGAGCAGACTGGACTATGGAAACGCACTCAACGCCAGCATCAACAAGTCCCTACTACGCAAACTGCAGACAATATGGAATACTGCCGCCAGACTCATCCTCGGCATCCCCTGGCACAAACACATCAGCAAGCACCTATGTAGACTCCACTGGCTCCCCGTTGAGAAAAGAGTCACTTTCAAAATCCTCACTCATGCCTTCAAATGCCTACACAACAATGGACAACAACAAGATCCCTATACCTGGGGTGATTAATACATTTCACAGACATGAGTAAACATCACTTCAGATTTTATTTTTAACATACCGAAGTGGACCCCTGCTATCTATCGCAGTGTGGTCAATCCTCTAATGTCTAATTATCCCCACTTAATCTATTGTTCCAGAAAATTAAATACTAAAGTCTCTATACAACCAGTGTCCAGGGTGATGTCCAACAAATGTCTGCCTTTTTTACTGGCAGTACATCTATCCACACTTCACCACATGTGCACAAACCTAAAAAGGAAAAATGTGTGGTGGAGAGGAAGGCACCTCACGGGCGAACAACCCTCGGGGATGTTGGCAGATGTTGCTAACTCAAAGCCCCTTTCTCATCATCGGTTGCCTTCCAATCCAAACAAAAAACAAAATGAATACAACACATAAACTGAAATGCGTGTGCAGGTGCAAAATAAAGAGTATCACAACATTAACTCATAACGGACAGAGTGACATAAAATCGACAGCCACACCCACTCAATTACTTTATTCTTAGATTCAGTGTGAGCTGAAGAGTTAAAAGAGAGGTTGGTAGCTTAATATCGCCTACCAGTACCTGATACCGACATGTTTCACTGCCCCAAACATTTCGGCAGATTCATCAGGGTATTCAACACTCGGTCACTGCACCAATTTTTTGAACATCCTTTCTGGACACTGTTGGATCGAGACATAAATAAAACCAGAGACATGCCCACGAGTCAATATGGATTCATAGGTTTCCACATTAAAGTAAAGGTTGCAAATATCCTTATAGTGATGTAACTGAACAGTAATCATTATAATTACCCCAGGCCAGCATGGGCAACTCATACCGGCCGACCAAATCACACTTAGAATCGTTTAAAATCGATTGCACTGTCAATCTATAGGAAATGAGAAAAGATAGTATGAAACATTCAGACCCTATACAATGAAACTGCACAACAGCGCTAATTTCACTCGTGTTTTATATCAAAGCCTTGAAAATGCTGGGGCACGTGGCAACCTTAACTGCGCATTATGACCACCAAGCGCGGGCAGATTGGATCCGCACAGTCTCATACAACGCGCCGCCACAGTCATCTTTTAACAACGTGAGGGGCGCGGTGCATCAGAACATACAAACACAAAAACACGAAGCGCCTCGTTATGTAGCTTCAGCCCTAACTGCGCAGTAACACTACATGAACTGACTATCCGTTTGTTATAGAAGCTGAATATGTCCATCTACCAGCCCCCACTCCTCACCGTACGTTATGGTAACAGGACCGTATCTCATCCCAGGAACCCCGCGTACTTGCCGGCATCTGTATTTAAAGGTTACCGGCAAAGTCCGGTCACGTGCTAAATCGCGCATGCGCACAAGGGGACGCTATGGTGTGGAATTGTAGCGCCATTTTGGAATGGCTAAATCCAGCATTAGTCGCCCTAATGTCTGCAAGCCCCTATCCTCGGCCAGACCATTTACTTGTTAGTATTTTCATTTAAATCTATGTAGGCTATCGCGGCACCCAACTGCCTGCAAGTATATGTAGATGACTTGATTTCCAAGTTCTCCATACAGTGATCATCAATTCATAGCGCCATCTTAGAGTGGGGCCACTCACCATTTCTATTTATTGTACAATCTGAGATGTTGCGCTATCTCATTACTGGGTACTTTAAATGGTCCTCAATTACAATCGCTACCACGACAGACATTAGTACTAGGCACACCGCGCAGAACATCAAGAAATTAGACTGGGAAACGGTCAAGGGCAGGGGTGTCTCTCCATAACCAAACTAAATGAGGATTTCTCCCTGGTTACTACTAGTCAATTCGAAGAGCAGTGTCTAGAACACAGGTAATAGCCCAATGGCTGGTTATATGTTATAACAATAGTGCCAGGGATGGGTTTATCATGAGGCAGGGATTAAGTGGTATCCCGCTCTCTCTCATTAACCCATACCATAATCCATTAACATGCAGGTCCACTCATGACAGAGCCCACCAGACGTCTTTCTGGGCAGGCACCAACACCCTTAGAGGTGACGGTTGGTCAACAAGGAGCGCATAACAAAAAATCGGTGAGGGGTCTTTTCGGGTGTTTAGGGGGGACACACCCAAAAACAGGTGTTTCTTCTCGACTGGCCCTTAGAAGTCTATTTCACTCGATTCCACTCAAGGATTTCGTTCAGGCCTCCACTGTCAGTGCGTTCTCTATATATCCATCTAGCTTCCTTGCTAAGCAACGCTGTTTCCATGTTCTGTGGGTTGCCTTTAATAACCTCTAGCACAGTCCATGTGAAATCATGTTTTTCTTTGTGGCAGTGCTGTACCAACTTAGTGGTCAGTTTGCCCGCCTTGATTGTGCTAAGGTGTTCCTGAATGCGCACCTTGATTTTTCTCGTGGTGAGGCCGATGTATTGGAGGCCACAGCAACATAGCAGTCTATACACCACATTCGTGGTGTTGCAGTTGCTAAAGTGGTTAAAAAACCACACTTTACCTGTACTCAAGGTCACACTATTGCTTTTTTTAGTGAGGGGGCAGACCGAACATGTCCCACAGGGATAGTGTCCCTTGGGCAAGGTAGTAGAATCTCTCTTCTGTGGTGCCAGGATACGAGTATGGACTAGTTTGTCTTTAAGGTTAGTTGCTCTCTTAAAGGCAAATCTAGGTGGTGGCATGCGGATGTCTTTTGTGGATAGTAAGTCCCAGTGTTTCCTGATCGACTGCCTGATTTTTGTTGCCATAGGATCGAACGTCATAACCACCGGAAGGCAGTCTCTTTTTTCTTTGCTTGTGTGTTCCAGTAGGACACTCCTAGGTGTATTGAGAGCCCTTTTTCTAGCGTTCTTCACTACTTTACTGGGATAGTTGCGCTGCACGAGTCTAGTAGTAAGATCTTGTGCTTGCTCCAGGAAGCCACTCGTACTGGAGCAGTTCCTCCTGTACCTCAGGACCTGGCCCACAGGGAGGTTGTCGCGGAGGGCTCTGGGGTGATATGAATTGTACAGGAGGAGGGAATTCCTGTCTGTTGGCTTTTGGTGTACTCTGGTATTCAGACCACCCTCCAACCCTGTCTCAATAACTAGGTCCAGATAAACCGCACTAGTGCGGCTGTAGGTCCACGTGAATTTTAGGCTCTCATCCTGCGAGTTGAGCCATCTCAGGAACTCCACTAGGGATTCTTCAGTGCACTCCCAGATACAGAGCACATCGTCTATATATCGCCTCCAGAGGCAAATGTGCCGCTGGAAGGGGTTGGTATCAGGATAAACGATGTGCTCCTCAAATCTACCTACATAAATACATGCCAAGCTGGGGGCCATTGTCGCCCCCATCGATGTTCCAGAGGTTTGCAGGTAGATCTGGTCCTTGTATCCGAAGTAGTTCCTTGTCAGTGCAAGCTCAACACATTCCATGACGAATGATTGGGGCGCATCATAGGGCCACTCGAGATCCCCCAGTGCGCGCGCTGCTGCCACCAGCGTCGCGTCCTGGGGGATACTCGTGTACAAGGACTCGATGTCGATGGTTACAAGGAACTGGTTGTTTGAGTCATAAGGGGTCTTTTCTATGATGTTTAATACATCGGTGGTGTCCTTAATAAAGGACCGTTGGTTAATCACCGACTCCCGCAAGAAAAAATCCGCAAACTGTGAAAGAGGCTCCAACACAGATTGTATCCCCGACACGATGGGCCTGCCGGGCGGGGGGCGGGTCGGCTTGTGAATCTTTGGTAAGATATAGAAAGCTGGAGTCCTGGGGGTGTTATTCACCAGGAACTCCGCTTCCTTTACCGAGATCCATTTGTTGGTTTTGGCTCTATTAACCATTTCTCTTATGGTTACGAGCAATTGATCCACCGGATCTTTACTCAGAGGTTTGTAGTTGGAACGAACATTCAATAGACGGAACACCTCTGTCTCATAATCCTGAGTGTTAAGGACCACCACCGCACCCCTTTTATCAGCTGACTTGATTGTCAACGAACGGTTTTTCTCTAGTCCTCTCACTGCCTCCCAGTCCTCTTTAGACATATTAGAGTGATGAGAGTGTTCCTGGGATTTCTCAAAGTTCTCTATATCATTCAGGACTTTTTCCTCGAAGACAGACACTTCAGGGCCCACAGCAGAACCAATAGGACAGAAAGTCGACGGTTTCTTCAGGTTGGTACCTCGGAACGAATTGATGTCTTGTTCCTTCTCTTTTTGAGCGAAGAATTTCTTGAGCTTGATTTTCCTCAATGTTTCGTGAAACTCCACGCGACATTTGAACGAGTCATGTTTTGGGGTGGGGACAAACCCCAACCCTTTGTTGAGTACTCTTTCTTCACTAGTTGTCAAAATGTGATCTGAAAGGTTGACTACAATGCTCTCGTTTAATTGTCCGTTCGTCCCCGACTGCGGGTCACTCTGGGTGAGAATGTCTGCCATTGGGGTGTCGAGCTGCCTCTCCCTCGACCTCGCCCTGTGGCGCATCTCACCCTGTTGTGGTTGGATCTCTGTCCCTGCTCTAAAAAAGCACGTAATAGTGTACCCAAATCTTCGGTCTGGCGGTTTTGCTGATTAAACTGCACCCTACTATTTTGCTGGGGTTCCTCCTCTTCCTCACTCGAGGTATTATCAAATGTCCAGTTGTTAGGTGTACGTCTCTGCTGTTGTCTCCCTCCCCTACCTCTGTATCTGCTATTTGTGTTCTGCTGGGCAGGTCCTTGTTGATAGTATTCTTCCTTAACGTAAGGGAATGCCCACTCGTGAGTATACCTTTCTAAGTTCTTTGTCAAACCTTTTATCTTCTGGTTGACCATATAATTTTTATACTCAACAAGGTCGTCCTGGATTTTTTGCAAGTGCTCCTTGCTGTCCACTAGCGTGGTGTCTTTTGAGATCTTCTCTTCCAAATCGAGGATCTCTTTCAAGAGCTCCTCGCTCAGTCGCTGAGCGGTGCTGATGATAAGGATGAGCCAGTCCCTCGTGCACTTATTGGCAATGAAGCTCCAATCCGTGCGGAATTTTTCGTCGTCGAGGAAAATGCGTGGCTCAATCCTGACTATAAGGCTTGGTGGTGTTACTCCCGCCGTGTAGTACTCTGTCATCAATGCACCATGCAATGCTATTCGGACCTGTTTTTTCTTTAATGTGGAAAGTTTCTCCCACTCTTCTCTCACAGATACGGATCCCCGTAATGGAGCCCCTAGCATCAACGAGGGGCCTGACAGAATCGCAGATATCTGCTCTTCCGAGAAGGCCAGGCAGTTCTTATCCATTTATATCAGCACTATCAAAACACCCCAGAAGGTTAAACAACCCAAAGCAGCGTATCTTCCAGGGACAAGGAAATAGTTCCACCCAAGGGAAAATGGAGGAATAATTCTGTATATATGCAACCAACCCCAACCAGGGGAAACCGGCAAGGCCACAAGGGCCGAGCTACTGACTATCTCAATGGCACGTCTCTGCGGTTAAAAAGTTTCAATTTTTAGACTCTCACGGCTGAGCCGCCGTTCACCACAAACAATAACACGAAGGAGCCAAGAGGGGTCTGGAAAGGTATATAAGGGATCGCCCTCCACTCTAAACAGTCAAACAACAACAAGATCCCTATACCTGGGGTGATTAATACATTTCACAGACATGAGTAAACATCACTTCAGATTTTATTTTTAACATACCGAAGTGGACCCCTGCTATCTATCGCAGTGTGGTCAATCCTCTAATGTCTAATTATCCCCACTTAATCTATTGTTCCAGAAAATTAAATACTAAAGTCTCTATACAACCAGTGTCCAGGGTGATGTCCAACAAATGTCTGCCTTTTTTACTGGCAGTACATCTATCCACACTTCACCACATGTGCACAAACCTAAAAAGGAAAAATGTGTGGTGGAGAGGAAGGCACCTCACGGGCGAACAACCCTCGGGGATGTTGGCAGATGTTGCTAACTCAAAGCCCCTTTCTCATCATCGGTTGCCTTCCAATCCAAACAAAAAACAAAATGAATACAACACATAAACTGAAATGCGTGTGCAGGTGCAAAATAAAGAGTATCACAACATTAACTCATAACGGACAGAGTGACATAAAATCGACAGCCACACCCACTCAATTACTTTATTCTTAGATTCAGTGTGAGCTGAAGAGTTAAAAGAGAGGTTGGTAGCTTAATATCGCCTACCAGTACCTGATACCGACATGTTTCACTGCCCCAAACATTTTGGCAGATTCATCAGGGTATTCAACACTCGGTCACTGCACCAATTTTTTGAACATCCTTTCTGGACACTGTTGGATCGAGACATAAATAAAACCAGAGACATGCCCACGAGTCAATATGGATTCATAGGTTTCCACATTAAAGTAAAGGTTGCAAATATCCTTATAGTGATGTAACTGAACAGTAATCATTATAATTACCCCAGGCCAGCATGGGCAACTCATACCGGCCGACCAAATCACACTTAGAATCGTTTAAAATCGATTGCACTCGCTTGGTGGTCATAATGCGCAGTTAAGGTTGCCACGTGCCCCAGCATTTTCAAGGCTTTGATATAAAACACGAGTGAAATTAGCGCTGTTGTGCAGTTTCATTGTATAGGGTCTGAATGTTTCATACTATCTTTTCTCATTTCCTATAGATTGACAGTGCAATCGATTTTAAACGATTCTAAGTGTGATTTGGTCGGCCGGTATGAGTTGCCCATGCTGGCCTGGGGTAATTATAATGATTACTGTTCAGTTACATCACTATAAGGATATTTGCAACCTTTACTTTAATGTGGAAACCTATGAATCCATATTGACTCGTGGGCATGTCTCTGGTTTTATTTATGTCTCGATCCAACAGTGTCCAGAAAGGATGTTCAAAAAATTGGTGCAGTGACCGAGTGTTGAATACCCTGATGAATCTGCCGAAATGTTTGGGGCAGTGAAACATGTCGGTATCAGGTACTGGTAGGCGATATTAAGCTACCAACCTCTCTTTTAACTCTTCAGCTCACACTGAATCTAAGAATAAAGTAATTGAGTGGGTGTGGCTGTCGATTTTATGTCACTCTGTCCGTTATGAGTTAATGTTGTGATACTCTTTATTTTGCACCTGCACACGCATTTCAGTTTATGTGTTGTATTCATTTTGTTTTTTGTTTGGATTGGAAGGCAACCGATGATGAGAAAGGGGCTTTGAGTTAGCAACATCTGCCAACATCCCCGAGGGTTGTTCGCCCGTGAGGTGCCTTCCTCTCCACCACACATTTTTCCTTTTTAGGTTTGTGCACATGTGGTGAAGTGTGGATAGATGTACTGCCAGTAAAAAAGGCAGACATTTGTTGGACATCACCCTGGACACTGGTTGTATAGAGACTTTAGTATTTAATTTTCTGGAACAATAGATTAAGTGGGGATAATTAGACATTAGAGGATTGACCACACTGCGATAGATAGCAGGGGTCCACTTCGGTATGTTAAAAATAAAATCTGAAGTGATGTTTACTCATGTCTGTGAAATGTATTAATCACCCCAGGTATAGGGATCTTGTTGTTGTTTGACTGTTTAGAGTGGAGGGCGATCCCTTATATACCTTTCCAGACCCCTCTTGGCTCCTTCGTGTTATTGTTTGTGGTGAACGGCGGCTCAGCCGTGAGAGTCTAAAAATTGAAACTTTTTAACCGCAGAGACGTGCCATTGAGATAGTCAGTAGCTGGGCCCTTGTGGCCTTGCCGGTTTCCCCTGGTTGGGGTTGGTTGCATATATACAGAATTATTCCTCCATTTTCCCTTGGGTGGAACTATTTCCTTGTCCCTGGAAGATACGCTGCTTTGGGTTGTTTAACCTTCTGGGGTGTTTTGATAGTGCTGATATAAATGGATAAGAACTGCCTGGCCTTCTCGGAAGAGCAGATATCTGCGATTCTGTCAGGCCCCTCGTTGATGCTAGGGGCTCCATTACGGGGATCCGTATCTGTGAGAGAAGAGTGGGAGAAACTTTCCACATTAAAGAAAAAACAGGTCCGAATAGCATTGCATGGTGCATTGATGACAGAGTACTACACGGCGGGAGTAACACCACCAAGCCTTATAGTCAGGATTGAGCCACGCATTTTCCTCGACGACGAAAAATTCCACACGGATTGGAGCTTCATTGCCAATAAGTGCACGAGGGACTGGCTCATCCTTATCATCAGCACCGCTCAGCGACTGAGCGAGGAGCTCTTGAAAGAGATCCTCGATTTGGAAGAGAAGATCTCAAAAGACACCACGCTAGTGGACAGCAAGGAGCACTTGCAAAAAATCCAGGACGACCTTGTTGAGTATAAAAATTATATGGTCAACCAGAAGATAAAAGGTTTGACAAAGAACTTAGAAAGGTATACTCACGAGTGGGCATTCCCTTACGTTAAGGAAGAATACTATCAACAAGGACCTGCCCAGCAGAACACAAATAGCAGATACAGAGGTAGGGGAGGGAGACAACAGCAGAGACGTACACCTAACAACTGGACATTTGATAATACCTCGAGTGAGGAAGAGGAGGAACCCCAGCAAAATAGTAGGGTGCGGTTTAATCAGCAAAACCGCCAGACCGAAGATTTGGGTACACTATTACGTGCTTTTTTAGAGCAGGGACAGAGATCCAACCACAACAGGGGGAGGGGCGCCACAGGGCGAGGTCGAGGGAGAGGCAGCTCGACACCCCAATGGCAGACATTCTCACCCAGAGTGACCCGCAGTCGGGGACGAACGGACAATTAAACGAGAGCATTGTAGTCAACCTTTCAGATCACATTTTGACAACTAGTGAAGAAAGAGTACTCAACAAAGGGTTGGGGTTTGTCCCCACCCCAAAACATGACTCGTTCAAATGTCGCGTGGAGTTTCACGAAACATTGAGGAAAATCAAGCTCAAGAAATTCTTCGCTCAAAAAGAGAAGGAACAAGACATCAATTCGTTCCGAGGTACCAACCTGAAGAAACCGTCGACTTTCTGTCCTATTGGTTCTGCTGTGGGCCCTGAAGTGTCTGTCTTCGAGGAAAAAGTCCTGAATGATATAGAGAACTTTGAGAAATCCCAGGAACACTCTCATCACTCTAATATGTCTAAAGAGGACTGGGAGGCAGTGAGAGGACTAGAGAAAAACCGTTCGTTGACAATCAAGTCAGCTGATAAAGGGGGTGCGGTGGTGGTCCTTAACACTCAGGATTATGAGACAGATGTGTTCCGTCTATTGAATGTTCGTTCCAACTACAAACCTCTGAGTAAAGATCCGGTGGATCAATTGCTCGTAACCATAAGAGAAATGGTTAATAGAGCCAAAACCAACAAATGGATCTCGGTAAAGGAAGCGGAGTTCCTGGTGAATAACACCCCCAGGACTCCAGCTTTCTATATCTTACCAAAGATTCACAAGCCGACCCGCCCCCCGCCCGGCAGGCCCATCGTGTCGGGGATACAATCTGTGTTGGAGCCTCTTTCACAGTTTGCGGATTTTTTCTTGCGGGAGTCGGTGATTAACCAACGGTCCTTTATTAAGGACACCACCGATGTATTAAACATCATAGAAAAGACCCCTTATGACTCAAACAACCAGTTCCTTGTAACCATCGACATCGAGTCCTTGTACACGAGTATCCCCCAGGACGCGACGCTGGTGGCAGCAGCGCGCGCACTGGGGGATCTCGAGTGGCCCTATGATGCGCCCCAATCATTCGTCATGGAATGTGTTGAGCTTGCACTGACAAGGAACTACTTCGGATACAAGGACCAGATCTACCTGCAAACCTCTGGAACATCGATGGAGGCGACAATGGCCCCCAGCTTGGCATGTATTTATGTAGGTAGATTTGAGGAGCACATCGTTTATCCTGATACCAACCCCTTCCAGCGGCACATTTGCCTCTGGAGGCGATATATAGACGATGTGCTCTGTATCTGGGAGGGCACTGAAGAATCCCTAGTGGAGTTCCTGAGATGGCTCAACTCGCAGGATGAGAGCCTAAAATTCACGTGGACCTACAGCCGCACTAGTGCGGTTTATCTGGACCTAGTTATTGAGACAGGGTTGGAGGGTGGTCTGAATACCAGAGTACACCAAAAGCCAACAGACAGGAATTCCCTCCTCCTGTACAATTCATATCACCCCAGAGCCCTCCGCGACAACCTCCCTGTGGGCCAATTCCTGAGGTACAGGAGGAACTGCTCCAGTACGAGTGGCTTCCTGGAGCAAGCACAAGATCTTACTACTAGACTCGTGCAGCGCAACTATCCCAGTAAAGTAGTGAAGAACGCTAGAAAAAGGGCTCTCAATACACCTAGGAGTGTCCTACTGGAACACACAAGCAAAGAAAAAAGAGACTGCCTTCCGGTGGTTATGACGTTCGATCCTATGGCAACAAAAATCAGGCAGTCGATCAGGAAACACTGGGACTTACTATCCACAAAAGACTTCCGCATGCCACCACCTAGATTTGCCTTTAAGAGAGCAACTAACCTTAAAGACAAACTAGTCCATACTCGTACCCTGGCACCACAGAAGAGAGATTCTACTACCTTGCCCAAGGGACACTATCCCTGTGGGACATGTTCGGTCTGCCCCCTCACTAAAAAAAGCAATAGTGTGACCTTGAGTACAGGTAAAGTGTGGTTTTTTAACCACTTTAGCAACTGCAACACCACGAATGTGGTGTATAGACTGCTATGTTGCTGTGGCCTCCAATACATCGGCCTCACCACGAGAAAAATCAAGGTGCGCATTCAGGAACACCTTAGCACAATCAAGGCGGGCAAACTGACCACTAAGTTGGTACAGCACTGCCACAAAGAAAAACCTGATTTCACATGGACTGTGCTAGAGGTTATTAAAGGCAACCCACAGAACATGGAAACAGCGTTGCTTAGCAAGGAAGCTAGATGGATATATAGAGAACGCACTGACAGTGGAGGCCTGAACGAAATCCTTGAGTGGAATCGAGTGAAATAGACCTCTAAGGGCCAGTCGAGAAGAAACACCTGTTTTTGGGTGTGTCCCCCCTAAACACCCGAAAAGACCCCTCACCGATTTTTTGTTATGCGCTCCTTGTTGACCAACCGTCACCTCTAAAGGTGTTGGTGCCTGCCCAGAAAGACGTCTGGTGGGCTCTGTCATGAGTGGGCCTGCATGTTAATGGATTATGGTATGGGTTAATGAGAGAGAGCGGGATACCACTTAATCCCTGCCTCATGATAAACCCATCCCTGGCACTATTGTTATAACATATAACCAGCCATTGGGCTATTACCTGTGTTCTAGACACTGCTCTTCGAATTGACTAGTAGTAACCAGGGAGAAATCCTCATTTAGTTTGGTTATGGAGAGACACCCCTGCCCTTGACCGTTTCCCAGTCTAATTTCTTGATGTTCTGCGCGGTGTGCCTAGTACTAATGTCTGTCGTGGTAGCGATTGTAATTGAGGACCATTTAAAGTACCCAGTAATGAGATAGCGCAACATCTCAGATTGTACAATAAATAGAAATGGTGAGTGGCCCCACTCTAAGATGGCGCTATGAATTGATGATCACTGTATGGAGAACTTGGAAATCAAGTCATCTACATATACTTGCAGGCAGTTGGGTGCCGCGATAGCCTACATAGATTTAAATGAAAATACTAACAAGTAAATGGTCTGGCCGAGGATAGGGGCTTGCAGACATTAGGGCGACTAATGCTGGATTTAGCCATTCCAAAATGGCGCTACAATTCCACACCGTAGCGTCTCCTTGTGCGCATGTGCGATTTAGCACGTGACCGGACTTTGCCGGTAACCTTTAAATACAGATGCCGGCAAGTACGCGGGGTTCCTGGGATGAGATACGGTCCTGTTACCATAACGTACGGTGAGGAGTGGGGGCTGGTAGATGGACATATTCAGTTTCTATAACAAACGGATAGTCAGTTCATGTAGTGTTACTGCGCAGTTAGGGCTGAAGCTACATAACGAGGCGCTTCGTGTTTTTGTGTTTGTATGTTCTGATGCACCGCGCCCCTCACGTTGTTAAAAGATGACTGTGGCGGCGCGTTGTATGAGACTGTGCGGATCCAATCTGCCCGCGCTTGGTGGTCATAATGCGCAGTTAAGGTTGCCACGTGCCCCAGCATTTTCAAGGCTTTGATATAAAACACGAGTGAAATTAGCGCTGTTGTGCAGTTTCATTGTATAGGGTCTGAATGTTTCATACTATCTTTTCTCATTTCCTATAGATTGACAGTGCAATCGATTTTAAACGATTCTAAGTGTGATTTGGTCGGCCGGTATGAGTTGCCCATGCTGGCCTGGGGTAATTATAATGATTACTGTTCAGTTAAATCACTATAAGGATATTTGCAACCTTTACTTTAATGTGGAAACCTATGAATCCATATTGACTCGTGGGCATGTCTCTGGTTTTATTTATGTCTCGATCCAACAGTGTCCAGAAAGGATGTTCAAAAAATTGGTGCAGTGACCGAGTGTTGAATACCCTGATGAATCTGCCGAAATGTTTGGGGCAGTGAAACATGTCGGTATCAGGTACTGGTAGGCGATATTAAGCTACCAACCTCTCTTTTAACTCTTCAGCTCACACTGAATCTAAGAATAAAGTAATTGAGTGGGTGTGGCTGTCGATTTTATGTCACTCTGTCCGTTATGAGTTAATGTTGTGATACTCTTTATTTTGCACCTGCACACATATTTCAGTTTATGTGTTGTATTCATTTTGTTTTTTGTTTGGATTGGAAGGCAACCGATGATGAGAAAGGGGCTTTGAGTTAGCAACATCTGCCAACATCCCCGAGGGTTGTTCGCCCGTGAGGTGCCTTCCTCTCCACCACACATTTTTCCTTTTTAGGTTTGTGCACATGTGGTGAAGTGTGGATAGATGTACTGCCAGTAAAAAAAGCAGACATTTGTTGGACATCACCCTGGACACTGGTTGTATAGAGACTTTAGTATTTAATTTTCTGGAACAATAGATTAAGTGGGGATAATTAGACATTAGAGGATTGACCACACTGCGATAGATAGCAGGGGTCCACTTCGGTATGTTAAAAATAAAATCTGAAGTGATGTTCACTCATGTCTGTGAAATGTATTAATCACCCCAGGTATAGGGATCTTGTTGTTGTTTGACTGTTTAGAGTGGAGGGCGATCCCTTATATACCTTTCCAGACCCCTCTTGGCTCCTTCGTGTTATTGTTTACACAACAATGGACCCAAATACCTCAACGACATAATCAACTTCCACGTACCCAAAAGAAATCTCCAATCAACCAACCTTGCAGGGGTCGAAACCCCGCGCATCCACTTAGCCAGAGCAGGCGGAAGATCCTTCTCTCACATTGCAGCCAAGACCTGGAATGAGCTACAGGCAGACATCAGATGCACACCCTCCCTGAACACCTTCAGGAAGACCCTCAAGACCTGCCTCGTCGGCTAAACAGTTCTGCTCATTCCCTCTTGCCCCCCAGCTCCTTGAGACCCTCACGGGTGAGTAGCGTGCTTACAATCCCCCTGATTTAATGCTTTCTTTTAAATGTGTTGCTCGTGAGTCTCATGGCTAGGTCCCTTCTCCATGGTTTTCACAGCCGCACGTTAGATGCAGTTGTGGATTTCATGGAGTCGGATCACGGCCGGAGGGGCTCCTGCAAGATTCACTTTTTACAGTGGTCTAGTAAGGGTGTGTCTCCCACCACCAATTATTCTATATGAGGGACAGTTGTACAGTCGTTAGTCTCCTGAGCCAGGATTGGATTTGGGCTTGTGTGCATATTCCGTTGTTGAGAGCAGGTTCTGATACATATCTTCTGCTGAAGAGTCTTGCTTCCATGCCAACTCATGCAGAAGAAATGAAAGTGACTCGCTCAATGATCTCGCTATGAGAGGCCGTCATTTGAGATGATCGTGGGTGTGATTTATTTAAACACTGCACGGTTCTGGAGATAAAGAATGGGTGTGAGCTTGTCGGGCTCTTGATGTAGAAGCAAGTGATGTCTTGAATCCTCATCTGAAATATGGAAGACTGCCTTATCATTTATGAACATTGAGGGCAATATCTTTGATCCTTAGTGACATTCTGATTCCGTTTCATTGAACTATGTGATGGCAGTAAATGCACATGGAGTATTCAATTGTTATTTTCTTGTCTTGTTGCTTTAACAGGGGGATCTTGTAGAGTTCTGGGACTTACTCTTCTCTCCCCCAAGGCGCTTTGCGGGTGACATGCAGGGGGAGGTGTTACAACAGAAAAATATAGCATATTCACAGTTTGATAGGGAGTATATTTCAGGGTCATAAGATTGCGAGAAAGTTGACATTCCTGGTTTCTCTTTTATAGAATGTCATAGTATGGATCTTGGTTACAACCAGGGCACAAGCTGGGGTTACATGCAGGTACACGGCGTCCACTCACTATTTCACCGGGTGCACGCCGTCCTCCCCTGCCAAGAGCTTGGGTTCATCAGAAATATGCTGAACTTGTCCCGGCATAATTTTCATACGCCAGGACACACGTTCAGCAGCGCCTGCACGTTATCTGCTTTCCATTCCCAGCAACACCATGCAGGAAGCGAAAAAGATTTTTTTCACCTCCAGCTGGGCTAAAATTGAGGGGCCATCAGGCCTCCTGTTGGTTGAATATCCTGACTGGAGGCAGCCTGGAGCTTCACACTTAAATGTAAATGCCAGTCAAGGGAAACAAAGGCACGTAGCTTGTTATCTTTTCACAGGTACTTAAGAGAGGCATGCTTTCACCTTTGCTCAGTCCTTGAATGAAAGAGATGCATGCACTGTAAGTATGTCAGATGTGTTAGTCTGGCAGGTATTTACACAGATAACAATTTAAATAGCGCTATTTTATTTCTTTTACAGCACTTCGCAACCCTATTCAGGGTGTCGGAGCTCTATACACATTATACATTGAAAATCATGTACATGTGTAAATCAATGTACAAGGCGAGTTACATGAGACAGGGCTACAAGGTGTAGGAGTCACGTGTCCTTCCTAGCTATAACTGTGCTACAGGTAAAACAAGCATTTGCAATGCAATAGGTCTCGCATTTATGAGAGTTTGCTCTATTGGCATTGTAAATCACAAATCATTTTTTAGGTGTTGTTTTTGAAACAGATAAATAAAAGGCATTGTCATTTAAAATGCCAATAGCCTAAACTCTTGCAAATGCGAGGCCTATTGCATTGCAAATGCATGCAAAAGCGTTAGGCGAGAGTGTGTCCTGCCTCCATCAGCAGACAGGACAAAGCTAATTGAGAAAATAGTGCTCGGAGGCTGTAATTAAAGCCTACTGAGCAACAACACACTTCCTTTTCTACAATATCTATATTAGTAGGGAGCCGATACCTCTTCCACTTCCGTTCTTAATACGGTCTGGGGATCACTCTATTGACGTCTCCATACTCCCGCCAACAACCTTGTTGGCGGGAATATGGAGAAGTCGATCGACAAGCTTGTTGGCCGGAGTATGGAGAAGTTGATAGAGTGATTCCCAGACCGTATTAAGGAAGGAAGTGGAAGAGGTATCGGCTCCCTACTAATATAGATATTGATGAAAAGGAAGATTTATATCAAGATCATCATATGCTTTTAGGATCGCTGTTAACAAATCTACTCACAAGTACATATGTGAGATGATGTTGTCTGAAAACCACTGTGAAGGTTAAGAAAAATCACATTTGACAACAATTAAAACGATTGGCTTATAGAGATACATTTTACTGGTAATCCGGATGGACTCCAGTATTGAAAATAGCATATGAATCCTTTCAAATCTGGATTTTTGTATGCACAAATCATTGAATTCCCTGGTCAAATGAAAATTTGGAACAGTTATCCGGATAGGTCCTGAGGAAGGTGGTATCAAGATCTGAAATCCACCGAAGCGCGCATCGACCTTGGGTGGAACACTGTACTTGGCACTGTGGTTCCAGTTGTGGTAGGGATTTTCCTAGCCGCACATTAGACTCAACCATGTACAGATATTGAATGTTTGTGGTTGGTGTGAAAGTGGTTGCATGAATGCTTGATAGTATGTTTGTATTTATTAAATTCTAACCAGGGAGATTGTATATGTTTTTTCTATAAAAGTATATTTTTGTTATACTGTTTTATGTACTTATGAAAAAGATTTCTTTCTGATTGAAATTCAACACAGATGGATTTATAACCATTAAAAATTAAAGAAATGTTGAAGTGCAAAATGTTTTTGAAAAGAACTATCTAAAAAGAGAAGAGAAAAAGATGTGATTTTTAAGAAAAAGAGAAACAAGCTTTGATAAAATAAAAAAATAATAATGAGATGATCAAATATGTCACTGTTGTACTTTGGTATATATTCAAATGTAAATGAACAATGTCTGAATGAAATTATATATAGGCCATGTGGGAAATATTTAGCACTGTTCCTCTTGTTCTCCTGGGAGAATTCACAACTTCCCTAGATTTGGAGAATATTTGTTTGCATATCCCCCATCCATCTGAATCATTATAATTTTTTTTTAATTGTGTGGGGGGTCTAAAGTTCTAGTTTAGAGCTGCCCTTTTAGATCATGTCAGTGTTTCATGTGTTTTCCAAACTCATTGCTCCTTTAGCAGGACTCCATGATGAAAGGATAGCTGTACATCTGGATCTAGATGACTGGATGATCCGTGACTATTCAGCTCTTATGTTCCCAGAGTCTGCATCTTGTATATGCAAGGCTCAATGGGTGCTTAATCAATGTAATGTACCCTAGTACAACTTAAATCCATGACCCCAAACTGTGAACTCACCCGGTACTGAATTCTGCTGCATTTGGGTGGAGAGACTGGCGACAAGGTGCAACGGCGAAGGAAAAAAAACACTTACCTAAAATTACTTGCTGCCACCTCTTCCTTCTTCCTGCAGTACCGGCCAGTAGCAGGAAGCACCCAGCTTCCAGGTTCCCCAGAGTCAATCACAATGCTGCAATGCAGCGGATTGATTGGTCTGAGCACCGTGGATCGGCGCTTAAATGGGAAATGGGAGGCTTTGCATGTTCTTCAGCAGGCGGCATAATGCAGCTTGGTGGGGAAGATGCAAAGTGCGCATGACTATGAAGCCGACCCGAGAGGGCTGGTCAAGCAGTCATACCCACTTAAGGAGTGCAAAGCACTCCTCTACCCTGCTGTGCCCAGCCCTGTCCGCCCTGCCCCGAGACCCACTGACTGCAAAGAAAAACTAAAGTGATAATAGTTATTATCATTTTAGTTTTCGTTTTGTTCAGTGGGGCGATGCCTCTCCACCATAGCGGAGGAGCCGCCACTGAAGTCACCTACACTGTATATTGCAGCTGTGGTCCTCTTAGGCTCTAAATTTGTTAAGAGTTTAAGGCAATGTCGTCAGTCTTTGCTCTTTTACATTGTACTCCTGGTATTCCCCTTCTTACAAATATTGGAACTTTCTTTTTTCTGTTTGGTTACATCAATCTTTGTCACTCCATTGGGATTGCACTTTGATATGGGCTCCCAGCACAGTCAGCTCCATTAGAATCCTTCACTCCTTTTGCTCAGTGTCTTGATTCTGATATACTCCAAGATTTGCTCAGGGCTACTTTTGTGGTTTAAGTTGGATCATCCCTCTCGCGTGTGTCTCGCAGTCTTCTTTAACCTTTGATACTACACTTGGATGCTTCAGGTCTAAGGTGAGAGGCAAAGCTTGGGTCTGATCCGACTCAAGACCGATAGCTGGAACAGCAACTTTGATGTCCTCAAACTGGATGGAGTTGAGTGCCATAATTCTAGCGCTACTAACTTTTGCTCATTCTTTGTAGGATCCTTCTGTGGTAATCTGGACAGACAGAGCAGTCTGTAAAGCTTATCCTGTAAAACAGGACACAACAGATCACAGTCCCTTGCAGCAACTACCACCCGCCCTGATATGATTTTCTGTAGAGAAGCAGCCATTCCAACTATCAGCAGTTCACATTCAAGGCTGGCGAGTAGTGTGGCAGAATCCTTGAGCGTTTCTTTCTGCCAGAGCTTTGGATTTTCCTTGGAAACCTTTGCGGAAGTATGCAGATGCTTTGGAGTTCCTTATCTGGACCTTTTTGCCTGGGTAGACAAATCATTGCTGCAGGGCTTTGAAGATGTTTCTAAGTATTCGGTAACTGGGTAGTGGATGTCGTTCTCTGTCCTTGACCTAGTACACTTCTGTGTCTTTCCTCCATTCTCCTAGTTCTGTGAGACTATGCAACAGTTTCTCCAATGGCCCCCCGCTGGAGGGGAATGGCCTGGGACTGTCTTGCAACACATATCTATCACCAAGAGGTGGGCTAGTCCTCTAATTCCCTGCCCTCTTAGTTTTCTGGTCCTTCTTTAAGACACCTCACAGAACCTACACTTCTCGGTATGGAAGAGTTTGCATGTCTGAATATTTTTAACAATATATTGGTTGACCCAAATATTGTTGCCTAATTATCAAATGCAAAAATATTGTCTAATTGGGTGTTAATTTCATATTATTATCAATGGAGCAATATTAATGTAAATTATATTTTAGGACACAATATATTTATTAGACGACATTCTGATAACATACCCTGGAATTTGAGTGGATGGGCACCAGTAAGAAGGCCTATCTCAAGGAGTAGGTTTGGCCATTCAAGCTTCCAGGCACCTGGCCATGCTCATATCCTATTACCAAAACGGGTCTTTTGTCAGCTGCATGGCCTGTAAAACATACCCTGGAGAAGCAAGGGTGGGTACTCCCATTTTAAGTCCCATTGTGACACTGTAGTATTACAGAAAGAGGCACATTTTGTAATACTGCTGGTTGGATATCTGGCAGATGCATTAGGGATAGGCAGAGGTCTTCATCCCAAACCTTCTCCAACACTACGCAGCTTGGGGAGATCAGCCTTGCACCCCAGGCAGTCTGATGAGTCTCACATACAGACTAATCAGCTGTGCATCCTGTACTAGACACATTCACCAGTAAGAACCACCCCAACCATTTAAGTTGTAATCTATATATCTCTGCATGACTCAGGGTTGATATAATGAACCCTAATATTTTGCTAACTTAAAAGTCCTTAATGTTGCAATAGATATGATACACTTATGCGGAAATTGTAAAACATGCTTTGATTTGCAGTGAACATGTATTGCCCTCACAATGTACCTTGGTAAATGTCATGGTGAGTGTAGCTTCCATAACGCCATCTAATGTATAAATGCAACATTCTGACAATAAGGCACAAGTAAGGGACTTGTACCTAGTGAAACGAGTGTGTAATTTAATTAATGACTAAAACATCAATCATTTCAATACATTCAAAGTCTAGCGCCTTTCTTATCTAATAAACACAGTACACGTACCTCACATTGATGCCGTGAAATGTCACACCACCATGAGAAGTCATACTTGCACCTGTGACAGTCTAACTTCCACAACTACAGCAGGAGTAAAAAACCTATATTCAAACTTACAGCTGCACATATGGACTCTAGTGCAGTGGCAATAGGAAGAGAGGCTGCAATCTGCTTAGAAATCCATAGCCCTAGAAAAATAAAATGCTAACAGCCCAGAGGAAAGAAGTGCAGGCCACTCATATGATTGTCAGACATGTGGTAGGACACGGCCAACAAACTACTTTCAAGATCCCACACTGGCCAGAATCAGTAAAGACAACTTCTCTGTATTCTGGAACTGCTGGTGCTACTCTATCAATGCCTTCTTCCACCAGAGAGCATTTCCTTCACCACTGACTACCAATGAGATATCTCCAAAATCTGGTATAGACTTTTCGCTTCCAAACAATTTCTGCCTGATAGCAAGCATTCCATATCTCAGAACAGCCATTGAAACACCGTGGTGGACAAATTGAATTCCAACTCAAGTAATCAATCGACAACAAAGCACTATAAGGCAACCATCAATCTTCTGCTAGATTGCTTTTGAGGTCCCCCTGTGTTTGATCCAAGCTCCAACTCTCTTCAATCTTTGCACTGAGTCACTTGGTTTAATAATAAGTGAAGACAGCTGTAAAGTTACACCAGTATGATGATTATACACAACCGTATTTAAAGACAAGAAATATTCGGGACATCAGCACTCTAAGATTCTACTTATCCTGACTACACCCAGGATGAAGAACTATTTCCCCCTTTTAAGCTTTAAAATGGAATTCATCCTTCTTTTTAGATTCTCAAAAATATTTGAGCCATTTCTCTTGAAACTACTAAACCTCTATTGCTTTGCCTCTGCTCCAGAGCCAGCAGTCAAATTGCGGGATTCACCATTAAGCCTGTAATAATTTCTTTGCCACACATTAACAAGATATTGAAAAAAGGAACACATTTCCATCTGCATATTCTGAAGAAAATATCCTCCTTTCCACCTTTTTGAAGAGAAGAGTAAAGAAACTTGTCACATCAAGGCTTAGTAATCCCATGCTAAATATGGATAATAAAAGCTGTTTTTCACTCACTGACCAGTTTGGTACATAAAGCAAACATTATGACTGCATCACCGCTGTTGTCAATGACCTTCACTGGGTGCCCTTACAAACAAGGACTTGTTCCAGTGCCCTTGTTTATAAATCCAGCCAAGGAAACAGGCCACCTTACCTGTATGAGCTCCTCGCTAACTCACCAGCATTTAGAGGTCTGAGAAGTAAGGACTCCCTTCTGCTGGAATTCAAAATGTACATCCTCTTTATCACGGAAAACAATCCTTTCCTGAGGCAGCAGTAGCTGCATGAAACCCTGTACTGACTAGCCTTTAAATGTTGACACCTCAAAAACCAAACAAAAATCAGTTCAAATCCTTTTATACCCAGTGCAAACCTCTCTCAAAACGTTACCGCTTTTCCAGGAGTGTACTGAAATGGTGTTGTGAGGGTTAAATTTGTATACGTGGCGCCAGCCTTTGAAGTGGGGGTGTGGGGAGGGGGACATTCTGGGCTACCCATACATTTGGTTCTGGAAAGTTCTTCTCTTTCCTTAACAAGGCTCCAAGACGTCTGGGATGACAAAAGTCTGGTATCAGGTTCCTTTGTGTGTGCTGGAGGGAAGCTCTTTCAAGTGTACTTGGGGCAGGGAACAGCTCCACCTCCAGCCATTCCGGCAGTATGACCCATACAGCCTACACCCAGGCCTCTTTGTCTCACTGGCTAGCAGGCATATACAAACCACAACAGCAGAGCCATTCATAGTCATGTGACCCAGAACACTATAATTAGGCACCAAATAGTTAGGGAAAGAAAATGACAACTTTCTAGAAGTGGAATTTTGAGAATTGTGACTAACAATCTGACATTACTACCATTAAAGGCAATGACAGGCCCGAGACATGTTTTAAAGTGCTCTTTAGTGAGTGGCACAATGAGTGCTGCAGGCCTAGTAGTAGCATTTAATGTACAGGCCCTGGATGCATGCAGTCCCACTTTACTAGGGGATTTCAAGCAAATTAAATGTGCCAGTCTGGTATGGTCCGATTTTGCTATGTTTAGGAGAGTGAGCAGTAGCACTGGTTAGCAGTTATAAAGTGCGCAAAGTCCTAATGTTGACAAAAATTAATTCAGAAAATAGAAGAGGTGAAGGCAAAGCTTTTTGGGGAGAACAACACCTAGAATGTGAGGTATAATAAGCATTATTATCATTATTATTGCTATTAGTATTGCTATTCTTGTTTCTATTGTTATTAGTATTGTATATCATATATTATTACTATTAACGTTTTTTAAGAATTATAAATATTTATTTTTATCTTATTTGCACTCAAATACACATTTTAATGGATAAATAGTGGACAATGGCATAGAATGTATTGATAATACCCCACCTGTCGTAAGGAGGCATCTGAAACTTTACATGAGGATGTATACTGCTCATTCTACCTCAGTTGCCTAGTGGTGGTGAGGCACTTTGGGCATGTCAGGATGCATGGACAAATGGCATTAGCTAATGATATGTGTTGGTTGAGAATTACTTAATTCAATGGTACCTGGTGACTAGCCATCCCCAAAGTCAGCGCTGACAAGGAGGGCATGAAGGACACTTTGTTGGTGAAACACAAAAAGAGGGCCAGAGGAGATTTAAAGAACAGCAGGCATTAGCCTAACACTATATAACACAAAAGAACCCTGGAGTCTGAAAAAAGTAAGACAAGAAACATATTAGCCTAGCTGAAATGAAATGTTAATTTTAAAAGACGGTTTCCCTCACCCATCATAGGTGGCATGCTTCATCATCATCGGGAACCTCCTTGCACCGTGATGCATATTCATGAGGCGGGCTAGAACCCTGTCACTGAGAGAGAGCAGCATAGCAGATGTTTTAGAGGTATAAGAAGTGCCCTTTAATGAGCTGGGGTAGTGAGTTAAGGTGGGACGATCAACATAAAAGTGTGGTAATTAAAACTGGCTATAGGGTACACAAACAATTTTATTCATGTTCCCCTGAGCCAAAACTAAGGACACTGCAGGAAAAAGTAAACCTGTGAGACTGTGTTACTGATGTAGGTCAACATGTTTCTGCAATAAACCTCAGAAAATTTTTTGCAGCGTTCACCAGGACCTACAGGGATAGTGCTTATGCTTTGTAAATGTGTTCTAAAGAAAGGACTATATAGAAATAGTGGAATATGATACAAAACCATTCAGTAGTCCTCCATGACTCCAAGACGAGGAACCCCTAGCGGTCACCTGCAAAACAGTATACATAAAAAAACAAATACAAGTAGAATGTACAACTAGGTTATAGATTCACAAGGGGATAGAAAGTGGAGTCTAAGACACTCCACTGCCTGACTAATGAAATATGATCCACCCATGCTTGGCACACAGAAAGCAAAACCACAGCTTGGTGAAACACAGTAGGATCAAGTGAGCGCTTCCTGTATCAAATAAGGCTTGCTTGCAATGCAACCATTACTCTCAATCATATCTAACAGTATAGACAGTTTGTTGGAACATGTAACAGATATAAGTGCTCCCAGGATCACGGGTCACAAACTCAGATGTGGTCCTGCCAGAGTTGCATCCCACCTGGAGTTCCAATGATTAATGACCTTTCTATTTCTGAATATGTTAATTTGCTGAAGGGGTACAGATCAGTATATGTATCCCATTGATAGAGCCAATTACATTTGGAACATGGGAAATATTATAGTATTTCTCAATCATTATATGCAGATCTACAGGTGATTCAGGAATGCAATAAATGGTTGTGTGGATGTGTTGGGGAGTGTGTGTATATATAACGTCTATTGCATAGTATCTACAAAACATTAACTGCTTTATGCCCACAATAAGGCCCTTTGGAGGAACTCCAACTACATTGGCAACTGTTGATTGCTAGCTCAGAGAAGGCAGGAGGAGTATCAAACACCAGTACATGGAATGGTAAGACCTGACAATTTTGTGTGCATTGGTCAGCTCATGATTGTTGCTCCACTATAAGATGTAAAATGGCCTTTCTCCTCATCCTGTATCTACTATAAACGTCTTCCTCACAGTGCCCACATATTGTTACCCTTTGACTGAAACTCCTCTCCATCCTTCTCTACCTCCTTCACTATACAGTACCTACAACATGCCATCCATTGCACTAGAGGATAGGGAACATCCACTGTGATAGTGTGTCTTTTATCTTTGGTATACTTCTTTTTAACAAATTTGCATCAATCTTGAGTTGATAGCATTTATTGTTTGCACTTGAACCACCTTTTTGGCAACTATTCCTAATTTTCAAATGGTTTGTACATGACCTTTGTAAATCACTTTTTAAGACACTCTTGTTACTGATACCTGAAACATTGATTTGGAGTAAAACCAAAAAAATCAAGCATAGAGAACAGATCCCAGTAGAGAAGACAGCTAGGAGAAGAATGGTGGAAGGTTTGGCACCCCAATGAGGACTTGAATACTGATAAAGCGCTGGGCAATAACAAACATAAAATGAAAGAGGAGAGAATAATTTCAAATCAATTGAAGATGAAAGAGATCAGAAAACGTCTAAGATGGTATCCCTGAGGGCTGAGGAATATAATATCCGCCTCTTTGTGTTCAATGAAATCTTAGATTGTCCTTGCACAAACCTTAGGGAATCCACTTTATTGTAAGACAAGGATGCACAAAATGTAGCTTATTTTCACAATGGAAACTATCCCACAAAAGATAAGGCATACGAGCCTAGACAAATTCAAGGAGGGGCCTGTGAGGGTAAGAACTTTGTTATTTAACTCCTTGGCAAGGGAACATGGAATAATTGAAACATCTCATGTACGGCCAGTTGGCCAGGGGGACTGGTAGATTTATAGGGCGCCAGGCCCTACTGTGATTTATGCGCTAATGTGATGTGGTGCCAGGAAATGTAATGCATTTAGTATATTTTACGCACACTGTTTGATACCTCTAAATATGGTTTATTGTTATGAGGTTGCTCTGCCCATCATGGGTTATGCTAGTGATATTATGTTTCACTGTGTGATGTACGCCCCTAATGTGAGTTATGCTTAGGAGGTTAGGGTCTAATGTGTTTAGACTTGAGAGGCGATTGCATAATGTGTTTTCATGCTGGTGAGGTTGGCGCTGAAGGTAATTCGCGCCTGATGGGACTGTGCATAATGTAGTTTATGTTACAGGCTGATGCTAAGTACAGTGATTACCAGTATTTACTGGTTGTATATTTATGATCTGTTTTACTTTTACCAAAGTGCGCTTTGTGATGGTTCTGACAGTGGTCCATGTGACCCTGTCATGTGTATATAATCCCTTGTGAATATTGCCCGTGCCAGTTGGCACAGTGTATGTTATGTGTTTACTATTGTGTTATGAGAATACAAAGGCTATTTTTTATATAACCTTGTGTGGAGTTCCTTTTGTAGTGTGCCTGGGATGTTGTTGCTGTGTGCGTGCACAAATGCTTTACACATTGCCTCCGGGATAAGCCTGACTGCTTGTGCCAAGCTACCAAGAGGGTGAGCAGGGGTTATCTTTGGTGTGTAACTCCCAAGCCCTGCGTAGAGTGGTGGTTTCTGCCTGACTTTGGCGCAAGCCGTAGCCAACCAGAAATCCCATTTCTAACACCTTCTCTACTGTACCTGCTGCAAACAGGACCCTGTTATATAGTATTCTGCCACAAAGACCTGGCCCCTCGATCTGCACTGCAACTTGGCTACCTCCTCTCTTGTGAGATGTGTCTCTTATGGACAAAAGCTATGTGAGCCGCTTCTGCAGAGATATGCATGCACTTGGTGTCTTTTGTGTGCAATCCTCAAACCCACACATTCCTAAGTGATTAACAAGAAGTAATTCCTTTACCATGCTGTATTAATTAATTATGAATCTGTAGCATTTGCTGCCATCTGGTAAACCATTCCCTGCAGCGCCAGACCCAAAAGGCCTGCCAGGCCCCTTCATGAAGTGCTCTATTAGAATTATGATGGGTTTTCCTACAGTTACCTGTGTTGTTCCTGTTTGCCAAGACTTAACAACCCAACTTCCCAACCTCAGAGCTAAAGGGCAACAGCCCCATCCTCAAACTGTATAACCATAATCATCCACATTTTGTACATCACACTCAGTATCTTACCAAGGCATCCTAGGGCCTGTTCAATAACATTCACCAGAGATATCCCAACCTTGAGCTCATCCCATTTAACTTCAAGGATATCAGAGCTGAATCTAACTTTTAGCTTTGTGTCCAAGTCATGACCCCCTCCCTATGTTATACTATACATCACCCAAACTCCTCGATTGTAGGCTGGCTGTAAGTCAGGTCCATGTTTAAATTATGGGAGCGAATGTTCATCTGTTTTCTGTTTCCGGCATTCAGTTTTTTACAAGTCATTTGACTTCTATGGGTTTATCTGCCGAAGCATATCCTTCAGGGTTGAGGGAATGTCTGAGCCAAAGTCTGTGGTTCTGCCCACACCAAGGGTCCCTTACTATCCTCTTCTGAGATTCTGCTCCTGGCGATTTCTGCCGCTGCCATCACCGTTGCCACTCTGTCCCTTTCTGCCTGTTACCTCATTGGTCCTGTTGCTCTACTCAACATCCAAATTCTCCTCCACCTTTATTGCTTTGGTTTTACTGAGGTTTCTGAGGCACTTCCCATCTGATCACAGCGATTCTGATGCCTATCTAGCCAAACCTAGACCTCCCGTGGTGTAGTGAAAAATGTTGTGTTTCCCTCTATTAACCCCTTCCATGCTCATGACGGAACGGTTCCGTCATCAGCGTCGGTGCTCCGGTGCTGATGACGGAACATTTCCGTCATGAGCCAATACGCTTTTAAACCCTCCAGCACTGCAGCGAAATTCGCGCAGCACTGAAGAGGTTAACACTTTCAGTCTTGCCAGGAGCATCAACAATACTAAAACCCTGCTTCCCTCATTGATCTTTTCACTGCCATGAAGGAAGTTCATTGTTTTTGGACTATCATGGTGCTGTCTGGGAACATAGAGGCACATGCATCAAGCTTTTTACCCGTCGCAAACCATTTGCGACCAGTAAATAGGCCTTTCTGATGCATCAAACCAAAATGCATTCGCAAAATAGTTAATCGCAATTTTTGTGATTACCTATTTTGCAAATGCATTTAGGGAATCGAAATTTGTAATTACCTGAATGCAATGCAAGAAGCATTTTAAAAATGCGACTTAAGGATTTGCAAATTACCATCAACTTCAAGTTGATGGTAATTTGCAAAAACTTTGAAAAATACACAAAAGTGCATTTTTCAAAGTGCCGTGTGGCACACACACATGCCCTCAGGGCATGTGTGTGCCCCACATGTGCACTCACCTATTTTGGGGGTGCATCAGGGGGACCTTCGGCCCCCTAGCACCCTTGAAATTGCATTCGCAATTTGCGATTAGCTATTTTATTTGGTAATCGCATATTACAAATGCTTTCCCATTAATTCCAATGGGCCTCTAGGCCCATAGGAATGAATGGGAATGCATTCCCTAATACTGAATCGCAATTTGCGATTTGATATTGGGGAATCTGTAGGAATCGCTATTTTTTTTGGGATACCTTTGTGCATAAGGAATTGCGACTCCTAAATAGCGAATCCTTCAATATCGTTAATAAGGAATCGCAATTCCTTATCCTGATGCATGTCCCCCATAGTTACTGACCCATTTTCCAGCTTGAACTGACCCCTCTCATGTGTTTTCTGCAAAAGGATATCACTGTACTTAAAATGTAGAAGCGTATTGACCACTGTTCCTGGAGGGTTCCACGGCAGAGCAAACCTCACAGTAGTGTGCTCATTCCAGAGCAAAGAACCTGGTCAGCTGATTTGGTGCCACCTCCATCTGCATCCATTTTCAAGAAACTGAATCATATAGGGTCCTTCAACAGTTTCTGGGAGTCCCACCACTAGGACATTGTTTCCTTGATTTTTTCATTCTAAATCCTCCATTCTGTATTCCAAAGTGTTGAGATTTTTTGTGATCCCCTGCAGTTGTGCTTGTTTTTCCTTGGCTTGTGGCTATATTTTTGAATCTGTTGCTTCAACTGTCTTAACCCTGTCTGGGAGTTTCTGCGGGTCCACTCTGAGAATGCCCACATCCAACACAACTGTATCTTTTGTACTGCATGAGGGCCTCCTTAGAGGCAGTGATGGCTGCCAACACCTTCTTCAGGTGTACCTGTAACAGTTCAAGGAGGACCATCTGCAGAATGTCAGTCACTGTTTTCTCTGTGTGTGGCATCTCTTTATCCTTATGTTGATCTACTGGGTCCATGTTTCTAATCCGTTGTGGTTTTGTCATCTTCAGGGCTGAAAAGGTTATGGCTTTGTGCTTTACTTTCCCATTGACCTGCTGCAAGTTGTCCACTACTCACTTTCACGTTGAAGTGATTCTCATAGCAGTGCTCCCAGCCTTAGTCCCTGTGCACTTGTCTGGCACTGACTTTAGCCTCCATCGGTCTTATTTCTCCATCTGTAGTGCCTCCCCCATCCTCTCGAGGCTCTCGAAAATGCTCTCCTCCAATCTTCTGCTACCATTATATGTCCACTATTCCCCTCAGAGGCCTCCAGCTTTATATGTGTCGCTATGCCATCCCCTATCAGGCCTAGTATACTGGTCCAGTCTATTTAGTTCATCCAATGAACTGTACTGTATGTCTGCTGCCCCTGTTGTTACCTCACAATCAAGGTCCAAGAGCATTATTTGAAGTCATGTGGGTCCCGTTTTGGTATTTCTTCATTCCAGG
This sequence comes from Lissotriton helveticus, assembly GCF_964261635.1. Classification (NCBI taxonomy): domain Eukaryota; kingdom Metazoa; phylum Chordata; class Amphibia; order Caudata; family Salamandridae; genus Lissotriton; species Lissotriton helveticus. The sequence goes on from NC_136063.1 coordinate 683,173,399, forward strand.
CTGCCCCTTTTTTTTAGGCTGAGCATTCGGCTTGTGGTGTTTTTATGCGGTCTCAGCACTTTTCTATGGATCCTCCCTCTCTTCATCTTTGCTGGGGGCCGTCCCTTTGTTCTGTGCCCAATGTGTATTTACATCAGGGTTCTCCTTCTGTCTTTGCCAGGTTATCACTTGTAGCAATTCCTAGCGGATGGCACCCCTTTTAGGCCTTTGCAGTGTGGTGCTTCCCACTCCTCTTCCCACAGCTATGACTCACTCTGATACCGCACATCAGTGTGCTGGGGTGGTCCTCGCTGGGACCGGTATGGTTTCTTCCTCTGTCCGGCAGTTGTCTCCTGGGCCAAACGCAGCTTTCACTTTTTTCCCGCTCCTCCTCCTGCATCTTTGCCTCCCTCCAGCTCCAGGTGTCAGGGTTTTGGGAGAGGTCCACCCTGGAACCGGTGTGGTTCCTTCTTCCGTCCAGCAGTTGTCTCCTGGGCTGGTCGCAGCTTTCACTCCTCTCCACTTCCATTAGCAGCCATCTTGCCAGCCCTTCCTCACCTCATGTCTGCTCTCCTGCCAACTCTGAAAGCTGCTGGGGCAATGCGCAGTGACCGTGGGCAGTGTTGTGACTTTCTGGGGAGGGCCCTCTTGTGCTCGGGGTTACATTAAGGCATGCTTGAGGATATGTATGGGGTTATGGCTGAGCTAGCGACAGGAGCTCAAAAGGAAGCCTTCTGCTCAATGCTAAGCTAGCCATACCTCTGCTCATAGTTATGTGCGTGTTGCCTTGTCAGCTTCCAATGCCTTGTCTATATCTCCTGGCTATGTACTTTCCTGGAACTCCCTTCTAAGTCCAATTTTTACATCACTTATCCCCAGCTGCTAGGTACATAAGGCATAGGTTCCAATAGGTACACCTACCGTATGGCAGGAACTGCTTGGGTACTACAAAGCAAGGGTTGGCTTCATATTCCCAGGTAGGTACTGCCACCATTTACAAGGCATTTTCATACTATGCACAGGTACTCTCATGTCAACAAACGACATATTTGCCCAGGTAGGTACCGCTTAAAATGCTCAGCTCCTCTTTCTTGTGCAAGCTATGACTAGCATATATTGCAGAATGTTTTTTCATGATATCGTAAATTCTTGGGCCTAGGCCCTCATGCAGCAAAATACATAAATAAATAAATAACCATGCAGACACATAATTACGGTAACTGGAACTGGCGCTGGGCACCCGTCCCCTTTTATTGGCATGGTCACCTGACCGGTGACACCTGTGATGGATGGGTGTGGGGTGAGTGTAGCGGCCTGCCCTCTGGGAGTGGCTGGTTACATAGGGCATATGCTGGAAATACTCAATTACATCACAAACCTTCATCACATCTGATACTGACCCACGCAAAAGAGCACTGTTCAACTCATTTAATTTTAGTGCTGGACTTTTTGCGTAGTACAATCTTCGGAATAACTTCTGCATTTGAGAATGATGTACTGCTAACATCCTGAAACGATGAAAAACACTTGACATACTTTATTAGAAAGACAAGACAGAGAATGACCTTGCAAACCATTATTCTTCCTTACTCTGCAAGGGTCTAGTCCTTGCAACATCTTAATCTTTTGTTTAACCCTTTTGTTACTATATTCTCGTATGAAATTGCGTAAAATATCAATAGATAATTATCGTACACTACAAATACTACTGCAATCCCAAGTGTACACTGGGGCTTTAGGATGTATGCCTAGAACGTGTCTAGCAGATCTCTACAGAAATTACAGATATTGTTAGCATGTTCTCAGGTACTAAAAACCTCAATATTTCCCCATTCCCCATCTTTGGCCATATGAGATTTGGTGTAATGTCATACACAGGATTATGAGCCCCTTCTGCTACACTACCTAGGGTCTGTAAATCGTGCATCTGACATGTGATGTATGTGTAGTAGGGGTAACAAAGCCGATCGTGACAGACATGCACGGCTCTGCCATTCATCTGTAGACACTTCCAACCACTGCATGCAGAGGAATTGCTGAAAAACGTGTGCGTTGTAAAGACAGTTTGGTTGGCCTGGTTCGTTGGTTTGCTTGTTATGTTGGACTGGTGCAATAACGGGTCCATACTGGCAGTGATTGGTGCAAACACCTTTTATGAAAGCAGATTTATAGAAGTGGCAATGTGTTACATGAGTGTTTGTGCATGTTTGTTGTGTTGCAGTTTTCTTGCACCTCATAAAGCATTGTGGTTTTGTGTTACTTTGGGTTCTGATATTGACTATGCTCTTTTGTGTACTTGAGAGATGTCATCAAATGCTGCATTTTTTGTAAAAAAATCATTTATTATATATAGTCACAAAAAATGATTTACTACTCCTGTCATCAGCGATACAATAGTGTGGTTCTGGCATTTCAACTACTTAAGACATCAATCAACCTGAATTGTGGCAGAAGCCTGTGCTAAATTAGCACGTCCAGTGCCCTACATAAATGTGAGCACTGTGGACTTGATCACAAAACATGGCTCGATTTCGAGTCCTTGCTGGTAAATTAAGGCAGTGCTTGTGCATTGCACACGCCGTTCACCATCATTTGATCATATTATAAAAAAGCATTTCTGGAGGTGTTCTGTATGACAAGAAATGTTTGTGCTTATTTGCTGTAAACTTGCCCTGGACCCCGACACCCTCTTAGCGCCTGTTGAACAATTTTCTGACTAGAAAGAATCCATTCATCACGTACTTTGCTATCAAAAGCACTCACAGTTTGGAGCTCCCGCAGTGGCCGTTACCCTTTTCCCTAGACAGCCTTGTGGCCAGACTATATTGTACTTCAAGTCCTTTAAAGTAGTTTAAATTCAATGTATTTTCTTCTGCCTCAGAGGAATGTGTCCCTATTTTGATGGCACGTATTTAGAATAAACCCAGAGAATGTGGAAAAGTCATCACTCAAAATCTGACAACCTGCAGTATAAATCTGGCAGCTTTCAGGCAGGGCGAAATAAAACAAAATATGAGCTGGGAATTTAAAACGCTGCAACTCTAGTGACTATTGGGAAATTATGCCTTAATTGGAGCTCAAAGTTTGAACTTTCTTTCAAAGTTAGCCGTGCGTTTTCTAAGGGATATATTGCTGTTTTTATATTACCCAGTATAGCGTATTACGAAAGTAAGTTAGGTGTGTTTTGCATTTGCAAAGAGAATGCTTGGAGCATAATGATACCGCATTTTGTATCTGCCACATGCCTCTGTCCAACAGTTGAGGAATATAGGGCCAGGGGCCAGATCTACAACCAGTGTAAATTGCAACTCACAATTTATAATGTACAACAGTGTCACAGACACTGATTGCGATTCCCAATGGGGTCGCAAAACGAGAGCCTCATGAATATTAATGAGGCACTTGCAATTTGCGACCCCATTGGGAATGGCTGGCCCTCCCAGGGATGGTGGCCTGCTGGGCTCAGCAGACCTCCATGTCTGGGACTGCTTTTCAATAAAGCAGTTGTTTTTTTAATTGCAGCCCGTTTTTCTTAAAGGAAAACAGGATGCATTTTAAAAAACAAACAAAAATGTTTTTGTTTCTTTTTTTAAGGGCAGATAGTTGTCCCTGGGACCACTGCCTGCCCCTAAAAAATATTTTCCCCTGCATTTGCAAAGGGGAGGGGGTCCATGTTACAAGGTGAGAGGTATATGTGTTCTAGTATTTTGAGTGTTTGGTAGGCATGGCCCTATTATTTACCAATTCAGATGCATAGGGGGTCATTTGGATGGCTGGCGGACTTTGTCTGCCCGCCATCCTATCGTGAAATGGGACCGCCCGCCATAAGGGCGGGTGTCACGTGGGGGCAATTAGGATGCGCCCGCCACAGTGGCGGGCACATCCTGCAATGCTGACATTGTGGAAGGCATGTCTTGCACTTCCATGCACAACATGGCAGGCACCGCCCCCATAGTAATATAGCTGGCGGTGTCTAACAGACACGCCACCATATTAAACTCTTTTCCACCCGGTCGACTTGTTGACCTGGCGGAAAAGCGGCAGACGGTCTTTCTGTCCGCCGCGGTCCCCCCGCCATAGTAATATGGCGGGGGAAATGGGTGGCGGGCGAGGACGGATCTCGGGCGGATCTTGGGCGGATCCCCACCGCCGTGCGGGCAGTGGTTATCCGCCCGAGATCCTAATGGGTCCCTTACCGTCTTTGTATAGTGGAATTTGCATTGATTGCCTTGAGGTAGTTGAGAATATGGTACATATTGAAAAACAACAATATCCCTTTGCTGTACTAACAGTGGGGTGCTGGCTAAATGTTTGGGTTTAATATAGTATATGTTGCAGAATTGAATTCAAATTTTGGGATACAATGTTGTGGTTGTGATCTCAGACTTCATACTGTATGGAATCTCTGATCTCAGTTGCATTCATGTACTTTGTTCTGTTGTGTAATTCTGTCTTTTGGGTGTATAACTTCTGTAAGGTTGGTGCTGTTATGGGTATTTTGACATTCAAATATTTGGCATATCACTGTTGTTTTGGATGTATGTGTGGCGTTCAGTTGAATGTCTTCTATAGGAGGTTGTGTGTTGGTGTTCAGTACTGTTGTAAACTTTGTGATGCACACCACTGTTGGGTATCTGTGCTTTGATGGGTGAATGGACAGTTTTATTTGAAAATAATTATATCAAATGTTGTGTGTTGTGTGTGTTGGTGATGTTGTGGGCACAATGATAACCAACTTTATGGCATATCAATGAAGTGTAGGATGTATTTGTGGCTTTCTAATATATTCTGATACTTGATGTGTGCCATTAATTATGTTTAGTGCTGTTGTGAACAAGGTGATACCCAGCTAGACACCATATCTGAGCATCGTTGGATGATGTTACAAAGTTCTTTCCAACGTGTAATATTGTATGTCTATCTATCTATCTATCTATCTATCTATCTATCTATCTATCTATCTATCTATCTATCTATCTATCTATCTATTTATCTATCTATGCTACTAAATCCGCTCCAGGAACGTGTTTGGCCTCGGTACGAAACTAGAAGATCCAGACTTTATGGAGTTTATCACACAGTACAACATACTCCTCTTTCAGGAAACATGGCTATCCATTTCTACATCCCTAGTTGGCTACAAGGAATTCCTGAAACCTGCTAAGAAGGGGACTAACCAAGGGAGAGCAAAAGGAGGTCTGTCCACTTTTAGTTCAACTGATATTTCCGGTCTTGCCTCCACCATAGACCTTGATTCCTTCTGGTCAACGCCCCGCCCTCAATCAGCCTGCTGATCGTGAACACTTACATCCACCCTGCGCCCAAACAAAAATGAGCAAGTATTGAGCATTTATTAGCCTCACACTAAAACTCGCCTACCCTGACGCTAATATCATCCTGTCTGGGGACTTCAATATGAACTTATTGCAAGAGACAATAGGCACTAAGGGACAAGCTTGGCCTTCAAATCAACGTGACACCCTAGGCAAGAGATATGCAGCTCGCCTGCACGACCTCTCAATGCGTATGCTCAATGGTCAAAGCCAGACCGACTGCCCAGCAGCATACACAAGGGTCACTCAAAAGTCAGCCGCAACCATCGATTACACTCTCACAGATCACAAACTTGATCCCTACATTACTAATTTTCAAATTTTGGATAGAGTAGAGAGCGACCACCAACGGCAATCCTTCACGCTCTTAAGTAAAATTGCAAATTCAATCCTTGTAAGCGCAACGCTACAACAACTTAACTGCCACAACCTTAAACGTCTCACATGGAAAAAGGACATCATATGCAACCTTATGGGCATATGCATTAGCATTTTGGAGAAATCCAAAACAGAATCATCAAGCATCCTGGCCTGGGAGTTATTTATCAGAAAACTAAACCTAAAATGCTCAAGTCCAGCAACTGGCAGTAAATCAGGAAAACCTTTAGGGGCAGTATGGTTTACTAAGAGCCTCAGAATTCAAACACAGCATTTGAGTAAACATTTACGTCAATTAAGATCTCGGAGATAACCCTTTTCAAAAGACCTCCTGCTTCTAATTTCAAAAGCCACAAAAGACCTTAAAAGAGACATAAAGGTGGCCAAGAAAGTGTTTCACAAAAACATCTGGGTGAAACTTCATTACTCTGGCAAACAAAGAGACTCCAAGGTTTTTGGGGGGAATCATTAACCAGCCCACCCATGGTCGGAGCCAACACCACAACTGGTGTAATGGAGGAAACATGGAGAGCTCATATTGAGTCACTATACAAACTTCATTTCCAGGTATGGCTGACTGTGGCTCTCCAACAAGGAACGGAGCCGCTGCCAGAGATCTACTAAAATACGATTCACCTCTGATTTACCAGACTTCTCCCCACGAATCCTTAATGAGCTAGTCCTAACAATTAAAACAAATTTAAGATCCGAGGGTGCCCCATGGCCCAACGGCCTCCAAAATGCCTTGTTCCGGCAAAACCCACAACTGTGGTCGAACCACCTGACTTTTCTCAGATGTTTTAGCCTCCAACAAGATCCCCGACTCCTGGAGGGGAAGTATTCTAAGCCCAATATACAAGTCGGGTCCTCGCTGACCTCTCAAATTACAGACTGATCGCATTAATCGACGTGGAGGTGAAAATATACGCATTGAACCTGCTGGTAGATTTAGAGGACTGGGCGGCACGAATAAATCTTATTCGTTACACACAAACCAGATTTTGGGCTGGGATGGGCACTCTTACGAACATTTCTGCTGTAACCCTCCTAGCCAACCAAGCTCTTGTAAAATCAAGGCCACTGTATGCATGCTTCATCGATCTTAAATCGGCCTTTGACAAAGTCTCGAGAGCCAAGATTTGGGCAAAAATGCACAATTGGGGGGTTCCAGCCAAGTTGTTAGAGGCTATAATCAACCTGTATTCTCAGACATGTGTGCAGATCAGGAAAGGGGACGGGATCAGCATAACTGACAAGATCACAACTCTCAACGGGTTAAAACAAGGGTGTGTGCTGGCGCCTTGCCTATTCAACATATACATCGCTGACCTGGATGAGCACCTCCTGTCGATTCAATCTGACCCTCCAAAACTTGGCAACATTCCTATACCCAGCCTTCAATACGCTGATGATATCGTTCTCCTAGCGCAAACACCAGTTGGTTTGCAAAGACTAATCACCGAACTAGGAGCATATACATTCTCGGTTCAATTGATCATCAATCACCAAAAAAGGAAGGTGATGCACTTTGTCAAACATCTTAAAGCAGTGAAAAAACGTTCATTTGCTTGGACCTTGGGCAAAGAAATCCCATGCCTGGACCGTGATACAGACATACTAAAGGCTGCAACCCCAACCTTATTTGCTAGATCATTTTCCTCACCAGAAAAAGCACTTCTTCGCGTTATTACGGCTTGGGTCATGTCCATCTAAGGACCTAATCCTGAAATGGAAACACTCATGGCAATCAAAGGAATGCTGCCTGTGCGGGGTAGGGCATGAGTCCTTACTGACTCTAATATGCATCTGCCCTGCCCTAGCTGAAACACGCAAAACGGTCTTTCGGCTGGTGTTCAGGAATGAACAAGTAAGAACTTGTAGAGCAGCAGTGATTCATTGCCTCGGAGGCTCATCAATCCCACTGTCCTGCAGTGCCATAAAGTTCTTGAAAAACACGGCAAAAGAACTGGACAAAATAGAATCTGCCAATCAACTTGAGTAGTTCCAGATCATTCAGCCCCAAAACCCCTGTATTGCACTGCTTGCACATTTTAAAATACTTTTTTAACCATTGCTCTTTGCTTTTCGACACATTTTTCCATGTCTTTTCCCGATTCTTCAAATTAAAAAATGTACATTTCATGCATGTTTTATCTATGGTGGTTTCCCCACCCTTTTATGATTTTTTTATGAAATCAAATTAAAGTATACTTGACTTGTCTATCTATCTATCTATCTATCTATCTATCTATCTATCTATCTATCTATCTATCTATCTATCTATCTATCACTCTCAGTCTGCCTTTGTGATCCTCTCTATCTGATTTGCAAGCCTCTCTTTTAATGCATCTTTTCAACCTTCTCTAGCTATTTGTAATACCAACTTAAAAAACTTTACAAAAAAGCATTTGCAAAGGCAAAAGGCTGGTAGCCTACACCTGATAAATTCGTTTTTAGGGTGGTGTTAGTTTGATCTTTTTGATTTTATAAAATAGAGGTTTAAGCCAGACGTCATCCCTAAGTCTATTCCTGTATCTTTCATTTTTTGCTTCCACATACAGCCCACTTCAGCCTTTGTCTGACTTCTCTGTGAGTTACAACATGCTTTCCTTTCACAAGGAGCGCATCCACACACAAAGTAGTTCTCTTTAGTACCAGGGACTACTATGGGAATGTGTGCCTTTTCAGACCAAAATAAAATGTTTTCCGTGGCTCAAATTTCTTCAGATTGATGACGGCCTGGCAGCTACCCCAACAATAACCTCATGCAAAAACCATGACAAAACAAAACACAAATTGCCAAAGTCAAAAGGCTGGTGGACAACACCAGAACTCTTGGCTTTGCAATTCAGTAAGAGATCTTCTGTTATATGTTGTCCTTTAGTTATTTAGTGGCGATACCTTTTCCCAGGTTTTGAATTTTTGCTATCATTTATTTCCGTTTTCAGCTGTGTATTTCACATATATGATAAGTTTCTGTGCTTCTAATTTTTATCAAGTTAATAAATTCCAATCTTGGTCACGAGAGATATTGTTGAAATAAAGATTGCTAAAAATGGCATTAATACATTAGGAGGTCTTTTTGCATGAGATGCCAAGGGATAACGTTGGAGAACAGATGTGTTTTGGCTTGTTTGGGTCTGGCATGTAACACATTAAGGTATGAGTCCTATGAAAATACATTTAATTTTTGGTTCCTGCATATCACCTTTGATATTATTCATATATTGGGAAAGGGTTCCCAATCAGGTTATGGGACCCACTTAGAAAGTGCAATTGCCATGTGTTGAAAGTTTTGATGAATGCTGTAATTATTCATGGTACTCTTTCTGATGACTATGAGACCGAGATTGTAATATGTAAGATGTCTGATTTACAGGCATACACAACCCTAAACAATTAAAATCCCTATTTGAATGCATTGAGTTGCAAACAAATGTATTGTTTTCATCATTACACACACTATTACATACATCAAAGTAGTTATTCCAGAGAAATATATAATTACACACAGTGGGGGCATTGTGAAGCTTTGCCCTTTAATAGTCATCCAAACATCCTAAAGAAATCCCGCTTTTTCCAGCATGAGACCAGGTCCCATTCCTCAGCTTTCTACTTTGCATAGCATCCACAACAACTCCTGAAGAACTTCATTAAAACTAATTAGCAGATTTATTCAGAGAAGTTCAATCAGAATTCGGCCATACAAGGATGGATCACTGACATAATATCGACAGACACAATATCGACCTACCATAATATCGAGACATAAATATTGATTACACTAATATCGACATGCTATACTTATTTAAAAAAACACAAAAATATCGACAAGAAAATATCGTCATACATTTAAATCAAGATCACTATTATCGAACCACAAAATATTGTTAACAATATTATCGACAATGTTAATAAAACATACAAAGTGTCAATAACATCGTTAACAAAAATATAGACAATATTATTACTGTAAAATAAAAAATATTGACATGTTAAAAATGTTTAGAACTATACAAAATGTAACACAAAATATATAAAATTATTATTTTGCACACACAACATACAAAAAATCAATTAACACATATTTTAACAACATTTAAAAATATTACCATACAACTTATTAAATGCACAAAATGATTTACTATCTATAGTATTATAGCTAAATTAAAAAAACATTATTTAGCATCTAAAACAATATAAATCACATATAATAATTTATATGTGCACCCTGTATGCCGTCTTTGTAGATCTAAGGGCGGCCTTTGATCTTGTTCCACGTAATACCTTGTGGCAAGTCCTTGCAGGGCTAGGGATGGCACCTGAGCTGTTGAGCCTAATCGTCCGCTTACACGAGGATACGTTTGCCCGGGTTCGGTGGGGTCGTCAGGATGGGGTCACAGAAACCTTCCCGGTTGAACGGGGAGTGAGGCAAGGTCGCGTTATGGCGCCTACCTTGTTCTCGCTCTTCGTGAACGGGGTGCCGGAGTTCCTTTCCCTGACCCCGACTGATGCCTCGGCGATGTGTGGTGAGAGGGTCCCGATCCTCATGTTCGCGGACGATACATTGATAATGTCAAAAAGGCCAAGTGGGCTACAGCGTGCCCTAAGGTGCTTTGAAGATTTTTGCTTGGAGAGGGGTCTTGAAATAAATATGGCTAAGACAAAGTTTATGGTGCTTAGTGGCCGTACATCGACTGGGGCAGATAAACCTTTCAGAGGAAGGATATATATGAATGGCGCACCGCTTGAGCGGCTCGACGCCTTTACCTATCTGGGGGTCACACTCCAGAGGGACATGGGGTGGACCAGCCAATTGGATATTGCGGTGTTAAAACACCGCCAGCAGGCTGGCATTCTTCTGAAAAGGTTTAGCTCGTCTTTAACCAAGCCCATTAGCCCACTACTGGAAGTCTACGGAATGAAGGTGTTAAGTTCGACACTGTATGGTGCCGAACTTTGGGGGTTTCAGAATTTAAGAAACCTGACGCTAGCAGAAAATGAATTTCTGCGAAGGGCAACTGGCGTTCCTATAAGTACTCCATTAACACCTCTCATGTGGGATCTGGGGAAAAAACAGTTCAAGACCTGGCCTCTCTGCGGCCCTTGTTGTATTGGCGCCGCCTATGGACCAAGGGGGAGCTTCAGCACTACGCCCAGGGAGTAAGGGAGATAATGAGCAAGGAAGGCTGCCTAAAAATACACTGGCTAAAGTCCATTCGGGCCCTACTATTTAGGATGGGATTTAGGGAACTATGGGATGACCCGGGAAACACTGCATTCCCTTCCAAGAAAAATCTGAAAGTAATTTATTGGAAGATGGTAAATGCCGATGTCTGTACAAATGGCCTTTCCTCACACTTAACAGGTCGCTTTCTGGAGTTCAAGGCCCAACCGAAGCTGGAAATGTATTGGGATGCCATAGAGACACATCAGGATTGAAAACTCTATTTCCAACTTAGAGTAGGCTCCCTTCCAGTAAGGTCTTTTACAGCTAAATGGGCAGGAGGAAACGGCATGGATAAATGATAAATGCCCTAAGTGTGGGGAGGAGCAAGAGACAATAAGTCATCTCCTCTTTTTCTGTCCCCTGTATATTGCCCCTAGAGCCAAGTGGGTAAAGCCAATTTGCAAATTGCTTGGCACACGTAGGCATGCAGAGGCCCTAAGAATTCTATGTACCGACCCTAGACCCCCAATTGCCATTGCTATGGCTAAATTTCTGAAATGGGCATGGACTAATTGTGGAAGGGCTCTGATTATTAAGTATATACCAGCATTAACTATGTTTAAATATGTGGGACATTATATTCTATATGAGTTAAGTGCAATATTCCCTGTTCTGTATGAAAAATGATGGATTTCCTTCTGATTTTTAGAATTTTATTAAATTTGTAAGATTGATATTCGGCAACAGTCTATAGTAGTTTAATCTATTTTTAAATATTTATTGTACTGCTTTTACTGTTTTTTTATAATGAAAATGTTGGTTTTATGTATGCTTTTATGACTTAATTGTCGAATAAAGTTTATGATGATAATTTAAACAACTTTCAAAGGGAAAAAAAGTCAATAACTGAAGGTTAAATAGCGTTTTCCATATATGGAAAACAACTACCAAATCACTGAAAACAATAAATATTAACCAATGAAATACAAATACAATTAAAATAAACCAATGAAAGTAAAACAACAATTAATTAAACACCATATAAACACACGAAAATTAAATATTATTTTACACCTCAAACAAAAAAGAAAGAACAAGGAGAAACTCTGCCGGATTGCTGCCAGAACGTTGCACTACATTTGATAAAACTCTGTTTCCACCTACACAAGTAAGTAAAATACCATTTATAAATGAATTCTAATGCAAATCTTCTCACAAAATAATGAATATATATTTATTTAATTTATATCTCCTCTACAGATAATTCTAAAGACATTTCAACACCTACAGAAGACTGTGAAAAATCTACTTGCAAAAAAGTAAGCATTAAACTGAAAAAAGTAAAACAATTTCCAAAAATGCCACACAAAAGTCAAACTTAAAACACAGTTAAACATAATTATTAAAATTACTTTTTTTCTCAACAGGAATCTCAACAACAAAACTAAAGGCAAACAGTAAAAATAAAACGTCAGCATTGAAAACAACTTCAAAATCAACGCTGTAAGTATAAAATTGGCAACATATATTTTTCAGATGTTAAATCAGTACAGAATAATTTATTATAATTTTTATATATTTTTATTAGCATTTGAAACATCACAATGACTGAAGGGGCCCAATTCATAACTTCACATAAAGGAACATTTTCATTATGTTATATGGGGTATGTGTACACCCAAGAAAAGCAAACAGGAGACAAAGTACACTGGATATGCAGTAAATAGTATTCTTACGAATGTTATGGGAGGGCTGCAACAAGAGAAACAACTGTACTATTTGTTAGGCAGCATAACCACCCCCCTAACGTTGCTGAAATTGAAGTTAGAAATGCTTTAGATGATATAAAAGAAGCTAGCACTAGATCAGAAAAGTAAAGTCTACAACAGAAATACTTAAGGACATACTCCCCAGAAACCCACAACATGCAACTGGCCAAATGCCCTCAATATCATCACTAAAAAGAACAATAGCTAGAACTAAAAAAGCTACTGCTAACACCACACCTGTCCCCCAAACATTTGATGAAGTAGAAATACCACCAGAACTCACAGTTACCCATAATGAAGAACAATTTCTTCTTTATGATAACAAATCAACTGACAAAAGAATAAAAATATTTGGTACTGCCACTAATTTACTAAAACTACAAAAATGTGAGACATGGATGATGGACGGGACTTTTAAAATATGTGCCGAACCATTTTATCAGTTATATACAATTCATGCACTTTATCAAAATACAAATATCCACTTTCTATATGCTTTATTACCAAATAAGCTTTTAACTAAAATCAAACAAGAAACCAATAATTACTATCCCCAAAAAATAATCATTGACTTTGAACAGTCAATGATACAAGCCATAGAGAAAACATACCCTCACACAGCAATTCAAGGTTGCTACAATCATTTCATTCAATGTATTTGGAGACACCTCCAAAAATCTACACTAAGGGACTGATTACGATGGTGGACGGACTGGAATCCGTCTGCCATTGTGGTGGGAACCGGGACCGTCTGCAATACATGCGGCGGTCCTGTACACCAAGGGGCCGATTAGGATTGCGGTGAATCCACCGCCGGCCCGGAGGATGCGGATTCACCGCTGCGGTGCCTACAAAGACCCCCCGCCAGATTAGGATGGCTGGGGGATCAGCGGCGGATGGGAAGACTGTCCGCCACTTTTCCGCCGCGGTCATCTTCCGACCGTGGCGGAAAGGCTCTAATATGGTGGCGGTGTCTATCAGACACCGCCAGCCATATTAGGATGGGGCAGAAAACATGCTTTACCGCGGCGGCTTTTCCGCCGTGGAAAAGCATGTGGTCTTTGCTGTTTGGAGGCCCGTTGCAAGCCCCCAGGGTGTTGGGGGTGGGGGGTGCACATGGGGGGTACCTATGGTACCCCCCTGCTTTAGCATGCACAGGGTGGCAGGCACCACGCGGTTCCTGCCAAGTTGTGCATGCCAAGGCTACACATGCATATTTTACATTGTGGTGGGTGCTGCTTAAAGCAGCACCCGCCGCAATGAAAAATATACGGGATGTGACCGCCAGGGTGGCGGTCACATCCTAATTCGCACGGAAGGACCGCCGCTGCCCCTGCGGACGGTCCCTCCACCTCTGGGGTGGCGGACTGACGCAGGTCCGTCCGCCATCCTAATAGGCCCACAAGTTAGGATCCGACCTCAACCATGGTGTTCGCAATTTGCATTTTAACATTGCGGCGGGTGCTGCTGACAGCAGCACCCGCCACAAAGTTAAAATGGCATGTTGTGCATTTCACTGCACTATGTGGCAGGCACCACACTGTGCCTGCCACTTGGTGCAGTGAAATGTAGGGTGGTACCATGGGTACCCCCCCAGTGCAGCCACACCTCCCCAATACAAAGGGGACCCACAAAAGGGCCCTGAGCCCAATCTACACCAGGCCTTCAATGGCGGTTTAGCTGCCACAGAAATGCTGGCTGGAAACGGCATCCTGATCTGGCAGACGGTGCCTGCTAGGCACTACCACCATTTCATTGATGTAGACCGCTCTGCCAGGCAATTGCAACGATTGCCTATGGCGGTTCCCTGGCCGACGGTCTTTGCGTCCGCCACTTTCTGAGCACGATTCCCTCCACCATCGTAATGTGGTAGGGGAAAATCGCTGTCAGATTGCAGAAGGACTGCCACTGCATGGCTGGCGGCAATGGGCCTTCCGCAATCGTAATTGGCCCCTAAGTATTGAATATGAAACAAATAGCTCCTCTACATATCAAATTAAAAATCTAATAGCACTGGCATATGTACCAATAACTGACTTAGACGAATACTACAATTTATTAATTGAAAGTGCATACTACCAACAAAATGAGTAAAAACTAAGGGCCCCATTACGATGGCGGGCAGACACCGTAACCGAAAATGGGACCGACCGCTAGCGGAGCAGCAGTCCCGTGAAGCAAATTAGGATGCGCCCGACACTCTGGCGGGCACATTCTGGCCTTTTACATTGTGGCGGGCGGTGCTGTAAGCAGCACCTGCCGCAATGTCAAATACACAAGGTGGCAGGCACTGCATGGTGCCTGCCACCTTGTGTATGGCAATGTAGTGGGGTACCATAGGTACCCCCCAAGTGCAGAACCCCACCCCTCCCGGTGGCCCTTAACAGGCCCCCAAAGCAATTTCTGCTGGCCTTTCCATGGCAGCATCGCCACCATGAAAATGCCCAGAAAAATGCTCATCATAATATGGATGGCAGTGCCTGCTTGGCACCGCCACCATATTGTGCCCCAGGTCCGCACAGCAGGCAATCGTAACGATTGCCTGCCTGTGGAAAAGCAGTGGGCGGTCTTCCCATCCGCCGCGGTACCTCCACCATGCTAATATGGCGGGGGTAAATCAGGTACGGATGGCGGGCAGATCGCTACTGCCGGGCCGGCGGTGGCGATCCGCCCGCCTTCATAATAGGCCCCTAAGTCCCCTACTTGATTATTTTGAGGATACCTGGGTGGGAAGGCTACACATATCTGGACACAGAAGGCAATTTAAATAACACATTCCATGGTGGAATGTATATAACAGTACCCTAAACAAAGAAGCTAAAACTAATAATACTGTAGAAGAATGGCATAACGCCTTTCAAGCAACAACAGGCAGAACTCCACCAACTCTACATAAACTATTACTCTCTATCCAAAAAGAACAAAGCTACCAACAACTAAGAATGGAGCAGTCTGTAACACAAATAGGCCCAAAACGTACCAAACAAATTAATCAAATGTTTGAGTACTTACAGTACAAAGTAAAACTGTACCCAAATACTGAAGGGCTAGAATAACTTGAAACAATAGCCAAATCTCTACTTTAACTAAAAAGACCTCAAAATACCTAAACACTCATAACCAAAAACTAAACAGACAAAAAAAATCAATTCTGATAATTCCAAAAATATAAATATTTTGTCAATCATATTAATTAATATACAAAAATATATTGACATAATAATTATATTTTATAAAATCTAAATAACAATAACAGTGTCTTTGTTAACATTGCCCTCCCACAATAAATCATTTAAAATAACTTAGGGGTCTATTAGGATGGCGGATGGGCCATTAGCATGGCGGTGACAACCGTGCCTGTGAGATTTTCCGCCCGCCACATTTTCTCCGGTACCAGTCCACACGCCTGCCTAGCGGGCGAACTGGACCGCTACAATGGTGCCGGTGCAGGGCCAGGCTCCGCTGGCTTGATTATGATGCCAGCGGTTGCCAGCCTTTCGGCGGCAGTTGGAACGCCATGGAAAGGCATGCGGCATCGCGGGCCCCCAATGTGTTGGGGGGTGTGTGGGTGCACTGGTGGAGTACTCGCCTACATGTCCCGGTACCAGGTGGCAGGCAAGATGTATGTATTTCTTTATTAAACTGATAGTACATTATAAATTCACTGTTATAACTAATGTTCTAACATTTATTTTAAATGTTTTATGTAATGTAAAATTATAATAATACATATTATTACACATTTAATAATTATTATTATAATTATCAAAATATACATTTTAAGTCCAATGTATATTAAAAATCTGTACTATGTTGCATAAATGTGAAAAAAATGTATAGATGTTAACAAAAATGTTTGTATTAAAAAATGACCTGTACTGATTAAAAATATTTATAGTTCCAAGATAAACAGATTGAGTAAAAAATAGCTTCATGTGTTAAAAAAATGTAAAAGAATTGTTTAAAGAGTTTGTAATAAAATTGTGTTGAAAATATATGTTAATAATAAATTACTCTATATGTAACAATGTAATCAATATTTACAATGCAAATTAATATTATATCACTTATTGAAAAATATTTTCTTTGAAACAATGTTTAAAAAGCAATGTAAAACTACATAATTTTTTGTCAAAAATGTACATAAGTGTAATAAAAAGTTTAATAATGTTTAAAACTAAGGCGCCATTACGATTCCAGAAGGCCCATTACCGCAAGCCATGCAGTGGCGGTCATTCCGTAATTGGACCGCGATATTCCCCTGCCACATTATGATGGCAGAGGGAATCGTGCTTGGACCGTGGCAGACAAAAAGACTGCCCGCCATGGGACCGCCAAAAGCAATCATACAGATTGCCTGATGGACGGTCTAGACAGCTTAAAATGGTGGCAGTGCGTAGCAGGCACCGTCCACCAGATTAGGATACAGGCTACAGCCTGCCTTTCCATGGCGGCGATGCCGCCATGGATAGGCTGGTGGGTATTTGTTACGGGTGCCCGTTGTGAGCCCCCCTTGTGTTGGTGGGAGGTGTGGGTGCAATGGGGGCATCAATGGTATCCCCCTACATTTCAAAGCACTACCTGGCAGGCACCGTGTGGTACCTACCATGTAGTGCAGTGAAATGCACATGCTGCCTTTTTGACATTGCACCGGTCGCTGCAGTCAGCAGCACCCGTCGCAATGTTAAATGGCAGGATAGGACCGCCATGGTGGCGGTCGCATTCTATTTGGTGGGCGGGTCCGCCGCATGCATGGCGGACAGTCCCTGTCACCACCAGGATGGCGGACGAACTCCAGTCCGTCCGCCATCCTAATGACTCCCCTAAGTTTGAAAAAATATTCTATATAAATATGTACAAAATATAGAATATGTGAGAAATAAAAATTGTCTCATTTTCTATGTTTAACAATTTATATTAAATACATTTAATACAATAAAATGCTATTTCTTTTTATTTGTTATTGTTTGAAAATAAATAAACGTATCAAGAAAATAATAACATGTTTCATGATTTTCTGTACCTTTTTTCAAACTTAGTATATGTAATAAAATATTTATGTGAAAAAAATGTATAGATGTTAACAAAAATGTTTGTATTAAAAAATGACCTGTACTGATTAAAAATATTTATAGTTCCAAGATAAACAGATTGAGTAAAAAATAGCTTCATGTGTTAAAAAAATGTAAACGAATTGTTTAAAGAGTTTGTAATAAAATTGTGTTGAAAATATATGTTAATAATAAATTACTCTATATGTAACAATGTAATCAATATTTACAATGCAAATTAATATTATATCACTTATTGAAAAATATTTTCTTTGAAACAATGTTTAAAAAGCAATGTAAAACTACATCATTTTTTGTCAAAAATGTACATAAGTGTAATAAAAAGTTTAATAATGTTTAAAACTAAGGCGCCATTACGATTCCAGAAGGCCCATTACCGCAAGCCATGCAGTGGCGGTCATTCCGTAATTGGACCGCGATATTCCCCTGCCACATTATGATGGCAGAGGGAATCGTGCTTGGACCGTGGCAGACAAAAAGACTGCCCGCCATGGGACCGCCAAAAGCAATCGTACAGATTGCCTAATGGACGGTCTAGACAGCTTAAAATGGTGGCAGTGCGTAGCAGGCACCGTCCACCAGATTAGGATACAGGCTACAGCCTGCCTTTCCATGGCGGCGATGCCGCCATGGATAGGCTGGTGGGTATTTGTTACGGGTGCCCGTTGTGAGCCCCCCTTGTGTTGGTGGGAGGTGTGGGTGCAATGGGGGCATCAATGGTATCCCCCTACATTTCAAAGCACTACCTGGCAGGCACCGT
Source organism: Lissotriton helveticus (assembly GCF_964261635.1). NCBI lineage: Eukaryota > Metazoa > Chordata > Amphibia > Caudata > Salamandridae > Lissotriton > Lissotriton helveticus. The sequence goes on from NC_136063.1 coordinate 683,191,860, forward strand.
GTGGTACCTACCATGTAGTGCAGTGAAATGCACATGCTGCCTTTTTGACATTGCACCGGTCGCTGCAGTCAGCAGCACCCGTCGCAATGTTAAATGGCAGGATAGGACCGCCATGGTGGCGGTCGCATTCTATTTGGTGGGCGGGTCCGCCGCATGCATGGCGGACAGTCCCTGTCACCACCAGGATGGCGGACGAACTCCAGTCCGTCCGCCATCCTAATGACTCCCCTAAGTTTGAAAAAATATTCTATATAAATATGTACAAAATATAGAATATGTGAGAAGTAAAAATTGTCTCATTTTCTATGTTTAACAATTTATAATAAATACATTTAATACAATAAAATGCTATTTCTTTTTATTTGTTATTGTTTGAAAATAAATAAACGTATCAAGAAAATAATAACATGTTTCATGATTTTCTGTACCTTTTTTCAAACTTAGTATATGTAATAAAATATTTATGTAACATCAATCGACATTATAAAGTATATTTTTAAATGTATATTTCTTTTTACAAAATATATTGTTATTTTTAAACATTCTCACTGTAGACTACATTGATTCTGAAAAATTGCAATATTGTAAACATATATAATTTAATATTCGTACTCCAAATCATATAAAATCATGGAAGGTGCTGGACACACATAAATTACTATTCCTACTCCAAACTGTATCGTCAGGTAATGTGCTGGAAACTAAACATATATCATTTACTATTCCCACTCCAAACTATATCAAGTCAGGGAATGTGCTGGACACTAAACATATATAAATTACTATTCCCACTCCAAACATTGGGGCCAATTAGGATGGCGGACGGACTTTGCCCGTCCGCTATCCCTGTGGAAATGGGACCGTCCGCGATGTGAGCGGCGATTCCGCCTTGGCAATTATGATGCGCCTGCCACACTGGCGGGTGCATCATGCATTTTTAACATTGAGGCGGGCGGTGCTGAAAGCACTGCCTGCCGCAATGTTAAACATGCAGGCATGCATTTTCATACACAAAGCGGCAGGCACCGCGAGGTGCCTGCCGCTATGTGTATGCAAATGCAGGGGGTACCCCCATGTCCACCCCCCCTCTCGCCTTCACACATGCAATTCCCTTATGCTCGGTGTCCACAAATCCTGGCCCTCCAGAACCTCCTGGAATCCTGATTCCTACTGCCACTCTCCCTCATACTCCTGCTGTCTGCTCTTCTGAACCTGTCTGTTTTAACCCTGATGCTTCCCCAGGCTGTTGCGTTCTTTCTTGCTCCAACATGGAATCATTAGTTGGAGGATAATGTGCTAACAATCTCTCTAAGAAGCTATCATCTGTGTCACTGTCTTCTTCTGTCTTACTCTGTCCTTCAGATGCTCCTTTTAACAACCTAAATGGATAAAGACGTTCTCCCTCTATAGTATCTACTCTTCACCTCTTCAACTGAGAGTCCCACCTAGCATCCTGATATGCCTTTGTTGCCCTTCTTATCCTTCCCTGTGTAGCTTCTCTATTCTTTACCATTGCTGCTCTCTTCCATGCATATAAAGCTCCAAATTGCGTTGGTCTAGGCGGAGGCTTCAGAGCATTCATCACTCCCCTGAGCTGGTACAATACCTCCATCCGAAAGGACCCATAACGTTGAAAAGCCAATTCTCCCTCTTTCTCAGTAATTTTGTGCCAATTTTGTAAACACTATCGTATGGAGTCCTACATTGGTTGCCATATAATGTGCTGGGGTATCCTCGGGTGGAGCTTCTTCTCCCACCCGAGTTACTACTCCTGTATCACCTCTACAGATATCGCGCAATACCTTGAAACAACTCATTGCAAAATCAATTAATGGTGATCCAAAATACAATATTAAAGCTGTGGATGAACTCCAACCAATCCCAGTGCGGCATTACACCAACCAACCTATCCCAGCGCGGCTCTTTCTGACGTCACAACTTCCTCCTTGCAGCGGCTCACCCTCCTTTACAATTTCTCTTCGCACACTCTCGCTCACACATTCATACACAAGTAACTGTATAACCTAAGTTATTAACCAAGTAGCTGCTTCCTACTACAACCACAATAACTAACAGTCACATAAACAAGTAATTGCCGTCTGCTAAAAGATCGATGAAACACTCTTATAAGAACATCTGCTGTGACCCCTGACCTGTGTTAGTCACCCAATCGCGGTAGTCCACCCCGTACCTAAGGCTTTTCACTGCGACGTTACTCTTCATTCACACCAAGTTCCCTTCCACAAGTGGATCGCCGACAGCGCTTCACAACACCCACAATTCAATCGGACAATTACATGCACAACAATCCCGGGATCTTGGCCTTCTCTTTAGTCCGCTTATCAAAACTTCCTGATCTGCACGAGTCCAGACCAGTAAACCGATTAACCCACAATCACTTAACGGGCATTCTCACTTTGCAAGACAACACACGAACAAAACATCACCGCAATCTCACATTCCACATAGTTTCATACTCACTCTACCACTGCTCCGACGCACTGTCAGCATCCGCCAAACTCCATCGATCACCGTTCCTCCACTGTCTTCTACGCCAAGTCCAGAGCCAGAATTGTCTCCGCTTCTACTCTAAATCTCTCAATCTCCCCTCACTTTAAAGGCAAACCATCCTCTACTACCATTTGATTTAGCCAAAGGTGGGCCTTGCCTTACTACCCAAGTTCAGCTATGATGGCCTTTTATTTGCCTGCTGAAAGTTATCGAGGAGAAGAAACACAACACAATTATACTTGCAATGTAGTCATGCTGTAAAGACCACAGACTCCGAATTCCATTTATGGATTTTTATTATAAGGCAAAAAATAACTGGATATAAACACACCTTAATATTATCGAATATAGGTACAGAAAAATTAATACAGAGCCAAATCTACGCGTATATTTGATTCGGCAAAAGAGACACAAAATAATGAATTCCAAGATTAGTACACAACCCAAGATGGAGGCGGAGTCCGAATCCCTTTTCATTAGGAATGGAACCATTAAATATCTTTCCCTACACTACTCTCATAAATGATGGTTCTGGTGGGTTCCCCTATCTCAATTCCCAAAGGTGTCAGCACGTGTAGACTTCCTTAGAAGTAATCAAATGGGTCAAAATAGCTTAAAGCTATGGAGCTCGCCCATAAGATGCTCCTTCAAATGTAGCCCCCCTTCTAAATATCTGAACGGGGTGGTGGGGAGTGAGCTAAAGAATGATGATGGATTAAACCCAGATCAGTTGACTGGGGGTGAGTGCTTGCAATGTTCAACACTCCGTCCATCATGCCCTTTGGTTTTGCTTTCTCCTCCTAAATGTATCAGGGTAGCCTCTGGTAATATATACTGCCTTCTCAGCCACCATTGCTCGATCCATGTCATTACTCCAGTCCGTGTGTGCAGGTACAATTTGGACCCACCCCAAGTCCGGGCTGCTTGATTTAGATCTGTGGCCTCCCATATATTCAGAATACACTGTTTAGTTTCCGGCGGCACCGGGGTACAATTAACCCTCATTATCAGACTCAAAATAGCTTCCCAATATGGTTGAATACCCGGACAGTCCCATATCATATGGAAGACTATTGCCACCACTCCACATTGTCGCAGGGAGAACTGATCAGTAGCTCTCCCCATTTTAGTTGGAGTCAGCCTAGAAAAGTACGTCCTATGTAGAACTTTGAGTTGAACAAGTCTTAGTCTGAAGGGTATGGCCACTAGTCTAGGGGATTCTAATGCCTCCTGCCAATCTGTGCCATCCAGTTCCCCTAAATCTGCCTGCCATTTTTCACCGAGACTCATCGTGGGGTCTGGTTGAATATTGACTAAATTTAAGTATGTTAAGTAGATGATTCTTCAATCAATACGGTCCGTCATGAGCCTATCTTCTAAGGGCGACGCTTCTGGGAGGACAGTCTTTTTTTGTTGGTGCCAATTGATACGCTTCCTGCAATTGTTCAAATGGGATGAACCTCCCTTTTTTCCAGAGGTCGCGGACCCTGGAAACCCCAATTAGGTCCCATTGTTTGAACCCTTTGCAGCTCCCCAGCCTACCTAGTTTCCTGGTCTCCCAGAGTGGGGTAAACTGTGTCATCATATTATTCCATCCCAATTTCCTGTGGGCTACATGCCATATATGGACAGTGTGTGTGGTAGGCCTTTTGAGTTTCCTCCCCTGAGTTGTGTTGTAAAGGGCATTCATAACCGCGAAGACGAAGCAGTCCATACGGAATACAGGTTCTGTCTGGGGGGAGTGGATACATTGATTGAGGACAGCTACTAGGGCTGCCCACTAGTACAACTGTATGTTTGGGAGTGCAATACAAACATCATACCACCCTTTGACCAGTTTGTCCATAGCGATTCGGGCTGGTTTGCTCCCCACAAGAGGCCACGCACTTCTATTTCTATCACCCGAAAGTACGATGGGGGAACTGGAAACAGTGTATTTTTCAGGACAGAGAGAAATCTTGTCAGCACCATCATTTTAAAAAGTGCAGCCCGTCCTAGTACTGTCAGGGGGAGGGAATGCAGGTGTTTGGAGTCCCTGTGCAGTCTCGTAAGGGGTTCCTGGAGGTTCTTGCTCATGAAATCTTCAGGGCTGTCTGTGATAAAAATCCCTAGGTATCGGAAGCCGTCCATCACCACCTTTACTTTGCAGCCCCAGGTAACACAGGAGGGGGCCACTCAGGACAAACAGTGTGGATTTGTTCCATTTGATAGTATATCCTGAGCCTTTCCCGTTGGCCTCAAAGATGCCTAGTAGCCTCCTTCCAGTGTCTGGTGTCTGAGCTTCTTCTGCCGTAAGTGTTTTGACATTGATGTCTCTGAGGAGGCAGGCTACTTCACCTGGTGTCACCGTGGCCACCAGGGCATACACCTTCTGATAATATTGAACAAATGTGTCCAGTATGTGTTTAGGGTCCGTAATTGTCTCTCCAGAATGGAGTTGGAGTTCGGCTACCCATCTATCGGTGCAAGCACATCTATCTAGCCAGGTAAGAAGCTTGCCTGACTTATCCCTCATCTTGTAAACTCTGTGATAGGTTGAAGCTACCTTAGTTCCGGCACCCTCCCACATGTGTTCTATGTATTCTACTTTTTTCGTATTTAGTTGTGCTGTATTAGTATCCGAAGAGTCTAGGGAGTGCAGTGTTTCCAGCTCGCTGACTTCCTGTTCTGGGGTCTCTGTTATCTTGGTTTTGTCTTTTTTGAGGCACTGTGATAAGGGAACGAGCCTGCCCTCTAATAACTGCTTGTATGCCTCCTCCCAAAGGATAATGGGAGATGCAACAGTGTGCTCATTTTCTTCAAAGTAATGCTTGTTCGTAGTTGCCAGGCCCTTCCAAATTTAAGGGTTCTTAAGATAGCCTGGGTAAATGGGATAAATACGGCGTGTGGGCGGGCCCTATAATGTATAAGTTACAAGGAGTGGGGAGTGGTCTGATATGCCCCTTGCTAAGTGACGGATGTCTCTGAGTTTCCCAACCGTGTCCACTAGTGTTAGTATATAATCAATCCTGGAGAGGCTGTTTTGGGCGCCTGAGTGAAATGTATATTGTTGTGCCTGCGGAAAGTGGAAGTGCCAGACATCCATAAGGCCTAGTGCCTCCAAGAGGTCGGCTAGATGGATGTTGTGCAATATTGCTATCTGGGGGCATGCGGTCTACTAGGTCATTCACAATGGTTTTGAAGTCACCACCTACTAATAGCTCACCTTCATGAAGTTTGGGAAGGAATGTGCTCAGGGCTAGGATGGCAATGGAGTACAGTGCTGGAGGAATCTATACTGTGACAATGTTAAATTGTCACTCTTGCCATGTAAGTGTCTAGCCTGCACACCCTAAAGAATCCAATTAGATCAAATGTAAGATAATTTAAACTTGTGTTGGGAGCATCCCAGTTGTAAATTGTGCCCACAATGTCGTGTGAATCAGCCCTGTAGAGACCTAGAAACAACTAGGTCTGACTGGGAGCTCTCCCTTATGTCCCTAGGGTTTCAAGTCATTTCATCAAATTTATCACAACTGTAGTCCCAATTTTTGTACTCAATAAACTATAATACAATTGTTTTCCAGTACTGTTCAAAGTTTACTGATCCACTTCAAGTGTTTCACTACAATAAACGATTCAAAGCATAATTAAATCTAAACATAAGTGACTCAGTGAGATAACTATATTCTGTACATGTGCCAACAATTATCAATTAGAAAAAAAAACACATTTCCCAATGCATTTCGGGTCATGTGCGACCCTTCTTCAGGGGAGTATAACTTTTAAGACAAATCAAATCCTTAGAATTCAAGATTTTTCTGGTAGTTTTCACTTCAGTTCCGTTTCCAGGCACTAAAAAATAATGTTATTTTACATTATTTACAACTCTCTGTACATGATTCAATAATTAGGATTAACACTGCTTCCCCAAAAAATATAAGTTAATGTGTGAGGTATAAAATCATGTGTTAAAGGAGACTACAAACCCCAGTCATATGTGGACATTGAAACACTAAATTACGCCACCAACCAAGAGTGGTGATGAACACACGTGAACTGTGAGAAGATGAAGTGAGGAATCGTTCCCATTGATTGTCCTTATCAAATATCACCTGACAATACGTGCGACCCGATCCACTCTGTGACAAACAATCGCTAACTTACACTTACCCTATCCATGTAACTCCAGTTCTATACCGTGTCTGATTACCGGAGCTTGTACTAACCCAATCTGAAAATAACGTATACAAATATAATTGAAGCTAGGGTTGTAAAATGAGAGCCACTGCTGTGTGAAGTTAACGCTGCCACATGCTTACCCAATTTTGAGACTGTACGTTCCGTACTATATCTCCCTTGCTGCCACCGTTCTTCTTAGTTCTGCCAAATACTCCCACTTGAAAAATAAGTAAAGAACGGGTCAAAAAACAATTACGCTACTCTTCCTCTGAAATACGCTCACAATGTGTGTAATTATAACGCTAACTTGAAGACGCCTACCTCGCTCACAACGGCGTACTTCGAACTGTGACCCAGTAATCAATTCCGGCATCAACATCCGGTCCATCATTAGTTTCTATTTATAATGAGGCGCACCCAGAGTCCGGGAGGTTTTTCATGTTTAACCAAAAACCATTATCGAAACAGTAACAAGGGTGATGCCTTGTGTGCTATGTTGTAAGATGTGAGAAAAGTGATGTCCCATATGTGACGAAGTATAAAAAATCGGAAAGTGGAGAATTAAGTGTGATGAAAAGTGGATATGTAAAAAAATAAAGCGAAATCGTGTTTACAATACATAGGAATTAGTGTCAATCATGTACAATATATTTCATGAATGCAAACATAATTATTGATACAGAGAAATCTATTCGAACATTCACTAGACTTGAACAAGAATACCATCCAGGTAATTTACGTATGTTAATGATCCAAGTCCTGTAAATTGCAGATTTGAGAGATTTACAGGGCATATACAATAATTTCTAAACCATTATAAGAAGCATAACATTTCGTACTGATCATTGAGCCCACCCGGTGTCAAGGTGCCCAATCTCTTGATCCAGAAAGTTTCCCTGCGGGATAATGCAATATTCTGATCTGTGCCTTTGTGCTCCTCTACTAGCTCCAACACTGTAAATCTCAATTGTGGTATGGTGTGAGATGACTTAATCCAATGAGTTGCTAAACTGGATGTGGAGGATCTGTTACGTATTGTGCTCTTGTGTTCAATTATGCGAGTCTTTATTTTTCTGGAAGTTCTTCCCACGTAAGTCAAACCACATGGGCAAAGAATCGCATAAATCACTCCTGTGGAATTGCAATCAGCACTGTGTTTAAGATTAATGTCTTTACCAGTGTGAGGGTGCGGAAACACCTTACTCACAATGACGTTGTTGCATTGGCCACAGTTGTGGCATTTTCTCATCCCTTTAAAGTTGGTTGCATGAGTTCTTCGTGGGTTCTTAAGTATTTCCCTAATATTTTTTGCGCTGGTGTGTGTTACAATAGAAACATTCTTAAATAAGTTTGCAAAGTCTGGTTCATTCGCTATCATTTCCCAACGTTTCTTTAGAATTTGTTTGATCCTTTGTGACTGCGTGGAGTGTTTCATCACAAACACTATCTGTTCATTGGGAGATTTTTCTGTTTTCTGCAAAAGTTTTTTTCTGTCCATTGTGGAGACTCTTTGTACTGAGTCTTCCAATATCTGCATTGGGTAGCCTCTTTCAGTATATCTCTCTACTTGTTCTTTGAATAAAGTGTCACACTCTGTTTGATCCGAAGATATCCTTTTAATCCTGATCAACTGCGAGGTAGGTAGATGATTCTTCAAATTCTTTGGATGTGCACTCGTATAGTATAACGCATTATTGACATCTGTTGGTTTCCGGAAAACAGTGGTCGAGATTCCTTCTTGCGTTTTGCAAATCTCTATGTCCAAAAACTGTATATTTCGATCCTGAATGTTGTGGGTAAATTTGATCCTAGGATGACACTCGTTAAGTTCTTTGATTCTGTCTTCCAACTCCTGTTTGCTTCCTCGCCAAATCACCAAGATGTCATCTATGAATCGTAAAAGTAACACTAAGTTATCCGTCCACCTTGTGTCAGTTAGAATGAATTGTTGTTCAAAATGCGCCATGAAGGTATTCGCGTAGGCTGGGGCCCCCGAAAAGCCCATGGATGTACCTGTTTTCTGCAAAAAGAACTGAGATTGCCAACTAAAGTAACTATGATATAGTGAAAAGTGTAGTAGCTCGAGTAAAAAAACACTTAGCTGTTGATCGAGATCAGATTGTAAAAGTCTCCATTCTGTGGCTTCTAAGCCTTCCATGTGTGCTATCGACGTGTAAAGTGCCACCACATCAATGGTGCACAACAAGGTGGTATCATCAATGGAATCATTCACTTCTGCTAATTTTTTCAGGCAGTCGGTTGTGTCTTTAAAGTAAGTATCCCAAGCTTGTACCAATGGTTGCAAGTGGTGATCAATAAAACTTCCGATCGGTTCATGGATAGAACCACATCCTGCCACGATAGGTCTAAACGGTGGATCCTTCATGCTCTTGTGTATTTTAGGCAACATGTATATATGTGGCACTTGAGGTGTATTGGTTCTTAGATATTTGCACGTGTTGGTGTTGATGGTTCCTGAATTCTCAGCCTTGGAGATGATTCCATCTAGCAATTTGCTGAATTCCTGTGTCGGATCTTGATCCAGTTGAATGTATGTCTCAGCATCGTGAACATGCTCGTTCACTTTGTGGTCGTAAAATGAGGTGTCCATCATGACAAGTGCACCACCTTTATCGGCTGGTTGGAAAGTAAAACCCCTAAGCAAACTTCATCAGAGGGAAGTGTAGTGCAGGATGAAGAGCTCTCACTACAAAGAGCACCGGCGTCGATTCTTGTTACTGCTGACTCTTTAGAAACAACTGCCGCTGGACCATCCAGAAGCTTGAAACCGTCTTTTTTAGCAGAGGGCGAATCGTCTATCCATCCACCAGACCCGATACCCGATACCAGAAACAAGAACAGACGGATCCGCAGGGGACAAGGTCACAAAAAAAGCTCCAGAGAGCGGACGACCACAACGATTGGTAACGAAAAAAGTAACCTAGTGGTTAACATATCAAACAGGGAGCTAACAAGTGATGAGGAAAGAGTCTTAAATAAGGGGACCTCATTTGTTCCAACGTATGTTTCGAATGGATTAGAAACAGAAATTGCCCTGTTCAAATTTTTACGGAAATTACGATTGAAGTGGTTCTTCTCCACCACAACGATTAATGGGACTAGACGACCACCAGAAAAATTCAAACCTAAAAGTAAATTCATGTCTCCTATCTCACATAAAATATTGGACAATTTTGAAATTCTTGTGAAAAAAGACCTGGAGGCCATCAGGTACGAAACACCCAAAAACCAGAACTTATCCAAAAAAGAAAAGCGAATCTTAAATGACTTGAGACAGGACACCTCTATCACATTCCAACCAGCCGATAAAGGTGGTGCACTTGTCATGATGGACACCTCATTTTACGACCACAAAGTGAACATGCTCGTTCACTTTGTGGTCGTAAAATGAGGTGTCCATCATGACAAGTGCACCACCTTTATCGGCTGGTTGGAATGTGATAGAGGTGTCCTGTCTCAAGTCATTTAAGATTCGCTTTTCTTTTTTGGATAAGTTCTGGTTTTTGGGTGTTTCGTACCTGATGGCCTCCAGGTCTTTTTTCACAAGAATTTCAAAATTGTCCAATATTTTATGTGAGATAGGAGACATGAATTTACTTTTAGGTTTGAATTTTTCTGGTGGTCGTCTAGTCCCATTAATCGTTGTGGTGGAGAAGAACCACTTCAATCGTAATTTCCGTAAAAATTTGAACAGGGCAATTTCTGTTTCTAATCCATTCGAAACATACGTTGGAACAAATGAGGTCCCATTATTTAAGACTCTTTCCTCATCACTTGTTAGCTCCCTGTTTGATATGTTAACCACTAGGTTACTTTTTTCGTTACCAATCGTTGTGGTCGTCCGCTCTCTGGAGCTTTTTTTGTGACCTTGTCCCCTGCGGATCCGTCTGTTCTTGTTTCTGGTATCGGGTATCGGGTCTGGTGGATAGATAGACGATTCGCCCTCTGCTAAAAAAGACGGTTTCAAGCTTCTGGATGGTCCAGCGGCAGTTGTTTCTAAAGAGTCAGCAGTAACAAGAATCGACGCCGGTGCTCTTTGTAGTGAGAGCTCTTCATCCTGCACTACACTTTCCTCTGATGAAGTTTGCTTAGGGGTTTTACTTTCCAACCAGCCGATAAAGGTGGTGCACTTGTCATGATGGACACCTCATTTTACGACCACAAAGTGAACGAGCATGTTCACGATGCTGAGACATACATTCAAGTGGATCAAGATCCGACACAGGAATTCAGCAAATTGCTAGATGAAATCATCTCCAAGGCTGAGAATTCAGGAACCATCAACACCAACACGTGCAAATATCTAAGAACCAATACACCTCAAGTGCCACATATATACATGTTGCCTAAAATACACAAGAGCATGAAGGATCCACCGTTTAGACCTATCGTGGCAGGATGTGGTTCTATCCATGAACCGATCGGAAGTTTTATTGATCACCACTTGCAACCATTGGTACAAGCTTGGGATACTTACTTTAAAGACACAACCGACTGCCTGATAAAATTAGCAGAAGTGAATGATTCCATTGATGATACCACCTTGTTGTGCACCATTGATGTGGTGGCACTTTACACGTCGATAGCACACATGGAAGGCTTAGAAGCCACAGAATGGAGACTTTTACAATCTGATCTCGATCAACAGCTAAGTGTTTTTTTACTCGAGCTACTACACTTTTCACTATATCATAGTTACTTTAGTTGGCAATCTCAGTTCTTTTTGCAGAAAACAGGTACATCCATGGGCTTTTCGGGGGCCCCAGCCTACGCGAATACCTTCATGGCGCATTTTGAACAACAATTCATTCTAACTGACACAAGGTGGACGGATAACTTAGTGTTACTTTTACGATTCATAGATGACATCTTGGTGATTTGGCGAGGAAGCAAACAGGAGTTGGAAGACAGAATCAAAGAACTTAACGAGTGTCATCCTAGGATCAAATTTACCCACAACATTCAGGATCGAAATATACAGTTTTTGGACATAGAGATTTGCAAAACGCAAGAAGGAATCTCGACCACTGTTTTCCGGAAACCAACAGATGTCAATAATGCGTTACACTATACGAGTGCACATCCAAAGAATTTGAAGAATCATCTACCTACCTCGCAGTTGATCAGGATTAAAAGGATATCTTCGGATCAAACAGAGTGTGACACTTTATTCAAAGAACAAGTAGAGAGATATACTGAAAGAGGCTACCCAATGCAGATATTGGAAGACTCAGTACAAAGAGTCTCCACAATGGACAGAAAAAAACTTTTGCAGAAAACAGAAAAATCTCCCAATGAACAGATAGTGTTTGTGATGAAACACTCCACGCAGTCACAAAGGATCAAACAAATTCTAAAGAAACGTTGGGAAATGATAGCGAATGAACCAGACTTTGCAAACTTATTTAAGAATTTTCCTATTGTAGCACACACCAGCGCAAAAAATATTAGGGAAATACTTAAGAACCCACGAAGAACTCATGCAACCAACTTTAAAGGGATGAGAAAATGCCACAACTTTGGCCAATGCAACAACGTCATCGTGAGTAAGGTGTTTCCGCACCCTCACACTGGTAAAGACATTAATCTTAAACACAGTGCTGATTGCAATTCCACAGGAGTGATTTATGCGATTCTTTGCCCATGTGGTTTGACTTACGAGGGAAGAACTTCCAGAAAAATAAAGACTCGCATAATTGAACACAAGAGCACAATACATAACAGATCCTCCACATCCAGTTTAGCAACTCATTGGATTAAGTCATCTCACACCATACCACAATTGAGAATACACCCACATGCATCATCCCGGCCGTTTGCGAATTCCAAATTGCGAAAAATAGCGAATCGCAATTTGGAATTCGCAAAACGGGATGCATGAATATTTTCTAATAATATTAGCGAATCGGTAAAAATCGAATTTTTTACCGATTCGCTAATATTATGCGAATTCTAATTTGCTAATTCGCATTTCCCATTGATTCCTATGGGCCAAAAGGCCCATAGGAATCAATGGAAATTGCGAATTTGCAAATTAGAATTCGTATAATGTTCATGCATTCCATGGGTGCAAGGGGGGGGTCCAAAGGACCCCCCCATGCACCCCTGAAATGTATTTTTAAGTGGATGTTTCACACACACATGTCCTAAGGACATGTGTGTCTGTAACATGCAAGTTTAAAAAATGAATTTTTTTGGTTTTTTAAACTTTTTCGCAAATTAACACGAGGGTCAACCTCATGTTAATTTGCACTTCCAATTTCCAAATTCGCAATTTTAAAAAAAATGATGCATTGCATTTAAGGAATCGCACAAATGCGATTCCTTAAATGCATTCGCATTTTTTAGAAATGCTAAAAAATGCGAATTGTGCACAAAAGTTTGATGCATCCCAAAAAAAGATTTTGCATTCGCAAACGGCCGATTTTTCCGAATCGCACCGTTTGCGAATGCAAAAAACGTTGATGCATGTGGGCATTACAGTGTTAGAGCTAGTAGAGGAGCACAAAGGCACAGATCATAACATTGCATTATCCCGCAGGGAAACTTTCTGGATCAAGAGATTGGGCACCTTGACACCGGGTGGGCTCAATGATCAGTACGAAATGTTATGCTTCTTATAATGATTTAGAAATTATTGTATATGCCCTGTAAATCTCTCAAATCTGCAATTTACAGGACTTGGATCATTAACATACGTAAATAACCTGGATGGTATTCTTGTTCAAGTCTAGTGAATGTTCGAATAGATTTCTCTTTATCAATAATTATGTTTGCATTTATGAAATATATTGTACAGGATTGACACTAATTCCTATGTATTGTAAACACGATTTCGCTTTATTTTTTTACATATCCACTTTTCATCACACTTAATTCTCCACTTTCCGATTTTTTATACTTCGTCACATATGGGACATCACTTTTCTCACATCTTACAACATAGCACACAAGGCATCACCCTTGTTACTGTTTCGATAATGGTTTTTGGTTAAACATGAAAAACCTCCCGGACTCTGGGTGCGCCTCATTATAAATAGAAACTAATCATGGACCGGATGTTGATGCCGGAAGTGATTACTGGGTCACAGTTCGAAGTACGCCGTTGTGAGCGAGGTAGGTGTCTTCAAGTTAGTGTTACAATTACACACATTGTGAGCGTATTTCAGAGGAAGAGTAGCGTAATTGTTTTTTGACCCGTTCTTTACTTATTTTTCAAGTGGGAGTATTTGGCAGAACTAAGAAGAACGGTAGCAGCAAGGGAGATATAGTACGGAACGTACAGTCTCAGAATTGGGTAAGCATGTGGCAGCGTTAACTTCACACAGCAGTGGCTCTCATTTTACAACCCTAGCTTCAATTATATTTGTATACGTTATTTTCAGATTGGGTTAGTACAAGCTCCGGTAATCAGACACGGTATAGAACTGGAGTTACATGGATAGGGTAAGTGTAAGTTAGCGATTGTTTGTCACAGAGTGGATCGGGTCGCACGTATTGTCAGGTGATATTTGATAAGGACAATCAATGGGAACGATTCCTCTCTTCATCTTCTCACAGTTCTTGGTTGGTGGCGTAATTTAGTGTTTCAATGTCCACATATGACTGGGTTTTGTAGTCTCCTTTAACACATGATTTTATACCTCACACATTAACTTATATTTTTTTGGGAAGCAGTGTTAATCCTAATTATTGAATCATGTACAGAGAGTTGTAAATAATGTAAAATAATGTTCTAGTGCCTGGAAACGGAACTGAAGTGAAAACTACCAGAAAAATCTCGAATTCTAAGTATTTGATTTGTCTTAAAAGCTATACTCCCCTGAAGAAGGGTCGCACAGGACCCAAAATGTATTGGGAAATGTGTTTTTTTTTTCTAATTGATAATTGTTGGCACATGTACAGAATATAGTTATCTCACTGAGTCACTTATGTTTAGATTTAATTATGCTTTGAATCGTTTATTGTAGTGAAACACTTGAAGTGGATCAGTAAACTTTGAACAGTACTGGAAAACAATTGTATTATCGTTTATTGAGTACAAAAATTGGGACTACAGTTGTGATAAATTTGATGAAATGACTTGAAACCCTTAGGGACCTAAGGGAGAGCTCCCAGTCAGACATAGTTGTTTCTAGGTCTCTACAGGGCAAATTGTCACTCTTCCCATTGGCCGGAGACTGCTGCAAATCAACCCTGATTGTCCCGACATGTATGCTGTATGATAAATGGAAGGTGCTTTTATATTATAACACCCACCGCTCTAGATCCTGATGTAAACCCTAAATGTGTCACCAATTTGAATCCCGACCTATCTAGGGCTTTACATGTTGCTCTCCACCAGGTGGGTCTCTGGTCCCTGCATGTGGAGATAAGATGCTTAAGCAGATTTTCAAAAAACATGAACAAAATATTGAGGAAATGGAGAAAAGAGAAGGCTAAAATTTTTTAGCTAATTTGCCAATTCGCTTTTTGCTGTGCAACTGGGTTGGGAGTGGAATGCCACTCCTCTTAGTATGTTGTATTATCAGTGTGCCACTGGGGCAAGGCACAATCCCAGTGAGCACGCACTCTTGGATGATTTTCTTGTATCAATATGGACAAATGGATTATTATGGTGTGCATCCCATCCCTTTTGCTGAAGATCTCCTGTAGGAGAGCCACCACCAGTGCTTGTCGCTTGAGGGATTGTAAAACCAGTCATCTCTTTATTTTGTCACCAAGACCATTAACATTCCATGAAAGGAGTCATAATAGGGCGCTGTCGGGATGATGTGAGACAGGTGTAGGAACTACCCAATCACCGGAGTTGGACATCTGTGTCATTAAAGTCTGTTGACGTGATGGGCTTGGTCAAATATCGAGGTTGGATTGACAAACAATAATGGTCAAGTCCTGTATTGGTCAATACTAAACAAATAGAACTACAAATACAATAACTACGTATCCCTTATGTCCCTCCCACCCCCCTCCCTGCCTCCCTGCATGACGGAATTGAAACTTCCTGCCTCCCCAACATTGCAGAGCACTTGGTACCCCAACCCCAATACCTCTGAGGGGGAGCATCTCAGGTGTCTCCCCAAGTCCCTCCCTGAATTGAAAAGTGGTACATATTTGGTGATATTCAAAAGTCTAAGTTGATGTCTGTAGAGGAAAAAGTGATCAGGGCCTGCTACATGGTATAACAACAGTCTGGAAGAGTTTCTTTTAGCTTCTCAGTGCAACGTCTTTCCATTTCTACGGTTTGGGGCTGCCAAACTTCACTTTGAGTGTCCCGGGCCGTTTTTCACGATCGTATATGTTATTTCTTCTCGCCCTAGACTTGCAGCAGTCATCTGATATTTGTTTTGTTTTTTCCCTGATCATCATGTTTTGCAACCTGGTACCAGCTCTAAAGCTACTCCTGGGCATCTTCTGGTGTTGTGAAAAACCACGTCTTCCCCTTCGCTTCACCTCTCAGTTTTGCGGGGAAGAGCATGGAGTACTTTAGCTCTGGTTGTTGCAGCTCTCTCTTTGCTTCAAGGAAACTGTGCCTTTGTTTTTTAACCACAACGGTTTAGTCCGGGAAGAAAGTTACTGTGTTGTGTTCGAAGCACAAGGGCGGAGCCACCCGAGCCATTTGCAGAATTAAGCCTCATCTCGGAAGTGAAGATATGAGCCAGGATGGGCCTTGGAGGTGCTCCTGGTCTGGGCCTGCTGTCTGGGACTCGGTGGGCTTGCTCTACTGAAAAGTATCTCGATAGACCTCTAGCTTGGAGATGGTTCTGGATAAGGTCCTCTACTAATAGGTCAGTTGCAAGGCCTTCTGCTTCTTTGGGAATACCAATAATTCTGATGTTCTTGCGCCTTGAGCGGCCTTCATAGTCATCAAGTTTTGAGGCCATCGCCTTACCTTCAGTTTGTAGTTGCTGCACCTGACGTTTCTGGGTTTCGGTATCATCGCAGAGGGTCGCTGTGGTAGTTTCAACCTCTGTTACTCTTGTGTTCACCTTTCTGAGATCTGCTTGGATCAACAAAATCTCCTCCGAGACAGAGCCGATGCGTGCATCCAAGGATGTGTGTATCCTATTGAGGTTGGTCATAATGTCTTGCAGCATGGTTACCCTACCTTCCACCGCTGCCAAGTCCTTGGCCTGCACAGCTGTCGGGTTTCTCTCCTCTGACAGGTCTTTGGTCCAGGCGAACTTGTCTATCTTCGTTTGATGCGTGGTACGTGGGCCTCTTCCCCCGCCATTCTGGGCCCGGTGCTCTCCTGCAGAGTACTAGGTAAATTTTGGGTAATTGTCACTGCTGCCTGCGTGGTGTGCAGCAGCACGCAACATTTCAGTTTCCCGACTGGCTGCTAATGATGCCGAGGCCTCGTCGAATTGCCGGAGATGGTTGAAGCCTTCCACTAAGTCACCAGTCCCGTCCATTAGCACTCAGAGACCGAACACCAAGAGAGGAAGGGGGGAGCGGTGGAAGGGGAACCCCAAACACAGCACGTCTAGGTCTTCGTTCAATACTTTTCAGCAGGTCTCCCCTGTTGTGGCTGGGTTCCTGTAGGCGACAACAGTCATGTTGTGGTTGTCCGGTTCTGCTGTGAACCCCACCTATAGGTAAGCTGTACTTTATGGATGATGGATTTTATTCTTCTTTTCTGCTTCTTTCTTGTTATGCTTACCCCATTAAATCATCCGGACTAGTGTGTACTTTATGTGTGAACACTGTCGTGGGCACACAAAATGAGGATAAAACAATGGTAGAAATGTCTCGTATTGTACCAATTTCTGTGGTCGACACCAGTGTATTGTTCAAACGTATTTAATTATGCAACAATGAAAAACCACCTGCCAACATGTGTTTTGTCACTTAAGGGAACTTTCCCGCGAGTTTTTCAGGGTTGGGGAAGTTACAAAACATTGAGTAAAGTAATGGAAAATCATAGAGTGGGTTGTTGCCAAACCAAAATAAACACAACTAAGGAAATGTGGATCGGAATCACCAATAGTACGTGGAAACCCTAAGCACAAAAGTGAAAAGGCAAATTTGAAGGTGACTTAGTGTGTAAACCGGTTCCGTGGTGTAATACTCGTAACTGCGCAACGAAGAAACCATTGCAGAACAACAACGTGATTTAATACTAATACGTGGTAAATAGTGGTATTGAGGTGACTTCAAGGAAGTAAAAGTACTCACTCAAAAGACCTGTTCATTGATAGCTCAAACACACTAAGCCGCAAAATCCTACGTATAGTCATAATGAACAAAAGTGTGTATCAAGTATTACACAATACCGCTTGCAAGCTGGGTGTGGGACGGATGACATTGGAACAACATTTGCAAGGGATAGACAAGTTATGCACAAAAGCTAGACTATGAACGCAAGAGTGCCCAGAAGGGCACATTACTTACAGGGCCTATCCAGTGTTTAACAAGGTATGACCGTGCTGTGCAATAATATCTTTCATAATCAGGGATAGCAAAGTCTACACTAACATATAGTATTGTATGAGTTTTCCATTAAAACCTACCCAAACTAGTCTTATCAGTTGTGTGAGCAGTTGAGAGAATAATTGTTTGTTTAGAGGGATAAGTATATCTACAAATAAATCCAGAAATTTGGAGAGTACATTTAAATTCTAAAAACTCTGCCTGCCATTCAGATGGGTAATTATATCTGTCTATCAATTTGACATGCTAATTTATCCATTGTAGGGCCATAATTATCCTTGAGTACTAGTTCCCTATTCCTGTGTACAAGCATGCCTAGGTATTTGATAGAAGCATCTTGCAAGCCTAGTGTTGTACAAGTATTGGCTTTGCTGTACAAATATCATTATTATTATTAAATTAGTCATTAGAAAAGCTCTGACATTCCCCCTTGGTATCTGAACTACGGAGAAGTTACCAAATCTTATTATGCTTCATACAATATGTCAGCGTTTAATTTCTGGGCTTTGACAAAGAGGAGGTTGTCATTTGTATAGTGTGAAAACAACAGCCCCTTTTTGATAATGTAATGCCTCTCTTATGATGGGAGACACTGAGCCAGCATGATATATGTTCCATTGTTAAGGCAATGGTAACCCTGCCTAATTCTTCTGCTTACATCAAATGAGTTAGACTTGTATCTGTTGACTCACACCCTTACACTATGGTTTTGTTATAGCAATTTAATCAGGATTGTCATATATGTTCTAATTTACGCTGCTATTAGGAAAGGCCCAGGGAAGAGGTGTGGCGCAGCGGCCAGGGCAACTGACTGAAATCTAGGGTCTAAAGGTCCGATCCCCGGCGCCAGCGGCAGATCAGCCCGGCACCATGTAACTCTGGGTAATAGCTTGCTTAATTTTCCCAATGGCCGCCAGCGCTTTGACACCCTCGGGTAATTGTTTGCGCTTTACAAATACTGGACATTTACATTTACATTCCATTGAATCAAAATCCTTCTTGGCATCTCAGAATACTGAGACACCTAGAGTCTCAGGAAGTATTTGATGTAACAGGGCAAAGAACTTCCAGAGATTAGATTAGGTGGCTCTTCCTAGTATAAATCCTCATTGGTTTGAGAGTACTACTTTCTTCCTTAATGATTTTATTCTGTTTGAGTCTATATGCGCCAGGATGAATTTATTGTTCATAGTTTGTAATGATTGAGTTGTGTATGATCAACACATTTTGTTACCCTTGCATGGTTTTAATATGGCTGTGATAAGGATTTCTTTTGTAGAGAGCCTTAGATCAACTTGTATAGGAGTTCTTGAAATAGTTTAAGTAGGCATGACACCAATAAATCTTTGAACTCATTATAATATTCAATGGTCCCCCCATGTGACACTTCTTTCTCTTTATCAAGGGCAGTTTCAGCAATTGGTTCCATCAAAACGTCATGTATTCCAATTCTATCCAGGCTAAAGCTATCTCTTCTCTTTCTGAACAAGCTGAGGTTCTCAGATCACGCTCATCGTGTATAAAACACTTGCAGTATACATTTCAACGTAGCAGGTAAATGTGAGACTTAAGGTCAGGTTTATCAGGATTCGATGCAGCGCAATGCAGAAAGACAATATCCTGTGCTGCATTTGAGTCAAATGGAGAGGGCAGGAATGTGCCATATCGACCAAGATATGGCACATTCCTGCTCCCTCCCTGTGTTGGTGTACTATGTGCTACCTAGCACCAATGCAGACACCCTTGCATGACAAACATGACGGATATCCCATCTGACGGTATCACAAGCGCCATTGGATACAATGCACTTGTAATTCAATGGAGGATATCTGTCACGTTTGTGACAGAGTGAACCAATGTCGAACTTCAGATCAAGCCCCAAGTCTTATGACCCACGATGGACTTCTAATTGATGAAGTCAAAAATGTTTTGTGATTCAACCACATTGCTTTTTTTGCCATCTAAAGAAAAATGTAATTACATCTAATAACAGGCCAAGGCCTTATGGCCAGAAGCATGGTTTGACATGCCCATTCTTCAGACAGCCTAGATCATTCAGTCTTTATGCTCTCCACAGGTATTCACATAGTGAGTACTTAGATCCACCAGATTTGCATTAACTGAGATGGTAGGGAATGGTAGTAAATTAATGTTTGATGCTCATCTCTCCTGCCGATGGACATCGGTGGGTTTGTGTGTGGCACAATTAATACAAATAAAAATAATTGACCCACAAAGAAGTTTAATTGAAGAATTTAGTAACATTTCAATATAATAATTCAAATACCATGAGCCGTATCACATGATGTGCAAGTACTGAGCATTGGGAGCACTACGTTAAGACATGGTCTCTGCCACAGTTTTGGATTGACAGCTGTTTTAAGTAGTGGAAGAGTTACAGCAGCACTATTTTGCAACCTTAATCAGTGGTAAATGGTTGCTTGCCACAGGAACATTCAGTGCATGTGCAGCTTTTGATTGGAAATGTACAAGTATTAGTTGACATAGCTAAAGGAAACAAGAGAGCACATCACAAGAAACCAGTTAAAACAATGCAACCCAACACAATAAAATCACTTTCTAAAAATGCAGCACAAAAACACAGCACCACAAAAAGAAACGAAGACATCAGCACTACAAAACACAGCACTTAAAATGTACACGAGTATTCTTGTCACACTTCCTCACCTCCAATAAACTATTTTGTTTTCTTAATAAAGTATTAGCATTGGAAAAAAACTGCCTTCAGTGATAGAACTTGCTAATCAGGCTATAGTATCTGGCTCTCTAAAAACTCAAAGCTATATGGCTATGCTGGACTTATATTATACGCCTGCTAAGATTGCAAAATGGGGGGCTACAAAAGGTAATACATGTCCACGATGCGGGCTGATAGCAGCAGATGCAATACATATGTTCTATTCCTGCTTATCGCTCCGTGCCTTTTTAGACGATATCGAGCACTTTATTAATGTTTCACTTAAGACCCGATGCACAATAACACCGGCACTTGTGATACTTGGGGTCGATGCAGGTAATTCATTAGTTGGTGATAACACCTTTAACGAATCAGCCCTTATATTTATTGCTATGTCACAGGTGCGTTTATGCATTACTTCTCAGTGGCTCTCGCCGGAAGCACCCACATTTGTACAGTGGCGGGCAAGGTTGTTAGCTATACACTGTTTAGAATTTTCTGCATTTTCTTGTAAAGGAGGGAGACGGCGGCAATTTGCGACCCGAGTCTGGGCGCCTGTGGCCGAATGGATTGGATAAGCAAATAGCGATGTTTGGACTGTATTTTAGTACTAATATCCTTTTCATATGTTACCGATGTGTTTCTCTCAGCCTTAATTGATTTGAATGCTTTTGTATTACTTAACTGTTATTGTCTGTTTAATTTGATGAATTAATGTTTGTTTCTTTCTGTATGAATTTTGCATAACCAATTCTGTAGTTTAATTGTAAATTGGAACTGTTTAAGGAAAAAAACTGCCTTAACTTACTACAAAGGACATGAAATAGTAACACTCAAAAATGTTTTGTGAGCTGGCCCATGGTCTAAGCCACAGAGTCAGGCTTCCCACTATCTGAAATAGTTCAAGAGCTGGAGCAGAGTTATTTTACCTTCTAAGTCAATGATAAATGGTTGGTTGTCATGTGAACCGTAAAAACATCTGCTGCTTTTGTTTGAAATGATTGCAACATTTGCTGGAAAATTTTAAGTAAACACTAGAATGTAGTAACACTATTGCATCTGCTCAGTATCTGCAGCCTGGGCACCTGAGAAATGATGTACTTTACATGGTCCTGCGATTCCTGGTGCTCAGAAAATCCCACAAGAAGGATTCAGCTGGAGGCTGTGAGGTTCACTCACCTGCTACCTTGCACCAAGCAGCCCACTCCATTTCTTACAATGTTGCTGTCATTAGTCCTTCAGCTTCTAAGTATTCTAGGAATTCCTGAAGGTTGAAGGAGTGTTTGGCCAGCCTCTTGGTACATTTACCCCTATGACCTGGTCAATAGTCTTCTCACAGAACCAAAGTAAGATATTTGATTGGTTCCTTGACTGGTGTAGCTGTGACTTGAGCAACACCCCTAATTGTCTCCAAAGACCACGGTCTGAAACTTCAAGATGATGTTTGAGAGACTGGATCATGCAGCTTCAACAGAGAACTCCTGCTCAATATATATAGCAGGACATTCAGATCTACTGTCCTATTGTACACTGTTTAATGAGCTGGCTGCTGAAACCACCTGAGTGTAATGCTCTCAAGACCCCTTGTATTGAAGAGGGTTAAGGGATGAGTTAAAGAATGAATAGGCAAGTGTCCCTCAGGCTTTCTCATTCACTGAACATCTAAATCAAGCTCTCCTAATAGAACATAGACTAATAGAAAAGAGAAAGAAAAAGCAGAGAAATCAGAGGTTCACTTCTACTCCTCCTACCCAAGTTGTAAGGTGGACTGAGCCTACTTAAGTTTTGCCTTATGTGCCTGATGAACCAGTGCAACTCAGTTAGAGTGAAAAGCCCATTGTCCACTACTGAAAAAGATCAAAGATGCAAGGAAGACTTGTGTCTCTATTTTGCATGCCCAAATAACCTGAAGCAATATTCTACTGTTTCACGTTCCAGGCCTTAGGGAAATGCAAGATCCTCTCCTTTATAAGGGAGAAGGGGCTGGAGAATTGAAATTCCATAATTCCTCAAGTCTATCCCGGCCAGTCTATCTCTGTTCCAGCCCTCTGAGATTCCGGTGCCTTCAGGATGTATATGGACTTGAGTTGTGCTCAGGGACTCCAAATTCTGGTCAAGAAGAAGTCTTGTCTTGGTCATGTACAAAGTATTGATGCATCTTCATTGACATCAGGTCTCATGACCTCCATCATGGTACTGAAATGGTTGCCTTTGATCGAAATATGTTGCCTAACTATGCCCTAGTACTGGGTATACATTGACTTGAACAACACTGTTCCTAAATCAATTGGGAGACAAGGGTGTGTTACTTTTTTCTCAGTTTTGTAGACATAATTGCTTTTCAGACAGAAGCTATTGGACTCCAGTGGTACAAGAACATACTGTAAACAAGTCTCATGACACTATTGCTCAGACCTTGTCTAGCCCTACGGGGTATCAAACGTTTTCTGATGCTATACAGACAGCTACTTCTATGTCACTCCCTCCTCATAGGTATTTGGATTGTGCCATTCTGATTGGTCTGATTTTCCAGTCAATGTTCCCTGCTGGAGCTCCCCTCTTCTTCATTCCCCAAAAAAATCTATAAGCTAAGTTCCTTTAATAATTTCAGTGAAATGAATAAGTTCATCATTAAAGACTGTTACCCACTTTCACTCATCAAAGGCATCCATGAGTCCATTCACGGTGCTAAATATTTCACAAAATTAAATCCACTTAGGTCTTACCATATGCTTTGGATAAAAACGTTATAAGTGAAAGGCTATGTTCCAGACAGCCCTTTGGACACTATGAATATTAGGTAATTCCTTTTGGCCTCATCAGTGCTACAGCAGTTTTTCTGATATTTATTAATAGCATATTCTCTGATGTTCTAAACCAGTTTCTCGAGGTATACCTGGATGATATCCTGTCCTCCTCTGCTTCCCTTAAAAAGTATTGAGTCTGTGATTGTTCTGTCCTTCTCTATCTCAGGGAAAACAATATATCCTGTAAAGTGGGAAAGTTGTGAATTTGGTGTCTGATTTTCAGAAATGTGTGGGTTTGGTAGGGTTCCCTGGGTGTCAGTTAAGCTAGGGCCCAAAATCCACATCTACTCAAAACACAACAAAAGGGTCCATTGTCAGTGGGAAAATGTGATCTGTCCATATTGTGTGTTGGCGAAAGTCAGTTTAAACATGAACCATTGATAAGCAGAAGCCTCAATATACTGACAGACAAGAAATTTATATAAAAAAAATATATATATATATATTTATTGGGAGATTCGACAATAAACAACGTACATTGTTGAAAATATCTACTTAATTGTTTGAATACCTTGATTACCACTGTGCTCTTGAACTTTGATAATTTGAATGAAATGTTTTTAAGTTACTCAGGTAGTCACGTTACAAGTTTTCTGCTGCTACCTTTTTTTAATATATGTTTTTTATTGTACGTTCTTTATTGTCGAATCTCCCAAAAAAAATATATATATATTTCTTATATAAATTTCTTGTCTGTCAGTATACTGAGGCTTCTGCTTATCAATGGTTCATGTTTAACCTGACTTTCGACAGTTTAGTGGTTGCCTAGGAATAATTTTTATTAAATTTGTTGTTACCCTGTACTAGGAACTCCATTTGGATTCAGGGGGTCCCTGTTACTATAATTATGTTGTGTTTTGGGCCATTTTGTGTCGTAGGTGCTAGGCCCACCCACACAAGTGAGGTACCATTATTATTGGGAGACATGGAAGAATGCTAGGCTGTAGAAAATGTGTGGCTTCCCACAGATTCCAGAACTTTCCATCACAGAATTGTGAGGACAATTTATGTTTTTAGCTAAAGATTGAGGTTTGCAAGAGCTTGTGGGTAAGCAAACCTGGTGAGAGATACGCAAATCAAACCACGTAGGACTTGAAATGAAATGAAATGAAATCCTCCCAGACACCTACTATGCGCTCCGCATGGATCGCCCGGCGGGCAAAGCCGGTGGCGGCGTGGCAATGATCATTCGCTCAACGCTCAGATTTCAGCTCCTTGACCACCCTCCCATACCTCATGTGGACTTTCTGGTTGCTGGGTCCATCAATCTCACTGATCCCCTCACTTTTGTGCTTGTTTATCGACCTCCCCAGTCCATGCCTCAGTTTGTCCCCTTACTCCAGGACCTCTTGGCCACCCTGGCAGTTAACAACTCGTCTGTAATCCTGCTTGGGGACTTCAATTACTGGCCCGACGATCCCAGAGAATGTTCTGCCTCCAAAGACTTCTCTGCCACCCTTCAGTCACTGAACTTCTCTCCTCACATCACTGTCCCTACCCATGACAAGGGCCATATTCTAGGCCAAATTTGGTCATTGCGCCGCCAAATTTCCCTTCCCTCTATCATTCCCTGCATCTGGTCGGATCATTTTATGATTTCTTTTAGTATTTTTTCTGCCTCCCCTGTTAAAACTCCATTCTCCAAGAATGTGTCAGTCCGTTGTTGGAGCAAGACGGACCTCGCTCTTCTTTCCTCTTCCCTGGCCTCTACAGCACCTGATTTGACGGATCTCCCTCTAGAATCCCAAGCTGATGCTATCAGCTTGTGGCTTTCTTCTTCCTGTGACATCGCTGCTCCCCTTAAGAAAGTCAAATCTGGCCGGCCTCACGATGCCAATAGATGGTTCACGAGCGAACTTAAAGACCTCAAACTTAGTCTCAGGCGCTCGGAGCGCCACTGGAGACGCAAATATTGTCCCTTGCTCCGCACTAGGTACAAACTGTTACTGAATAGCTATAAGAAAGCTATTGTGTCGGCCAAAACAGCTTACTTTTCAGAGAAGGTTGCTCTCTCTATTAATAAACCTCGCGAGATCTTCTCTCTGGTCAAGCAGCTTGCTACCTCTGACCGCACTAATATCAGTTCTGCCCCATCTCAGTCTTTTTGCCTCACTCTTAATAACTATTTTATTGACAAGATTATTGCCATTAAAAACAACATCTCCACAGTCTCTCAAATTCAAGCTACCTTTTCTCCCCCTCCGCCGCCTTTGCTGCTGGATCACTTTCTCCCTATCACCTTTGAACAATTTTTTCTTTTGCTTGCTAAAGTTAAGTCTGGCTCCCCAGCTGACTGTGCCCCGGCTCAGATCCTTCAAACTCTCTTCACCTCCTGTCCTGGACCCCCTCTCACCCTGCTTAACTCTTCCCTGGCTCTTGGTTCCATCCCTTCCTCTTTTAAAACTGCAATAGTCCTCCCTATCATTAAAAAACCGGGCTTGGATCCCTCTTTACCCCCTAATTTTAGGCCCATCTCCCTTCTCCCTTATCTGGGAAAGATTTTGGAAAGACATGTCACCTCTTGTCTGTCCTCCCACATCGAGGAACACTGCCTCTTAGCTTCCCATCAGGCGGGTTTCCGCCCTGGCCACTCCACAGAGACTGTTGTCACCGCCGTTTTGGATGAGCTCAAGGGCAAGGCGGACCTTGGCCTTTCCCAGGCGTTGGAGCTCCTCGATCTGTCGGCTGCGTTTGACACGGTCGACCATGCCATTCTTCTCGATCGTGTCAGCGCAGCCGGCATTAGAGGTGTTGCACTCTCTTGGATAGCATCCTTCCTCCGGGGCGGAACCCAGACAGTCCACCTTGCAGGATTCTCCGCTCCTCCCCGTCCTCTTGTGTGTGGAGTTCCTCAAGGTTCCTCTCTTTCCCCTCTTCTCTTTAATCTTTATATCTACCCTCTTATTCTTTCTCTTCAGGAGCTGGGGGTCTCCGTGTACTACTACGCGGATGACCTTCAGCTCATCTTCGACCTGTCCACTCCTGACTCTCCCTCTTTTCTTAGTTCCACCCTAGTTTTCATTTCGGATTGGATGATCACGAATCATCTCAAGTTGAATCCGGACAAGACGGAGCTTGTCCTCACGGGTGGTCCCACCAATCCTTGGTCCCCTTCTTACTGGCCCCCCTCCTTTGGCCCCCCCCCACCTGCTCCCTCTGTTCGCACCTTGGGCATCAAGGTTAGTAATGACCTCTCCATGCATGCCCAAGTCAGCTCCGTTGTTTCATCCTGTTTCTTGTCCCTCCGACTCATCCGAAAAATTTCCCGCTTCTTTTCTACCATTGCCCTTAAATCGATCATCATGGCTCTCATCACCTCCCGTCTTGATTATGGGAATTGCCTTTATGTTGGCATCCCGGCCTTCGAATCACGACGGCTACAGGCAATCCAAAATCAAGCAGCCCGTCTCATTTTTCATCTCCCCAAATTTTCTCACATCACGCCTGTCCTCAAGTCCCTACACTGGCTCCCGGTGCACTTCCGTTCCTTCTTTAAATTAGCCTGCTTAACCTTTCTGGCCTACACCCACTCTGCTCCTCTCTTTATTGTTTCTTTAGTCACTCCCTATACCCCGTCTCGCACCCTTCGTTCCTCATCTCTTCTTCTCCTTCAAGTACCCCGTTTCCGCAAATCTCGAACCGGTGGTACTCGCTTCTCGGTTTTGGCCCCCCAGTTCTGGAACAGCCTTCCGTTGTCCATTCGGTCCATTCCCATCTATTCCTCCTTTCGTAAAGCCTTAAAAACTTTTCTTTTCTCCCAGGCCTTCCCAGTTTAGCCCCTGGTAGCACTGTAGAACCTGACTCCCCCCCCCCCAGCGTCAGGAAGCCGCTTGGCCGCAGTGCGCTTTAGCAAGCATCTTTTCATTTCATTTCAACTAGTGAGGTGCCATTTTTAATTGGGAGACATGGGGAATACTAGGAAGTAGGAAACATGTGGTTCCCCACAGATTCTAGAACTTCCCATCACAGAAATGTGAGGAGAATAGTGTATTTTTAGCCAAGGTTTGAGCTTTGCAAGTGCATCTGTGTAAGAAATCCTGGTGCTGGTCACAAAAGTCATACCACCTTAGATATCCCTGGATGTCTACATTTCAGACGTATGTGGATGTGGTTGGCTTCCCTGTGTGCTGGCTGAGCTAGGCTGCAAAATTCACAGCTACTCAAAATGCTAAAAAAGGTTGGTTTTGAGTGGAAAAATGTGGAGTCCATGTTGCGTTTTGAGCCCTTACTTGTTGACGGCGCGAGGCCTACCCACACAAGTAAGATACCATTTTTATCAGGAGATGGAGGGGAATGCTACATGGTAGGAAATCGGCAGCTCCCTTCAGATTCCAGAGCTTTCCCTGACAGAAATATGAGGATAATGTGTGTTTTAATCCAAAGTTTTAGGTTTGCATGGGCTTCAGGGAGACAACCCTGGTGTGAGCCACAAGAGTTAAGCCACCCTGGGCTCCTCCATGTGTCTAATTTTCAGGATTTTTTTTGTTTGTTTGGCTTTCTCGTTGCTGGCTGAGCTAGGGCCTAAAATCCACAGCTACCCAAAAAGAGAAAAAAGCGTTAATTTTGAGTGGAAATATGTCATTTGTCCTTGCTACATTTT
The DNA here is from genome assembly GCF_964261635.1 of Lissotriton helveticus. NCBI lineage: Eukaryota > Metazoa > Chordata > Amphibia > Caudata > Salamandridae > Lissotriton > Lissotriton helveticus. Next base: position 683,220,091 of record NC_136063.1, read on the forward strand.
AGGCCCTTACCTTCTGCAGGCGCTTGGGTGATAGGAAATTTGTGCCACACCCTTCTTTGATTCCATAACGTTCCCTTACAGAAATATGAGGAAAATATATGTTTTAGCCAAGGTTTAAAGTTTTCAGGGGTTTTTGTGAAAGAAAACTGGTGCCAGCCAAACAAAACATGCCACCCTGGACTCTCCCTGGCATCTACTGTTCTAAAATGTATGAGTTTGGTAGGTTTCCCTGGGTGCCGACTGAGCTACGGCCTAAAATCCTCAGCTACCCAAAATGCCCAAAACTTTTGTTTTGAGAGGAAACATTTTATAAATGTATATTACGTTTTGGGCCCGTTCCTGTCCTGGGTGCTAGGTCTGAACACATAAGTGAGGTCCCCTTTTTATCGAAGACATGGGGGAATACTAGGTGAGAAGAAATTTGCGGCATCCCATGGATTTGAGAAATTTCCCTCAAGAAAACGTGATCAAAATTTGTGTTTAAACCGATGTTTGAGATTTGCAAAAACTTCTGGGCAAGAAAATCTCGTGTAATCCACGCAAATCACACTAACCTGACTTCCCCTGGCTTCTAGTTTAAAGAAATGTGAAAGTTTGTATGGTTTCTCCAGGTGATGGCTGAGCTAGGACCCAAAGCTAACAGATAACGAAATTGCAAAAATGGGTTGATGTTGTGTAGGAAAAAATTGATCTGGCCCTGTTGCGTACTGGCCCCTTCCTGTCATGGGTGCAAGTCCCACCCAAACAAGTGAGATACCCTTTTTATTGAGAGACATGGCGGGAATACTTGAGTGATAGGAAATTTGTGGATCTCTGTAGATTCCAGAACATTCCATCATAGAAATATGAGATAAATGTGCGTTTTTAGCAAACAATTGAGGTTTGCAAGAGCTTCTGAGTATGAAAAACTCAAGAGAATCATCAAGTCACACTACCTTGGACAGCCCTGTGCGTAGTTTTCAGAAATGTCTGGGCATGGTAGATCTCCCTGGTGGCAACAGAATAAGGACCCTAAAATACGCAGCTAGACACAGTGTAACAAAGTTTGAAATCTGCTTGGTGAAATCTGATGTCTTCAGGCTGCATTTTGGGGCATTTAGTGTTGCAGACACTAGGCCCAGCCACACTATTGTGGGACCCTTTTTTGGAGATGTGTGGGAACACAGGAAAGTGGAACATTTGTGTGCAAGAAAGAGGGCATTGTGCAAAAAGGCCTTCTGAATGACATGATAGCATGGGTAACCCCAAATTCTGAGGTGTAAAAATAACCACTGATTCTAAACTCAGTACTGTGTGTACATTTCAGAAATACATAGGTTTCCTCCTAACCCATTTTGCATTGTTTATATTTTGCCATTTGAATAGCTGTATAGTAGGTACACAAAGAAAAGTCACTATAAGGTGCAGCTCAGTTGTTGGCTCTGGGTATTGCATGTACTTGGAAAACGTATCAAACCCTACATATGGCTGCTACTAGAAGGCTCTGTCAGATATAACAGTATATTGCTTTTGTATATCAGCTATTGTGACAAGATTTTACAGATGAAAATGTAGTCAGAAATTGTGTTTTTTCCTACCCATTTTCATTTGTTTTAATTATTTTTTTTGGGGGGTGAAACTATGAGGTATGTACACAAATGACCACTTGCTGAATTCAGAAATGTGAATGTGTTTCCGAAATGTATCCAAACTCTTAGTCTGTTGTTACTGCCGCACAAAAGGGATTTTAATGCCACTGTGTGAACAAGCCTGACCCCCCACACGTATTCCTCTTCATCTAATGTTAGTGCATTGTGCAATTTGTTTATTTTTTTCTGATGGCTATTTATTTTATGTAAAAGAGTGCTCTCGTGTGGTCTCTGAAGTAAAATTCCAGGCTGCTTACTATCTCCTTGCCTTGAGACACACCACCTAAGAAACAAACCTCACCCATCGCCCCAAGAACGAGCTGGCGCCCTGCATGCTTTCCTGTTGATCATTGTAATCAGAGTCTGTGCGTAAAGTTTACAGTAACAAAGGTGAAGAGCAAAGAGCAAAAGAACCCATTAAATAAAAATAATGGTACAATAGTAGTAGACCTTGAACAGGAGATGGAAACAGTGTGTTTTACAGAGAGATAAAGCTGGCCCTTGAAGCCTCGTGTGTGCCCCTGGGATTTCACACGGGTTTGCAAAGTTGTATTCATTACTGCAGGAGGGGTTCCTTTGTATGCTGTTCAGGTGGGCTGAAGTATAATTGGGAACTCAGTCAAACAGGAACGCTTCGAGACATGCCAGTTATTTCTAAGAGCATTAGGGCCGGGGCAGAGTCAGTCACATGTCAGGCTGCTGTCTCCATGGGGCTTCATGGACTGGGACAGTCAGTCATGTGCCAGGTTACTGTGTCCATGGGGATTTCAGGGCTGTGGCAAAGGTAGTCACATTGCATGTGTCAGTTTGGTGTCCCCATAGGGCTTCATGGGTTGGCACAGAACCAGTCAGTTGTCCAACTAGTGAGCCTTCGGATCTTAATGGGCTGGGGAAGAGCCAGTTGTATGCATTTCTTCTGATGCTGAAGGACATTTTGGAGTTAGCTATGGTGCATAGTGTAAAATGCTACAATACCTCCTCAGGGGTTGTAAGTGCTGTGTAAATTCAGTTACAACACAATACAATATATAACACTACTGCCTCAATAATACTAATTCCAGAACACCCAGTGGTTGGAGAGTTGATTACACAGACTGCATAATCATTTACTTATGCTGATTAATACTCTCATATATGACAAAACTGCAATTATGGCCATCACCCTGTGCTGTACGAGTCCAGAACGTTATATCACCCATCACCAACTCAGCAGGCATGAAATAACTGAACAGATCTACCACATGCCGCTGGGCAATGGAGGAGTTTATTCCACCACTGTGAGGCCCAACTAGCTACAAACAATGATCACTTTTGACATCTCACAACAGCAATCAGATACGGGATGAAACTAAACCTTAGCAGCTCTCTGATCTGTCTCCCTCCTACCTATGCCTTGTCAGACTTTACACTTTAAACACAATATCTAAGAATAGGCAATGCAGTGCAGTACCCAGCTCAGATGAAATACAAGAACTGAGTAATAGCATTAGGGACCTGCAGAGTTCCTCAATGCTGCCAGCCTACCGAAAACCATAATCTGCGTAAGGCTCTCACATTTTTTCATCCATCACACTGCTAAGCGAGGTATCCCATAATACGTCAACTGCACATTGTTGGTCATCATGCACGACATGGAAAAGCTTACCCCATAGAATCAAAACAAAGACAACATCCTTCCACCCACACACCCTACACCGTGTAGCATGTTACCCCTGTAGCTAAGTGTTTCAGCGCTCCACACAGGCGTATTATGTACTTTATAAATGTTGCAATATAATACAATACAATGGTGCATTTTATTATATCAGTTTCATAATTTCAGAACTGAAGCATTTTCAATATTTTCATCAGTCATTGTTGTTGTTACTCATTTGTCTTATTCAGCTAACAACTATTGACAAAGCCAATAGTATTGGGCTGTATTAGGTCTACCTTCGGTTGTTGTATTATATATCTGGCTGCAATAGCGGAAAAAAGCAGCAAGTTTGTCAGACGGCAAACTATGGTAAGCACAGATTTGCACTATGCCCTAATTACATTATTTCACTGCCCTTTAAAAGAACCCCACAAGACCCCCCCTCCCCCCGCCCCCCCGTTTTTTCATCTCACTAAAAGTCCTGTGTATAGCTTTCTAGGCTTACCCATGTGTTTCACACCTGTTTTTACCATAATCTATAAGCAAGTTGAAATCACAAAATTTTGGAAAAATACACTACCTCTTAGAAAAAAACAAGAACATTTTTTTTATACAAGTCTGTTCATTTCTTAAACCTAGGAAGATGGTGATAAAAGCACAGCAAACCTGTTATTGATGTTTAGAGAAAGAAATGCTTACTTGCACAGCACATTTAAAAAGAAAAATACTGACTTTAACTACATTTTGTCTTTTTTTCTTGGTCCCCTCCAGAGGAATCCACAAACCTAATGTACCTTAGAATCTGTAGGACATTGGGCAAAAAAGGACACAAATGTGGCGTGAATGCCTTACATGGAAAAGAAGTTATGAATGCGTAAGTACCTAGTAATCGCAGGACAAATGCGAGAGCCCCACCCGGCGGTGTGCGTTTGTGTTTGCGTTAGTGTTGTGGGGGGCCGTGACCTTCTGTGACTACTTCTGCTGTTTGCTCGTAAGAGTTCACCTGGCAACTACTTGGTTCGGTGTACCCTCAAGATGGAGTTGAGTTTCTCTGCCTTGATGAAATTGCCACAAAATGATCGCCAATGGAACATGTCGGCCGTTCAAGTTAAAATGGTCTCATCATGCTATTATTATGTTAACTGAGTACAAACATCAAAAATGAAGGAAATGTATGAGAGGTGTCTGCACCAAAGTTTTAACCTGAGGAGAGTATAGATGACCTCCCTTTCACTATGGTGCTTTTAGATGCTAGACATATATAACTTTAATTGATACACATTTCTCTGTCACTTTTCACATAAGTTAGAGTTAGGTCACGTTCTTTTCTGTCAGGAAAGTGCCAATGATGACAGAGTGAACTAACTAGTGAGTACTTAGCAATAGCTCCAGGGGTGTTGCTTATGTGAGACACTTTCTGACCCACCTCACTCTTTTTGAAAACCTTGTTAGTCCATTTTAGGACTATAGAATGGCGGGCTCCCGATCTGATCTGGGATGGTTGATTTTATACACTTAAATAACACATATGAGTAGGCATAACTAGATAGCCAGCCTTGTCTCACCGTAGAAGAATGTTGTGATGCTCATTTGAAAATCAGAAAGATATATGTTAGTATGTAACCATGCCTTTTTTATGTATGAGTGGAGGCCGTCCTGGTTCTTTTTCCCTCTTATGCTTCTTTCTTTGAGATGTAAGCATAAAATACGCCAACTAGCTAAATAAAGGGCTTTACATCCTAGAGGCAACAGGGTTTAGCAGCGAAAGGGTTAAATCAATAGCCTTACTTAATATTGACTCGAACGAAAATGTGTTGCTTATTTTCTTGCTGGTAAAGCAAGTTAGTGGCCCCTCTTCAGGCTGTATGCAGGAAGACAGAGCTCCCTTCTGTTTTATAATGTGCTCAACTAGTTATTTGCACTGCAATTTCCAGGTATAAGACAATAGGACATGCTTTCTACTTCAATACTATTTCCTTCGAGAAACATTGTGAAATGATCTGAAAAATAAAGCAATTTCCATAACTGGTCTATTTGTTTAAAACGCAGTCTGGGGTAGGAAACACCCAATTTCGCTTAATATTAAACTCGAATAAACCCAGCCAGCATCCTTCGGAAAAACAACCTCATCTGAGTTCCACTAATCCGGTAAGTGTAAAAAAGAACACGGAAATATCAAGGGAATTAGCAGTGGAGCACTGCTCAGAATAAAAATATAATTTTCAGGCTGACTGAACCCCAGCACCCGCTCCTCTTGGTGCCGCGTTTGCAGGCAGTGTTTCTGTCGGTCCCCTCCCAGCTACGAAGGTGTACATTTTATATCCGCCACAAGCTGCATAGTGTGTGCTCATCCATTCTCTTTTTCATTAAAAAGTGTGTTTTACAACAAAAGAGGTTTGTTCTTTCAACTGGGACTTTTAAACTCCACGCTGCTCAAAGTGTATTACCAACTGCTGGAGTCAAGGTGTGGAAAAAATAGCAGAAGTGCTACTTTTGCTAATTATGGAAGGTTCTGTTGTCACCTCCAAATTGAATTACATTTTTTAGACGAAGGATGCATACAATACACATCATATTTGAAATGATATACATGTTTTTATAACGAAACTCTCTCTACACATATTAGTGTCAGAGCTGAGTTGTCGATCCAAGCTTGGAAAGAGAGATGCACACTCATCCCAAAAGCTGTAGTCTTAATTTTAAAAGATAGTTTTAGAGGACTTCTAAATTCGGAAATGCAGATCCTTAGTAAGAGAATACTTCTGAACTGCCTTCCGTGACTCTAACTGCATACAAAGGCACATTAGTTACCGGTAAAGGTAATTACCACTAATATTAGGCTTACTCTCACATACATGCCAACATTTTCAAATCGAAAAATAGGAGATTAAAAAAAATAAAACCAGGGAATGAATTTTCCCCATGGGGTTAGATTAAAAAAGAGGCCATTTTAGACAGACATATTTGGCATAAAAAATCATGAATTTCCTGTCTGAATTTGATCTATTGACATGTATTTCATAGTCCTTAAAACACAGGAAACTCATCATATGATTCACAAACCATGAATTCATTGACACCACTCAGTCTGGTTTCAGACTCAACCACAGCAGGGACACTGGCCTCATCCCTGCCATGGATGACATCCGTATAACTCTGGACAGAGAAGATATGGCAGCCCTCCTCCTGCTAGACCTCTCCTAAGTATTTGACATGGTCTCTTACCCCATCCCCATCCAACGCTTACACAACATTAGATTCCAGGGGCACACACTCTGATTGATCCCATTTCTTCCTGTCTCTAAGAACCCAGTCAGCCAGTCTGGCACAGCACACCTTGAATCCTTATCTGTCGAGTTCCGCAAGGATCCTCCCTGTGCCCGATGCTCTTCAGCGCATACATAATTTCTCTAACTAGGATCATCCACTCTCACTACATCAATGTCCTTTCCTATGCTGATGGCACAAAACTGATTTGCTCCCTCACAGACAAGACGCCTAGTACTTGAATCGGTTCAATACCTGCGTGACCGAAATCTGTCACTAGATGAAGACCAAGAGGCACATTTATCAACAAAAACATGCAGCACAGCAAACCACCTTGCTGTGCTGTGTAATAGGGAAAGGGCAGGAATGTGCTGAATTTAACATTATATGGCACCTTCCTGTCTTTCCCTGCACTGGCACACAATGTGCTGCCAAGCACTAATGCTGTGCCTGCATTGTAGTTGCAAAAAGAAATTTGCCTACCCCTCATATATTTTGAGTTTTGCAATTACTAAGGCAACAATGATAAACACTTTTCTTCTGTTTATCATAGACATTTATTTGTCATTTCATACAAAATTTTCGTTATTTTTTGAACATATATGCATGTGGAAAAAGAAACAATTGCACTTCCAACTTCTGCTCACATATCACAAATAATGAATTTCATAAGAAACAAGTGATTTTTATACAGTGAAAAATTAAACAATATGTGATTTATGTACAGTGACAAAAAAGTGATGATATTTGTCAAAACAACGATGCAAGATAATGATTTCAATCAAGCATATACCGCTTTTATACAATTTAGTACATTGCGAACAATGAAGTTATTTTTGAAAGAACTCAAAGTGAAAGACCAACTTGTCTATTTAAAACAGACATAAATCAGTGCGCCTCGTTTTATTACTAGGCTTGTGCCGACGCGTTTCGAGTCCAGACAATCAATCGCCAAACTCTCATCAGGGCTTTATTGTTCTGATCTACAAAATGAAATGTTTTGACAACATTAGGACGGAACCTCTCTTTGTGATTACTGCACTATCTACCGTTATGTTAAAAAGGGGGTACCTGAATGAATGGTTTCGTCTTTCAATGTAATTTAGGAGCGTTGTGGCCATCCAACAAGCACCTGCAGGGGAACATATTTAAAACACTCTCAGTGTTTTGATTCTTTTCTGTGAGTTAATGTTTATGAGGCATGCAGGGAAGAGTACATACCGACAGAGGGTGCTCCTGGACCTTGATTTACTCACGAAGTTGATCAAAAAATTGGGGACTATGTTGTATGTATCTGAAATTCAAAAACGTTTTGGTTTTTGATTACATGTCCATTCCTTAATCATCGTTATGAGTGAACCACAAGGATAGAGTGCGGCGCAATGGTACCTGGATTAGTCGTTATTGAGTTGTAACATTGCTGGGGATCGCTTAACCACACCCGGTTGGCCAGAGGGATTATACTTCAATTGCTGTCTGCAATAAAGTGACAACACAATTTTGAGTAATCTCTTCTCCTAACAGTGTCATAGTTGCGTGTATTTAGGCTGGAGAAACTCACCGCACTTAGGCGCTCGTTTTCCTGGTAATCAGTCTCTCCTGCCAAAAACGCCATTACTCCTTCACCAAGTGTTTGCTCAAAGTGTTGTTTCTATAGGGTCATGTGATCAATCATGTGACCTGATATTTCCCCTAGGCATTGTGGGATGTGTAGTCCCTCTGTTGTGCCACTGCTGAGTTTCCTTCGAATATAAGTATTCAAAACCTATTTACTTCGCTCATGCTGTTCAATCCACTCAGTACACTGTCAAATTTCATTATTAGGTAGGCCTCCCTACGCAATAATGTAGATTCAATATCAGTGGAACTGGGAGCATTTATGACTGACAGCACAGTCCACTGAAATTCGTTTTCACCATGTTTTTCTTCCATAAAGTGTTCCACCATGGGTGCAGTGGACACCTTATTTTTTATGCGTGATCTGTGCTGCGTGATCCTTGCATTCACTTGCTGATTAGTTTTGCCAATATATATTCGACTGCAGGGGCAGCGGATGGCGTACACAACGTTTTTAGTTCTGCAATTAGTAAATTGCTCATGTTTCCACCTTATTCCATTGTGGGCAAATTCTATACCTTCAATAGTCTGGCTACAAGCCACGCAATTCCCATGTGGGAATTCCACTGTACATAAATCACATATTGTTTAATTTTTCACTGTATAAAAATCACTTGTTTCTTATGAAATTCATTATTTGTGATATGTGAGCAGAAGTTGGAAGTGCAATTGTTTCTTTTTCCACATGCATATATGTTCAAAAAATAACGAAAATTTTGTATGAAATGACAAATAAATGTCTATGATAAACAGAAGAAAAGTGTTTATCATTGTTGCCTTAGTAATTGCAAAACTCAAAATATATGAGGGGTAGGCAAATTTCTTTTTGCAACTTCAATTGGCCCAGCCAACCCTTCTGTCCCATGGGCTCTACTCCCCCTTTTTTTCAGTGCCTGCATTGTAAGCATGATTGCTTTTGTTCAGAAAGGGGCACTTTCCTGCACTAAAACAATCCTCTGAGGCATTTACCTCTTTCTATGTGTGCTGGAGAATGCAGCACACATAGAAAGAGGAAATAACGAGGGGAACTAAATACATTTATCTTACTTACGCCATACCTGGGGAGCCATAACATTTTGATGCATTCCCAGGTCTACCAGTAATGATAAATCTTGGAATGAACCAAAATTCATGGGTGGATGCGTGGCAATACCCACGCACCACCCATGGGATGCCTTCATGGGGTATAGTAATGCAACACAATAATTTGTGCTTGTGTTGCGTTATTCTAGTTCATCAAGCCACGCAAGGCCACGCAAGTTGGCCTGGAGTGGTTTGATCAATCTTACTTAGCAGTTCTGTCACCCTTGCAACACATTGTGTGGTGCAAGGACAACGCAACTGCTTGGTTAAAAAGTCCCCAAGAACCTTGGGAACATCACTGAAAGCAAACTTGCCATGACCGTCCATGTCAATGTTGGCACTGCCTCATGCTTCCATACCCAGAAAATGCTTTGGAAGATATTCAAATGGGTTCAAATCAGCACCCGGAAAACCGCCATGCACGTCCTGGTCACAAGCAAGCTGGACTAAGGGAAAACCCTCTAAGCCGGATGAACAAAAAACTCATCTGAAAGCTATAGACCATTCAGAACTCGTGGTAGAATTTCTCTCCACCTCCCACACTGAACTCACATCACACCACAACTGAAGGAGCTCCACTGTCTCCCCATCCACAAATCACCACATTTCAAACTCCTCACTCCTATTTTCAAGGCACTACATAACACTGACCGAGCATACTTCAATAAAAGAATCTGCTTTCACAAACCTTTCAGACACCTCGACTTGTTCGGACTCCTACATTCACAATTCCCAAGCATATGGAAAACCAGATCCCGTGGTCGAGCCTTCTCCTACATCATTCCTAAAGTTTGGAAGTGCCTCCCATTACACATTTGATATTATTTTGTGTCATTATTTTTGTTTTGTGTGTTTTTACTTTTAAAGGGGTAAAGGTGGTTGTTAAATACATTTTTAAACATGTAATTATTAGTTGTTATTAGTAATGATTTTTCCTTTAAAAATAATATTTAATTGTGGTTAATATTGTATAGCTTAATTTAGGTGTATGTTGTGGATATTATAGTGTTAAAGCATGTGCACTCAATGAATGTTTTTTTTATTAAGAAGATTTCTTTAATTGATTATTAATTATGTTAATTATGGAAATAATGTAACTGAAAACGTTGAAGTGTTTTGTTATTGACGTGGTGTTATATAGTAGGAAGTAAAAGAAATATATTTATGTTTTAAATAATTTTTATGTTTGTTAAAATTTGCTCATTTTACATCATTATTGTTTATACATGTATTTATTAATTTATTTGAAATATTATTTGTAGGTTTTTGTTATATGTAATTTATATTATAATATGTTTTCTTTTTATATGTTTGAAAATTTTATTTTATATTTTTTAAATATTGTTTTTTATTTTTATGATTTAATCACAATTCTAATATTTTTACATTTTTTTTAATTCTTAAAGTGCTATTAGTAATTTTTGTTTGTCTGCTATCCAACACTTTTCCTAATGTTGCAATATACTGGAATGGGAATAGTAATTTTTAACCCTCTGTTATATAGCACTTTCCCTACTGTTCCATTCGTTGGAATGGAAACAGTAATTTTTACCCCTCCACTATCCAGCACTTTCTCTAATGTTGCACTCACTGGAGTAGGAATAGAAATGTTTACTCCTCCGCTATTCAACACTTTCCCTACTGTTGCACTCACTGGAATGGGAATAGTCTTTTTTGCCCCTCCGCTATCCAACACTTTCCCTACTGTTGCACTTTTTGGAGTGGGAATAGTAATTTTTACCCCTCTGCTATCCAACATGTTCCCTACCGTTGCACTCTTTAGAGTGGGAATAGTAATTTTTTCCCCTCCGCTATCCAACACTTTCCCTACTGTTGCTATCACTGGAGTGGGTATAGTAAATGTAATTCCTCCGCTATCCAATACGTATTCTACTTTTGTACTCTTTGGAGTGGGAATAGTATTTCTTTCCCCTCCGCTTTCCAACACTCTCCCTACTATCGCTATCACTGGAGTGGGAATAGTAATTTTTACACCTCCACTATCCAACACATTCCCTACTGTTGCACTGACTGGAGTTGGAATAGTAAATTTAATTATTCACCTATCCAACACTTTCCCTACTGTTGCACAGTTTATTTTTTTTTACATAGTTTAATGTTTTAATATATTATAGATTTTTTTCTTAATTTTAAATATAGATATATATATATATATATTATTTCTATATCATTTTAAAGTTAAAAAATGAAAAAAGATAATAGTTAATAAACAAAATGTAAGTGAATATATGTATATATATATATATATTTATATTTATATACATTTTTATGTTTGTGTGTTCATATTTTTGAAATTAAGTTTATTTGTTATATTTAGTTAAAATGTATATTAAATGTAATTTATTTTGGTAAAAATGATATTAATATTACATATATTTACTATCATTTTATTTTAGATATATTTTTTAATCAATATTTTTACAGCTATATTTTATACCTCAATATTTTTAATTCAATATTTTTGGACTTACCTGTTAAAGTACTGGAGTAGATATTTTTGCAGTAGATAATTTTTTCCGATATTTAGAACATTGTTGTTTCTTACATCGATATTCTATCAGTGAATCGTCAAATTGTACCGTGGTAAGTTTTAAACCTCGAAACATAGGGATACCAAATATTACAGCTAATATTGACCATGATATTTCAATATTAGCTAGAGGGCGATCACGAGCACAGGTCTGTGCAGAGTGTCACAGAGAGCTTGACCAGCGGGTCAGAGGAGTCAGAGGAGGGGAGCAGTAACGGCGGCGTCCACGGCGTTTTTCAACAGAATTAGCCGTGAAGTCAGCCAGGAACCGGCCGCGGATGCGGCTCTCGGAGGTGTACTACAACAGAGCTACAACGGAGGCATAACGGAGACGTCCGGAAGTAAGAAGTAAGAAGTTCGAAGCTGGAAAAAGCGTCTCACTGAGAAGACGAATTCCAGCAAAAGCGTTTCCCAAGTGTTTCCCAAGCGGCTTAGGGTGGAGGTGAAGAACCGAGCCGGGGAAGGTCGAGAGGCTCGGTAGGACGTTAAGGACTGAGGGATCCTGCTGAGGCGCCGCGGGAGCGGACCCTGGGATCAGGCGCTCGGCAGCACCGGGGGTGGACCGCGGCCCTGCCCGTTAAGCTGGTAAAAAACCGGCCAATTGAGAAAAAGGGGGCAGTAATACCAGCAGTTCTCCTGACCCCCCCCAAAATCCACAAGGTTTTAATTACATGGAATAGCAAGGAAACGCCCAGAATTTTGAGAGGCCAGTGGAGCAGCCAAGCGAAATCCGGGGCTGTGAGCTGGGTTGTGAGTTGCAAGGGGCTGAAGGAGTTACGAGGAATCACGGGCCATAAGGAGCAGCAACTCGGAGAAATTTGAGAGCTGTGATAAGCCAGAGCCAGCACAAGAGGCAGAGGCAAAGTTCCAGAGGGCGAGCTATGGACTCAAGCTGAAAACAAGTAAGGAGTAAGAAAGGAACAGGGTCCAAGGGGACACCAGAAAAAGAGGGGTAAGCAGAAACTTCCGATACTAGTCCAGTGGGGCAGGTTGAAAGAGTCGACTAAGTTCTGGAGCCGTAGCAAAGGGGACGGAGAGTGGCAACTATGAGAACGGACATTTTTTGATGGACAGATAAGCCATAAAGGGGGTCGAGTTAGTGAAACATTCTGAGGATAATTACCATCAGCAAAGGATTACGGTAATATTCAAACTGAGTTCCCCTTGCAGAAAATACAGAACTATTTTTCACCATTTTTTCCATCAAGCCACCCATTCAACGCCTGACCACACTTCCACGTGTACCCCCCCGACGGCAGCTGTCGCAAAGCGGCAGACGGGCTTGGGGAGTTTTGGGAAAGACAAAGCAATATAGGAGCTGGAAGGGAGAACTTCCAGGAAAAAATTTGAACGATGCGGTCAGGAAAAATCCGACAGACGCGAATACAGAAAGTAAAAAGAAGCCTGGCTGTAAAAGGAAAAAAGGAACAAGGGAACAAAAGCAAGTTAGAAGAGTCAACTAATGACGAACTATCTGACCAGGCACATATTCCCATGGCCGAATCTTTTAAGTTTGGGGGTGAAAAATTGAAGTTCAATTTTAAGTTCCTAAAAGAGCAAGGGGCCGTAACGTATACCACAAGCAACGGAGAAAAAACCCCAAAAAGTCCCAAAAAATCAACCCGCTTGACTTCATCACGTAAAAAACGTAAGATGAGAAACGAATCAGAAATAAGTATGAGCCCCAATCTTAAAGAAAAATCTACAATAAAAAATTGGCTGATAAAAACCTCGGCACAAATTCATGCACCCTTCAATCAAACAAAGTTAACACCAAATAAAACTTCAGATGAGGTTAACGAAAATAGCCCAGTACTCATAAATCAAAGCAATTTAGGATCCCAAACAAATCTGCAGAAAAGCGCACAAAAGATGGAGTGGTCTAAATCATTTTCGATCTTCGAAGAAACAGAACTTCGGAGAATGCTGGAAGAAAACACACATAAGGAAGCTGAACCAATGCAACTGAGCCTCGAAAATTTGAGAAAATTGGAACTTTCCGAAAGCATCGGAAATGGAAACGTAAATGGACACAAAAGGAAGCCAACATCTTCTCCAATAATCCTTACATCAAGCCCAATTAGACAATCTACTAGTAAGCGCCAGGTTTCCAACATAGCAAAAGATACGACAAAAGAAGAACATCCTATAACTATCTCTTCCTCAGAGAGTTTAAACAGGACAACAGGGGTACAGTTGCAACAAATCAAAGTAAAATCCGCACTCTGGGGGGATGTTCTACTAAAAAGCTTACAACAAGCAATTAATGCGCTGAACTTTCAATCAAACAAACTTGACGTGCAGGTAGATTTGATTAACCTAATTGCATCTTATATAGCTGGAATAAATTCGAAATTGGACAAAATTTTGCTATACCTCGTAAAAGAAAAGGAGGAAGAAAAACAATGGAAAGAGAAATTAACAGAACAAAATTGCGCCTGCAAGGATATAATAGATAAATTAGCATCTCTACCAGACATCTTGAAAGAAATACTAGCAGCAACATACTCATAAACCGAAAAAAGTGATAATCCCATAGATGAGGCCAAAAAATATGGGAAACAAAATAGAACAACCCATGCCGTCGAAGAAGAAAAAACTCAAAACGACATAGAAGAAAATGAGCCACAAAGAGAGGCCCGGAAGAAAACAAAACAATGGGTTCATCGGGCTCGGCAGAACCCCTAACCAAAAGACAGCGGAAACAGGCAAGGAATGCAAGAAAACATGCTACTAAAAGTAAGCAGGTAAAACAACTCTTTGCCATTTTTGACCAAAAGAAGAAAGAGGCCCCAATAGATCAGATCACAGATATCTCTACCAAAGAAGATGGAAATAAAGAAAAAAACACAGAAAAAGCTGAAGAACAAACAAAACTTCCAGAGCAGAATAAAACAATATCAAGTATACAAGGAAAATTAAAAGACGAGGAAAAATCAAATACAAACAAAGTTAATGATGAAATTGAGACATTAAAAACAAATCATAGTGAGGCCACAGAACAACAAAAAACAAAGGAAAACGCGCTAACACTAAAAAGTGAATATGAAACATCGGCTCATAAAGGGTCAAATTGGCACATAAGAGGAAAATCACCATATAAACCCAAAAAAATGGAAAAAGAGCAAATTAAAAAAATACAAGCAGATCAAGCGAGGGAACCTAACGTAGGTCTGATCATCACGGTAGGAAATAAAGGAAGAACTTGCAGAGACAATAACGAAATTGAGCTAAATGACAAACCAGGGCAAAACACAAGCAATATACAAACAGGTCGAGAAGTGACGAACTCCCTAAAAGAAGCATCTTCGGTAGATCACATCCGACCGGAATCAGCCACGCTCTGCCGGAACGATGAAATAACGTACATTCGATTTGACCCAATAGAGGGAAAAAGGAGAGTTTATCAATCCCAATATCTCGAAACAGCAAGCACGGAAACAGAATGTACATTACTGTTCAAGCCGGAATATCAAACAAAAGGCAATTCGGACACGCTGAACAGGGGAAATATTCTGAGATTAATCGAAGAGATACCGAAACTAAGGGGAATAACAACAAGCGACTTGAAATCAGTAGAATTCATTCAAGGAAAAAAAGATAAGGACACGGAAATAAGCAGCACCACCTGGGCTTCAAAAGAAATAGCAGAGCGTATCTTTGCGAATAGGACACATTTCACAGGATGGGGAATAACTTTAGAGCGTCAAACTCCAATAAAATATCCATTCCCCCTATTAAGCAATAAGATTTCACAACCTAAAAACGTAAATGAAAAAACTCATACAATTTTGAAGGGAGCAAGAAATAAATCAATTACCGAACAAGACCTGAGTAGCACAAAAACAAAGCAGCAGTACCAGGATCTGAAGGAACATAAAGATTGGTCTTGGTTAGCACAGACACTAAACACTCATCGATCCTGATGTAGGTAAATTAGTACAAAAAAACCAAAGACAAAACATCAATTTAACCCCAAAACCAGAGAGAAATAAAAATATTTGCTCGTGGAACGTACACGGTTTTAAAGAAATGTCCCAAGACCAAGAGACAATAGACTACCTGAGTAAATTTGAAATAATACTACTTCAGGAAACATGGAACGTAACCCCGAGGCAAATCATGGGATATGAGGAATATCATATAATGGCAGAAAAATTCGCAAAGTATGGACACCCAAGGGGAGGTCTGTCCATTTTTATTACGAATGACCTAAACTGGAAAACCGAACTGCTCGACTCCTGGGAGAACTGGATACAAGTGATCAAAGTAGAAACTAAAGTAAGTAACAAGATTCCAGGATGGAAACTACTAATTATAAATTTATATATTCATCCAGACAAGGTCACAAAAATTAAAAAAGCTCTAACACTAATAAATCTGATAAAAACCTTACACAAAACTAACCAGTCCCACGAGATATTTATCTCCAGAGATTTCAACTGCAATTTAATAAAAGTTAACCAGAACAAGTATAAAATCCATAAGATATGGAGCGAACTGGAATCCCTAGGTTTAACAATCCTAAATGGAAATATGGAGGGAGACCAACCCGCCAAAACCACCTTCTCTAGCGGAAAAAAGAACTCCACACTTGATTTTACCCTAACAAGCAACGAACTAAAAAAGAACGTAGCCCATTTTGAAATACGAACACAACCGGAGAGTGATCATTTCCCACAAGAGACCATAATGAGGAAAAACATCGAAGAGAAAACACAAATAGAATTTCTCACCGCAATTCCGGAAATACACAAACTGAAGAAAATCAAATGTAAGGGCCCTGTAAAAAAGGAGATAATGGACTCAGTACTTGAACATGAAATTTATATGGAGTCCATTGAAAATCAATCACCCACAACAAAATGGGAGAACTTACATAAATTTGTGTTAGGAAAATTCTCGGTAAACACACCAGCAAATTATGGATACAAAGCAAACAAAGAGCAGTGGTACAACACTAAACTAAGAGACACAAAAAGGGAAATTGCGAAAAAATTAAGAATAAATGCTGCAGAAAAAAGGTTAGGAAAAGAAGTAGATAACAATGATATACAAAAAATGAGAAAAAAATATATAGAGGATTGCAGAAAAGCGAAAAAGTCGCACAGAGAGGAAATCTGGGAAGATCTATTAAGAACAAGTAAGCTGCCAAACAGTGGAGAATTTTGAAACATAATCAATAAATTATCAAAAGGAGCGGGCGGTCAATACAACATAGGAATAAGCGAAACAACATGGGCCGCTTATATTGACAGTCCATACAACATCCATAGCCACCCAAATAATAAAGAAACAAATAAAAACCTTAAAATAAGTCAAGATCAAAAAGAAACAGATTTCGGACAAAGGAAAAATGATCAGCAAGAATGTACTGACCCAGAGGAACAGGCACCTCTGACAACTATTAAACAAACAACCGCCCTAATAAGAAAAATGAAAGCGGAAGGAGCAGCAGGCCCAAATGGAATGCCAAACGCCTTATTCAAATATGACCCCGATTTTTGGGCAAAATACCTGACACCGCTATTCAATTACGTTCATAAAGGAAAAAAGATTCCACGGTCCTGGCAAGGCAACATCTTCCATCCAATACACAAAAATGGATGCAGAATGGAACCCGGAAATTATAGATTAATAGCTTTAATCGACGTGGAGGCAAAGCTCTTTTCATCTTGCATATTGAATCTCCTACGACAATGGATAAATGACAATAAAATAGTACCCAAATTCCAAACTGGTTTTAGGGAAGGTATGGGCTGTCTAACCAATCTGTCAGCATTGTCATTATTAATCGAAGGTGCAGGTAAAAGGAAGACGGGTTTAATAGCCTGCTATATAGACCTGAAATCCGCCTTCGACCGAGTCCCAAGAAAACGCCTATGGGAAAAACTTGATCTTTGGGGTCTGCCAACGGCTTTAATTGAAACAATAATGGCACTATATAGCGGAACATGGGCAAAAGTAAAGCTTGGAGACGGGGGAAGATTATCAGCAGAATTAAAAATAAAAAACGGCCTCAAACAGGGCTGCGTGCTCTCTCCAAGCCTTTTTAATATATATCTGGCAGATTTGAAAGACCAACTTCAGAATGTGAATGGACACCCGCCAAAATTGGCCAATGAAAGCATCCAGTTCCTCCAATATGCGGACGATATTGTAGTCTTAAGCCAAACACCGATAGGCCTCCAAAGAGCAATATCCGAATTAACAGACTATTTCGATAGAGAGGGCCTGGAGTTAAACATCAAAAAAACAAAAGTGGTGAGATTGGCGGGCACTAGCAGACGATCTTTCAAGTGGTACACAAAAGGCAAACATATTGAGGAAACAACTGCTTACAAATATCTGGGGGTCACAATAAGTAAAAATATGTCCCTTCTAGATCAAAAAAGAAACATCGCGGCAAAAGCACAATCATTGAGCTTTGCGTACAGAGTCCTCCAAAATAAATTGCAATGCCCATCATACGACCACCTGCTAAAAGTAATGGCAGCCCAAGTTTTACCATCTCTCTCATATGGACTGGAAATATGGCATGGGAAGGAAGCAGCCATCCTAAATACCCTCCAGACAAAAATATACAAATCCGTGTTTCACCTTTACAAAGGATCATCTCCTGCACAAATAAGGCTGGAATTCGGCTTGCTAAATCAAATTTATCAAAGAAAAGCAGTCCTAGTGAAATGGTGCTTGTTGGAACTGGGTAGCCTGGCCTAGGGCAAGACATGCATTTCAGAGGCACAGTGTTAAGGTTGCAGACCACCCCAAAAGTAAAATCACGCAATATCACACAAAAGAAAACGCTACACCAAAAATGTGGAAAAATAAGTACTGTTTTATAAAAATAATATACTCTGTTCTCTTATTCGGTTAGCATTTACAGTTCAGTACTTTACAATAAATCAAGTAAAGAGCAATTCACTAGAGTTTTGGGAGAGAAAACTATCATACAATATAAGCACAAGAAGATATTATTGCATTAATAATAAGTTAATCAGCAGTAGCTTTCATTTCATTTGGACATCATGAACATCAGTAGTGCCACCTCCAGGAATATGAACCTGCTTCAAGAGCTATGGTCAAAAGTAAACATGGCATCAGACAGCAACCTTAATTAACTTTGGCTTCTATCACTACTGTCATCTAGTTTCTTCACTTGTCCCACTCTGTAATAAAAACAAACATCCTAACCAGCAGTATTACTCAGTTCATCAATCTGGCAATCTTATCTTACTTCAGTAACCAGGTTAAGTACTTTGGGAGATTTCCCCCCAGTCTCAAGATCACAATTTCATTAAACCTGTCCCATGAACTCACACTAGGGACTTGTTCATAGTACTTTAATTGTAGGACCTTCCTTTCTCGTGGTCCAGTCTTTACTAACCCAGATCCCCCACCTTACTTGTGATGCAGCGTTAGTAGCTGGAGCTCACCGCTGATGGTCTCTTACTCTCAGCGCCGCCTCCTCGCCAGCACAGCCACACAGGCGCTGGGAAGGGGTCGCGCGGCTCCGCTCCCGCTAATACTTTTCAGAAGGAAGGGGGCCGCTGGGGGTTTCAGATATTTCCCTCCCCGCTCGCGCTCACTTCACTGCAGGGCGCTCGAGCCGGGGGGGGAAAGAGAAAAGCTCCTCTGTGTAGTAACCGCCGAGGGACTCTCCGCGTCTCTCCTCACTTTGGAAGGGGTCGCGCTGCTCTTCCAGTCATGCGCGGCGCTCTCCTCACTCTGAAAGGGGTCGCGCTGATCCTCCAGACATGCGCGACGCTTCCCTCGCTCCCGCCTGCACTACTCCAACTCCGCCTCACGGAGCCTGACAGCGCCACTGGGCATGCGCGAGAGAGGAGTGTCTCACCTCCGGAGACCGCGCTGATTGTCTGACGCTGCTCTTCCTCTGGGCACTTGACAAGGGCTCTCCCCGGTCTGCTTCTCACCACAGGGCACACAAACTCGGCTCCACAACGGCGCCGCTCGTCCAGTGCCAACTTGGGGGTTCAGAAGGGCGGATCAGCCCGTTTTCTCCTGGCTTCTACTCTCCTCAGTGGCGCTCCACCACAGCAGGTGAGAGGTGATGCTCCAGAGAATCAGGGACCAGGGAACAGTCTATCTCAATTACCAGTCTCTGGGCAGAGGACTGCGCTCCGCAGCGCTGCAGTCTCCTTCTCCTAGGGCTTCCCCACTATTAGTTAGAAAGGGGCAAACTAGGCGCCCAGGGTCTCCAGCAACTTCCCACAGCGGGGCCAGGGCGAGTAACCAACAGGGGAATAGTGGGTTAAACCAGTAAAGCAGCCTCCCAGTTCAGGAGGTCAACCCTGAGTCCAACCTCTTCCCACCCTCAGCTACCACCTGTCCTCCAGCTGACTTCCACAGGTAGACAAAATGGCTGCCTCGCATTCCGCCTTTTATAGGCTGCCCTTCAATGGTCCAGCATGGACCAGAAGGTTCTGGAATGCCCTATGTTAAGCTATGGCCAAGTTCTAGGTGCGACAGTTGGGGGCAGTTGGTGGCCACCATTTTAGGTGGTGCCAGCTTCCCTGTCAGAACAGGCCTCTGGGCCTGAGGTAAAAGATTATGGGGGGAAAAAAGAACACCTATCCCCTTGACCAACACCTAAAAAGTAGTAGACACAAAAAATAGTAAGGGTATGAGGGGCAAAAAGGGGACAAAATAAATAATAATGAGGAGGGACTGCGCAAAAAAATCCAGACAGGTCTAACACGCGTCCCCCCCAGCTGAAAGTGGGGAGAACTACCCAACCCCTTGGGAGTCCTCATCACTAAGGCGGAAATACCTGGAGAGACCGTCTGCATTTGCGTGGTCCACTCCAGGCCGATGTTCCACCCGGAAGTCCATTCCCTGTAGGGAGATGGACCACCTCAACAGCTTGGGATTTTCCCCCTTCATTTGCATCAGCCAACGAAGGGGGCGGTGGTCAGTCTGAACCAGGAAGTGCGAGCCAAAAAGGTATGGCCGCAGCTTCTTCAGAGCCCACACCACCGCAAAAGCTTCCCTCTCAATTGCACTCCACTTCTGTTCCCGGGGAAGCAGTCTCCTGGATAAGAAGACTACAGGCTGATCCAGGCCCTCTTCATTTAGTTGCGATAACACTGCCCCAATGCCATGTTCGGATGCATCTGTTTGCACAATAAACTCCTTGGAGAAATTGGGAGCCTTCAGGACCGGTGCTTCACACATTGCCTGCTTCAACTTTTCAAAGGCTTGCTGACAAGCCTTTGTCCAAACTACCCGTCGAGGTTGTTTCCTTGAGGTGAGCTCTGTGAGGGGCGCTACAATAGTGCCATACCCCTTCACAAAGCGACGGTAGTAACCTGTGAGGCCCAGGAAAGCTCGGACCTCAGTCTGTGTCTTGGGGGGTTCCCAGGCCATGATTGCCTCAATCTTTGCCTGCAGGGGTTGCACTGACCCCCTACCCACCAAGTGTCCTAGGTACACAACTGACCCCTGTCCAATCTGGCATTTGCTGGCTTTGATGGTCAATCCAGCTTGTTTCAGCGCCTGGAGAACTGCTTGCAAATGTTGCAAGTGGTCCTCCCAACTGCTACTGAAGACAGCAATGTCATTCAGGTAAGCAGCCGAGAAACCCTCCATTCCAGAGAGGACCTGGTTCACCAGTCGCTGAAATGTGGCAGGGGCGTTCTTGAGCCCAAAGGGCATCACACAGAACTGGAAGTGTCCCTCAGGCGTGGAGAAGGCTGACCTTTCCTTTGCTCCATCTGTCAAGGAGATCTGCCAGTACCCTGAAGTGAGGTCAAAGGTACTTAGGTATTGGGCAGCTCCTAGCCGGTCAATCAACTCATCCGCCCTGGGGATTGGATGAGCATCAGTTTTGGTAACTGAATTCAGTCCTCGGTAATCCACACAGAACCTCAGTTCTGGTGTGGTGCCCGGTGGGGCAGCTTTTGGGACTAGCACCACCGGACTGGACCAAGGGCTGCTGGACGGTTCTATCACTCCTAGCTTTAACATCTTGGCAACTTCGCCATGGATGCTAGCCTTCACCTTGTCCGACAGCCTATAGGTCTTGAATTTCACTGGGGGGCTGTCTGCTGTGTCCACATCATGGGTACACAGGTGGGTTCTTCCCGGGACAAGGGAAAACAGTGAAGAGTATTGCCCCAATACCTGTCGGCAATCCTCTCGTTGCTCAGGAGTGAGAGACGGGGAGAGAATCACTCCCTCCACCGACCCATCCTTCTCTTGACATGAAAAGAGGTCTGGGAGAGGCTCGCTTTCTGCTTCCTCAGCACCATCAGTCACCAACATGAGGATGACCTCCGGCCTCTCATGGTGGGGTTTGAGGCGATTGGCATGCAGCACCCGTAAGGGCTGCCTCGGGGTCTTAAGATCCACCAAGTAAGTGGCCTTACCCTTTTTCTCCAACACCTCAAAGGGGCCTGTCCAACGATCCTGAAGGGCACTTAGCTCTCCAGGTTCCATCACCCAGACTTTCTGGCCAGGCTCCAACTCCACCGGGTGAGCATTCTGATCATACCATTCCTTCATGACTGCCTGACTGGCCTCCAAGTTGTCAGCAGCCTGCTTCCACAACTTGGCCATCTGGCTTCTGAAGGCCAGCATGTAGCTCACCACATCCTGGGGAGGTTTTCCGGGAGACTTCTCCCATCCTTCCTTCACCAGGCTGAGAGGCCCTCGCACCGGGTGCCCATACAACAATTCGAACGGGCTGAAGCCCACTCCTTTCTGTGGCACCTCTCTGTAGGAGAACAGTAAGCAAGGTAGGAGGATGTCCCACTTCCTCCGTAAGCTCTCTGGCAGACTTCTTATCATGCCCTTCAGGGTCTTATTGAACCTCTCAACCAGTCCATTGGACTGGGGGTGATAGGGAGTGGTGAACCGGTAGGTCACCCCACACTCCTTCCACATGGTCCGCATGTAAGCAGACAGGAAGTTAGTCCCCCTGTCAGACACAACCTCCTTCGGGAATCCTACCCTAGTAAAGATTCCCATCAGGGCCCTAGCTACCACAGGTGCAGTAACAGTCCTCAGAGGAATGGCCTCTGGGTACCGTGTGGCATGATCCACCAGAACCAGGATGAACCTGTGACCAGCTGTTGTTGGTGGATCCAATGGCCCTACAATGTCGATGCCCACCCTTTCAAAGGGGGTGCTAACGACAGGGAGTGGTTCCAGGGGAGCCTTTAGCTTCATCCCTGTCTTCCCACTGGCCTGGCAGGATACACATGTCCTACAGTATGTGTTGGACGCCACTTTCATCTGAGGCCAGTAAAAGTGGAGGACAAGCCGTGCAAAGGTCTTGTCCTGGCCTAAGTGTCCTGCCAGTGGTATCGCATGAGCCAATTCCAGCAGAAAGGCTCGGTACTGCTGCGGGACCACCAAGGCCCTTGATGAGCCAGGTAAAGGTACCTTGGGTTCACTGTAGAGGAGGCCATCCTCCCAGTAAATATGGTGGTGTCCCGTAGCATCACCTGCTGCCTGGGCTTCAGCCTGACGCCTCAGTCCCTCAAGGGTAGGGCACTCCCTCTGCCCCTTACAGAATTCCTCTCTGGTAGGACCTCCCTCCACATGCCATTCAGCAGGGATGGGTAAATCCTCCAGAGAGTCTACTTCCCCCTCCACGGACTCCTGGCCTTCCACCGCAGGTGGCCGATCTGTCACATGGGGCGTGGAAGCCGGAGCAGGCTGTCCCTGTCTCCGTTTCTGACCCTTTTTGGCAGCGGGTTGGGCCATTGTTCCAGGCTCCAACCCAGGCGAACTCCCTCTCCGGGCAGTCGCAGACCGTGTGCTTACACAGGCCCAGTCAGGTGTACCCAGCATCGCAGAATGCGTCCGGTATTCCACCTCTCTCCAAGTGTTGTGCTCCATGTCATTCCCCAACAGACAATCAACTGGCACGGCAGGGCTTACGGCAACTCGAAGTGAACCTGCAACCCCTTCCCACTCAAAGGGAACCTCAGCCACTGGATAGTGGCCCATTCTGCCGTCAGCCATCGCGGCGGGGTGGAGTACATTAGGAACAACCTGCTCTGGAGACACCAGTTGACTTCTCACCATAGTCATACTGGCTCCTGTATCTCTCAGAGCCTCCCCTCTTTGGCCATTGATGGTAACCCATTGCCCATACTTGATAGTATTTGGGGGCACCTGGATCGTTGGCACCATCTCCCTCTCTCCCAGGGACACTAAGGTGACACCCGCCCACTCACCCCCCTTATCTAAGGGCAACTCCTCCCCGAGCGCTACACTAGCTACTCCCGGTGACTTTCCTCCGGTGGGAGGGGGTGGTCTCTTTGGGCATCTGACATCTCCCTTATAATGTCCAACACCACCGCATTCAAAACAGTGGAGAACCCTTGGCTGCTGGCTTTGGCCAGGATTAGGGTTTCTGGGCGGGTTTGCCCTAGGGGTGAAACCTGCTCCCTTACCTTGGAAATTATTTTGGGGACCTTTGGAGAACTCCTTCTTTTTATCCCCTCCCTCTTTCTTCTGGGGGGCGCCCTGTCCGGCTTTTTGAGAATCCCCTCCAGTCCCCTTGGAGGACACCCGGGTACTTGCCCAAGTGTCCGCCTCCTCTGCAAGCTTGCGGGGATCGGTCAGCTTGCTGTCCACCAGGTGTTGGCGCAACTCGGGAAAACATTTCTCGAGGAGGTGTTCCTTCAAAAATAGGTTGTACAGCCCCTCATAATCTTTTACCTCGCTGCCCTTGACCCAACCCTCTAAAGCTTTCTTGGCGTAGTCTAGAAAGTCTACCCAATTCTGGTTACTCATTTTGTGACTTCCCCTGAATTTTTGTCTGTACCTTTCAGGGGTAAGTCCAAACTTTTTCACCAGTGCCACCTTCATGGCAGGGTAGTGGGTTTGCTCATTCTGCTCCAGAGCCAACAAGGTGTCTCTGCCAGCAGGTGGCATGTATTTGTACAATCCACCTCCCCAGTGAGTTTCTAGGATCCCATGAGCCCATAAAGAAACTTCGTAGGCGGCTAACCATTTGGCAATGTCATCACCTGAGGTGTAACTAGCGATGACATCTTTAGGTAAGTAGGGTCTGGATTCCCTGGTGTCTACTTTCTTTTCGCTGCCACCATTGTCTGGAGTGGGAGGCCTTCGTATTAGGACCTGTAGGTCCATCTCCTTGAGGGTTCGCTCATGAGCTAACCTCCTTTCCTCCCTTTGCATATCCATCCTAGCTAACTCCAGCCTCATTCTCCTCTCCTCCCTCCTATCTTCTAGCTCGGCTTCAGTTAAACCCTTCTCTGAGACGCTGCTGCCTGCCCTGGGAGGTGTCTTGGAACCTGTCAGTAGATTTCCCCCCTCCGTTTGGTACAACATTGCAGTCTCAACGACAGTGTCCCTGTCACTCCCCTCTGACACTGGTACCTCCCCGGAATGAGCCTCCACCCATGCCCGTATGCTGGTCCGCAGCTCGCCTTTCTTGGCACCCTTGTTGAAAAACACACCTTGCTGCTGACACCAGTCCTTTAGTTGGGTCACAGTATAGTTATCCAGCTCTTCCACATTTATCTCCATTTTTGAGTATAAACTTTTCACACAGGAGGAAACCGAAAGTGTCCTGGGGTCAACCTCCACCCACCACCAGAAATAAATTTAGAAAAAACAAAAATGTAAATTAGGAGGGCCGCAAGGAGAAAACTCCTGGTGTAGGTTTTAGTGTATTGCGTTGAATTACTAGTGAGTAGCTGCAACCAAGTCAGTTATCCCACCGCTAGGCACCAAATGTTGGAACTGGGTAGCCTGGCCTAGGGCAAGACATGCATTTCAGAGGCACAGTGTTAAGGTTGCAGACCACCCCAAAAGTAAAATCACGCAATATCACACAAAAGAAAACGCTACACCAAAAATGTGGAAAAATAAGTACTGTTTTATAAAAATAATATACTCTGTTCTCTTATTCGGTTAGCATTTACAGTTCAGTACTTTACAATAAATCAAGTAAAGAGCAATTCACTAGAGTTTTGGGAGAGAAAACTATCATACAATATAAGCACAAGAAGATATTATTGCATTAATAATAAGTTAATCAGCAGTAGCTTTCATTTCATTTGGACATCATGAACATCAGTAGTGCCACCTCCAGGAATATGAACCTGCTTCAAGAGCTATGGTCAAAAGTAAACATGGCATCAGACAGCAACCTTAATTAACTTTGGCTTCTATCACTACTGTCATCTAGTTTCTTCACTTGTCCCACTCTGTAATAAAAACAAACATCCTAACCAGCAGTATTACTCAGTTCATCAATCTGGCAATCTTATCTTACTTCAGTAACCAGGTTAAGTACTTTGGGAGATTTCCCCCCAGTCTCAAGATCACAATTTCATTAAACCTGTCCCATGAACTCACACTAGGGACTTGTTCATAGTACTTTAATTGTAGGACCTTCCTTTCTCGTGGTCCAGTCTTTACTAACCCAGATCCCCCACCTTACTTGTGATGCAGCGTTAGTAGCTGGAGCTCACCGCTGATGGTCTCTTACTCTCAGCGCCGCCTCCTCGCCAGCACAGCCACACAGGCGCTGGGAAGGGGTCGCGCGGCTCCGCTCCCGCTAATACTTTTCAGAAGGAAGGGGGCCGCTGGGGGTTTCAGATATTTCCCTCCCCGCTCGCGCTCACTTCACTGCAGGGCGCTCGAGCCGGGGGGGGGAAAGAGAAAAGCTCCTCTGTGTAGTAACCGCCGAGGGACTCTCCGCGTCTCTCCTCACTTTGGAAGGGGTCGCGCTGCTCTTCCAGTCATGCGCGGCGCTCTCCTCACTCTGAAAGGGGTCGCGCTGATCCTCCAGACATGCGCGACGCTTCCCTCGCTCCCGCCTGCACTACTCCAACTCCGCCTCTTGGAGCCTGACAGCGCCACTGGGCATGCGCGAGAGAGGAGTGTCTCACCTCCGGAGACCGCGCTGATTGTCTGACGCTGCTCTTCCTCTGGGCACTTGACAAGGGCTCTCCCCGGTCTGCTTCTCACCACAGGGCACACAAACTCGGCTCCACAACGGCGCCGCTCGTCCAGTGCCAACTTGGGGGTTCAGAAGGGCGGATCAGCCCGTTTTCTCCTGGCTTCTACTCTCCTCAGTGGCGCTCCACCACAGCAGGTGAGAGGTGACGCTCCAGAGAATCAGGGACCAGGGAACAGTCTATCTCAATTACCAGTCTCTGGGCAGAGGACTGCGCTCCGCAGCGCTGCAGTCTCCTTCTCCTAGGGCTTCCCCACTATTAGTTAGAAAGGGGCAAACTAGGCGCCCAGGGTCTCCAGCAACTTCCCACAGCGGGGCCAGGGCGAGTAACCAACAGGGGAATAGTGAGTTAAACCAGTAAAGCAGCCTCCCAGTTCAGGAGGTCAACCCTGAGTCCAACCTCTTCCCACCCTCAGCTACCACCTGTCCTCCAGCTGACTTCCACAGGTAGACAAAATGGCTGCCTCGCATTCCGCCTTTTATAGGCTGCCCTTCAATGGTCCAGCATGGACCAGAAGGTTCTGGAATGCCCTATGTTAAGCTATGGCCAAGTTCTAGGTGCGACAGTTGGGGGCAGTTGGTGGCCACCATTTTAGGTGGTGCCAGCTTCCCTGTCAGAACAGGCCTCTGGGCCTGAGGTAAAAGATTATGGGGGAAAAAAAGAACACCTATCCCCTTGACCAACACCTAAAAAGTAGTAGACACAAAAAATAGTAAGGGTATGAGGGGCAAAAAGGGGACAAAATAAATAATAATGAGGAGGGACTGCGCAAAAAAATCCAGACAGGTCTAACAGTGCTGGAAATTGAGATCCGCGGAAATAGGATCTGTAAATAACTTATGTTGGCAAGAAATTAAAAAACAATATGACCAACAGGAACCCAACTCATGGGGTGATGATTTACAAGCGTCGCTAGAAACCCTCAAAATAGAGGAGATCTGG
Organism: Lissotriton helveticus; assembly: GCF_964261635.1. Lineage (NCBI taxonomy): Eukaryota > Metazoa > Chordata > Amphibia > Caudata > Salamandridae > Lissotriton > Lissotriton helveticus. The sequence goes on from NC_136063.1 coordinate 683,247,781, forward strand.
AATAGTCAACCAGAAGAATCTTCCTTCAAGAAGATTTGCAAGCTAAATACAAAAAGCTCTATCTTTGATAGAAGATAAAAAGACTTTGGCCAAACGGCGACATGCATGGACCATTTTAAACTCGTACAAACGATTAAAACCACAACCCTACCTTATCGCGCATTTCAGGCTATCCTTAAAAACAAAATTTATGGCCTTTAGAATGGGTAACCATTTCTCAAAAGACTTGATCCCAACATGGAAGGACACACACCAGGGACCAAGATGTATACTGTGTGATTATCACACGGAAACCTTGTGCCACCTCCTGTGTACATGTGAGTCCTCCAAAGAAAAGAGAAGAACTTTACTGAAACCAATTTTTAATATGTTAGAGATCCGTACCTGCAGGCAAGCGGTTACCAGCTGGATGGGAGCAGGTTCAAACATCCTAATATGCCGCGGGGTAAAATTCATGAACTTTGTAGAGACTCAGTTGCTAAAAGCAGAAACAGATTAAAGACAGGGTCCGGAACATAGTGACTAATTAAGGAATGAGAAAAAGATATTTTAAGCAAATGAATTTTATATATTACTATTTTAATTGAAATTTGTACATGTATGCTTTATGGTTGTGACTAACCAAATAAAGTAAATTTTTGACTTGACTTGACTTGATATTTGGTATCCCTTAAAGGAACTGGAAATGAAAGCTTGCGGAATCGTATCAAAAGTGTTAAAGCGCATTGTAATATGCTGTCAAAGAAAAGGCAATTTCAACTTGTCAATGGTTAAAAGGCTTGCCTAGAAACGCAAGGGGATACCAGATATTACACAAATGCATGATCCATAATATTTGGTAACCTTGTAAAAAGAGACAGTGGAAAATACAAGGATAGTGTGATTTGTCAAAAAACACTGTGTTCATCCCGCCAGCATAGCACCATATAAAATTGTATCCTGCTAAATTTGAATTTAAAAAAACAGAGGGATACCAAATATTACAGCTCATTGGTGCCATTATATTTGGTATCCCCTAAAGAAACCGGATGTGAAATGCTTGTGGAGTGATATTAAAAATTCTAAACAATGCTGTAATCTGATGTCAATTCCTTTAGTTTTATATAGTGCGAACTTGACCCGAAGGTATCAGAACTCTTTACATGACCACCAGTTGCGTTACAGACGGACACATTCATTTTTGTTGGGGCCAGAGAGATTAAGTGATTTGCACAGAATCACAGGATGTTGAGCGTCCCAGCTGAGACTCGAACCCGGGTCCCCAACTTTGAGGTCAACCACTCTAGCTGTAAGGACACATCCATCTGAGAGCTTATGTAAAGAAATAAAAAGTGTGAGATAAACTGTAATCAGCTATAAAATGCAACTTGAATTGGTTCCTGGCTAAAAGGTAACCCTTGAAAAGTAGGAGATACCAGACATTACAGGAAAGCAGGAACCTTAATATGTGGTATCTCCATAGTAAAAGATGCTGGAAAACAAAGGGCAGGGTGCTATTTGGCAGGAAAAATACTGTGTTCACCCAGCCAAAATCCTGGTAAGCTCTAACCCGAGAAAGATAGGGGATACTAAACAGTTCAGCTCCTACGAGACATTATATTGGGTATCCCCTAAAGGAAACAGATGTGAAAGTTTGTGGAATTAAATCACAAATGTGAAAATGTACTATAGTCTTCTATCAAATAAAAGGCAATTTCCATTGGTCAATGGCTAAATGGTAACCCATGAAATGTATGGGATACAAGATATTACAGCAATGCTTGAAATGTAATACTTTGTATCCCCATAGTAAACACTTTTGGAAATCTAATCGAAGGGGGCTATTTGGCATAGAAATACTGTGCTCACCCATCCAACATAACACCATGTCAAATTAACTCCTGGTAGGTTCTACTCCGAGAAACCCAGGGGATACCAAATATTATGGTCGGTAAAGGCCTTTTTATTTGGGATCCCTTAAGGCAATCGGTTGTAAAATCTTGTAGAATGATGTATAAAATGTGAAAGCTACTGTAGTCTGCTAACAAATATAAAGCAACTTGAAATGGTGAATATCTACAGTGTAGCCCATGAAACATAGGGGATACAAGATATTACAGCAACATGTGAGCCAAAATATTTGGTATCCCCATTGTAAACGATGTTGAAAAGCAAAAGGAAGGCTGCTATTTACAATAGAAATACTTTTCTCACCCATACAACATAGGAACATCTCAAATTGAATCCTGGTAAGTTCTAACCCAAGAAACACAGGGGATACCAAATAATAGAGGCGGTATAGGCCATTATATTTGATATCCCCTAAGGGAACCGGATGAGAAATCTTGGGGAATGTTGTAAAAATGTGAAAAGACCCTGTAGTTTGCTATCAAATAAAAGACAACTTCAAGTGGTCAATGGCTAAAGGGTAACCCATGAAACGTAGGGGATACAAGAATTATTGCAATGCGTGAGCCATAATATTTTGTATCCCCATAATAACCAATGTTGGAAAGCAAAAGGAAGGGTGCTACTTGGCATAGAAATACTGTGCTTGTCCATTGAACATAAGACTATGTCAATTTCAATCCTGGTAAGTTGTAACCCGAGAAACACCAGTGATGCCAAATATTTTAGGCGGTAAAGGCCATATTTGGTATTTTCTAAGGGAACTGGATGAGAAATCTTTGTAATGATGTACAAAAATGTGAAAAGCTACTGTAGTCTGCTAACAAATAAAGGGCAACTCCAACTGGTGAATGTCTAAAAGGTAGCCCCTGAAACATAGGGGCTACGAGATATTATAGCAAAAGATAAGCCATAATATTAGGTATCCCCATTGTAAACTATGTTGAACAGCAAAAGGAAGGGTGCTATTCACCAAAGAAATACTGTGCTCAACCATCCAACAAAAAAAACATGTAAAAAAAAAAATTAATCCTGGTAAGTTCTAACCCAAGAAACACAGGGGATAACAAATATTATAGGCAGTATACGCCATTATATTTGGTATCCACTAAGGGAACCGGATGAGAAATCTTGTGGAATGATGTAAAAAAATGTGAAAAGATTCTGTAGTCTGCTATCAAATAAAAGACAACTTCAAGTGGTCAATGGCTAAAGGGTAACCCACGAAACATAGGGGATACGAGATATTACGGCAATGGTGAGCCATAATATTTGGTATCCCCATAGTATCCCATGTTGGAAAGCAAGAGGAAGGGTGCTATTTGACACAGAAATACTGTGCTCTCCCATCCAACATAAGACCATGTCAAATTGAATTGTAGTAGATTCTAACCTGAGAATCACAGAGGATACCAAATATTGTAGGTAGTGGAGACCATTATATTTGGTATCACCTAAGGCAACCAGATGTAAAATCTTGTGGAATGATTTAAAAATTGTGAAAAGAAACTGTAGTCTGCTATCAAGTAAATGGCTACTTGAATTGGTCAATAGCTAAAGAGTAACCCACAAAACATAGGGGATACAAGATATTACAGCAAAGCATGAGCCATAATATTTGATATTCCCATAATTAATGATGTTGTAAAGCAAAAGGAAGGGTGCTAGTTAGCATAGAACATCTGTGCTCACCCATTGAACTTAAGAGTATGTTAAATTGAATTCTGATAAGTTCTAACCCAAGAAACACAGTGTATACCAAATATTATAGTCAGTAAAGGCCATTTTATTTGGTATCCTCTAAGGAAACCGGTTGTAAAATCTTGTGGAATGATGTATAAAATGTGAAAAGGTACTGTAGGCTGCTAACAAATAAAAGACAACTTCAGCTGGTGAATGTCTAAAGTGTTGCCCATGAAACTTAGGGGATACAAGATATTACAGCAATATGTAAGCCATAATATTTGGTATCCCCATAGTAAACGATGTGGGAAAGCGAAAGGAAGGGTGCTATTTAGCATAGAAATACTGTGCTCACCCCTTGAACATAATGCAATGTCAAATGAAATCTTGGTAAGTTCTAACCCCAGAAACACAGGGGATACAAAATATTATAGGCGGTAAAGGCCATTTTGTTTGGTATCCCCTAAGGGAACCAGTTGTAAAATCTTGTGGAATGATGTATAAAATGTGGAAAGCTACTGTAGTATTGTAACAAATAAATGGCAACTTCAACTGATGAATGTCTGAAGGGTAACCCATGAAACGTAGGGCATATGAGATATTTCAACAATGCGTGAGATGTAATACTTAGTATACCCATAGTAAACATTGTTGGAAAGCAAAAGGAAGGGTGCTATTTGGCATACAAATACTGTGTTCACCCATCCAACATAAGACCATGTCTAATTGCATGCTGGTAAGTTCTAACCAAACAAACATAGGGGATACCAAATATAAGTGGTATAGGCCATTATATTTGGTATTCCCCAAGGCAACTGGATGAGAAATCTTGTGGAATGATGTAAAAAATGTGAAAAGACCTTGTAGTCTGCTATGAAATAAAAGACATCTTCAAGTGGTCAATGGCTAAAGGGTAACCCATGAAACGTAGGGGATAAAAGATATTACAGCAATGCCTGACCCATAATATTTGATATCCCTATAGTAACCGTTGTTGGAAAGCAAACTAAGGGTGCTATTTGGAATAGAAATACAGTGCTCACCAATCTAATATAAGAACATGTCAAATTGAATCATGGTACATTCTAACCCAAGAAACACAGGGGATACCAAATATTATGGGCGGCATAGGCCATTATATTTGGTATCTCCTAAGGGAACCGGATAAGAAATCTTATGGAATGATGTATAACAATGTGAAAAGCTACTGTAGTCTGCTAACAAATGAAAGGCAACTTCAACTGGCTAATGTCTAAAGGGTTGCCCATGATATATATGGACATATACGAGATATTACAGCAATATGTGAGCCATAATATTTGGTATCCCCATAGTAAACAAAAAAGAAGGGTGCTATTTGGCATAGAAATACTGTGCTCACCCATCCAACATAAGACCATGTCAAATTGAATCCTAGCAGATTCTAGCCCGGGAAACACAGGGGATACCAAATATTATAGGCGGGTTAGGCCATTATATTTGGCATCCCCTGAAGGAGCTGGATGTAAAATCTTGTGGAATGATTTTAAAACAGTGAAAAGATACTGAAATCTGCTATCAAATAAACGGCAACTTCAACTGGTCAATAGCTAAAGAGTAACTCATAAAATGTAGGGGGATATGAGATATTACAGCAATGCGTGAGCCATAATATTTGGTATCCCCCTAATAAACGATGCTGGAAAGCAAAAGGAAGGGTGTTATTTGTCATAGAAATACTGTGCTCACGAATCCAGCATAAGGTCATGTTAAATTGAATCCTAGTAGATTCTAACCCGAGAAACACAGAGGGTACCAAACATTATAGGTGGTAGAGACCATTATATTTGGTATCCCCTTAGGGATCCAGACATAAAATGTTTTGGAATAATGTCTAAAATGTGAAAAGCTACTATAGTCTGCTCTCAAATAAATGACAACTTCAACTGGGCAATGGCTGAATGGTAGCCCATGAAATGTAGTGGATACAAGCTATTACAGCAATGTGTGAGCCATAATATTTGGTATCCCCATAGTAAACGATGTTGAAAAGCAAAAGGAAGGGCACTGTTTGGCACAGAAATACTGTGCTCACCCATTCGACATAAGACCATGTCAAATTGAATCCTGTTAAGTTCTAACTTGAAAAACACAGGGTATAACAAATATCGGTGAAAGAGGCATTATATTTGGTATCCCCTAAGGGAACAGGATGTAAAATCTTGTGGAATGATATTAAACATGTGAAAAGATACCATAGTCTGCTATCGAATAAAAGGAAACTTCAACAGGTCAATGGCTAAAAGATGACCCATGAAACATTGGGGAATGAGATATTACAACAGTGCATGGACCATAATATTTTGTATTCCTATAGTAAGAGATGTTAGAAATCTCAAGGAAGGGTGCCAGCTGGCAGAGAAATACTGTGGTCTCTGAGCCAACATAATACCATGTCCAATTGAATCCTGGTATGTTTTAACCCTAAAATCCTAGATGATACTAGATATTATAGTCTGCATGGGACATTATATTTGGTATCCCCAAAATTAACTTGATGTGAAAGCTTGTGAAATACATTCAAATGTACTAAAAGATACTGTGATTTGGTGTCAAATAAAAAACAATTTCAAGATGTCTATTGTTAAAAGTAAACCTTGAAAAGTAGGAGTTACCACATATTATAGCAAAGTATGAGCCATAATATTTGGCATCCACATAGAAAGAGACTCTGGAATACACAAAAAAATGCTGCGATGTGGCAGAAAAACCCTCTGTTCACCAAGGACATGTCAGATTGTGTCCTTGTAAGCTTAAACTCTAATAGCATATGAAATAGCAAATATCTTTACCCCATATTGGCCATTATATGTGTTATCCCCCAAAGGAACCAGATGCTAAAGCTTGCGAAATGCAATTAAAAGTAAATTTTAACTTGTCAATGGTCAAAAGGTAAAACTTGGAAAGTAGGGGATAGCAGATATCACATACCTGCATGTTCCATAATATGTAGTATCCCCATTGAAAGAGAGAGTGGAAAACATAAACAAGGGTGTACTGTGTCAGAAAAGCACTGTGTTTTCCACACAATTATAAGACCGTATAAGATTGTATCCTGGTATGTTTTAACCCAAGAAACATTGGATACTAAATATTATAGCCCTTATGGATGATAGTGTCATTCAGTCTGAACGGAACAATAAATTACATGATCCACCGGTATAGCACGCCGGTGATACCTATTTAACTTTGAGAGACACGATCAACCCGGTCCTGAAAAACCGTTATCAGATGTGTTTTTTTTCATAATGACTTAATCTAGGACGTGTGGGGCAGCACAGTTTCCACTATTGACAATTCTTTTGACCAGGTGTGATTTCATTGGTCTGGTCAGGGAAACCTTGGGAGTTCAACCCCATTCCGGTACCTACCTTGCTGCCCAACTATTCGGTCCACACATATGGACACTGCGGATTGGGGTTCTTTTCGTTTTTTTTGCTGGATCATGTCATTTATTGTTCCGTTCAGACTGAATGACACTATCTGTGACGAATTACGCTACCTTATTTTGCCTTGAAAAAGTCTTTGTACTTACTCTGAGTACAGACGAAACACGTGTCGGCTGTTGTTTTATGAACTTGAGAATTACGTTGATAATTAATAAAGAATAAGAAGATCCAAAACCTGAACTTTATTCTTCCTTTCGTCTCATTACGCCTGAGAAGTTTCTGACCTCATTCACAGCTACATGTTACTTTGACTGTATATTATATCAGTTTATACGCAGCTACTTTACAGGATTGTGCTCTCCTGACCTATTTGTTTGCTTTTGTATATACTCGTTAATTCTTTTGGATTAAGAGTTCTTGGTCCTTCCTGGTAGTGGGGGATATAGGTCCTTGCAGCACTCCGTCTCTAATACTTGGAGAGATTCTTTTGACTATTCAATCCAGCATTGTTTTCTCATATATTTTAAGTAGTGTATGTGCGGTTTATTCCAATTCTTTGGAAACACCACTACCAATTCGTTTGTATACAAGCTTGTGGAATGGTATCAAACTTTCTGAGAGATACTGTAATCTCCTATTGAATAAAAATCCATTTCAGCTGGCAAATATCTAAAAGGTAAGCCTTGAAACGTACGGGATACAAGATATAGCAATAAATGAGCCACAATATTTGGCGTCCCAGTAGATAAGATGTTGGAAAACACAAAGAAGAGTGTGACTTGGGGAAAAATACTGTACTCACCAGGCCAACATAAAACTGTTTCAAATCCTATCAAGGTAAGCGTCCACAAGAACTAAATGTGTGGGTGCATTAAAAATTTCAAATGTAGATAGACCTGCTGTATTTCCCTGCCAAATAAAATTACATTTCAAATGGTCAATGGCTAAAGGGTAACCCTTGAATAGAAGGGGATATGAAATACTATAGCAATGTGTAATCCGTAATATTTGGTATTCCTATACAAAACAGTAGAAATTACTAGTAAGGGTGTGACGTTGCAGAGAAATACTGTGCTCACTTAGCCAACCAGTTAAGCTCATTTCAAATTCTATGCTGGTAAGTGCTAACACTTGGTACGTAGGACTACCATATATTGCCAGTATGGGACATTATTTTTGGGTACAGTGTTCACTTAGCTAATATGGCCAAGTCGTGTTATCCACCAATTTACAATTTTTGCAAAATGTCAAATACACAATGCTATAGTGCAAAGCAAGTGTGTGCTTTAACCAATGGCAAACCAGACTTGCTGCAATTTACTAATACAGCACCATAAGCACACCAAATAGACAATACGTCCAACACCAAAATCCAACAAAAGATCTAGACTAAGGATTTTTTCTAATTGAATTGTTTTTTTTATTGGAAAATGTTTCCCTCAAATTTGTATGCACTTCTCTTGGCTCTTTAAGAAGTCATCTAGTACACCGGTGCATGTAACAATCCAGAGGTGTACGAGTGTACCTGACTGTAGCTATTCTGAGTTTGACTGAGGCTTGCGCTGCAGGTGGCGGAAAGTACTGATTCTCTTCAAATGGTTGACTATCGCACTGTTGATGCCCACACAGCATATTTAGTGTCCTTCTCATTTAGCCATATAAGCCCTTTGCATGCTATCAGTTTTCAGCTGTACTATCAATCTTAAAAGAGAAACGTTTCCAGTCCCAGAATACAACATGGTGTAAATTAAGAAGGGAAAACTGCTATTTCCCATGGCATAAAGCTACTTGATAAACGTGTTACACTAGAAAAACAATATTGTTTGCTTACGTTTACTATTTTGGAACAGTCAAGAACTGTTTGTGTAAAATGCTCAGTCCTCATTGGTAACAATAATGCCTCTGTTTCCTTTAATAAGTATTGAAAAATTAGACACTTTTTAATGATTTATTCACATACCTGCTGTTTTAGGTTTATATGCAAAAAGACAACATTCAGAATTGTATGCATTTATTTGTTGGTCTTGCCTAGGCAGTGACGCGCTATGAATTTGAGGTCACACCTGCAGTTGGGCGGCACCAGGTTTTCAGCTTTGCCTTTTAGCCTGCACAGGGTTAGTAGTCCATTGTCCAGTGCATAGGGGTTTGTATCCCCCTCCGGAACTCAGTCGTGGTCCAAGGGGGACTCACAGATACAGGATAACTGCCTACATAAGGCACTGGGCCAGGAGTTGCAGCACAGTGTAACCTATGCCATGGCTGCTTAGCCACACCCCTTGACCTTGTACAGTGTTTACCAAACATGTAGCAAGCCAGTGTTTATTCACACATTTTTAATACCTCCTCAAAAGTAAGGAGGAAAATGGGGAGCTCCAAAGTTTGTTTTTCTGCATAATCATATGGTCACATTTAAAAAATATATTTTTGGGAACATCATCAACATACTGTTTACTTAGATTAGAGTATTTTGTACAAGGCAACAAAGCATTCTAAAAGATTATGCCTTAATGCTGATTTTAGTCAGCAATAAAAATGGTGTTTTAAAGTATTGGTAAAGGTACACAATTTCAGCATCACATAGACTATATTTGGCAACATGGAAATGAAATAGTTCCCAAATGTTGAAGTAGTGTTTTAATTGTTATGTTAACTCAATATATTTTGAAAAGCATTTTTATATGTCCAGATAAGAATATTGAAACCAACCAAAGCTAAAACAATACATGCATGTTAGTATTTTTAAACTTTCATACCTTTCATTAAACATAAATAACACAAGTTAATTACAACATGAAATGCTAGATCAAAGCTCAGACTGAACATTAAAAGGAAACTAGTTTCAAAATGTATACGCTCTTAAGTGAATATACAAATAGTACACTTATGGTAGTCTGCTGCTCAAATTGATCCAGATAAGCTTGGAGAGCTGGCCTGGATGCTCTCTAGTCACTTCTATACAGAGGTATCAAGGGAGGGTCACAAGAATGTGGTGGGGAGGACAACCCAAGAATATCCTGTCTAATAATCATGGCTAAATGAAGAAGATCTCCCCAGGGCTTGCAGTACAGCTTCTCCCACCTGGTGTAGACACCCACTGTGTTGCAGTATACGCCAATGTCCCTCCCAATGTGGAATCCGGCTGCATTGCTCAGCTGGTTGCAAGACTCCATAAAGCTGATGTCATCTTTGAAGAACACCCTAATAATTGATACCCAATTCTCCATCAGTGAATGGGGGGGGGGCTCCCATCTTGTCCCTCGGTCATAGTGGAGGATAGAATAACGAAATGAGCGGCAGGATGAAGGGGGGTTAGATTGTGGTGTTGGGAGGAGGGCTCAAAATGACCTCCTGTATATAATCTTCTCTTTGTAGGTAGAGATTTCTATCCCAATTGCAGAGATTCCGCCTGTCTTGGTGTAATGAGACTGCACGTGTAAGAGAAAATACTCTGCATTCCTTGCAGTCCATAACTCACATAAGCGCCAAGTAAATCATATGTATTGCTCAAGACAGTGCCAACAGGAGTTGGTCACTGACAGGAAATGGGTGTTAAGCCAGCCTTCATTGTGCACACCCTAAGGACACATGGTGTGTGGAGGATGTACCCAACCCGTGCTCCTGGATGGGTTGGTCACAGTGCCTGGCCTAAAGGTTGTCACTGCGGCCAATCCCACTGTACATGGTTGTGCACAGTCGGCTTTGGTCATGGCATCTGTGAGCTCATTTACATCATTTGTGATGCGATCTGTCACATTGTGGGTAAGATCATGAAGATGGCAATTGGTGTGCATGTTATGGTGGGCTAAGCTGTTATGGATCATAGGCTAACCAGAATTGTATTTATAAACATGCGCCCACCTTGTACCGTCAAATATTCCATCACTCAAGGCACATTCAATGACTGCATTTGTAACATACCTAATGACATTTGAGATTACATAATTGATAACTGCACTGTGCATGGCGAAGGTGCTAGTTATACTTACTTAGGGCATGAGTTATAGTTACTTGAGATTAATATAACTCATGAATTCCAATGGTTTTGCTATTTAAAAAGGGTATGTTTTCACTGACATTTTCACCTATCACGTACCTTTAGACGTTGCTATTTTCCTGTGAATCTCTATCTTTTTTTAATGTAACCTAGGATAGTCTTACAATTCCTAGCCTTTATTTCAATGTATTTAGTTTTTTTCAGTTGAGGGGGCGGGTATGTGTGTGTTTGCGTGTCTGTGTGTGTGTGTCAATGATAACATCAAAGGTCAAAGGAAAGATATGATTCACTTTCATTATAAGACCTTAAGGAACATTTAAAGAAACTCTGAAATTCACAGGAAAAAACACAGTTAAAGTGCAGTAATGGTTACAAAACAAAACTTTTAGAAAACATGGTTATATAAATTTACCATAACTCACAGACCTCTCATGCATTGAATATTATATTACATACTCTACTTTTCAGTCATCTGACAGATCAGGGAAGGAGGTAAAACTACTGATCCGACAGGCCAAATCCATTATTCTCTAAATGAGGCCCTATGTCTATCTTTAACACTGAGAAACTTGGCCCTTCACAAAGATAGGTGACATTTCTTTACTACTACGCCTGATGAAAATATTTTACAGCATATTCATCTAAAGTCCTTACAGGGTAATATTAGACTGCAGAAAAAAAAATTATTTGCTGTCACTCGACACTCTCAGTACCTTAGATTCTGGAGCGGAAAAATGGGAACACATTTTACAAAACAAGTGCATGATGAGCAATATATGTTTGCCCATTGCTTTGTCTGCTCCTGGTATTTATCTGGCAGCAAAAGAAATAGGAAACACTTTGTTCTTCAGGTAGGCTTTCCACAGGTCGTGATTCATTCTAGGACTGTATTGAAGTGTGTGGAGACCAGGATGGTGCGGGTGGTGATTGGGGAAGAAAGTGCTTCCTTTCATGCCATCAAAGCATTGAAAAATAGCTTTCGATTTTCATTGTTGAAATGGAATAGCAGTGAATAATTGGAATTAAATTCCTTTATTCACACTAATCACTTCCAATGAATGACATACATAACAATTACATTGATTAATTATAACTAAAGCTCCCAATTTTTCATTTGTACTGATTAATGCAAATAAATACAGACAGAAAACCATCTATATTCTTGTCTGTATTTCTGTATTTATTTTAATTACTGAGAGAAACAGAAATTACATTATCTTTGTATGATTCTAAATGTTGTCAGTCATGACTACTGTGCCAATAGCTGTGCAGATTGACAGGTAAGGGTGATAGCTGTAGGCGTAAAGAAGGCGGATACTAAAATGTGCTTTATTTTCAAATTAGAGTATCTCTTTATCACCTGTGGGTATGAAATAATAACGGTATCACCTGTGGCTATGAAATAATAAGGGTACATTTATTGGTTAAATATGTGTTGAAATATCCTAGTATCTGTAGATTTTTTTTACGATGGTCAAAATAAATATGGACGAATATAGATAAAAATATCAAAATGAATATGTCTAAATAGATATGCAAATGAAAAAAAGTATTCCGTTAAATCAGGAGCCCTAATATAACAATTACGAAGTATTAGACATCACTTAACAGCTAATATACCCACATCATTCCCATAGGCGTCGGCAGAAATATTTCCGGGGGGCAGATTTTTAACTTCATCACCATCCACCTTGCACCCTCCTCCCCTCTGCCTTGCACTCTTCTCGCCCTCCCCCTTGCACCCTTCTCCCCCTCCCCCTTACACCTTTCTCCCCCGCCCCCTTGTACCCTACTCCACCTCCACCTTGTACCCTACTCCACCTCCGCCTTGCACCCTTTTCTACCTTGCACCCTTCTACCCTCTGCCTTGCACCCTTCTCCTCTCTGCCTTGAACCCTTCTCCCCTCTGCCTTGCACCCTTCTCCTCTGGGCCTTGCACCCTTCTCGCCCTCCGCCTTGCACCCTTCTCCCCCTCCGCCTTGCACCCTTCTCTACCTTGCACCCTTCTCCTCTCTGCCTTGCACCCTTCTCCCCTCTGCCTTGCACCCTTCTCCCCTCTGCCTTGCACCCTTCTCCCCTCTGCCTTGCACCCTTCTCCTCTCTGCCTTGCACCCTTCTCCTCTCTGCCTTGCACCCTTCTCCCCTCTGCCTTGCACCCTTCTCCCCTCTGCCTTGCACCCTTCTCCCCTCTGCCTTACACCCTTCTCCCTTCCGCCTTGCACCCTTCTCCTCTCTGCCTTACACCCTTCTCCTCTGCCTTGTATCCTTCTCCTCTCTGCCTTGCACCTTTCTCCTCTCTGCCTTGCACTCTTCTCGCCCTCTGCCTTGCACCCTTCTCCTCTCTGCCTTGCACCCTTCTTCTCGTTGCCTTGCAACCTTCTAGGCCACCCCCTTGCACCCTTCCCACCCAATGGAGGGGGCTGCCACCTGGAACAATGGCACCATTTCAAAAGCATGATGGACTAGTGCCAGCCCTGACTGGGCCCACACCGGACGCACTGGTGATCCAGGGGGGGCAAGTGTCCCCTCTTGCCCCCTCCTGCGGACGCCCATGATCATTCCCAAAGTGCTACATAAGGTCCCCTGCCCATCCAAAGAAATACACTCAGTGGTTATGGAGCTGATGCATAGTGCTGGGAGCATGGGTTTCCAGATTTTTGTCACACACACACACACACACACACACACTGACATACACACCTCAAGCTGACAACCTTTTCTGGGTAAGTAGCCGCCCAGCCACTAACTGCCAATACAAGGGCGAGGTGTTTGCACAAACAAAATAATTCGCCCTGTCACCTCCCCCTTGTTGTTGGAAATGTGGTGGGGGTGAGCTTTTTCTCTCCTCCTACCTTTGCTGACAAACAAATTACAATGAAATAACGTGAATACAATTTAAAAAATACAGAGGTTTAAATAGCACAATATTTCAGGATTACCAACATAATGTTGTTGATATGCGCTCCCAAGTATTAGAATTAATGACACTGAATAAAAGAGGAGGTAACATTGTAATAACGTTATTAAGAGGGAGGGCAATTTTGATTAAATAATTAGAAATCTTGCATCTGAGAGATCTTAATAAAGGAGAGAATTTATCTTGTTTTTAAAATAAATAATATTTGGTTATGTCAGGGAGAATAAAGAGTCGCTCTGAGAACAGGAAGCCGCATAAATGTGATATGGAAACAGCAGCGACAGCAGGAAGTAAGGTGGTAATTCAGAATGCTGACAGATAGTATTACTCATGTGTCCCCGTAAAAACAACTTGGTTTTAGGACAAAGGTTTGAAAGAACAATTTAAATGTTTTGGCTAACAAATGTATCGAGACGAATCATGCTTATTATTGTCAAAAGTGTGATATTTTAGGTCTGTGTCTTTTATTTTGCCTTTTTCTAATGGTTACGTGAACATTCTTCTGCTGCTGACTTTTATGAATATTTGTTTCTTCGATCATTTTGAAAAGTATGGAGCACAAATAAATAAAGTGTACATGAGTTGGAAGTCTCTTTTAGAATGCTAGGTTTCTCAGAAAGGAACCATTTCTTTTCCACTTACTTCAGGAGCACCTTGTAGTATTTCAGTTTCTGACATTGGTCAATAATGCCCCATAATGTCCACTAGCAAGAACATAGACATCAGAATCACATGCATATATATGGCTGGTGGAAACACTTGAAATTCCCATACTAAGACGTCCTTTCTTGCAAAGTCACATCTCTACAAGACGCCTCTGATCTGTCTAATGCACTGTTGCAATAGTCAGGCTGTCAGAATGAGTATCTCATGTGATATCCATAATTAACTATTTTTTTTTAACATTTCCGTCTGCATTTATCTATATTTATTTTTGGGCCATTTTAGTTGTATTAATCCATATTTATTTAGTGTTTTGCGTAAAAATTAAGTTGTAAAACTATATTTCCATTTTTATTTAACTGATCGATTTGCACTCATACTTTGATGTCTGTCGTGTTTTAGCTATTTAAGCTGCCAAATATTACATAACAATACATCCACTGGTAAATATTAGTGTTATACTACAAATGTATGCTGACATTAGCCATTAATTAAAAAAATGTCATCCTGTTTTGTCATTTCCCATGCTATCCATCTGCTCAGCTGTTGGGATATAATTCATGAAAGACAGCAGGGAGGTACACTTAAAGGAGCACCATTTTCTGTATTTATCGACCTTTAAAAATAAATGCAGACAGAAAACACATTGTTTTCTGACAGTATTTATCTGTAAAAATCCCTTAAAACGGAAAAAGGAGACCCTTACTTGAGATACAGCTGACTAAATGGCTGGGTGAAAAATAAATTATACACAAGGATGGTTTAACCCCTTCCATGCTCATGACGAGCTCAGCTCGTCATGCAGTGCACTGCTCCTGTGCTGATGACGAGCTGAGCTCGTCATGAACAATGGGAAATCTGGAGTAACAGCACCCAGGGGGAATTGCCTTAGCACTAATGTGGTTTAATGATTGTCTGGAATCCGGGTCATGTAACACCGAGCATCAAATGTAATTAGGTCCTGTCACCTCTGGTGTCCTGAGACTCCCATACCTCAGAATCCATGATTGGGACCTGAGTA
Source organism: Lissotriton helveticus (assembly GCF_964261635.1). Taxonomy (NCBI): domain Eukaryota; kingdom Metazoa; phylum Chordata; class Amphibia; order Caudata; family Salamandridae; genus Lissotriton; species Lissotriton helveticus. Next base: position 683,263,374 of record NC_136063.1, read on the forward strand.
CACATTTTTGGCACTTAATTCTCTGGGAGAGAGGTAAAGCAGTCCAAGGCTCACTCGGGGGGATGCTATCAGTCTAGATACTCAGCAAGACAACAACCAACACTTAATAAATTGTAATGCATAACAATGAAAATCACTTTATTACACACACTACCAATAAAAAAAACATTTTCAAATATATACAGAGTAGCAAGTGGAGATGTCTATTGTGACACCCTCTAAATGCTCTTGAAACCAACAGAGTGAACACTAAAGAAGCATCCCACAGACAGGAAAACCCTTAACTGTTTTCTGTACCCACTGCACAGGATCCATCTTTAATGGTTTGTGCACCAGCAAGTCCTGAACTCTAAAATCACAATGTCCCCCATGCAACTAACACAAAATAGTGTGTACAGGTAAAATAAATAAAACAATCAGAACTTTTAGCTTTGTTGGGGTGTCACAGCAGTAGTTAAATTCAAATCACAGTGCAATCTGTAATAAAATGTGGCAGGATGGAACCAAATTCCCATGACATTCACCAATATGTGCAGTGACTCACCATTAATACTGTTACTCTCAATAAAGATTTCAATGTTTAATACTATAAAATGCATGTTATCTACCTTTATACTTGCTGCAAAGCAGCCACCCGCCTTGAAAGCAAAAGTCCCTGCATCCCAGTGTCATTAAACATAAGACCTAACTCCAGGAATGTTTGAGAACTGAAACAAAGTATTTCCAAAACACTCTTGTAACTACCAGAGAAGTTGTGAAGTGTGGGCACTCCATGTGGGGGCCTGCCGCTCTCCTGGCAGCCACCCAAACACAATTAAAACTCTCCTGGTGGTGCAATTACCCTCCTTTGGGCACCACAAGTAAAATATGTACATTTGTCAGCCTTCCATTGAGACTTTTGGGGTTCTGTGGCCCTATTAATTTGTTTGGCTTGCAGTGCTCTTAGATTTTTTTCCTTTTTCCTCTTTGTTTTTTTTTTGTTTTAAGTTCGGCTGCTTGGCCCTAAGTGGGTATCCATGGCAACTTGTTGGTGACTGTGGAAGAGAACCCACCACCATGACTCCCCACTATGCACCACTGCTTGCGTCTTTCAACCTCCTTCAGTGCTCCTTCCTTTAGGCTCTAAAGCACGGGTGTTGCGCTTGTGGTGTGCTCGCTGCAACACCTGGGCATGAAGCAAGTAGGAAGCGCCCTACACTGCTCCCAGGACTTTGGTCCTCCCTGTGACCTCCTGAACTTTGAGTGTAGTGATGTCTCACGCTATCCCTAGACCACTGATCCTCCCTGGGGAACATGAATGACTGGCAAAGGGAGCACTGTGCTCCCATGATGCTTCTCCCCTAGGGCACTGGTCCTCCATGTGGATGTGAAAAAATGGAAGAAGGGGTGCATGTACTGTCCTACAAAATAGCCACGGGGCGAGGGGGGACCCATACAGCCATGATCTCCGCAGGAATAACTAAAGAGACTGTTGGATGTGGTTAGTTTTTGTTTAGCTTTGAGGCCTTTGGAACCTACCAGACAGATGCAGAAAGAAGGGCCCACAAACACAGTTTTTTTCAATCTATGTGGGGTTATTTTGATGGGGTTGGGCTTCTGACTGCACATAACAGCTGCAAGAAAAGTTTATTTCATAATCGTTGGCTTCTAAATTGTTGTTGTCAGGGAGATTGTTTTCATCTGCTGCTCTCCCTCTGATAAGGGAGAGCTCAGGCCCTGTCCTCCTGACTGTTTGATCCTTACTGCGCTCTAATTTAAAAAAGCCAGGATCCGCTTATCTGTCAGGCCTCACAATAGTATCGTTTGTCTAGGGACTTATTCTACAGCACCCTATGGCCCTCAAGACAAGTTATACTGTTTACTTGCACCCCATACCCCATGACCTTCTCACCATGGCAACTTGTAGTATACTTGTTGTTCGGTTCATGTGGGTCCTATTTAAGTGTAGTGTACACAAGACCAGCCCAATGCAGTTCTAGGAGAAGCCTTGCCTCCAGGATCCCTTGCAATTCTACCCTCTACTGTCCATCAGAGGAAGAAGGCTGACCAGTGATAACAGCCCCAGAGTCACTGGTTCACTGAATCAAAGTCAGTATAACTTCCTTCAACTCCCAACAGAGGGGGACTTTCCACCCTTTTCTTTTGCAGGTTCCAGTGATTCTCAAAGTACCCCCCTTGTGTAGGAGTTTTAAGTGGCGGTGGAAATGTCTGGAAAGTGGGAACCTCTGCCCAATCCACAGATGACATATCATTCATTATTACACCCCATCACTCTGCACAGCATCTTTATGGTGACTTTACGTGGTCTGGGAACACGGCTCCCTCAGAGCCAAACGCCTGGCCCTATGTTCCACTTCTTAACTGATTTGTTCCCCTCAAAAGGTCATTGCGGCCTCCTGAAGACGGAAGTCCAACTAATCCCTGATGTTTCTCCGGGAAGGTCAGGCCAGGCTTGTCAGGCAATGTAATTAACCTCTGCGGATTCTGCTACCAACCTTTTCTTCTCCCAGGACCAGTCATAATTCCATCCAAATGTGTCCAATGTGTGGCAGAGGCTTTGATCTACCTGGTGGCCAACAGAGTTATTAACTTGGACTAGCAGAGTAGTTAAAAGCCCAAATCGAGTTATGCGATGACCCACAGAACTAAGACTAAAACCCAACGTATGGAAGGAAGGCTAATGCGTCCACATTAGTATTACATTTGCACTCTGGATGCTTGTGAACCTTGGGAAGCATGCAGTAAACCTTTCATTAGTCTGAGCCATTGTGAAATTGTTATTTTGGTGTGGCTTTTCACCTACAGTAAAGGACTACAGCCATACAGTGAAGCACTATAGAACACACTAGATTGAAAAGGTAATAGCCATATTTATTTTTGAATTACCAATTAAATAATAGGCTTGCACAGGCAGTGGCGTAGCAAGGGGGAGCAGGGGGTGGCGGTGCAAGTTTTGGGGGCACCGGCAAACATCTTCGCCAGCATCCCCCCGCTCTTCAGCGCGGCGTGCTGCAGCAAAAGACAGGGACCGCCATAGAGGCAGTAGAGTGTCTAGCTATGCACCAATTTATTAAAGTCCCATCCGCAACAGCCTACCTGTCAGCCACCACACAAGTGCACATAATGTGCATTTGGGATCACATGTAACCAGCACTGAGTCTCTTACCCCTGCTGCGCAGCTGCAAACTTTATTTTAAAAGGCAAGCACTGGGAGTTAGCAATGAAGTCAATTTTATAAGTGCTTACAGTGACTGAGATTCATTGAGATTTACTCACAACAAAGACCCAAAAACTGTGTGGTACACAGGCAGAACATCTAAGTGGGCTAAATTGTGCCAGAACCATATGCATCACAATTTCTTCGATGGGTAACTGGTGAGTGACAGTCAACCAATCAATCAGGCTTTTGTTAAGCGCGACTACTCACCCGCAAGGATCTCAAGGCACTGGGGGTGGATGGGGGTGCAGGTTCCAGTCCCTCAAGGAGGGGGTCCGTTAAAGAGCCTGGTTTTGAGGTTTCTTGTGAAGGTGGGAAGGATGTTTTCTGTCTGAGGTAGAGTGGAAGGGCGTCCTAGGCCTTGGCTGCGAGGAAGGAGAAAGAGTAGCCTCCCGATCTTGTGAGAGTGTGACATCTGAAACTATTTCAGACATGATCAACAACACCTACCATGCTCTTTTCATCCAGGTAATCTGTTTGGCTGATCTCTGTGGCAGTTTCGTAAGAACAACATCAAAACTCGGGGCAAGTTTAAGCCCCGAACAGCCAGTGGCAACAGCATATTTGCATTTGCATCCATATTTTAGGCCATTTTTCTTTTCAACCTTTATATAATCCTTATGTAATCCATGTTCATTTTCTATTTTAACCATTTAACTTTCCTCCAGCAAGGTAGTGCAATTTCCCGAGTTTCTCATGTTACGGCGGGCCAACCGAACCTCTTTATCCAATAACACGGTCTGAAGCAAAGTTCATTATGCGTAGTTTATTGTAACCCAATGCATTTCAGACCCAACAGTTCCTTCGTCAGGGGATAACTGTAAACAACAATCAGACATGCTTTTAAATAAACATGCATGTATACATACACTTTTAAGCATTCTCACTAGCTTTTAAAAGAAAACACAGCCAGTCTATTCTAATGATCACCAACATGTTTGTCAAAAACTTCTTTTGTATGGTGGCTACGATCTCTCTCCTCACTTTCTATTCACCCTTTTACTCTGTCACTGCTTCGTTACTGCCCTCCCTCCTCTACAACCGTTAGTCAACTCCTCTACAACCGTTAGTCAACTCCTCCTCCCTATTGAACAATCTTATCACTATACACAATATCCCTCTCTACGATGCTGTTCACCCCTACATCACCCCCAGTTCTCTAGTTGAATACATTTGCATCCAAATATCTCATCTCTTTCCCCCCCCCCCCCCCCCGGTCAAACCAACTCACTCTTTCTCTGTTCGATCCACTCCTTCCCTTTCTCTCAGCCCCCCTCAATAGTCTGTCATTAACCCCCACCTACCTACTGCACCGTCTTCATTTTCTTCTTTCACACAGCCAAAGCTTTAACCTTCTCTGCTACCACCCGTGTTTTAAACCTCACCTGCCGACTTTATTTCCTGTTCCCTCCTCCATTAACTCCGCCCAAGCCACCCACCGCACACCTGGGACACTGCAACTCCCACAATGCACTGTAATGTACCTAGTAACATGGTGAACTCATTCACCTGTGTTTATATTGCGACGCATAATTGTATCAATCTCATTTAAATGTAAAATTGTGAAAAACAATATGTTTGAAATTTCACATTGCTATTTAATGTTAATCTGACTCCCTTAAAAATAAACATACTAAATGAACTGGAATCTTCCGCCTTGCATGGAGACAGCAAAATCATTTTCACGTTTTAACAAAACTATGCATTGCGTGTCTCAACCTTTACAGGGTCTCCCAGCTTCCCTAAAAATCATCTACTTGGATGAGCTATTCATGGCTATGTATACCATATTAACTATAATTTAAAAAAAATGCCCTCCTTCCATTATACTTGTTGTGGCTGAATGCATACCTTCTGGAAAAGTTGTTTGTTGACTCTATTATTCTTTTAAAGGTTGAGTGGAATTCCTACATTTAGGTCCAACAGACACTATCTTAACAAGCATTTGCAATGCAATAGGTCTCGTATTTATGTGAGTTTGAGCTATTGACATTGCAAATGACAATGCCTTTTATTTTTGTTTCCATTTTTAAAACATAAATAAAATGCATTGTTATTTTTAAGGCCAATAGCTTAAACTTGCATACATGTGAGACCTATTGCATTGCAAATGCTTGTTTAATGTATATGTTTGGTGTGAGTTGTTTTATTTGTAAGGATAAATGGTGGGGTGGTAATTAACTATAATTTTTATTATTAACATTTTGAGTAATATTTTATTATGTATCATGCAAATATTATCTTAAATAAAATTTTCAGATATGTGTTGTATTCTCTACCGCGCGTAGTTGCTGTGACTTACACTCCCCAGTGTTTCCGTGCGGTAACTGGTCCCACTGGCGGTAACTGGTCTGTTGTTAATACCAGGTGCGGGCAGTTCACCCCGCTGTCTTACAGAGGGTGCTCCTGCTCAATTTACGGTGACTCCCACCGCCCGGTGTTTCCCAGCGGTAACTGGTCCCACCGCTGCTGTTCTGGTGCTGACAAAGCCCCGGACAGCCAGGCCCTGCCGGAAAAAGAATGATGCGGTGCCAGCTGTGCGGGGCACTGCGCCACAGATTGCGTGTCACTGTTCTGAGTGGAGGGGGGGGTGAGTGGGCTGTGTTGGGGTGAAGGCTCACTCTCCCTGGTAGCAGTGCACTGTGGTTCGTGTGAGGGTGCACTATGGCGCTGCTGTGGTTACGCCACACCCTGGGCGGTGGTGCTCTTTGCCGCATGCCAGGTTCTGAGGGCGGGGCTGCAATGTGGGGGGGCTGCATGCGGTGAGGGCTGCGGTGCAGGGTCTGTAAGTGGCAGTGCCCTGTGTGTGTGGACTAACATAACACAAACAAACCACGTGTACTTGTAAAGAGCACGTTCACCCGGGGGCACTTTGGCGCTGAATAGCAGGTGCTCATTGTTAAACAACTCATTGGTACTCGTTGTTCCGACCTTAGAAGGATGAAAGGCTGAGTAAGCCCACTGGGACTTGATCCTGTGACCATGAGGTCACACGCAGACCCCACACTATGCCACTTTGCCACTGGTTGTGGTACACGAGGCAGTAGGTGATCTGTAGGGCACACAGCGGGGCGCTGCTGCACACCCCTGGTATGCTGTGGTGCACATGTGCATGTTTTTTTTAAGGTTGTCTGTGCTCCTCTCTGCCTCCCATCCTTGGTTCAGGCTCGGCCTGAGGTCTGTGCTGCTTCTGTCACCCCGGGTCCCTCAGGAGCCTTCCGCTGTGGACGCCGGACACTGCCAACCCCACAGATATGACCACAGGAGGGCTTTGTCTCGCCTTCTTTTTTTGGCTGTTTGGGAGTCTCCCTTTGCTCCCTTTGCAATGCATCAGGCTGTTTTACATCTCATCTCATAAGAGCCCCCTAGCGTTATGAAGTGACCTGGTCCTCTCCTCCGTGCAAGGATACACAAAGCAGTCCCTCACTGAGGGCCCCTGGAAGCATGTGCTTGTGCGGTGCGGCCATATTGATAACAATATAGATTTCCCGCATTTGCCACAGAACCCATCATCTACCGCATAATCTGTACAATTTAGCAAAAAAGAATTTTGTTTGGAGCTCAGACGGTTCAAAAGTTGCTCACAGTGCACCGCACGTGCTGCCGCGCAGTGGGGGACTCTGCACAGCTGGAATGGGCCCCTCTCTGTCGCTTCATGGGGGTGTTAAACTGCTCTTAATGAAGTGCCACCGATGCCCAGAGACTGTTAGCAACTTTAACAAGGTCCCCATAAAAGTGCATTCTTCACAGGTGACAGTGTACGTTCATGCCCCCCGTGCAACGGAGGGCACCTTCCACGCTGGTGCATTTCCAAGTTCCCCCTCTCACTGTAGTGTTCGTCAGCAGCAGCATATTAATGCATCCCATAAAGTGCACTGTAGGTCAGTGGCACTGTACATCAGTGGGGGAATATTTCAACGTGCTCCGTTACACAACACTCTACCCAGCACAAGTGTATATGTGTGCCCCCCCCCACAGGACTGCCCTCTGCATTGAATGCATGGATGGTTCATGAAGGGCGTGTGACCTGTCTGGCTGTCAGGGTGACGTGAGACGTCATTGAACGGCAGCATATACTCACGAGCCCCTTACCCTCATACTTTGAGTAAGTGTCTCTTCTCGTGGGGCTGCACCGGAAGTCCGTGGCAGCTTCTATTTCGTAGCCACCATAGGACTGACATGGAAGTGTCTTTTTACGACTCCCAGGGGTGTGCATTGTGTATCAGTGTGTCGTCATGTCTCCCATACCATTCCATCATGAGATAATGGCAGTGTACTTTCATTTCATAAGTATGATTACGCTGTAAGTCACTGCAGTGTATCTTGTTATGCTTGGTCTCCAATACAATTGCAGTGTGAGACGGTGCATTTACAATGCCTAATTATAAACAAGCACTGACTAATAACGAGGTGTGGAACGCAGGCGAGAGAGGCGGGCTCTACTTTGATAGGCAGGAGCCTGGGAAGTTCCGGGAGATTCCCCGCCTCTGTAGCAGGCTAGCGGTGACATAGCTCGTCCGGAGCGCGGCACCTTGAAGGCAGAGGGAGCCCAGAAGAAAGCAGGGATTCCGGGAATGATGGGGTTCCCATCCCGTAGCAGCGCTGCGGGAAAAGAGCCCGGTGAGTGGGGGGTGGGTGGAGTGGGGGGTGTGTGTGTGTGCGCGTGTGCGTGTGTGGGTGTAGCTGTGTGTGTGCGTAGCTGTGCGTGTGTATATGTGTGGCTGTGTGTCTGTTAGCTGTGCATGTGTATATGTGTGGCTGTCTGTGCGTGTGCGTGATCCATGGTGACTGAAGAGCCTGCCGGAATCGGAGCACGTGTTCACGCGCGCGACCTGATCCGATTCCGGCAGGCTGCGTGCGCGTGCCAGTCTCTTGTCCTCTCCTCCTTAGTCCTTGAAAGCAGAACCGACCACTATAGGCTCGCTTTGCGACAGCAGGGCTTTGCCCTGCAATCGCAGGCGCGAGACCTAAAAAGCAGACCTGCAGCCTGGTTATGATCAGAGGGGAAAGATAAAGAGACTTTATTGTGAGTTCATGTCTAAATCTTTTCTTACAATATATAAAGCAGAGCAATGGCTTCATTATTAGCTGTAAACCTCTTGATCAACCTCTTATGATCAGCACTATCGTTTTGTCTGATTCCGCTTGCTTTTAGTCTGCTTGTCCCCTGGGATGGAGTACAGATCCATATAAGCCTCAACAGTTACTTTCTTTTACTGTAATCTATTACATCCGGGCGAAAGACATCAATGATATCCTACCTTCTTTCGCTATGGAGTTTAAATCACCTAAGCTTCGTAGTTCTTAGCATCATCCAACGAATGAAAGCAGCTAATCCTTCCACGTATTACTGTAATACCAAAAATAATGCACGAGTGTTTTACATCACCCCGTTAAGCATGGTTGTTTAATGCTTTAACTTTTTCCATTTAACGGGTAGAACGGCTTTCTGTAGTAATTTTATTCCATCCCCACTCATCCTAACTTTCGGTAAGGTCCCCACCCTCTCAAATAACCGGTGGGTACCAATGTGCTATGTCATGGCGTTTATCATTAAACACTGGCCATGGCTATATGAATGCACATCCCGTGTGTTACATTTCGTTTTTATATGCAATAAACCATCCACTGGGACCATTGCCTCCCACCTCTTACTGACGGCATCCACTATTTTCCTATTTCTGGTACTAAAAAGCCCAGGCTCGTGTCCTAGTACACTCACCTCCTAAGTAAGCAGCCTTAGTTCTGCTCGATAACCGCTGTTGTGTGATTCCCTTCCTAGAGATAACCTGGCCCCCAGGCTGAGAGAGGTGGTCTGCTTTGGAGGACTATTTGGTGTAAATATCAATTGGAGTAAGTCAGTGATCCTCCCCCTCACACCTGATATGAAGAAATTTCACACTGACTACCCGGTGACATGGGCTTCAGAACCCGTTCAATATCTAGGGGTATGGCTCACCAATGACTTGCTTGAACTATGGACAGTCAATTATGGGAAGGTGGTGGCATGGATTGAGGACAGGGTCAGGAGGTGGAAGACACTTCCCCTCTCGCTGGTGGGCTGCATAGCAGTAGCTAAAATGATAATATTGCCCAAACTATTTTACCTGTTTGTGAATGTGCCGCTCCCAATGCACTTTTTTAGACGATTAAAATCTCTCATGATCGAGCTGGTGTGGGTTGGAGGTCAGCCCAGAATAGCCTGGGAGATCGTGACGCTGCCGCAGGAAAAGGGAGGGCTGGCAGCTCTGGATTTTGTGCTGTATGCCTACATTGCACAGGAGCAATTTTTGCACTTCTGGGCACACCCCACGCCATACCAACCACACATGGCCATAGAAATAGACCGCACCGCTCCACTACCAATATTGACTGCCCTGTTTCAGCCATATAAGCGCCCGCGTGGGGAAATGGATACAGTACAGGTTATGAGATGGGCCAGGGAAGGTATCCGTAAATGAACACACCTGGAGATACTATACGCACCATCCATACCCCTTTTCAACAATCCCATGTTTCCCCCTCTCATGGAACGCAAGGCACAGGAACGCGCAATCATACATAAAATGGCCGTGGGAGGTGATCTGTTCCCTGATGACACTTTTCTCACTCTTCAACACGTATTTCCCTGCAGAGCCACCCATACTTGACATGCTGCTATACTACCAGCTTTGCGTGTCCTGCAACAGTAAGTTCCCCACCTTTCTGGAGACTCCATCTCCCTTGCTGGCGCTTGAGAATTTTCTGGCTGTGGAATCGGGATGGGAACTCATATCACGCATCTACAGACACACTCAAAAGACCTCTCCAATAATAACCCATTCCTCCCGCGCGGCTTGGGATGAGAAGTTGGGTACACCTCTCACAGAAAAACAATGGCAGCTGAGCTGTCAACAGCTGGAGCGCCTGTCACCCAATTACTGCCTTAGGCTCATACACTTTAAATACCTGCATCGCTTCTATTGCACTCACATACACCTGCATAAAATGGGGCTCTGGAAGGATGATGGCTGCTGGAAATGCGATATAACACAACCCAACCTTCATGCACTTAGCCTGGAGCTGCACCCCCATAGCAAATTTCTGGCTTGAGGTCTACCAACACATTAAAGATACTGTTGGTTTGGATCTCCCCCTCATGCCCCTCTCAGCACTGCTTGGGGTGCTGGAGACGGTGCCCCCTAAATCACGCTACGGGCACTACCGGCAATGCCCCTACTAATGGCTAAACGTCTGGAGGCTCTACACTGGGGTGCAGCTAGACCACGCTAACTAAAGAATGGATCAAACAGGTCACTTAATGTAGGACACAGCTATCTACCTATTGGAAACTCCAGCCGACCAAGTCCCGACCTAAAGACATCTGGGAACCATTTGTAACTTGGCCTAATTCCAGGAGACTCATTTATGAAAAGTGACGCATCGCTGCGAGAAAACAGCGATGAGTCACTTTTCATTGCGCCCTCCTTGCGACCCCAATGATGCGTCATATTTACAATATGACGCATCATTGCGCAAGGACTTACAGATACGTCAGTATTTCTGACGTATCTGTAAGCGCAAAAGTGACGCATTGCTGGAGTGTGTCACAAAAGTGACGCAACTCCAGCAATGCGTCCTTTCACATGGGGAAAGCCCCATGTGAAAGGGCTTGCGTCAGTCTTACGCCTGCTGTGAGTCAGGCGCAAGATTTTGACGCAACAGCGTCCTAAAAGTGACGCAGTGAAATCTCATAGATTTCACTGCGTCACTATTACGAGGTTTTTTGCGGGGGAACGCCCCCTCTGCATACATTATACCTGACACAGGTATAATGTAGCGCAGGGGTTAACAAAGTGACGCATCTGCTTAGATGCGTCACTTTGTAAATAGTGCGCAACAGGAGGCATGTTTTACGCCGCCGATGCATCACAAAAAGTGACGCACCGGCGGCGTAAAAGTGACGCACGGCCTCATAAATGAGGCCCCAGAAGTGCAGATGATTAATGCATGGTCCCCATGTAATGTGCTACCGATGGGACACCCCTTGAATTGAAATGTATTGATTTGAAGCCGGGTGTGAGGAAGTGATGCTCCATTGTGGAATTGTATATTTGGATGCTTTATATTGTAGACATTTGTTGGCAGACCTCACAATGGACAGCTTATATGTATCATGGATATGTCGGATCAAACTATTATAGTACAGCACTGAAATGCATGTTACTTTTCCTTTGTATTGTTTCTGTAAGGAAAATGAAAATAAAAAGCAATACAAAAAAAAGGGGTGTGTGGAGGCAGACCATGTAGTACCAAACTTTGGGCAATTACTATGTTTATCACAATCTCTGCCTCTTACATTGGGGCTGCTAGACTGTGATGTCTGTTCCCCAAAGATACAGGGAACTGTACTTTGAGATTGCTCTGATACAGTAGCGTTGATGCTTTTTATATTTAATACTAAGTTCAATGGATGCCTTGTGATGCTCAATGCTAAATATGTAAGCATTATAAGGTAAAGCAGAGACTTTTTATTGTAGTGAGCAAAGTTTTAATTTCGAAGATTACTGATCCTAAATCATCTGAAACAATCAGAGTGCAGCTACTTTAGAAACGTAAATGGAAAGAGGCGGGTCTTAAATATGAAGCAAGGAAACATACCAGCCACAGTTAAAATGTGGTTATGGTTACAAAATGAAAGACAAAGAACGTGAGGAATATATTTAAAGAAATAATGTCACCAAAAATATTCTATGCTCAGTAGAAATAAATCCCATATAAGCAAAGTGCAACGGGCGACTCCCCTTAGGTGATTATGCCATGGCACAATGGCCCTCACAATGCTCGGCCCAGATTAGGTTGGTCTTTCCCCCAACTTGTTGCCTTTTGCCTCCCATTTCTGCTGATTCTTTTGTTGGCCTTAGGACTCTGCCACTAATAACTAGTGCTAGAGTCCATGTGCTTCTCCCCTAAACATGACTTAGTCTATACCTAATTGCCATTTTTTTGTACTGGTAAGTCCCTTGTAAAGTAGTCTACTATATACCCAGGGCCTGTACTCCAAATGCTACTAGTGGGCTTCAGCACTGATTGTGCCACCAACAGAAGTAGCCTTTCAAACCAGTCTCAGGCCTGCCACTGCAGTTTACTTACACTTCGACTTGGCATTTAATGTTAATGTTAATGTTAGAAGATTTCTAAAGCGCATGGCTGCCCGCAAGCATCCCAGCGCTGACCAGAAGTACAGGCGGAATCAAGAGGGGAAGCTTACGGGAACAGCCAGGTCTTCAGAGATTTTCGGAATGTCAGGAGATTAGGTTGTGCACGGAGGTCGGGAGGGAGTTCCACAGTTTGGAGGCGTTGTAAGAGAAGCAACGACCTCCCGATTGTGCTCTCTTGATCTTAGGTGGCAGAGTTAGGTGGGCGTTAGAAGATCGGAGGGTTCTGTGTGTGATGTAAGGAGTCACCAGATCTTTGAGGATAGGGGGGGCTTTCCCGTTGAGGATTTTGTGCGTTAGACAAAGTGCCTTAAACTGCACTCTTTCCAAGACGGGCAGCCAGTGTAGTGCTCTGATGGCCGGCTTGGCTGAGCAACGACTCTTGGTGTTGGTAAGAATCCGTGCGGCCGTATTCTGTACTACCTGGAGTTTAGTTGTTACTTTCCGCGGTGCGCCAAGGTACAGTGAGTTTCCGTAATCCAACCTTGACAAAATGAGGCCTTGGATCAGGAGTTTCCTCGATTGGAAAGGAAGTAGTGGTAGGATTTTCCGGGCGGAGCGTAGAAGACCATAACAGACTCCAGCAGTTTTCCTTGCTTGAGTATGCATGGTGAGATTTTGGTCCAGCCATAGTCCGAGGCTTTTAATCTCGGATTTGGGGGTCGGAGGCCTGCCCATGCATGGGGGCCAGAGGAGGTCCGGCCGAAAGTGAGACTGATTCCCCATCACCAGAATCTCAGTCTTGTCACTTTTAAGTTTCAAGGGAGATCTGTCCATCCAGCTGGCTATGTCCCTCAGGCAGGAATAGAGGTCGATGGTAGGATTATCCTGCTGACTAAGAGAGACAACCAGCTGGGTGTCATCCACGTACGTCAGAAGTTTGATACCATGTGGTATGAAAATCTTTTCCAGAGGGGACATATAAACGTTGAAGAGCGTGGGGCTCAGGGACGAGCCCTGGGGCACTCCACAACGTATAGGGGTCTCTTTGGAGATGTAACTACCCTCTATCACTTGGAATGAGCGGCAGTAAAGAAAAGATTTCAACCAGGACAGAGCGACACCTGTGATCGCAAGATCTCCAAGCCGCTGGACCAGGATCTGGTGGTTGACCGTGTCGAAGGCCGCGCTTAGGTCCAGGAGGATCACTGCCACTGATCCTCCTGCATCCATGATCTTCCTGGCCTCTTCGACCACCGTCACCATCTCTGTTTCAGTACCCTGGCCAGGGCGTAAACCTGTCTGTGAAGGTTTGAGTAGTTCGTTTGATTCCAGGTAGTTAGACAGCTGGGCATTGATGAATTTTTCTGTCATTTTGCTGATACACGGAAGGAGGGAGATAGGCCTAAAATTGGATAGATTGAGGGGGTCTAAGTTGGGTTTTTTAAGTAAGGCCCTAACCTTCGCCTTCTTCCAGCTAGGGGGCACTATTCCATCTGCTAGAGAGGCATTAATTAAGTTTACCATAGGCGCAAGAATGGTGGATGCTACCTGCTTTAAGATTTTAACTGGGGCAGGGTCAGACGGTGAACCACTTTTAAGTGATTGAAGGATGGGGGATAAGGTGTCCTTACTGATGGGAGTAAATGTGTCAAGTCCCGTATTCAGGTTCTGAACTGGCATTAGGGGCATAGACGAGGGGTCCGTAGGGGAGAGCGTGGGAAGTTGTTGAAGAATATTTTGAATTTTATGATCAAAATAAGTGGCCAGCTCATTACAATGGTTGTCCGAGAGGTCAGTCGAGCCTATGGGCTCTGGTATTTTTAAAAGTTGTTTTACAATTCGGAAAGTCTCCCTCGACGAGCAAGAAGCAGCACTAATTTTCTCCTGGAAGAAAACTGCTTGGGCATTTTTCAGGGCTTTTTTGTAATTAAGAATAGCCAATCTGTAGTCCATCTTGCTATTAGGGTCGAAATCTTTCCGCCACACTCTTTCCGCCCTTTTACAGAGTTTTTTCAGCAGGCGAGTCTCCTGGGTAAACCATGGAGAGGAGATTGTTTTACGGGGTTTAAGGTACGTTTTTTTTGGGAGGATCGTGTTGAGAGAGTTTTCGATCCAGATGGAAAACTCTGCATCCGCTATTACGGGGTCAGTTTCATGGTTTGGCATGGAAAATTCCAAGACCTGATTCCATTTTTCGGTGTCTAGTTTGGCCCAGGGGCGAGCCGGTCTACCAGGAGGTTGGTTAGGAGGAGAGATGGTCGGAATTTCCCACCTAAAGGGGATCAGCAAGTGATCTGACCAAGGCAGAGGGATCGGGATATTTATTTTAAGATCAGCAATGTTACATAAAATGGGATCAAGTAAATGTCCAAGAGTATGTGTAGGTTGGTCGCTCTGTAGGCGAAGGTGCTGAATAGCCAGGTCTAGAAGCAGATCTGAGGCGATATTGTCATTACTGTTATCGAAGTGAATATTAAGATCTCCTAAGATTAGAAAATTGGGTAAGGTGCTGGTCATAGCCGTGGAGAATTCTAAGAGGGAGCTACAGAATTGTCCCAGGGCCCCTGGTGGGTGATAGATGAGGACTCCTGAGAGGGAGTTACATGGAGACAATTGAATACTAAAGTGTACATTTTCACAGTCCAATAGGGGGCTGTCATGAAATCTACATGAAAATTGGTCCTTGTGAATAATATCTATCCCTCCTCCCCTTCCCTTCACTCAGTCCAAGTGTTGCACACACTAGCCCTGAGGAAGTGCCTGTACAACATCAGAGTCTGAGTCTGGA
Organism: Lissotriton helveticus; assembly: GCF_964261635.1. Classification (NCBI taxonomy): domain Eukaryota; kingdom Metazoa; phylum Chordata; class Amphibia; order Caudata; family Salamandridae; genus Lissotriton; species Lissotriton helveticus. Next base: position 683,278,519 of record NC_136063.1, read on the forward strand.
GCGAGCCATGTTTCAGTAAGAAATAAAATCTCCAATTGCTCCTCTTCTAATAACATATGGATTTCTTCAGCGTGTTTGGGCAGGGATCAGCAGTTTACAAGGCCATATTAATGGTTGTGAGGGGGGCCCGAATTGTCATTGCTGGAGTAAGTTTGAATGGGCAATGAGGACATTGGGCACAAGAACTCTCACCCTTAAAGGTATGAGTGCAGGAAGGCTGGAGGGGCTGGTTAAGTTGCAACAGGGAGTCTCTGGCGTATGACAGCCTTGTTTGAGTAGAAAACTCCAGGGTGTCTGGCCCTAGGCTCGTCCTGGCGCGGACGGGTGCAGACGGGCTTGCCTTAGGTGCGCCTTCGGCGCGCTGCCGGCGCGCCCGCTGCGCTCGTCCGCTACAGGCACATTTTTATGGAGGGGAAGGCGCCAAGGGGGGGCATGGCCTCGAAGGGGCGTGGCCTCGGTGCACGCCGGCAATGGCGTCAGCAAATGTTTGTTTTGTCAAAGTCCGCGACAGCGTTAAGATCCGCTGCGCGGGTTGACAAGCCATGGATTACTGCCCCAAGAATTAGCCGAGGTGAGGTAAGTTAAGAACACAATTTAACACAAAGTAACACTCACAATTTTAAAACACAAGTGACGCTCCCGGCTTCCGCCTCAGGAGTACAGTTCTGGACGGGCGCTAGTTCTCAGCGCCTTTTAAGCTTGGGTGGGGGGCGTGGCCTCAAAGGGGCATGGCCTCGGTGCACGCCGGCAATGGCGTCAGCAAATGTTTGTTTTGTCAAAGTCCGCGACAGCGTTAAGATCCGCTGCGCGGGTTGACAAGCTATGGATTACTGCCCCAAGAATTAGCCGAGGTGAGGTAAGTTAAGAACACAATTTAACGCAAAGTGACACTCAAAATTTTAAAAAACAAGTGACGCTCCCGGCTTCCGCCTCAGGAGTAAAACTACCTGCCAAGCCTTAAACTCCCCTTTTATTACATATAACTAAGTAAAAGGTAGGACATGTACCTTTACCTTTTGCAAGTCTTAGTATTGACAAACCACCTATTTCTTTTCATATTACTGTGATGCCTACCTCTCTCATAGGCCAGTATTGAGAATTCCTGAATATACCTTTACGCTGTAATGCCTGATCAGAGAGGATTAACGTTTTCATGTTTAATATGAATGGTAATGATAAATCCTCCTTACTGGTGAAGCTGGGTTTAACAATACTTTTTTAGAAATGCCACTTTCAGAAAGTGGACATTTCTCTGTACTTACTGTTCTTTGTGCCTGACAGCCTGTCTCCAATAGATGCATGGTTTGGGTGACCACCACACTTTGTGTATTCACTCTAGGCAACAACAAACACAGGAAGGGGGGTTTGCCTGCATTCTGAGAACTCATCTACATTCATCTGCATTCTGATGGGTCTTCCTGGGCAGGGAAGGAAAGGGAGGGGATGACACTTACACTTCAATAGGTAGTGTCATGCTACACACAAAACACTGATTTACCCCCCCAGGGTGGAGTGGAAAAACGATGGATTTGGGCCCAGATCTTTGGACTGGGGTGAATGTGTGACATTGATCCACATTCTGTCCATCATTGTTGTGTTTGCAGTTACCGCTCTAAGTGTACTGGGGATGCTCAGACGTGAGTCCCAGGCACTCCACACCACTGGAATCAAGCTAGCCGGGCTGAAGAGAGGTGTTACCTCGAAACCGGGCCGGTCCTCGGATGCTTGTTTCCGTTCTGGGAAGGACATGGCTTTTGTAGTTCGGACTGGACTGTTCCCATGGGGCACAGGGTCAGTGCTGATTTGCATATCGCCATTGTCTAACCCAGGGTGGTGTGGAGTGGAAAAACGATGGATTTGGGCCCAGATCTTTGGACTGGGGTGAATGTGTGACATTGATCCACATTCTGTCCATCATTGTTGTGTTTGCAGTTACCGCTCTAAGTGTACTGGGGATGCTCAGACGTGAGTCCCAGGCACTCCACACCACTGGAATCAAGCTAGCCGGGCTGAAGAGAGGTGTTACCTCAAAACCGGGCCGGTCCTCGGATGCTTGTTTCCGTTCTGGGAAGGACATGGCTTTTGTAGTTCGGACTGGACTGTTCCCATGGGGCACAGGGTCAGCGCTGATCTGCATATCGCCATTGTCTAACCCAGGGTGGTGTGGAGTGGAAAAACGATGGATTTTGGCCCAGATCTTTGGACTGGGGGGAATGTGTGACATTGATCCACATTCTGTCCTTCATTGTTGTGTTTGCAGTTACCGCTCTAAGTGTACTGGGGATGCTCAGACGTGAGTCCCAGGCACTCCACACCACTGGAATCAAGCTAGCCGGGCTGAAGAGAGGTGTTACCTCGAAACCGGGCCGGTCCTCGGATGCTTGTTTCCGATCTGGGAAGGACATGGCTTTTGTAGTTCGGACTGGACTGTTCCCATGGGGCACAGGGTCAGCGCTGATTTGCATATCGCCATTGTCTAACCCAGGGTGGTGTGGAGTGGAAAAACGATGGATTTGGGCCCAGATCTTTGGACTGGGGTGAATGTGTGACATTGATCCACATTCTGTCCATCATTGTTGTGTTTGCATTTACCGCTCTAAGTGTACTGGGGATGCTCAGACGTGAGTCCCAGGCACTCCACACCACTGGAATCAAGCTAGCCGGGCTGAAGAGAGGTGTTACCTCGAAACCGGGCCGGTCCTCGGATGCTTGTTTCCGTTCTGGGAAGGACATGGCTTTTGTAGTTCGGACTGGACTGTTCCCATGGGGCACAGGGTCAGCGCTGATTTGCATATCGCCATTGTCTAACCCAGGGTGGTGTGGAGTGGAAAAACGATGGATTTGGGCCCAGATCTTTGGACTGGGGTGAATGTGTGACATTGATCCACATTCTGTCCATCATTGTTGTGTTTGCAGTTACCGCTCTAAGTGTACTGGGAATGCTCAGACGTGAGTCCCAAGCACTCCACACCACTGGAATCAAGCTAGCCGGGCTGAAGAGAGGTGTTACCTCGAAACCGTGCCGGTCCTCGGATGCTTGTTTCCGTTCTGGGAAGGACATGGCTTTTGTAGTTCGGACTGGACTGTTCCCATGGGGCACAGGGTCAGCGCTGATTTGCATATCGCCATTGTCTAACCCAGGGTGGTGTGGAGTGGAAAAACGATGGATTTGGGCCCAGATCTTTGGACTGGGGTGAATGTGTGACATTGATCCACATTCTGTCCATCATTGTTGTGTTTGCAGTTACCGCTCTAAGTGTACTGGGGATGCTCAGATGTGAGTCCCAGGCACTCCACACCACTGGAATCAAGCTAGCCGGGCTGAAGAGAGGTGTTACCTCGAAACCGTGCCGGTCCTCGGATGCTTGTTTCCGTTCTGGGAAGGACATGGCTTTTGTAGTTCGGACTGGACTGTTCCCATGGGGCACAGGGTCAGCGCTGATTTGCATATCGCCATTGTCTAACCCAGGGTGGTGTGGAGTGGAAAAACGATGGATTTGGGCCCAGATCTTTGGACTGGGGTGAATGTGTGACATTGATCCACATTCTGTCCATCATTGTTGTGTTTGCAGTTACCGCTCTAAGTGTACTGGGGATGCTCAGACGTGAGTCCCAGGCACTCCACACCACTGGAATCAAGCTAGCCGGGCTGAAGAGAGGTGTTACCTCGAAACCGGGCCGGTCCTCGGATGCTTGTTTCCATTCTGGAAAGGACATGGCTTTTGTAGTTCGGACTGGACTGTTCCCATGGGGCACAGGGTCAGCGCTGATTTGCATATCGCCATTGTCTAACCCAGGGTGGTGTGGAGTGGAAAAACGATGGATTTGGGCCCAGATCTTTGGACTGGGGTGAATGTGTGACATTGATCCACATTCTGTCCATCATTGTTGTGTTTGCAGTTACCGCTCTAAGTGTACTGGGGATGCTCAGACGTGAGTCCCAGGCACTCCACACCACTGGAATCAAGCTAGCCGGGCTGAAGAGAGGTGTTACCTCGAAACCGGGCCGGTCCTCGGATGCTTGTTTCCGTTCTGGGAAGGACATGGCTTTTGTAGTTCGGACTGGACTGTTCCCATGGGGCACAGGGTCAGCGCTGATTTGCATATCGCCATTGTCTAACCCAGGGTGGTGTGGAGTGGAAAAACGATGGATTTGGGCCCAGATCTTTGGACTGGGGTGAATGTGTGACATTGATCCACATTCTGTCCATCATTGTTGTGTTTGTAGTTACCGCCCAGGGTTATCCTGGCAGACAGGACTTGGTTTAAAGGGCTCCTTGTGCTTTTCTGAGTTATTTTGAAGTCACCCCATACATTGAAGGCACTTTTGGGTTTTAGTACTGGGTCAATGACCCCCTAAAATCAGACACTTCTGGATCTTGAAATGAACCTCTGTCAGAAGTACTGCTGTGCTAGTTAAAGGACTCACCTGAACTACTTTTCTGGAAGGACTGCTTTTCTGCTTGTTGCCTTCGTACCTGTTGCCTGCTGCTCCTTGACTCTGCTGAAGTAGAGTTGGACTCTGCCTTCCCTCCAAGTGATCTCCGAGGTCTTGTCTCCTGTTTTCTGAAGCCCCAAGGATACAAAAGGCTTCCTGTAATTCTGCTGGTGCTTCTGGACTCTGCCTTCTGTGAGCCCACCCATTCCCAAGGTACCCCCTCCAAGTTGTGGAACTAAGAAGTGGCTTCTGCAGCTCCTGTCATAAAAAATCCCCGCATTGCATCGACTGCATGAAAAATTCTGCATCATCACCCTTCGACGCTGACACAGAGGCTGCCCAATAACATCGGTTTCACAGTCTGGCTCAATAATGACGCAGTGCCTTCACTTCATCAAAGCTCAATGATGACGCTGCAACCCGACTGCACAGAAAAGATCAACGCATCAAGACCTCAACGTTTACGCTTTGCTCCATCCAAGTTACTTTCTCAGAGGCCCCCTGAATAGTTCCTGTAGCCAGCCTGCCTCTATTACGCTGAGCCTGAATTTTGGATTTGCATCATTCCCTTGTGACCTCAAGTAACCTTTTAACCGCTAGGGACCTCTAAGTACTATTTTTGATTTAATCTTTAAAAATTAAATTCTCGACTTCTACTCATTGTATTTCTGTCATTTTGGTCTGTTTGCTCAGATGAATAGCCTCTATTTTTCCAAACCTGTGTGAAGTCCTTTTGTGCTGTATACATTGTGTTACTGTGTGTGTGTGTGTGTTGCACAAATCCTTAGCACATTGCCTTTGATAAGCCTGACTGCTCTGTGCCAAGCTACCAGAGGGTGAGCGCAGATTATCTTATTGTGTCTCTAGGTTACACTGACTGCAGTGGTGGTTCCTGCCTGGCCTGAGTACATAGCTCGGACAACCAGGAATCCAATTTCTAACAACTACTGAGCCACAAAGTGTGTCCTTAGAATTTTGTTCAGTTAAATAAAGTCATCAGTCCAGGTTTCTGCTGACATAGGGTTTTATGCTGGTGCTAACAACACACGTCAATATGTCATCCTTGTGATGGTGATGCATTTACATTAACAATAATACAGATGATTGGCATGTTATCAGGAATTTTAAACATGCAAGCTTAGGTAAAATAAGCTTTCGTTTTTGCTGTTGTTCTGCTGTGCATTAATTCTTGAAAATTAGTCTTGATAACTACACCCAAATTGGAATAAAGGTAAAAGGAAATGGGTTATTTGACTAGATTAAAGCTTTTTATTTTCCCATGACAAGAGTTTAAATGTTAATTGTATTTCTCAAGTAGATTCTCTGGGAGGACACCAAGAATCACTGCAGTTTGTACTTTAATTTCTGTAGAGAGTAAAATAAGTATGAGTTAACTTGTTATACCAGGTACGTCCATAGGTATTCTTTCATATTATAGTAATCAAATCGTTTTAAGGCTCAAGAAGAAATCCAGCACACGAACCGGTTATAGAATTTGACATAAATTGTATATGTTTATAAGAAATTGTTGATAATTAAAGAAACATTAGTTTGAAGTAAATTTATGCAATAAGTGCATTTGAAAATCAATCTTTTGATATGTACATGTGACCCTATTCTACCAGCTAAGGTGGTTTATTTAATAGCCATCACATGAGTTTGGAGTCCACCCACACAAACACAACACATTTTTCACTTGATTATCAATTACAAAGGAGATTGTGGGCAATTAGGATAACCTTTAATACCCAAATGCACTCAGAGCTCTGCTTTTGACACGCAAATCAGTAAGACTATCCAATGAGCTTGATAATTCAGAACATTAGTCAGAGATCTGCTATTAATACCCAGATTCATTTTGTATCTACTACTGATAATATATATACTCATATGAGTACAGTTCTCGGTATCAAACACCATTGGCCCATTCAAAGGGTAGCGGGTAGAAGAACATCAGTCAGGGTGTCTGAGGACATTATACTCAACACCCTTATGGACTATCACCCACCAAATTTAGAGTTCACTGTCGGCCCACTGCCAGCCTCCCATGACGGTAATAGACAGAAAACACTTGTGAAGAAGGTCCCAGCCCACCACACGCTAAATCGATTTCTTAGTCAAAGCTGTCTGCTAAATAATATGTAATTTACCTAGCAGTATTCTTTTGGCACCCAGAGTGACTCAGAGGTCTTCTTATCCATGAAGCTGCTCTTTATAATGCTGGATTTCATTCAGAGCTTGATCATAATGCAGTTAACCAGAGCTCTGTTCCTTTAAACACCCACACTGACACAGAGTTCAACTTGTTACATTATCCAGACTCCATAAGCTTAAACTTGATAATACATAGATACACTCAGGGATCAGCTCCTGATAATTGCCTAACTCACTTGTGAATCTGACCTTGGTAACACAAAGACACATTCAGAGCTCTGATCTTCAATACAAAGCAAGCCTGAGCTGTGCTTTTTATAATACTTTGACTAACTTAGAGTCTGTTCCTCACAATACACAGACTTACTCAGAGAGCTACTACTGGCAATACACAGATTTACTTGTAGCTGTGCATTACTCAATCAGATCTCTCCTCGCTTTAAAACAGGAAATCATAGCAGCAGCGGCTCCTCTGCAATGGCAGACGAGCGTCACCCCCCTAGCTCAGAGCCAGCAAATTAAAAATAAAACAATGTTCTAGCATCTTATTCTTTTTGCCGGCTCTGAGCCAGCTTGTGCAGGGAGGAGCAGGCGGGGCATAGAAGGGGGGAGGAGATGTGCTATGTGCACTCCCTAAGTGCGCATATGTGTTTGTCCAGCGGTCTCAGGCCGGACAAACACACATGTGCACTTAGTTTTCGCTAGCCCAGCTGCATTGAACAGCCAGACTGGAAAAACCCACAGACTACCTGATCTGAGCAGAGCATCTTTCTCAGCCCACTCAGGCCAATGCCCGTGCTGATCTCATAGAATGAGAGCAGCACGGGGATTGACAGGAGTTTGTCCCAGGGACTGCTGGGACCTGACAGTAGATCTCTTTCACAAAAAACTTACATTATTCCTTGCTTTCAGTCATACCTCTGACTTCTACTTTTTCCAGTACACTATCCAACAATTCATCATGCTCCTTATTGGGTTTTGAAAACATGAGCATGTAGTCCTGGGTCGCCTGCACTCATTCTTTGCCTTGAAATAATACGTCAATCAACTTCTGAAAAACATTGGCTGCTGAGGCCAACCCAATCAACATTGTATACTCCAAACGGTGTTACAAAAGCTGTTAAATCCTTTGAAATGTCATTCTATTTTACATGTTGATATGCCAACTTGAGGTCAATTATCGAAAAATATTTGGCACCACTGATAGCTGTAAGTAATATCTGAATCAGTGGCAGCGAATGACTGTCAACCACAATATTTTCGTTAAGAGACCTCAAGTCAACACACAGCCTCAAACTGCCCGTTTTTTAAAGGGATAACTATAGCAGACACCCACCCCGAACTGTCAGTGGTCTCAAAGACACCTTCTGCACACAAAGCATCACAATGTTGTTTAAGTTGTTTACAAACACTCAATGGTACCATCCTAACTTTGTGCTGAATTGGTATTGCAGGATATTTACGTTTAATATGATGAGGGAAACCTTTCACATGTCTTACCTTGCTTAAAAATACATCTGCATGATCATATAGGATCTTGTCAACATTAGACTCCTAAATGTCAATCTGACTCAAAGTCAAATTCCTCAGACAGAATTGGAACATCTGTCCCAGGTCATAACATTACTCCAAGCTTTCCTAAATCAAACCATCCAGCAATGTTTTTTCCATTAAACGCAACATAGATTTTATTAAAAATGCTATGCCCTTGAAACTCCAACTCGTCTTTAAAGTAGCCCAACATGGTAATATCAAAATGTCCAAAAGCCTTTGGATTCACATCTGATTATTAGATCCCCATTTCCTCATTCTTTTTTAAACGTCCCCTCAGACACAATGGTTATCGGTTAGCCCGATTTCACCATTACTTCCAGTACAACTTTTTTTACGATATGAACTTTTCCCAATTGTGCAGTAAAACTTGCACCAATCATGTTCACATCAAGGAATACATAAGGAACGCATACAGTATGATATTCTCCATATTGTCCCTGACATCACATACAGTATTCACACTCACTCCTGTTCCAGATTTCATACCCCTACACATAATTTGGAAATGTCCAAATGTATTACATTTGTTGCACTTGCTCCTGGTCGCAGGCCTTTCTGACTATTACCTAGATGTGATTTGGAACCACATCTATAACAACTCAATTTATTTCTCCAAGCCTCACTAGACGTAAATGTTTTTTTTCTGCTTGAACGACACACATTGGAGTGATAGCAGCACTTACCACCAAAGCGGTTAATGCCTTAGATGAAAGAATGGATCTTTTAATCCCTTTGGCTATGTGTTGAACCTCATCAAGGGTAGGGTTCCAACATGCCAATAACCTCTCATAGATCTTTTTAGATTCACAATTAAAGACAAATGTGTCCCTGATATAGTTTTCACACAAGCCCCAAACTCACAATTGACATCTTGCACCCTCAGAGCTGCTACATACTCATAAACAGATTCTTCCCCAAACTGTTTCCTTTTAAAAAAACTATGTTGCTCAATCATAACATTTGGTTATTTTCAAAAGTCTTGTACCACTTTTTCCACACAAGCACAGGTTTCTAGGTACTGGAAGAAATATAGAAGGTTGATTAAACATATTTGAGCTTACCATCTCAAAACAAATAAATGCACAACAATCCACCAGCAAATACTGTTGTAAATGCTAACGCTTATATTCACATGCTTTCTTATTCTTTTTTTATTCAGGTGTGAGGATGCTTGCCCTGCATACACTGTAGTTCTCCTAAAAGACTACACCCAAGATGGCCATCACGTCTTGCTTGAACATGATGACGCTCTTGTCTATCAGAAGTTGCTCCCGCTCCTGATCGAATACAGCTGTGAGCTCCCATGAAGCATCTCATACCACACAGCCACGCTCTTCCACTGTTGACAATTTCATGCACATGCGCAATGACCATTGGATAACGGTTGCACAACCACATGATACAGCAACCAATACAGGTATAAGCATAAGACAGTACCTTTGCATTGTCGAAATTAAAAAAAAATCCTTAGTAATTAGCCACAGTTTCCATCAAAAATAAAACAATACGACAGACAAAGCGAAGCCTAAACTGTTTTAAATGACGAAATGGTGCAAGTTGGTGGCAAATAAACACACAGTTATTTATAGTATCATAGTCAAGGCCCACTGGTGAGGAAAAAGCAGAGCAATGAAGAGTGCCTTTCTACCACCAGCGTAGCTCCATCTAACCTCCAACATTCTACAGTACCTCAACATGACTACTCTACATTCAATATTAAAATGATATAACATACACGGAATTCCTAATGACCTCATACAATTCTATGTAACAGCTAGTTTCAGACTCCTTCTCTTACAAGTTCCAACTCCCTTATACTGGAAAGCCTTCTTCAAACATGAGACTGTCACTCATGCCAACCCTCCTGATTCGGGAGGGAGACAACAGATTTTAACCTCCCGATTCATGCATGCAAAAACCTGATTGCTCTGCAGACTACATCCAACTAGGACTGGTCTTGTGTGACTTGGAGTATGCACTCCCAATAATCTGTTCCTGGTGGCCAGTGAACATCATTTTTGTCACTTTCTTCCTGCCTGCCATAGTGCTTTTTTCATGCTCCTGACATATAAGGAAAAAAATATATTTGCATTTCTCATTTCTGAACCCGTACCAGCACACTAGCAAGTCCAATCCATGCCAATAGACCCAATTCACACTTCAATAGAAGTCAATAGGAGAAATACTTTCTTCTTCTTAAATGTTGGCATGTATGAACTCTAGATTAATCCTTCTCTAGGAGCACCTCAAAAACATGGAACTCCATTGCTCCCAACATCAAACCTATCACCTGGCAGAAAAACTCCAAAAGAAAACTGAACTACTTCTTGTTCCAGCTACTCTTCCAGCCGTGACCAGGACTGTGGATATCACTTAGCACTCAGGAGAGCAAGCTATCAACCAGAAGGCATTGGAGTTAGATCCAGGCACTGAACGATGAAGACTGCCTTAAGATGTATATATGGATTGATCCTATTACATTATATTTAGAGGAAAGTGTGTATTTGCGCTGCAACTTGCTTATGGCTGCTTTATATTTGTGTGTTTTTATTTAAATCTTTTGATTGTGTTTTGATTGCAAATGTGTTAAACTCGCCATGTACTCTTCTTTGTTAACGTACTGGGGCATACTTACAATGGATGAACTGTATTTACAAGAATATAGCACACCCCTTTGCTCTCCCCTGCGCTGGTGCAATGGTGCTTGCGTTGCAGGGTTAATAGTGTTTTTGCAGGAAGGGGCACCTTCCGGCACAAAAACAATAATCAATGCAGTTTTGCTTCTTATTTGTGTACTGCAGAATGCAGCACATATTGAAAAAACAAAAAACAAGGAGAAATAAAAGTATTTCTCCTCCTTTGGCCACTTTAACGTCTCCCCTGGAAAAGCATTGTTTTTTTGCACCGCTTCAGATTTACGAATCCTTGTAAATCTGGAGCATTGTCAAAAAACCATGGTTGTTGTGTGGGAACATAGAGTACAACCTAATCCGGAATTAATATAAAAAATATTTTGTCACATTTCATAGCTACTAACTGCATATATATTGAATGTACTGTGGTACTGTCTTGCATGCAATGCATTATGGGTTGGGTGGATTTCAGATACATCAATCATCACCTTCCACAACACCCAATTTATTTGGCAGTCGTTGGTAACAAACTTGGCAACAAGTGCGCAAGCTATCCCATTGACCTTTTACCTGTGAAGGGAAAAGGTCACTCTGAAGGTCACGCTAGTCAAATACATATAGTAAATAACGACATTTATCCCACCTGTTTCCATCCGCCTTTTCCTCTCCCCTGTCGCCAACCAGTTCCTGAGTTAAAGAAAAAAGGGCAAAAACTGATTTGTGGTCCCTCCGGGTCCCCTCCATAAAAGGGTATAGGGGGACCCCTTTGGATCCTCAGCCATCGTCATTGTCTTCATCTGATCCGTCCAGTGTAGTGTAGCCACGCAGGAGGCTGTGTATCATCTTACGGCAGACCAGGATCGATGTCTCCTTCTTCCCTACTACCAGGTGACTTACTTATGGAAAACAGAAGACTGGTAAAAGGGTCTTACGGGTATTTTAATTTTTTTTTTCATGAGTTTTCTCAGCGCTCTTGTAACTTATACTTGTGCAGCAACAGAGACGCATTTTCCCAATGCCCCTTCTATGAAACAACCCTCATTTTTAAGTGCTTGGAAATGTCTCAATAAAGGGAAAGGAGGAATTGGATAAAATATCAAACACAAGAAGAGACTGCCTTTGGTCATCAGTTTTCAGCACCCACTGTTGTCTCTCCTCAGCTTCCGTTCTGCTAGGATCATGGGGTCTATAAAACTAAGAACACATTAATAATTTTATATGTATTTTGCATACTCTGTACTCATTTATGTTTTTAATTGTATTCATTAACCTTAAACGTACCTAATTAACCTCTGACATTAGCTCCTCTTCTGAATTATCTTTAGGTACTCTAGGTTCTGACTTAGTTCTTCTTCTGAATTATCTTCATAAACTTTAGGGTTAATAATTCTTAACCTTCTTGTTATTTGTTCACGGGGAAAGTCACTGAGGAAAACTCTCCTGCTCCAGTTAAGATTCATATATTTCTTTTTGATCTACTTTGGTTTGCACTGGTTTAGCCTTTGAACAAGATTATCAATATCTCAAAATAACATGCTCAATATGATATGACATTCATTAAAAATAGGACAGACAATAGGATACTCAGTACTTGGCTTCGTTAACACAAGTGCTGCCTTTTTCTCTCCTGAATGATGTGCTCTGGAAGTCCGTGAAGCGAAAAAGCTGCTTGCTGTGAACTTCGGGTTAATTCTCGCTGCGAATGTACTCTAACAAACTCTACTCTCCACAGAGAGGAAACATTAGTCAAAGTCGTGTGCAAACTCCAGAAGGTGGGTTCACGCCCACAGTTTGCCAAACTCTGAAAAAACGTTGTTCTTGTTGCCGGATGCCACTACGACAACAGACCTAACCTGACTAACTAAGACTCGATAGAGAGGTATCCAAAAGGTGCTTCTCTGGGCAAGAACTCAGGTGAAGCGCATCAGTGTTCTAAACGGAGTGCTTGAAATCGAATCTCGGGGTAAGGCAAAATAGGGTAGAACTCCAACTGGATGTCAGCCATCTTGGAGTACTTAATTCTCCATGCCTCGCTCCAAGTAATGTTGCTCCCTTCTGGGATGGGTGATCGCGATGGTTCTTGAACAATGGCACATATTGTAGGGTTCTTGTCCTCTAGAGACCTGACAAGTTTAATAAAACCCAGTAATTCAGTGAAATAAATCACAGTTAAAATAAAGTTATGGTTCCAAAACAAAACCTACCAATCTCTGGAATTAGCCTGTTACGGTGCTACACAAACCTCACACATGATGCCAGTGATGGCATCCTAAAAACGTCATTGATGACATAGTTATTCCACTATTATATAGTCAAACCAGAATGCTTCTAATTGTACGTACTGTCATTTTTTGCAACAGTCTAGCAAAGTTGCAAGTGAACCCTTTAAACACCCAAGCTTTCAGGCAGACTTAATGAAGATTTCTGAGCTATGCCCTCTCAGAACAGATGGTCTTGATGCCAACAATGAATATGCTATGTTGGTCATATGAGCTAGCTCTCTTAAAGAGACACGCTGGATTTCCAAATGTAATGGGTCCATGGATGCATTTCTTGATCCATGCTACCATAGCAGACCCATTTATTGTCTCACCTGTCTTGCCTAGCAGAGATGCAAGCAAAATATAATGCATCCACACTTCATGTATCTATGTAAAGAAAATACCTATTCACAGGGCTGTGGGTCAGACTGTGTACTTTTCTTTTTATATATTCCTGGTTTGATAGATATTGTTCCGTGGCAAATGTGTTTCTATTTCTGTTTAGTAATATGTTGAGATGTCAAGTTGATTCCCCATTTCTTCATTGTGTTAGACCTGTCAGCCTTAGGGTGTTCTTCCTACAAACGTTTTGCCTTCCTCCATTTTTTGATGATCGTGTTTTTTCTGACTTTAGGATGCTCTATATATTACCACTGCTAATCTGTGCTAAAGTAAATGTGCTCCCTCTTTAAAACATAGTAACATTGGCTCATCCCCCCAAATTGGCATATTTAGTTTGCTTATAAGTCCCTAGTAAAGAGGTACTACAGGTACTCAAGACCTGAAGTTTGCTTACAAGCCCCTAGTAAAGAGGTACTACATGTACCCAAGGCCTGTAAATTGAATGCTACTAGTGGACCTGCAGCACTGATTGTGCCCCCCACTTAAGAAGTCCTTTAAACATACCTGTCATTGAAGCCTGTAGGTGCAGTTTAAACTGACATTTTGACCTGGCAAAGTAACTCTTGTGCAAGGTTCAAGCTAAGAGGGCCGAATGTATAATATTTAAAAAGAAGGACATGTGCTTTCAAGTTTTACATGGCTGGTAGTGGTAGTGAAAAACACTTAAAATAGAACGTTGGAGTTATATTATTACATTGTATAAGTTTCATGTCCAAATGTGAACTGGTAATTCGTGCATGTTTGGTGTCTCTGGGATCTAAATTTAAAATCCTAACTTATGGTGAAATTGGATTTTAAATCACAATTTTGAAAATGCCACTTTTGGAAAGTTGGCATTTCCCTGCCTTAGCCATTTAGTGCCTGTAACCTGTCCCTGGTCACATGACTGGGTGTAGCTGACAGTTGGGCTTTGTGTATTCCAAATGGACAGCAACACACAATAGAGACTTTAGGTGTGCCTGGATGGGCCATCACTGGCTGGATGGACGGGAGGAGATGGGATCAGGCCCACTTACCCCTGAATAGGCTGTGAACTGCCTCTACACAAGGGGCTGCATACCCCTTGGTGTTAGTCTGGAGCTGGGCCAGGGAAGGCAGGATGCCAGGGGACTCTACAGGGAAACCTATAGAAGGTTCTTCCCACTACAAAGGCACAACTGGGTAAAAATACTGGACCTCATGAACTACCACTTAAGTACACTTCTGGACCTGTGGATACTCGGCCAAGAAAAAGTCTGCTGTGCTACTAAAGACTGCCACTCTGCTGGACTGCACTCTGCTGTACTACTGCCATGCTGTGCTGCTACTTTGCTGTGCTAACCTGCTGCATGCTGCCCTCCTGCATGGGTCAGAAGGACTGGACCTGCATCTCTTGAACCGAGAAACAGAGAGTGTATCAGGGTTAGTTGGCTGGCCTTCTGACTTGAGCCTCAGGGGCAGAAGGCTCCAACGATCTTGCACCTGCACTTGGACTCTGCCATCTCCGAGTCTAAGTGGTGCCATCACAGTCCTGGACCCTTGGTAGTAAGCTAAGGTACTTTGCCAGCCTCTGTGGATCCAGCAGAACTGACAATCTCCTCTCCTGCGCAACCCTGAGCAGAACAGATGCATCTCCGCAGCTGCATAGATTGGACCCGTTGCAAAGACCTGCATCGCTGCTGCAGCCCGCATCGCAAACCGCTGCTACGTGATGCTTCCTCTACACAGCCCCTTGTATTTCTCATCCACAGCAACCTTGATGATGACGATGGACTCCGCATTGCAGGTTTGCAGCTCCATGGAACTGATGCTTCACCCTGAAGCGCGGTACATCCTTGACTCCAGACTTCACATTGCAAGCCTTCGTCAATGGGCTCATCGACAATGGCACAACAGGATCTCACAATGCAGTCTCACTGCATCTCGGAACCAACGCATCATCTCAGCTGCGGTACGCACATACCACAAGGATCCTTACAAGGCTCCTCAAACCAGGATTGAAGGTACTTTGTTCATTGGGCCTAACTGGGTCCCTGTGGTCGGCCTGTGCTCCATTCTTTGGCCTGAACTTGTGACTTTGTCCCTGTTCGGCGCAACCAGATATCCACAGTTGGCACTTATGCCTTTTGGCACTATTTTGACTAAAATCTTTAAAATGTAATGTCTCCTGTTCTTCTGATTGGATTTCTGTCATTTTGGCCTTGTTTCATTTACTAAAAGCTACTCTATTATTCTAACTCAGTTGTGGGCTCCTTTTGTGGTGTGTTTTTACTGTCTCACTGTTTGGAGTTTTGCACAAATACTTTACACATTGCCTCTAAGTTAAGCCTGACTGCTCTTTGCCAAGCTAGCCAAGTGTTGAGCACAGGTTAAATTAGGGTTTGCTTGTGACTTCACCCTAAGAAGAATTGTGGTTGCTGCTTGCAAAGGGTTTCACCCCTCCAACCAGTAACCCAAATTCTTACAGTTAGTAAGTGTGCTTTTTATGTCTCATGTTTTTCACCTAGGATGCCACCTTTTCCTCAGGACAGAAGGGTGTCTGATTTGTGTACCATTTGTGAGTGGTATCTTTAAAAGTTTTTGCTTGTTCCACACAAGTGAATCGTAAAAAATACCATCATTGTCCAAAAGATGTGCAATAGCCCAGAAATATTTTAGACATATTACCACTCTAGGATCCAATGCAGTGGAACACCATGATGCACACCTTAGTGTTCTGTTAACCAACTTCTAAGCCACACGTACTATGTGCATGTATGGCTAGGCATATTTGTATCCACCTTAAATTTATGTCACCACTAGCTTTGGAGCCAAATAGTAAGAGGGCACACCACAAATGCGACTGCTACGCCCTGCTGAAGGAGAGCAGCGGCGCTTGACTTCATCATTGTTTTAACCATCTCCAAGTCAACAGGAGGCTAACTTTTAAAACTCACCTCTTCAGGGCTCGGTGGTGTGTGGGCGCCATCTTCCTTTGGGCTGGTCAGGCGACCTAGCTCGGCGCCACACCCCCCGCGCTCCGCCCCTATATAAACGTACCGAATGAGGAAGCGCAGCGGACGAGCGCAGCGGGCGCGACGAAGGCGTGCCGAAGTGGCGCCTTAGTCAAGCCCGTCTGCGCCAGTCCGCGGCCGGACGGGGCTAGGGGCGCGTCCTCATGTCCCTTCGTATTCATCCGAGGACCTATTTGCCATTCAGGGTCCTTGGCCCCTGCCTGTGCCTATTATTAGGCACATCTCAGTTCTTGGTCTTGATCCTACTTCTCATCATACCCTCCCTACCCACTCGATCCCTCCGCTGCCCCTCACTCCCGATTCTGGCCCTTCATCCCTCTCCCCTCCTTTGTCCATCATTTTGCTCAACACTAGGTCGGCAGTGAGGCATCACCAGGAGCTATTTGTGCTACTTGACACCCATCAGCCTGATATGTTACTTTTAACTGAAACCTGGTTCTGAGTCCTCCCTGCCCTCTCTCTTGGCGGCCCTTCCTCCCTCTTATGTGGCCCTCCGCGCTGATCGATCGGCGGGCAAGGCAGGGGGTGGCGTGGCTCTTATTCCCCGATCTGAGCATAACTTTCAACTCCTTCCCTCCCCTTCTATTAGTTCTACCGAGCATCTTGGGGCTCGTTCTCTTGCCTTTTCTCCCCCGCTCACCTGTTTACTAATGTATCGTCCTCCCCAGTCCTCTCACCTGTTTCTGCCAGCATTTCAGGACGTACTTGCCACTTTAGCGATTAACCACGCTTCAGTACTAGTATTAGGGGACTTTAATTATTGGCCCACTGATCCCTATGAATGTACTGCTTCTAAGCAGTTCTCTGAATCACTTGCACCCCTAAATTTTGTTTCCCACTTGCAAATTCCTACGCACGTTCACGGTCATGTACTAGACCAGGTTTGGTCTCTTAATATCTCGGTCTCCTCCATGTCCGTGACCCCATGCCCCTGGTCAGATCATGCCTTGATCTCCTTCCACCTTCGCCTTAAGCCGGCAGTAAAGATTCCGCTTGCCAAAAACCCCTGGGCACGGAACTGGAATAGGGTAGACCTTTCTGCACTATCATCCTCCCTTTTGAATCTTGCACCTAACCTAGAGGGTCTATCTTCTCTTTCTCAAGCCGCTGCCATCGATACCTGGCTTGCTGGAGGCTGCGATGCAGTAGCCCCTTTACGGCGGAGATCAACCCGACGACCTAACGAGTCAAATCGGTGGTTCGGCGATGACCTGAAGATAAAAAAGCTGACCCTCCGGTGGGCCGAGAGGCAATGGAGAAAGGATTACTGTCCTCTATTAAAAACCCATTATGTGACTCTGCTGGGCGACTACAAAAGGGCTATACTAGGCGCTAAGACTGCGTACTTCTCAGCCAAAATTTTGGTGGCGGAGAACAAATCTAGGGAGATTTTCTCCATCGTACATGACCTGGCCTATTCGGACAGGGCTTCACTTAAGCCTCCCCCTACCCAGTCCCTCTGTGATTCCTTGAATTTCTATTTTTTGGATAAAATCAGCAATATCAAAGCTAATATTCCCCTTCCTTCCCCTTCATTTGTTGAGCCCTTTCCCCCGACTGTTCACTGTTGTCTCTCGTCTATCCCTCCTCTTACCGAAGAAGTGTTTCTTGCAATACTCCCCAAAGTAAAGTCTGGTTCCCCGGCGGACATCTGTCCAGCCCATATCCTGCAACAGATCTATTCTGCCTGCCCTAAACCGCCAATCTCCTTTCTCAACAGCTCTCTGGCCCAGGGGGTGGTAATCCCAGCACTTAAATCTGCCACAATAGTGCCTATCCTGAAGAAGCCTGGCGTGGATCCCTCTGCTCCAGCTAACTATCGCCCCATTTCGCTTCTACCTTATTTGGGCAAGGTGCTGGAGCGACATGTAACATCGGTCCTCAGTGCCCATGTAGAAGCAAATGGGGGCCTAGCGTCCCGGCAGACAGGCTTCCGGCCTAGGCACTCCACCGAGTCCGTCGTGGTGTCGGGCCTGAACAACCTCAGGGAGGGCATGGACCAGAACAATTACCAGGCCCTGGTGCTCCTCGATCTTTCCGCCGCCTTCGACACGGTGGATCATTCCATCTTACTCTCCCGTGTCGGAGCAGCGTGGATCGAGGGCTCAGCCCTGGTTTGGCTATCGTCCTTTCTGAGGGACCGCACCCAGGCAGTCCGGCTGGGGGATTTCTCGGCCACCCAACTCAAGGTCACATGTGGTGTCCCTCAGGGTTCTTCTCTTTCCCCTCTTTTGTTTAATCTTTACATCTATCCTTTGATCTTTGCACTTCAGCAACTGGAGGTCACCGTTTATAATTATGCGGATGACCTCCAGCTTATCTTTAATCTTTCTTCCTCCTCTCATTCTATTTCTAATTTTCAGACTACTATGATTTTCATCAGGGACTGGATGAACCACAATCATCTGAAGCTGAACCCCGATAAAACGGAATTGGTTCTCACGGGTGGTTCTTCCAGTCCTTGGAACTCTTCATTCTGGCCTTCTTCTTTAGGATCCCCTCCCACGTCTTCTCCCTCAGTAAAGACCCTGGGCATTAAAATCAATAATCAGCTCACTCTTCATTCACAAATAACTTCTGTTGTCTCTTCTTGCTTTCTGGTCCTTCGAACTATTCGCTCTGTTTCTCGCTTTTTCTCCCCTCTCGCACTTAAACTTATCTTGTCCGCTCTGGTGATTTCCCGGCTGGACTGCGCTAACGCTCTATACAATGGCATTCCAGCGTATAGTTTGCGGAAGCTCCAGCTGGTTCAAAACCAGGCGGCCAGACTGGTCCATGGTCTTCCCCGCTCTCATCATTCTACCCCCTTACTGAAGGCATTGCACTGGTTACCTGTCAGGGAGCGATCCCTTTTCAAAACAGGTTGTATGGTCTTTCAGGCGCGCCAAGGCACAGCCCCTGCCTTCATTTCCTCCTTATTAAAAGAGTACACCCCTGCCCGTGAGCTTCGCTCATCTACTCAATCGCTTCTTCAGGTACCCCGTTACAGACGTAAGAAATGGGGTGGAGCCAATTTTTCATTCTTGGCACCATCCTTCTGGAACTCCCTTCCCGATCATTTACGTCTGGCCAGACATTACTCCCTTTTTCGTAAAGATCTTAAGACTTTTTTGTTTACCCAAGCCTTTTCCAATGTAAACTGATCTCATTTCCTGTTTCTTTACCAGTATTTGCGATCCTACTGCTAATTTAGTCTCCACAGCGCCAAGAAACCGTATGGTGTATGTAGCGCTATATAAATATTTTAAATTCAAATTCAAATAGAGTTTAACATATTTTATAATCTTATTTACAAAGCTACTTATACAAAGATACCGTACTTTTGCTGTTTCTAATCCCTCTAAGTGGGTTACGGAAAAATACATACATTATTTGATTCACTGATGCTAATTTGCATATTTTCTGTCACTTGGATGACTTTCAACTTGATGTACAGTTTATCTAGTATCAAACTAATTGCATCAGAAGGTAAACTGGAAAATAATGCTGTAAAAGTCCTTACACAATTGTACACATTTTGTATTCATTACACCTCATTTCGAAAGCTAGTGAGCTAGTAATTTGTTGTAAATGTGTTATCTTTCTTCAGTGCTAGTTATTCTAGAATGCTTGTACGCATTCTTGGTTCTCTATTGAGTGTTCTCTTAATGCCAGTTGGAGACTTAGTCAGCTGGCGTGGGGACCTCTTCTGGCTGTGCTCGTAATAAATCTTATTACTTACGTCCATGACCTTGGCATCATCTATCTTCAACAATTTATGTTGACGATTTTGACTGCAGCTGACCTTTGAAGAGCAAGAATTCCACGAATTCTTTCCAACTCCGCCATACACAGCCTCCGAGAGTCGCCCACACAATGAATCCACTAAGCGTTCCTGTTTCCAAGGATCTCCTGCTGTGCACACTGCTTCGCAGTCTTCATGTGGGCTCCGCACAGAATACGCTTGGAGAAATTAGCCGAAATTCTGTGAAGAGGAGCTCACTGACGTGATCTGCCTCAACTGTAAGTGTGTCTTTGCGCATGCCTAGCCCTACGTCATCGTATCTTAGCTTGTCATTGACTGCTCATCGAGCGCGTGATTCAACTTTATTTGGACTTGCCTAGCAACGTTCATTTAGAGCCTACGCAACCACGCAGATTCACGCTGCGTTTCAAGCCTCACAGGCGCCCATCAGCAGCGTAACACACCATCGCGGCCATCTTATTTTCATTGTTGCGGCATTGCCTAGCTACTGCAATCAACATTACATCCATTTCGGAAACAGGAACAGCGCTTCACTTCTAATCTACGGTGATGCGCACACCTGTCTAAATAGACACAACTTTTGCGCAACACGTTTGTCTTCCTCCACGGTGACGCGCACACCTGCTCAACTTTCTGACTATATTAACTGCACTTAAACAAATACTCGTGTTTAAAGCATCTCTGTGTTGTATTTTGTAATCCTCTGACTCATTCACAAACACTGAGAGAATTCAAAATGTATTACCATTTTCAAATAGTGTGTTTGTCTTGCATTTAAAGCATTGTAGCTTATATATATATTTTTCATTTTTTATTGAGTGTTTAGTCATCTTACTTTTAATAAGCTTTACCAATGATTTAATAAAAAAAAACACCCCATTGTGTCATGTCTCAACAAATAACAGTTACTCTTCCTCCACCATTTTTTAATGAACCTGGCCCTCCTCAGGTTTCGTGGGAAGATTTGATCATTATCTTCGACAACTATCTTGATGCTCTAGACAGCCAGGAATTTTCAGGAAAGCGTAAAAAACACTAATTCTCAGCACCTTAGGAAAAGAAGGTCAGCGCATCTTCAGATTCCTTCCTCCTGCACTGCAAGCAAATGGTCAGCATCTACCTGATGAATAAAAGGAAGCTATTTGTAGGTTAGAGACACGTTTTTCAAAGGAAGAGAATTTAGTTATGAATCGTTATAAATTCTATACACACCATCAACAAAATGAAGAATCTATTGATGACTTTGTAGCCTGCTTGAGAGAACTTTTGGTCAAATGCATATTTGGTGCTATGTGTGATAAATGAATTTGAGAACAACTAATTGTTCAGTGCAACAACAAAAAGATTCAAGAGCGACTATGGGGTGCTAAGAATCCCACTTTAAAAGTGGCAATTGACTTGGCAAAAGTAATTGAAGAATCAGAAAGTTGCATGAAAGAATTACAAAAGATATCCAGTACTCAACAAGAAGTGTCAGAGGTTTCTGAAAAAAATTTGAAAGAAAATCGTGATTCAGACAATGAAGAATCGGTGGTTGTCGTAAGGAATAAAACTAAATTAGGCAAAAAGAATGGTTCTTCTGCCAAGAATACTAACAAAGTCTCTTCACGTTGTGGCAGCAATGGCCACACAGCTGAGTCAAGGTTTTGTTTTGCGTCCAACAAAGAGTGTTTGAAATGTGGCAGACTAGGTCACTTTTCGAAAATGTGTAAAACTAAGAACCGCCCAAAAGTTGCAGTGGTGCAAGACTCTACTAGAGCATTTAGTAAACAAAAAGATCGACTTTTAGTAATTGATGATGTTGACAATGATAGGAGACTGAATAGACCAAAAGCCCAATTCACAATTGATAGTTGTGGGATGAGGTTAAGTCTTTACTAAACAAGATGCTACAGAGTGGCGTGAAAGAACCAGTGGAGGCATCCTCTTGGATATCTCCGGTGGCTATCACGAAGAAATCGGATGGAAAATTGATATTTTGTGTAGATTTAAGGTCGCTAAACAAGTGTGCTGTGGCAGATACCTTTCCGCTACCAAACATAAACGAGCTGTTATCTAAACTACAAGATGCTAAGTACTTCTCAAAATTAGATTTGAGAAGTGCTTACCACCAGGTTAGACTCCATGATGAATATAAGCATCTCACTGCTTTTATAACTACAGAAGGTACCTTTCAGTTCACACGTCTTCCTTTCAGCCTGATTTCGGCTTCTAGCGTATTCCAAAGAATGGTCACTGAAATGTTCAGAAGAATTCACAAAGCAGTCTATTTTCAGGACGACATTCTTGTATTTGGAGACTCTGTTGATGACCACATTGCAGTATTAGAAAACGTTCTCAGCAGAATCTTTGATGTTGGCCTGACTCTTCGTAAGGACAAATGTTCCTTTTTGGTTGAAAGAATTGAATATCTTGGTCATGAAATAACGGTTTCAGGAGTGAAGCCAAAGAAAAATCTTTTGGAAGCCATTCACTCAGCTCCATGTTCATCAGATAAAGATCAACTCAGATCTTTCATGGGGTTGATAGCATACTATTCTAAATTCATAAAGAATTTTTCTGACAAGTCAACACAACAAAGACTTTTGTTAAAGAAGGTAGCGAATTTGTGTGGGGCACAGATCAAGACAATTGTTTCAATAGTATTAAAAAAGAAATTTGTGAGGCTAATGTTCTAACCCCTTTTGACACCAGTCTCACATCAATTCTTATGGTTAATGCCTGAGCTACGGGTTTGGGCGCTGTTCTTTTCTCAGAAACACAGTGATTGCGAACAAACAATTGCTTTTGCTTCACACACACTTACTGTGTCAGAACAGAACTATTCTGTCATAGAGAAAGAAGCACTTGCAGCAGCTTGGGGTGTTCAGTATTTAAAAACCCATCTATGGGTAACAACATTTATGCTAAAAACTGATCACAAACCGTTGCTTCGCATCTTATCTCCTGGTGGTGCGTACAAGACTTCTCCGAGACTAGCTAGGTTAGCTTCAAAACTCCAAGACTACAAATATGAAATTTCACACATACAAGGTTGGCGAAATATGCAAGCAGGTTGTCTCTCTACACTATTAGTTAAGTGGGAAGATCTTGATGATAACTCCTTTAGCATTGAGATTGATGAGGAATCTGTTGCTTCTATTCAAGATGTTCTTGAGGTTCAGGAATGTACTTTCACTCGTGAAGAATGGTGTGAAGCAATGGCCAATGATCATGTCTTCAAAGAAGGCATTCTTCTTATTAGATTGGGCTCTAGAAGAGAGAGTTGTGTACACATCTCCAGTCGTCCTTTATAAAAAATTATGGACGAATTATCTATATGGGGTGAAAAAGTTTTTTTATGCGAGGTGACAAATTCATTCCTCCTGCTAGCCTGAGACCCAGAATAATTGATATTGCCCATGAAGGCCATTTAGGCCAAACTTTGACTCACTGCAGATTAAAAGCCAATATCTGGTGGCCTGGTTTAGATTCGCAAGTGTCTTCTTGGATTGAAAGTGTTCTTCTTGTAAAGAAGGTGAAAAGAGACTTAAAATTGCTGTTGGGTCATCCTCTGGTCATTTAACAAATCCTAGCAAAGGATGGCCCCTTGTGAAGGGGGCTGACTGGCAGGCTGGCAGGAAGGTGATTTTGTACGTTTGGCATAGCATTTTAGATGTATTGGGCCTATGGAAGAACTTCCTTTAAAACAACGCCTTGCAATTGTATGTATTGATCTATTTTCTAAATGGCTTCCACTCAATTTTGTAAAAGATATTACCACTGAAACGACCATTTTGTTTTTTGAAAACACTATTCCAGGAGGAGGGCTACCCCAATAGACTCGTAACAGACAATGGCACACAATTGGTTTCTCACAACATGCGTTAATTTTTGTCAAATTGTGGTGTCAAACATCGTCGCACATCACTATACAACCCACAAAGTAATGGTTTGTGTGAGAGAATTAAGAGACTAGTTAAAGTAATAATTCAAATGTCTTGTTCTGGTGGAAATTTTAATCAGAGCATGGTTTGTGACATGGTCTGGGCTTACCGCACTACTGCACATGGTATTAACGAAAAGTCACCGTTTGAAATAATGCATGGAAGATCTCCTGGTACTAAACTTACTCCTTCTTGGATTAGAGAGTGGGTTTCTCATGGGATTCATAATCATTACAATTCCTCAGACACATCTAATACCAAGATTATGGTTTCCACGCGCATCTCAGAAGGAGATTTTGTGAAAATTAAGTCAGGAAGAATTTCAAGAGGCTTATCTAAATTCAATGGTCCATTTTGTGTAAAAGAAGTATTTCCTCATTACATAGTCTTAACTAATGGTGAGAAATTGAACCTTCTTCTTGTGGCTTTATACCAAAATAAAACCACTGTTCCTAAGGTTGTTACTGTTCCTAAGGATGTTATTCATCCTGTTTTTTCTAACAGCGGGAATAGTGGCTATATGTATTCCACATGTGAAGACTCCAGTTCGTCTGTGAGCTCATCCAGTAGACAAAATGTTGGTGGCGGCGATGCTTCCGATTCTGGTAATGTACAAAACAATCAATATGTTCCAATGTCTTTTGATTCCAGGATACTGAGGTGTCGCAGACCACCAGCATATTTAAATGACTATTGTTGTTAGTTTTCTTTTTCTTCCAGTATTTGTGCTTTCCATTTATCTTACATTTGTAATATTCTTACCAAGTAACACTTTTTAATCTTTTTATTTATAAGTTGCCAATGTACATTATTTATGTTGTATGTTTCTTATTTTCCCTAAAGGAGAAAGGTATGTTGTAAATGTGTTATCTTTCTTCAGTGCTAATTATTCTAGAATGCTTGTACACATTCTTGGTTTTCTATTGAGTGTTCTCTTAATGCCAGTTGGAGACTTGGTCAGCTGGCGTGGGGACCTCTTCTGGCTGTGCTCGTAATAAATCCTATTACTTACCTCCATGAGCTTGGCGTCATCTATCTTCAACATAATTGATAACACGTCATACCTTGCCATGCTCAGCATTTCTGCTTTTTGTGTTATAACCGTGCACCAGATTTGACATGCCTGGCAAACAAATTCTTTCACACATCACTAAGGGCCAGATTCATCAAGCGAAATGCGCTCGCAAAAGGGCCAGAATCTGAGAATCTGGCCCTTTGCGAGTGCAATTTTTGCATTTGGGATTCATCATCCCAAATGCAAAAATCGCTCATAAAGAATTCGCTAATATGCGAGGATTAGCATTTAAGGAATCTCTATGAGAGATTCCTTAAATGCTATTCATGAAACATTTAAAAATTGCGAATTCGCAATTTAGGACCGCTATTTACCACGAAGTCAAACCTCGTGGTAAATAGCGAAAACTTAGAAAAATGCATTTTAATGCATTTTTCTAAGTTGCATGTTACACACACACATGTCCTTTGGACATGTGTGTGCACAACATCAGTGTGAATTTACATTTCAGGGGTGCTACAGGGTGTCCTTTGGACACCCCTGCACCCTTGAAATCGCATCCTTATTTGCGATTAGCAAATTGCTAATCGCAAATAAGGAATAACTCCCCATGCATTCCTATGGGCCTGTAGGCCCGTAGGAATGCATGGGGAGTTATTCCGTATTTGCGATTAGCAATTTGCTAATCGCAAATAAGGAACATGTAGGAATCGCAATATTTTTTGCAATTCCTACATGAATCCCGTTTTGCAAGTCCTTAATAGCGATTCCTTATGAATCGCTATTAAAGACTCGCAAAACTGGTCTTTGATGAATCTGGCAGTAATAGTCCAACATTTATAGCATCGAGTTTCATGACCACAAAATCCAATATTTTTTAATGCTCACCACTTTTCCTTCCAACTTTAATAAATGTTTATTCTTTGTCTCTCGATGTTTGCTACAAGATTAGTTTTGATATTTGTGAACTCGAGCTTTCAATAACAAGTTTGTAGTAGTTAGTACTAGGGTGGGGCTTTGGTCATCTTGTGGAATGTCTGTGGGTCTTTATGACGTAGTTACAGTCAATTGTAGTATGTGATGATGGAGATGAGTTAACAGCGGTTTTTATGAAAACTGGGCCATTACAAGTGTGCTAATGCGCAATCCCTCTGATATGAACAAATCTTATGCTTTTCAACTAATATTTGTACTGTAATTATTACAAATATTGTTGCGACGAGGATGGTAGTACAAAATGCTGGGTGTTCAATGCTTTGGTTCTACTGTAGCAGCCCACATTCTTCCACAAAGATTTACCCCTTTGAGCTATTGAGAAAGAGAAAACCTTCATACAAGATCTTAAAACATTTTGACCCTAGGGTAAAGTGCACAATGAATGTTAGCAGTTTTGGAGTTGGGGCAGTTTAAACGTTTTGACCGTATGCTACAGTGCACTATCACGTGGATCCTTGCAGCGTTGGCCTTGGAGTGGTTCTCACTCAAACTAAAGATAGTACAGAGTATACACTATGTTATTTCTCAAGATTGTTAAGAGGTGCAGAAATTAGTTTCTCTGTAATTAAGAAATGACTCTTGGCCTGTTGGTGGGCAATCAGGAAGCTTCATCCATATATTTGTGGAAAGCATTCTTTCTTATGTATGGATCAAAGTCCACTAGTCTTTATACTGTCTAGAGACAAAATTAAGGAGCATACCCCACACATTGCTAGATTGTCCACTAAACTGCTGCAATATGATTTTGAAGTTTCATATTTGCCTGGCAACAAGAACGACAGGGCAGACTATCTATCCAGATTTCCAATTGTTGAGAGAAACATAGGGATGATTGAGGATGCAGAACAACATAGCTGTTTAATTGCATCCATTGATGTTGAAAGCATGTGTGCGATAAGTGAAGTGGATTGCAGAAGAGAGTTGTCAAAAGATGAGTTATTAGTACATGTGATGAAGTTTGTGAGAGATGGATGGCCCAAGGAGAAAATTGTTCCTTACCAGTTTCAAAGTTTGTTAAATTTTCATTGGAGCTGCTAGATGAGGGTGGTATCCTGATGTGTGCAGGGAGATAGGTACCGCCCAAAGGTTTAAAGACAAGAATAATGTGTGGTGCACATGAAGGACATTTGAGCAAACATTTGTCAAAATGAAGATTACGAGACATTTTCTGGTGGTCCCTCATGGATAAAATAGTTGAGGAATTTTTGGTGTTTGTTTGGTGTGTAGCAGAGAAGAGATTCAAAGTAAGAACTTCATCCATGCAACTAATTGAATATCCTACTAGACCATGGGAAAATGTGGGCATTGATTTGGCTGGTCCATTTAATTATTTACCTGCTGCATCAAGATTTGCTGTTGGTGCCATTGACAATTAATCAAAGTGAACACAAGGAGATTATGGACAGAGTGTTGAAACATTTCAGACACTCACCCCGAGCCACTATTGGATCTGAGTTGGATCCATCATCATTCTTTAGCACACTTCGCCACCCTAGTTCAGACCCAGCCATATTATTCAAAGTAGCCTGAAGTTCCGTACATAGATGAACCTACTTCCAAAAATGTGATTGATTTTTTAAATGATGTGCTTTTAAGAGAGAGTTTCCTGTCTTCCATTGTTTCAGATAAAGGGGTACAGTTCATCAGTAAAGAATTTCAAACATATCTTTAATAAGGGAGAATTGGGCCTCTTAAAAGCTTGTTGTACCACCCACTGACGAATGGGTATGTGGAATGCATGAAAAGAGTCTTGGGCAGATGTGTTCAGTGGGCAATTGTGAAAAAGTGTGTTGTACAAAATGCTGTTGTTCGATGTTTTGGTTCTACTGTGCCACCCTGCATTCTTCCACAAAGGTTTCTCCTTTCGAGTTATTGAGGGGGGGGGGAGAATTTAATCGAAGATTTGTCTTTGATGGATGTCAAAATGAGGGAGACAGAATGTTATTGAGGATGTGGATAAATTTGTCAGACAGAATGTTGGGAACGCACCAGAGATTCCAAAGAGATATTTTGATTTTAGAAAGAAAGCTGTTCAACAACAGGTTAAAGTTGGAGATTTGGTGCAAATAAAAGTGCCTGTTCACACAAAGAAAGGTAACATGAAATATACTGAACAGATGGTGGGCAATAAAGTCTGTGGAAATGGTATCAGGTTCAATAACAAAAATCGATCAACTATTGCCAGAAAGATTAAGTCCCAGGAGATTAGTGATATGGACAACACAGAAAGGGTGTCTGTTGAAAGGAATGGAGCTCTAGTCAGCGTACAATTCCACTGAGATAACGGTTAGGCTGTCACAATTATTCTTTGCACTAAGAATTTGATTGATGGTTGTATGATGTTCGTTTAAAGCTTAATGTGCATTTCTAGTGAAATTAATAGTACTAGAATGTGTTTTTGTTTTTTTAATTTTATAATGCTTGGTAGTGTTACTGATTCCTTTTATGGTTCATTAACCAATACATTAGTTTCATTATGCTTTTGTTTGAAATATAGAGGGAAAGGATAATGTAGTTCAATGTGATTAGGGGGACAAGTTAACAACAGTTTTTTATGTGAGCTGTGCAGTTACAAGTGTGGTTCATGCGCTGTCCCTTTGATCTAAATGAATCTTACACTTCTCAAATAATATTTATAGCGTAATTATAAAAAAAGTTGTTTAGAGTGCCGATTTCTACTGGCAGAAAACGTTTTTATCTTGATATGAATCTGTCTATTTTGCTCGCATCTGTATTATGGGGCCGATTAGGATGGCGGACGGACTTGCGTCCGTCCGCCACCCCTGAGTAGGAGGGACCGTCCGCATGGGCAGCGGCGGTCCCTCCATGGCAATTAGGATGTGACCGCCAGGGTGGCGGTCACATCCTCTATTTTTTACATTGCGGCGGGTGCAGCTTCAAGCTGCACCCGCCGCAATGTTAAAAATGCATGTGTTGCATTTACATGCACAAAGCAGCAGGCACCGCACGGTGCCTGCTGCTTTGTGTACGCAAATGCAGGGGGGTACCATAGGTACCCCCCATGTGCACCCCCCACCCCCCATTCACCCAGGGGGCCCGCAACGGGCCCCCAAAGTGAATGTCCGTATGCTTTTCCATGGCGGAAAAGCCGCCGTGGAAAAGCATATTTACACCAACATCATAATATGGCGGACGGTGTCTCATAGACACCGCCTGCCATGTTATAGCTTTTCCGCCGCGGTCGGAAGCCGACCGCGGCGGAAAAGCGGCGGACGGAATTCCAGACCCACCAGCCATCCTAATTTGGCGGTGGGTCTTTGGAGTCTCCGCCGCGGTTTTTCCGCATCCTCCAGGCCGGCGGACACTTCCGCCAACCCGGAGGATGCGGAAAAACCGCCATCCTAATCGGCCCCTAAGTGTGTGAATGCATTTTGGTGGTGCCTGCATGTGCATTTTATGTTAGTGCATCCAAATATATCACGCAACATATGACGATTATAAAAAAGAACACATACACGTGAAACAAGCCAGAACTATTAACTCTGCCATTTGTCTTGTAATTGGGTGCAAAAGCACTGTAAGTGGATTCTGAGTGTGTGCAGTGATGCATGCAAGGGGGTACACCTGTACTGTAATCTAGCCCCAGATGCTGTCATAAACATTAAATAGTAATTAAATGGTACAATTCCTGTGACACAATATTGATGTCCTCACAAAAATAACAGAGAGGTCCAAGTTTGATGACAGTGCCAGTTGACTGGTCCCTTCAGAGGTATTGCACTGAAATGAATCCCCTGCATTTACTTATGGACAACTTATCCTGTCACTGAGACTACATTGAAACAAAGGGATATTGGCCCACTTGCATCATTGTAGGAATTTGCGATTCCTAAATTGCGAAAATTAAGGAATCGCAATTTAGGAATTGCAAATTCCTATGCATCAAGAAATCGCAAAAGTTTTTGCGATTTCTTAATTTTCCTTATTTGCGATTCCTTAATTGCGAATCGCAATTAAGGAATCGCTTTACATTGATTCCTATGTAGGAATGAATGGGAAGGCATTCTCATTTTGCGAATTCGCAATTAAGGAATCGCAAAATGAGAATGCAATTTCAAGGGTGCAGGGGGGGGTCCAAAGGATCCCCGCCTGCACCCCTGAAATGTCACATAAGTACATTTTACTCACACACAAGTCCCAAGGGCATGTGTGTGTGTAAAATTTAAGTTTCAAAAATGCACTTTTGTGCATTTTTGAAACTTTTCGCAAATTACCATGAAGGTTTACTTCATGGTAATTTTTTCCTTCATAAATGCGAATTCGCAATTTAAAAAAAATCATGCATAGCATTTAAGAAATTGCAAAATTTGCGATTTCTTAAATGCTATCGCAATTCCAGAAATCGCAAAAAATTGCGATTTCTTAAATTGCGAAAAATGAAAAAAAAATGATGCATCCCAAAAAAAGGTTTTTGCATTCGCAAACGGCTGATTTTTGCGATTCGCACCGTTTGCGAATGCCAAAACGCGTGATGCATGTGGCCCATAGCCCCTTAGAGTAGACAGCAAATAGATGCTCCCTGGAAGATTACATGGTAATTAAACACTACTGTTTAATCGATAGCTGACAGGCGTCCTCGCAGATATTTCAGGGACACAAAAGGGAAGTATGCCTCAATAAGGATGCATGGAGGCTTAGGACTGTCCTCGCACACATAGTTAAGGGTTACATTGAAGATGGGATTTGTAGTGTCACATGTAAGGGCTCTGGTGATGACACTGATGTTCTGATTTTATGTCAGGTCATGAGCAGTGCATTGGCGGTATTATGGTTGTATAGCAAACCAGAAAATGAACATTTTCATTACTTTTTAGGATTTAAACCATAACACTAATTTAGGTGAACATTTTAAGACACTAAATGTTCATATACAAACATTGCATTTATGTTGTTCAAATGAAAGAAAAGCTGTACTGGGATTAATAATGTGCTGATCGCTGTAGGCACCAATCGAACAAATGCATAAATTCCGGGGGGCGAATGAGTATATAACAAATTCTCTTATTTTCTACGTGAATATTAAATGTGCTTTTCTCTTCTCCATATGACTGATGCATTTATCACACTATCTGCCATCTCCACTCCTACGCTTTGTTGCCAGGATACAAGAGCTAGACAGGCGTCCGTCATTTCACCTTTTGATATATTCAGCAAATAAAATGCAAGTTATGAATTTCCTGAGTAGCACTTGTAACTGTCATGTCTGTAAATCGAAATCTGAAAACTTGTTTCTGACTTTTGCAGGTTTTCTTTGAGAAAGCGGTTGAAAATTCTGTAGAAGGCAATTGCAAATTATTACAGTACATTTCCCCAAAATATCTTTAAAATAGCCAGTGTCTTTTTTGAAATTGTGAAAGAGTTGAGTTTGCCATTGTGCTGCAGAAGCCAATAGATATTGCTTATTTCCAGTCACTTACCAGTTCAGTATATTATCACTGATAGGTTAACAGACGGGGATGTGCACTGCTGCATACCTGCGAAATAACTTCTGCTTTAAAGAAAGGATTTTTAGAACCTAAGACAAAATTACATTTTCTCAGTTTATCTCAGTTTGGTGCTCCTCATCCCCTTACGTAATGGTGACATTTGAAACCTTTAGTTTTAATCTGTCTTTCTTGATGAGGTGCTGTAAAATTACATCTAGAATCGCCTTAATATACGGCCGGCCTTGCCTAATATAGTCTCTATCCCAGTTTTACGAAGTATGCTCATTTTTTTCTTGTAAAGTATTAGGATTTTTCCGATATTTTTCCCCCAGAGTAATTGTGTTCACAAGCTTATAGTTAGGGATTTTCTCTTATTGATAAGGTTGGTGTCAATGAAACAAGCACTTCATCACACCACATATTTCAGCAACAACACACTCGAGGGGATAATCACAAGAAAGTGGGGGGGAGAGGCGTTAGCCTTCTTGACTTAACCACCTCTCTCCGCCATTTCGGAAACGTAACACTGCACGATATTCACAAGGATATGATGGAGCCCTGCGTTTCCCCATGCGATGGCGCTAATTTTAACAACTTAGCGCCAACGCAGGCACCCTTGCACCAGAGTGCAAGGGTGTCTGTGTGCAGGGGAGGATTGTTTAGGTGTAGGAAGGGGTCCCTTTCTTGCACATACACAATCCTAAATGCAATTCTCTCACGTTCATGTGTGCTGTGTTGTAAAGAAATTAAGACTGGTCCAGGTAGTTTCTTATGTTGCTTTATTTAGGTAAGATGTTACAAGATGAGAGCATCTTTTTCTACAAGCTGCCAATGCAGCACACATGAAAGTGATAGTATGGCTTTTAAAAAAAAGTTTTGTTTATGTACAGGAAGGGAGAACTTCCTGTATATACACAAAACATGGCAATTTGCTTTTTCCATGTGTGCTGTACAAGGCAGCACACATAGAAAAAGCAAACACGAGGAGAAATAAAGCATTTCTCCTTGTTTCGCCTGTTTAAGACCGGGATTTTCCTGGTCTTAATTTTGGCACTGCCTCCTATTTACGCTGCCCTTGTGAATAGGGGGCAGCGTCAAGATCAATGGATGTTGCGGTGGAACGCACACCGCAACACCCATTACCCTCCCTTATCACTCTAAATACAACGTGAAAGGGTGCCTTATTCACAAGGCAGCGTTAAGCCACGTTAAGTGGCTTAACACTGCCTTGTGAATAAGGCGAGACCTGAATCGCCATCACAGCGTCACTGAAAGTGGCGTTGTGGTGGCGATAGGGGCTTGTGAATATGCCCCTCAAAATATTTCAAAATTAACTTGAAAAATCCTGCTCTCCCAAGCTAAAGGGCCAACACTATTCCCTAAATGTATATGGTGGTAAACAGCACACAACAAATGCTTCTCCCATACTGATCACATTGAAACACTAAATATAACACCAGCTGTTTCTAATGTGCAATAAAAAGGCTTGAGATATCGGCTATATCCGTGGGTAACACTTTGTTTTGGTAGTTCAACATGTTGACAGATTTCTTCAGAAAGAAATCCTTAGTGGACTCTTCCTTGGAATGGTAGATTTGAACTGGATGCTTTTGTGTGTGCTGGATACAGGACTTAGCAATAAAAATGCAGCAACAGCGAGTATAAATACTTTTTACACCAATTTTTCGTTTGTTATTATTGGATCTTCAGGGGCTTATTTACAAGCCCAATGCGCCACTGGAACGTTGCTTTTTTTGACGTTCCGGTGGCGCACAGTGTAGGCTCATATATCTGCAAGGTCACGGAAAGCCACCCTGCGTGGATTTTAATGGCCTTGTAGATATGGTGTAAGGCAACGCAGCGTAAGTTGCTGCGTTGCCTCACACTGCTTCGGCGAGGCATGTTATTGGCGTTGCAGTGGGTGTTCCCACTACACGCCCATGGTTTTCGACACATTCCCAGATTTACATCGTAGTGTAAACCTAGGAATATGTCTAAACCGTGCACCTCCCCAGGGCAGGCACAATTGCAGTTTTTATGAAGGAAGGTGTCCTTTCCTGCAAAAAAACCTTAAGGAAGGGTGTCAGTATTGTCGCAAGGCTGCCTAAACGGCACCAGTGCAAAGGAAAGGACACACAAACTTGTAACAGTAAGAATTACGATAAGTTCTTAATTGAAAATTGGTGTGGGTGCAAAATAAGAGAAAACATAATTTACATATGTGTTTGCATTTGCTTCAAACTTCAAGGGAAGCCCAAAAAAGCATTTGCGAATCCAAAAGGTCTGGCGTTTTGCTTAGCTACAGTACCATAAGCCATTACTAGATGTCCCTCTTAATTCAGAAGTAACAACTAGAATTATTTAACAAAGCACAGTCATTCAAGACTTTACTAGATGTGCCTCTTGAGTCAAAAGTAAATTCTTAACAAGTCTATCACAAAGCTGCAGCAGCCTTACGTTGTTGCTAAATGTCCCTCCCGAGTCAGGTGCACTTGCTGCAAATGTCCTTCAAGAAGCTGCAGGAGGTGTGGATTCAACATAAAAATGTGCATAGTCATTAACGGTATACTAAGGAACTGTGCTTGTTTTCTATACTACAAGTGAATATGAGAAAGCAGCTTTATGGTGATGAGTCAATAATGCAACTTTCAATAAAATAATGTATTTCTGTGGAACATGTGATGACATCCTAGTATACATTGGTACTTGCAGTAAATGGTAAATTCAAGTGCTTTACACCTTATTCTTTGCACAATGTTTTGGGAATAGGACTATACATGTGAGTCAATAATTACAGTTGTTTATGCTAAAGACAACATCCCTATGCAGTGTGCTGTGGTAGGAGAGAACCAAATATCTATGTTGTTTGCTGAGCAAAGTAATAGATAAAGGATGTAATTCACAAAGGTAACTTACACATGGGAGTAATTTAGACTTTAGACTTTACCTATTTCTTCTTCTCTGCCCATCTCTAAAATGCTCTGATACACTCCAGGGTCATGTTCCCACCATATAAAACCTATAAAAAAAAAACATATTCACCAAATCTGATTGTAGTGTTACAGAAAAGGGCAGACATACACCTATTTAAAACATGAAAACGGGGGTAGAGCCAACTTTACGAGTGAAAGTTACTGTTGCCAAAAAGAAACAGTAGTGAGTCTAGCAGCACACATGGACAACAATTGCCACTGCAGCACCCTTCTTTTGAAAATAGGGGAGGTAGGGACTTAAAATAAAACCCCATAGAAAATAATGTTAAAGTGAATTACATTATTTTAACTAGTATAAAATATAAAATCATATAATTTAATGTTAAAATCTATCCAAAAATTATTTACATGTATGTATTTCAACAAATTTTTTTTGATTTACAAATTATTGTTAGATTATATAATAATCAAATATGATTAACTTGTTTTTAATTCGTTTTATACATCACTTTAAATAATTGTTAATGTATAAAGAAAATAAATTACTTTGGGTGGGAATACATTTTGTTAATATAAACTTCATCAAAAATAATTTTGTTAATTGAATATATTTAAATGAATTTAAGATTTAAATCAACATTTAATTAAAGTGGTGAAGATTTTTTCTTATTGTACATTAATATGTACATTGAACTTACAATTATATGTAGTATAAAATGCTTTTACCATCATTTAATTTCATTTCATAAAGCTTTATTCGATCTTAAATAAAAACAAAGATCATAAAAGGACATACAGTAATAACCAGCACAAAATTAATCAAATGTTACAATAAAATATCTTGAAATAACAAGTATATATCAGTGTTTTTAAACATAGTTAAAAAGCTTACTTTTCTTCATGCAGACCCAGAGGAAGTTGGCTACTACCTAGCTGATAAAAGGTTTGCCAAATTTTTTGAGAAAGCTGAGAGCTACTCTACATTGCCTAAAATTGTGCTGCCTCAGACCCGATAATAGGTATTTTGCTCATTCCTCTTTATACAGTTCACAGAATAGAATGATATGGAGGTCTGATTGTTTTGAGGTTCTGTCACATGGGCAAACAGACAGGTCACAGGGCTTATATTTTACCGCTGGGTATCCCACCAACAATAGAAACAGATTCATACAGAATCCTACTAAAATGAATCTATTCTGTAGATTTGGGATTGCCTCTAGATAGTGATATTCACTCTCTGAAAAGGGAGGGAGATTTATATATATCCTAACTGATGACTTCGCTCTGTTTATCTTTATGCGCTCATGTGCCAGGTTAGTCAAAAACATTTCTTTTAAGAGTTTCTTTGATATTTGAAGGCAATTGCTTGGATTTTTCTACAGATCCTCCTTGCCCACTGTGGTCAGGGTCGATCTTCCATTGCCCAGGCTTCTTACTTTGTGCATATTATCCAGCTCAAGGCAGTCCTTTATAATATGGTGTTAGAGGGAGCGTATTCCTCCTCCAAATTGAGTGCCAAAATGCTAGGGGGGCTAATGTACGGAAAGTCTAGTTCCGCATGGCAATTAAAATTAGAGCATGATACTGGTAAGGCAATTAACTGTTTCAGGAATTTATCCTCTATAGTCTGCATGTGGTCGATATTAGAGATGCATTGTAAATACTTTTTATGACACTTATAGGCTTAGAGCCCAATTTTTTGGCAAATCTTGTAATGGCTGCTAAACTTCTTTCCATCGCAAACACCCTATTTTTGATCATAAGAGATCAGGTATGATGCTTATCAAACATGACACCCAAGTAGGGGAAGGAATCTACAATCTTTGGTTTGCGGGGGGCCCTTAAATAGAAGAATGGTGTTTTGTCTCGCCCCGTTGGAGTTGCTGCTATAAAGTTAATCATTTTGATTTGTTTAGCCTTGAATCGAGGGAAGTCATGAATGAGGTATAAGCCATTACCATGTGTTGCAGCTCCCTCCCAATTCTAGCCACTAGAATAATTTTGTCTGCATTTGCAAGAAGAGGCAGCGATAGTGACCCACATTTTAGGATGTCCAGGGCTGTACCCACCAGTTATGCTTCTACCCCATTCGTGTATAAAGAGAATAGAAAAGGGGCAAGAACGCACCCATGCATAACCCCTCGTAGAATCCTAAAAGAGCGAGTGCAACCCCCGTCCTTACCGTACCGCACGAGGCACTCTTCTGGGAGTAGAGCTGTCTGATGAATGTGAGTATCGGCAGTTCCACCCCCATGGCCTCCATTATCTCCAATAACCTGCTATGGTTTACACAATCAAATGCGGCTGATGGATCCAGATTGTCTACCCTTTAGCCCTGGTGTATTTTTCAATTATAAGGCTTAAATTCAAGCACTGGTCAATCGTGCCCCTCCCCGTTGGAATCCATATTGGGCTGGAATCAGTATATTTTTGTCATTAGCCCATTTTTTCAACTGATGTAGTAATAACCATCCCATTAATTTTGAAGTGCTATCTAACAGTTATATGTGCCTGTAAATACTTGGCGCGCCTTGGCTCGTATGGGCCTGGGGCCTTCGCCCCGCGGCGCCTTTCCAACCCTTTTGTTATATCCTCATTAGTGAATACGAGGGGGTCAGTGTGTGCACAAGGGACTGGGGGATACTCCGCCATATGTAATACCCCTTATCCAAAGATTGTCTCAAAATGAGCCAGACAGGCGTTGTCTCCCTCATGGGATTCCAAAGTGGGGTCATTGGCATCCGTGAAGTGGGGTTTGTTTACCACCCTCCAGAAGTCCCTACTATTGTTAGGGCTGCTTGTTCTAGTTCTTCCCAGGCCTCTTCTTTCAGGACTTTTTCCCACTGCTTCCTACAATCTTTATATGCCTTCCAGAGTGATTTTATCATCTCTTGGTCTCTAGGGACTCCTTTCAGGGCATCATTGGAGAATTTTTAATGATTGAGAGCCTGCACGATCAAATCAGTGCCCCACCGGTGCCTTACATGAGGTTCTTTTGCAGGTTAGAGCCTTTTTTATTGCGTCCAATAATTTTGTAAAATCATGAAAGGTCATCAGATAGATTTATGTCCAAGCAGTTTTGTATGCACTCCATGTTTTTTCATACTATTTCCTGGGTTATGTTTACCTTGTCTCCGTAGCCCATTTTAGTTGGTAGACATTCTTTCTGCCATTGGCCAGTGTCTCAATTGTCTTAGTTGGCCTCTTACGGGAGGAACCTAATCCTATAGAAAGAGAAAGAATGGCATGGTTACTGAAAGTGGTAAAAACGGACTCCACCTGAGTCAGTTTCCTATCTAAGGTGTCAGAAGTTAGTATGTAGTCAATACATGACTCACATTCATCACGTGTAAAGGTTGTTATAAACTCCCCAAACTGTTTGGAGTGAACAAAACCCATCTATGGCAATATGTTCAGTGGCCCAGGTCTCCTACATGTATATTAAGTCATAATTTTGCCAAGCCTCACACCACTGCGTCTTGCCCACCTTCCCCTTTATCCCTGCACTGTTCCATGCAGCTAGTTTTATTCATTAAGCAAATTCATACCCTCCCATGGCTGATACACATACTAACCCCTCATTAGTTACTCTCCAAGGGTTCTGGGGATTGGGTTGATGGATTTATTATAGGCAGACAATCACAGCTGTCAAGCTCCACTAGGGGTGCAAATCTATTTCCTGTTTCCCACATAGAGGTTCTCCATGTCCTCTGAGTTGTGTTCATCTGGGGGGGAGGTCTTTGTTTAGGTCTGTGAATTCCATAAACAGAAGCACGTTGATCAAGTTTCCCCATGGCAAGTTGTGCATAAAAGTCTAGGGGTAAGGCTAAAATCTGCGTGCCATGAAGAGATGGGTCACATAATCAACATTTCAGAAGGCTCATCGCTTGGCAGTTATTGAAGTTCACCACAACACAGTCTCCTTTAAAACGTTTGTGAGTGGGACCGACCCAACCCACTCTTCTTGCCATTACGATAATATTGACTCGGCCGGTACATTTCTAAGCCCAAATCTCCATATTTATTCAGCTAATGTAGTGACTTATCCATTACGGTTTGTGTGGATTCCTTCAGGTCATCTCTCAGTTCTGGAACATTTGCTAAAACCAGGGTCAGAGGTAGTGCTGCAAGGGGGAGGGCTACCACTGAATACAGAATCTGGGCTTTATTAGGTCTAATACCTTCCATCTGTGGCACAGCCCTTGCCCCATATGCTGCAACCCTCTCTGCCATATAGGGGTGCATGGAAGTGCTCTTTCTGGTTGTAGTAACCCCCTGTGCCCAATCGGGTGACCTGCTTGACTATAGGAGCGGGAGAAATAGAGTGGTGCTGTTCTAAATTCATAAAGGTGTCTCTCTTTCTTGGTACTTCCAAGATTGTTGCTCCTTTGGGATTTTCTGGTATTGTTGCTACTGATCCTCTACCTATAGCACCTATAGCACCAATTGAGCCAAGTAGGTCTAACTGCTATTCTTTTTTAGTAAGTGTGTAAATGAGCAGAAGTTTGGGACCCACAGGGAGTGAGTTCACGCAATTCTGACACAGACATAGTCGCAGGAAGTGGGGGAGCTAGGGGAGCACACGCTCTCATTTCCTCCAGTGATAGTCTACGCTCAGTGAGCTCTATTTCGTGCAACAGTGCACCTGCGGCCCTCAGCAAGAATGCATCAAAAATGTTCATAACCCCCATGGGCCATGCTTCCTCTTACCCATATGTTGTTTTGGCACTCCTACCATGGCATGTCAGGGACAGGAAAACTCGTGGGGACGGTTGTCAGAATGGTGGCCTGGCAGAGCAAACTCCGGGCGTGGATGGGCCTGCCCTTGGCCCGGGCTTCTCCCAGGCATGGCCTGCATGCATCCCACACCGCAGGCCGGCGTTGGTGTTATTACATTTCATATAGGTACCCTAATATAGGCTCAGGTAACATCATAACCCTTCACCTATATTCTCCCCTACATTACATACGTAACGGTTCTTATGGACTGACATTTTACCTAGATACGACACTGCACACAGAACACAGGATTTTCCCTTGTAAAAGCCTCATACATTATAAATGAGAATTCTTGGAAGCACAGCAGGACTATCTCCTGTATAATATCATCTATGTACAAAGTTAATTCCCGACGCCATCCTTAGTCCGACACAGTAATAGAGCAAGGTAGAACCCCCGGAGAGACCGATGGGTA
The DNA here is from genome assembly GCF_964261635.1 of Lissotriton helveticus. Classification (NCBI taxonomy): domain Eukaryota; kingdom Metazoa; phylum Chordata; class Amphibia; order Caudata; family Salamandridae; genus Lissotriton; species Lissotriton helveticus. The sequence continues at coordinate 683,318,210 of NC_136063.1, forward strand.
CATATACATCACATCTTGCTAAGACAGGCAGAGGAGACCAGGACTTCCCAACCAACACACTGGCCAAATATGCTGAAGTTCCTCCATGCAGACATGCCAGCTTGCAGGGGCCTAACATCCCTTGCAGGGTGTCCAATCCGCTACCAGAACAGAGTCCCACAGTCTCTCAATTCAGGTAATGGGGATGACTTTATCTTAGAAGGATTCTTGGCTTAACACGTACCCACATGCTAGGTACACTGAGGTACATCTAGTTCGGGAGGAATCGTAGGAGTACGCACTTTTATTATCATGTATTTTATATACTCTTATGTATTCATGATTATCGCAAGATGGTAGAACTCTATCATCCTTTTACTTTCATAGTGCTTATAATCATTTATATTTGTTACTGTCTAGTGGTTTTTGCAGCTCATCTATTTTACACTAGAATACCGACTGTTCAATAAATGCTTATTGAAAAATGTCCAGACCGTTTATTCTGTGTATCTCTATGAAAACTTAGGGGCCTATTAGGATGGCGGGTAGACCTGAGTCTGCCCACCATCCTAGCAGGAACGGGACCGCCCGCCTGATTATGATGCAACCACTGCGGTCTCACATGGCATTTTTTAATATTGCGACGGGTGCTGCTGGCTGATGCACCCGCCGCAATGGTAAAATGCCATGTTGTGCATTTCCATGCACAACATGGCAGGCATCGTGCGGTGCCTGCCACCTTGTACATGGCCATATGGGGGGTGCCATAGGTACCCCCCTAGTGCATCCCCCCGAGGACCCGCAACGGGCCCTCAAAGCAAGTCCCTGCCAGCCTTTGGAAAGGCCTTAAATCTATGGATGGCGGTGCCTGCTAGGCCCCACCACCATATATGGGCCCCAGCTCCATCCAGCTGTTAATCATAACGATTGCTGACTGGCGGAAAAGCGGTGGGCGGACGTTCCACCCACCGCGATACCCACCAACATAGTAATATGGTGGTGGGTAATTCAGGTTATGAAGGTGTGACTGTCGCCACCGCCGGCACGGCTGTATTGATCATTACGCCATCGTAATCACCCCCTAAGTGAGCACGAGTGACTGAGCGAAAAGTATTACACTGTTTCCGCGGTCCTGTGGGATCAGGGTTGTCATGTTCGAAGGTTGCCAAGAACTATTCTTTCCTTGGTAAGAGGAGATTCTAGTGGCACTGTAGCTAGCTGATACAAGAAGGCCACCTTACCTGGTGGGGGTGTTTAGAATCAGTCTGACACCAATCCAACAGTGTATGTCATCCGAACGCGCAGATCCTGTATAGGTTTCATAGGAACTACACCACATGGCGCCGCCAACGTTGGATGTGTACCTATTTAACAGTCAAAACTGAGTAGTTCAGTCATGCTATTTTCAGAGACCCCATCTCCCAATTTCCCCAGAGACGTCTGGAGTGGGATGGTCCAAAATATGCCGCAGCTGAGTAGGAAAAATCCTATTTATTGGCTGTTGGTTAATCAAGCTTGAAGAAAACATTGCTCCTAAATTGTGAATAACACCTTATCTTAGTTCCCTTGGAAAGATTTTCTTTACTAAAACTATGACTGAGCAAGTAGATAACGTAGTACAAGATTTACACCTCTCAGCCGGAGAAGAAGATGCAGACGCAATTCACATTGCAGAAAATGTTAGGAATGCTGTCACCATAAAACTAGGTGCACATGGTTTAGAAGCCAGGGCTGGACAAGTAACATTTGTGATTGAGGAGCACGAATCATATAGAACAGAGGTATTCTGTTCATGGGTTACATTCCCAGTTGCGGATGCAATAACAAAGAAATTTCATTACTATACAGAAGATGAAATACCGGACGAATATTGTACCTATGAGGACATTGAAGTTCAACTAACTTACCAGGAACACATATATTGGTTTAAAGGTGCTCTCCCTCATACAAGAAATAGAGTAAGACTCGGCCCACTTGGAAGAGACGGAGCAAGATGGCCAGTATTAGCGGCCTACACACCACATCCTGACATTGAAACGATGCCAGAAGGAGACTTACTCACACTTCATAAAGAACTGATAAAACTGTACAGAAATATAACACAGTTCGTGATGAGGTCACTCACAGTTCATCCAGCAATGGCTACAATAACAGGTCCAATTCAGAATTCAGCAAATAACAACACAAATGTTACACATAGTAATTGGTAAAATGCCCGTAAAACGGGAACAATTGCTATTCTGGGTAGCTCAAAAAAGAACACAGCTAGAATCAGTTTTCCCAAATACATGCCCATTTGAAAAACACAGAATGTTAACAATCTGCTTGCCCATGGGGATAACACCACAAATAGAGGATTGTACCTCGTGGGGTACAGTTTTTGCTGCCATATATACCAGAACTAATGGTATCCCATTGTTAGCAGTAATACCAGATGCATTAAGACAAATACAGAATGAGTACCGAGCAGAACCTGCTCTAAATTTAGGGATGAAATTATTTGGTTATTTTACCCAGGTTCCACCTATAATATTAGCAAATATTAGGTGGGAAGCAGCATCAGTGGCAATCCGTCAACGCCTAAGGGAGTTCAGTCCTTTACTACAAGAACATGAATTACCCAAAATAATTGAGACTGCAAATTCAGAATTAGGCAGAGACAGTTTGGGTTAAAAGCAGTAAAATCTCAGCTGATGGTTTGTCCAGGAAAGGACACATTCAAGCAGGCACCTGCTTCTTCAAAGAAGAAGTGGAACAATAACAAAAAGAATAAAGAAAATAGATCTCAATCCAGAGGTAGGTCTCCTCCACAGGAGCCCTCCAAAAGGAGGGATAACCTTAGGAATAGGGACTATATTAGGACACGTGAAAGGTATCAGGATACTGATATACGTTCCTCTAGTTCCTATCATGGTTCAACGAAAAACTCTGAGAGGGAAGGACGGTCAGACAGACAAGAAGAGCGTACAAAGTCCATAGACAAGCAACACGCTCCAGAGTATACTTCCAAAAAAGAAGACAAACCAAAAACAAAACCTCAATTCAAAAAGAAGAAAGTTGCAGGTCTAAAGATCAGACATGCCCAGAATTCTAAGGACTCCACTACTAAATGGGAAATGGGCTCTGATGATGCTAGACAGTGTGGCAGAAGTAACACTAGCTCACCAGAACCTGCCTTAATTTCAGGTGACAGCGGACTTGAATGATTATATCATGGTGGAAACATCTGATACTAGGGTAAGCATCCCACATAAGTTATATGAAATAACACTCCAGATGGAAGGGGACAAGCCCAGGAAAGTTAAAAGTCTCTTTTGGAAGAACATGACGTTTGGCTGTGACATTCTGCTAGCTGAACAAGATTGTCCGCCAGCATTCATTATAGATTGCCCTAGGGGGAACAATAAATGTTGGAGCCCTTTCTGATGCTGTTCCCAAGTATCTAAAATACGCATACACACAGGAGTGGGCGGCAACCCTAGCCCTTGTATTATATCGAAACCATATTTGAAGGGATGAGGGTTCAACCCACCACGAAATACCATTGAAAACTACTCCGACTCCACAGAGGAAGTATCCAATAAAGCAAGAAGCTAAAAACCAAGTCAGGGGATCTTAGATAAACTTGAATACCAAGGGGTATTGAAACTTGCACCTCTGAAATGAATAATACTTTGTTTCCTGTAATGAAACCTGACAACTCATATCTTCTAGTTCTGGATTATAGACATTTCAATACTTGAACAAAAACAATTGCAGTACAACATGCACACAGTGCCATATTAATGAATAACATTGTGCGGAAAAAGTGCAAAACCACACTAGACATCTCAAATGGATTCTTCTGTCAAAATATAGCACCTGAAAGCAGGTTTTTAACAACATTTCCGCGTTAGGCTGCCAGGGTCAATTTTGTCCACTCCCCCAGGGGTATAAGAACAGCCCAAGGATGTTCTCAGCCAGAGTAACTGAATTACTTGAAAACCAGGATGAAGAGGCATTGTCCTAGGTGGATGATATTTATCTAAAGGATGATGACTTGGAGGATAGCTTGACTAGAGTGAATAACATAGGATTTGTCTCTGAAGGCTATACATTTAATTTTAAGAAATCAAAGATAGACCACCTCATGTCCTATTTTTGGGATAAGACCTCTAGAGTGAAAGAAAAAACTTAGCAGCTAACTTTTTATAAAGGTTCTCACTGCTCCAACCTCCAAAATCATTGAAAAATGTACAATCAATCCTGGGGTTCCTGAATTTTGGCACAACATACATTTTGGATTACGCAGAAAGGGTTAAACATTTCTACAATCTAATAAGACCTGATTTTGCAGTTAGGCAATCGACACGGAAACACACAGATATCCTACGTTCCCTACAAGGGGACATGATAGCGTCTAAACATTCCAAAACAGGCATGAATGTCCACAACCTGATGATCCATATAGCTGCGAGTCAATCAGGGTACACCTACCTAACATATAATGAAGGTGGAACAGTACCAATAGCATACAAGTCCCATTTGAACAGAAATGCTGAGATGCGTTTCGCATCAACAGAAAAAATGATGACAGCAGTGCAGATTGCTGTTGTGAGAGAGAGAGCACTGGCTCAGGAGAAACAAATATTTGTTGTGACTCCAGTACCGGCCTTAGAGGCTGAGACAAAGGCAAGGTTCCCTTGCGCAAAAGCCTTACAGCCAAGATGGATACAATGGGCCAATTCTCTCACTGCAACAGACGTAGAATACAGGTATGACCCAAGTCTAAAAACACAATCATTCTTGCAATACAACCAAGAATATCCTCTCCCGAATGAAATAATGCCCCTAGATCAGTATGAATACACAATTTACACCGACAGGTCAGCTCAGCAGGCCATTGGAAGTAAACAACAATACAGCGAAGCATGCGCAATCATTAACATAAAAGGATGCATGCAGGATGGAAAATTTCCTCCAAGTTGTACAGTCTCTAGGAGATTGCACGGCGCAGCTAGCAGAATTAAAAGCTCTGTTACTGGCACTGGTAAATTCTCCACACTAATTGTGTTTGATTCGTTTTTCTGTGTACAGCCGTACAATGAGTATGTACACCATTGGGGTCTAATGGGTTTAAAGATGCAATAAGTGGAACAATTAAGCACAAACGCTCTGGAACAGTTAGTGGAGTTGAAAAACATACTACTAAGAACTCACATGTTACACACACTGAGTCAATGTGATGGCATTCATGTTGAACGGAATTCATTGGCTGAGGAAGCTGGAAAGGGAGCTGTATTCATGGCTTCTGTAGCTGCAATCATTTGTTCAAAAACAAGAATAGACGGTGAGGTTATGGTTGCAAATATTGCTACACACAATAAGCGCCCTTCCAAAAAAATTTCCACTCAAGTACTCCTACAAGTTAGATGCAAACAATGTTTCATTTGCTTAGATTCCTGGAGTGGGCGATAGACTAATACCAAACATGGATCGCAGATTAGGCTTAATATTAGCTGACACAAGGGTCTGGATTCCGCGCATGCAGGGGTTACGGCAACTGTTTCCTTGCTGAAACAATGCTATTGGTGGCCAACATTAACAAAGCAGACTAAAGATTATGTCTTGAAATGCGGCATCTGCCAGCAGATGTAAGGCTTCACCATGACATGTCCAGTGCAGGCACCATTATTAATATCAGATAAAAAACTTGCATGTGTTTCTTTGGACCAATGCGGCCCCTCACAAACCAATGGGGCTTAAAGGTATATCATGGTTGCAGTGGATTCCTACTCAAGATTCCTATGGGTGTGGCCCCAGCGCTCAGCTGACGCTCAAACTGTGACCAAAGATTTGAGAGTCTCCATAGGGACATTCGCAATTGGCACATTACATTCTGACTGTGGCCCCGCGTTTAGCTCTTAAAAGGAAGCCATGTGAGGTTTGGGTGTAGCATTGCGGTACTCTTCTCTGTACCATCCCGAGGGAAATTCGGTTGTGGAGAGGAAAAACCGGGACTTAAAGCTATCTTTAACAGCCAGAGTATTAGTTTTGGGAGGTAGTTAGGTGAGACATTTATACAAAGTACAAAGAGCCTTGAACAGCATGCCAAGACGTTCTCTAAGGAAAGGTCACTCCTTATGAGGTCCTATTTGGGACAAGAATGTGGGTACCTGATCTTGATGGTGAAGGCACAGTGGCGGATAAAAAACCTGTTGACATCTATAAATGTGTGGATGTTTTACAGGATCTGAATGAATCCAGGGCACTACAAAGCAATGTCCAGGTAAATAGGACCGCAACTGGGGAAGTCAAGTCAGTCATGGCAAGACCTGTCTGGGTCCCAAAGGTTGGGGATCTGGTCAGAGAAGAAATAGCGGACAAAAAGAGTTTGGGCCTTCATACAGAAAGCCTGTACCTGTCCTGGCCATTGAAGGAACACAAACTGTACTTCTGCTGCCTCTCGCCAAGAAAAAGGAGAAAGGATTTGTCTCCATTGACCTGATAAAACCACACTATGTGGCCGATACTGAACAGTAGGCCTCGTGGACTCCTGAGTGGCTGACGCTCTCCTCTCACTAATATACAGGAAGTACAAACAGAAAGACTCATCATGTTCGAAGAGTCCCCAGCACGGAATGATGGACTATTCAATAATGCCATTAAACTCGTTGCTCTTGAAAATTAAATCCAAACTCAAATTCAAAATCAAAATGCTAGACAAATTTCTATTTGACCAAACAATGATGTCACCTCAACATGCCTCAGTAAGAGCCATCAACAGGTTCCACAAGACCTGCTGTACTACCAAAAATAGACTGAACTGCATCTGGCTATTTCATCAACTTCAATACCTTTTCATTGGATCCAAGTGAAACGATGCCAGCACAAAAAAATTGTCACAGGCAAATCAAAGACTTTTTCATCTTTCTTAAACAGACATACCTGGTATCACCCTGGATAGAACTTTGGGTAATCACCAGGATACTTTTCTTTCATTTCTGGATAGGCTTAGTAACTGTTTTTAGCATGATTATCTACAGCATCAAAAGTGAATATGAGTCTGAAATCTCACCTTTCATCACATTGTGACCAAAGAGACTTGTCATCAGTGAACATTATAGCAGTTCCTATACGTGATGGTATAGTGTGGGACAAGGTTGATTATGATATATTTGGTCCAACTGAACTTTTAAAAATACCACATTTATTTAAAATATTGTTAAATGATATCAGTACCACCAGTACATTAACCGATGATTGGGATTATGAAACTGTTAATAATATTTTGTCTGATTTAGAACAATCTGCTGCCTTTTCTAATAATGAAATGTTGGAAGACACATCAGATTTCAACAGAATGTATTGCTATCAACATTATGGTCATAATTTTGTGCACAAATCTGCTAATCCCAGAAATGTTTTCACATATCATCAATGGGAACATTGCCCAACGCTGCCGAAAAGCAGTTCAATACATTTGCAAAGAAATGTTCATATTTTTCAGGGTTTAACATGTCTGACCCAGCCTCATATTACTATGACTAACACCAAACATATTTAATCTGCTTCCTTTATCACCCAGTTGTCTAAACAAGGTTTCGACTTATGGAAATACACATAGACACAAAATCAGTCTGGGATTCTAGAGACTGGCAAGTCAGGGAATAGAAGCGCTATTTAGAGCATGCCTCAATCCTTAGCAGATTCTGTTTCTGAATGATACTGTGCAACACACTACCTGTCTCGGAAAAGCCAAGAATAAGGATTTGAACGCACCTTGGATTCCAACACCATCACATGCTGAGGGTAACCTTACATCACGAGAAGGGATTATGCTAGATGACATCATGCAATACAATAGATCACACAACAATTGGAAGGGATAGTTGGTTTGGCCCACAGACACTAATAGATGTCAGGTAAGAGTCAAAGGTACAACGAAAGGGTTTAGTATCCACAGGTCAGATCCACGCTATGTACAGAGAGAACATCCAGGGGTAGTGACGTCATACAGTGTTGGGAAGTTATGCCTCGATTGGCTAAAAACTGCAACACTTACAAAGGTGAAACAACACTTATCCTTACTTACGGAGGATGTGGACTCATAGGATGTATTATTGGGTCCCAGAAAGCCACGTTAAAAATGTTTCTATTATGCTGGAAAATTTCCCAACAAGAAGCCGCTGAGAGGTTACTTGGAATAGATCGGATTAACTTAGAAAAAGCCTTAGCCATAGTTGATAATGGTATGGCTACGTTAACTTCCAGGATATGTTCACTGCGCAAAATTGTATCTTCTGCTATTGATATACTAGAACAAGATTTGTCCATACTACAGCACAAGCAATCGCAAATGCTTTCTATTATGTTATTAAGCTAGACGCTGCAATCTTTGAGCACAGGCTATGTGCCATGGCGTTTTATCAACAGTACGTCTCTGTTTTCTGCATACAACCTAACAGAAAAACAGATACAAATGTCACAAAGAGGAGAAAAATATACAATAGTGCGTATTGAAAAACTGGACAGATTAGCATTTACAGGGGCAGAATCACCGTCCACAGAATGGCTAATTCATGGCCATATAACCATACCATTCACAACTTTCCAATCTCCTTATTGTCTATAACAGCAACAGGCAGGCAGATGTGAAGCGATGGTTAGCGAAATCATCATGGAATCTTGGGAATTACCATATAGATTTCGATGCAGGAGTGGGGATCTAGAAGTGTTTCTAAGCGGTACAAACTGTGGGAATGCTTTGAGTGGCTCTCTCAAATGCCAGGATATAATGCTGAACGTGGACTGTAATGGTTCAGTAGCTAACTTATCCTGTCACTTGGGGGGTGCCCCGGCAGCCGTGATTACCCCAGTGTTCCGGCTACTTTCGAATGGCATTTACTTAATGCTGAACGATCAAGGTTGTTGTGGGTTGCCTTCGGGCATCGCATATCTGGTAACCATGAGCTCCAGGATTACTTGCTGTATGCAAGTATTGTTTCCACCAACACATGCAATCAGGAAGGCGCCATTATGGTCTTCACTGAATGTTTTTTTAATACGGTTTGATACTTTGAGCAGAATGAAAACCATGCTTCTACAGAAGACCGTGCCCTTAACCTCAGCTAAGAGCCTTTTGGTCTGTAGATCGCAAGGTTCTCAGCCGAGATACAGGCACTCATACGTACAAACTGCCCCTTCCAATTTGCAGAAATGGTAAATCGTATCTTTAACATGTCTGATACGACGGGTATTGCCACCTATTTAAGAACATTTTCAGGACTGTTAAGCACCTTTCAGATGGTTCTTGTATTTATACCAAACTTTATACACTCCGTATTCGGAAGCATTTATGGAGGACTTCCGCTACACATGTTTCTAATAGCAGGTATCCTGAGAGTAATTTTTCTGCTATGCAATGGACATCCCAGTCACCAAGGAGATGGAAAAAGCACTCCAGAAGCATAAATTCTGTGATCGCATGGCACATCTGGGCACACCTTGCCTGAGAGAACTAAGTGCATCTTTGGTTGATGTCATTTAGACCAGTCTGAATGGACTGCATCTTACTTGTCCTCCGATGCCTGTTGTGCTGAGAAGAATGTGGTTGGATCTCTGTCTGACACTCCCATCAAGTGCGCAACCGGACGTTGATGCTTTACTGGACCTGATGATGGGCCATGTTCTGCAGTGTCCCCAGCGTATTCCAATGTTGATGGCAGCATTCCTAGAACCTCCACAAGTAGTCATGGCTCTTGTCGGAATAGATACCGGCTCCTCCACTGACACCCAGGCCATGGACGGTACCATCTCCTGTATGAGATCTATAGGTATATATACATCAAATCTTGCTAAGACAGGCAGAGGAGACCAAGTCTTGCCGGCCAACACACTGACCAAAGACTCTGAAATTCCTGCATGCAGACTCTCCAGCTCACAGTGGCCTAACATCCCTTTTGGGTTGTCCAACCAGAGACCAGGACAGGGTCCCACAGTCTCTCAATCCAGGTAACAGGGTTGACTTTATCCTAGAGGGATTCTTGGCTTAATTCCTACACATATGTTAGGTACACTTAGGTACATTTATCTAGGGAGACATTGTAGGAGTACGCACTTTTATTGTCATGTATTTTATATACTCTTATGTAATAATCCACATTTGTAAAGCACGAACCATCACCCGTTAGGGTCATTAGGCACTGGGGCAGTTGGGAAGATTACGCAAGCTATTGCCCAGAGTCACATGGTGCTGGGCTAATCTGCCGCCGGCCCCAGGGATCGAACCGTGATCCCCAGATTCCGGAGTCAGTCACCCTGGCCGCGGCGCCACACCTCTCCCATATGTATACATGATTATCTCAAGATGGTAGAACTCTATCATTCTTATACTTTCATAATACTTCTAATCATTTATATCTGTTACTGTCTAGTGATTGTTGCAGCTTATCTATTTTACACTATAATAACGACTGTTCAATAAATGTTTATTGAAAAACATCCAGACCCTTTATTCTGTGTATCTCTCTGAATACATAGGGGCTGATTCACAGAACTAATCTGAGACAAACAATCCTAAACTTACTACTTTGGTATTCACAGAAGGCATTTAGTAGTATTAAAGTTAGGATTTTGTCTTAAGTTAGGATTTTGTCTAAAGTTAGGATTTTGTCTTAAGTTAAACTTAAATTAAACCCAAGTTTGTCTTAAGTTTTGATCTTAAGACAAAATCCTAATTTAAGACTAAATCTGAATTAGTGAGCACGAGTGACTGAGTGAAAAGTATTACACTGTTTCCATGGTCCTGAGGGATCAAGGTTGTCACGTTTGAAGGTTGCCAAGAACTATTCTCTCCTTGGTAAGAGGAGATTCTAGTGGCACTCTGAGCTAGCTGATACAAGAAGGCCAACATACCCGGTGGGGGTGTTTAGAATCAGTCTGACACCAATCCTACAGTGTATTTTGTCAGAATGCGCAGATCCTGTATAGGTTTATAGGAACTACACAGCAGTGTTTTATGCAGCTCCAGACACAAGGGAGTGCGGGAGGTGGAGACCTCCAGCAGCACAGCTTCACAAACTGTCCAGCAGAGACCAAAAATGCGGTGAGATGAAGTTACACCAGTTGTGGCCCGGCGTCAGTGCTTTATGCACCTGCAAGTGCAAGGAAGTGAGGGAGATGCAGTCCCCCAGCAGCGCCGCTTAAAAAACTGGCAAGCAGAGACCAGAAATGCGGCAAGATGAAGTTACACCAGCCGCGTGCCAGCGTTGGTGTTTTATGCGCCTCCAGGTGCAATGGAGTGCCGGAACTGTAGTCCCCAGCAGAGCGGCTTCACCAACTGCCCAGCAGAGACCACAAATGTGGCAAGATTAAGTTACCCCAGTCGCGGGCCGGCGTCTGTGTTTTATGCGCCAAATACAAACACACGCACAAATATTCAAACACCAACCAAAATATATATATATATTGGTGTTTGAATTTTTGTAGTTCATTCTAATTTTGGGGGGTATATTGTATATATTTAGATACATAATTTTTGGGGTGAATGGTAGATATTTTGTTGTTGTAATAGAGTTTTTTTTAATTTGGGCATGATTGATAGGCATCCTAAACATGTTTTGAATAACAATGCAGTTTTAAAAAGCAGCAATATAAGTTGTGACACTAGGCCCAATAGGGCAATACTGTTATAGACGATCTATACAGCTATTTGTAATCACATTTTACGATAGAGTGTCACAACTTGTGAATATTGATGTAAATGATGGCAAATGATTTGTACTGTAATTTGACGGTAATTAGGGACAGCATGAAATTATTATACATTTTGGCCGTAACCGATTATAATATATGTATATGACCTATAAATCTATAAATCTCTCCACTTAGGAAATAGGAAAACAGCAAAATTGAGACATTCTTGAGACATTCTAAGACTGCCGACATTTGTTTTTGTATATATTGTTTAATTTTGGTCCTTCTACTATTTTGATGACTAAGTGAAATAAAATAAAATTCATTATTGTTAAAAGGCTCGATGCCATGAGCCGCCACTGACACAGACGAACGCTAGGTGGCTGAAACGTGTTTGTCAGTACTTTTTTCTTTTTCGAGTGGCATTGAAGAATACATTTTTGAAATTGCAAAGAGCCTGAGTGTGCAGCGTTGTTCTTCACTGAAAAAAACATAGGTTTCAGGCACGTTATAGTTAGAAATTAGCATCAGTGATGTAATTTGAGATGTCATCAGTGATGTCATGGGTGATGTCACTGACAATGTCATGAGTGATGTAATATGTGAAGTCATCAGCAGTGCATTGCGGGCGCGCAAGTTATAGTTAGTTGAACTAACTATAACGGGGGAATTTCAATGGTTTTGTATGAGTGAAATGTCCAGCTAACTATAACATGTGTGAAACCTATGGTTTTTTTCAGTGAATTTCTTAGGTTTTTTTAAATGCTAATTCCTAACTATAACATGGCTGCAACCTATTGTTTTTTCAGTGAATTTCTAAGGTTTTTTAAATGCTAATTCCTAACTATAACATGGCTGAAACCTACGTTTTTTTCAGTGAATTGCAAAGATTTTGTAAATGATAATTTTTTATTGTATTAATTGGTATATTTTTATACTGATTTACTACATTGTTTTAAACTATTTATTTTTAGATATTTGATTTTTTAAATTAAATTACATATTTTTATTAGAAATTGAAAACATTTTTTTTAAATATTGAAATTGTAATATTTCTTTTTTTTAATGTATATATTTTTTAATTCTTATATATTTTATATAGCAGGCAATGGGAAGGAAATTCAAGTTACTGGTAAGTACGGTTAAAATTAGTTTTCAGGATCAGTACTGCGATGAAAGATGCAGCACTGCGGTCTCTCCTGATAACAGGTGAGTAAATCAGAATTCGTAGTTCGGCTGATTTTAGAGGAATTTGTTAAAGTTCCAAAACTCCACACACAGAAGAATTTCCAAGTGAAACCAGTCAATGTTAGCCTATGGAAGGACATTCAAGTTACTGTAAGTATGGTTAGAATTACTTTTCAGTATCAATAGTGGGCTGAAAGATGCAGCACTGAGGTCTCTCCTGATAACAGATGAGTAAATCGGAATTCATAGTTCGACTGATTTTAGAGGAATATTTGTACGTTTTCAAAAATAGACGCTTAGAAACTTTTCTGGAGAAAACCACAAAATAGATTCCTATGGAAGAAAATACAAGTTACTGGTAAGTACGCTTAGATTTACTTTTCAGGGTCCGTACTGGGCTCAAAGATGCAGCACTGACTTCTTTTGTGATAACAGGTGAGTAAATCGGAATTCGTAGTTCGTCTGATTTTAGAGGAATATTTTGCTCAATAGTGAAGAAAGGGGACAGGGCCTGCGGTGACATGTGTGCAAACACACCCTGTGGACGTTTTAAGTTTGGGAATTAATTCCTCTTCAATCCTGAGGTCCCCTGTGGGCGAACTAGCCCACCAGGTCCCTCAAGTATGCGCCAGGGAGCTGCGTTGCAGAGACGTGTTCAGAGGCCACGCCCCCTTTTTACAACACTCTGCAACACAGCTCCGTGGCACTTACTGGAGGTACCTGTTAGGCTAGTTGGCCCCTAGGGGACCTCTGGATTGAAGAGGAATTAATTCCCCAACTTAAAACGTGCCACGGGGCATCTTTGCACACATATCATCTCAAGCCCCGCCCCCTACTTTCACCACTTTGCAAACGTGCCCCGTAGTACGTTCTAAGTTGGGGGATTAAGTTCCCTTGCATACTGGGGTTCCCTGGGGGCCAACTAGCCCACCAGGAACCTCCAGTATGCGCCAGAGAGCTGTGCTGCAGAGAGGTGTAAAAAGGGGCATGGCCTCATTACAACTCTCTGCAATGTAGCCCCCTGGCGCGTTTCCAGAGGGGGAACTAAATCCCCTTGAATACTGGGGGTCCCTGGGGGCCAACTAGCCCACCAGGAACCTCCAGTATGCGCCAGGAAGCTGAGTTGTAGAGAGGTGTAAAAAGGGGCGTGCCCCATTATACCTCTCTGCAATGCAGCCCCCTGGCGCGTTTCCAGAGGGGGAACTAAATCCCATTGAATACTGGGGGTCCCTGGGCACCAACTAGCCCACCAGGAACCTCCAGTATGCGCCAGGGTGCTGCTTTGCAGAGAGTTCTAAAAAGGGGCATGGCCTCATGACACCTCTCTGCAACGCAGCCCCCTGGAGCGTTTCCAGAGTGAGAACTAAATCCCCTTGAATACTGGGGGTCCCTGGGGGCCAACTAGCCCACCAGGAACCTCCAGTATGCGCCAGGGGGCTGCATTGCAGAGAGGTGTAAAAAGGGGCGTGGCCTCATTACACCTCTCTGCAATGCAGCCCCCTGGGCATACTGGAGGTTCCTGGTGGGCTACTTGGCCCCCGGGGACCCCCATAGTATTTAAGGGGAATTACTTCTCCCTCTGCAAACGCGCCAGGGGGCGCGTTTGTAGAGTGTTGCAGGGAGGAGGCGTGGCCTCCTCCCTATTCCTTTTTTTTTATTTTTACTTTTTTTTTAAGAAGGGGGCTGTGTGCCCCCCCTTCTATTTCTTTTTTTTGGGCCCTGGGGACCCCATCCCCCAGGGCCTGACCCCCAAATATATATATATATATATCTTTTACCAGGAAGGGGGCCGCGTGGTCACTCTACCGTGGCTAATTCCAGGCCCCGGGGACCCCATCCCCGGGGCATAGCTACATTTTTTTTATTTTTAAGGAGGGGGCTGCATAGCCCCCTCCTCAGGCCCCTTAAGGCCTCGGGGACCCCATCCCCCGGAGCCGGCCTGCTTCCTTAAATTTTTTTTTTATTATTTGGGGAGGGGGGCCGCATGGCCCCTCTCCCGGGCAACTTCTGGCCCCGGAGACCCCTTCCCCTGGGGCATGGCCCTCTCCGTTGGGGACTGTGGGGGGTCTTCAAGCCCCCCACGGTCCCTGCCGGCTCCCCGCATCCTGTGGGGGCCGGCATTGCTTTTCTGCATCGAGAGCAGCTAACATGCTGCTCCCCATGCAGAAAAGCAATCAGCTTTGGTTTTCGAAAGAGAGAGCAGGTTTGCCATGGTACTCCTGCCCTACCATAGCAAACAGCAGTGTCCCAGGGGTGGGCACCCCAGACACTGCAGGAGCCACCACAAGGTTGAGGAGGGGGGCCGCGTGGCTCCCCTCCCAACATTTAAAAGCCCCGGGGGTTGGTGGTCCCCGGGGCTTGGGGGTCCATCATGGACCCCCCCAATTTAAATATGTAGTGCCCTGGAGAGGTGGTGGTCCCTGGGGCTTGTGGGGGGGGGGGCTTGAGCCCCCACACAACGTTTTTTTTATTTTAAAAAGAATCCCCGGGGTGGCGGTCCCCGGGGCTGCAAGGGGGCCATGAGCCCCCTGCATACTTAATATGAAAGCCACGGGGGTGGTGGTCCCCGGGGCTCGGGGGCCTTAGAGGCCTCCCATCATTATACATTTAAGCCCTGGGGGTGGCGGTTCCCAGGGCTGCGGGGGGGCCTTGTGCCTCCCTCTATGATACATGCTTTGCCCCGGGGGTGGTGGTCCCCAGGGCAGTGTGGGGGGGATTGGGCCCCCCCATACTTTATTTGTATAAAGCCCACGGGATTTGGGCCCCCGGGGGCTAAATAACATTAAGGCGCGGGAGCCGCGCTTCATTTGTTTGGGGGGGATCGGCAGGGTACGCGTAAACTACTCGCATCCCGCGATTTAAAAAAAAAGAAAGAAAATTGGGGGCCTTGGGTGTCCTTCTGGGACCCCCTAAGCAGGCCTAGGGGGTCAGGGTGTTTCTACCCTGCCCCCTTTTCTTGTTTTACGCGTTTCTTGTTCTGCCTTCTTGTGCCTCGGTTCTATCGAGGCACAAGATGGCTACCAACACTTCCTGGCTTGGAGTGTTGACAGTCAATTAGCATAAAGCTCGTGCTCTGGAGAATACGCGTACGGTACTTCGTCTATAGATATATCTATGATTTTACTTTTGATTTTCTCAGGAAATACTGAACGGATTTACACCATTTAACAAAAAGCGTAATCTGCTAACCAAACTCTACCTTTTTGCTAAATTTGGTGTAATTCCGTTCAGCCGTTCGGGCTGTAACCGCAATGAACGGTGCCTATGGAAAATTGCATGGGAAAAACACGTTTTGGGACCCCCCTTTTTTCTCGGCCCCCGCTTGATGAATCACCCAACCTTTCAGGATAGAAGCGGAGCAGAGCGCTCCATCTTCTTGGAGAATTTCGCAAAGATTCGTCAACCGGAGCCAAAGTTATTCCAAATAGAATGGTGTGGATTTCCCATGGAAACCAGGTCCTAACTATAACTACCTACTGGCGACCACCAGAAGGTAATATATATATATATATATATATATGAGGAACGTACGAGGGCAGCAAAAACAATGTTTATGAGGAAAGTTAATCCCAGCAATGTACCAGAGAATTGAGAATTTTTACGACACCAACCTATGAAAAACCTAATACACTGATGTTTGAGGAGTGGTCAGCCAACTCGGCCAACAGTTCGAGGAGGATGCTTGAAATCCTCATAAAATACACTTGGATTGACCAGGAAAACATCCTTAAGGAGATTTGTGAACTAATGGAGGATCTTAAGAAAAGCACAGACACAGAAAGCCTGGATAAATTGCTTAAAACATTTCGTGAAAGAGTGACCAAGCACAAAGATGACGTTAAAGCGCGTAAGGAAAGAAAACTTAATCGCGATTATGGGGATTATGACAGTGGCCGGATTTTAACATTTAGCCACAAGTATGACCATCTATACAAGGATGAGGGCTCCGACAATTTATCCTTGGATGATTCCAAAACCTACCCCGGTAATGTAGAAAATATGACGAGTGAAAGCGAGTCTGATGTTTCCGTGCTTAATGAGACACTTACCAAAACGAGCAAGAAACAAGTGTCTTTTTTAGACGAATATCGGACCCTACGGAGGGGTCGTCTAACAACGAGAGAGACACCGCTCCCCAAGACACGGGGACAGGAATGAAGAGGCAGGGGTTGCGGAAGAGGCAACACAGAAACCAAAGAACGAGGATTAGGCAATGATGGCAATAGAGGCAAGGGACCTGGCGCTGGGGGTACCAGCAGAGGACGCGCCAGACGGGCGTACTAATGGATGATAAAATGGTGAACATGACTATTATTAATTTATACAAAAGAAAAATGAATATGACTGAAAAAAGAACCCTTGGGGGCGTGGCCAGGATGGCGTCGGTGTAAGACGCTTTTCCGAGCCTCTCCAGCGCCGATCTGATATTGCTGCTGATTGCTCGCTGTCCCCGGTGCAGGTTGGCTCCAGACCGTTGTCGGAGGTCGGCGACACGGTGCGGAGTGGTCCGGTGCCGTTTGCGGAGCCCTGAGCCGCTCGTGGCGGCTGCTGGAGCGGAGAGACGGTGCGGCCTCTACATCCCCGGCCTCGCGTACCCAGAGGGCCGACCGGAGATTCGGAGTGGCTGCGGCGTCGGAGAGGGGCTCGCCCATTGCCCGACTGGGGATCTCCCCATACACCGGCTCCCTGGGGCGAGCCGTATGATCAGCGGTGGGCAGGGCAGCGTGCCAGAAGACGCTGGTGGTGTGTGGCTGTCCCGACCGGAGGTGAGGTGAGGGCCGGAGCTGGAGGGAGCGCGGAAACCACGTGGGTCAGGCCCGGAGGAGGCTCCGGGAGCATTCCGGTTGCTGCTTGCCCTTGTGACTCGCTGTGGGGCCCGGACACTGCAGGAGAAGCTGCGCACTGGCCTGGACGGGGATGTGAGTGGCGCCCAGCAGCCCGAGCCGGGGGAGTGACCTTGGAGCCAGCTCGGCTACCTACGGAGTGGGAGAGCCCTGGGAGTTGCGGCCTGCGGGGGCCCAGGAGGAGTGTGGGCCCGGGGAGGCTGAACTCCGGCTGAAGTGCGTGATCGCCTGGGGGGTCTGGTGGAACCCGCGCCCCTCCCTGAAACTTGGCTCGTGCTGGCCCAGTTCACTGGCTGCGGACTGGAGAAGGGCTAGTGAAGAAGCTGGGAGTTTGCCTCTGAAGGTTTGGCTTGGACAGGGGGAGTGTCGGCGCCATTTTCTCTGGCTCTACTGATCGCTTAGTGTACCCATCGCCGGCGTCTGGATAGGGGGTATCTGAGTTGTCCGCTGCACCCTCCCCTCCGGAACTTGGCATCGGGGGCTGGGGGCTTCCTGGTCCCTTGACTTTTGTACGGTCCTGTCCCTTGGGTTCTCGGAGATCGAGGTCTCTCTGGGAGCTGTCGGCCTGGTGGTCAGAGTTGGGCCGCCTTGTGGGGGCCGTCCTCTACATCTGCGGGCCCGGGCTCCCATCCCCCCTGTCTTTGAGAGTGTCTGGTGGACGCCGCCCGGTGGAGACCTGCCCGGCATCATGTCTAACCAGGCCCGCAAGGGGCGGGTAGTGAAAGACGGAGCTTCTAAATCCTCGCAGCAGCCGGCCTCCCCCGGTCCTAGTGGCTCGCCGAGGCTGTCCGATGATGAGGCCCCGGCTACCAAGGCATTTATGACCGAACTTTTTGCCTCCATCAAGGAGGATATCTCCGAGCTGCGGGCGCAGTTGGCATCCGACCTTCGGGAGGTACGAAGGGATGTTGATGGGATTGGCGAACGAGTGGCGACTTTGGAGGACCATGATTTGAGCACAGCCAATGATGTGCACTTACTCCAACAGGATGTCCTCCGTCTCACTGAGCAAAACTTGGATCTGCAGGCGCACACGGAGGACTTAGAAAACCGATCCCGTCGGAATAACATACGCATTAAGGCGGTGCCATGGGACGGCGAGGCAGGAGACCTGCGAGGCTATGTACAGGAACTGTTTCTGCAGATCTTGGACGAAGACGATGTAAAGGAAGTCAGAATGGATAGAGCCCATCGCGTTGGTTTGCCCAGGAGAGGGGGGGGGCCGCCCCCGGATATCCTTGTCTGTGTCCATGATTTTCAAGTGAAAGAGCGCATCCTCCGTAAAGCCAGGGCCATTGCATCGCTGCAGTTTAGGGGTCATCGTCCTCAGCTGTTCCAGGACTTGGCAGCCTCCACACTCCAAAAAAGGAGAGATTTCCGCCCAGTAACGTCCTTTTTGCGGGAGCGTGACATCGCGTACTCCTGGGGCCATCCCTTCAGGATCATCTTCAGATGGCAAAATCGGCTGGTGCAGATACGCTCCCTTCGGGAAGCGAAGGATCTCCTGGGTTTGGATGACGCGGCGCCATCACAGAGGTCGAGTGCGTCCCCGTCTCTGCGGCGCCGTCGATCATCTTCATGGCACAGAGTGGGGTCCTCTCCGGATCGGGTACGCCCGGACCGCACTGCCAGCCTGCAGGAAAGGGTGAACGCGGTAGCTTCAGTGGCTTCGACGACGCTGCCGGTGTCGCAGGCCAGTTCCGGAGCAGCGTGACGTAGATTTCGTGGATGACGGATCGGCGCTGGAGGGGGCATCGGCCCCCCTGGTCTGGGTGAATGGAAGTACTTTTGGAGAAGACTCCCCGGATCGTGACCTTGGGAGGATCCGGATTGGTCTCCCTGTTCTGTCCCAGGAGTGGACGGATCTCCGTGACTTTTGGACTACTTGGAGCGATGCAACTCACGATGAGTATCGTTTCTATTGTTATTGTTCTTGGTATTATCTTACAATGTTCTTTCCCTTTGTGTGGGGTAGGGGTGGGGCGGGGTGGGATGGTGGTGATGTTTGTCTGCTGGGTGTGTGAAGTGATGTCGCCTCTCGAGGAGTTTTTCCTTAGCTTCTGTTGTTGGTGCCGCCTCTTGGGCCCGGCGGCTGTTTTTGGTCCAGATTTGGACTCTGTACTTGCTGTAGGCTATTCTGGCATGGTCCCCTTAGTGTTGGAGGGGGGGATGAGTGCTGGGTTGCGGAGGGGGGTGTCGAGTTGTCCATTGTTGATGCCGCCTCTGTCCCGCTGCCTCCCTTATGCTGTGTTTGGTCGCCGGACACGGGTTGGCTTAGGTGCATCAGTTGTCTTCCAATGGGATGTCCAGGGTGGTCCCTCGGCTGGTCCTCTAATTGGGGAAGGGTCTGAGTACGGTGGGGGTCCAGGTACGCTGGCTGTAGAGGGCTTGGGGATATTTTTTTTTTGGTATGCCTGTTAGTATAGGGACTTGGAACGTTAAGGGGCTCAACTCGCCTCAGAAGCGGCAGAAAGTATGGAAGTACGTGATGGATCATCAGTTGGATGTTGTGGGGCTTCAGGAGACGCATTTGGCGCGCAGAGACGAGCTGCGGCTCAAGCATAAGGCATATCCCCTTATATACCGGTCTTCTGCTTCTACGAAACATAGAGGGGTGGCCCTCCTTTTTCGCGCTGCACTACACTTCCAACCCATTGAGGTGCACACTGACAGGGATGGCCGATGGTTGATGGTGAAAGGGCTTGTTCAGGGGGCGGCTTTGTTCTTTTGTTGTGGTGTACCTTCCTAATGCAGGTCAGAATAAGTTCTTACAAGATTTATTGCAGAAGGTGGGAGATTTTGCTGACGGTCATTTGTTCCTCCTGGGGGACTTTAACTTGGTGTGGGACAAGTCGGTGGATAGCTCAGGGCTCCACAGGGCTGGGGCAGGGGTTTTTTCAGCAGCTACACAGCAGCGGGTGGGCGAGTTGGGGATGGTTGATGGCTGGCGCTTTTACCACCCTACTGCCAGGGATTACACTTATTTCTCTCACGTACATCACTCCTATTCCCGCCTGGATCACATTTTTATCAGTCAGGCCCTTAAGGGAGATGTCCTGGACTCCACCATCCTTCCGCTTTCGGTGTCAGACCACAGTTTGCTGGTGCTTAGCCTCCGTTGGTCGTCGACTAGCGGTGGACAGAGAAAGTGGTACTTCCCGGCTTCAGTGATCAGGGATGATGCCTCCAACAAAGCCTTGCGGGCGGCCATTAGGGAGTTCTTTGAGCTTAACCCTGTATCAGATACGTCGGTCGCTAACACTTGGGATGCCTTTAAGGCTTCTGTTAGGGGCACGTGCTTGGGCCTCAATGCCCGTCTTAATAAGGAGCGGCGTAAGGACCGGGAGGCTCTGGAGGCGGAGGTGTCCCGCCTCGAACAGGCCCATAAGCTCAATCCCTCGAGGATTACCCTCCGACCCTTGACCGCGATGCGAGGGAAGCTGCGGGCTCATTACAATAACAGGGCTGAACTAACGATGCTGAGGCTGGGCCGACATTCTTACTCCGGTGGGAATAAGGTGGGTCGGCACTTGGCACGTCAGCTGCGCGATAAGAGGGAGCGCGAATATATTGGAGGGATCCGGGATGAGGCGGGTGTATTGCAACACAAGGATGAGGTGAAGGCGGCTATTTTTGGACGCTTTTATGCGGACTTGTATGCGGGAGACAGGCTCGCCGCGGAGGCTCAGAGGGAGTACCTGGGGCGATTGCCCCTCCCGCGGATTTCCGCCGAGTGGAATGGTTTGCTAGAAGCACCAATTACCAGGGAGGAAGTACTCGAAGCCATTCAACGCTTGAAGTTACACAAAGCGCCTGGGCCGGATGGCTATACAGCGATCTTCTATAAATCTTACGCCTCAGAACTGTGTGACTTCCTAACTTCTCTTTTTAACGTCATGGCCGTGTCCGGCTCCTCGGCCGGCTCCCTGGCGGAGGCGGTGGTTACGGTCCTGCCTAAACCCGGGAAGGATCTCGCCCATTGTGCATCATTCCGCCCCATTGCTCTACTAAATGTAGACGCCAAATTATATTCCGCGATCTTGGCGCATAGATTGCAGGATCTGTTACCTGCGATCATACACCCGGATCAATCCGGTTTCATCAAGGGGCGCCAGACCCACGATAATACTCGCAGGGTGGTGCACTTACTTGAAAAAGCCGACAGGTTCCGTATCCCAGCGGTGCTGGTGGGATTGGACGCCGAAAAGGCTTTTGACAGGGTGGATTGGGGCTTCCTATTTAACACCTTGACCGCCTTCGGGTTCTCGGATAAATTCATTACTATGGTGCGGGCCAATTTTAGCTGCCCGAGGTCTAGGGTGACAGTGAATGGGCATGTGTCGGAGTTTTTTCCACACTCCAGAGGCACCAGGCAGGGGTGTCCCCTTTCCCCGCTCCTGTTCGCATTAAGTATTGAGCCCTTGGCGATTGCGGTGCGAGAGCATGAGGGGATTCGGGGGATCCCGTTCACGGGAGAGCAACATAAAATCACGCTCTTCGCGGATGACATTTTATTATCGGTAACGGAGCCGGAACGTTCACTGCCATGCCTTCGGGAAGCTCTGCTGGCCTATGAGGCGGTGGCAGGATTCAGGGTTAATTATGGCAAATCCCATATCTTGAATCTTACTCTCTCTCGGGAGGAGGTAGAACGAGTGCGGCCCTTGACTCCCTTGGCTTGGGCAGATGGATCTCTAGTCTACTTGGGGGTTCACCTGACCCCGACGGTGGGCGGGCTTTTTTCGGCCAATTTCCCGCCTTTGTTTGCAAAGACCCGAGACGAGTTGGAGAAATGGAAGCCCAAATTTATATCTTGGTTGGGCAGGGTCCATGCTGTTAAGATGGTTCTCCTCCCTAAATATTTATACTTATTTCAGGCCCTACCCATCCCTCTTCCTAACGATTTTTTTCGGCGTCTCAGAACTCAGATACTGCGCTTTGTATGGCAGGGGGGCCGGGCCCGCCTTTCCTTTACGGTGTTGCGGCAGCTGAGATCCGAGGGAGGTGTGGGTCTTCCTGATCTACAGCTTTACTATAAAGCGGCGCAATTGAGAGTGCTGGTGGAGTGGTCGCAGCAGACGTCGGAGAAACATTGGCTGCATATGGACCGGAGCGTGGCTGGCAGGTCAGTCTGGGACCTAGCGTGGAAGCTTAAGAAGGACCGTCCGCTGAACGCCTATATCAGTACTCCTACCGGTACCACCCTGAAGGTCTGGGATTCCTTAGCTGCTGATGAGCGATGGACTACGTTCCCATCGCCGTTTACGCCTATCCACTTCAATCCAGCTTTTCCGCCGGCGCTTCGGGAGGGGGTCTTTGATGCATGGAGGGAGGGAGGCTGCCGGGCACTGACTCATCTGTTTCATGGGCAGGTACCCCTAACCTTTGCTAACTGTATGAGGGACTACGGGTTAGCCCATACTGAACGGTTTCGTCATTTACAACTGTATCACTGGGCCACCTCACCCGTGATGATGGAGGCTGCGACGAGACCCCCATCGCCTTTCGAGGCTTTCATACTGCGGTCGAATGTCATGAGGGGAGCCATCTCCTTCTTATACCAGCTGTTGCTTAAATCGGCTGTGGCGCCTAGGCACCGCTACATGGGCCAGTGGGAGGTCATGCTGGGGAGAGACATCTCCGATGCGGAGTGGTCGGCCTTGTGGAGGGACATAGCGACATTTAATCATTCGCTCCACTTGCGGGAGGCCCACCTCAAGACGCTGACGCAGTGGTATATGTGCCCGACTCGACTTCACCGTATTTATCCGGCCACGTCTGACCTATGCTGGAGGGGATGCGGGCTGCTTGGGGACTTCCGCCACATCTGGTGGGACTGCCCAGTGATTAGGCCCTTTTGGGAGGAGATTCTCTCGCATATCAGGGACATCCTTCACTACCCAGTGGAGGACGATATTGCCTTCGTTCTGTTGGGTTTGCGTGACCCCGGTCTTGAACATCAAACTCGGGCCGACAAGAAGATTTTATGGCTCTGTCTGGGCGCCGCCAAGCTTACACTGGCTGCTGCCTGGAAGCGGAGTGAGGCACCGGCAATATCTCTATGGCATGCTCGACTTTGGAAGCTTTTAAGCATGGAGAGGTTGGCGGACATCTTCCTGGGTAAATTCAAGGATTTTCAGTTCCAATGGGGCCCGTTAGTTGACTTCCTGTCCAAAGGTCTGCCCGCAGCTGTATGTCCTGCATCCTTGAGGTCACTGCATCTCTTTCAGGTTTAGTATGGAGGCCGAATGTGCGAGTATGTGTGATGGGGTCACCACCATGAGGGGGTGGGGGGGGGGGGGGTGGGGGGGAACTGTTTACTTTCTTCTTGTTCTGGTCACTCTGGTGTTTGTTGCTCATTGCTGGGGCCATGGCTATTCGGCTGTGCGGTACAGAACTTTGGTCTGGGGTCCCTTCCCCTTGGCATCCGCCCCGGCCGCTGCTGACGCTGGCTTCACCGAACTGTTGGTGCTATGGCCTTCATCACGGAACACGGACTTACTTCCGTGGGAACAATGCTCCTGAATCAGTGTCCTTGTAAGGCGGAATATGTAGCACCTAGATGACCTTTTCATGTATGTTCTTGTTTGTACTTAAAATTGCAAAATAAAAAAATTTACAAAAAAAAAAAAAAGAACCCTTTGCCTGGGCCTTTCCTTTTGCCCATCCTACCCCTCAAAATATACTGACAATCGCATTGACCTTTCCAAGTACATTCGTAAGTTAAAACTTAAGAAGTGGCATAAGTTAAAAAGGCAATTCTGAGACTATGTTTGAAAATGTTCGTGATATGTCTAGTGTATATCACTTTGACATTGGAGATACTGAAATTTTGAGAACTGTGATAGATTTGGGCATTACTGAGGAAGAAAGGAGTGCAATCAATACGTACAACACAACTTTGTGCAGAACTTGATATTTGCACTGATGCAGCTGCCAACACAAATTTCAAACCCAAATCTAGTTTTGTCCCCATTCTTCCACATGACAGTATTGATACCTTTCACAAGTGCGCCAATAAAAGTCTCATTGAGTTCAGACACAAACAACAAAAAGCCAAACATAAGGGGAATCAGAATATGACTTTCCCACAGAGACAAGCTATCAGTTCTCTCATGGAGGATGACAGGATTGTAATCCGCCCGGCTGATGAGGGGTGGAATATTGTCATCCTCGATAGAGAACAACACATAGAAGAAGCTGACTGACAATTGTCTTATGAGATGTTCTATGAATCTATTGATGCGGACAGGTACAATAAAAGTATTACCATCTTATGGGATCTCCTCTTTGAATGGAAAGGGAAGGAGATTCTTACATGGGAGGAGTTTTGCATCATGAGGAAGTATATCGGAGTGTGTGTCCAAATATATTAAATACTTCCTGACAGAGTATGTATTCAATTTAGACAGTTATGTAAGGGACACCAAAGATTTTCTGAAAAAGATAGAGAACATGGAATGGGATGCATACTCTTTGCTCATAACGCTTGACGTGCAGAGTCTGAACACCATTATTGACCACAAACAAGGCCTGGAGACCTGCAGTTATTTCCTCAGGGATAGGCATATCTGGTTTCGTGAGCATGCCCAGATGATACTGAGCATGGTGGAATACTGCTTGGACAATAATATATTTTTGCTCAACTGCAAATTGTCTCGCCCGGTCAATGGTTCCGCCATGGGCTCGTGCTTTTCTCCCAGTTTTGTGAATTTGTTTCTGGGGAGCTGGGAGAAAAGCATACGAGCTGACCCCACTCTACAACAAGAGTTTTTGAATGTGTCGATGTGGCTTTGCTATTAATTGTGTGGTACGGCTGATGAAGCCGACAATTTCATTACCAAACTCAATCAAAATGACCGCAACATTGTCCTTACCGGCACTAAGAGCAAAGTCAGTATTGAGTATCTCGATGTTAAATTGGAAATTAAGAACAATAAAGTCCACACTTCCCTCCATCGGAAAACTACCGCTGGGAATAGTATCCTGCATGCCCTCAGCAGTCACCCCGAAAATCTAAAATGGAGTATCCCTTTCGGGGAACTGCTGAGGGCTAAACGGAATTGTAACACTGTTCAGGCATCATGTGTGGAAAGTAACATCATCCTAGATAGTTTTAGAGAGAGGGATTACCCTAACTGGGTGCTCAAAACTCCTAGAGAGAGAGCAAACAAAGTAGAGAGGGTGGAAACCATTGCTGATAAAGATACTGTCAGTGAAAACAACAACAATACCACCAGGTTAATACTCACGTACAGCTCAGATGTCCAGGCCATCAAGAAAATCATTACTAAGAACAGGGGAGTACTTAAAACCGATGCTGTCATTGGTGACGGTATCTCGGAAAGACCCAGTATTACGTATCGCCATGGCAGAAGCATCAGGTCCAGAGTGATATTACTTCCTATCCTCCCACTAACATCCAGGGCCTAGATGGGTTTTTTCCTTGTGGCCATTGCAAGGCCTGTGCCGACAGCAGGTCTTGCAAACAGGTCAAGTATAATGGGATTACAAAAAACATTGTACAGTTTCTCACGTGCAGCTCAACATTTGTTATATATGTGATCATTTGCACTTGCAGTAAGTGGTACATTGGTAGCACTACGTGTATGGCCAAAAAACTTATTCTTGAGCACACCAGGGCCATCACGAATTTTGACCCAATATACCCAGTGGCACGACATTTTAGGGAACAACATTATTTTAATGTCGGAGATCTCAGCTATATAATCCTGGAACAGGTGGAAAAAACCCAGGAGAGACAATAGGGTCCTCATGTTGAGACAGAGGGAGTCTAAGTTATTTATAGACTTCAAACTATGGCACCTGGAGGCCTGAATCAAGATGAGGAACTGTCGATTGATTTGAAGAATTAGTACTTTCCTGTCCATATACGTTCCTCAGGATCCTCTATTCCTTTGTATTCTCAGTTCTAGTATTTATACTGCTTATAATGTATTGTCATCTCTGAGTGACAGATCATTTGTATTCTGTTTTTAACTCTTATGTTTTCTTTTTGTTTTATTTCAGGAGGACAGGAAGGGGCCCACGACATCTACACTCACTGTGCACGGGATCTCTCCCCTTCTTTTTCTACTTTTTTCACGAGCACCAGAACGTTTTTGTACCTACTGATCTTTCTCTCGTCAGGGGTAATACATCCATTTGGACTGATATATGCCATTATGAATAGGTGTTTGTTTTCCTATTCCCCCCTCCCCCACCCTTCTCCCCCCTTTTTTCTATTTTCTGGTGCCAATTGGCACAGTTGGGCACTTCCCGATACCGTTGACATTGATTATATGTTTTGCATGCATATAATGTTATTGCACATCATAGGCAAAGCATTTGCTTTGTGCGGAGTACATACTGATTGCCACTGTGAATTGTAAGTTATTATTATTGGGCACTTGCCGAATGAATGTGGCTAATTACTTTCTGCGCAAACAACATGTGTGCGCAGCCAGGGCTTTATTTTGTGTGTGATCCCACGGCCTCAAGGTATCTTTATAGAGCAGCCGCGATCGACACTCACGTGGGAGCTGCATGTTAGCAGCTCCCCGTGTGGAAAAGCAATGGCGGCTCCCGAAGGACGCGGGGAGCCGGCTGGGACCATGGGGGCATTGGGGCTCCCCCCACAGTCCCCAAAGTTGTATATAGGCCTCGGGGATGGGGTCCCCGGGAGAATAAAAATGAGTGGTAGGTGGTAATTTTTTTACGATAAAATTAGGAGTCTCTAAGTTTTGGAATGTCAACAATCCCTTCTCCCACTTAAATAGCCACAAGGTATTTAGTGAAGCTAACACTGTGAAGCGTTTTCACAAAATGTGAATCAGCAGTGTTTGACTGGGATCGATAAAGAATTGCCCACTGACGAGCGTAGAGTACACAAATTGTACATGGGGTTTTGTAACGCCAGTGGCTGCTGCTGGTGCCCTCTCTTGAGGTTAATTCGAAGAGTTGTGTACTCCTTTTGTTCCTAATGTGCACAGCGCTCCATCGTCTCTGTTTGCTTTTCCCTCTGTCATGTAGAGACCCCTGGGGAAGTATGACGGCTTCCCTACAGCCAGCACCTCTGAAAAGGTAGAAGAGCTGGTAAAGAGTCAGCCCGGGTATTACACTTCCAGTTATAAACACCATTCTTTTCTTAGTAAAATTTTGAGCCCCGGCTGTGTTAATGTCACATGTGAATTGGGCGAGGAAGGATACAGAGCCGTTTTGCAGTCTAGTAGAGCGCCACCTTCCCGGGTATTGTTTACTAATTGTTAGAGGAGTTCAAGGTCAACTTAAGTCTGGGGATCTTCATGCTCAGAATCTTTATTTAAATATGCAGGGTGGGCCTCAGCAGTCCCTGAAGCCTCTGTGGTCCTAGGCAGTGCCTTATTTGTTCTGTAATCACACGGGCAGTACTTACGGTGTATTAAAGTGATACACTCATAGAACTCTTGCAGTTGTATAATTAGACAGGGTTCATGTGCCTAACAGTTAGTTACATTATTTTTTGTAGGTGCACTGTAATGGTAAATATTATTGACTTTAAAATCTTCTATAAACAGATGATTATCACAATAAATAATAGTCAAGTGTTGTCAGAAAAAGAAGACCTACACACTCAGATTTTTTTTCAAGTAACCTTAATTAAAACAGAGATAAATAGAAATGTAACTTCAAAAGAACAGTATAATAAAAAAAAACATGGGTTGGACTCCAGTGGAAGCAGCATAGTTAACCTGCAAGACAAAACAAACATAAGTATGTGTGATATGTGGAAGAGGTAAAGAAAGCTAGTTCGAATGAAAGAACCATAGTGAAAATAGAAGGGAGGGGCACTGGGTGGAAGTGAGAAAGGGAAGGAGAGTTAAAAGAAGAGAGGGAGGAGGAGAGAGAAAGTCGGCCTATTGCACTCAGCCCTTAGTGTTTACCCTCCGTCACCCATTTTTCTAGGACGCAGGAATCAGCAAGATGGACTGTGGGTTAAGAAGTCCTTAAAATTAAATACATGAAGCCAGAGATTATGGGCCATATTATGAAGGAAGGGCGATAACATTATCAATGTTTTAGCGGCAGGAAACCGCCGCTAAAGTGGCGATAAGGGGTTCATAATATGCTGTTGTGAATTCCCTTAGAAGCACAGGTTTTGGTGTGAACCTGGGATTCTATGGGAATTCACAAGGGCATATTATCAACCCCTTATCATCGCTTTAGCGGCAGTTTCCTGCTGGTAAAGTGGTGAGAATATTATTGCCGTTATTTGATAATATAGTCCTACATTATTAGCTACGGGAAAATCGCTTGCATGCACCTGTGCACCCAGGGTGCTGCACCCCAGTTCCTTCCCCCGCAATGTGCTCAATTGTAGGTCTTCCACACTGAGGCTTCACAGCTCACCTGCCGCCACTGGTGTGTCCCATGACGTGTTGGTGCAAGCTCCGAGGCTGGGGTACATTTGTATGGAAGACATTGGCAGAGCACATTTCACGCCGTGAGGGGAACAGCACCCTGAGCTTCATCTTACCGCCGTGAGGGGAACGGCTGTAGTTCCGTCCACCGGACCACCTGAACTGCATTACCCAGCTGCCCCGGGTGACGGGCGCACATCCCTGACGCTCCCGACGCACCAGAGGCGCTTTTAAGAACGCGGAATGCCTCCCGCATCACGGGACGCACGCGGGTAGCGCCTGGAGAAGCCCGGGACAAGGGCGGGACCGTCTGTGGCCGTCCGAGGCAGGAGTAGGCAGGGCTGGGCCACCCCCCTTGGCTGTTTTTTCGAGTAAGTGCCCCGACTTCCATAAACTATATATTTTGGACAACGAGAAGGTAATTGTGTGTTGTGTGGTCTATGACATTTTTGAACGCCACCTTTTGCCGTAACCTGTGCCCTATATCCCTATATTCCTAAATTGCTGCCAACAATGTCAAAACAAACCTCTCTAAGGGATAACTATTTGGTTAAAGTTGTTAGTAGGATTAACAGTGACAGAAGAAAATCCCTAGGTCAAGGCAACTTACCTGACCCACCATTTGATTTATCATTGGATCCCACTAACGAGGATAACATTTTTTCCACTGTGACAGTCGAGCCTAAGGATACCAGTTGTAACATCGGAACTACCCCCGTAGAGGTGTTAGATGACTCTATCCCTGTGGAAGACCAACTTGAAAGCCCTGATGGTACTCTACAACCATGTACAAGGGCTACACGTTATATGAGAGCATGTAGGAAATTAACTACCAAGCGGGGAGGCCATATGACCAGGATGAAAAAGGAATCCACACCTAAGAAAAATTTTTGTGACAAAGGGACTTTAACTAAAGACAATTGTGTTACTAATAATACTGACCAATTTGATTTGTTAGTGGGTTGTATAGATGGTAAATTGAAGTTGATTGTTGAACTGTTACTTGCCAAAATTGATGCCATATCAGCTGAAGTATCTAGATTGGGGTCCCAGCTAGATGTGTACGCAGCCAAGATAGTTAACACTGGACCAGCTAGTAAGGATGCCCCTAGTATTCAATCTGCCCCAAAACCAGTTAAGGGGAGGTCTCGCCCTACGAACAATGTCAAATCTGGTTCCAACATGGATAGTTTGCAGGTCCCATCTGCCTTGCCAAGTACGAGCACGTTATCAGCATGTTATTTAGACAGGGTAGGGCAGGCACCACCTGTGATGGCTGCGGCTGTGGGGTCTGTAGTGGGACCTATTTGTAAAAACACACTACCAGCTCTTAAGACTGGCGGGGCAGTGCAGGCACCAGTAATGCCGGTTGCGGCTGCTGGGTCTGTAGGGGCATCTGTTGGTAACAATGGCCCGGTAGATCTCCCACCCGAGTGTGTGCCCTACGTAGTGGTTTTAACCAATCTTCCCTCCTTAGCACTTAGTCAGGCCATACCCTCCCAAGAGCCGCGGGATTCGTTAAAGAACAAAACGGTCTCCTGGCTACATGAGCCCCCTCGCGGCCATCGCACGCCAACACAACCTCAGCATAATCTCCTACGCCGACGACACCCAGCTGATCCTCTCCCTGACCAACGACCCCGCCACCGCCAGAGCCAACCTACACGAAGGGATGAAAGAGGTAGCCGAGTGGATGACGACCAGCCGCCTGAAACTGAACTCGGACAAGACGGAGGTCCTCATCCTGGGCTCTTCACCCTCCGCCTGGGACGACTCCTGGTGGCCTCCCGCCCTGGGCACCGCACCCAAACCGACAGACCACGCACGCAACCTGGGCTTCATCCTGGACTCCTCCCTCTCCATGACCAGGCAAGTCAACAACGTCTCCTCGGCGTGCTTCAACATCCTACGCATGCTACGGAAGATCTTCTGGTGGATCCCCACCGAGACCAGGAAGACCGTCACCCAGGCCCTCGTCACTAGCCGACTGGACTACGGCAACGCCCTCTACGCCGGTACCACCGCCAAGCTCCAGAAGAGACTCCAGCGGATCCAGAACGCCTCAGCCAGACTCATCCTCGACATCCCACGACACAGCCACATCTCCGGACATCTGAGAGACCTTCACTGGCTCCCTGTCAACAAAAGAATCACCTTCCGCCTCCTCACCCACGCACACAAAGCCCTACACGACCAAGGCCCGAGCTACCTCAACAGCCGGATCAACTTCTACGCTCCCAAACGCCACCTCCGTTCAGCCAACCACGCCCTCGCCGCCATCCCCTGCATCCGAAGAGCAACTACAGGAGGAAGGTCCTTCTCCTACCTGGCCGCCAAGACCTGGAACTCCCTCCCGACCGACCTGCGCCTGACCCAAGACCACCTCTCCTTCAGGAAGAAGCTGAAGACCTGGCTGTTCGAGCAGTAGCGGCACCCCCCCCTCCCCTAAGCGCCTTGAGACCCTACGGGTATGTAGCGCGCTCTATAAGTGTCATTGATTGATTGATTGATTGGGTTCCCAGTTAATTTTTCGGATCAAATTCTATCTACCAGAAGGGTTAACTGGATTGGCAACACTAGAAAGAACTGCAGGGGAGACTGTGTGATCGTCAATTTTAAATATCCCCAGCATGTTGCGACGGTCCTACTAAGAGCTGCTGCTATTACACAGTATGAGACCGATGTAACTGCACGTCCTCTGGGTTATTTCTATAACCATCTTAATAAGATTCCACCTGTCACTAGCAGAGATAGGGCATTCACCCCTAACTCTGTACTTAATGGTGAGAGATTTTTTCAACCTACCCCTAACTTTGTACCTAATGGTGATAGATTTTTCCTGCCTACAACAAACTTTACACCTACTGGCGATAGATTTTCCCCACCTAACCCTAATTTTGGACCTATTGGTGACAGATTTTTTCAACCAACTCATGGGATGGTTTATGAAGTCCCGGTCCAGAACAGGTATAAACTCCTGAGCTCTCTGGACCAGAATGATTGACTTCATAAGGGACCTGGGCTTCGGAGGGACGACACCGGGGATGCTAATCTGAATAATCCTAGTGAAGAAAATGTGGTCGCAGAGAGCCAATATACTAATGATATTTTGGGTAATACGAGTAGCGGGACAACAGTGTCCTGTGTGACTGAGATTTCCGAGGACCCAGGAAAGGATTAAGGTAGTTATATAGGGCGGTCTGTGATTGAACGAAGTAGTAAAGGCAAGAATCCCAGCAATGCACATGGCATTCCCAATAGTGACTGTACCACGGGGATTTCTATTGTCAGCTGGAATATTGCCGGTTGGGCCTCTAAGGTACACAAATTGGAGTCGGAGGGCATTGTTAGGTCCTACGACATCCTATGCCTACAGGAGACATGGTGTGTTGCCAAACCTAGTTTTGAAGGGTACACGTGCTATATTCTAGAAGCTACTGAATCAAGGCATGGCAGGGCAAAGGGAGGACTACTTTTTCTTGTTTCTGTAGATTTAAAGTTGACAATTATCAAACATTTGCTAGTCGAACCCCACTCACAAATTCTTTGGGTACGTGCACAGGATTGTACTGATGTGCTTTTAATACATTTTTATAATAATATTTTTAATAACTTACGGCCCAAAGTGATAGAGGAGTTAGATTGTGCCCTCATGAAGCTGATATCTGAGGCAAAATGCACTTTTACTTATATTTGGTTAGGGGATTTTAATTTAACAGTCTGCAGTTTGTCCTCCTCCAGGGCTTGTGGGATTCAAACCAATAGTGGGGAGTGCATGTTGCATTTCCCACATCATGCCTATGGGGAGGCTATCAATAACGTCATGGCTTCTTATGATTTAGAGCTAGTGAGTACTGACCTAGGGGGTAGTGAGAGTTCAATTCCAACCTTTATTGGGCGGAATAGCGGATCCACTATCGACCATATTATGGTTTCATCTAGTTTGGTACCTCACTGCCTGACCAAGGTAAGGGATGCTTCTGCCCTGAGCGACCATAATTATATCACAATGCAAATAACTACGTGGAAGTGCAGAGTAGAACTGCCAACAAGAATCTTGGATGACATTGAGCCACACAGGGCTAATGGGACTAGGCTTAGGTGGAAAGGGGAAAAAGCAGGTATAGTGGAACCTATAATTGTAAATAAATGCCTGGCGGACATTGGTATTATCCTGACTCCAGGATGTCCGCCTGCTTCTGTTATGACTCATTTTCTTAACATTAACAACGTTATTAATAACATCTTTACGGGGACTAAATTGGGCAGAAGCGGAAAAGGGATCGGATGGTTTGACCATATCTGTACGACCCTTCTCTCACAACTTAAACACGCTTTAGCCCTTACTCCAAGAGATAAGAATAGAGTCAGATTCTTAAGAATTGAATATATAAAGGCGCTATCCAAAAGGAAGAAGGAATTACAGCAGGAAGCCTGGGATCACCTATCCAAGGCAGTAGAAACCGCTGATAGTCGCCTGTTTTGGTCCACCGTTAACTCCCCTTTCCTCCAAGATGATAAAAATCCACAGCTCTCCTCCAACGTTGGCAGCGAGGACTGGGTGAAACATTTTTCCGTAATTTTCCAGGATAATACCCAGACATCCGAAGAGCAAAGGCTTTGGCCCGTGGTGCCTTTAGATATCGCCCTGAAGGAAGTGGAAAGTAGTATTAAAACTAGTAAGGGTGGTAAGGCCCAGGGGCCAGATGGAGTCCCAATTGATGTGTTCAGGGCTCAACCGAAGCTTTGGGGACCAATACTTACTTTGGCACTCAATGCTGCAGTAACCACCTTGATCCCACCCTCTTGGGGTGACTCCATCATTGTCCCCATTCATAAAAAGGGGGATAAGGCATTAGCCTGCAATTACCGGCTGATTAGTCTGCTTGACTCATCGGTTAAAATCATGAGTCGAGTATTGCTGTACAGATTAGAAGAGTGGGCGGATGAGAACGGCATTCTCGCCAATTCCCAATACGGATTCAGGAAGGGACGAGGGACCTTAGATCAGTGCCTAAATCTAGAATTATTGATTGGCAAGTACACTAGAGCCAAGCCCGGTAATATTTATCTTTGCTTTGCCGACCTTAGCAGTGCTTTTGATTTAGTAAACCATTCACTTTTGTGGTCAGTTTTGCTTGATATGTGTGCCCCTAAAGAAATTATTTTTTTCCTTGCAAGATTGTATGGTAAGATGCAAACATGTGTCCGCTATGGGGTTAGTGGGGAGTGCACTCCAAATGTTAATGTCAAACGGGGAATTAGACAGGGGTGTGTCCTTGCCCCCCTGTTGTTTACTCTTTTTATTAATGAGGTTGAATCCGCCCTGAAAACTGTCAAAGCTGATGCCCCACATGTTGCTGGGAATAGTGTTCCAGTTCTGCTTTATGCAGATGACGCGGTGCTCCTGTCCCGAACACCTGTTGGCCTGCAGCGCTTGATGGACAGGTTCACTGATTTTATTGGGAGTAGGAGACTGCTGATTAATAAAAACAAAACCCACACTATGACCTGGGGGACAAAGACTGGGAAAAATCGTGCCTTTTTTATAGAAGGGGTAAAAGTACAGCATGTCAATAATTTTTGCTACCTGGGGGTAACCTTTTCCAGCGATGGCAGTTGGGGGCAAGAATTAACCAATGTTAGGAGCAAAATGAGTAAAAGCTCCTATGGTATTTTTAAATTTGCCTCTAAGCTGGGGGATAGGCGAATCAAAGATATGACGGAGATCTACAAGGCGCGTAGTGTATCCATCGCCCTTTATGGGGCGGGGCTTTGGGGCAACTGCAATATTGAGTGCCTGCAGAGGGAAGAAAATAACTTCCTAAAGAAATTACTGTGCCTCCCTAAATCTGCCTCAACAGAGTTGATCCATAAAGAGGTAGGGCTTGCTTATTTGGGCGACCTTGCTTTACTTAGGCCTCTACTACTCTATTGAGCTATTTGGCTCAAGGAGGAGACTGAGTTTAATCAACTTGTAATTAGGGACTGCCTTGGTTTAGAGAACTGTTTGATGATACCATGGCTTAAATATGTTGTGGATTGCTACCTGAGTATCTATGATATCAACCTGCTGCTAGATCATTGCCCTCCTAGAGGTCTTGCCAAGCAGGACATGAAAAATTCTTTTAGGTTGTATAGAGCTCAAAAACGCTCAGCTGTGATCAATTCTATCGTTACTGTTAATCTTTATAATAAGTATATTGTTACCGAGGGATTCCAGAATTACCTGAGCGTGGTAACTAGGCCTGCGCACAGATTTGTATTGACTAGATTAAGAGCTGGAATTGCTCATGCTTTGGTGGCCTTCCCACATCAAAAAAAGCACCCGGTTGGCCCTTGTCCCTGCGATGGGCATTCTAAACAAAGCACCTTGCACTTTATGCTCATCTGTACGTTGTTCCAGAATGTAAGGATCACATATCTAAAACCAATATTTCTTAAGTATGGTATTCTTACTGTGGAGGATGCAATGTGTTTAATATATAACATGGACTGTCCCTATATATGTTTTTATGCTGCAAGTTTTATCTGTAAATCTATGGCTTTTAGGAAAAGTATGATCTTTTAAACATTACTGTTAATTTACCTGTATTTTATCTTGTTGCATTTTGCTATGTGCTTTTATGGTCATCAATTGTTATGAACCGAATAAAGCTTCATGAAATGAAATGAAATGTATGGAAGACCAGGTCTCCAAAATGGAATGTTGTCTTGATACTGCCATGGAAGGTGTTAGAATGCTCAGGGCATCATTGCGGGAGAGAGTTCCCGCTCAGCCCCTTTACCGCCAATCAATGAATTTGTGTAAAGGGAGAAATAATTGAATCATGGAAACATCTGGAGGTAAATGAAGGTTTATTTTACGCTTGATAGAAAATAGGAGTTGAGTGCATACTTCGTTTTTGAAATACGATCAACCGTTAGTGGAAATCGTGGTTCAAAGAGAAGTTGGAGTGCACGAGAATACTCAAGGGTAAATAATAATATGTTATGGTAAAGTTTACATAGAAAGGAATAGAGCGCATGCCAGAAGCTTAATATTCGCGTGTAATGCAGTGGCAAGAGCCTGTGTGCATGTACACTCAGTAAGGAGCTAACTACATTGTCCCAAAAGCCAACGCCACGTGTCTGTAGGGCAGCGCTGCCTGCTGGCTCAGGTCTATAGTACGGTCCAGTAAGTTCTTACAATTAGAGGTCAGTGATTATAACATAACACTTGGCAATATTGCTTCTTAGCACATGCGCAGTCTGCCTGATGCATCTCACCCCTCTCGCAGCACCGCGCTGAAGAGGTGTCTGTAGGGCAGCGCTGCCCACTGGCTCAGGTCTACAGTATGGTCCAGCAGGTCTTTGAAATGAGACAGAGACAAGACTGAATGAGGTGAGAGATCACATCATTATGCACGGCAATTTGATTCGCACCTGCACAGTGGCGCTAATGAACCTCACCCCTCTTGCCGCACCGCGTTCAATTGGAGGCCCTGTGCACCTAGGCCGCTCTGCTTACCTGCTGCATACTCAACAGGTAGCAGAGCTCACAACTTGAATTCTGCTTTGGATTTATACTGCGGACAGCTTTGAATTTAGCCTTGATTTATCAATCTGCACTGCGGACAGTAGGGTTCACAACTTGAAAAGGGAAAGAGAAACAGTGTGAGAGAGAGGAAGCGAGAGAGAGGAAGAGTGAGAGAGAGGAAGAGAGAGAAAGAAAGAATGAGACAGAGAGAGGGAGAGGGAGAGACAGTGAAAGGGAGAAAGTGTGTGAGAGAGAAAGGAAGAGATGGAGCAGGAGAGGGAGTGTTCACACTGGAGAAAATCTTCGCAGATCACCTTTCTGCCACTGGTTTGTGTCCAACCATGTACCAGGTCATAGTGCACCCTCAAGTTTAGTGATCTGAAAGATAGTATAGAATCAGTAATTGCAGAGTACATACAACTGCACACACATATTTCTGTGTTACGCCTCTACGCACCCAGGCTGCTGTATTCCATCAACTCCCACTGCAAAGAGGTGTCTGTGCCCTCTTTTCCTCCCAGGGGGCTGTACCTCATCCACTCCCACTGCACAGCGGTGACTTCCCATTACTGCACACCCAGACTGCTGCACCCTATCCACTCCCAGTGCCCAGAGGTGGGTGCCCATTCCTGCTCACCCAGACTGCTGCACCCTATCCACTCCCAATGCCCGGAGGTGATTGTCTATTCCTACACACTCAGGTTGCTGCACACTATCCACTCTCACTGCCCAGAGGTGACTTGTCGCTCCTGCGGAAAGAGGCTTCTCTGCTCTCCTTGTGGCACCAGTGTGTTTCAAAGAGGGTCGATCACGTGCCGAAACAACCTTCTCAGGCATTGTTAGGATGGCCACGCATCATCGCAGATTCCACAGACGTTGAGCTCTGGTGGTGTTGGGGGGGACATCAATTCGTGAAACACAACCTGTTAGTTAAAAAGGAAGATGAGATTGTGCGTCATTCGTTCTTCAAAGGAGAGAGGAAGAGAGAGAGTGAGAGAGTGACACTGAAGAGAATATTCGCAGCTCACCTTTTTGTCACCAGTCTGTCTCTCACCACGTGCCAGGACATAGTGCACCATGAACGTCCACATCTAAAAGATAGTAGAGAACTAGTAATTGTAGAAAAGTCCAGTATGCCGGAATGGAAAGACAAAGACGCTAATTCTGTTAATGTGAATTGATCCTCAGAACATGTCTTGTTTGCAACAAATTTAAAGCAAGAATGACTGAACAGACGTTAATTTCTACTTCTCAACTTTCTCATATTTAAAACATAAAATTCCGAAAGCGATGCGAAGTAGCCATGAGCTGTGACACAAATGTTACGCTCATGTCAACATACTTCGATGCTCGCAACACACCATACATACTTAAAAACAAGTATTTGCAATGCAATAGGTCTCGCATTATTAAAGTGTGATCTATTGGCATTGCTAAATAATGCAACACCAATAGCTCAAACTTTAATAATGCGAGACCTATTGAATTGCAAATGCTTGTTCTATGATAGAGTTGAACTTAAAGTGATATTGCAGAAACCATTATGTATGATACAGATTCTTTAACAGGAATAACACGAAGGAAGATGTTATGACTTGTAATTGGCACTATCTTAATGTGGAGTATAATAACACCGCCCTCTCACACCCCTCCCTCCCCCATTAAAACCACAACCATCTGCATGGTCCAAACTATTTTAATGGGCTTCAATTTATCAACAATTACAAGAAGTAGTAATATTTTCTATTCAGTTATAGAAAACAAGTGGTGCGCAGCCACACACGTGGTTTCAATTATCACGCCCGTGTCTGGGCACGATAATTGAAACCCCATGTCCTATTGGTGTCTCTTACGCGCAAGCGCGACACCAATAGGCAATGCGCTGAGCAATGTGCCCGCCTCTGGCCAACTGTGTGCAGTCTTTTACAATAAGTTGCACGCAAAGGCCAATGGGGTAGCACGGAAGGAAACGCACATGTACAACCATGTGCGATTCCTAGGTTAGGTTCATATCCCCGTTTTTTCACTTACAAAATGTGTCGCACTGGGCGAAAATGCTGCGCACCGCAACAAAGGCACGAGCCGTAATGCGCACAGCTACGCAGGCGCGACTCGTAAAACAACTGAGAAAGAAAAGGTTGTCAAAATAAGTTGCTAAATTTAAGGGTACATAGTATAAAAAAATAAATACTCATCTACTTTGCTACAGATATGGGAGCGACGGACATTTGGCCGACAATAAAAACTGTCCTGCTATTGGAAAAAAAAATCAAAATGCAATAAGACGGGGTATATAAGACCGCGTACGCCTAAATCGCTGTGTCGCCTTTTGGAATTCAGTCTGCTGCACCCCATCTACTCCCTCCAGTGCGCACCCAGCCCTCACTGCTCACCTTTTCGTGAGCAGGGCACCTTCTACATCATGCAGTCCTGCTCTGCCACCAAGAAGTCTCACATTTGGTGCTGAGTCTTGATATCACTATTGCAAAGGACCTACTCGTGCACCCATCATCATCGCAGGTTGCTCACCCGCTCAGTCCTTGCGATACCACTAATTCAGCGACCTTAGAGGGCACGCACGTGGTGGTAGACCCCCTATTTGATGGTTCGGGCCTACATGAGGTGTCTGGACCACCAGGACGGGCCATCACAGCGCATGGGATGGGAGCAACTCTAAAATGGCGTAGAGCACGTGCACCCTGTCTTTTTTATTGATGGGGTCACGTGTCTTGTGACGCCTGTGCTGGATGGGTGTGGTGTGGGTGTATACTAGCCATGAGAAGTGTCTGTGCCTTTCTGACAACTAGACCTGTGACTAGCAGATCACTACAATGAAAATCTGGGCCATGTAGATTTCTTGTCTTTTTCTGTAAGTGTAGTGGGCTTGCCTGACGTATGCCAGTGCTGCGTGAGGCTGTGAAGAATGACTACGGAGCTATGGGCGTGAGCTATATGAGAAATCAACTAATTCAGGTGTCTGTGTTGTAGTGCTGCAGTCACCCGGGTCTTAAACGGAAATGTGTCATTATGTCAGTGAAGTTCCACAACATGGCCGACATGGAAGGTACAGGGTATCACTGACCCTATATTCATCCCTAGTTCCACACATAACAAATGGTGGACTTGACGCATTTCTGTGGATATGAATGTTTATTGCACATTCAGTGGAGTGTTGTAGCTATAGCAATACAGGGCTATGAAAACTTCAGGTTGCAGTTTTTGGCACATGAAGGGCAGCTAATTAGAGTGAGGCTCGTGGTCGGAGTTAGGCTGCGCCAACATATATACTTATGTGGTCAATCGGGTACACTGTGGAACTTGGTGCTGGAAATCAGTGTTCAAACCTTGGAGTCGCATTCACATCCTGTTATTGTAGACAAATCACGTAAGCTCCGCATGCCTGAAAGTGTAATGTAAATACGGTGCTCATGTAAAATGCTGAAATACTTTTGGGTCGAGTTTACGCTAAATAAATATGAAACAAAAAAAAACTCTGGCAATCGCAGGCACTTATAAATTTACTATACACTTTGCTTGCAATACTCTAATGATCCAGTTTCTACATTCATACTTGTAGAATGAGCGAGAGAAAGTTACATAACCAATGTTTTTCCTACTGCCAGAGGTAAGATGGTTGCATACTCTGTTTACAGCACAATGTAATGTGGTAGGGTCCAGGGGCAGCACTTTACAAACATAATGAATACACAGACACAAATAGATAGTTGAACTGGGTACGGGCACGTGTGCTCCAAATTTTATTACCAGGGTCACATGTCCAGTTATGTCTGTGCTGGGTGAATGTGGGGTGAGTGTAAGCCAGCCCTCCGGGTATCATTGCGCTTGGTAACAAGTACAATAGAAATCATACACAGATATTCCATCATAGAGGGTTTATGACTTGTGCTGCACAAAGGTAGGAGCACTACATGTGAAATAATACACAAAAGATTCTATCGTAGAGGGTTCATGACTTGTGGTGCACTGAGGTAGGGGCGGCAGATCTGAAATCATACACAAAACATTCTATCATGAAGAGTCCATTACTTGTGGTGCACTGAGGTAGGGGCATCAGAAGCATTCAGCGTCTGCGGACCCAGCTATGATACGTGATATCTGGGTGGGTCGAACTAGGAGCATTGTCTGTTGCCTACTGGACTGCATCATCTGTAATCGCGATTTGAACAAAATATGAAACAAGTATGCAATACATTGTCAAAACATGTAGGTTTCAGGGACATTATAGTTCAAATTGTGATCTGTGCTGTCTGCAGTGTAGACTGCCATTCAGTGTACGTTTGGACTTTCAAGATGAATTTGGTTATTGTACTAAACCTATAACTGATATAAAACAAGTTCTTGAAGGAAGGATACTAAAAGGATATTGTGTAAGTTTGAGGGACGTTGTACTTAGTTTCATACTACACTCTGCAATTAATGAATGAACAGTCAATTTAATTGTGAGCCCTGATGACTGCAGTGTAGGCAGGTGGCAGCGGTCAGCAAGGGCCCACGGTCATGTGGCGTTGAGTAGAGCTGGACAGTATTGGCAATTCAGCGTGTGTGCAGCCAGCGATAATAATGGTACACTGAGTTAGTGGCACCTGAAGCAACTAGTTGGTGTGGAGCCTGCGATGATGCGTGGTCCCGGCAGGCCGCACTGGTAGCAATGTCTTTTGCCTACTGAATTTTGCCTTAATAAGGCCACGTGTCAATAACTAATGGTGCTAATAACTGAGTTAGTGGTACTTCTGGCGCTCAGCGTGTGTGCAACCTGCGATGATGTGTGGTCCAGGCGGGCCGCACTAGGAGCATTGTCTGTTGCCTACTGGACTGCATCATCTGTAATCATGATTTGAACAAAAGATGAAACATGTATGGAGAACATTGTCGAAATATGTAGGTTTAAGGGAAATTATAGTTCAAATTGTGAGCTGTGCTGTCCGAAGTGTAGACTGCCATTCAGTGTTCGTTTGGACTTGCAGGATGAATTTGGTTATTGTACTAAACCTATAACTGATATAAAACAAGTTATTGAAGGAAGGATACTAAAAGGATATTGTGTAGGTTTGAGGGACGTTATATTAGGTTTGTACTGCACTCTGCAATTAATGAATGAAGAGTCAATTTATTTGGGAGCCCTTATGACCACAGTGTAGGCAGGAGGCAGCAGTTAGCAAGGGCCCATGGCCATGTGGCTTTGAGGAGAGTGCACAGTCTTGGCAATTTAGCGTGTGTGCAGCCAGTGATGATAAGTGGTGCACTGAGTTAGTGGCACCTGAAGCAACCAGGTTCTGTGGAGCTTGCGATGATGCGTGGTCTGGGCAGGCTGCACTGGTATCAATGTTTTTTACCTTGTCAATTCTGCCTTATTATGGCCACGTGTGGATGATTTATGGTGCACTGAGTTAGTAATACCTTTGGCGCTCAGCGTGTACGTACCCTGCGATGATACGTGGTCTGGGCGGGCCGCACTGGGAGCAATGTCTTCAGTGTAAAGAATTATGCCTTAATAAGGCCACGTGGTGATGGCTTGTGGTGCAGTGAGTTAGTGGTACCTGAAGAAATCAGCATGTGCACACCTTGTGATGATGAGTGGTCCAAGCGGGCTGCGCTGGTACAATGTGTCTTGCCTAATGGACTGCGTCATCTGCGTTCGCTACTCCACCTGAATCATGAGCCATGCTGTCCCCATTGTAGATCGAAGGCCGTAGTCAGCACAGACATCGAGGAATGCTTTTTGTCACATCCTTTAACAAAATCTGAGGACATACAGTACAATTGTCTCTGCATTAAATAAATCAAGGCTAGATTCAATGTAGTCCGTAGTGTAGATCCAAATCTGAATTCAAGTTGTGAACCCTGCTGTCCGCAGTGTTGATTGAAGGCAGTAGTCAGCACAGACATCAAGTAATGCTTTTTGTCACATCCTTTAACAAAATCTTAGGACAAAGAGTACAATTGTTTCTGCATTAAATAAATCAAGGCTAAATTCATTGTTGTCCGTAGTGTAGATCCAAATCTGAATTCAAGTTGTAAACCCTGCTGTCCGCAGTGTAGATGGAAGGCAGTAGTCATAACAAACATCGAGGAATGCTTTATTGTCACATCCTTTAACAAAATCTGAGGACATACAGTATAATTGTCTTTGCATTAAATAAATCATGGCTGAAATCCATGCTATCCGAAGTGTTAATCCAAATCTGAATTCAAGTTGTTAACCTAGCAGTGTAGGTCGAAGGCAGTAGACGATACAGACATAAGTCTGTGGTGCTGTGTGGTGGGTTCGCAGGGGGCCTTTGTCGAGGAGGCCCGTCGTTATGGCGGCAGCCACGTGGCAGGGTGAGGACCATCGCTCCGGCAGACTCTTTTGTCTTCTCACAAGTGAACCACGCCCAAGGCATTGCCTATGTATTTATACTCTTACACTGTAGTTGCGTTCATTGGACCAGCCCACTCTGCTTCCGCTTCAAGGGGGGGACAACACAGCTGCATGACCGAGATATTCCCCAGTGACTGAAATAATATGGTTGCGTCCACTGTGCAGTACACTACATGTATCAATACTATATTTCCACGTGGAAAAGCTAGTTGTTGGTATAGCGAGTTGTGTACAGCATATCACCGGTACACTTGGGATTGTGTAAATTATTGTTGATGTGTGAGTTCCTTCCCTTATACATAGTTGGTTGCCACATCTCTGAACATTCAGCTATTGTGCAGTTGAGGGGATATGGTATTTTGGAAAAGTCCATTGTCCTGTTTTGCACTGCCTCTGATTTAGTAGAGTGGTCCGGGGGGTGGTTGTGATGGTGGTGGCACTGGTGTTGTGATTTTGTTGGGTGTCGGAGCTGCTTGATTAGTACCGTTATCACATATTCATCTTTATATATGGGTGTGAGTAGAGTGTAATTCACGTAGTAGATAGTCGACCTCCTTACAACAGTTAAATGTTGATGTTAATTTGTTACTAGTAATTGGGGCTATTGTCTGTGTTTAGGTAGCATTGCAGATTTGGCTGGCTGTGGAAAATATGGGGAAGTGGAGTTTTTGTGGTTTTTTTTTCAACGGAACGCCTAGTTTGTATTTCATTAGCGTTAGTTGTGGTTCTGGTTTGTGGCGATTTTGTTGGCGGAAGGAATCAATGGAAAAGTGGTGATA
The DNA here is from genome assembly GCF_964261635.1 of Lissotriton helveticus. Lineage (NCBI taxonomy): Eukaryota > Metazoa > Chordata > Amphibia > Caudata > Salamandridae > Lissotriton > Lissotriton helveticus. The sequence goes on from NC_136063.1 coordinate 683,361,976, forward strand.
TTTGCAGTTTTTACTAGGTTGAGAATGGGATGATAATTAAAAAAGACAGAAAGAAAATGATATGCTTAATGAACATTATAATTATAAATTAGCATTTAAAAAACCTTTGAAATTCACGGAAAAAAACATAGGTTTCAGGTATGTTATAGTTAGGTATTAGCGTTTAAAAAACCTTAGAAATTCACTGAAAAAAACATAGGTTTCAGGTATGTTATAGTTAGGAATTAGCGTTTAAAAAAACCTTAGAAATTCACAGAAAAAAACATAGGTTTCAGGGGTGGTATAGTTAGCTGGACATTGAAATTCCTCCGTTATAGTTAGTTGCACTAACTATAACTTGCACACCCGCAATCCACTGCTGATGATGTCACATATTACATCATTCATGACATGGTCAGTGACATCCCTGATGACATCTCAAATGACATCACTGATGACATCATCTAGTGAATGTGGGTTTCTATAAAGTTAAAATATGTATTATATATGCCTAGATATATTGAAGAATGAGTAAGTGTATAAGTGTCTGGATGGAAGATTTATTAGGTGTGTGACTGACTGTTTAAGTGAGTGATTACCTTTGTCTTACTGAATGCACGGGTTAGTGACTGATACAGACATTCACACAGTTTAGTTTTTCAGTTGGTGCGTAAGCGGTTGCATGGGTTGGTGAGTAGCTAAATGAGGAGCTATATGGGTTGTTGATTGATTGGTTGTCCGAGTATCTGTATAGGTGCCTGTGTGTGTGTGTGTGTGTGTGTGTGAGTGCATGGGAGGTGTGTGAGTCTGTGCATAGATGTTTGAGTGGTTGATTCACTGTGTGTACGGGTTCAAGATTGCATGTGGAAACAGCTATATGGGTGGGCCAGTGTGTGTATGGGTGTGTAACTGAGTGAATGGATATCTCAGTGGTACATGTCCAAGTAACTGCATATGTAAAAGGCAGTGTATGTGAGAGTTGGAGTATATAAATGACTATATGTGAGAGTCAGTGATTGTGAGAGTGGCTGTATAGATAAGTGTAAACTTGTATCAGTGATTGTATAAGAGAGTAATTATGTGTTTGTTTCTGTTTGAAATAATGATCTGTTGTGTGTATAACTGTATAGGTCAGTAAACGGAAGTGTGATTGATTCTTTGCATGACTGACTAGGTGTGTGAGTAACTCCATGAATGATTGGCACTGTGTGAGTATTAAGCATGGGTGCAAAATCCGTTCCGCTTGCGGATTTTGCGGATTTTCGGCATTTTCGCAATCCGCGAATTCCCGCGAATTTGCCGAAAATCCGCAAATCCGCGAGCGGAGCGGATCTGGGGGGCAAAAGTTCAAGCTTCAAGCTTGTAACCATTTTAGAATGGCGCCGGCAAGCTGCCAGCGCCATTCTAAAATAGTTACTAAGTTAGATTCAACAGGAAGCACTAATAGAAGCAGGTGCTCGAGTTTAACTGAATTCGAGCACCTGCTTTATTTTATCTATTAGTGCTTCCTGATGAAGCTAACTTAGTAACTATTTTAGAATGGCGCTGGCAGCTTGCTGGCACCATTCTAAAATAAAACAGGAGAGGGGCAGAGGGCAGAAGGGCACAACAACGAGTGTGGCAGAGGGCAGAAGGGCACAACAATGAGTGGGGCAGAAGGCAGAAGGGCACAACAACGAATGGGGCAGAGGGCAGAATGGCACAACAACGAGTGGGGCAGAGGGCAGAAGGGCACAACAACGAGCGGGGCAGAGGGCAGAATGGCACAACAACGAGTGGGGCAGAGGGCAGAAGGACACAACAACGAGTGGGGCAGAGGGCAGAAGGGCACAACAACAAGTGGGGCAGAGGGCAGAATGGCACAACAACGAGTGGGGCAGAGGGCAGAAGGGCACAACAACAAGTGGGGCAGAGGGCAGAATGGCACAAATACGAGTGGGGCAGAGGGCAGAAGGGCACAAAAACGAGTGGGGCAGAGAGCAGAATGGCACAAAAACAAGTGGGGCAGAGGGCAGAAGGGCACAACAACGAGCGGTCTCGCACAAAAAAACCCGCAAACACGCAAAGCGCCCCGCGAACACGCAAAAATTAAAAAATCCACAAATTCGTGAATTTTGCGGATTGCGAATTCGCAAATCCGCAAATTCGCGGATCGAGGAATTCGCAAAATTCGCCCATACTTAGTGAGTATCAGTATAGGTGTATGAGTGCATATGATGATGTTGTATTCATGAGTAACTGCATGTATGAGGGACTGCATGGGTGAATGAGTGGATGTGTGTCTAGACCTAGGAATCAGTAAGTATGTATGTAGTAAGTGGTATCAGTGTGTCGATGGTTTTGAAAATGATACTCTACATTTTAGAGTGGATGTATCAAAGGTTATGTTAGAGTGTGAGGAGATGCATCAGATTTTCACGTGGATGATGTAATCAGTGATGTCATTTGAGATGTCATCCGTGATGTCGCTGACCATGTCATGAATGATGTAATATGTGGCATCAACAGCAGTGCATTGCGGGGGCGCAAGTTATAGTTAGCTGAACTAACTATAACAGGGAAATTTCTATGGTTTTGTACGAGTGAACTGTCCAACTAACGATAACCTGTCTGAAAGCTGTTTTTTTCTGTTAATTTCTAAGGTTTTTTAATGCTAATTTCTAACTATAACATGCCTGAAACATATGGTTTGTTCAGTGAATTTCAAAGGTTTTTTTAAATGCTAATTTTTAACTATAGCATGTCTGAAACCTATGGTTTTTTCAGTGAATTTCAAAGGCTTATTAAATGCTAATTTCTATCAATAACATGCCTGAAACCTATGTTTTTTTCAGTGAATGTAAAGTTTTTTTAATGCTAACTTCTAATTATAATGTTAATTTAACCTATAGTTTTTTCCGACACCCATGAAGGACACAACACCCACTGTCACAACCCTCAGGACCTCCCCCCGTACCACCCCGCTGCCCAATACCACCAAGGCAATGCAGAACAGGACAGCAAACACTCCAAAAACGGCATGGTACCTCAGCCAAATAATAGCCCAAAGTTGGGAAATGTGGCAATTGTTTTTTCTGTAAATTTGAATATTTTTTCAAATACTAATTTCTAACTTTAATGTTCCTGAGACCTATTTTTTTGTGAATTGCAAAACCTATGATTTTCTCAGTAATTTTGAAAAAGAAATGTTATATTTTGTAATTTTAATATCCTAAAAATAGTTTTTGTAATTTGTTTTATTTGTTATTTAAACTATACAAGGTCTTCTTATTTTTTTTAAATATTAAACAACTACATACAGTATGCAAGGGAGTCCAGCCGAGAGCCACATCTGAAGAGCAACACATGTCATAAACTGATCAAGCAGCTCCGACACCCAAGAATGCCACAACACCCACCACCACCCCCAAGACCTTCCCTCTGCCACCGAGGCAGCACAGAACAAGACAGCAAACTTTCAGAAAACAGCATGGCCCCTCAGCCACACAATAGCTGAATATTGGGACAAGTGTGAACAAACTATATGTGAAGGAAGCAATTCACCCATGAATAACAATGCACACAATGCAAAGTGTAGTGGTGATGCCCTGGACACATCTCTGTATGCAGAATACACACCTCTCCATATGCACAAATACTACTGGTGCTTGTAGAGGACAGGGGACCCAACCATCTTACGTCAAACACTAGGGAAGATCTAAGACATGTAGCTGTGTCGTCGTCCCCTGTAAGCATAAGCGTAACTGGAGTGGGCTGGTCTGACGTGCGCCACTTCAGCTTAGGAGTGTGAATAAATAGGCTGGAGCCCTGGGTGTGATTCACTTGTGGGAAGGCCAAAGCATCTGCCAGGGCGGCGCCGCTCACCCTGCCATGAGGCCACCGTCATGACCGCCAGCCTCCTCAGTCGATCGCTGGCTTCTGCCACACAGGCCTCCAGCAGCACAGCACCGAGGAGACGTATGTCTGTACAAACTACTGCCTTCGATATATACTGCAGGCTCACAATTCAGATTGAGTCCAGTAGGCAACAGACATTGGTCAAGTCAACAACACTTGGCTGTGGGCCCTTCCTCACCGCTACCTCCGGCCTACACTGTGGTGATTAGGGCTCACAATTCAGATCGAGTCGTGATTCAAGATGACGCAGTCCAGTAGGCAACAGGCATTGCTTAAGTTAACACGACGTGCCTGTGTGCTCTTCCTGACCGCTGCCTCCGCCTACATTGGGGTGAGTAGACCAGACATTGGTCAAGTCAACAACACATGGCTATGGGCCCTTCCTCACCGCTACCTCCGGCCTACACTGCGGTGATTAGGGCTCACAATACAGATCGAGTCGCGATTGCAAATGACGCAATCCAGTAAGCAACCGACATTACTCAAGTCAACGCCATGTGCCTGTGGGCCCTTGCTCACCACTGCCTCCTGCCTCCACTGCGGTGAGTAGGGCTCAAAATTCAGAGCGACTCGCGATTGCAGATGACACAGTCCAGTAGGCAACAGACATTGTTACCGGTAAGGCCTGCCCGGATGACGCATCATCGGCACAGTAGTTCCCATATGTGCAACTGTGTCCTGAGTCCTGAATGGCAGTGACCCCAAGTCCCTGGCAGCGACCACAGCACCAGACTCCCTTCGATCAGTGAGGCATATTTCCATATGCAAGGCCGGCGACACATGGTGCAACTAATCCTGTTCAACGCAAGCCGATCCCACATGTTGAACTGTGTCCTGAGTCATGAATGGCAGTGACCCCAATTCTGTGCCAGCGATCACAGCACCAGACTCCCTTCGCTCAGAGAGGCATATTTCCATATGCAAATCCGGCATCACGTGCTGCCACTAACCCTGTTGAACGCATGCCAATCACACATGTGGAACTGTGTCCTGAGTCCAGAATGGCAGTGACCCCAACTTTGTGGCAGTAACCACAGCACCAGACTCCCTTCAATTAGTGAGGCATATTTGCATATGCAAGGCCGGCGACACGTGGTGCCAGTTAACCTGAACTACGCAGGCCGGTGGGGCCACCAACCTATGTACGTGGCTGTGGGCCCTTGTTCACCGTTACCTCTGGCCTACACTGCGGTCGGTAGAGCTCACAATTCAGATAGAGTCGTGATTCCAGATGACTCAGTTCAGTAGACAAGAGTCATTGCTCCAGTGAGCCCTGTCCGCACCAAGCATCATCACAGGCTCATACACTCTCAATGCTTCTGGTGCCACTAACTTTGCACCTCAACTCAACTCCATGTGGCCATGGGGCCCTGCTGACCACTACCTCTGGCCTACACTGCGGTCATCAGGGCTCACATTTAAAATTAAGTCTTGATTAATTAATTAATTACAGAGTCCAGTAGGCAAGTAATTATCACAGTCCTAAACCCTACATAATATCCTTGTAGTATACTTGCTTCAAGAACCTATTTATGTCAGTTATAGCTTTAGTACAATGACCAAATTCAACTTCAAGTGCAAACGAACACTTAATAGTAGTCAACACTGCGGGCAGCAGAGCTTGCAATTCGAATTTTAAATGCTAATTTCTAACAAGATTGAACTTCGACAGAGTATTCTATACATATTTCATATGTTCATGATACGCCTACACTGCGGTCAGTATGGCTCACAATTAAAATTAAGTCTTGATTCATTAATTACAAAGTCCATTAGGCAAGTAAATATCACAGGCCTAAAACCTACATATCCTTTTAGTATCCTTGCTTCAAGAACTTATTTATGTCAGTTATAGCTTTAGTACAATCACCAAATTCATCTTCAACTGCAAACAAACACACAATACAAGTCTACATGGCGGCCAGCAGAGCTCGCAATTTGAATTTTGGACATGTGGTGCCACTAACCCTTTTCAACACAAGCCGCGACATGTGGTGCCACTAACCCTGTTCAAAACAAGCCGGTGACACGTGGTGCCACTAACCCTTTTCAACACAAGCCGATCCCAAATAAGGATCTGTGTCCTGAGTCCTGAATGGCAGTGACCCCAAGTCCGTGGCAGCAACCACAGCACCAGACTGCCTTTGATTAGTGAGGCATATTTGCATGTGGAAGTCATCAATGTGGAAAGTATTGCTGACAGAAATATAAGTCAAAGGATCCATTTTACACAAAATGTCAATTTGGCATTCCACGTCCAGTAATTTCCAAAGGAAGAGTGAACAGTTTTATGTCAGCAGTGAAGCATACCATCACTCGTAAATCACCCAAAAATACTTATAATTTTAAAAGAACAGAGGAATCGAAGTACATTAATGATTACAATCCGGTGATTTTGAAGATGTGGAATGCAAATATGGACATACAATATGTTGCAGATAACTCAATTGCTGTTGCTCGCTATGTCACGTCATATATTACAAACTCTGAGAAGACAGAATTGAAAGAAATGTGGGAGGAAATTTCACAGGAGAGGGCACTTAGCAAAAGATTGTACAGCTTCACCTTGAAGATGCCTTCACATCAAAAAATTGGATCCTACGAATGTTCGGATCGATTGACATCTGCAAGTTTATATTCAAAGTCAAGAGGGTTCATCTGTATAAGTCTTGGTCTTCCTGCAGCACGAAATCGAGATTTGAAATCTGTACAAGAAATTGAATACTTGGCACTGAATGAAGCAGAAAGGGCGCACAGACACATCCAAGCAGTGGGGGTGGATGGAGTGCACCACCCTTATTGCACATTACCGAAAAATAGAATTACGCGTGTGCAGTTGTATATACTCTGATATTACTAATTCTATACTATCTTTCAGATCACTAAACTTGAGGGCTGCACTATCTCCCGGCATGTGGTTGGAGACACACCGGTGGCACAAAGGTGAGTTGCAAAGATTTTCTCCAGTCTCAGCACTCCCTCTCTATCTTTTCCTTTCTCTCTCTCACACTTTTTCTCTGTCTCATTCTTTCTTTCTCTCCTCCTCTCTCACTCTATATCTCTCTCTTCTCTCTCACACTGTTTCTGTCTTTATCTCTCTGTTACTGTCTCTCACACTGTTTCTCTCGTTGTCTTCTTCTCTGTCTCACTCTTTCTCTTTTTGGCTGGCTTCCTCTTTCTCACTCTTTCTCTCTTCCTCTCTCACTCGCACTCTCTTCCTCTCTCTCACTCACCCTCTCTCTCTTACTCTTTCTCACTCTTTCTCTCTGTCTTCCTCTCTCTCACACTGTTTCTCTTCCTTGTATCTTATTCTTTCTCTCTCTCACTATTTCTCTCTTTATCTTTCAGATCACTAAACTTGAGGTCTGCACTATCTCCCGGCACGTGGTTGGAGACACACTGGTGGCAGAAAGGTGAGCTGCAAAGATTTTTCCAGTCTCAACACTCCCTCTCTATCTCTTCCTTTCTCTCTCTTACATTTTCTCTTTTTCTCTGTCTCATTCTTTCATTCTCTCCTCCTCTCTCTCACTCTTTATCTCTCTCTGTTCTACTCCCTCACACTGTTTCTCTCTTTATCTCTCTCTTACTGTCTCTTGTTGTCTTTCTCTCTGTCTCACTCTTTCTCTCTTTGGCTGCCATCCTCTCTCTCACTGTTTCTCTCTTCCTCCCTCTCACTCTTTCTCTCTCTTCCTATCTCTCACTCTTTCTCTCTTCCTCTCCCCCTCTTTCTCTCTCTCTCTTCTTCTCTCTCACTCTTTCTCTCTCTTTTTCTCTCTCACTCTTTCCCTCCCTTTCTTTCTCTCTCTCACTCTTTCTCTCTCTTCTTCTCTCACACTGATTCTCTCTTTCTCTCTTCCTCATATTTCACTCTTTCTCTCTCTTTCCCTGTCTTCCTCTCTCTCACACTGTTTCTCTTTTCCTTGACGCTCACTCTTTCTCTCTCTGTCTTCCTCTCTTGCACACTGTTTCTCTTTCGCTCTTCCTTGTGTCTTATTCTTTCTCTCTCTCACTCTCTCGCTCTTTCTCTCTTTATCTTTCAGATCACTAAATTTGAGGTTTGCACTATCTCCCGGTGCGTGGTTGGAGACACAGCAGGGACACAAAGGTGAGCTGCAAAGAGTTTTCCAGTCTCAACACTCCCTCTCGATCTGTTCCTTTCTCTCTCTCACACTTTCTCTTTTTCTCTATCTAATTCTTTCTTTCTCTCTCACTCTTTATCTCTCTCTTTCTCTCTTTCACACTGTTTCTCTCATTATCTATCTCTCTTCCTGTCTCTCACACTAATTCTCTTGATGTCTTCCTCTCTGTCTTCCTCTTGTTCTCTTTGGCTGGCTTCCTCTCTCTCACCCTTTCTCTCTTCCTCTCTAACTCTTTCGATCTCTCTCATTCTTTCTCTCTCTCTTTCTCTCTCTTACACTGATTCTCTCTTTCTCTCTTCCTCGTATCTTATTTTTTCTCTCTTTGTCTCTCTTTCTCTACCTTCCTCTCTCTCACACTGTTTCTCTTTTCCTTGTAGCTCACTCTTTCTCTCTTCTTCTCTTTCACTCTTTCTCTCTCTGTTCCTCTTCCTCTCTTCCTTGTATCTTACTCTTTCTCTTTCTCTCTCTCACTCTTTCTCTCTCTGTTCCTCTCTCTCACACTGTTCCTCTTCCTCTCTTCCTTGTATCTTACTCTTTCTCTCTCCCACTCTTTCTCTCTTTCTCTATCTTCTTCTCTCTCACTCTTTCTCTCTCCTTCTCCCTCTCTCTCTCACTCTTTCTCTCTTTCTTTATCCATTCCTGGACGTATGGCGCACCATATTATCCTTATTTTTGTCTTGCAGGCTGTGATTCACAAATCGACCAGCGATGACACGCCACAGCTGTACATGGTGTTATTTGTTGTTGTTGTTGTTTTGTTTAAATAAAATGTTTTATATGTAAATCTATACATGACAAAGATTCTTATTTCTCCAACTGCAGAAGGACACTTCCGGGTCCAAGAAGGTTGTTGGGGGTATGCTGGTGATGTGGGAAGAGGGTGTGTTACCTGCTAATGTAGGGAGATGCAGTGTGAAAGGGGTATCTCTCAGAAAATGAACTCCGGTATGTTTTCCGAAATGCCTCAGACAGATGCCAGCTGACGGACTGAATCACAAAATAGTTTTCAATACTCATGTAGTGTGACTTATGAACAGTTTGTACCCAGGCTCGCAGAGGGACAGCTTCGGCCCGTGAGCTCAACTCGCAGAGGGAGAACTACAGGCCGTCCACTCCCAAAGGAACAGCATCTTGGTAGCTCGCAGAGGTAGATGCACATCAGCGTAGTAGCTCGCAAAGGTAGAGAGATGTGAGCCAACGCATTGGCTTCTAAAGGCATAGCTGCGAAGTGATGATGTTGGGCAGATCAAGCATGAAGAGGGTATCTCGCAGAGAGAAACCTGCGGTATATTTCCAGTCTTGACTTCATAGATACAACTGCAGCCCAGAGAAGTCCCACCGGAACAGCTGTGAGCCCACCACTAGTTCGCAGAGGCAGACTTGCGGGCCTAATAAGGTTGTTGGGGGTATGCTGGTGATATGGGAACAGGGTGCGTTACCTACTGATGTGGGGAGAAGCAGCATGAAAGGGCTATCTCTCACAGACAGAGCTCCGGTATGTTTTCAGAGTTGCCTCAGACAGATGCGAGGTGACGGACTCAATCACAAAATGGCTTTTCAATGCTCATATAGTGTGACTTATCAACAGTTTGCACCCAGTCTTGCACAGGGAAATCTGCGCCCCACAGCAACGTGCTAGCTTGCAAAAGTAAAGAGGTGGGAGCCGACGAACGGGCTTCTAAAGCCATAGCCGCGATCTAGTGATATGAGGAGAAGCAGCGTGAAAGGCATATCTCACACAGATGCCAGTGTTGCCTCGCAGAGGTAAAAGTGCGGACCCGATGGCTTCTACACAGAGACATGCAAGCTAACGGAGTAAATCACAAAATGGCTGCCAACACTTCCTGGTTTTCAACAATTCACAGCCAATGAGCAGCACACTCGTGCTTGTAACCCCTCAGTCAATCACAAGTCAGAATTCTCAAATATCGATATCTTTAAAATTTGATATTTCTTAAAAACTACTGAACAGATTTACACCATTTAAACAAAAGCATGCTTTCTGGAACATCATCTAGCTCCCTACCAAATATGCCGTAATTCCCTTCATCACTTTAACCTGTAGTCTTCTGTGAAGTTTTGTATCGAAACTGCATAGAGAAAACATGTTTTGGGACCCCCTTTTTTCTCAGCCTCTCCTGCACCATTAACCCCCAAACTTTCAATATAGGACATAATCAAAAAAAGAGAACATTTTTGGATAATTTCATGAAGATTCGTCAAACGACACCAAAGTTATAAGCACATACAGACCTCCAGGAGGGGGGGCCCCACAACCCCCCTCCCAACATGATTGAAGCCCAGGGGCTGTGCGAACCCCAGCAGGCCACCGCAACCCATGCGTGCCCCTGCTATTATTTTTTAAGAAATGCCCCTGGAACCTAGCCAACCCAAGGGCCTCATTAAATTAAAATGTGTGACCTAAGCGCGAATTGGATGTGACCAGATGGCTGAGGGGATCGGTGCGACCAGATGGCCGGGACCGAAAGGACTCCTAGCTGCCCACCCCGAGCCTTCGTGGTAGGGCTTCCGCCTGCCCACGCAGGGCAGGGCTCAGGGGCTCTCGGGCCCAGACGTCTGGGGGATGCCTGCCCAGGACCCATGGAGCCCGTCCCGGGCCATCGGCCATGCTGTTGGCCCTGGAGGAGAGAGCCCCAGACGCCCAGGGGAGGACTTCCGGGGACCCATGGAGCCCATCCCGGGCACTCGGCCATGCCGTTGGCCCTGGAGGAAGGAGCCCCGGAAGCCTGGGGGAGGACTGCCCGAGAACCATGGAGCCAGTCCCAGGCACTCGGCCGTGCCGTTGGCCCTGGAAGAGGGAGCCCTGGACGCCCGGGGGAGGCCTACCCAGGACCCATGGAGCCTGTCCCGGACACTCGGCCGTGCTGTAGGCCCTGGAGGAGGGAGCCAAGGACACCCGGGGGAGGACTGCCCGGGACCCATGGAGCCTGTCCCGGGCACTCGGCCATGCCGTTGGCCCTGTAGGAGGGAGCCCCGGACCCCCAAGGAGGACCTGCCCAGGCATAGCCCATCTGGTCCCTGGCAGAGATCCGCCAGCCTGGGAGGAGTGTCCGGGCATACTCTGCCCCTAGTAATCCGGAGGAAGGCTACCCCTCTTTCTTGGAACCCATGCGCACAGAGTGACAGAGGGGACCCAGGGCGCAGAGACGCCCAACCTCCTGGAGCCCTCGCTGGGATCGGGGAGGCAAATGGACCCTCATCGGACCTTCCAGGGAAGCCCGGCCATCTTGACACTGCATAGGAAAGCTTTGGGTGCACCCAGATGGCCGAGGGTCTAGTGCGACCCGATGGCCGGACCGAAAGGACTCCCAGCTGCCCACCCGAGCCTTTGCGTTAGGGCTCCCGCCCCGCCTGCCCTTGTAGGGCCCTGGGGCTGCAGGGCTTGGGGGCTGCAGGGCTCGGGCTGCAGGGCTCGGGGGCTGCAGGGCTCGAGGGTCGCAGGGCTCGGGGGCTGCAGGGCTCGAGGGCTGCAGGGCTCCGGGGCTGCAGGGCTCCGGGGCTGCAGGGCTCCGGGGCTGCAGGGCTCTGGGGCTGCAGGGCTCCGGGGCTGCAGGGCTCCGGGACTGCAGGGCTCCGGGGCTGCAGGGCTCGGGGGCTGCAGGGCTCTGGGGCTGCAGGGCTCACTTTTTGTCTTTTTCAGATCTCTTGAGCAAAGTTACTTTTCAAAATGTTTCTGCTCATGCGTGCGAGTTACCATTTTCGTTCTATGGTCAAGAAAGGATGGAAGGAGATGATACTATTTCTAGATTTCCAGGTAATAGTAACCTTGAAAATAATTCCATACCTTCAGGTAGTGGTAGTTTCGATCCAAGTCAGAGTAACATTGAGAAGACACCCACACCTTCAGAAAAAGACAATTCTGATCCAACAGTGGAAGACGTAATTGTATTGGTCTGTTGTAAAAAGAGAGACATTATTCCACCTAAGAAATTTGATGACTTTGTTTTAGGCTAACCTTTCATCCTTACAAGTATACCAGCTATGTGACTCAATAGGTTTGCTTATAGCTTTCTTTGTATTTAGTCTAACATAGTATTTATTTCTCATGTTTTCAGGTTATATAGTATATTAATATGGCATATTTGTCAAGGTGCGACATTTTAAGCCACATGCTACTGCTCATGCTAGTAGCCCTGCTCTTTATGAGGAAAGGTATAATAGTCTGTAGTTGTACTTGCACAAGTCAGTTGATCTTCGGTCAATCACCTGTGTGGTCGCAGCTCCGCTGTTGGTGACACTTATATAGAATAAACATCTTTTCAATCAGCTATCTGCTTTGCTCTTCATTACTACATACTATTTTTGCACGTAATCTTTAAAAACTCATAGCTCGACTTCTACTGATTGGTGTTTTGTCATTTTGGTCTTTTATTTGCTCAGATAAATATTCTCTATTTTCTGTGCGGAATCTTTTTGTGGTGTTACTGTGTGTGTGTTGCTCAAATACTTTACACATTGCCTCTTTAGATAAACCTGACTGCTTTGTACCACTACTACCAGAAGGTGAGCACAGGTTGTCGTATGATGTATTTAGATTACCCTGATTAGAGTGGTGGTTCCTGCCTGGGTGCATCCCTTAGCCCACCAGGAATCCCATTTTTAACATTGGTGACCAGCATAGAGGATATGACTTGTGTTTGTGCAATACCATATAGTAAGTCATTGTTCACTCCCGCTCTATACTGAGACCAATTCGAGTTTTTTTAAAATTCTCTACGCTCTGACATATTTTGATTTTTTCCAAAGTCCTTTTGCTCAAGTCCCATTTTTCTCTGCAACATCTGTGGTCCTATCCGGTTCATGATGGAATTCCAGCTGGCCAATCAGGAAGCATACACAGCGGCTCAGCTCAAGGTGTTCTGCCAGGAGAAAGGGATGTTCTATGAGGAAATTGTCAAGAAGGCAGAGCTTCAGAAAGCTTTGAGAGCACAGGAAGAGGTCCACCCAGAAGGAGAAGCTATGAGGAAGGATCAGAGCAGGACCCAACGGAGAGTCTTGACATGCAGCCTACAGAGCGAGCAATTTCCTCCAAAGGACTGGCAGTCAACTCCAGAGCATGCAAAAGTGTGTTTTCATGGAGCCTGTCCTCACAGGAACTGGGCGTACAGGACGAAGGAGTGGTAACTAACGCTAGAGCTTGCCAAGATGAAGAAGGGCAAGGAGCAGACCCTTGCCCTTGTTAAGCTTGAGAAGATGCAAGATCTAGAGGAGAAGAGACTAACCATGGAGGAAAAGAAGATGTCCCATGAGCTAAGTCTCTGAGCGCTGGATATTAGAGCCCTCTAAGTGGGGTCCAGCAACAGCAATATTGGTGGCAGCATACCTGCAGTGTCTGCACATGAGTCCAAATTCCATATCCCAAAATACATAGTGTCCAGTTACATTGTAGGGGGTGACATAGAGAAATGATTATCAGGCTATGAAGTGGGTTTGAAAGTGCACAGGGTCCCAGAGGAGCTCTGGGGAGGTAGTCTTTGGCTGCACATGCTCTTGGTGGGGAGAGGCACATTCCCTCCACTAGAGGAGGGGGACCAGACCAACTACACTGCCATGAAAACCATTTTAGTCCGGAAATTTGGGTTGACACCTGAGAAGTACAGGCAATGGTTCAGGGCTATTCACAAAATCTCTACACAAACATGGGTGCATGTTCTTGATTATGCTGGTAAGGCCCTGAAGAGTTGGATGAGGGACGGCAAAGGTAATGATTATGAAGGGTTGTACAACTTGTTTTTGAAGGAGCATATTCTTAAAACTTGTTTTCCAAAGCTGCTGCAACACCTGGTTAATTGCAAGCTTACGGATGCCAGGAAGCTTGCTGAGGAGGTGGACCATTAGCTCAGAACCAGAGTGTCCAAAAAGGTAGCTGGGGGGTCTCCAAAAAGGTGGTCAGACGTCCCAACCAAAAGAAGGAGGAGATAAAAAGACTGAGTCCTATAAAGGCCCCCAAAACAAGTCTCTGGAGAAAGGGTTTGGTTCAAAATCCCAATCTGGCCACTAGAAGAAGACTTACCCTTACAAAGGTCAGCAGCAACAGCCTATCAAGTGCTGTGAGTGCTAAGAATATGGACACTACAAGGGGGATCCCAAGTGTCCAAAAAGAGCACCACATTCCAGTGGAGGGAAGATTACATGGGTGGCTAGTGTAGTGCTGGCAGAGGAGTTTGAACCAGTTAATGGGGAGAATTTACAAGGGTTACCCCTAGTGTCCCTGGGTGACAGTGAGCTGGTTCCTAAGATCCATGTGCCCTCAAATACTACAAAGTATAGGCAATGGGTCACCATCAATGGGCAAGGTGTTGAGGCTCTGAGGGACACAAGAGCCAGTATGGCTATGGTAAGTTGTCAGCTGGTTTTCCCAGAATGGGTAATTCCTAATGCATTCCACCTGGTTGTAATGGCTGACAACATAGAGCATCACTATCCTGGGTCCCTGATACCATTTGAGAGGGGGGGGGCTTCAGGTCTTTTGAAAGTTGCAGTGAGCCCTGCCAAGCCTCTGGACTGTTTGTTAGGTATTGACCTGTAGCATGCTACCTAGAAGGAATTGGAGCTCAAGGCTCTTGTGGAAATCTTAGGGTTACCTTAGTGGATCTATGCCATGTGACAAGGTCAATGGCTGCCCGGGAAGGGAGTAAAAAAGGTTTGGAGCCTGGAACAATGGCCCAGACAACTGCTAAGAAGGGGAAAGGCAGAGGGTGTGGCAAATCAGGCCTTTAATCACCTCAATTGAGATTGATGCGACACCCGCAGTAGCCACCCTGAAGTCCACTGTGGAGGACATTGCATCCCTTGGTCAAGTGCTGGAGCATGCTGGATGGGATGTGGAAGAAGGACCCACCAAGCAGGATTTCTATAGAGCACAATGAGAGTGCCCAACCCTTGTGGGCATAAGGCAACAGGCTGAAGCCAAAGCAGCAGGTGATACCTCTGGTAGACATCTCATTTACTGGGAGAGCAACCTCCTGTACAGTGAGCCCAAGGCTCCTGGGCATGTGATATTAAGTGCCCTTGTGGTCCCCCAATGCTACAGGGCCTCCCTACTGGAGCTGGCTCACAGAATTCCCCTGGCAGGACACATAGGTATAGACAAGATATTTGCAAGGCTTGTTCCCCACCTCTATTGGCCTAGGATCATAATTCCTGACATGCCTTCTGTGGGACTTGTGTGACCTGCCTAGCCAGCAGGAAGACTGGGCAAAGGATTAAAGCCCCCCTTTAATCCCTTGCCTGTCATTTGCACCCCCTTTGAGAGGATAAACATCAACATAGTAGGGCCTTTGGATGCCTGGACTGCATCAGGCAACAGGTTTATCTTGGTTCTGGTGGATCATGCCACTAGATACCCATAGGCAATCCATCTGGGGACTACTACTGCACCCGCAGTAGCAAAGACCCTGATGGGAATTTTTACCTGAGTGGGTTTCCCCAAGGAAGTTATGCCGGAAAGGGACACAAACTTCATGTCTGCTTATATCAGTCAGTGTGGAAGGTGTGTAGTATAGCATACCCAATGGGCTTGTTGAGAGATTCAACAAGACCCTGAAAGTCATTATCAGATGCCTGCCTGAGGCCTTGAGAAAAAATTGGGATATCCTCTTACCATGCCTGTTATTCACTTACAGAGAAGTGTCACAGAGAGGAGTGGGTTTCATCCCATTTAAACTGTTGTATGGGCACCCAGTCAGAGGACCTCTGAGTCTGGTGAAAGAATGGTAGGTGCACACTCCAAGTGAGGTATCCCAAGATGTAATAAACTATATGTTGGCTTTCAGAAGCCAGATGGCTAAGTTATGACAGCAAGAGTCCAGTAACCCTGAAGCCAGCCAGGAAGTCATAAAAGGAGTGGTATGAAAATAATTCTGCCACTGTGGAGTTTCAATCTGGTCAGAAAGTGTGGGTGATGTGGCTGGTAGAGCCCAAATCCTTCCAGGATCGCTGGAATGGGCCCCATGAGGTGATTGAAAGAAAGTGTGCAGCCACATACGTGCTGCACCTCAAGACTCATAAGCAACCCCAGAGGGTACTTCATGTAAATCGCCTCACACCACACTTTTAGAGCTCTGAGCTCACAATGCTGTTGGCGACAGATGGAGAAGAGGAGAGTGAACCTCTCCCTGAACTCTTACAGGCACATGCATCAATATTGCATTTTGCGGTTCCTTAATTGCGAAAAATAAGGAATCGCAATTAAGGAATTGCAAAATGCAATGCATCAAGAAATCGCTAAATAAATTGCGATTTCTTAATATTCCTTAATTGCGACTCGCAAATTGCGAGTCGCAATTAACCGCATCGCTGCGGCGGCTATTCTGCCGCAGCGCTAAGGGGGTGGGGCGGCCGCGCGCCCGCCGCATGCTGGTAACGGAACCGCTCCGTCATCAGCCGCGGTTGGGCTGTGCTCATGACAGAGCGGTTCCGTCATGGCCCCGCCCTCTCAATAGAACGCACCGCGCAGGCGCGGCGGCCCGGGCCATGACGGAACCGCTCCGTCATCAGCACAGCGCCACCGCAGCTGATGACGGAGCGGCTCCGTCATCAGCATCGAACGGGTTAAGGAATACCTCCCCATTCATTCCTATGGGCCTAGAGGCCCATATGAATGAATGGGAAGACATTCTCAATTTGCGATTAGCAATTAGCGAATCACAAATTGAGAATGCGATTTCAAGCGTGCAGGGGTGTCCAAAGGACACCCTGTTGCACCCCTGAAATCAATCTGTGCACATATGTTGTGCACATACACGCCCTAAGGTCATGTGTGTGCACAACATGAAACTTTGAAAAATGTACAAAAGTGCATTTTTCAAAGTTTTCGCAAATTACCATGAGGTTCAACCTCATATTAATTTGCTCCCCTTAATAGCGAAATCGCAATTTTTTCAAGTTTCATGCATTGCATTTAAGGAATTGCAAAATGCGATTCCTTAAATGCAATCGCAATTTGAGAATTCGCAAATATTTGCGAATTCTTAAATTGCGAGGGCCTTGACCCTTCATGCATTCCAAAAGCAGATTTTGCGATCGCAAACGGCCTATTTTTGCGATTCGCACCGTTTGCAACGCAAATTCCTTTGATGCATGTGCCTGTTAGACTCTAAGGAGAAGGATGGGTCTGTGGAAGGAGTAATCATTTTCTCCACTCTAACACCTGAACAATAGAGAGGCTGCCACCACATGTTGGGGCAATACTCTTCTCTGTTCTCCCTTATCCCTGAAACTAGCTGCCTGTGTACTCATGATGTGGACACCAGGTTCCTAGAAGACAATGCCATTCTCGACCCCTCTCAATCTGGGTTCTGCAGCAACCACAGCCCAAGACCACCCTACTTGCCGCCACAGACAACATCCGCACCCTCCTTGACCAAGGCCACACCGCAGCCATGATCCTTGCCCTCATAACCAGCAGGCTCGACTACAGGAAAACTCTCTATGCTGCAATCAACAAGTCTCTACTCCGTTAGCTTCAGACAATACAGAACACTGCCGCCAAACTCATCCTCAGCCTCCCCCGACACAAACACATCAGCCAACACCTACAGAACTTTTTAACTGACTCCCCGTCGAAAAAAGAATCACCTTTAAAATACTCACCCATGCCTACAAATCCCTCCATAACACCAGACCCCAATACCTTAACGAGAGAATCACTTTCCATGTACCCAAGAAAAACGTCTGATCCTCCAATCACGCCCTCGCCAAAACCCCACGGGTACGCAGAGGCAGAAAAGGAGGAAGAGCTTTCTACTACATTGCGGCCATGACCTGGAACTAGCTCCCGATCAATATCAGATGTGCCCCCTCCCTGAACACTTTCAGGAAGGCCCTCAAGACCTGGCTCCTCAACTGAACGGAGCTGCAGACCCCCCCAGCACCATGAGACTCTTGCCGGTGAGTAGTGTGCTTTCAAATCCCCTGATTGATTGATTGATTGATTGACACAGGGGACAACCTCCCTGCTAAGAATACATCTTACAAGGTGCCCAAAATGCTGGAGTTGGGGTTGATAGAACACTCCAGAAGCCCCTGGACCAGTCCAGTATTTTTTTAACCAAACAGTGCCACAGCAGGCATCACATTTAAACTGAGGTTTTGTGTGAATTACAGGGTCTGAATTCTGTAACCGAGACTGATGCTCACCCCATCCCTTGGCCTGATGAGCTGATTGATCATTTACGGGCTGTCCAGCATCTCAGTACTGCTGATCTAACATCAGGGTACTTGCAGATCACCTTAACAAAGGGAGCAAAGGAGCCTGTTCCCTTGAAGTATGATGACTCAGTCACAAACTGTAGTGTAGATTGCGCATCTGAACAAGCTGACACATTTTTCAGGTCAGGCCTTCCAGATTATAAACCACTATTTCCAACCTTTGATGGATCTTACATTTTCTTTAATCATCCTTATATAGCCTCCCCCCTCTTTTTGAATATACTACATCCATGGGGTATCACACCTCCCGTATTACCAAAATACTCCCCCTTATTAAGATAGGGATCTTATCTACCATGGCCCGACAGGAGCTGAATCTCACACTCTAAAATAGCGCCCACCATTTCCAGCTAATTCAGTAGTACTCGATGGTGCCTATCAGAGGTAGGCAACCTCGCTAGTGCACGACTTCTGCCCTGAGTTTCAGCATACACTTGCGAGCGATTACTGACACGACTGGTTTTAAGCGGTGGACCGCCCACACCCCTCACTCCAGAGGCTCTGGATACGGGGTAGGTCACTGCGTGAATTTCACCAGGATGACGTAAGTACCTCCCCCATTACTGAGACCACACATTAGTTAGGAGGGCACTTCACATACCATCCTCTTGTCCTGTAGTACATTTTTTGACATTTCCTTATGTTGCCATAGCACATTAAAAATACAGTGTGCCTCTCTAGACGCCCTCAAGGAGGCATACATGTAACCCCAATCGGGTAAGTGGCATTCCTTTGGATTCTCCACAATGTTTGTGATCCTTGAAATCGTTTATTTGGAATATGCATGTCATGTTTTATCACCATGTATGTTATACAAACACAATAAGTGTTCTTCACGGTGTCAAGCATGCTAGAAATGCATGCTATATCTGATTTTAAGATGCATTACTTTCTAGAATGCCATTCAACTTCTGTTTTTAATATGAAAAATGTTTAGATTTCTGTTCTTCCCTTGCTCTAACAGGTCAGCCTCATTAGGTTCCAATGGTTAGCCTAATCAGGTTCTTATGGATTATTATCAAGGATTATCAAGGATACCCCACTGCTTGGATCATTTAGTCTGCATGTATGGTTTCAAGCATTGTGTAGATCAGAATGCCCTTTTCATTGGTCTTGAAGAATTGCCCCAAATATTATATTGACTGCTGGTGAGAAACATGTCGACCACTTAATATTAAAAAGCCACCAGAGATCATTGCCTCCATTGGTGGAGCACACTGTTTTAACCAGACAGGAGGGCTAACATGAATAAACCATTTTTAGTCTAAAGATTTGCCTGATCTCTTTTAATTCACTATCACTTACCATCCCAACCCTTACTTTTGACATATCTACACCTAGGGCCATTTGTTGGCACTCTGAATATGTTTTTAGAAAACAATCTCCTCAACAGAGACCCCTAGAGGGTGCCTGTCGAGCCTTACAGTGCTGGCTCAAAGAAGAGGAAAACCCTGGGATGAAGCATGACACTCGGAAGAGTGTGTGATAGCTCTATTTCCAAAAAGGAAAAACTCTCCTGGTTTCTATATACCTGGCCTATTAGAACCCCAGACAATCCTCTCCCTTCTCTAACCTCTATAGGAACTGCATACCCACTTGCCCACTAGCATTTTGTTGGAGCCTATTTGTTGAACCTTCATGCGCTCTTGGTCCCCATCTTTAGTAATTGTAAACAATTGAACCCACATGCTGATACAAAAAAGTATACACTGTCTGGAGTTTCTTTGAGCCTATACTTACAGACTAAATTTGACCTGCACCATGAATGCCATAGAGAAACAAATTATTGACGACTTATTAGATGTGAGAAGGATGATTGAGGAAAGAGGGGAAATGGGAAAGGATGTTGGAAAGGATAAGGGGGACATAAGAGGAAATTTATCACAAAATAAAGGGAGTTCAACCTGCTTTGCCTTTGGATTGGCTACCTTAAGGAAAGCTGTGTGTGTATAAAAGGCAAAATGAAGTGCTTCATTAACTTAGGGGGGAAAGCAACTGGGAACACTCATTCTAATTTTGTGGAAACACATATCACATTATGGGATGAAAGGAAGGATCCTGTCATCCCTGGAGTCTATTACGTTTGTATATCAAATGCATATTTTACCCTATCCAGAAGCTGGCCTGGTACTTGCTATTTAGCTATAGTTTTCCCGCAAATGTATCATATAGAGAAGTTTGAGACTCCTGAAGAAAATGTGCCTGCTAGGTCGAAGCAAGGTAGTAGTGCATCAGAAATTGTAAGGGATGTTTTTGAAGCATTGAGTTGTTCTGAATGACCTTAAGATTACAAAACATTCTACTATAGTTGATACGTTAGCAGCTAGTACAGTCGAATAATTGTTAGCTATTGATACTGAAATAATTGCCATTAGGTTCATGGTATTGCAGGCTCTCCTTGCATTAAATATTTTTCAAAAGAAGGAGGAGTATGTATGACATTGAAAGTTCAGCAGTGTTGTACGTACATTCCTGATAAAAGCAAAAAGATAAGAGGATTTGTGAGAAACATCACTTCCCTGAAGCAAGATTTGAAGGAATTGGAAGCTACTAGTGCCTGGGAGGCAATTGGAAAGGGATTTTCGGCTGTAGGATGTTAGGTTAGCAACTTAGGTGGTGGGATTTCAGGGACTATATCTAGGCCTATTATAATCATTTCTATTTGTTTGATTTGTTTGTTTGCTATCTGTAAGGGATTTAAGTACATGAATTCAAAGAAGGTGATAGAAGAGGAATCAAGAGAAATAGGGATGATATAGAGCTAGAGGAGACTCAGTGTTGACTCTTTGATGACATAAAGGAGTTGGAGAATTCTAGACAAAAGACATTGAAATTGAGAAATTGTTTCGATGGTCTCGATGGAAAGATTCATATATTTTGAAATGGCTATCTCAGCCATCAGAGGGGGGACTGGAACAGCGTAATTTAGACTCCATCAACTGCACATACTCTATTCATATGTTACACCATATAATCCATACATTCAATTTATGCTTTACTCATTAACGTGTATTTCACGTATATGCATTATCATATATAATGTTGCTGTGCACATGTAGAAATCACACCAGTGTAGTGGAGTAAATAAATAACACATTGACCCATTTCGTGCTTGCGTCGGCCAACGGCTACCGCAAGCACTTCCCCCCTGGTGCTGCGCACGACCGTTGGCCGATGCAGCCCCGCCCAACCTTTAGAACGACCGCACCACGGCTGAATATTCACGGCTGTAAATGGGTTAATTTACATTTAATTTTAAGAGATTATTTACAAGCCTCTTGCACTGCTGGTGCGTCACTTTTTATATGGGACTAGTGACTATACACGTTATAATGGTAACAGCTTGTTTCCTATGGTTAATAATATTATAATGTACTTCCATTTTAATTTTCAAGTTAACTTTAGGCTTGCCATTAGGCCTTTGATGAGTGCTACACATTTTGAGATTGTCAGTAAAATTGTTATTTTGTACTAGATTGATAGTGAAGCCTGGGAGGAGAATGTTGACAACAGTTATGAAGAGATGATGGTGAAAGGAGCCTCCTGTACCAATTACACTAAGGAGATGCAACACAAAAGGACAAGCAGATGTGTACCTAATTGTGTGAAAGTTGGAATATGTGGGGTCTACCCATCCCAGCAAATTCTGCCACGAGGTTGGTTCTGAACTGTGGGAGCGAGATAGTGTTCCTTAGCAGTTAGAGGGAAGACCGTTAGCAGTTAGAGGTAAGACCCATTCCGTGAATTGTAGAGATCAAATCTCTCTTCTTTCCAGATTTCCTGTGAGGCTTCACACTGAACACTGTTTACTTTTCTGAACTTCTACCGAGGTTAATACAATGCTGACACTTTTCCCCTTTCCCCTTTAGAAAAGCCCATTGTTACTTTCATTTCTTCATTTAGCTAGGAATAGTTTCTTTATGGAAAACTCAATCTGGATAAATTCAATTCTTTACATACTGATTATTTGCATTCTGTACTTTATAGTTTGTCAATTTAGAGTATGTGAGCACTTAAATGTCTTGCCTGTAATAAGATCTTATATTAATCCTTGATGATTTTGATTATTGAAATGAACTAATAATCTGAAAATAAACCTAATTGTACTGATGTATTTAAACTCAATTGCTTATGAATGCTATCTCTCCCTAACACTTTAAGTCAAATATCAAAGGTTCATAAGATCCAGTGGGAATTGTGTTTGATGACTATACAAAGGGGCATATTCATGAGTAGAGTGCATGGCTCTTGCACCAAGCAACTAGGTGCAAGAGGGATGCAGGCCCTAAATGTGATTTAGGAAGCCATGTAATTTATTTATTTATAAAGTTTTATAAAGCGGGAACTTGACCCAAGAGGGTATCAGAGAGCTTTACATTTAGGATCTGTTACAAGTTACATCAGATACAAGAGCATAGTAAGGTACAGTGCACATAAACAATGATTCAATACTTCGTAGGAGGGAGGGGAGGAAGGAGTAATAGCGGGGAGACGAGGAGGAACTATGCCCACTGTCTGGCTGGGTAGATGACGGTCAAGGGGGAAACCAGGGGCAATCTCCTCATTAGTTGTCAAGCAGCTCCACCCGTCATCAGCCATGTTGCTCAGGTCTCAGCGTTCAGGAAAAAACAGTTTTTAGTTTATTTGATTTGCGATGGTTATGTAGCACTATCTAGACCCGGAGGTATCTGAGCACTTAACCAGGGGAACGTTGCATTAGAAGGTACTTCAAAATGATTATAAAGCACTGGCTAGACCAGTAGGTATCAGAGCGCTATAACAGAGGAACATTGCGTTACAAATTGCATCAGTTGCAATAACGTAATATTGTACAGTAAACAAACAACGAGGTGAGAGAATTTATAGGAAAGGACAGGCCGCACCGTTTCGCTTCCGGCAGGCCTCGTTTCACCACTGTGCGGGGGTCACCATTCACTCCCGGCACTCTTCTTGCTTGGGGACAGCTGGGTCTGCCAGTTAGTTGCTGCTTTCACTGGTGCCATATTAACAGCAGTCTACGATCGCAGCTTCCTGGGTAGAAACAGATGGACCTGAGGTCAGCACCATCACAGTGCACATCATTAGGTTGCCGGGCACGTACTCACTGCTCCCTGTGCACCATCTTAGTGTGCTCACTGGAGGGACATCACAGCGATATCTCAGCGATGCTCAACCACTGAAGGGCGAAATTGGTCTCCAGATGAATTTTCTGCATTCCGGTTTCATAATCAATGTTTTGGGTGGGGGAACAGTGTGGCGGAACGCCGCTTAGGAAGCTAGAGAGAGGGATCACCATGGAGCATCAGTTCCGAGCAGCCATGACACTTTGTGTTGCCCTGAGTGGCTTCATAAATTTGGAGGAACGCAATGCAGTGTTAATTGGTGCATTGCATTACTCTGCCCTGGGAAGGTGTTCCATGGGGTTTGCATGGGTGTTCCCACACAACACACATGGTTTTTGACACATTTCCAGATTTTACCAAAAGTGGTAGATCTGGGAATGAGGGAAAAAGATTTGCCACCTCAGGGGAGGTGTAATGAAGAAAAATATCTTTATTTCTCCTTGTTACTTCCTCTTTATATGTGTGCTACTTTTTCAGCACACATAAAAAGAGGAATATGCCTCTAAAGATTGTTTTTGGGCAGGAAGGAGCCCCTTCCTGCACAAGAAACAATCCTACATGTAACACAGGCACCCTTTAACAATGTTGCAAGGGTGCCTGCATTGACGTTAGGCAGCCCATTGTGCACCATCACTGGGGAAATGACACAAATGTGACATATTGCATTAAATATGGTGCATTCCTGCCCTTTCCCGGTAATGCAGTGCTGCAAGGTGACTTAATGCCCTGCATTGCAATACAAATCTCCTAAATATGCTGTTAAGAGATTGAAGTTTAGAGTCCCACTCCATCAAATGCAATGCATTTCAGGATGAATCAAATCCAGGTTGGCGTTAAACCCTATGTCCACTTTATAATCCAAATAGTTTGATACTAAGGTAGCTGCGAGAACATTATACATCATTTCCTTTCATGTATAGGACTAATACTGCTTTAAGAAATCTAACTGTGCCCAAACCAATTAAGTTGGACTTGGCTAATTAGGCTCAAAGAGCATGTAGATAACATGTGTTAGCAACAGTTTCCTCATGCACCTGCATAGATGCCTTTGTCTAATATAGATCTCAACCACAAGGCTTGCTAAGGGTTTCTATTCAAATGTAACAATATAGTAAAGGGAAGAAGGCAACAGTATCAAAGACGACGCTGACTCCCAGCTTTAGTGTCATTTATTGTTTGTTATTGAGAGAGCACAAATCTGAAAATTTAGAAGTGCACCATATTTACAAGCACGGAGTATTAGCTTAGTGTGGAATATACAAGAGTGTCAACTTATATAGAGGAAATATATGAGTGTTTAATTAGAATAGATGCATATATAAGTGTGAAAAACTAATGTAGAGGTTGTAGAAATGTTAAAATGATGTTGGAGTCACACGTTAGATGACTAAGAGAAACGAAATGTAATTCTGCAAACCATGAAAATGTGTAGGCCATATGGCATTTCACAAGAAACGAAAGATGCTGCTACACTTTTAAGTGACTTGGATTCTAATGTCATTTTACTGCAAAGTATTATTAACCATGGAATTGAAGTATGTTTTAAATAGATGTGTTATATTTTAGTAATGTGTGTTAGTTAAAATACTGTTTAAACAAAGAAATTAAATGTGCATATTGCAGAGGCCCGTTTCATGTAATTCTGGTAGGCCTGAATAGATAAAGTCGTTTCTTTGATCTGCAGGAGCTCGTTAAGGAGAAGTCGCACAGAGCACAAACGATAGGTCTGCAAGATGTTTTATGACTCTTAGATATGGTAGAGACTGGAATTTGGGGCCTACCGAGAGAGTGTCTGTTTGCAGGTGCAAGGGGAACTTAAATCAGAAATAATAAATAGGCCCTTGTTCAGAGGCGCCAGGCACAGGCCTGTAGGAGTCTTCAGGAATTTTAGGGGGTACCGCTTGGACGGAGAGAAGCCTGGGAAGCAAGGTCAACTTTAATGAAGAGTCCAGAGGAGCACCAGCCCGGAATTTGCCGCTCAAAACTGCACCACGTGAGAGGCGTCTACAGGGGCGTTCCTATTGGAAATGTGATTTTGTATTAGGGATAGCACCCCGGGGTGGAGTTAGAGCAGATGATCTGAGGAGCCTAAGAGAGCGGATGGGTAGGCAGATAGAGAATTGAAAGACTTCGACTTTGAGACAAAGACTAAGGGAAGTGTGTGATCTTCTTTGGAAGTCACCACTGCTGACACCTTTTTAGGTAAAGATCTTGTTAAGTAGGGATGTCACTTAGTCTAGTGTAGGGACAGACTAACCTGTATTTTTCTTTTCTGTAAATGACTCTCAAGTTGCAACTCACGGCGATTCTTGCAACCTTAATGGTCTTTGAGATATTTTTGATAATTTCCTTTTGTCGATTGAGAGCATTCAGAGAGTACCTTTTTATATTGATACCTGTATATCTTTTGAATCTTACTCTGAGATGTTTGTATCTCCGATACTTTTGGCTTTAAATTCAACTTTTTAACCTTTTCCAGTAGTAAGTGGTTCTTTAGAGTGGTGTAAGTTCTTTCTTGATTAACCTAGTAGTGGATTGCCTTTTACTCAATGACAGGTACCAACGATTCAGTCGACCTGAGCAGGGATCTGGTAAGATAACAATAGACCAGAAATCCCGCGTTATCAGTTGGTAGCAGAGTGATGATGGTTATCTTCTTGAGGAAGGTAATCTAGACTAGGTTAGTTTACCCCAAGGTCCCTAGAGTTCGAGAGGTGGCCTGCCGAAGAAGGCGCTGACGGAGAGAGAAAAGCAGCAGTATCGGACGAGAGTGAGTATAACAAGGGTCATGCGTGGACAGATTGCGGTGTTTTGTGTTGTATTTGTATTGTAATGTCTTGCGGAGTTGAATGCCTGTAGCGTGATTGTGAGAAGGTTGTGAGCGCGCGCAACCTGGTAAAATCTTAAGTTCGGGGTAGAGCTTAAGTGGTTCGGGTG
This sequence comes from Lissotriton helveticus, assembly GCF_964261635.1. Taxonomy (NCBI): domain Eukaryota; kingdom Metazoa; phylum Chordata; class Amphibia; order Caudata; family Salamandridae; genus Lissotriton; species Lissotriton helveticus. The sequence continues at coordinate 683,388,284 of NC_136063.1, forward strand.
TATCGAACATCCAGAGTAATTGTCGACCAGAGTAAGGAGGTCATGAGGTACCATTGACCGCCACAGAACCGAGATAGGGGGAGTGCAAGAGTGAGTGTGTGAGTAACGGGCGCGGGTCGAAAGTTACTGTGTGTAAGTAACCTATCAGAGAAGGCGATTGTCTGGACGTAAACGGAAAGACATTTCGCGAGTTAAGGTGACAATTACAGATTGACTGTGGGCGTACAGTGAAAGAAAAGTGATCGCTTGGACGGAAGTAATCATTTTTTCGAAGTATGAATGGGACGCATGCATAAACGCGGAGACGAGCTGAAAAAGGAGGGGAACTGCTGCGAAGGGGGACGAGTGACGTCGGCAAGAGCCGCGCTGAGATAGGGTGGCTAGTGAAGAGCCGCGATGCGATAGGACGGTTGGTGTGACGTCGGCAAGAGCCGCGACGGGATTGGGCGGCTGGTGCGACGTCAGTGAGAAGTCGCGTTCTGATAGGCCAGTTGGCGAGAACCGAGCTGAGATTGGTGGATTGTCATCGGGAAGTAAACAAACGCGGAGAAAATAGAAATATTGTAGGTTTTGAACATGAAGTGCTTTAAATGTTTGAGAGAGATTTTTAAGAGAAAAAGAAGGAACTCTTATTACGGGGAAGAGGCACCGCCAGAGGGTACACCAGCTTACTATATGGCAGCGAATGTTGGCTTGCATACGATACTATGGATTAGTGAATGGAATAAGATTTCGGAAGGGAATGAAGAACTGACGTTTCCTAAGTATGGAACGTTCAAGTTAGAGGCGTTGCATAGGCTGAAATCAATTATGTCCTCATTGAATCCTCAGCCTAGACCAACCCAGTTCGAGGCCCTTAATGCGTGGCTTAGGGCGGCACACGATAGAAATATGAACAGGCGTCAAGACAGGTTGAAGCGATCAGTAAGGGCAGTGCGAGATGCCAAATGGGATGCGGACGCCAAGAGATGGAGGGTACAGGCTATCGAGGTGGATAAGTTATACCCAGTGAGAGAGGTGACAGGAGAACAGAGGCTCATGGAAGAGGATGAGGAGAGCGAGTCGGAGGACAACTTGATAAATTGGTTGCTAATAGATAGACCGCCTCCGAACGTTGGGAGAATGGAGGATAGGGGACTCGCAAGGGATGATGGGCCTACCATAGAGGGATATGTACCACTCCCTTTATCAGAGTGGACATCACCCAAAGGTGAGGAGACACCTCAGCCTAGTACAGTACCGACAGTAGTCGGAAGGTTTGTGGTGCAGAAGGTACCGGAAACAGAGAGAGTTGAGTCCTATGGGTTGCCAGATGCTCTACAAGTACCCGTTACGATAGGTCCTATAGTATCGATTTACAACCCTGAGAGAGACAGAGAGGAAGAACAGATGAGGTTAGATAGAGAGAGAGCAGAAATGGAAAGGAGAAATAACACGACAAATGCCTGGAGACAATTGCCAGGACCAGTGACGTGAAGCACCCCATTTGAGCCAGCAGTGGGTCCCGCAGCAGAACAGGGGGGTCAGAGAGGACCGATGGACTTGAGGGGACCACGGCCGAAATCCTTTAAGGAGCTGAGGGTCGATTTGAGAGAATGGGAGGGGTCCACAGAAGCACCAACCAGTAGACCTAGAACAGAAGCAGAATGGGGAAGCCGAGGCAACGGAACATTGTCTCACTGCGGGGCTAGTGCAAGTAGTCAGGAGTGTGAAGGTAACAGGCCGGAGAGTAGAGGAGCTATACGTCATACTGACGGTGGGAATGAGCAGGAGAGACGGGAGAGGAGTACAAGATGTGGGGAGACACCTCGTTTCATTCAAAGCGAGGGAGATCAGCGGACCCAAGAATACAGAGAGAGGTTTAGATGTACGCACCATGCACCTAATGAGAATGTACAGCACTGGAGTCGTGGGGAGCACGGGGAACAGTGAAGGATCTTGCCATGGGTTGAGAGATCAGGGACCACCGGCAAATGATGAGGACAGGGGGAATAACGGGATGTCTTACCATGCATCTAGGGAAACCATGCAGGATGGGACTGGTGGGATTACGAGAAATGGGAAAGTGTTTCACCATACACCCAGAGAGGATGGAACTGCATGGGACCTGGAGAGGTGGGAACAAGGGAGGACTCCCCATAACTCGCCTGAGCCTAGACGTAGGACTCGGAGCTGGGATGGGAGAGATGTGAATGGACCCCCTAGCACTAGCATACTGAGAGCTGCGGTAAAGGCCAAAAAACTCGATGTCACTAGCTTAAAATCTGACCTGGATGAGATAATAGATGGGATGTTAGCCTTAGAAAGGATTGACCTGTATGAACAAGATGAGTTACTGTTCATAGCAAAAGATGTTACCCGAAAGGCAAGAGCAATTCATGAGAAACTGTCTGGATTGGCAGACAAGTATATGGTAGACTTGTCCAGAACGAGGACATTACAGAGTAACCATAGGTTGCAGTATTCAGATCAAGACTTAGATGAGAAAAGAACTACAGGGTTAAAGACACACATAAGAGAACTGATAGCGGGAATAAGAGTGTGGAGAGATCTGGACAAGTGGGAAGAGAGATGGTCCAAACGGGGTACTGTCAGGAGGAGCACGAGTGTGATGTCTCCGGAGGGAAGGGTAATGCAGATGGAGGCATTTCCTTTGAGAGAAATATCGAATGGGAACTATGTGCATGTGCCCTGGAGTAGAGGAGATTTAGCTGCATTTACCAACTCATTTCCGAAGTTGAGGGATAACCCCGTTGAGTGGTATAAGCAGGTAGAAAGGTTTGCAAAAATATCGAAGGTATTGTGGATTGATTTAAACACCTTGTTTGACATTGTGGTGCCAGGAGATTTGTGGACAGCATGCAAGACTAGTGTCGAGTGGCCAACGGTAGAACCAGAAAGGAATGCTGCCACAAATGGACCGTCTGAAATTGTAATGTTGAAATATGAAAGAGTAATAACTTGGTTGAAGGAAAAGGTCCCACCACAAGACATAGATTGGGTAAAAATAGACCGAACAAGACAGGAACCCAATGAGACAGTTCATGAGTTTTATGAGAGATTGCTGAAAACATTCAAACAATACAGTGGACTCGATGTAATGGACCCCAAGGATATAGGACAGTTTGTGTCAAAGTTTGTTTTGGGGTTGAGACCTGATATTTGTTCGATGATTCAGCAACATTTGATTTGTTGGCAAAACAGACCATTAGATGAGATTTTGAGGTATGCCAGGTACTGCAGTGATGAAATAGATTCCAAAGCAAAGAAGCTAAAAGAGAAGCTGATGGTAGTACAGATGCAGTCAGCTGGAAAGGGCGGACAGCAGCAGCAGGGTACAGGGACAATGAGACGGAAATCAAGCAATCAGAATAAGAACAGTGAGGAAAGCGTGGGACCTAGAGTTGACATTGCTACGTTAAAGAAAACGACAAAGTGCCACCAGTGTCAGCAGGTGGGGCATTGGAGACGCGAGTGTCCCTATAACCCTGAGAACGGAGAATTAGAGCAAGAGGAAGAGGTTCCAGAGGTTCCGATTCAAGGGGTACCAGTGCCAAGAATCAAGGTGGCAAAAGGGGGGACTTCGGCTCCACGAGCTCAGTTTCCGCAGCCACCAAAGATTTCGACCGGGGGAAAGGTTTTTAGACAAATGCCGCTTTTCATAGACTAGGAAAAAGGTTATTACATTGATCCATTGACTGGCCAACGTGTAAGCAAAGAAGAGGACTGTACCCTCGGGGCAGTTCTGGAAGTGGACCAAAGAGGACCGTTTGTTGAGGCTGAAGTGGCAGGGTGTCCTATGACATTCTTGGTGGATACTGGAGCTACTCGATCAACTTTGAGGTCAGCAGTGGTTCCGGATCTACCAATGTCGGGGGAAACGATCCAGGTGGTAGGAGTCGCAAACAAGAGAATGACTAGCCCTTTGACGGAACCAGTGTCAGTAAAGATCGGAAATTATATGAATGAACATCAATTTGTAGTATGTGATTCAAGTCCTGTGTGTTTGTTAGGAATGGACTTATTGTGCAAACTAAATTGTACCATATACTGTACGCCTCAGGGAGTAGAGGTAGAAACGACAGATGATGATGCTACCTTCAAAATTGTGAACTCCAGAACATGCATAGAACTGTATCCTACTCTAACTGTGGAGGATCTTCCTTGGGACTAACGCGAGGCAGTATCATCAGAAGTATGGGATTTTACAGGAGAAGAGATAGGATTGGTCAAAGGGGTAGAGCCAGTGAAGATTATAGTGAAACCAAATGTTGATTATCCAAGAACACCACAATACAAGCTGTCCCAAGAAACGATTGCAGGAATAAAGCCCGTGATCGACTCCATGATTAAACAGGGAATACTGAAAGAAATCGTGGGAAGTCCATGCAACTCCCCGATTATGGGTTTGCAGAAGCCTAGTGGGAAGTTTAGGATAGTACAGGACCTGCGAAAAATTAATAACATTGTTGTTTCATGTTGTCCAGTGGTACCAAATCCATCAGTAATATTGTTTCAGATACCATTCCAAGCTGAGTGGTTCACAGTGATAGATCTCTGTCAGGCTTTCTTTTCAATCCCATTAGACGAGGAGAGCCAGTATCTTTTCGCGTTTAAAATGGAGAATTGCGTCTTAACATGGTGTAGAATCCCACAAGGGTTCACAGATAGCCCATCAATCTTTAATCAGTTACTGAAAAAGAATCTTGAAAGTCTGGTACTGCCCCAGAATTCGGTTCTGGTCCAGTACATAGACGACCTACTTGTTGCATCAGAAACAGAAGAGGCTTGCAAGGAAGACACCATCGCCTTGCTGAACCATTTAGCTGAAAATGGACACAAGGTATCTCCGAGTAAATTGCAGTACTGTCTGACAGAAGTACAGTACTTGGGTCATCGGATAGAAAAGGGAAAGCGTAAGGTGTCACCAGATAGAATAGAGGCAATCATGAAGATGAACTCGCCTACAACACAGAGAGAAGTTAGGATGTTCCTAGGAATGGTTGGTTATTGCCGACAGTGGATAGCTAACTTTTCACTGAAAGCAAAACCCTTAGAGAAACTGACGCACAAGGAGGTGAGCGATCCGGTACCATGGGACAACGAGTGCTTGATGGCGTTTCTACAGCTGAGAGATGACTTGTGTCGTGCTCCGGCTTTGGGGATGCTGGACTATGAGAGGCCATTTTCCCTCTATTGCTGCGAAAGGGAGGGCTGTGCTTTGTCAGTTTTAGTGCAAGTCCATGGAAATGCCCGTAGACCAGTTGCTTACTTTTCGGCTACCTTAGATCCAGTAGCCGCAGCGTTGCCCGGATGTCTCAAATCCGTTGCTGCAACAGGTGTCAGCATTGAACGTTGTGAAAGCATAGTGATGGGACACCAGTTAGTGGTGTATGTACCTCATTCTGTGGAACTGTTAATGACCAGGACCAAGACCCAGCACTTGACCAACAGTAGGCTCACGCGCTATGAGCAAGTTATTCTTGCTGCAGAGAACGTGACCCTTAAGAGGTGCTCTGTCTTAAATCCTGCTACTCTGATGCCACTTCCTAATGACATAGAAAGCGAAGACTGTGAAGATCACGATTGCCTTGATGTGACTGAACTATGCACGAAGCCCAGACCAGATATTGTGGATGAACCATTGATCGACCCCGATCAAATTTACTTTGTCGATGGTTCATGTTTAAGAGACGATACTGGTCGGTTGAGAGCAGCTTATGCTGTTTGCACCATTACTGGAGTTGTGGAAGCCGCTTGCCTGGAAGGAGTACACTCCGCTCAGGTAGCAGAAATTGTTGCATTGACCCGTGCCTGTATAGCAGGTAGCAAAATTAGAGTCACCATCTATACTGATAGCCAATATGGTTTCGGTGTAGTTCATGATTTCGGGCAATTGTGGTCTCAGAGGGGTTACATGACCTCCTCAGGTTCGCCAATCAGAAATGGAGAATTTTTGCGGCTGTTGTTAGAAGCATTACAGGGTCCAGCTGCAATAGCAGTTGTAAAGTGTGTAGCTCATACGAAAAATTCAGATTTTGTGTCACAGGGAAACAGATATGCAGATGAAGTTGCCCGCTATTGTGCGGAGCATGATTACTCTTTCACGGAGGTGGAAGTAAGTGGGGCTCAGGAAAGGACAGAATTGAGCATGATGTTAGAAACAGTCGATACTTGGGAAGATTTGAAACAAATGCAAGACAATGCACCTGAATCTGAGAAGCAGGCGTGGGAAACAGCAGGGTGTGTGAGAAGCGAAATGGATTTTTGGATTTCAGCAGATGGAAGGGCTGTGTTACCTGAGGAACTAGCGAGCCCAATGGCACGACAGATACATGGTCCAGTGCATTTGGGAAGGGATGCCATGCTGAGGGTGTTCAGGCAGACTTGGTATTGCCCAAAGTTTAGGATTGCAGCAGAAGCAGTGTGTAAGCGATGTGTCACTTGTCAACAGTTGAACATAGGGAAAAAACACCAGTTACACTGAGTCACATTGGGAGGTCTGGGGGGCCTTTCAACAGAATGCAATTAGATTTTATTGAAATGCCAAGGGTCAACCGCCTTAGGTATGTTCTGGTGGTAGTATGCATATTTTCCAGATGGGTTGAAGTGTACCCTACACGCAGGTGCGATACACTCACAGTAGCAAAATTGTTGCTTAGAGAGTTGATACCGCGCTTCGGGGTGCCTGCCTCTCTGGAATCGGACAGAGGGACACATTTTAACAGCGAAGTTGTGAAGATGCTTTGCTCTGCATTAAACATTGATCAGAAATTGCATTGTAGCTATCGACCAGAGGCCTCAGGTATCGTGGAACAGATAAATGGGACGTTGAAATGTCGAATTGCTAAAGTGTGTTCATCAACTTCCCTAAGTTGGCCTGATGCTCTTCCTTTGGTCCTTATGAGCATGCGTAGCACACCCGACAGGAGGACAGGTCTCTCTCCACATGAGGTGTTGATGGGGAGGGCAATGAGACTTCCAACTATCCCCACAGCTGCATTGCTAAACATTACAGATGACCTGATCCTGGATTACTGCAAGGGGTTATCTGACGCCATTCATTCTGTGTCTCTTCAGGTACAGGCAGCAGAAGTTCCAGCTTCAAGAAATCAGTGCCACGACCTGTGCCCAGGAGACTGGGTGCTGGTGAAGAAGCACGTCCGGAAGAACTGCTTGGACGTGCGCTGGAAGGGGCCTTTCCAGATAGTCCTAATCACTAACACCGCTGTGAAGTGCGGAGGACTGCCAAATTGGATCCACGCTTCCCATACTCGAAGAGTTCCAGCACCCCTGGAAGAAACAGCTCCTCTCACAGACGAAAATCCAGTGGTGGAGGAAGAAGCACAAGAGGTGATCAGTCAAGCTGTGGGGGTGTCTGAAGAAGTTGGGAGTGTCACAGATCCAGAAGAGGAAGGAAAACAGGACGGCAGTGAAACTGAAATTGCCACTGAAGGAGAAAGCTGTTGTGAAACCAACTCAGAGACAGAGCAAGTTCAGAGTGATCCAGAACTGAGTGAACGGACAAGAAATAGGAGAACAAGGCGTGGAGCGGCTACCTGGCCTGAAAGAAAAAGGAGGCCAAGCTTGAAGCCAGCTCGAGAGGAAACTCTTGCTCCTATATCCGAAGACTCAGATCCAGAAGAAGGTGCACCAGGACAAGAGCAGGAAGGTCCGAGAAGATCAAGGAGGGTGTGAGTGCCTTGCAGAAGATACGCTACTCCTGAGTGGACCTACCTCGCTACAGATGTCCTCAGCGGGACGCAGAACTGGGAGGGTGAGGGAAGTGACCCTGACCAGAACTGACCCAATCATCACAGTGGAAGTGAGGTTCCTGTTGCCAGGATTGGAGGTCGAAAGACTGCTGACACTCAACATCGTCTATCCTCCTCTCCTGAGCGGAATAAGAAAATTGATCTTTGAGACTGTTGAGTTTCCGTGTTGCTGTTCAAGGTGTCCAATACTGGAGGGAGTCCTTCTTCGTATGGAAATATTTGAGCTAGTGGTGGAAGCTCTGGGAACACGCATAGTTTCGGACTATTAAAGACTTTGTAAAAAAAACTTTGTAAATATTGATTGAAAGATAACCTAGCGCCAAGTGGAAGAAGAAAGAATTAGGGACTTCCCTTTTAGTGGATGGAGAAGGGCTAGGGTTGCCTATTGCTACAGAACTCAGAGACTGTTTTGCGGAGGGGATTTTTCAGTTTCCAGGAGGTGTGGTTCGAGAGATTGGAGAAGCAAAGCAAAGAGACTTGTGCCGTGAAAGAAAACCAGAACTACACTGTTTTGAGACCATGGAGGCTGGCAACCCGAACCGCAGGGCAAAATGCATAATAGGCACACTTTTAGGGGTAGTGATTTCTCTTATAGTTTTAGTAGTTACTGTATCATATATAGTGGGACAGGAAAATGATGTGAAAATAGAAAAAGAAGCAAAAAATGTACCAACACAGAAGTCTCCTATGATTGGTAAACAGGGGGAAAATACAGCGAAAGAAAACATTTTATTAGATGCTGAAATAAAAAGATTACATGCAGATGAGTCACAGGGGAATTTTAAAACGAATGCTTATGCCAAATTGCTTTATGAATATATTGATGTCATGGAGGCGAAGAACTGCTACGTCTGTATGCAGTTGCCAGCTTCTGTAGATGAAGGCATCAGATACCATCATCTTCCATTGACCTATGGAATCTCATGTAGTTTGTTGCTGAGCATATTTTATGAACGAGAGGGGTTTGAGTATTATTTTTCGAATTTTGATTCGGTACTGCCAGAAGTGCCGAATTATAAACATCTGAACAAGTGGGATTATTATAAGTGTGAGGATAGGTTACAGAAATTTTTCATTCCATGGAAAACATTAGATACTTCACATGCCCGAAGAAATAATTTGACTTGTAAAGTGTCAGAAATTGAGAAAAAGTTTATAGGGCAGGTGGATGATCGATATAGGAGACAAAAGATCCTAAAAGCTTCAGGACAATGGAAAACAGATTGGATCCGGGAAGAAAGAGAACACCAAAGAAAGGGTAGCAGTGGTCCAATAGCTTTAGACCGGGAGAAAAGGGGAGAGCTATGTATACACAGAAGTCGAACATATTATGAGAATGTGTTTGTAGGAGAAGTTCATTGTGAACATGCTTTCCAATTAGAGTACTATTCTAAGGATTTCCTGAAGGAAAGGCAGGTGATTCCAAATGTATATTTTGTCTGTGGAAGAAATGCATACGTGAAACTACCAGATAATTGGTATGGATCATGTTACTTAGCAATTGTCTTCCCCAAAATATACCATGCTGAGAACTTAGAAACCAAAAAGAGAGAAACATCAGCTAGAGGAAGAAGGGGTGTTAGCGCTGAGGAGGTAGTTGGAGATGTATTTGGTGCTATGTTTCCTATTTTAGGGATAGCACTAAATGATGTTAAGATAAGAAGATTGGCAACGGTTGTAGATAGGTTGTCCGCCAGTACTGCTAGATCTTTAATGCTGGTGGAGGGAGAGATGCAATCGATAAGGGCAATGGTTCTTCAGAACCGACTTGCTCTAGACGTTCTATTAGCAAAAGAGGGCGGAGTCTGTAAGGCTTTGAAGGTCCAGGAATGTTGCACTTACATTCCAGACAATTCAAAACCGCTTGAAAAGTACATTCTAAACATTACTGAAATACATAATGAGATAGAAGATTTGACGAAGATAACAGTGTGGGAAAAGGTAGGTCAAGGAATGGGTAAGGTTGGAGGTTGGTTTGCCAACCTAGGGAAGAATATCATTTGGTACATACTGAAACCTATCATCATAATAGTGATTTGTATAATCACCTTGTGTGGATTGGTGAAACTGTACAAATGGTATAGAGCAAACAGGTTGCAAAGATCTATGCGAGAGCAGGGGAGGAGATTAGCTGCGATGCAGGAGAATCAGTACAGGAGTTTGAGGGCTCTAGAGGAGATGAAACGAGGGAAGGTTGCAACGACTTCAGTTTGATACTTTGTACCTTAGAGAGGTTGTTGTGAGGATGATGACTACTGTAAGTCATCAAAGGGGGGATTGAGAGAGCACAAATCTGAAAATTTAGAAGTGCACCATATTTACAAGCACGTAGTATTAGCTTAGTGTGGAATATACAAGAGTGTCAACTTATATAGAGGAAATATATGAGTGTTTAATTAGAATAGATGCATATATAAGTGTGAAAAACGAATGTAGAGGTTGTAGAAATGTTAAAATGATGTTGGAGTCACACGTTAGATGACTAAGAGAAACGAAATGTAATTCTGCAAACCATGAAAATGTGTAGGCCACATGGCATTTCACAAGAAACGAAAGATGCTGCTACACTTTTAAGTGACTTGGATTCTAATGTCATTTTACTGCAAAGTATTATTAACCATGGAATTGAAGTATGTTTTAAATAGATGTGTTATATTTTAGTAATGTGTGTTAGTTAAAATACTGTTTAAACAAAGAAATTAAATGTGCATATTGCAGAGGCCCGTTTCATGTAATTCTGGTAGGCCTGAATAGATAAAGTCGTTTCTTTGATCTGCATGAGCTCGTTAAGGAGAAGTCGCACAGAGCACAAACGATAGGTCTGTTCAAGATGTTTTATGACTCTTGGATATGGTAGAGACTGGAATTTGGGGCCTACCGAGAGAGTGTCTGTTTGCAGGTGCAAGGGGAACTTAAATCAGAAATAATGAATAGGCCCTTGTTCAGAGGCGCCAGGCACAGGCCTGTAGGAGTCTTCAGGAATTTTAGGGAGTACCGCTTGGACGGAGAGAAGCCTGGGAAGCAAGGTCAACTTTAATGAAGAGTCCAGAGGAGCACCAGCCCGGAATTTGCCGCTCAAAACTGCACCACGTGAGAGGCGTCTACAGGGGTGTTCCTATTGGAAATGTGATTTTGTATTAGGGATAGCACCCCGGGGTGGAGTTAGAGCAGATGATCTGAGGAGCCTAAGAGAGCGGATGGGTAGGCAGATAAAGAATTGAAAGACTTCGACTTTGAGACAAAGACTAAGGGAAGTGTGTGATCTTCTTTGGAAGTCACCACTGCTGACACCTTTTTAGGTAAAGATCTTGTTAAGTAGGGATGTCACTTAGTCTAGATAAGGGACAGACTAACCTGTATTTTTCTTTTCTGTAAATGACTCTCAAGTTGCAACTCACGGCGATTCTTGCAACCTTAATGGTCTTTGAGATATTTTTGATAATTTCCTTTTGTCGATTGAGAGCATTCAGAGAGTACCTTTTTATATTGATACCTGTATATCTTTTGAATCTTACTCTGAGATGTTTGTATCTCCAGATACTTTTGGCTTTAAATTAAACTTTTTAACCTTTTCCAGTAGTAAGTGGTTCTTTAGAGTGGTGTAAGTTCTTTCTTGATTAACCTAGTAGTGGATTGCCTTTTACTCAATGACAGGTACCAACGATTCAGTCGACCTGAGCTGGGATCTGGTAAGATAACAATAGACCAGAAATCCCGCGTTATCAGTCTGAATTGTTTTATTTGTCTAGCAGTATTTCAGAAGATACCTCATCATACACAAGTATAGTATCTGCATCTTCGTCAGAAAGATGGTCTGTATGTAATTTTAGTGAATGTGCTATGAGTGCTTCTTTTTACCAGTAGTTGTTGAAATAGCTGACTTTTTAAAACAGTTTTTCAGGTGTATTCCCTGTCCTACTGGAGCCCTCTACATTACTTCCTAAGACACAATTATCAATTATCACATCTAATTATTGCTAATAGCCTTCAATGACTTATTCTGCAGGTGTAAATGAAAGGTCAGAATCTATAATCTCCGCAGTAACTTAATTATTCAATGCGATGCCAAACATTTAAAAAACACAATGTGAAGAAGCTACTATATATACACCAGAAGAATGATAGCATGTATCGCTATAAAATACTAGTAAAACAGCAGGTTATTTAAAACACAGCATAGGAGGAAGAAAGACTAAAGAACACAATTTTAATGAGAAGTCAAATGAAATAAGTATGTCTAAAATATATTTAAACAGGCTAGTAATAGAACATATACACAACAAGGAAGTGAATGGGTGTAGGAAAGTGGGTTTCTGTGGTACTAACCCCCCCCCCACTTTTTGCCTACTGATGCATTTTGACTTGATGTGCCCTGGGTCCCTGCCAATCAGGTTCTTTCTCCAAAACTAACCCAATTGGCATCTCTAGCTACAGGTCGGCCCCTGGTAAAAGGTGCCACAGGTACCCTGGGCACTGTGACCAGGGAAGACCTCTAAGGGCTGCAGCACGTATTGTGCCACCCTTAGAGGCCTGTACCTTTACACACCCACACTGCATTTGCAGGCTGAGTGTTTTTGGTGCAGAACAAAGTGAAGAGTCGACATGGCACACATCTCTGTGTGCCCGGCCTACAACCCACTGCCCTGGCATAGGCCAGTCACCCCTTTAGCTGGGTGCACTATACCATTGGTGAGGTGCATGAGCCCAGTACCCCTACAGTGTTTTAGTCCATTCTTAGACATTGTAAGTGCAGTGCTGCCATTAAGAGTATATGGTGCTGGGAGTTTGTCATTACAAGCGCCACAGCACCATAATGGCTACACTGAAAACTGAGAAGTTTGGTATCAAACTTCTAAGCACATTAAACCCACACTGATGCCAGTGTGGGATTTAACACACAGAGGGCATCTTACATTTGCCCCCTGAAAACTAACCTACCACTAGTTTCGAGACTGAGTGGCTGCTTTCAGCTGCCACCACCAGACATGTTTCTAGACCCCTGGGTTGAGAGCCTGCTGCTCTCTGGGGCCTGAAACAATACACATCGTGGGACGAAGTGCAAAGCCTCCTCCCCTAGGATGGGCAGGGTTCACAAAGGGCAAACTTCAAAGGCTTGCCGTCTTTGTGAGCTTCCCCATACCACTTGCTGCTTTCAGCAACTGGTCCTCACTGGCTTTGACCCCCAGTCAGGTGGGGGAGGCGAGGTAAAGCACAACTCTCAGTCCGCACCATCTTGCAGATGGTGGGACTCAGCCAACCAGGGACAGGCTCATGCCCCCCTCGAATTGGAGGGTGGCATAATAGGGGGTGTACCCACCCCAGGGAAGGGACCTATTGGTTCCTAACTTTTACCTACCTGTAATGCCCCCAAATCTAGTATTTAGGGGCACCCCTGAACCTTGCTTCCTCAAACAAGAAGAAGGACTGAACAGCCGTGCAGCAGCTAACAAGAGGAAGACGCCCACTGACTTGGCCCCAGCCCTACCGGCCTGTCTCCACCTCGAACCTAATCCTGCAAAATCCTGGTATGTCCTGCAGCCAGCAACCTTGAAAACCCCAGAGGGCCTGCCTTCCACCAACCCCAAAGATTTCATCTACCGTGAACACCGGATTTTTCATCTGCAACCTTTGGCCACGGCCGAAAAACTACAAATCCGCACCACTCTGCACCCGCTGTCCATGGCCCAAGCTCGAGTGGGCAAATACCATGAGGAGTTCCCCCCAGTGATCCTGACCTATCATCCTGCGACACCTGGCCTGCCTCAAGCCTCCAGCAGTCGCCTGCAGTCCAAATCCAGAAGCCCCCCCATAACCGCGAACAGGAGCTGGTAAGATGATCCGATCCCAAAAGGCACCACTGCACCCAACGCCCCACGGCCTAGTGCGCCCAAACCGACGGTGTCTAATCAACCCCTAATTTCCCAGCTTACCTCTTGAAGTGGTGGTCGCACCCAGAAGACCTTGGTCCCCAAACCTGCAGTGTTTTTGCAAACCGGAGGTTCCCCATTGAAAACAACAGGCTGCCCGACGTTGAAACAACACCACGCACCTGGCTGCCCTAGTGCCGCTGAGGGTGCACCTTTGGTGCTACTTTGTTTCCCCATTTTCCCTGAGCTAAAGTCCATGAGCTTTGCTCCCACAACCAAGTGGTTTGCTTGCCAGCAGCCGCCAACCGGAGGCCCTCTATCCCTCATTGGATAACATTGGGCCTCACCATTCTGCCCCCGACCGCTCTAGTGCTGCGGAAGGTTTAACTAGAGTGCATCCTTGACCCTGGGGGATCCCTGAGTCTACCCCCAGAACCTCAAATCCCACTACTAAATACTTACCTCAAAACAGATAACACTATTTTCCTCAATAGGCTAACATTGACTGTTTTTCTGTGAAAAGCTTCTAAGTGTGGAGTTTGAGAAACTAAAGGAATTCTTCAAAATCGCATAATCTAACAAAAACGATTTTACTTACCTGTGTTCAGGAAATGTCCTAGAGTAGTATCTAGGTACACTATGTGTAAGCCTAGTAATCTTAAAAGTTACTTACCTGCTATTTTACTAAAAAGCCTATTCAAGTCTATGTATTGCATATCCCTGTATCCATACTGTAGATCAAACCAAAGTGCATATACAATTATCCTTCAAACTGTATTCCAATTGCATTACTACTGTAAAGTATTTTTTGCTACCTGTGCCAGGCTTGCTTGGTTCTAGAAAATAAAATAACTAAAAGAATATTTGTATACAAAAACAGTTGGTCTTAGTTCAGTCTATGAGTGTGTGACATCATTTGCTGACTGAGTGTGTACAACAAATGCTTAACACTGTCCTCTGATAATGCCTTGCAGCTCGACCACACTACCACAAATAGAGAGTGAGGTGCTATCTAACTTTACCTCTGCCTACCTTTGGGGATCCACTGGACTCTGTGCACGCTAAACCTCATTTTGGTATAGTATATACAGAGTCAGCTTCCTACAATGGGCACGAGTAATAATTACAGAAAAGTAAAATATATTGAGATACATACAATAGTCTACTTTCTTACTCGTGGTAATCTTTTAAATACGTGTTAAATCCAGGGTACCACTGTGAAAACATCCACTGCATCGTTGATAAGGTACACATGCTTCCAACTAAGAATGCAATGCCCTTCCATGATTTCTGCATAACAACTTATTTTTCATGTGTATCGACAATCAATCCAGGTAGAAAATGTAAGCAATAAGCACAACATAAATGCCAATAATGAAAACAAAACCTTGTATACGGCGTGACATCGATTACTACATTTTGAAACTCACTGGAAAAACATGAAATAAACCATTTCGTAAACAGCAATATAAAATTAATACGGATGTAGGCAAAATCATAAAAAATCCAAACACACTAACTTCGAAAAATAAAATAAAATAAATGGCCCATACATCAAGGATATTACAATGACATCAACATACTAAAAACGACACCATAATGACGGCTACCAATAGGCAAAATTATTCACTTTTTCGAAACAGGTTTGCTCCATTTTCTTCTCGGTTCTAGTTTTATTGCTTCTTTTGTTGGAAAATATATTAGTAGGTGAACTCATGTCATTTCTGAAATAAAGACGTATGTAACCTTACAATGAATTGCTGGTTAACTCATTACAACAGATTGCTGCTATCAATTCCAATAAAAGCAATAAAGCGATCAGAGTGACCAGATAGTTCACACTTTGAAACTAAAATGTTTTATTGCATGACTATTTTTCTGGGAGGCCTTGGTTTTGAAACAGTGTGATGCCATAGAACGAGCACATCATTCTTACAGCTACCAGCACATTTCATTACTTCAACCATTACATCCACAATGGGTATCATAGGTGAAGTAAATGTGATGCCTCAAAAGTGACCTCACACAGTTAGATGTATTTTATTGCCATAAGTCTTTGATGCTATTGATTTGTAGCAAATTCTCCATTGGAAATAAAATCATAGGGGCATATTATCAAGCAGGGTGTTAAAAATTATCCCCGTTTTTTTGCAGCAGAAAACTGCCGCTAAAGCGGCGATAATGGGCTTGATAATATGCCTTGGAGAATTCCAATAGAAGCCCATGTTTACAACAGAACATGGGTTTCTATTGGAATTCACAAGGCCATATTATCAAACCCATTTTCGCCGCTTTAGAAGCAGTTTTCTGCCGCTAAAACGGAGATCATTTTTAACCCCCTGCTTGATAATATGTCCCATAATTCCTCACCCACAACAAGAAAGAAATGCAGCCTTAAAACGTGAGTCGGAAAATAAGTGTAACTTAACTGCAGCTCTTTAGAAGTTAATTATATGTACTTTTTTGATAATGTGATTGGGGAGTCGGTGGCTATTGTTTATGTAATCCTCGAACAAACATGCAGTGCCAGAATGTCAAAAAGAGCACATGATAACAACCGCAAAACATCAAAGATCTGAAATCAACACCAATGACCGCAAAATGCTTATTATTAAATGCAGCAGATGAACCCACATCTGGGAGGCACGCATTGAACACAGGTGGCTGGAATCAGTACACATTGGAGCCCAGGGTGGAAACTTCTGAGATGGAAATCTTTCAAGTGAATCATCAGGTATGTATAGAATGTATGATGTAACAACGCGATCATTTAGATCGCGGTACATTACATTGCTGTTTTTACAATGCAAGTCGATTTACTATTCCAACTCCAGCCTACATACAGTAGGGAATTGGAATAGTAAATCACACTATTCCATAGTCTAGATCACCTTCCAGTGCAAGTTGTCGTAACGACTTGCGTTGTAAAAACAGCAATCTAAAAGTACTGCAGTGTTTTGACCGTGTTGTTTAGGTTGTTTCCTCTATGAGATAAGTATTTATAGAGAATGAATGAAAAAGCTGGGGTGCAAAGGCACACTTTCAGAAAAGCAGGAGAAAGGAGCTATGCTGAACCAGCGAGTGGACATTTTTGAGATTGTATACCATAGTAAAGAATTAATGAATGAATGGTGAGAACTTCTATAGGTCAGTGCTCCGGCGCAAGAGGGGGAAGACGCCCTTGTTAAGGGACCCAGGAATTTCGATGTGACTGATAGAGTGTTGTTTATATAGATGGACATTTTCCTTCTCAGAATGATTCAGAAATGAGGGTGGAAACCTGTTGAAGTATCATCATGAGATTGAGGTACACATATAGCATGCAGTTATTTCCATGCAACAATTACAAAGATTGAGGCACACAGGTGCACGAAAAACATAGCAGAGAGAAACACTCCATGGCTGTATGGACTAGATTTCTCAGAAAGACATTGGTGTAAGCATGTACATAATCATATCATGGAAGATCAAGTTAAATATAAACAACCTATTTGTCTACTGAACCGAAATCCTTCAGCATTGCCAACAATGGTTCCATAGAAAGTGAGTTTGAGGACTTCTCAAACATCCATCTATATGACAATCTGTCAGGTTCCATGACACATTGGTCCCGATTAAAGTTGCTGACAAATCGTGTGCAAGGAGAATGAAACCAGGTGCCTATTTCCCTTGCTACCCATTTTTACATCTCATCTATAAGTAGTTTCTACTGTCTGTTTGAAAACGGATCTATAGGCGAGATATAAAAATTGATAGCACTACAGACTTACAGTAAGCTTTGGGTGTGTCCTTTGCTCATTATTTGATAACATGTTTGTATGTCTCTGTTGCCAGCTACTGCTTGAATTGCTTTCCTCCCTGTATTGTGTTTGTCCCATACAGGAAGCATTTTGGTCTCATCATGTTTTGAATGGATGAGTTATGACCGTCCATTGCGGATGTCAGGACAGTGCATTGCAGTGTACAAGGTGCTATTTCCCTCCTTCTCTCTGTCTCGCTTTGCTCTGCCTGTACCCTCTATTGTTCTCGCTCCATACACCGCCTGCTGCTGAACTGGCTTTTGGGAATCTTTGAATGGTTTTCAAATCATTTCAAGATGTCCACCTATTTTTGCATGTATGTGTGCATGTGCCCATGACCCACAGTTATTTGAAATTCTTTTTATTTTGCTTTTAGGAAAACCATTCCAGGACTGCCAAAATGAGTGCTCATACACACATGGTGATCAACTTAGAATGCTTTTTTTTCTAAGCAAAATGAAAATCATTTCAAAATGGCTGCTGTACATGCTCCGTGTGTAACATGACACAGAGCCACTGATATATTATGCTTTAACCAATCGTCCTGCCTTGCTATGTTAGGAGGAGGGATAGAAAGTGACCTTGACTACACTTACAGTTTAGCCTTAATCTTCAAAGCCGTTGTCATATCAAAGATAAAAGGAAAGGTTTAAATCTATTTGTAAAATATATAATTTGCGACCTTTCTTTAAGTCATATGGAAATTTTCTTTTCTGTTTTATTGTATGACATTTATTGAATCGGTTTACAGACCTGCCCTTATCCATAACAGTTAAGTTAATTTGTATCCTGCCTGTAATGGGTCAGAGGAGGTGGGGAGAGATGATAGATGAAAGTCATGGGTGTGCTTGAAATATCTGTTATATGATACCAGAAAAAGGACGAATAGACATCTTAATACAGTACAAAATAAACCATATACAAAATACACTCTTAATGGGCAAATAACTCCTTGTGTGAGGCAAGTATACACAAATGATATATGGCCACTGTTAAGATCTACACAGCAATCGTTTCATCCATGACCTTTTTTGTTTCAAATAAATGAGTTTTACTGCTATTTTAAATTCTTGTAGTCTCGTGCAGGCTCTAATAGTAAGTGTTAGTGGTGTGTTGCAATAATTCTCAACTGGCATATAGGTGCACTGTATGCATTAGGTGAGAAGCAAGAGTGTGTGAAAAATAGCATCTTGCCATTTAGATTCAAATCAGTGCTTCATGACGTGTGAAAGCAGTTAAATCATTGTTCTTGAACAGCCAGGTCTTTATTGCTTTTATGCATTCTCAGTGAATGCTGACTCCTCCCATTTGCTTTGGAAGGGTGTGTCTGAGCTTGCTAGTCTATTCAGGGAACGAGATCCTGCCAATGTGAGCTTTTTGAAGGAGGAAATGAGCAAGAACTAAAGGCTGTTTAAGATTTGAGGTTCCTCATTTGCACATAGAATCAGAACGTTGATTGTAGAGGGGGGCGTGGCTTGCGCGCCGCGTTGAGATGGCGGTCTGCGCTTGAGCTCCGAGACGAGCAATGTCCGTCGGAGCTTTTTCTGCTGTTTTCTAGAGCCCTACCTTCAAGGAGTGATCTCCCTGCCTTCCTGCACACGGCGTGGGCAGTTTGGGGTCTTTCTTTGTCCCTGTCTGCTTGCTGAGGGATAGCTTTTGCCGTTTGAAGCGATGCTCGGTATCTTTGTCAACGGCCGCCATCTTGGATTCCTGTGACGGGATCGGAATTTCCTCTCAGATGACAGCGTGCTTGATACAAACTTGCCAGAAACACGGCTGAATTGTTACCGGTTGGTTTTATGACCTTTTTCATTCTTTTTGCGATACTTCTCAACTGCTCAATGTTTTTCTACCACTCAAATGTTGAATTTTGAAAGCGCTTTATTATATTTCGCTAGGGCATATCTTTGAGGTGGTATGTTCCCTCTTTTTTTCATCACATAAGTCCGCCAATATATTTTGTGCTGCTTTGGTGGTTGGAAAGGCGCTCTGCTATTTGTGCCTGTTTATTTATTCTCCTGTCGTGGGTCACCTCTCACTCTTCCTAGCCTATTGCTGTTCCCAAGTACCTGCAGTGCTTATTGTTTTGCTGCTTTTGTAACGGTACTATATGGCTGAGAATATGGGTTTGTCCTCGAATGCTAAAGATGCAAAAGATGCTAAAGCCTCTCTAAAGAGACTCAAACAACCATCTCCCACACCTGAGTCTTCTCATAAGGACACTAGTTCCACGCTGGAGACTATTATGACGCGTTTGAATGATGTTCACGACATTGCTCAGTCTACCAAAACAAATACGGATTTGCTGCAAGTTGAGGTATCTGCCATCAGACATGAGTTGAAAGCCCTCTCCCTTCGTGTCTCCGCCACAGAGACACGAATTAGTGGTACTGAAGATGCTATGCAGAAACAATCTAAATCTCTGGGCCATTTAGAGCGCTCAATGGCGGCATTGCAAGGAGACCTCACTGAGCAGGAAGATCGCAATCGCAGGTCTAATCTGCGCATTTTTGCCCTTCCTGAGGAAGTTGAGAAGGAAGCTCTTTCTATGATTGATTTTTATACAATTGGATTCCTGCTACGTTGCAAATTTCTTTCCAAAGAGACTTTGAGATAGAACGGGCACATCGTGTCCCCACCTTTCGCTCCAAATCTGCCACACAACCAAGGGCAATAATTTTTAAACCACTGCGTCATCAGCATACAGAACAAATTTTGGCGCATATGAGGAAGGTTAAGAATGTGTCATGCAATGGCCATTGTATTTCCATTTCTCAAGACTTTGCTAGAGACACGGTAATAAGAAGAAAAGGTTTCTTAAACCTACGGAAGCGATTATCTGAGATGAATATCCCCTTTTCCTTTTCTGGTCCTTCGAAATTTCGAATTACCTTCAAAGGCCGTTCCAGAATCTTCGATGAACCGGCTGACCTGGCCTCCTTTTTGGACAACCAGATGGAGTTGCAGATGGAACTTCAAATGGAGGCGCCGTTTAATCCTGGTGCTTCCGGCACCTGAGATAGGTTTACATGCTTATAATGTGGTTGTTCTCTCTCAGATCTAATAAGTCTTTTCATTTTTAGGTCTGTGCGGTGGCATGATAGTCCACTGGTATTACTGTCTTTCTGTCTTTTGATATGTTCTGTTTGACGTTGCCATTTAATTGTGCAATGTGTTCCCTTCCTTGCCTTTATTTGCTTCTTTTCTCTTTCTTTAGATCTATTCTGCCACGAGGTTTGATATTCTTTCTCATGTCTCTTGCTGTTTGTTTGTGGGCTGTTTGTCTCTCCATGTTGCCCATATCCTATGTATTAGTTCGATGTTTATCGTCCTTTATATGCAAAATAGAACTTCAATTGGTGGCCTCTCTTGACCCTGGCGCCTTTGGTTCCTGAGTTTGGTGCACATATCTGTACTGTGTTTGTTTTTTCTCAGTTCTCTTAAGCTTGTCCTTTTGATCTGCGTAGTGATATTAATGTACACGGTCATTGTTATTTTCTGATAATTGATTTTTTTTGTATGGGTTTGTCACTTTAATGCTGTGCTATGTTTTCCTCTTTCTCTCTTTTTCTCTCTTATGTTTCTATGCCCTTTCTTAGTTGTTGTCTGCCATTATGTTTGAGCTTTCTTCTGTATGCTTTTTTCTGTTCTCTTGTGATATTGTATGTTTTTATGTGACTTGGTCTTGTTTTCACTTTTCGCATTTGTTCCTCCCTTCCCTTCTATTCATTTACTTTAACCTCGACTGTTGTTTGTCACTTCTTTCTTGATGCTCTGCATTTCAAATTTAATTCATTGATTTCTTTTGGTATTGTCCTATAACTTGGTATATAAATTGCTTCATTATTGCTTATCAATTACAGTTATGTCTCTAGAGTTCAGAGTCTATTTAGTGTTTAAGTGATTCATATATTTATCTAATGCTTATTTATTGATTGGTTGCTTATTTATCATCATTATTGTATCTCACCACTAGGCCTATCTATTTACTCTTTAATTTTGTAGGTTATAGTTTTCCTGGTACCTTATTGTATTTTACGATATATTTGACATACTCCTGCATGATTATTTTAATTAATTCAGCAAGTGCTATATGTTTAAGATTAGTCAATCAATTAATTGCCTCTCTCTAGTTTCTTGCCCATTTGTATTCATTATGCTGCGGTTTCTTATTTTTATCTAGGAGGGTGCTTTGTTATCACTATACTGCTCAGCCTGTTAGTGCTCCTCTTTATTATATCTCATCTACTTTCCTTTTATTACATACCATAGTTTAAGTATGTATTATTACTCCTTCTACTTATTCTTTTCTGATAACTATAAAGGTATTCTGAATATGCTATGTTCCCTCTTAACATATTTTTAGGCTGTTATTTAAATATATTTCTTGGTTCCAGTTGTATAAACAGTTTAGAGCTCATACTACATTCATTCTACATGATGTTTTTTCCTTATGTTATCGATTTTACTCTTTTTCGATGTAGTTTCTACTTTTACCTATACATTAACTCGCTGCTCGCATGTTGTTTTTCATGGATTCCCATGATGTATTGTTTTTGTAACATTCAATTAATACTAGACCATATTTTAGATGTCTTTATTTCTTATTAATATAGTTAGTTTTGCTCTGTATTGGGGCTGTTTGATTGCTGATCGTATTTGCTCCTCATGACGGTTCCCTTGCTCGTCTTCCCACGTTCCCCCTAGTATGAATTTGGTCTTTCTCAGACCACCTCTGCTGGTTCTTTTCTTCCCTTTCTTTTCTTCCCTCTTATCTCTTCTTTCCTCTCGGATTTTTCCAATGGATTTTCCTTCCTTGACATTTTTGTTTTTGTTTGATGTGTGGTGGTTCGTTTTCATAGTGGTTGTTTACTATCTATCATTTATGGCTTATGCTTTTCTTTTTTATGTACGTCTATGCCGGGTTTGAATGTGTTGTCCCTTAATGTTAAGGGTTTAAATCATCCAGTGAAAAGATCCAAGATCCTAGATTATTGCAAGTCTCTCTCTTCAGATTTAGTCCTGTTCCAGGAAACAAAAGTTTCTACTAGAGAAGCATTATTCTTAAAGAAGGAATGGGTTTCATATGTTGTTTGTTCTGATGCAAGTGGCAAAAGAAATGGGGTTGTTACTTTAGTTTCCAAAAATCCAGGTTTGTCCATAGTCTCTTCTGATCATGATTCTGAGGGTCGTTAGTTATTAACTAGGTTGTCTGATGGTGATTCTGATCTTTATGTTATGAACATTTACGCTCCTAACAAGGATGATCCGTCCTTTTGGAAAGCAATCACCAAAAAATTGAATGATACTCCTCATTCTGGTAATCTTATTGTTGGCGGAGACTTTAATTTATTGATGGATCCCATTCTTGATAGGAATTCAGCTTTTCCATTTCGTCCTCCAAAATCCCACAAACAAATGCTTAACATGTGTTCCCTATCTCACCTGCAAGATATTTGGCGTCTCCATAACCCCACTGGTAGCAATTTCTCCTTCTTTTCCTCACCTCATTCTACCTTTTCTCGTATTGATTACTTATTGGTTCATTCCTCTCTTGTTCCGTCTTCCTCCTCTCAGATTATTCATCCTATTCTGGTTTCTGATCATGCTGCGGTTACTTTTACTTTGTTGTCCTTTGCTCCTAGTTTAAGACCTAGTTCCTGGAGAGTAAATACAGAAATTCTATATGACACTGCTCAGGTTGATGAGTTTTCTAGTGCAATTGACACTTTTTTTCTAGAGAATGAAGGCTCTGTTTCCTCCCCAATTGTCCTCTGGGATTCGTTTAAATGTACTTTCTGTGGCCAGGTTATTAAATGTATGTCAAAAAGGAATGCTGATCTTAAAAAAGAACTTACAGATCTAGCTACTGAAATAAAGAACTTAGAATCTACCTTTCGACATTCTAAGGATAAATCTTGCCTACAGTCAATCAAATTACTAAAATACAAATACAACACTATAATTACCAAGAGAGCTCACATTGGGGTTCAAGCTCAGAAATCCAAAAGACTATTGTTAAAAAATCGAGCTGGGAAGATTCTTGCGGCTACGTTGAAATTTCAAGATTCCTCTTTTAAGTCTTCTCAAATTTCTTCCATTACTGATTACCTTCGTTCTAAAAAATTTCAGACGGGGGAAATTCTTGAAGTTTTTCGCGATTTTTATAACAACCTATATACTCCTTCCAATCAAGCCTCTTTTGAACAGTGCCAAGAGTTCTTAAAATCTATTCCAGTGCAATCAGTTTCTGTAGAAGATACTAATTTTTTAGGTGGCCCGATTACTCCTGCCGAAATTATTGCCGCAATTAAGGCCACTCGGTCTGGAAAAGCTCCGGGACCCGATGGCTATCCTATTCTATTTTATAAAACCTTTCTTCCTGTGATTGTTCCCAAGCTTCAATCTGTTTTTGATGATTTTATTAAGAATGGTTCTGTTTCTGGCACTGCAGCGGACGCTACCATTGTAGTGATCCCTAAAGAGGGGAAAGATCATTCAGATCCCAAAAATTTCCGCCCGATTTCCCTTTTGAACATGGAAGCTAAGATCTTTGCTAAGATTTTAGCCAAAAGACTAGAATCCTTCATTCCTAAACTGGTACATCCCTCTCAAACAGGCTTTGTAAAAGGCCGTCTTGCGCGTGATAATATTCGTACGTTTTGTCATATTCTTGGTGCAGCTAAACGATCTCATTTCCCAGCAGCGGCCTTGGCTCTTGATGCTGAAAAGGCATTTGATAAGGTTTCGTGGCCTTTTCTTCGTGCTGTCTTGTCTGCACATAATCTTGGTGACCCTTTCATTAACATGGTTATGTCTTTATATGCTCAGCCCAGAGCTAACATAAGAGTCAATGGTGCTACGTCATCCTTTTTTAATCTCTGCCAGGGCACTAGACAGGGATGTCCCTTATCTCCTCTTTTATTTTTATTATCCATTGACCCTCTCCTCAGATTGATCGAGTTAAATCCGGACATTAAAGGTTTTTCTTTTGGTCCTCATTGTATCAAAACTGCTGCGTATGCGGATGATATCCTTATTTTCTCAGATGATATTGCCCTGGCCATACCTGCTATCTCGGATACGATTTCCCTTTTTTCGAAGGTTTCAGGGTACACCTTAAACAAGGATAAGACGGAGATGTTTCCCTTGAATGCCTATTGTTTTTCTACACACATGGGCTCTGCCGGTTTTAAATGGCAGTCTAAACAATTGAAATATTTGGGTATATATTTTTGTTCTACTTTATATGATACGATTTCTTATAATGAAGCCCAAACTATTCTTAAAGTTCGACGTCTTTTGGATACTTGGTCTCCGAAGCACATTTCATGGTGGGGCCGTCTCCAGACTCTCAAAATGATGATTACACCTATAATTAATTTCGTATCCTCTATGCTCCCGGTAAAACTTTCAGATTCCTTTTTTCATGAGATTGATGTTTTGACCTCTAAATTTTTATGGAATGGTAAAAGAGCGAGAATTGCTTATAAATTTTTGCGAAAACCTTATGATATGGGGGGTTGTAATCTTCCTGATTGGGGGAAATACCAAACTGCCTTTCTGGCTTCCCAAGGTGCCCTTTGGTTTTCTTCTCCTTCTAGTCATATCCCATCATGGCTGTTAATAGAGCAGGAATTGGCTTCTCCATTACCGACTGCATCTTTCTGTACTGCGTCTACCCTGTCTATCCCGTTTTCCCGCTCTATTATAATAGATACTTTGACTGCGGTTCGGAAAGTAGACAAGTTGGTGGCGATCCCACTTCATAAATCTAGGTGGTCGTCTATTTGGCGGAATTCTAAAATTAAAATTAATATTGATGCTTCTCTGATTTCTTACTGGGCTGCCAAGGGGATCTCGTTGGTTAGACATCTCTATGGTCCTACTAATGAGCCTTTGCCTTTCTCCTCCTTGGCTCAACAATTTTCCTTAACTAATTTAGATTTTTATACTTTTCTCAAAATTAAAGTGGCACTTGCTAAGGTGCATCTTCATCCTACTTCTCCTATGATTACTCTTTTTCAAATATGGACCAAATCTGGTCACGTAGCCTCAAAAATTTATAAATTTGTATCAACAACTTCACTTCCGCCTCATACGGTTGCTCAGGAAAAATGGATACGTCACTTTGATCATGGTATTACTGACCATATTTCTTCAGATTCCTGGCAGATGATTGGTAAACTTTCTCTTCGTAATAAAATTGCCCCATCGTTAATGCAATCTAAATTTTTCTCTATCAATCTTCTTCATTGGACGCCTGTCCGCTTACATTCGCTCAATCTCAAAGAAGATAATTTATGTTGGAGTTGCGGATTAGCACCAGGTGATTTTCCACATATGTTTTTTGAATGTTCTTTACTCCAACCCTTTTGGGACCTCATTCATAAACACATCATGCTTATCTTTGGTATTAAATTCCAACTTTCTTTCCCATTAATTCTATTAGGTCCTTTGGCTGCTCCAGTTCCTCTCCCCTTGGATACCATGGAGTTACAGTTGTTTGATCTTTTATTGACCGTTGCTGTGAAAGTGATTCTTATAGATTGGAAATCCTTCTCCTCTGTTTCATATCATACTTGGTGGGCGTGGGTTTCCTTCTTACGAAGTGCTCATACCTCGGTCGATCATGCTCATCTCTCTCCGTCTATTGCTAGTGGGGTTTGGACAGCTTTGGATAATTACATGGATTTGTCATCAAAGGGGTTGGTTGAGCAATATCCCTTTGTTGTGTCTGTCTAAATAGCGTCTTGTCTGTCGGGTTTATTCATTGGAAATCCTTCTTTCCCTTTTTCCTTCCTTCTTCTCTGTGCCCTCTCTTTTTTTGCCTGTTCCCTCTTTTCCTCTTTTTTCCTCCCTCTTCTTTCTTCTATTCTCTTCTCCTGATTATACCAGCTGTTAGTGATACTTTTGAGTTTAGATTCTGTCTAAAGTTACTTGCTTTACCTTAATTAATATATTTTCTGTTTCTAGCAGAATACTCTTATTTATGGATGTATTTCATATGATTTTTTGGACTCCGTCCTCTGATTGTTTGATTACTTGATCTCAACTGTATCACTTTCTTTGTATTTTGTATCTTCATTTGCTTTTTCGATAACAATAAAATCTTTTGAAATTAAAAAAAAAAAAGAACTTTGATTGTAGAAAGATCAGTACTGTCCCACAGATCAAGCAATGAGGAAGTTAGAGAGCACTTAGACTCGTCTTGAGACTTGGAACGAGTGCAGAGCCTTGGGGGTAGTATTAAAGTAATTGAGGTGACTCAGATTTAGAATGTTTCTGACAATGGTATCCTGGACTAATTGCAGTCTGCTGATGACTCATGTAAAGTCGATTGGCATAGCTGAAATACGTCAGCACTAGAACTCTATAGGCCTGGCCCCTCTGAGGGAAATTTGGCAAAGATAGTTACATTGTGGTATTCACGTATTACTACTAAGTGTGGAGTGAAAGGTTTAGATTTATGATAATATCTACAGTCTTTATTTCAATTTTCTTAGGTTGTTAAGTAGTGGCACGGATCTCTGTTTTTGAACAGTTAAGTTTCAAATAGTAAGTCCTAGAGGTGTTGTCTGAGACCTGAAGAGCCTGTGCCCAAGATATTTTCCAAGTTATCTTGATCTATCTGTTTCAAGCAAAGTTGAAAGAATTGGTGAGCTCTAGTAATGCATTCGAGAGAAGTGGGAGGATTGACAAAACTTGAAGGACCACTACCCGAAGGGTAAATGAAGGTGGGCAGAGATCATTGCAAAATAGTGGCTGTCTGTCTGTAAGGCAGGACTTGACTCAATAGCTGTGCCCCGGATTACAGTGTTCCTTGAATTTCTAAGTAGTAATAGGTGGTCAACATTGTTAAAGGTTCACATGAGATCAGGCAGAAGGATGACAATAAACTGAAAGAGTTAAAGACAGGAAGAGTTCAGACAGAAAGCTTCCTTTTTAATAATTCAAAATGACTACTTTTTTAAATAAGAGTATGTATAATATTTTTGGAACAGTTTGTACAATAAATAATTTCTGCATGTTTTCTAATTTGTCATTACAGTTCTGCATTATTGTCGTAGTATGTAGTATTGTCGTAGTCACCACACAACACTCAAATTGCCAATCGTTGCCTACCTAAAAAGGAGAACACAACAAGCTATGTTGTATTTCTATAATTAAAGTTCAGGAGTGGATAATAATCAAGTTAATTAAGATTGTCTAAGGGGCACAGGTGTGAATAGAGAGCTCTACCAGGTATTTGGGGGATTTTTCACATAATAAACAGATTGGGGTCACACTTGCTAAAACGTAAACGTGGTATCATGTAGAGTTGTTGTCAGAATGTACATAATATAAATATTCCATATTTGAAACCACCATGGTGGTGATGTGCTATTGAGAGCCATGTGCTAAAAACATGTGTGTTAGTAGTGCGAGTAGTATCCTCATTGGCGTTGTGAGGGGATAGGAGCAGCCATCTCCTCTCTAGCCCATCAAAATCATTTGGGGCTATAGTTACTCCAATTATTTCTTTAAATAAAAATATTATAGATTTCCAGTATACATGGATATGCGTACACTGTCATCAAATGTGTGTGTAGAAAATGGGTGACTGGTTGATTGGGTTTTGAGCCCTGGTCAAGCAGCAACCACAATCCTGGTCAGGACAAGGCACAAACAAACCTCAAATTAACCCGTGCTCAACCCCCGGTAGCTTGACACAGAGCAGTCAGGCTAAACTTATAAGCAATATGTAAAGTATTTATGCAACACTTAAAACCGGAATACTGTGACAAAAACTGCACTTACTCATCCTACACCAGATTAGATGAATAAAGCTTAATGTACTAAATAAAAGAAGACAGAAAGAACAAAAATCCAATTAGCACAACTGGAGTTATCATTTTTTTAAGAATAAACTGTAAAGTAGAACCTAACAGTGGAAAGCGCCAACGGAGGCTATCTGGTCACACTGGACTGGTTCAAAGTCAAAGGTTCAGGGTGACCGTGATGGAGCACTGGTCGGATACAGTACCAGATTAGTCCAGCTGAAGTCCTACCTTCTCATGTTTTGTGGCAAGAGCCCCATTTGAGTTGAAGAGGGTTGAGGGGAGCAAGGAGAGTGTCAGTGGCAGTTGTCGGATTGGCGCCAAGAGCAGGCCAGGCTGGCTGTTGCTTGGCATCGGTGATCTCCCATGGGTGATCAATTCTTTTTGTATGAAGTGACAGGATGGTGGCAACTTGTGATGATTTTTGGTGTGAGCCCCACGCACTTGGTGCGAACGCGCCATCACAAAGAGCCCAAAAACTTGAATTTAAGAGTGCTGAGCCTCATCATAGGTCGAGAGGATTGGCAGCTGATGACATTTGAAATTGATGGGCGTAAAACAATAGCCGTACTGCAATTTTGCGAGCGAGTGTAGTGAGCAAGACCAAACCATCTATGGGGGGGTTCTCCCTCCAAGAAAATTTTGAAAAAAGAGTGGGCAAATGGTGCTTCTTGAAGCAAATTTGAGATAGCAGGAAGGTTAATAAAGCAATTGTGAATCTGTTCTAACAAAGACAGTGACAGGCAAAACTGTCAGTCTAATTTGATGCATAACAGACGCCGGCCTACCACATGCTCTGAACATCTGTGCCTCTGTCCTATTTTTTCACAATTGATGGTTTGTACTAAAGGTCATGGTCACATATTTATAGATGCTAGTCATTGAACTAGTTAATTCATACACATTTTATACAAATTAAACAGCATGGGGCTCAGTATGCATGACTCTTTCAGCTGGCCTTGGCTTGGCTTTTTAGCCATTAGAACTTTGCACATTGGATTATTTGAGCCCACATTTAAAATGTTTAAAATTAAACTGAAAAACACGGAATGCAGGGGCCCAGGGCTAAAATGCAAGGCTAGCTAAAAAGTTCCACAAATTACACCGGGCCATGAGTCAGCTATGCACAGGACAGAGGTGTCTGGTGTCAATCAAAATATGTATCTCGTTTTTTCCTTCAAAATAAGCTAATTTTGTACCATGAAATTTCCAGTGAGCCCTGGGGAAAGCTTTTTACAATCACTGTAGTTTCTAAGTCACTCATGTTGACAGGTACCTAGGCCAAGATTAACTAAAAATCATGCACTAATGCGTGATTATATGCAGTGCTACATTGGGCAAACGGGGAACATTATGTACCACCATTTTTACAGGGAGTTGCACACTGATGATTTAATTGGCCACGCATGCAGGAAATTCCACTTTAGGCATTGCACCACAGTGCAAAGGTGAGCGAGGCGTGTCAGAATGATTTGCAAGGTAGACCCACTACAAAAAATGTGTACGCAGTCACAACAGGCTATGGTTAAGTCACTTAAAATGTGTAATTTTGCAGCTGTGGCACGTTATACGTGGAAAATGACAGAATATTCTGCATTCCCACTATTTGGAAGTGGTTTCATTTTGTACTAGGTCTTACCGCAAAAGTCACTCTACTTTAGGAAATTTGGCTTTGCATTGAACCGTTATAATGTTGGCCTGTTCCTGCCTTATTATGCCCCCTTTGAATACCTTAAGGGCAGGAACACTGGAAATATGCGATTCTACTGCCATGGTTTTTGTTTACATGATTATGGATTTGCCGGATGTGCCACATAATCCATCATTTGCTATATAATATGCTGCTTTAAAAATAAAAATTCTCTAGCTCAAACGGATCAATAATTACTAAAAACATGGCGTCCTGTTCACACACAGTCGAATCCCATTCGCAAAGGTTAACTGGTCATCTTTAAGTTGCTTATTTTTTGTTTTGGTTGTCAAACAGGTACCAATGAGGTGAACTCTTTGCCAAGACACTATTAGCATGTGTAAAAGTAACATAACAATGAAGTATTAACAAATGTGCCGCATTGTATTTCTGTTCTTGAAGCAAAATGTGATCTCCTGTCGCATAATTCCAGTGGCCCTGATTATAGGGGGTTTAGAACTCCATGATCGAAAGGCATTTGGTGCTGTTGTCACGTCAACTTTGGCGAAAAAATACCTTCGCTCTCCAAAAATATTTGCTTTGCCGTTTGCGTCACATTGAAAACTTTAGATAATTAGGGACCGTGGGTACAGTTTACAGCTCCTAGAAGGCACTGGATTCTCAAATGTATTCTCAAGAGAGGAGATGAAGTGTTCTGGAAACTCTAATTAACTAAGTAAATAACTGCTGCTTTGGTTTGACAACAGGGCATTTTGCTAACAATCCTCACCCAGACTGTTAGGATCCAAGCACTAACACCAAAGGGCATTTCATGCTGCTGTGACAATAACACCAAGATGTCGAAAAGTCAACATTTGCACCCTTTGGCAGCTAAGACTGCAGCGTTCGAGTCAAGCATCCACAGCAAAGTGACTCGGCTGTGGCTTAAATAAAGCGCCGCAGGGCTCCTTTCCTCTCCTGAGCTCCCGCCTCTTCAGGTGCAGTCTGTGGGAATGTGAGCATGTGCATGTGCTGCTGTGCTCGTCCATAGCCGTATCTCTGCAGTGTGCACAAATCTGGACTCTGGGGGAGCACGTATGTTCCCAGACCCCACAGTGCAAAAGGAACAGTTTCTGAGGGAGTGCTGTTCCCAGAGTCTGCAGTGTGTGCGCGGTTGGCCTCTGAATCAGAGCTGTGCAGAAGTACACACTCAGCCTGAGTGACAGTCACAGCTGGCGTGACGGGCGGGTGAGGGGAGGGAGGGCCGTGGGGGTGTGGGTGGAGTGGCCTGGGACGGTAATACAATAAAATAGAAACTTACCTTCCCTGGGGTGCCATGTTTTCCTGCTACCCCAGCTCTCCTCAGTCCTCGTAATGGCAATGGCAGCGTTGTGATTGGTGTGGTGCAGGCGCACAGCGCCCCAGCCAGGAGCCTAATCGGAAGCCCTCATCTTTAGGTAGGCTGCATGCAGCCTACATAGAGAAAAGAGAGAGTGTGCATGACTGCTTAGGTTGGCCCCAGACCGACCAAAGCAGTCAGGGCCCACAACAGTGGGCAAGCCACTCCCCCCTGCCCTCGAGCAGGACCACCCACCCGCTCACCCACAACCAGGCACTTCTGCTTTCTTGCAGTGCGAGAAGCAGAAACATAATTTGGTTGTTTTACCATTTTATGTTTCTGCTTCTCGCACTGAGAGAAAGCAGTGGGGCGATGCCCCGATGCACCTATGGAGGGGCCGCCACTGGTCGAGGACCTGAGGAGCACCATTTTGGGGTCTGGAACTCACTGCAGCTGGGCTGAGGAGCTGCCTGGGGAGCCCTTTATGTCACTGAGGTTCAGATCAGGAGGCCAGCGGACTAGAGCTTTGAGTCACTCTGGGGGCTTGGGTTCCCCCGCCCTGGCTCCAGCTGGCTGAAGTGACAATGCAGGGTCATTAGACCCTTTGCGTGACAGCAGAGCACAGGGTATTTAGTTGGAAGTGGGGATGTGCTCAGCTCTGCCTCCTCCATACTGCCAGTAGATGATCCATCCATGCACACCTTATCCCTCTATTGTGTGACTGACTGGGAGGAATTCACAAAGTCTGTCAGTTACACTCAGTCATGTGACCCAGGCCAGCCTATAGGCAAAAAAGGGCAACATTGCCAACTTCCTAAAAGTGGCATTTTTATAATTGTGAGCAAAAACCAAACTTCACCACTGAATGAAACTAGTTATCTCTTTCTATTTGGAACGTACACTCATAAAATATAATAAGGAGGGATAGGTCTTATAGTAGTGAAATATAAATTTAAGAGTTCTTCACTACCAGGGCATGTTAAACTTAAAAGTATATGTCCTGCTTTTTAAATACATTAAACCCTGCCCTTGGTACTGTCAAGGGCCTGCATTAATTTGAGGTGACTTATAAGTATTAAAAAGGAAGGTATGGGTCTGACAAAAGGTTTAATTTGTCAGGTCAACAGGACAGTTTAAAACTGCACACCCACAGACTGGAATGGCAGGCCTCAGACATGCTTAAATGGCTTCTTAAGTGGGTAGCACAATAAGTGCTGTAGGCCATCTAGTAGCATTTACTTTTACAGGCCCACGGCTTATGGTATATCACTGTACAAGGAATGTACAACTAAATTATATATGTCAATCAGGTGTAAGCCAACCAAACCATGTTTAACCTCTTTGCTGCTAGGCCTTTCCCACCTATGAGAAGCCTTTTTTTGGCTATTTGGGGTAGTTTGTGCTTAGGCCCCTGTAACGTTTTGACCGCATAAGGTATCTACACCAAATTTGCGTCCTTTTCTTCCAACATCATGGGGATTTTAAAGGTACCCAGGATTTGTGGATTCCCCTGGAGGGGACCCAGAAATTATCCAAAATAAAGCAAAATTTTGGTTTATTTGGGAAAAAGTGCTGCAGATGAAAGCATCTGGTTTCTTCCCTGCAAAAGGGATCGATAAAGTGTTTGTGGTGCTGAAATCACCATCTTCCCAGCTTTCAGGAACTGACAGACTTTTTTCAGAAAACCAACATTTGTTACACAGTATTGGCAATTTACTAGTACATAGCCTATTTTTGCTATTTATTATTCTTTTAACCTCCTTCCAGTTAATGGTAGAAACGGATCCTGGAAAGCTATACATTTCAGAAAAGTAGACAGGATTCTGAATTTAGCAAGGGGTAATTTGTGTAGATCCTTCAAGGGTTTTTAATAGAAACTAACAGTTGAAAATAGGAAAAATTGAAAATGAGTTGAAAAAACAGCCATTTGTGCCAACGTTTTCACCTGTAACTTCTTCTAAGTATGACAGATCTTTTAAAGAGATATATCATTAGATCCGCTGGACCATTCTGGTTGTGGGGACATATAGAACTTGTAGGTTCATCAAGGACCCGACGTACCCAGAGCCAATAACTGAGCAGCATCTTGCAATGGTTTTTTATTGTGTATCAGGTATAAAGCAATTAATTTACGAACATATAAACAGTAAAAGACACCTATGTATTTCTAAAATGGGAACAAAATAAAGAGTTTAGAAACTGTAGCTGTTTGCTCATCTCCAAAATTGTGGGTATCCATATTAGCATGTAAATTATAGGACATTTTTTAAAGGGACTTCTTTTTTACACATTGTCTTACATTTGGAAGGCAGAAATGCATCAAAAGTCAATAGGTAATAACAGTTGCTCTACAATTCTGTGTTCCCCTGAGACTTCAGATAAAAATGGTACCTCACTTGTGTGGGAAGGCCTATGCCTGCAACATGACACGGCCCAAAATTCAATGTGAACAATCCACATTTGTACTGTGAAAACAGACCCTTTTTTGCAAAGTCCTAGCTATGGATTTTGAACCCTAACTCAGCCAGCACCTAGGGAAACCTAGTAAACCTATACATTTTTTAAAACTAGAAACCCACAGGAATCTAGGATGGGGTTACATTAGTGGCTCTTACCAGGTTGTTACCTAGAATCCCTTACAAACCTCAAACTTTGTTAAAGAGAACACATTTTCCTCATATTTGTGTGATGGAAAGTTCTGGAATCTGTGTGGATCTACAACATTTCTCCCACTTTGAATTCCCCAAAGTCTTCTAAGTAAAATGGTACCTCACTTGTGTGGGTAGGCCTAGTGCCTGCGACAGGAAACGGTCCAAACGTGAAGAGGACACACCACATTTTTACAGTGAAAACTAGACTTTTGTTGCAAAGTGCCTAGCTGTAGATTTTGAACCCTAGCTCTGCCAGCACCAAGGGAAGCCTAGCAAACCTATACATTTTTCAAAAATAGACACACAGGGGAATCTAGGATGGGGTGACTTCTCTGGCTCTCACCAGGCTCTGTTACCCAGAATCCCTTGCAACCCTCAAACTTTGTAAAAAAACAAACACATTTTCCTCACAGTTCTGAAATCTGCATGGATCAACAAACTTCCACCTACCCCCATTCCCCAAAGTCTTCTGAGAAAAATGGTCCTCACTTGTGTGGGTAGGCCTAGTGCCCGTGACAGGAAAAGGCGCAAAACGCAACGTGGACACACCACATTTTTACATTGAAAACTGACCCCTTTTTAGCAAAGTACCTAGCTGTAGATTTTGAACCCTAGCTCTGCCGGCACCTAGTGAAACCTAGCTAACCTATACATTTTTTAAAACTATAAACACACGTGAATCCAGGATGGGGTGACTTGTGTGGCTCTCACCAGGTTCTGATGACCCAGAATCCCTTGCAAACCTCAAACTGTGTGAAAAACAAACAATTCCCTAAATTTCTTTTAAGAAAATAGCGTCTGGAATCTGCATGGGTCCACAAGCTTCCTCCCACCCTGCATTCTTCAAAGTCTCCCAATAAAAATGGTGCCTCACTTGTGTGGGTTAGTCAAGTACACGCAACAGGAAAGGGCTCTAAATGTATTGTGGTGACTTCAAAAATTAGCTATCATGAAACAACCTGGTTTTGCAGGGTGGGTTTTTGGCCCAGGGTTTAGTGGCCATCTAGGGATACCTACCAAACCCACACGTTTCTGAAAACTAGACACCCTGGGAAGTCCAGTGAGGTATGCCTTGCATGGATCCCCCCAGGTTTCCCTACCCAGAATCCACTGCAACCCACAAATGTTGCTGAATAAAATCACATTTTTCTCAAACTCACATGCGTGAGGTACCATTTTAATGGGAGACCTGGGGGAACGCTGGGTGGTAGGAAATGTGTGAAAGCCCGGTAATCCTACAACTTTCCCACACAAAAATTGTGAACATTTTGATTTTTTCAGCAATATTTGAGGTTTGCAGGGGATGCTGGGTAGGGAAACGTTGTGGGACCCATGCAAGCCATACCACACTGGAGTCCCCTGGGTGTCTTGTTTTAAAAAATGTATGGGTTTGGTAGGTTTCCCTAGACGACCGCTAAGCCCGGGACCAAAAACTTATGTGACCCCCCCTTGCTAAACCAGATAGTTTTGTGATAGGTAATTTTTAGATCTTCACAATACCTTTTGGGCCCTTGGCCCACCCACAAGAGTGAGGTAGCATTTTTATCGAGAGTCCTGGGGGAACGCTGGGTGGAAGGAAATTTGTGTCAGCCCAGTCATCCCACAACTTTTCCACACAGAAATTTGAGGAAACTGTGATTTCTTTCAGCAAAATTTGAGGTTTGTAGAGGATTCTGGGTAGGATGGCTGCCAACCTTGGGACTAAAAATGCAGATGACCCCTATCTATCAGAAAACGGCCACGTTTTGCAAGGGGCGCACCTGTGTTTTTGGTCCCGCGCTTAGAGGCCATCTGGGGAAACCTACCAAACCCACACATTTGTGAAAAATAGACACCCGGTGGAGTCAAGGGAGGTATGGCAGGCACTGATCCCCCTACGTTTTCCTACCCAGAATCCCCAGCAGACCTCAAATTTAGCAGAAAAAAAATCACATTCTTCTCACATTTCTGTGTGGGAAAATTGTGGGATCACTGGGCTAACACAAATTTCCTACCACCCAGCATTCCCCCAGGTCTCCCAATTAAAATGGTACCTCACTTGTGTGGCCGGGTCACATACCTGTGGCAGGGAAGGGCCCAAAACATATTTAGCTCTATCGCCATGGGGCTAATTCCCCTGCGACATGGGGGGAGGGGGGCTGCGCGAGGCGCCGCGGTGCTTGTGACGAGCTCAGTTCGTCACGCTGCACAGTGGGGCTGTGCTGATGACGAGCTGAGCTCGTCATGACCACGCCTGTTTTTCGGAACGTTCAGCACAGCGGGGAATTAGCCCTGCGTGTGAACGCCGTGCGTGCCATGACAAGCTCATCTCGTCATCAGCACAGCTCAATCGTGCCTCATGACGAGCTGAGCTCATCATGAGCAATCAAGAGGTTAGAGACATTAAAAAATATCTATCACACAATTAACTAGTTTTGAAAGTTGTGCCACCTGCATTTTTGGCCATCTAGGAAAACCTGCCAAACCAAGACATGACGTGTTGTCAAGTGTCATGCATGATGTTCCATGTAACAGAAGCTGAAGAGATATCTTGCCGTGCAGTGGAGTGTACCGTGCTGACCAATACTACTTCAAGAATAAAAACCCTATTTTTGTAATTTTTCCTCGCTTTGTATCTATTTATTACACACAGGTTGTGCCACCCACAGAAGCAGCTTGTAAAATATGGCTCAGGCATGCCATTGCAGAGCATGTGTGCAACCTGGAGCTGCCATGTCGACTTGGCAAGTGCACTCACTTGCCAGTCCCTAAACCTTCCCTTTTCTACATATTAGGCACCCCTAAGGTAGGCCCAAGGGCAACATGCTTTGTATGCAAAAGGTAGGGCATGCCCTACTGTGTGTGGCATGTCCTGATAGTGAATTACAGCCAAATTAGTTTTCAACTATTACAAGGCCACGTGTTCCCATAGGCCAGAATGGGCAGTTTGATTATGAACATCCTATAATACGAACTGACCCAGGGAACTAGGTAGAAATTGGAGTTTAGTATGCCTGAACTCAGAATGTTAAAATACATCTTTTAGTGAGGGTTATTTTTACATTCTGTGTTTGAAAATACCACTTTTAGAAAGTAGGTATTTTCTGGCCTAACGATCCAACATACCTCTGCTAGGTGTGTGTATTCCATGTCTGGTTTGTGAGTGACAGGGGGCTGGAGAGGGCCTTGTCTCCAGCAGTCTGATGGGTCAGGGCTGGGCTGAATAGGACCTGCATTGAATAGAGATTAGGAAGAGGAGATGTCCTTTAACTGACCTGAGCCCTCATAGAAAAGAGAGTAGGGGGAGGAGATTTCCTTTCAGCTACCTGAGCCAGGTCTGCTTTCAACAATGCTGTCTCCACCTCCTGCCAGGAAGCTGCACATAACTGGTTTTGGCTGGGCACAGGCACCCTCTGCCTTCAGAGGACAAAGGATTTACTGGTGTAAATATTGGGCCCCAGACCCAAGGACTTTAGATCACTTCTGGAAACCAAGACAAACCTTTGTAAAGGAGAATAACCAAGAAAGCTGAAGGAGGAGACTGCCCCTGTGCTGTGCTATTTCTGGGGTTGGCCTGCAGTGGTTACTTTATTTTCCAAAGAAAGGGGAAGAGAACTTTTGTGAACTTTTCCACATCTTGAGGCAGAATCTCCAAGGGCTTGAAGAGTGCTTGCCTCCTGCCTGAAGTCTCAGGGATGGAAGACTTCACCACAAGCTACCCTGAATCCCCTTGCTGGGAATTCTACCTGCAGAACGATGCCTCCTGTTGTTTGGGCCCTCTGAGAAGACTGCGTGTCGCTGGGAGCTGGAAGTGCGACGCAACGAGGAGAAGCATGTCGCCGCCGCAGCTGTTGCTGTCGCATCACCAAAGAAGCGTGCTGCCACCACAGCTGTTCACCGTCGCATCACCGACAAAGCGCGCTGCATCACCGTAGAAGCATGTCGCCACCGCAGAGGTTGCCGTCGCATCACCGGAGAAGCGTGTCACAGGGCCTGTCGCAGCTCAGAAGTTACCGATTTTGCGGCACAGCCGTTGGGCGTGCATGCATCGCATCCAACGTTTTCGCATTGCATCAAAGACGCCATTTTGTCGCTTCGTACCGAATCGTCGCATCGCAACGAGCCACCATCTTGTCGCATCGTCACCGGGCAGCAGTAAGAAATGGCACATCAACTCCCCACACAGTAAGGAAGTGACGCTTCACCTCCCCTGTGCAGCAGTAAGGAACAGACACATCCACTCCCCTGAGTGTAAGGAACAGCGCATCAACTTCCCTGCGACCCTTTTGTTTGCATTGCATCATGCATCTAAGGTACTTTGGGAGTAAAGTGTTGCATTTGCCATCTAAGGAGAACTAAGTTATTTTCAACCATTTTAAAGTCTTATTTTTGATTATAGTATTGTAGATTTTTGTCGTTTGGTCTTGTGTTAAGTCTAGTAAAGATTACTTATTTTCTAAACTGGTGTGGTGTTCATTTGCAGTGTTTTCACTGTATTACTGTATGTGTTCCAAATGCTTTACACACTGCCTCTTAGTTAAGCCTGTCAGCTCATGCCAAGCTACCAAAGGGGGTGAGCATTTTAGAAGTATAGCCTCTTACCCTGACTAGAAGCAAGGGTCCCTTTTTGGACAAAGGTACCTACCTTTGCCAACTAGAGACCCCCAATTCTAACAGGGATCATTGCAAGCATTACTTCCCTGAACTCCCCCCAGTATCTAGTTTTCAGAAACGTCTGGGTTTGGTAGGTTTTCCTAGCTGGCCACTGAGCGCTGGACCAAAAACGCAGGTGACCCCCTTGCAAAACCAGGTCGTTTTCTGGTAGATAGCCGGCATCTGCGTTTTTGGTCCTGGGGTCGGTAGCCATCTAGGAAAACCTACCAACCCCACACATTTCCAAAAACTAAACACACGGGGGAGTCCAGGGAGGTGTGACATGCATGGTCCCCCTAAAGATTTCCTACCCAGAATCCCCTGCAAATCACAAATTTTGCTGAATAAATCAATTTTCTTACATTTCTGTGTGGGAAAGTTGTGGTATCAATGGGCTGACACAAATTTCCTACCTCCCAGCATTTCCCCAGGTCTCCAGATAAAAATGGTACCTCACTTGTGAGGGTGGGTCAAGTACCCACGACATACCCATTCCGTCATGAGCACCGAAAAGGTTAGGAACAGACCACACGCACTATAGCACTGGTTAGTAGTGGTAAAGTACAGAGTCCTAAGGCCAACAAAAACAGATTTAGCAAGAAGTAGAGGATAAAGGCAAAAGGTTTGAGGTAACCCAGTAGAGAGGGCCAAGTCTAACATGACCCTCTTCCACCTGAAAGCCAGGGCAGACTAAGCAATACATTTATGGACTTCCCTGTTTAGGCGATATAACCTGACACTGGTCTACTACCACAGAGGCCTATGCCAGTTCTATGGCCATCTAAATTCAGCTGGATCCTACTGTCTACACTCTCCTGAGTCACTGAACTGACCCACAAGGAACCATTCTCCTCACTTGTGGACCCTATCTGTGCAGCACCTAACATTAATTTGCTCATAGATGCATCCCAGTAGGCAGACAGTACCACCATGTCCAACAAAGTGATTGGCTAATTTTACCCCTTGGATCAGGCTTCTGTCCCCAACAGAAAACAGAGGCCCCTGACAGCTGTCATATATAAATACATTGTACCCTAAATAAACATCTCCAGGCAATGGGGTCCCTGGGGCCTAATATGGCTTGGGAGGGAGCTGCATGCCCTCCTCCCTGTTAAAATGTATTTAGCCCCAGGCGATAGGGTCCCCAATGCTTTTTAAGGGTTGTCGAGAAAGATACCACTCACCTTTTTATTGGAAGTGGCTCAGGGGATGGGGTTACTGGGGCTGATTAGGGGTTTGGAAGAGGCTGCACGCCCCCTTTCTTTAATACATTGGTTATGCTCCAGAGGATGTAGTCCTTGGGAGAAGGACAACTCTATACTGTGCATGCTAAAGGCTGCTTGCGGTGTGAGGTTAGCATCCTGCTGGGTGTTTACCCTCAGGGCATGGCAGCAGGCCAAGCCCTGTGGCCAACACCCTACATTGCACGGCGAAAGGCTCTGTGCCGCAAGGGGTTGGCTGTCTGAGGGGGTTGGAAACAGCATCTGGCAGCAAGCAAGGCGCTGTGGCCAACCCAACACTGCGTGCAACAAAAGATTGACTGCCAAAGGCCATGGATTGCGGGGTGTAGACTTTTCCTATGGTAATAAAATGTTACTTCACATAAACACACACGGGAAATTCACTGAAAAGACACAAAGGTTCAAGTAATGGTATAGTCATTATAGTTATGTCTGATAAGCAGTTCTGTTTTTGTTTAAAAAAATGTAGGAAATCACTGAAAAACTAAAGGTTAAAGTAACGTTATAGTTCGGGGACTCTGTCAGTGACAACATTAATGTTTTAAATGCAATAAAACACACAAATTCACC
This sequence comes from Lissotriton helveticus, assembly GCF_964261635.1. NCBI lineage: Eukaryota > Metazoa > Chordata > Amphibia > Caudata > Salamandridae > Lissotriton > Lissotriton helveticus. The sequence continues at coordinate 683,428,609 of NC_136063.1, forward strand.
AGTAATAGTCAGCAGAGCCAACTATAACTTGTGCCCTGCTGTTAGACCTGACATCATTGGTGTGAGTCTCGCTTCCATTTTTGACGGATTGCCTCCTTTGTTTTGATATGGTTTTGCTGGATTTATGCTTTGGGCACTGTGCCACTGCTAATCAGTGCCACAGTGCAAGTGCTCCCCATGTTAAATTATTATACTAATTGGATTCCATGATTGGGTTATTTGATTTATCTGTCAGCCCCTAGTACAGTGCACAATGTGTGCCCAGGGCTTGTAAATCAAATGCTGCTGGTGGACTTGCAGCACTGGTTGTGCCACTCACAGAAGCAGCTTGTAAAGTGTGTCTCAGGCCTGCCATTGCAAGTCCTATGTGCAGTCCAGCACTGCCATGTCAACTTGGCCAAGTGTACCCACTTGCCAGTCCGTATACCTTCCCTTTGCTTCATATTAGACACCCCTATGGTAGGCCCAAGGGCAAGGACATGCTCTGATGTGTGTAGCATGTTCTAATAGTGAATTACAGCCATTTTCGTTTTTCACTATTGAAGGCTACCTGTTCTCATAGGTTAGAATGGGCAGTTAGATTATTACATTCTTATACTCCTAACTGACAAAGAGAACATGGTAGAAATTCGAATTTAGTATGCCTTAACTCATAATAATAAAGTACATCTTTTAGTAAATTTTATTCTAATATTCTGTGTTTGCAAAAACCACTTTTAGGAAGCAGGTATTTGCTTTCCTAACCATTTGAGCCTGCCTCTGCTGGGTTGTGTATTCTGTCTGGGTTTGTGTGTGACAGGGCTGGGGAATTCCAAGAGACAGGCTGGGGCAGCCGAGTGGTGAATAGAGAGATCTGCATCTAGATGGGAGCAAGGAGTTACATCTGGGATCTGAATAGCCCTTGGCCTTCCCTCTACAATGCTGGCTCCTCCCCCTGTGGCTTGTCCGATGTCTCTGCCCTGCACTGTGAAAGGAGAGGAGGAATCATGTCAACAGAGTGCTCCAGAGCTGTATCTTCCCTCCCCTGTGCTGGCTCCACCTCTTGTGTGGCGGCTGATGTCTCTGCCCTGCACAGTGAAAGGAAGAAGAGAGTCATGTCAACAAAGTGCCCAGGAACTGGTTTGAACTAGGCAGAGGCCTCTCCGCCTTCAGAGAACAAAGGAATTTGGGGTATAAATATTGGGACCCTGATCCTAAGACATTAGATCACTTCTGGAACAAGAACACTTTCTGCCAAGAAGAAGAACCAAGGAAGCTGCAGGAGTTTGAACTGCCCCTCTGCCAGTGTGCTGTTTGCTGGGTTGGCCTTCAGTGGGTGCTTCATTACCAAAGGAAAGGAGAAGGAACTTTGTAAGGACTTTTATCTACAGAATATTCTCCAAGGGCTTGAACTGTGCTTGCCTCCTGCTGAATTCTCAGGGACAAAAGACTTCACCTCCAGCTCCCTCCTGAATTTTCTTGCTGGGAATTCTTACTCCAGTCACTTGCGTGCCGCTGGGAGCTGGAAGTGCGACGCATCGAGAAGAAGCGTGTCGCCGCCGCAGCTGAGATCATCGCAGCGCTGGAGAAGCGAGCCTTTGACGCATCTCCCTGGAAGCCTGTGTTCATCGAAGCTGCCTGCTGTCGCATCACCGGAGAAGCGTGACGCTATCGAGAGAGTCGCTATCGCATCACTTGGAGAAGCGCGTTACAGGGCCTGTCGCGGCTCCAAAGTACAGAGTCGTCGCAAGGCTGCCAGGGCGTCATCGTCATTGCATCGCCGCATCAAGGGCGCCATCTTCTCGCATCGCAACCAGATCGTCGCATCGTATCAAGGTGCCATCTTGCACACAGCAATGGGCCCGCAGGCCGAGAATCTACGCGGTATGCAGACAAAATACCGAAGTTTTAATATCGAAGGGACAAAATATAGAAGGTAAGTAATATCGATATATTTAATATCGATATTAGTAATATCAAAGTTTAAAATATCGATGTAAGTAATAGCGATGTTAAAAATTTCGATGTTACTAATATCGATTTTTTAAATATTTTTGTGTATATTATTATGTATTTATTATGTTTTAATTTAGTTTTATGTAATTTAATTAAATTTTGTATTTTAGTACTGTAGCAGGTTGTGGGTTTATAGGGGAATAGGGTGGGAAGTAATTTAATTATGTTAAATTAATTAATAATTAGTAGGAATTATAAAATAATATTTATTAATTGGTAATTATTTTTAATTAATTGGTAATTAAATTTAATTAATTAATTGATAATTATGTTCTGTAGCAGGTTGTGGGTTTATAAGGGAATAGGGTGGGAAGTAATTTAATTATGTTAAATTAATTATTAATTAGTAGCAATTATAAATTAATAATTATTAATTGGTAATTATTTTAATGAATTGATTAATTGATAATTATGTTCTGTAGCGGGTTGTGGGTTTATAGGGGAATAGGGTGGGAAGTAATTTAATTATGTTAAATTAATTAGTAATTAGTAGGAATTATAATTTAATTATTAATAATTGATAATAATTTTTAATTAATTGGTCATTATTTTTAAATAATTGATTATTGATAATTATGTTCTGTAGTGGGTTGTGGATTTATTGGTGAATAGGGTGGGAAGTAATTTAATTATCTTAAATTCATTATTAATTAGTAGGAATTATAAATTAATATTTATTAATTGGTGATTATTTCTGATTAATTGGTAATTTGGTAATTAATGTTAATTAATTGATTAATTGATAATTATGTTCTGTAGCGGGTTGTGTGTTTATAGGGGACTAGGGTGGGAAGTAATTTAATTATGTTAAATTAATTAGTAATTAGTAGGAATGATACATTAATTGTTAATAATTGATAATTTTCAAATTAATTGGTAATTAATTTTTATTAATTGATAAATTGATTAATTGATAATTATGTTCTGTAGTGGGTTGTGGGTTTATATGGGAATAGGGTGGGAAGTAATTTAAATATAATTAATTAATGTTCTTTAATTAATTGTTTTGTTAATTATCTAATTGTTAATTAATTATTAATTGTTAATTAAATATTAAATATTATTTTTATAATTTTTTTTAATTACATATATTTTGCTCATCATGTTTTTAATTATGTATTGGTATTTGTAAATTCTTTATATCTATTTAATAGTTAATATTTTTATTATTTAAAATAAAACATTTATTTATAAGTATGTTATTTTTACTCCTACGCTATCCAACATTTTCCCTACTGTTGCACTCTCTGGAGTGGGAATAGTAATTTATACCCCTACGCTATCCAACACTTTCCCTACTGTTGCACTCTCTGGAGTGGGAATAGTAATTGTTACCCCTACGCTATCCAACACTTTCCATACTGTTGCACTCTCTGGAGTGGGAATAGTAATTTTTACCCCTGCGCTATCCAACAATTTTACCTACTGTTGCGCTCTTTGGAGTTGGAATAGTAATTATTACCCCTACGCTATCCAACACCTTCCCTACTGTTGCACTCTCTGGAGTGGGAATAGTAATTTATACCCCTACGCTATCCAACACTTTCCCTACTGTTGCACTCTCTGGAGTGGGAATAGTAATTTATACCCCTGCGCTATCCAACACTTTCCCTACTGTTGCACTCTCTGGAGTGGGAAAAGTAATTTATACCCCTACGCTATCCAACACTTTCCCTACTGTTGCGCTCTTTGGAGTTGGAATAGTAATTATTACCCCTACGCTATCCAACACTTTCCCTAATGTTGCACTCTCTGGAGTAGGAATAGTAATTGTTACCCCTACGCTATCCAACACTTTCCCTACTGTTGCACTCTCTGGAGTGGGAATAGTAATTTTTATCCCTACGCTATCCAACACTTTCCCTACTGTTGCACTCTCTGGAGTGGGAATAGTCATTTTTACCCCTACGCTATCCAACACTTTCTCTACTGTTGCACTCTTTGGAGTTGTAATAGTAATTGTTACCCCTACACTATTCAACACTTTCCCTACTGTTGCACTCTCTGGAGTGGGAATAGTCATTTTTACCCCTACGCTATCCAACACGTTCCCTACTGTTGCACTCTCTGGAGTTGGAATAGTAATTATTACCCCTACGCTATCCAACACTTTCCCTACTGTTGCACTCTCTGGAGTAGGAATAGTCCGTACGCTATCCAAAATTAATTTATTTTTTTAATTAGTTTTACATTGTTATTAATTGTTATTTATATTATTATTTTATGTATATAAATTAATTTGTAATATATTATATTTTCATTTATTTATAATTTATTTAAATAATTATTTTAGAGTTAATATTAATTAAGTATATACTATGTATTATATTTTTATTATTATTATTTTTTATTACATTATTTATTAATTTTAAATATTATAATATATGTGTAACTATGTTTATTATATTTATAAGTAATATTTTGTTAATATTACATTTTTTTAATTAAAAAAACGATATTTTCTAAAAAACGATATTTTTGACATCGATATATTTTGTTCGATATTTTTGTACTTACCTTGTTAGAGATAGGATCCCGATATTATTGTCATCGATATTTTTGTTGCGATATTTTGGTACCTCGATATTTTTGTAGTCGATATTTTGTCATACGTTCAATCTACGCATCACCTCCGCACTGGTAAGGCTCACGACGAGTCCCCTACTCTGCACAAGCATTGAGGAAGGACGCAACCATTCCCCTGGGTCACGGAACTAACGCATTTCCCCTTTTTTCGAGCCTTTTGATCACTTTGCGTTACACATCCATGTACTTTGTTGAGAACTTTGTTGCATTTACCATCAACTTGAACTAAGAGACTTTGATCATCTTTTAAGTAATTTTAAGTGTAGTATTGTGGATTTTTTGTCGTTTGTGGTCTTGTGGTAAAGTCTATATAAAGAATACTTATTTCTATAAAACCTGTGTTGTGTCCATCTGTAGTGTTATCACTATATTACTGTGTATATTCACCAAAGCTTAACACACTGCCTCTGAGATAAGCCTGTCTGCTTGTGCCAAGCTACCAAGGGGGAGAGCAGGGGTTATTAAGAAGTGTAATCCCCTTATCTTGACTTAGAAGTAAGGGTCCCTATTTGGACAAAGGTGAATACCATTGCCAACCCCCAGATCTAACACCTGCCGCAAACTATTCATGACCTCACATATTGCATCACCCATGACATGTTCATTGACATCATTAAGGGCATAACTGGTGACATCCAAACTTCTTTTGCACACATTGCTCTATAATTAGGTATGGCATTAGAGTTATGAAAGTAACTGCAAAATAACTCAGAATAATATGAAGCATCATTAAGGCCATCACAGATACACCTCCCTTAGATGTAGCCTGCATATGTAATGTGCAACATTGGCCCTATACCATATACTTCAAAGGTAGCCTAGTTCACATTAACAATCAACCACAGACATATGAAAACCCTCATTGAGTGCCTGCCTTGGCGACAGGCAGCACTAAGTGCACCTGTGCAGTTAACAGACATGAATGCAGCAGATCTTGATAGATATGATACATCCCTGCCTTTTCCCTTTCATGCAGCACATCAAGTTGTCTTGTTGTGTTGAGTGAGTAAATGATCAATCTGACACTAGTGCTGGCTAAGCCAAAGCACACACTCTTACGTTATAGAACAAGGGGGCCAGCGCTACAGGCAGGATTGTTTTTGTGCAGGAAGGGACACATTCCTGCATAAAAACAATCTTTAACCTCTTCGATGCTCCTAACGGAACCAGATCTCTAGGGTTGCAGACCCTACGTGGATCCCCCGTGGTGGACACATGAAGTCATGTGACACCAGCAACGCTGTGATGACTGGTTTCAACCTGAGTAGAAAGTTCCAGCTGCCATTTTAGAAGCCGGGAATGGTCCCCACTTGGCTCTAATCAAGTAGAAGAGGTCAGGGTAGAAGTACTCTGACACCATGGGTGCAATATAGGGGTCTGTGAGTGACCCCGTGATGGTTATAAAATACCCCACATGTGAGAGTACACAAATCCACCGTGAGCTTAGCATGGCCCCTATGTAAAATCATAGCAAATTTGCGAATTCTGCTAAAAAATAATAAAACATAAACAAATACTCACATACAACCACTCACATACCCACTGAGGTACACTAACTGACTCACTCAGACACTTATACTTCCACTCACAGACCCACTCAGACACTCAGACATTCATTCACAGACCTTCTAGACACTCACACACCCACCAGATCCCATTAACATACTCACACACCCACTCACAAACCCACCAGATCCCATTAACATACTCACACACTAACTCACAAACCCACTGAGCTTTTAACACACCCACTCACACACCCACACAGACACTCACAAACCACTCGCAGATCCCGTGTGGATCTGAAAAATTGACCGGGAAGTTACCCAGAGTGGATTTGTGGAAAATACAACCAAATTCACTTCTTCACAGAAAACCTGGAAAAGGTTAAAGAAATACTGATCATTTAACTAAAAGTGGTATAACAAAATTAAAAGCTAAAAGGAGCCCGTAATGTGTTAACTAGAGCAGCATAAGTAAGAGCACATGGTGAAGAGTAGCAATTTTAGCTGAGAATGGAGGTGGATTGCTTGAGTTGTCATTGGAGATTTGGATTGAAAACAGATTTCAACAGGCAGGAGAACAGCAAAGACCTTTTACAAGTTTGTTAATTAGGTTGTAGTATACAATAATATATTTAGATACAATGTGAGTGTATATAAGCTGAAAGAAAATGTGTTGCTTCTAGACAATATAGTAGAAGGGAAAAAAGAAGGGAGCTTAGACCATTAACTAAAAATACATTGAGGAGGAAAGAAGAAAGAGGAAAGACGAATTGCTATACTGAAAGTATAGTAATTTGATTAAGCAATGAATTAATGTGTTTGAAATTAGATGTCGGCATTTGCTTATAGTATGTAATTTGGTAGTATGTAATTTACGCATACTCACACAGTCAGACAGACACTTACATATCCTGTTACATGCCCACAAAAGCACTTATGCTCCCACCACTCATATAGCCAAACAGGCACTGCAACACTCAATCACACACCAATGAAAGCATTCACACACCGCAGAATGCAATCTGCGCCACAGGAAGAGTTTGAAGAGGGCTACTTCGGCACTCCTGAGAAGGGAGTACCCTGTTTGTAGTTGACAACAGAATCAGGGCCACAAAGGGTAATGGTTTTGAGAAGGAGGGAGAGGAGAAGAGAAATGACTGGGACTCCAGGGGAGAATGGGGATCCCCCAGAGCGAGAGTTCCCTATTGGATGTAATGCAGGAAGTACTGTCTCCTTGCAAACTCAATCCCTTGAGGACCTCAAAGACAAACTTGCTGGGTGGGACCGGAGGCTGCAGCTGGGCCAGCTGGCTTCAAAGAAGAGATAAACTTAGGCTAAGAGAGCCTTGGAGGAGAAAAGGGTCTTGCTGGCTCATGAATTGAGTGAGAAGGAGCAGGACTTGAAGGCCAAAAAGCTGTTAGAATTGTGATATGTCCCTGCAGGCCAGTGCTGTTCTCCCTATGTTAGCATGAACACGCTGAAGTCTTTGCTTTGCATACATTACTATGCACACATATTTTGCTTTGTGCCACACTGTACTTTCACAGAGAATCTACTGTTTTTTTTTGTATTCTGTTCTTTCCTGGGGTTTAGTCTGACCGCTGTAGAAAAGGTCAAACAACAATGCTCCTTGTTATTCTGTTTTGGTCAGGCTCCAGCACATAGACAAAACACGCAAATGCAGCTATTGTTTGAGAACACATACTCTTTGTCATATAGGTATGCACAGACATGCAAATACACAGACGAGATCGGGACTATACCTGAGCTGTAGAACCTTCATCTGTGGATGCTACGGTACGGGGTCCACTGCAAACACCCAGATATCTTTTTATATATAATCACTTTGCTTCTGTAGAAGGGGAGTAGGGCTAGTGTTCCCTGTATTATATAATGACAGCTCATTTTATGATATTTAGAGCACAAGTGTGAAAGTGAAAGGGTGTGTTCTGCCACCACATTTTCTGAGAGGGTTGGGAGTTTTATGTTCTAGGGGGATAACTCAGTCCCTGCCTACTAAAGTTTTATGGTCCCAAGCACAGTTGTGTGACTTTGCAGAATCATTGCAACAGAATCCAGTAAAAATGGTAGGGGCACCACTACTGTGTCCAGTGCAGAAGAAAGGGTCCATATACCCAGAGGCATGGTGCCTGACTGTAAGGTGGAGGGTGATACAGACAGGTACTTTCAGGCATATTAAATAGCTCTAGAGGTACAGAGGATCTCTGAGGAGGATTGTAGAGCTGGACTTTGGAGTCATATTCCTGGTGATGGGAGGGTCAACCTACTGGCCTATGAGAAAGGTAAGAGGTTGAGGTATCCCACCATAAAGGAAGCCCTTGTCAGAGATTTCGATTCATCCCTGAGAAGTAAAGGTTGAAATTCAATGGTAGTCAAACTATGTCACCACTCCTGGGTGGATTTTGTGGAGGCCTTTTGAAAAATTTGTAAGAAGTACTGTTGTTGTTTAAGAAGGTTTTTCTAACAGTTTTAAACTTTTTATTTGTCTTGCAAAGAGAACTGGGAAGAAGCAACTGGTTTCAGACTGTGAATAACATGAAGGTTCAATGGGGATCTAGGATAATAATTCATTACCAGTCAAACAACTCGCAAGCGGTGAGGGCTTAGAAACGTGTGTACTGGTGTATAATCCTGGTTATCAGTCACTGATATTTGAAGTACACTCTACTCTCAGTAGTCCCACCGGCACTGGAGCATTTGCCCTCCAAATTACAACCTATATCCAAGAGGAGCGCCTTTATAAATAATTTTCACAAGCTTATTGCTTAATAGTAGCCACATTCAAAGTGAGTCCATAGGCAGTCTTAATAAATATCCAATTAGTATGTTTTATTTAAAAAACCTTCATTTAATAAAGCCAGACTAGTGAAATATAATTTTTATCAGGAGACTTAGGGGAACACAGAATTCTGGCTGTAACCCGTTTCAAAATTCCTATGGAAATTAAACTGGGGAAAATGTGTTTTGGGACCCCCCACCTTTTGTCTCGGCCCCTGCTTCACAAATCACCCTGAAAGTTTCAAGACAGGAGCACCCCATTCATTTTTAAAATTTCACAAAGATTTGTCAAATGACGCCAAAGATATTGGCAAAAGAAAGAATACTTTTTGAATAGAAACAAGGTCATAACTATAACTACCTACTGGGGGGGAGAGAAGGAAGGAAGGAAGGAAGGAAGGAAGGTAGGAAGGTAGGAAGGTAGGAAGGAAGGAAGGAAGGAAGGAAGGAAGGATGGATGGATGGATGGATGGATGGCAGCTGATTCTGCAGCCTGAACCACTGGATGGAATTACACCAGATTTTGCAGAAAGGAACATTTGGTTAGGCAGATCATGCTTTTAGTAATTTGCTATAAAACCATTAAGTAGTTGCTGAGAAATGTAGGAGAATGTAGATCGTGATATCTATGGTCGCAGGTCCATCACAAATATTTGTGAAATGCACGGAAATTCTGTGCTTTGATTGGCTGTCAACATTACAACCAAGAAGTGTTGGAAATCATCTTGGGACTCGACTTCAGCCAAGTCTCCCCAAAAACATTTAAAAAATGAAAATATGTATGGGAGGAAATACACCGATCCCCTAAACTTGGTCATGGGGTCCCAGAGGGATCGCACCAGGCCAAAAAGCATTCTTAAATAAAAACAAATCCACCTCAAAATAGCGATATTCGGGCATTTGCAGCATTTTTTTTTAAACCAAGCGTGGTCTCCTTGTTTTTTTTTTTTTAAATGTCCCCGGATGAGCCAGGTCCGGTGACATTTAAAAAAAAAAAAATGAGGGGGTTCATGGGGCTGCTATATATGGGCTCTCTAAGCACTGGGAACAACAACCTCCCAGGGCTAATAAAATATTGAAGGGGCTGCCCCATAAACCACTACCTCCCCAGGGCTAAAAAGCACCCAATTTGTGGCCAGCTGAACCCCCCGGATAATGGGGACCACCACCTCCCTTGGGCAAGATACTTTAAAACAATGGGAGCAGGGCAACACAGTCACCCTCCAGAGCCGTACTTGGACCTGGAGACCACAACCACCCCACAGAAGGCCCTCCTTAAAAATCAAAGAGGGGGATCGGGCGGCTCCCCTCCTGGAGCTAATAATGGCCCTGATGACCGCCACACCCAGGGCTAGTTCCTGGTATGTCCTAGATTGCCCACTCCTGGGACGTTGCTGTTTGCTTTAGCTCGGTGGGAGCTCACCAGCTCCCACCGAGCCATGTCATCAGTGATGTCACTGACCATGTCATGAATGATGTAATATGTGACATGATCAGCAGTGGATTGCGGGTGCGCGATATATAGTTAGTGCAACTAACTATATATGGAATTTCAATGGTTTTGTGTGAGTAAAATAAGGTTTTTTAAATGCTAATTCCTAACTATATATGGTCTATAACCTATGGTTTTTTCAGTGAATTTTCAAGGTTTTGTAAATGCTAATTCCTAACTATATATGGTCTATAACCTATGGTTTTTTCAGTGAATTTCAATGGTTTTTTAATAGCAAATATCATAAGCTGTCGAATGTCAAGTACGTGGTAAGTGAAAACATTTTCGTGTTTATGCACACTGATCTGCTTTGAATGGTGCCCCCCCCCCTCATTTCTATTAGGAGTACTCTCTCTTTGCAGATAGTGAAAGGTAGTTAACGCAGGCCTTTGCCCCCATTGTAATCCGTCGTGCCTGCTTCTCTCTCCATTTGATTGATTGTTATCCAAGTATTTACTGTTTTAGAATTAGTTCTCTTTGGTTCATTCTCTATTTACAAACAAACACAGAGTCGCAATACTCTGTTTAGTCTTTGCAGATAACGAAAAATCGTGTAAAAAAAAAGAAAAGGAATCGAGCAAAATCAGTAGGCCACTAATGGGATCTCTTTTTGACCTCGCTAAAATAGAAACATTAGGAACAACCCCTCATGACAAATACAAAACTAGTGAGATGAACTGAACTCCACACAATGATGGCTGCAAAACAGCTCGGCTCCGCCACCCACCCCGCCCAAAATAACGATAAAGAACGGCTGCCATGATTGGTTGCGGAATGACCACGACGGAGCTACGAAATGGTGCTGCTCTCATGCTAACCCCAGCTTCAGTCTGAAACATCCAGAAACACTGTAGACGACCAATTCGATCAGTTCCGGTAGCGCCCCAATGTAACCCGGTAGAGAAGAACTAGCCCTCCCCTCTTTGACTGATGGTTCTTGTTGCCTGTCCCTTCTGTTGTCATTTAACAGAACTATTTAGCCTGCTGAAAGGGGTTGTGTTCCGACCGCTGGTTGGTGGAGACATTTTGACTATATTCTGTACCTGCGTTGTCGCGTAATGCGTCATATGACGCGCCGCGTTAGCGCATCCGGAAGTCATCCGGGGCGCGCAGCGCGTAACGTAAGCATAACAAGTCATGTGACTTGTTAATAAAACCTTTCATTGGTTCATTTTACTTTTCTTATTGTAATGATGAAAGGCTTGGTCATATGACCTAAAAATTACGCTTTTCATTACTTCCGAACATTATTTTTTCTTAAATATATGTTATAATGTTCCAGGCTAATGTACTTTCCCGGAAATTTTACAACTGTCCTGCAAGTAAAATATATTCTTTTTTCGAGAAAAAGAGCGTTTCTTCGTCCCGTGACGGAGCCGTTGAGCAAAAGAGGGTCGACCTGCTGTCTTAGTCGCCGATACGCCTGAATATGAGATTCTTATCGATCACTTTATGTTGCAGGAATAGAAAACACAACAGCCCTTGACCATTTATCTTTACTGCGTTCCTTCGTATTATACCTTTTACCCTTCATGTAATTGGTCTGCTTTATTTCACTTGCCTTTTAATGATTCTAAAACAGTCACTATTATTAAAAACTTTACCAATGTATATACTACTACCATGTTTTCTTTTAAAAACCTTTATTGTGAAAATTTCATTATACAAATACGAGCCTATAACCACGTGGGCCTGCCACAGAGCAAACTGTAATCGTATATGATGAATAGACATTTACACTGTAGAGGAACGTAACGGGCGGGCCATTAGGTTGCAAGAACTAAGGTGTCTAACAGTTACGGAATCGGTGGACGTACATTTTATAATTAAAATACGACAGGGCCAGTTACAATAAAATTATCTAGATATACATTTGCGGGCAAGTACCATGGGTGACGTTAATTCGAACTTTCAACAGTACAGTAATCAATAACACATCAGAACTTAATATCAATAGGGATGTCGAAATATTCAATCAATTCTCGTCCCCGCCCGCCATGTGCTTCAAAACTGCATACGTATCTCGTGATTTCAAGGTTCTGCAACCAGTACACAACAAGGAGTTACGAGTCCCATTTATTCCGGCGCCATTTTGGGCGAGGACGGGCAGGTCCAGGATATAGTCAAAATGTCTCTACCAACCATCGACTATGATGATGTTCATATGCTGTATTTATTAGAGTAACACTCATCTGTCCACATGAAATTAATTTGCCACAATCTAAACATGTCATTTTAATCTTTCCAAAGTTCTTCTAAATATTTGGGACCGTTTCCCTTGCCTCTGAAGCTCTCAGTGCCACTTCTTTGATGAATGTACTAGCAGGTCAGGGGTTCTCCTCCAAATCTCTCTTTTATGCAGCACTATAATTAATTGGTGCCACCTCTCCATATGACGATGCATGGTATAGTTACCACAACTATATTTTTTTTCGGTTCCTCTGGAGAGTTCATCGTGGCAGATGAAGCGTGTAACGTACCGGGCATTTACCTTTTTTTGCATGTACAGGAAAGGAAAAAAAAATCGAGCGTCCGAGTTCTAAGGTGTCCCAGGGCCATTTTAGTGGACCAGGCCCAAATCCAAAGAACAGGCCGCCATTTTGAGAGTCCTCTTGCAGCCGCCTGTCGCTGTAGCATCAAGAGCAGCCGAAACTCAGCTGAATGGCAACTGAAACGGTAAAGGGGCGCCCCACTACAGCAGACGAGCCTCCACCTAGGAAGGCCCATTCACGCCGGCTCCCCCCCCCTTCGGGCACCCCACGCCGTTATTCGGAGCAGTATTGTAGGATGGCCACACCAGTGCGGCAACTTGCTAGACATCACCTCGGTGGTAACCGAATCTCAACGCCTTGTGGTGTCTCCTATTCAGAAAACATTGTTATGCTGCCTTCGACCTATTCGCCGCAAGTGCGCACACAACTCAACTGCATAGCTTGCTAGACACCACCTCGGTGCCATCCGGATCTTGGAATGTCAGCACCTTTTGGTGTCTTCTCTTCAGAAAATATTGTTGCGCTGCCTTTGGCCCCATTCGCACATCGGTCCGCTACTGACGCCATCTCACAGGCTAATGGGGCGCCCCACGCCGAGTTTCAGCATTGTAGAATAACCACACCAGTACAGCAACTTGCTAGACATCACCTCGGTGCCATCCGGATCTCGGCGCCCCACTGCAGATGAAGTGCCTCTCAACTATGAAACCACCACGGTGACATCCGGAGCTTGGCGCGTTGTGCTGCCTTCGGCCTATTCGCACATCGGTCCGCTACTGACGCCATCTCACAGGCTAATGGGGCGACCCACGCCGAGTTTCAGCATTGTAGGATGACCACACCAGTACAGCAACTTGCTAGACATCACCTCGGTGCCATCCGGATCTCGGCGCCCCACTGCAGATGAAGTGCCTCTCAACTATGAAACCACCACGGTGACATCCGGATCTTGGCGCGTTGTGCTGCCTTCGGCCTATTCGCACATCGGTCCGCTACTGACGCCATCTCACAGGCTAATGGGGCGACCCACGCCGAGTTTCAGCATTGTAGGATGACCACACCAGTACAGCAACTTGCTAGACATCACCTCGGTGCCATCCGGATCTCGGCGCCCCACTGCAGATGAAGTGCCTCTCAACTATGAAACCACCACGGTGACATCCGGATCTTGGCGCGTTGTGCTGCCTTCGGCCTATTCGCACATCGGTCCGCTACTGACGCCATCTCACAGGCTAATGGGGCGACCCACGCCGAGTTTCAGCATTGTAGGATGACCACACCAGTACAGCAACTTGCTAGACATCACCTCAGTGCCATCCGAATCTTGGCATCTCAACGCCTAGTGGTATCTTCCATACAAAAAATATTGTTACGCTGCCTTTGGCCCCATTCGCACATCAGTCCGCAACTTAGACATCACCTCGGTGCCATCCGGATCTTGGCATCTCAGCGCCTTGTGGTGTCAGTCAGAAAATATTGTTGCGCTGCCTTTGGCCCCATTCGCACATCGGTCCGCTACTGACGCCATCTCACAGGCCAACGGGGCGCCCCACGCCGACTTTCAACATTGTAGGATGGCCACAGAAGTGCGACAACTTACTAGACACCACCTCGGTGCCATCCGGATCTTGGCGCGTTGTGCTGCCTTCGGCCTATTCGCACATCGGTCCGCTACTGACGCAAACTCACAGGCCAACGGGGCGCCCCACGCCGACTTTCAGCATTGTAGGATGGCCACACCAGTGCTGCAACTTGCTGGACACCACCTCGGTGCCATCCGGATCTTGGCGCGTTGTATTGCCTTCGGCCTATTCGCACATTGGTCCGCTACTGACGCCGCCTCACGTGCCAACGTATTTTCTAAGCATTTTATACCCTATGCCGCATAACAGGTCATGTGACTTGTTTATAAAACTTTTCATTGGTTCATTTTACTTTTGGTTTCCTAATGATGGAAGGCTTGATCATATGACCTAAAAACAACACTTTTCATTGGATGAAAACTTTTTTTTTCCCCCAAACGATGAAAGCCCCACCTTGTTTCTGGATGTTTCAGACTAAACTGGCGTCAGCATGAAAGCACCACCATCTCGTAGCTCCGTCGTGGTCATTCCGCGAGCAATCATGGCAGCCGCTCCCCACCAGAAGCCTGCAGGAGTCGGGGCCCCCAAAACTTTTGATGAATTCTCAAGGCGGAGGGGACGCTTTCGAGAATGGGGTCCAAGACCTAGCAGACAAGCGTCCGATTTCCAAGGTGTCCCAGGGCCATTTCAGTGGACCACGCCCAAAAAGGAAAGAGCCTGCCGCCATTTTGAGAGTCCTGTGGCAGCCGCCTATCGCTGCACCGCAAGAGTGGGCGCAACTCAGCTGAATGGCGGATTTTGACACAGTGGACCAAAAGCGGACGGAATGGCAACTGAAACGGTAAAGGGGCGCCCCACTAAAACAGATGAGACTCCACCTGGAGAGGCCCGTTCACGCCGCCTCCCCCGGGGTGCCCCACGCCGTTATTCGGAGCAGCATTGTAGGATACCAAAACCAGTGCGGCAACTTACTGGACATCACCTTGGTGCCATCGTTCTGCTGCCTTGGAACTATTCGCACAACAGTTTGCTACTGATGACCCACCCCCCGCGACGCCCCACGCCGTTATTTGCTGGGTGGCAACTTACTAGACATCACTTTCGTGTCATCTAGATTTCAGCGCGTTCTGCTGCCTTGGAACTATTCGCACAACAGTTTGCTACTGATGACCCACCCCCCGCGACGCCCCACGCCGGAAATCTGGACGTTGTGCTGCGTTGGGACTATTCGCACAGCCGACCGCTACTTCGTTGTTTTTCCCTAAAAATGTTTATATGTTATTACTATTTTTGTTTTCTTGTATATATTTATAAATTATTAAAGTTTTATAATCTTACTACTTTGTCGGAGTGCTATATATTTTTAATGTGACACATAATTGTAAAAACTTTGATGTACAAAGAGTCATCCCTGGAATCTTCCGCTTCACGCTCGGTCCCCTCCCCAATCACAATACAGGATGGTTTTCAGATAATAGCAACGCTTCTGCTGTGACGGATCTCATCGAGTGTGGGCCTTGATCTACTATAACTCCTTTGAAGAGGGGTGATTCTTTACAGCTGTGGCCATAAACTACATCTGCAGGGCTAGCTGATAGCCTAGGACCGGCCTGGACAATCGGACACAGAGGAAAAGGAGTGTCAGAGGGTGCGATAGTGAATAGGGCGAAAGGGAGGTGTCGGGCGGGCACAGGGTGTGATTCTCAGGGAAGAGCAGCGCAGATGGGGGGAGGTTTATTACCCATGCATAAGACAGAGAGCGGGGGTGACCACTGCCTGGGTGAGATGCTTGCGAGGGTGGGGAGCCATGCTAAGGATCGACAGCGTGCACAGAGTGGGTCTGGTCAAGGCATCTAAAATGGCTGCCGTGCACGACAAAAGTGTGGCATTTGAAAAAAGACAAGATGGCGCACACAATGTTTTTCAACAATTCCTGATTTCCTTCGAATCGAACGTTAACAGACGTTGGGGCATATTACCAAAGTTAAGCGATATTTATCCCTAACGATGCATTGCAAAGATTTTTTTACCGTCAGAAATTATCGCAGATAAACCTTGCTATTATCAAGGTTTATCGCAAATACGATAAAAAACGACCGCAATGCATTAATATCGCTGAAAACTCAGCGATATTCATGCATTACCGAGCTAATGCTCTTAGCCATGTTATCCACCTCCCATTGGATAACATGGCTAAGAACTGCTCAGGGCAGCTGTTACTTTTTGGAGATATTCGCGCTTATCTCGAATATTTCCAAAAGTTGATAATAGGAGATAGCGATGTTAGCGACTGTTTCCAGTCGCTAACATCTTGGCATGCCCACTTTGCATGTCATTAGTGATAAATATCACTCACATGCAAAGTGGGACCCAAGATGGTCGCTATCTCCTACTAGCCGTCCCTAACTGGTGTTAGCAACAGCTAGGTAATACAGATATAATTTTATCTCCGCGAAGCGGAGCGCTGTTACAGATATATATCTTGTTTTTGAACGTTAATTTCTCAAAATGCACTGAAGCACATATATTGAGACATAGCAAAGGCACATCGGGCTACCAGTCCCTAGGAGATAGCGATGTTAGCGACTGTTTCCAGTCGCTAACATCTTGGCATGCCCACTTTGCATGTCATTAGTGATAAATATCACTCACATGCAAAGTGGGACCCAAGATGGTCGCTATCTCTTACTAGCCGTCGCTAACTGGTGTTAGCAACAGCTAGGTAATACAGATATAATTTTATCTCCGCGAAGCGGAGCGCTGTTACAGATATATATCTTGTTTTTGAACGTTAATTTCTCAAAATGCACTGAAGCACATATATTGAGACATAGCAAAGGCACATCGGGCTACCAGTCCCTAATATTTTACCAAGTTTCGTGCAAATCCATTCAGCCGTTCGATTATTATTATTATTTTTTTTTTTTTGCCCCGCGGGGCCCTTTTAAAACCTCCACATCAAACCTAGGGGGTCAGCGAGGATCTACTATGCCCCCTTATGGTCATTTGCCCCTTCGCTTTGGCCTCCTCTTGTCTCTCGATCCTACCGAGAGACAAGATGGCGGCCGCTACGTACTGTTTGGAATGTTTACAGACACCGGAGAGCCAATCAGCTTCGCTTCGCAAAGCTCCGTAACGCGAAAAGTACGCGAAGCGGTGCGCTGTTACAGATATATATCTTTTTTTGAACGTTAATTTCTCAAAATCCACTGAAGCACATATATTGAGACCTAGCAAAGGCACATCGGGCTACCAGTCCCTACAATTTTGCCAAGTTTCGTGCAAATCCATTCAGCCGTTCGATTATTATTATTATTTTTTTTTTTTGCCCCGCGGGGCCCTTTTAAAACCTCCACATCAAACCTAGGGGGTCAGCGAGGATCTACTATTCCCCCTTATGGTCATTTGCCCCTTCGCTTTGGCCTCCTCTTGTCTCTCGATCCTACCGAGAGACAAGATGGCGGCCGCTACGGACTGTTTGGAATGTTGACAGACGCCAGAGAACCAATCAGCTTCGCTTCACAAAGCTCCGTTGCGCGAAAAGTCCGCGTCCTGGGCCGCTGCCCAGTCCGCTGTTACAGATATATATCTTTTTTTAAACGTTAATTTCTCAAAATCCACTGCAGCACATATATTGAGACCTACAAAAGGCACATCGGGCTACCAGTCCCTACAATTTTGCCAAGTTTCGTGCAAATCCATTCAGCCGTTCGGGCTAAAAGTGAGGCCAACCGCCCTATGGAAATTAACATGGGAAAAACGCGTTTTGGGACCCCCCTTTTTTCTCGGCCCCCCCTTGACGAACCCCCCCAAAATTTTCAGGGGCTGCTCAGAAACAAAATGTGCCATTTTCCTGAAAATTTCAGCCAATTCCGTCCACAAACGCCAAAGTTATTAGACATAGAATTTTCAAAAAACCCATAGAGAAAAAATCCTAACTATATATACCTACTGGCGACCGCCAGTAGGATATATATATATATATATTCCCAAAACATGATATGCTAACTTCAGCTGCTGTCTGGAAAGTTCCGGGGAGGTACTTTAAGTGGGAGGCAAGAAAAAGAGGGGTTCCCAAAACGCATTTTCCCCCATGAAAGTTCCCATAGGGTCTTTGAAGAGGTTACAGCCCGAACCACTGAGCAGAATTACACTAAATGTGACAGGAAGCTAGATGTTGGTCCAGAGTGGTGCCATTGAGTAGTAAATCCATTCAGTAGCTTTCAACATATTAAAAGAAAACCAAATTTGTCAGCAAGCGCTGATTGGCTGACTGCACCTTCACAGAAAATTTAATGCCACCATGTTGTTTTTCGGGAACAAGTCCCTAAGGCTGAAATGTTATTTGCATAATGAATAAAGGGGGTCAGGGTAGAGGTACCTTGACCCAAACGGTGTGTTAGAGGGGTCCCAGAGAGACCCAAAAAGGCCAATAAATTGTCTTATAATGTTTTATTATCAATGCGCGGGAATTCGAAAGGTGGTATGGTGGGAACAGATTAGTGATGTTAATATGTCGCCATGGCACATTGCCATAACACAATGCCTATACTGTCCATTTTAATGTTAGAATTAACCTAGGTTGAGACTGCCCATGTTGTAATGCAAAAATGTCTTGCTGAAGCACATCTATTGTGGATGAGACAATGTTACCCAAAGAATATGATATGGTGGTTATACCGTTGTCGGCTACTGCAAGAGCCTGTTCTAAGTTGGCCCTGTCAATCTCACTCATCCTTTCAGTTGATTCTTGTTGAGATATTTTCTGTATCTCATTATAGATAGTGTAAAGGAAGCACTTTTGATGTGGTTTCTGAGGACCTATTAAAAAGTCTTGTAAGTCCACATCATCAGATAGAAGGGACAAGTGCTACAGTTGAGGTTTTTAGCAAATTACGCCACAACCTCCCAACACTGTAAGTTGTTACCAACTCTGAATGTTCACCTTGCACATATCACATGTCAGGCCTGTTGGCTGCACATCCCTTGATGTTACCTAGAAATCTATTCTGACATTTGTTAGTGTCTAGTGGCCACACTAACCATCCTTACAAATTGAGACCTGATGAGTTATGTCTACTTTTACAGAGCAAAGTATCAAAAGTGTTTTCATCATATGGTGTCAACCACTGCCATGTATCAAATTGTGTAAGAGTGGGAACCTTTGGTGTGTTCAAATCTTTTGTTTTGGCCAAGTCAAGACACATTGTCTATTGCACAGTTTTGCTCAGGAAAATCCTCTGTTGCTGTATTAAACATGCTCTGAATAACGCCCCAGTTCCCTGAACCTGCCAATCTATAGTTCCCCAGAGAGATTGTACATTTACTGTTTCCTTCCAAAAGTTGAAACTTTGTATAGAGAGTTGGGAAAGAAAAGAGTCAGAACAGATCAGCTCAGTGCCAGTAAACATTTTTTTCATATGCAGGTGACGGTGCGAGTCTATAATAAAATGAGGCTAGGTCAATAGTCAAACCTGTACAAAAATGCTTTTCAACTACCCCTTTTGTTAGGTGGGACAATGTTCCCATTGTGTAAAGTTAAATACTTCACGAGGTGTACTAGCCTGATGTACCAAATGATGAATGTAATGTTGAAAATAGAACATCTCATCAAACTTAGCAGTACCATCATAAACCTCATCAGAAAAAAAACACAATGGAATGTTCTAGATCATCTAACATTTCATATCCCCAATCATCAGGAATGGTACTGCGGGTGATAACGTAATTCAAAGAAATTTCAATCAAATGTGGAATTTGCAAAAGTTCAGTGGGACCATACACATCAAACGATACGCTGTTCCATACAAACTCATTCAGAACTGGAAAAGCTGAAATGTTCACCTGGGAAAAGTCTCTTTGCTTGTGGTGTGATGATGCGTGTGGTTTCAGAACCAAATTTACAGTGTGTACTGCGGAGCATTTTGGGACCCAGTGTCCATTCAGTAGAAGGAAGAACACAGTCACAAAACCAATCCAAAGGACTAGGAAAAGTAGTGCAATTGTAATATAACTGTGTAACCATGGAGAAACAAAGTATGTTCTTTTCAGCCAAAGATAGCAGACACACACCTTTAGTTTGAAAGGCGGGTGTTGTGAGGGTGAAAGAACCTATGATGCATTGGAGGGGAACTCATCAATATTGATGAAGTAGCCAGATGTCGTCCAATCTGTCTTGGGCAGCTCAGCAGTCTGGTTTGAAGTAGATGAAGACTTGATCTGTAGTACAATGACACAGACCTTGTTTTTCTCTGGATTCTGATTTGAAATCTGTGTTTCTGTACTTGTCGACTGCACAGGAGTTGTTTTTAAAACAGGTAAAATGCACGCTTCATTGTTGTTCATTCCTGTGTTTTGTTGAAAAAAACAGGCTTTGTTTGTTAGTAAAGCTTCCATCTGTACCTCCTGTATGGCAGCGATAGGAGATTTGTGGCTACCCAGGAGTCTATCCAGCCTACTGTTGAGAATCCGGACATATTGTGGTTTGATCAGATCAACAGCGACAAACGTTTCATCTCGGCATCTGACAAAGGGCAGGAGAAGTACAGATTGTGTACCTTCAACAGCCAGGACAGGCACAGGAGCTCTGTAAGATGTCCTAAAATCTTTCTTGTCCACAATCTTTTCTCAGACCAGATCTCCAATCTTTGGAATCCAGCCGGTTCTTGCTTGAACAACCTTAACTTCCCCAGTGGTGGTGCTTGGACGTTGCTTTGTTCGTTCCGAAATTCATTAAATTCCTATAAAACAGCCAAACATCCATTGATGTCAAATGGTATTTCTGTCACCTCTGTGCAGGTATTATCAAAGTCTGAAACTCACATCTTAACCTTAAACAGGATTTCATAAGGAGTCCGACCACCCAGGGACTTTTATGGCGTACTGATCAAAACCCTCTGGATCTCGTATGGTAATGAACCTAACTGTGACCAAAGCGTAATACCCTTGCTGTTAAGGACTACTTTAAGTCCCGGTTTTTCCTCTTCACAACCACATTTCCCTTGGAATTATATAGAAACAAGAAATGTAGGGTCACACCCAAACTTTCAATGGCCTCTTTGTATGCCTGAGAACTAAATGCCGGACCCTGATCAGAATGTAGTGGACCAACTGAGTATGTCCAGGTAAAGACTACCAGATCCTTTATAACAGTTCAGGTATCTGCTGATCACTGTGCCCATACCCACAAGAATCGAGAGCAGGAATCCACTGCCACCAACATGTACTTGTTAGACCTGTATGATGATAGAGGGCCACAATGGTCCAAAGAAACACAAGCCAGAGGCTTGTTTGAAATCAAAAGTGTTTTCGAGGGTGGATGTGCCATGGTGGAACCCTTCATCTGCTGATGAATGTCACATCTCAGGACAATGTCCTTGGTCTCTTTGTAAAGACCCAGCCACCATAAGCCATGCGGCAAAAGAGAAATCATAGCAGCCACCCCTGCATGTGCAGAACCCAGACCCTCATGGGCAGCCAGAATTAATCCCAGTCTGTGGTCACTGTTTGGTATTACTCTGTCCTCCACTCATGGAATCGGAGGATACAGTGTGTTTTGTGCATCTAACTTTTAGGAGTACTTGGGTGGAATTCCCTTCAGCAGCTGTGTGTCATTGCATGCAGCATTGATGGCCGCCATGATGTTTATCTATTCTCGTAGTTGAACAAGGTATTGCAGCAACTGTGGCAGTGTGAACCATCACCTTTGCAGCTTCATCAGTCAGTGAATTCCCGGCAACGTGAATGCCAAAACATTGATGACTAAATGTATAAATGATATGAGCCTGTGGCAAGCATTCTTTCAGCTTCGCCACCTGTTCTCAAAGCAACTTTTGTTTTACTATACAGCCTATTGAGTCCTTGAAGCCATTCTAGCTCCCTTAATGAAGATACTCATTAGATGACTGCACACAAAAAATTCAATGCAAGTTCGATTACGGCGTCCCAGTCCTTACCAGGCCATGAGTGACTTGCTTCACTTGAGGGTCACTCCTTGACTTGAGTCGGACCGTTGGGCTGCGGGCAGGTAGTTTGAGAGTGAGACTGAAGTGATGCAGCAGTTTTAAAAGCACTGCAAAGTTCCTTGCATATTCAGCAGTTTTCAAGCAACAATAAAAGTGTCAGGTTAACCTTGGTGATATAATTATGTACCTGCTGGAGAGAGATGGGATTTTTGTCTATTGGCAGTTTTCACTTATCTAAGGTTTAATATGTCTGCTGCAAGGAATGTGTACCATGCATATCAAAGAACAATATTTGATGTAGATATCTCAGTTGGTTACTGCTTTTGTCACAGAGATTCTGCTACTACTGTGCAGTTCATAAGTTACATTTGTAACCAAGCACAGTGAGCTATAAACTGTCACATAAGAGCTGCATGCAAGCTGCAGGGCACAGATTAGAATGATTTGTTCACAGTCTTTCTATCCTGATGTTGCTAAGAAAGGTTTGTTTTGGTAGAAATACATTCTTATTATAACAGTCAACCCTAACCACTGTTATGTTCTGAATCCTGTTTGTGCTTCTCCAGACCAAGCACCTACCAGTATGAATGACATGTGAATCCTACACCTTGTAGTCTCCTTTGCCCTGTGTAAGATTTTCTACACACTAATATACACAGATATGTTTCATTGTCTTTGTATGTGTGTGTGATGGATTTTGAAAATTAGGAAAGTTTTGCTTTAGGAGAAGTGATTAATGGAGCGATTTTTAAATGTGGACTGTAACATCTGCATTTGTAAAGCAAAAATTCATGCCTTTGGGCATTCTGGCTGTTAGATAAGATGTTTGTTGCTGCTAAGGTATGCTAAAGCAGAACAAGCATATTATTGATCAACACAAGTAATCTACCAGTGATGTGCATATTTTCTGTAGAAGGAATTGAAGAACCTGGAGAGATTCAATGGTTCCACAGGTTTAGAAGGATGTATACCATGTCATGGAAATGATGGTTGCTGGGAGATCCTGACCTGCATTAAATAGCACTGTTATCTACTTTCCAAGACTGATATCTAATTACATGGTACTCCTGGTTTCTAAAAAAAAATGATAAAGTGAACTTTTTTTTTTAACATTATAGGTTCATAAACCTTCCCATTTTATAAGTTATTTTATATTGATAATGGGTGATTTCAACTTGACTAGTGTATTTTCCTTTGTTGTATACTATAGGATAGGTTCTTCACTGCTACATTATCTTAATTGTATATCTGAAGATACTACCCGAAACAATGTATGTGCTGCAATTTCAATAGGATTTGAAGTATATCTGTTTATAGGGTACTTCTTTTGTATCTGTGGAGATTTTCCAGCCTCTGTGGGTGATGTCAGTATTAGTAACCAAATGTTAGATGCATCACTTCCTGTGATAGCATCAATCAAAAAGGCATGCAATGTCACTTACTTTGATTTCGTGGGGGTCAAATGTAACGTAAAGTAACTTCCTGTGATGCCATCAGGTCAAATGACTTTAAATGTCACGTCCCGTGACATGATTGGGGTGGTTTAAAGGGCATGAGATGTAACTTCCTGTGATGTCACTGGTCAAAGTTCATGTGACATACTTCCTGTGACATCAGGCAGGGGTCACATGGCATGTGATATCACTTCCACTATCCCAGCCATTTTGAGAAATCTGGGTCCATGCCCCCTTCCCCTTTTTGGTTGAATTTAGCCCTAGGGCCTAGGGTCCCGGGGTCCTAATGAGTGTCCGGTGGGTGGGGGGGGGGGCAGGCAGCCTCCCTCCATATGTAATTACATTTCAAGGCTTGTGGCGGGAAGCCACCTGGCCCCCTCCCCTTGTAATGGAATTCAGGGAAGGGAATGGGATCCCTGGGCTGCATGCCCCTCTGTCCCTAATATATAAGATTTGGCTCCAGGGGTGGGGTCCACAGGGCCCAAAGGCCAAATATACACTGTGCAAGATAAGATTACACGTTGTCAGGTCTAGTCAGCAGCGCTGTCAATCTGCGCGATCGACTGGCCACTTCTTGGTAAGGGGCTCCTTGCCCCCCCGGCCCCAACCGCACACGACCAAAAGGACTCCAGCGAGCACAAGCAGAGCACAGACGCACCATACTGTGATCTAAACCAACAGGAACAAAACAGGTATTACTCATTCTCGCAAGTAACATTTGTCAGCAGGCACAAGTTCCCATATTTCCTGCCATGGCTTCATGATTAATAGCAAAATGTGTGTGTTCTGAGCTCACCTGATTAGTCAAACTTTGAGAGTATTTTTCTGGTTCTATCGATCTGTGTGCTGCACCTAATTAAGTATACCCAATACTCAATTATTAATCGTGGAAAGGTGGCTAGTTAACAGAAACGTTAACTCAGACTTAGATGCGCACTACTTAATTGAATTTTATGTAAAAATATAACACTTTTCAATCACATTATTTTAGAACTGTTGACTCTTACAGTTTTTATTCTGGTTTTCTCACAGTAATTAGAAACATATTCTGTGAATTACATTTCATTTTTCAAAATACATATACAACATTTCATTATGAAAGCTCATTCAATATATACAAAACATTGTTTGTAACTAATGATGTACATAGCCCAATGCAATTTGGGACACGTTGGCAGTCCCTTCGTCAGGGGCAACACTGAAAACAAAAAGATAATATACAGGCACATCAGTTTCAATTTGACAATGGTAAATAACTCCACATGTTCAAGTTCAATCTAAACTAAAAAAAGAAGAAAAAGAATCCTTCACCAAATGAAACCAAGTGTAAAGTGCCAGTGAAGATCAAATCAACTACTCACTCTTTTGATGGAGAGCCAGTCCTTCTAATTGTAACTTAATCCGTTGGTTGTACAAAAACCAAGTTTTTTGTAAAATATAAGAGAAAAACGCCTGCGCTGCTCTTCTCCAAACAAATCGATTTCCAAATAGCGCCAGCCACATTCTATTTGACTTCCTAGTCGTGCTAAACTAATGCGCATTTCTATTGGCTGTTCAAATGAGACTTCGACGAATCAACGCTCGTCTGCCATAAAACGCGTTCTCTCCACATTCATTAAAATAGTGACATAAATTGAATTTTTAATTTATGTCACTATTTTTTCCATCTATATTCACTCTTCTTTCACTAAAATAAGGCAATTTTCATGTAATCATAGCATCTTGAGTCATGATGTCATGGCAAAAACTGATTAGAGAGAATCGGGCGATCGTGTGAGTGGACAATGAGTTTTTACATATGAAAAGCGTGTTTTAGCTATCAGTAATTTATCCGCATTAGTCTTGAGTGTTTAAACACATTTCAGTACATTTAGGATAATTGTGGCGGAGGAATTGGCATTACGAATAAAGCTTTATTGAATTGAGAGTTTGAGGCCACCAGGTTGACATGGTAATGAATGTGGGGAGAAAGCGTTTTATGGCAGACGAGCGTTGATTCGGCGAAGTCGCGTTTGAACAGCCAATAGAAATGTGCATTAGTTTGGCACGACTGAGAAGTCAAATAGAACGTGGCTGACGCTATTTGGAAATCGATTGTTTGGAGAAGAGCAAGGTGGGCGTTTTTCTCGAGATTGCAGTGAAAACTTCAAGGTGTTGCATTCGTTGGTAAACAGGAAGGTTTTGGCAATAACACATAGTAACTGGGTTTCCTTTAATACCGGCAGGTTTGTGTGTAGTTGAAGACGAAAGTGTTTCTGTAAGAGACAAGTTCCCATACACATTTTAATAGGTAAGCGCTAAAGGCTTAGGTTTTGGTACAACTGTGGTTGGTGACACCAGACACTAGAGTGTTTTTATTTTCATACACACAGAGCAAAAAAGAACAGTATCGTGATCCAATTCTCCAGCAGCGTTTCTCTGATCGAGCATAATGTATGATGAAGTCATGTGTATTTCTGTTGTTTGCTTAACAGAATGTTAGATTGTCTAGAAACAAGTTCACATATATTTTACAGAAAACTTGGTTTTTGTACGACCGACGGATTAAGTTACAATTAGAGGGACTGGCCCTCCATCAATGGAGTGAGTAGTTGATTTGATCTTCGCTGGTACTTTACACTTGTGGTGTTTCATTTGGTGAAGGATTCTCTTTCTTCTTTTATTAGTTTAGATTAAACTTGAACATGTGGAGTTATTTACCATTGTCAAATTGAAACTGATGTGCCTGTATATTATCTTTTTGTTTTCAGTGTTGCCCCTGACGAAGGGACTGCCAACGTGTCCCGAAATGCATTGGGCTATGTACATCCTTAGTTACAAACAATTTTTTGTATGTTGAATGAGCTATGATAATGAGATGTTGTATATGTTTTTTGAAAAATGAAATGTAATTCACAGAATGTGTTTCTTATTACTGTGAGAAAACAAGAATAAAAACTGTAAGTGTCAACAGTTCTAAAATAATGTGATTAAAAAGTGATATATTTTTACATAAAATTCAATCAAGTAGTGCGCATCTAAGTCTGAGTTAACGTTTCTGTTAACAAGCCACCTTTTCATGATTAATAGGACATTGTCCTTTCCTGTTGCAATGATTTCTGCCTGTTCGGGGGGTCTATTTGGAGACTCTACTTACAATTTGGCTCCTGGGTTCTTATCAGTTGAGCAAAACCCTCCTTCGCGACGTACGGTGTAGAGAGCTGGGGCAGTCCCCTTCTTAACCACCCCTCCGTACAAAGGCATGATCACAATCTGAGCAACTCTGTCTCCAGATTGTATCATCAAATCTGCATCTCCACTATTAAGGAGGATGACATTGATTTCTCCTTGATAGTCTGCATCAATGACTCCTCCCAGCACTTGAATGCTCTTTAGAGCCAATCCAGATTGAGGGGCAAATAAACAAAAGTGCTCTGGGGATATCTGAATTCCCACTCCTGTCTCAATAGTGTAATATCTCTTGGTTTCAGTCTGTACAGTTTCAAAGCAAGCAGGTCAAGACCTGTAGCTTCTGGTGTCGCCCGGTATGGAGCCAATGGTATTGGTAGCCACATGTGGCTGAATCTGCAAAGCTGGAGTTAACATTCGCATCAAAGGTGCTTCTGCATTAGCTAAAAGTCTATTATTTAATATTTGTAATGCTTCACTCAAATGATCTCTCTAATTCTTTAAAGAGCCATCAGACAACTTTCTCAATTGATCTTTCAACAATCCATTCATGCACTCAATCAAACCTGCAGCCTGTGAGTAATAAGGGATATGAAAGATCCACTCAATATTGTGTTGCACACAGTATTCCTGCACCAATCTGCCTTTGTAATGAGACCCATTATCACCTTGGATCTGTAATGGAATTCCATAATAAAAATCAGCAAGTCTAATGTTTTCAATGTGTTTACCTGAGTAGCACGTTTACATGGATACGGGATCAAATATCCAGACTATGTATCCACAGGCCTGCACACATACTGACATCCTCGACTAGTTGGCAGAGGCCTAATGTAATAAATCTTCCAAATCTGTGCTGGTAATTTACCTTTACCTAGCTGTCCTTTTATTATCTGTGGGACTGATCTATGTCAGGCATGCTGACAAACAGAGCACTGCAAAATCACAGTTTTAATCAAATCTAGGGGAATTTGTAGCCCTCTATTCTCTGCACACCTGCTAGTAATCTGTTCTCCAAAATGTCCGCACTTCTGATGTGCCCACCTCGCAACCCCAACCAGGTCAGAATCCTGCGTTGCCACTTCGGCCTCTGAAATCTTAGCTTTTTCATCCTTGTGAGAATTAAACCAGCGGTCAAGTGAGTCGGTGGAGCAATGAGCATCTACATGATACACAGTAACTGTACTTTGTGTCAACATGGTCAAGATCTCTTTCCATAATTCCTTATCCCACACTTCCTTTGCATTTATCATCCAATTATGAGCATGCCATGTGGGAAGCCAAGTTGCTAACCCATTGGCAGTGGGCCATACATCAATGTAAATATGACATGTTTCTGGCAATTCTTGTTTCAAAGCTTGATACACAGCATATAGTTCTGCCAACTAACTACTCTTTCCTTCTCCAGTAGTGGTTAACAATTTCTGGGTCACAGGATTGTATGACACCGCCTTCCAGTGCTTCCTAGCCCCTACATACCTGGCTGCACCATCAGTAAACCACACATGCTTCTTGTCCTCCACGGACAATTCACTAATTGGCATATCCCACTTTACAGGACACTCCTGTATTTCAAGTACATCATGCAACACCTCTGTCTCTTCCATTGGCGCCTGCACCACCTGCTCATGTAACAGAGTGGTGCCTTTGGGACCTACTCGGGCCTGATCCTGTATATACCACTTCCATTTCATTATGCTGGCTTCCTGCGCATGTCCAATTCTGTGAGTCTTGGGGAACTCATCACCCACTGCATTATTGGAATTTTAGGTCTCAAAATGACATTGTTCCCTGGGCCAATTGCTCAGTATCCACCAGAGCCCAATAGCATGCAAGCAACTGTTTTTCAGAAGGGGTGTACCTCTTTCCAGCGTCTGGCAATTTCTTTGTCCAAAGCCCTGAAGGTACTTTGGTTCATCCCTGCTTCTGCCACAAACTCCAATTGGCATATGGTCCTTGTACTGTCATATTCAGCTCAACATCTCCCTCCCATACTGGCCACAAATTCAAAGCATGCTGTACAGCCTCTTTTGCTAATTCAAATGCAGTCTACTGCTGCTCACCCCACTCAAACGCATTTTTCTTTCGCGTAACTTTTTACAAAGGGGCCAAAATCTGACCCAAGGAAGGGATGTGTTGTTGCCTAAAACTAAACAAACCAATGAACCTCCGAGCTTCCTTTCTGTTTCGTGGCACTGCAAATTCTCTAATCTTTTGTTTCAATTGGGGCACCACCTCTCTGTGTCCCTGATGCCAGTGAATACCCAAAAACTTTACACTTTGAGAGGGTCCTTGTCATTTGGCAGGATTTATCTCCCATCCCTTTCTCTGTAAATGCTCCACAATCCTGTCTAACTGAGTCTGCACTTGTTCTTGTGTTTCTACCTGTATCATCATGTCATCAATGTAATGACAAAGCTGTGCTCCAAGAATAACTGACACCTCATCTGAATGCTCTGCCATCAGCCGGTGACAGATCGTGGGACAATGTAAGTACCTTTGTGGTAAATGTTTAAATGTCATTTGTCTACCATCCCATGGGAAACTGAACTGCTCTTGACATTCAGGGGCAATTGGTATTGAAAAGAAAGCATTGGCAATTTCAACAGTGGCATACCAAGTCCCATGGTGCATCTGTCTTTTCTCAATTAAAGTAACCGTGTCTGGGACAGCAGCAGTCAAAGGAGGTGTATGCTTATTCAATTTACGATAATCAACTGTCATGCGCCAAGTATTGTCACTCTTGCACACAGGCCACACAGGGTTATTCCAAGTGGTAGTGATTGGGGTCACCAACCCTGCCTCTATCAAGTCCTGTATGGTTGTACTGATCTCCTCATGCCCTCCTAGAATTCTGTACTGTTTCAAATGAATTACCATAGTAGCCTGGGGCACCTTCACTGGGGGAATCTTCAAGTGACCCACCCTCACAGCACCAATTGAAATGTACTTCTTTGATCCATATTGATAGCACCCATCCTCCAAATACAGAGGCATTCCCTTCAAAATATCAATTCCAATAATATATTCAGAAAGGGGCACAATCCATACAGTGTGGTAGCTAATGTACATGTTTTGCCTGACACCGTGGGAGACTTCATCTACCGGCAGCAAATGCACTTGCGGTCCGCACGCCGTGCCGATTTACAGACGTGCCAGGAGGCGCTTAAAGCAATGCCTGGGCTCCCTCAGCACGGGATGCACGCAGGCATGTCCGGGCCGTGCTTGGGCGCGTTTGAGGCCGGGCGTGTCCCCTCCCCTTTTGGCCTGTAGTCTTGAGGTTCCTGTACACCAAATCTATGGTAATTACGGTTTCCAAACTACCGGAGGAGCATGCTACTTGTCTACTTGAGTACCATTATCAGCGACTAAGAGAGGTAGGAGTGTGCAGTGTGGTGGCCTGGTATTGTTTCATGACTGTTTTATAGAGATAATACACAATTAACTCTGCTTGTGGGACTTTCCCTGTCAAGTGGGCTCAACTAGTACTTGCCTACATCTTTTTGTTTACCTAGCCATGGTTAGGCGCAAGACCATGTCAGCCACCACTGTGGGGAAGGGAAAGTCAGGCACTATTACAACAACTGCAACGGTTACCACCATGGACTCCTTTTTGCAGAGGGCAGCAGCAGTAATAGATAAAGAGATTGAATTGGTTAACAGGCGTCTTTAGAGGTCTCCAGTAGCCATCTCGCAACTCCCTCTTTCAGTTACCCCTGCTTCCCAGCCCGCGACTGAAGGTGAACTTTTGAGCCTGTCCAGTAGCCCTGGGATTTTTCCTGTCAATATAGTACGCAATCAGGCGGGAATGTCCCTGTTCTTGCACAGGGGAATGTCACTCACACAAACAGCAAACCGCTGGATTTAATCCCTGGTTGCAGAAGTGAAGATGTAATTTCGGCAGCTAATTGGAACCTGCGGGCTGGCTCTAAGAGGAAAATCCAACCTACTGGGGGAAAGCGAAGAAACCAAAACTCACCATGCTCTCTAAACCTTCTGCACCCTCAGCACTTGTCACAGTACTCCCTAACGCTAGCTCTACCACTAGCCCTGCTTTGAATCTTCATAGGGCTATTAAAACTGGGTCCTATCTTTGAAAGGCTGATTCAGATTGAAAAATCTTTAACTTCCCAAAACAGTACTGTTGTACTGGCCCTAGCAGGAGAGCAAAGAGGCAACTTGGGCCAGAGAAGTGTTTGGAATCCTGTTATGCGGACAAACTTGACAAACTCCACTTTGGAGCTGCTACGATCTCAATCGCAGACACAGTCTGCAGTACAGGGGGGGCTTGGTGCTCATAACACAGTTGTTGAGGAGAGAAGTGATATATCTGGTCAAAATGGAGCCACAAATGATAGTTATGGTTTAAAGGCCGGGAGGTTGGTTAGTAGAGAGGCCCGGCCATTGAGTCTACTGATAATGAGTTGCCTCCGGAATCCACTCCCTATGTAGTAGTCCTGGGTATTTTCCATCTCTCCCCCGGGAAAAAAATGAGGAATATAGGCAGTTAAAAATCAAAGAACTTCATTGGCTATCCCATAATACCACTTTGGGTGCACGGGTGGCAAATAACATCATTATGGTTCGCAGAGTTAGCTGGATTGGTAGTTCCTGTA
Organism: Lissotriton helveticus; assembly: GCF_964261635.1. Taxonomy (NCBI): domain Eukaryota; kingdom Metazoa; phylum Chordata; class Amphibia; order Caudata; family Salamandridae; genus Lissotriton; species Lissotriton helveticus. Next base: position 683,460,263 of record NC_136063.1, read on the forward strand.
AATCAGGCACGGGTGATTGTGTTATCGTTAATTTTGATAGGCCTCATCTTGCTGGTAGGATTTTATCTAGGGACATATTCTCCACTTTTTACAATTCTGGATCCGTTGTCAGGGCCTTACCATTGGGCTTTTTCTATAAACCCAACCCAGTAGGGAATATCTATAGGAATGTCCCCACAGAAGCGTCATGCTTTGGGCGGCTACATAGAGTACCACCTGCCTGCTCCCATACAACTGTCTATCCCTGCGGTCCGTGCAACGTCCTTGTAAAGCTGTCAATATATTGCCCCTCCCATGCTCAATTCAATTAACAGATTTTCCCCATTAGCAGGAATGGAGGAGTGTGATTGACTTGGGAGCCTCTCATTTACAGGTTTCAACCCAAAATTAAGTATACAGTACTCACCAGTGCCAGTTGAGGGGGACTCCTGTTTGTCTGCCAATAATATTTTAACGTGGAACGTTGCGGGGCTGGCTAATAAGTTCCATGATCCAATTTGGTTGCAATTCGTAAAACAATTCCCCATGATCTGTTTACAGGAAACGTGGTTGGTAGATTGTGATTTATTTTTGGAAGGCTGTAATGCTTTTTTTGTGCCAGCCTCCCCTTTGGTGGGTGGTAAACCAAAGGGCGGTCTTGTTACGTATATCTCCCTGGCAGTTGACTGCCTAATTAAGGTTGGGCCGTCACCCAGCCCAGGAATACTACCATTGATATTAAAAAGGGGGCCATGAGACTGGGTCTCATCAATTTCTATAACTCAGTTTCCTGCCCTCCAGTTGTCTGTAATATAGCATCCCTGGGTTTGTTTATAAGGGAGTCCTATGGGTCTATTTTACATAACCTGTTGGTCCTTGGTGATTTTAACATCCACCCTTGTGGAGACCCAAGGTCAACCTGTATTTGTGAGTTAGGGTGCCCACGGATGGGGAGGATTCATTTTGAACAACTTGCTCAGGGGGAATTACTACACAATCTATTAAATGAATTCGACATGGTGTCTTTGATGTCTTATCTTACCCACTCCATACATTTCCTGTCCCCACCTTTAAAGGGGGAGAAAGGGGGTCTTTTATAGATTATATTTTAATTGCTTCTTCTTTACAAACTTCATTCTGTGGTTTCAACATTGTGGAGAGTGTCTATAGTGACCATAACCCGCTATGTGTCCAAATGTGTGGGCAGCTTTTAGCGCGAAGTAGCAGCATGGCATCTAAGGGTATGCTTAGACGGCTTAAATGGTACCAGATTTCTCCAGAGGAATTTTACTTTGCAGTAAGAGTATCCTGTGCTTCTGATTTAGCTTTGTGTACCTCTGTAGGCACACCCCTAGTGAAGTTATCAGCTCCTATAATGCTATTTCTATTAAAGTTGGTGATCTCTTAAGAGCCCCGGCCTGTAAAGTAGTGACCACAACCCCAAGATTGATTGACTCCTCATGCTCTCAGGCTGCGAAAAGGCTGAGGGTAGTCCTGTCAGCTAAGCCAAGAAATTATTCCCAGGTTCGCACATGCCGTAAAGAATATAAACTAAGTTGGCCAAACGGAAGGGCGCTCTGAGAGAGGATGCTTGGTGGGAGTTAATCAAGTCAAGTACCTTAAGGAATAGCTGCAGCTTCTGGAGCATTGTTAATAGCCCTCTTTTTGAATATGAAGCTGGGGGGGCTCTAGATTCACATATCACTGAGGAGGAATGGGTGCTCCATTTTAAATCTATAATTGAAAGTCCTTTAGAGCAATTAGTTCAGCCACGTCGTGATCTGAATGCCTCCGTGGTGATTTTTTAATAGGGCGAGGTTGAGGCTGGAATTGCAGAGTTAACCAGTAACAAAGCTCCTAAACCCGATGGTATCCCTCCAAGCCTGTTTAAGTTGGTGTAGCACGGTTACAACGAATTTTTTACAACGCACTACCATTACATCGCAACTTTTACCACGCAAACCATTACAACGCAATGCGCTGGGGGGCGCTCTAGGATAGGGAATGTATTTAATATACTATCCAACACCTTCCCTGCTATCCACGGGGACTGGAGTTGGAATAGTAAATTAAATAATTCACTATCCAGCGCCTAAAAGCATTATGCGTTGTAATGGACTGCGTGGTAAAAACCGCGTTGTAAAGGCATGCGTGGTAAAAGCATGCGTTGTAGTGACACCAATCCGTTTAAGTTGGATCCATCCTTTTGGGCTCCGGTCTTTATGCCTGTGTTTAACACAGCTGCTTTGAACGATTGCCCTGAGTCCTGAGCCTCCTCCACTATAGTGCCCGTTTTTAAGAAGGGTGATCGGAATAGCACTTATTGCAATAGGCCAATCTCGCTTCTCGACTCGGTGGTCAAGGTCATGGGCCATATTCTTCTTGAAAGATTATCCATATGGGCAGAGGAGAAAAATATCTTGTCTGACGTCCAGTTTGGATTTCGCCCAGGGAGATCAACCATAGCCCAGTGTCTCAACTTAACCATGTGAATAAGTAAATATACAGTTGCACGCCCAGGTACCATTTATTTTGCCTTCATGGACTTGTCTTCTGCATTTGATTGCGTGAATAGGGTCAAACTGTGGCAATCCATGACGGTAATGGAGATAGAATACAACATTGTTAATTTTCTAGAGGACCTGCACTAGTCAACCAAGGCCAATGTTAGATACTCAAAGGACCTTTGGGTTTCTAGGGATTTTGAGATTAAGAGGGGAGTGTGGCAAGGTTGTATCCTGGCTCCTTTCTTGTTTAATTTTTATATTAATGAACTGGACAGTGCCTTAGAGCTACCGGGGTTGACTATCTGTACGTAGGGCGGCATGGCATTCCTGTCCTACTTTATGCAGACGATGCTGCCCTTTTATCGAGGACTGCTATCGGCCTGCAATCCTTGTTAGATGCATTTTCTAACTTTATGGCAGATCAGGATCTAACAATCAACAACCCGAAATCATACATAATGCAGGTGGGGTCTCAACCTAAAAAAAGTTTTGAATTTCGAGTTTGCCCCACACAAATCTCTTCTCTTATATTGAGGTCGTATTGGATGATCAAATTAAATGGGGGCCTTTAATTTCTAATAAACGCGGGGACTTGGCCCGGATGAACGCAGCTATTTTTAACTTTGCATCTAAACTAGGGAAGAGACCAGTTGCAGCACTACTGAAGGTTTAGCAAGCGAAAAGTGTGACTATAGCTAGCTACGGGAGTGAAATTTGGGGGTATGTTCCAGTGGACTCTCTTCAGGTGACTGAGAACAAATTTTTGAAGCAGCTGTTTTGTGTGCCGTGTGGGCTGTCAAATCTGGTGGCCCATGAGGAATTAGGGGTCCCATTTCTAAGTGACACCCTAGCACTACGCCCACTTGTGTTTTGGTTGAAATGTTGGCTGAATCAGGAGTTAACACTTAATCATCTGATTTTAAAAGAGTGCATGTCCCTCGATAATGCATCTCGTATATCGTGGCTTAACTATAATCGAAGTGGCTTTAATGGGCTATAATTTCAAAAAGGGGGGTGGTGATGGACAGAGTATCTGAGTTAATCAGAACACTCCTACCCAGTCAACAGATCAGGGTTGATCCATCACCGTTTTTAGCTCATTGCACCATCAGGATTCAGGATTCAAGCAAGCCGGGCCGAAGACGGCTGGAATGCCAGAAACCGGTCCCCGGAAGCTTGTTTCCTTCCCAGTGTAAGAATTGGCTTTTGTAGTCTGGTCTGCCCTGTTCCCATGATGCACTGGGCCAGGGACAGACTAATTTGCATACAGCCAGGTTCTGAAACTGGGATGGTGCAATGAGCTAAAAAACGGTGTTGGATCTAGCCCTGATCTCTTGACTGGGTGAGAGTACTCTGCTTAATTCAGAGACTCTGTCCATCACCACCCCTTGTTGCAAATAATTTTGTCCACCCTAAGCGTGGAAGGGTATACTCAGATGTGAGTCCCTTGCTCATTGCACCATCAGGATTCAAGCAAGCCGGGCCGAAGACGGCTGGAATGCCAGAAACCGGTCCCCGGAAGCTTGTTTCCTTCCCAGTGTAAGAATTGGCTTTTGTAGTCTGGTCTGCCCTGTTCCCATGATGCACTGGGCCAGGGACAGACTAATTTGCATACAGCCAGGTTCTGAAACTGGGATGGTGCAATGAGCTAAAAAACGGTGTTGGATCTAGCCCTGATCTCTTGACTGGGTGAGAGTACTCTGCTTAATTCAGAGACTCTGTCCATCACCACCCCTTGTTGTAAATAATTTTGTCCACCCTAAGCGTGGAAGGGTATACTCAGATGTGAGTCCCTTGCTCATTGCACCATCAGGATTCAAGCAAGCCGGGCCGAAGACGGCTGGAATGCCAGAAACCGGTCCCCGGAAGCTTGTTTCCTTGCCAGTGTAAGAATTGGCTTTTGTAGTCTGGTCTGCCCTGTTCCCATGATGCACTGGGCCAGGGACAGACTAATTTGCATACAGCCAGGTTCTGAAACTGGGATGGTGCAATGAGCTAAAAAACGGTGTTGGATCTAGCCCTGATCTCTTGACTGGGTGAGAGTACTCTGCTTAATTCAGAGACTCTGTCCATCACCACCCCTTGTTGTAAATAATTTTGTCCACCCTAAGCGTGGAAGGGTATACTCAGATGTGAGTCCCTTGCTCATTGCACCATCAGGATTCAAGCAAGCCGGGCCGAAGACGGCTGGAATGCCAGAAACCGGTCCCCGGAAGCTTGTTTCCTTCCCAGTGTAAGAATTGGCTTTTGTAGTCTGGTCTGCCCTGTTCCCATGATGCACTGGGCCAGGGACAGACTAATTTGCATACAGCCAGGTTCTGAAACTGGGATGGTGCAATGAGCTAAAAAACGGTGTTGAATCTAGCCCTGATCTCTTGACTGGGTGAGAGTACTCTGCTTAATTCAGAGACTCTGTCCATCACCACCCCTTGTTGTAAATAATTTTGTCCACCCTAAGCGTGGAAGGGTATACTCAGATGTGAGTCCCTTGCTCATTGCACCATCAGGATTCAAGCAAGCCGGGCCGAAGACGGCTGGAATGCCAGAAACCGGTCCCCGGAAGCTTGTTTCCTTCCCAGTGTAAGAATTGGCTTTTGTAGTCTGGTCTGCCCTGTTCCCATGATGCACTGGGCCAGGGACAGACTAATTTGCATACAGCCAGGTTCTGAAACTGGGATGGTGCAATGAGCTAAAAAACGGTGTTGGATCTAGCCCTGATCTCTTGACTGGGTGAGAGTACTCTGCTTAATTCAGAGACTCTGTCCATCACCACCCCTTGTTGTAAATAATTTTGTCCACCCTAAGCGTGGAAGGGTATACTCAGATGTGAGTCCCTTGCTCATTGCACCATCAGGATTCAAGCAAGCCGGGCCGAAGACGGCTGGAATGCCAGAAACCGGTCCCCGGAAGCTTGTTTCCTTCCCAGTGTAAGAATTGGCTTTTGTAGTCTGGTCTGCCCTGTTCCCATGATGCACTGGGCCAGGGACAGACTAATTTGCATACAGCCAGGTTCTGAAACTGGGATGGTGCAATGAGCTAAAAAACGGTGTTGGATCTAGCCCTGATCTCTTGACTGGGTGAGAGTACTCTGCTTAATTCAGAGACTCTGTCCATCACCACCCCTTGTTGTAAATAATTTTGTCCACCCTAAGCGTGGAAGGGTATACTCAGATGTGAGTCCCTTGCTCATTGCACCATCAGGATTCAAGCAAGCCGGGCCGAAGACGGCTGGAATGCCAGAAACCGGTCCCCGGAAGCTTGTTTCCTTCCCAGTGTAAGAATTGGCTTTTGTAGTCTGGTCTGCCCTGTTCCCATGATGCACTGGGCCAGGGACAGACTAATTTGCATACAGCCAGGTTCTGAAACTGGGATGGTGCAATGAGCTAAAAAACGGTGTTGGATCTAGCCCTGATCTCTTGACTGGGTGAGAGTACTCAGCTTAATTCAGAGACTCTGTCCATCACCACCCCTTGTTGTAAATAATTTAATGGGCTATGGCGTACCGAATTATACTCTAACCCAGAAACTATTGTTAAAAAGGAGGTGGAGCTAATCAGGGAATTCTTCCTCACACTTAGGAAAATGGAAAGGGACAAGAGGGAGCTTCTCAAACATAGTGTTTGCACTTTTTTAATGCTTAAAACAACTCCTTATATCTAACCTTATCTCCTGGGGTCCTTATCCCAATATGAGCGCTTTTTATTGACGAAGTTTTGCATGAATCTTTTTCATCTCTTGCTTTCTAGGCCTAAAAGATGTCGCAAAGCTCAAGTGTTAGCACCCTGTGGCTGCGGCAGACAGTCTCCACAGGATCTGCTACACTGTATGTTTCTTTGTACATTTTTTGCGATTCACAGGTGATATTTTTTAGTCCCTATTTTAAAGAGGATGAATTTTACACAGGCCCGTCCAGCCCTCCTGTATCTCCAAATGCTGAAGGAGGATTGTATTTTTTTTATTGTGGGTTATCTAAAATCCTCAGTGAAAACCAGGGCCTGCTTGGACATGTAGTTATTGGGCTAATACATTAATAAAGACCTTAGAGGTTGAGGAGGACCAGATTATCCGTGCAGGGTAAATTCATCTAAGGGGGATGCTCTTACGGTATTATGTTTTTAATTGTTGTAGATTGTAATGGGAGGTTGTACAATAGGTTCTCTTTATATCTTAATTAGTGTGTTATCTAATGAACTGTTGTTTTAATGTATTATGGTTTTTATGCAACTTTTATGGTTTAATTTTTGCGAAACCGAATAAAGTTTATTTGATTGAGTGATTGATACAGTGTACTCTCTTTTTGGTATCCTCCCTATTTTGTTTTTGGACTTTTGTTTGCACTGCTGGTGTCTCTTCACCGCCTAAGCCTGTAATTGTGAAATACTGTCCTTTAAACTTTCTGTGATTTCCATATATCAAAGTGGCCTCCGCTCCGGTATCTACTAGGGCTCAGGCTTTCTGAACATTAATATGTTTCCAACGAATTTCTATGTCAACATAAGGTCTATTGTCTTTAGAGTCCATCTCTGTACCGGAGCTTGACCTATTTCACAATCTGCCTTGTATCTGTCAACCTTTGCCCAGGACATATCTGGGTACAATCTTTTACAGCCTTGAGGGAGGAATTCTTCCTCCCTCCGGTTCTCAGTGAGCCATATGCTTTCTAAGCCTCTCCCCTCCTTTCTGCTTGAGCAGGCAGGTCTCTCCCCCTCCTTCACCTGGTCCCCGTCCTTGCCCTCAGCTGACTGTCTCTGCGTTTTCTTTTGATTATTCACTCTCCTGTTCCTTACTTCTTATCCAAACCTCTCTTCTGATACATCTCCCACAGACTTTTAGTCTCTATTCCATCTATCTTTTGTTTATCCACACCATCTTTTAACAAAGCCATAAACATATCTCTTTTAGACAGCCTGTTATTGTCTGTATGAGTCTCAGACCTGGAAGCTCTTTCAGTCTTTATCCATTTCCCCAACTCTCCTAACTCACGGACTGCCTCAACCACTTGTGCCAAAGAATTACCAGTCTGATTGATTAGCAAAGTCATCATCACTTATTTATATGAAGGGGAGATGTACGAATTATTCTATTTTGCACAGACGCATTCAACAGCCCATCCATCAACCTATGAGCATTGTCCAGAAAAATAGCAGTTTCCATCACCTCCACCTTAAGCCTCTGTATAGCATCTCTCAATATATACGAGGGTTTGTCATTTACTGGCCAGTCTGACTCTGTTGGGTATTTATGACTACATCCAATTACTGCCAACTGCAACAATCTGATTTGATTATTGTCACTGTAATTCCTACACTTCTCCTGCACTGTAGAATCAGAACAAAGGGTGCAAAATTTCACTGCATCTCCATGATCTAACATCACACCAGCAGCGCCCGGATCAAACAACCTAACCATCCCCGTAAGCAGAGACTCTCCGGGTCTTTGTCAAAATCTTTCTGAAATGTCATTAATCGCCTGCTGAGTAAATTCCTCCATACTGTCCATCGAAGCCCCCTGTGGGTAATTAGGACCACCTTGGATTTTTTGGTGATATATGGGCTGCGCCTGATTCACTTTGCATTCCATTGACTCACCCTTCCTACCAGCCTGGTCATGCTCACCAGCTGTATCACACTCTCCTCCAGAGTCTGAGAACTCCGAGGAATCCCAAATATTTCCCAGGGTCCCAATCAATTCCAACCATGGCAATAACTTTTCTCTCATTAACCCTTCCTCTCCTTTTCTTATACTTGTATTGTGCAATACTAACCACAGCCTTTTCTGTTACAGTCTGGTAGGTTTCCAGTTTATTTTGCAATAACTTATTCTGACAGGTTAACATGGTAGAGGTATTTGTGGCTTCAACTAACTGTTTCTCTAATGTTTCATATTCACCCTGCAACTGAACATATTTTTCATGCATTATACGATAAGCATTTAAAAGGATCCAACCTCTTCTTCCAAATATAGCAAACTCCTCTCCTTTCTTAACAGGCACTTTTTGTAAACACGCAAGCACCCCTGCGCTGGCTCAGCGTCAGCTAAACACACACTCCAATTCTCACTCAAACCAGCACAATTAGCCTACTCATGGGCTAGCGCATCATATGGGACTACCTCCCATCAAGGAATTTCAATTGGTATCCGGGAATCTGCCTTTGATTTTCTAGAAAACATATTTCTTCCCCTTTTAAAATTCAACGTTTGAATCCTGTGAAAGTGACGCCAAGATGTAATGAATGTGCTTTTCACTAAAAGGACACACCCAAACCCTGCACTCCCACTTTAGAGGCAATATACCACTGCACCTTTAATAATACACTTTGAGCAGCACCCCCTAACGACGAGCAAGAACACAAATTCAGGTGCATTTAAAAATAACACACACAAGTTTATTAATGCAATGTTCAGAAAGGTAAGCTAAATATATATGTGTAAATGCAGATTCCAAAAGGTCAAATGAATGATTAATGAACAATTGAAATAGAATGCAATATATATATATACAAGTAGCAAAGAATATAAAATATATACAGACATAGTTAGGAACACCTCACCGACTGATTCTGCAACATCCTCCGCCAACTCTAGCTGGGAACGAGTTCAGTCAGGACTCAAGCCCTATTACCTCCACAGCAATACGTCTATTCTGTGGTGAACTTCCACCTGGTCCCTGAAAGCTCCCAGCTTTAATACCATTATTCAACGTAAGATGAAGCTTCTAGAAAACCTCCCCCCTTCTCATGAAAAAGAACCGAGCTGGCTGTACCAGTCTGCATCAAGGCCAAGACAGAGGCTGGCCAAGCTCCTGTATTTTGACTTTGAGGCAGAGTTGCACATTTTACAGATAATATCCAGTTCACTCTGGTCGGTGAGGTGCGAAAAACAAGTGAGGAGCAGAAAGACCTTGAATATGAATCGTAAGCACTTCTGTGCACACAGGAGCAAGGCAAAGTCAGACATGAGGCCATGTCAAAGCCAATAGTAGGCACTTATAATTTAAATGTACTGTTCTACTCCGTGACAGCTCTCACTAAAAGGCAACAAGATTACAAGACAGAAGAGAAACAGGCATATGCAGGACCGTCCCACAAAATAACACACTAAAGTCAGTTAAATTGGTGGTAGTTGAAGGTCATCATAGGGTGCCCAACCAGAAGAGTGGCTCTTTCACTACAACTGTATTATCCAAAGGCTGTGTATGGCATGCGGTTGGCAGCCTGTGGGGTTCCCTGCTTTTGGTGGGTTGACCACAGGACCAGACCCTGGCCCTATGGCTACAGGTCCAGACCCTGTGGCCAATACCCCTCTGTGCACAGCCAAAGTGGGGTTGGCTCCAGTCAACCTCTCATTAAGCATGGCCGTAGGCATTGTGGAGCACAGGGGGTTGGTTGTCTCCAGGTGGAATGACCTGCAGTCAGGCCCTGTTGCCAACCCCTAGCTGTGCAGGGCCAAGGTTTGTGCTCTGCGGTGGATTGGCTTCATGTAAGGACAAATGTGTGTAGGAGCGTCTGTGTAGGCAGTGAAGTGGGAGAACGTTGGAAGAAAAAAGAAAGATATTGAATGAAGTGTAGACCATTACATTATCCCCGTGTAGCCTTGCTTATGGGTCAGACAGGGGTAATGAAATAGGTCAAGCCGCAAGGCAGCAATTTCCCAATGTGATTTTACTGGTTGGATTTCCCAGCTGGCAAAATGTGGTCTGTGGTTGATCCAGGTGTGGGAACAATATCCTATTCAGGTTCGAGTGGAGCGGAATTTCACTTGGAGATTTTGCTTCTCTCTATTCAAAATGAAAACCTATTAGTGACCCTTTATCACTTTTGTGTGAGGATCTCACAAAGTCATCATACACGCAAAGAGACCCAATTCAAGTGGGAGGTTCCTGATTTTAGAACAACAAATTGTTTTATTGTACCGGTCTTTGCCTGAAATTACCTCTGCATCAATAGGGAAATTATCTACCCTTGATTTTTCTTTTTTTTCAAAATCTCCCTCTTGCCTGTTCTAAAATGTTGGTATGGATGCCCCATGGATTGATTTTAAAATTGTGACCCCTTCATGAATTTAATAAAAACTGGTATGTTTTTTTTTTAAAATAAAAGGAGGAAGAAAAAAATAACATTTGAAACAGAGAGAAACATGTGTGGCCATCAGTGCTATGTTGCCACTCAGCCCCCATGAAATCCTTGAGTGAGTGACCGATCTTGAGTGATGTAATATGTGACATCATAAGCAGTGCACTACAACTGTTACATTGTGGTGGGTTTTTTGGGTTCCTAAAAATGTTTTTTTTCTTCTTCAACACCTAACTATAATGTCTCAGACACAAGCACACACACACGCACACACACACGCACATACACGTGTTACCATCCTTGTGGGGACTATGTGTGAATACCTGCCTTGTGGGGACTTACCTTTCCCAATGTTTTTAAAACACACAACTAACAGAAAAATGTTAAGAAAAAATTCATGATACAGGATCCTGCTTCAAATTTGCAAATATATTGTTATTTAATCGTGCGCACAGCACCATCCTTGTGGGGACTTGAACACGTGCTACCATCCTTGTGGGGACCTAGTCCATAACACTATTTGTGATTGAATACAGTCGAAGGCACATGGCTAAATGCTTATTTTAGCAACAATATACACAAACAACATTATAATATATTCATATATGAATTGCTGCATATATAATAGGGGTATACATTAAAGGCAGATTATCTTAATGTGCCAGAAAATACCATATCATGCTTAACGAAAGAAACTTTAAGCTGCATTTAACCTATTTATTAGTGCTTAAAATCTTAGGAGATAAGGGAACTACCACATAAAGAAATTAACATATGGAACAAAGGAATATGGTCAAGTGGAATCCAGAGCTTGAGTCGCTGCTTACATTTTTACCAAAATTGATGTTTAAGTTCCCACAGAGATACTGAAATAGTGTGTACATTCAAAGCTTGAATCCCATTATAAAGGGTGTGAAGCTAATGATCAAGTCCACACAGAGGTTGTGTGTAATTAGAGAAATGCTCAAGTCCCCACAGAGATAGTGTGTTATCATAGAGATGTTCAAGTCCCCACAGAGATGGTGTGTTATTATAGTGATGTTCAAGTCCCCACAAAGATAGTGTTTTATTACAGTGTTGTTCAAGTCCCCACAAAGATAGTGTGTTATTATAGCGATGTTTAAGTCCACACAGAGATAGTGCATGAAGGTGATTGTGTTTAAGTCCTCATTAAAATAGGGCCCGTTTCACAATGGTAAACTTAGACAAAAAAATCTTACTTTTGTACTTTTCAGTTTCAACAATGTAAACTTAGACCAACAGTCTAACTTTACTACTTTTCAGTATTCAAAAAGCCCCATACAGAGAATGCAAAACTGGTGATGTTCAAGCCAAAACAGAGCTTGTGTGTAATTAAATGAATGTTCAAGTCCCCACAGAGATGGTGTGTGACTATAGTATTACCACGGTCACCAAATAGAATGTGTGTGATTATAGACATGCCCAGGTCCCCACAGAGATAGTGTGTGATTATAGACATGCCCAGGTCCCCACAGAGATAGTGTGTGATTATAGACATACCCAGGTCCCCACAGATATAGTGTGTGATTATAGACATGCCCAGGTCCCCACAGAGATAGTGTGTGATTATAGACATGCCTAGGTCCCCACAGAGATAGTGTGTGATTATAGACATGCCCAGGTCCCCACAGAGATAGTGTGCGATTATAGACATGCCTAGGTCCCCACAGAGATAGTGTGTGATTATAGACATGCCCAGGTCCCCACAGATATAGTGTGTGATTATAGACAGGCCCAGGTCTCCACAGAGATAGTGTGTGATTATAGACATGCCCAGGTCCCCATAGAGATAGTGTGTGATTATAGACATGCCCAGGTCCCCACAGAGATAGTGTGTGATTAGAGATGTTTAGGTCCCCACAGAGATAGTGTGTGATTATACACATGTCCAGGTCCCCACAGAGATAGTGTGTGATTATAGAGATGTCTTGGTCCCCACAGAGATGTTGTGTGACTATAGTATTACCACGGTTGCCAAAGAGAATGTGTGTGATTACAGACATGCTCAGGTCCCCACGGAGATAGCGTGTGATTAATGGGATGCACAGGGAAAGCACACAGAGATAGTGCATGATTGTAGTCATGTACAAGTCCTGACAAATATATTACAGTGACGTTTAAGTCCCCACAGTGATAATGTGAGATTACCATCATATTCAAGTCTCCACAGTCATGTGTGTAATGATAGGTATGTTGAAAAATCCATACCGATCGTATTAATATAGATCGCATTAGTCAGTGCCAAAAAGGTGTTTCATGGGTGGGGTTTGGGTGTTCCCATGCATCCACCCATATTCTGGCACATTCCCAGATTTACCAGGACAAGTAAACCTGGGGATGCATTAACATTAGTTTCGGCCGAAGAGAAAGGATTGGATCCATTTGAAGGCGGCTCCTTGTATCCCTGCGTAGTGAAGTCTGGCTGCGAGCGTGCAGTCTGAAATGGTTTCGAGGCTGCGGAGAGGTCCAGAAGGATGGGGCTGCAGTGTGTGCCTGGTCGAGTAGTGTGCGGCTGTCATCAGTGGTGGCGAGGAGGGCAGTCTCGGTACTGTGGTTGTGGCGGTATCCAGACTGGGAGGCATCCAGGATGGAGTTCTCTTTGATGAAGGCGGTCAGTTGGGCATTTACGTGTCTCTCTGTGACTTTGGCCGAGAAGGGGAGGAGAGAGATTGGCAGGTAGTTTTTCAGGTCTGTTGTGTCTGCCGTCAGTTTCTTGATGAGGAGTTTAACCTCCCCCCGCTTCCAGTCATCTGGAAAGATGCCGGACAAGAAGGTGTTTACAGTCCATCCTAGTTCAGGTCAGATGGCGGCGGCGGCCCTTTGGTATATATGCGGTGGACAGGGGTCCGTAGGGTCTCCTGAGTGGGTTTTCTTCAAGGTTGTGGTGATGTTTTGGACGGTGGTGGGGTTCGAGGTCCTGATGGATAGCTTATCGGCAGAGTTGGGAGGGTGGCACTTGTTCGCTGAAGTCGTCGTAAGGGACCTTGATCTTCAGGTGGATGTAGGCGCTGAGCTCATCGCAGAGTTCTTGGGAAGGTGTGATATCCGTGGCTTTGCTGGGGGGTTATGTGAACTGCTGCATGACGTTGAACAGTTCCTTGGAGTTGGTCGTGTTGGTCTGGATCTTGTCTCCTATGAACGTCCGTTTGGTGTCTCTTATGCGCTGGTGGTATTCCTTCAGGGCACAACTGTAGTTGTTCCGTGCTTCCGTGGTATTCTGGTTTTGCCAAGTTTTCTCTAGGTGTCTGCAGGAGAGCCTTGCTTCTTGTAGTTCTGTGGTGAATCAGGTGGCCTTCAGAGGGCATTGTTTGCCGGGGAGGGGTGCAAGCTTGTCATCACAGTGGGAGATCCAGTGGTGAAATTCTAAGGCTGCGGAGTTGGTGTCGGTAGTGGTGTGGGGGGGTCTTGGAGGAGGGTGGTGTTGAGGTGTTCCTCTGTGACCTTGCTCCAGTTCCTTTGTGGTGGGTGTGTTGTGGGCTTGGGTGCATTGGTGGTGCTGAAGGTGAAGTGGACACACTGGTCGTCCGTCTAAGGGGGCTAGGTGGTGTGGCTGAAGCGGTTGTTTGTCCCTCCCGCGAATTTTGGGTCAAGGGTATTTCTGACTTTGTGAGTGGGCGTGTTGACCAGCTGCTTCAGACTGAGGTTGGGGAAGTTGTCGAGGAGAGTGGTAGGGTTGGGGTTGTCACTGATGTCGAGTTGGAAATTTAGGTCCCCGAGTAGGATGTAGTCCATGGAGGTGATGGCGTGGGGTGCAGCGAGCTAGACGATAGTAGTTGTGGAGTGGGTGTGAGGTCCCGGCGGTCTGTAGATGAGGGTGCCACGTAGTGTGGACTTGGTGCTTGTCTGGATCTGGAAGTGGAGGTATTCTGTGTTGGAGTGGGGGTCGTTCGTGCTGGATGTAGAAAGTTGGAGGGCATTCTTGTGTGCGATGGCGAGTCCTCCTCCTGGGCGGTCCTTTCTCTGGATCTTGTAGCCTTCGGGGATGGCCGTGGTGATGTCAGGGCTGGAGGTGGCGTTGGTCCAGGTTTCCGTGAAGAAGGGGACGTCGGGCGAGACGGTGTGTATCCGGTCCCAGATCTCTATGGCACGTCAGTGCAGGAGCACACGTTGAGGAGAATGCATGTCAGAGTTTCGGCGGTGTGTGCATCATGCAGGCCATCGGTGGTTGTGATGGTTTGGTCGGTGGTGAAGGATCTGCAGCAGAGTCTGCTCGAAAACTGTCCATGGGTGGTATGGGGCGAGGATTTTTTGCAGTTGGTGTGTCTTCCGGGGTTGAGTGCGTACAACTGAGAGACCTACACTGGCTCCCCGTCGACCTTCAAGCTCCTCACCCACGCACACAAAGCACTCCACAATGCCGGACCAGCCTACCTGAACAGCAAACTCAGCTTCTACACCTCCACTCGCCAGCTCCGCTCCGCCAGCCTCGCCGATGTCCCCCGCATCCAACGAACGACCTCCGGCGGCAGATCCTTCTCCTACCTCGCCGCCAAGACCTGGAACACCCTCCCTACCCCCATACGGCAGACCCAAGACTTATTTCCCTTCAGAAGACTCCTCAAGACCTGGCTCTTCGAGCAGTAGCAGCACCCCCCACCCCTCAGAGCCTTGAGACCCTCACGGGTAAGTAGCGCGCTCTACAAGTACTATGATTGATTGATTGATTGATTTTTACCCCATATTCTATATTCTTGCCCAATGTAATCTACATTAGTTCAGGCACTTTCATCCTACGTCTGTTTAAGCTAGAACCACTACAAAACATGCCACTCCACTCTATACCACACCACTCTGCACCACTCCTCTA
Source organism: Lissotriton helveticus (assembly GCF_964261635.1). Classification (NCBI taxonomy): domain Eukaryota; kingdom Metazoa; phylum Chordata; class Amphibia; order Caudata; family Salamandridae; genus Lissotriton; species Lissotriton helveticus. The sequence continues at coordinate 683,475,649 of NC_136063.1, forward strand.
CACCATTCCACTCTATGCTATTTGCCTCTATGCCAATTCACTCTACACCACTCCATACTATGCCACTCCAGTCTAAGTCATTCCACTCTGTGCCACTCCACTCTACCATATTCCACTCTATGCCACTCCACTCTACTCTACTCTGTTTCAGTCTACAGCACTGCATTCTATGTAACTCCACTGTACACAACTCGACCCTGTGCCACTCCAATCTACATTATTCCACTCTATGTAACTCCACTCCAAGCCATGTCTCTCCATGCTTTGCTATACCACTTGAATGCGCCGCAACGTTGTATGCTATTCCAGTCTACACCATTCCACTCTACTCGAGTCCACTCTATGCTATTACAATGTACACCTTTCCACTTTATTACTCTCCACTGTATGCCATTTCACTGTATACCAAGTCACTATACGTGAATCCATTCTCCGCTACTCCACTGTATGGCACTACATTGTACTCCACTACACTATAGACCACTCCACTCTAGACCACTCCACACTATGCTATTCCAATCTACGCCCCTTGACTCTACGCCACTCTACTCAACTCTACTTTACTATAGGACACTCCAGTCTACCACACTCCGCTTGATTCCACTCCACTTTACAACAGGTAATGCTACGCTATTCCACTTTACACCACTCCACGCTACACCATTCCAGTTTGCACCACTCCAGTCTATTCAACTCCACTTTATGACATTTAATTCTACAACACTCCACTCTTTGCTAATCCACACAGTGCCACTTCCTCTACGTCACTAAATTCAATGCCATTCCAATGTATGCCACTCCCCTCTATACCACTCCACTCTAAGTATTTGACTTACTCAACTACACTCAACCCTACTCTACTGTATGCCACTTCATTTTATGCTATTCCATTCTATGCCAATCAATTCTATGCCACTCCACTCTACGCCACTCCACTCTACGCCACTCCACTCTACGCCACTCCACTCTACGCCACTCCACTCTACGCCACTCCACTCTACGCCACTCCACTCTACGCCACTCCACTCTACGCCACTCTACTAGATAACTTGGACCCTCCTGAGGCGCAGCCGGGAGTAGTAGGAGACAGAATTATTTCACTGTTTTTAACTTAAACAATTGTATTTTTGCCACTTGAATTTTAACTCACTCCCCCCTCCTGGGACATATCCTCTGTGTGCAGGCACCCTTCCACACTGATAACGAGTGCTGGTAAGGGCGAAATCGCCGCCTTTCCCGCCTAATAATCTCCTCCCGCCTTGATTGGGACACGCCCACTCGAGGCCACGCCTCCACCTATCCCCTCCCAACAAAAATGTGCATGTTCCGGAAGCGCAGCGGGCGTGACGGTTGCGCGCCGAAGGCGCGCATAAGGCAAGCTCGTCTGTGCTTGTCCGTGCCGAGACTGGGCCTAGGGCCAACCCCCCTATATCCCAGGCTACAAAACGCAAGCATTACAGCACAGAAACTCTCTTGGGATTAAGACCCCATGGCAGGGATTGCTATCAGTCCCAGTTCCACGCAGAAAACATCCCATTTACCTGTCCCTCCTGTCAATCAACCCTCAAACCTAAGCCGGCCCCAGACCAATCACACGAGTACCGCATGTTCTTGCTCAATTGCAGATTCCCTGCCCAAACACAGGGCAGAGTTTGCGCTACTGCTGGAAGAACGTTTGCCAGACATTGTTTTCCTGACGGAAACATGGCTGGCCACAGACTCGGACCCGGCGGTAATCACAGCCCTCCCTCCTGGCTTCCAAATCATTCGACAGGACCGACCTGAGGGCAGAGGAGGAGGTTTAGCTATTATCTATAAAGACCAATTCCTCTGTCGAGTAATCCCGGAAACCATCCCGGACTGCGAGAGCTTAGCCTTCAGCCTCGAACTCTCCCCTAACATCTGCTTCACAGGTACTCTAATTTACCGCCCCCCAGGCCCTCCCAAGCAATTCCACAATCTTCTCGCTTCAATTGTGGCGGAACGCGTCAGCACTCCCTCGAACTTCATCCTACTAGGGGATCTTAACTACCACTTTGACTCCACAACCGATCACATAGCCACTATGCTGGTAGATGACCTAGCAGCGCTGCAGCTAACCCAAATCGGCAGGTCCCCCACTCACGTCAAAGGCCATTTGCTGGACCCTGTGTTCAGCAATTGTGCAGATCTTACATCTAGCCCACCAATCCCCCTTCCATGGACTGACCATTTACTAGTCCCCTTCACCTGGACCACATTCAAACCCCCAACCATCAAACCCACAGTACGAATAGCCAGAGCCTGGTCCCGCCTCCCAGTCGATAAATGGACGACCAAACTCGCTAGCAGCCTTCCTCTCCATAACAAGGATCCCTGCCTAGCCAACCAGACATTTGAAGACTGGATCACCCAATCCCTTGACAACACTCTCCCCAAAAGAAAAACCACTCTGAAACGTTCCCACAAATCTGCACCCTGGTACTCAGAGGCCCTTAGGGCAAAGAAACGCCTATGCAGGAAAGCTGGAAGGAAATGGCGTTTGGACTTCTCTCCAATGGAAAAAACCCAATACCGAACGCTACTTAAAGAGTACAAAGAAGAAATCAAAGTTACTCAGGCGGCATATTTTGCTAACAAAATCATTCTAGCCAAATCAAAACCAAGGGAGATTTTCCAAATAGTAAAAAATCTCACCAAGCTACCACCCAGTTTGCCTGAAACCACATCCTCAGAGCACTGCAACAAGGTGGCAGCCTTCTTCCATCAAAAGGTTGACAAAATCTACGCCTCCTTCCCCCCTTGGCCGCACCCGTCACAGCCTCGACTAACACAGCCTTGGCACACCTTTCCCCACAGACTCCCTCCACACTAGATCACTTCCCCCCCCCTAGATCTGGTATCTCTGGAAACTGTTGCCCGGAAAGTCAAATCTGGCTCCCCCAATGACCCAGCGCCACCTGACATTATAATGTCGGCATCTCAGGTCACCCTGCCCATCATTATGGACCTCTTGAATGCCTCCATCTCCTCCGTCACGGTCCCGCCTGGATTGAAACGGGCCATGGTTAAAGCGCTGCTGAAGAAACCCAGTTTGGACCCACTAGAATCCAAAGAATCCACTTCAAAGCCTTGTGTATCGCCCACCAGGCCTTCTGGGACACAGGCCCCATTATCACCCGCGACCTAATCTCTCACTACCATCCAAGTAGAAACCTACGGCCAACCCAGACCTTCATTGCCACCACACCCAGAATAAAAAGAGCCAGATCAGGTGGTAGGACCTTCGCCCATAACGCCTCCAAGCTGTGGAACGCCCTTCCCCTTCATCTGAGAGCTAACTCCAATCTTACCTCATTCCGGAAACAGCTCAAGACTCTTCTTTTCACCTCCCCATGGTAATTCCTGGTACTATCCCCGCCTCTGCCTAATCATCTGTTGGTCCCTTAGCGCTTGGACGCCCCCGGGCATCAATCGCGCTCTATAAATCCACTTACAATTACAATTACAATTACTCTACGCCACTCTGCTCTATGCCACTTCTACGCTCTTCCACTCTACGACACTCCACTCTATGTCACTCCTTTCAATGCTGATCTACCCTACGGTATTAGGCCCTATGCCACTCCAATATATGCCATTCTACTTTGTTACTGCACTCTGCACTATTCCAATCTATGCCACTGGAGTCTACGGCACTCCACTCTTTTGCACTTCACTGTACACCATTCGATTCTACACCACTCCACTCTAAGCTTTCCACTCTGTGCCACTCCATGACACTCCATTGTATGCCACTTTGCATCACTCTACTCTACGCCATTCCTCTTTATGGTACTCCACTCTACAATATTTGACTCCACACCACTCCATTCTATGCCACTCTACTGTACAGCACTTCACTCTATGTTGTTCCTCTCTTCACCACTTCACTCAACTCTATACCTTTATAGTCTAAACCATACCAAACCACACCAAACCACACCACTCCACTCCACTCTACTCTACACCACTTCTCTCTAAGACCCTACATTACACTATTTGACTCCATGCCACTACACTCAAAGCCACTCTCCTGTAAGTCATTCCACTCCGTGCCACTCAACTGTACGGCAATCCACTCTATTCTATTCCACTCAATGCCACTCCACACTATTCCACTCCGTTTTTCCATTCGACGCAACAACATTTTATGCTTTTCCACTCTACGGCATTTCACTTTACGCCACTCCACTCCACTCTATGCCTCTCAACTCTATGCCACTTTGCTGTATGCCACTCCACCCCACGACACTCTATGCTATTACACTGTACATCACTGGACTCTATGCCATTTTATACCATTCCACTCTACTCCACTGTACGCCACTCTACTGTACGCCACTCTACTGTACGCCACTTTACTGTTCACCACTGTACTCTGTGAATCCATTCTGTGCTATTCCACTCTACTCCACTCCTCTCCGAGCCACTCCTTGCTACACAGTTCCACTCTATGCCACTCCACTCTACACCACTCCTCTCTATGCTATTCCACTCTACTACAATTGACTCTACGCTACTCTATGCCACTCCACTATATACTAGTCATCTCTACACCACTCCATACTACACTATGCCACGCCACTCTACACTATTTCAGTGTAGGTCATACACTCTTCACCACTCCACTCTATGCCACTCCACTCTACACCACTTCATTCAATGCCACTCCACTTGATGCTGCTTCATTCTATGCTACTCACTCCACTCTATGCTTCTCTGTTGTACAATACTCCACTCCAGCCGCGGCCAGTGGAGGGAGTGACGGTGGGGCAGAGAGGCAGGTGGGAGAGGAGCAGGGTGTGGGTGCTAAAAACCAGAATATGGATAATTGGAGGTAAGTAAACAATTTAATAATTAAAACGAATTTCGTAGCACGCCATGCATCGCATTTTGTGATGCAGGGCGCGCTACGGAATTCGTTTTATTAATTACATTGTTTACTTACCTCCAATTATCCATATTCCAGTTTTTAGCACACCCCCACCCTGCCCCTCCCCTGCCCACCTCTCTGCCCCACCGTAACTCCCTCCACGGGCCGCGGCTGCTCCACTCTATGCCACTCCACCGTATGCCATTCCACTGTACACACCTCTACTCTGCACCCCTCCATCCTAACCCACTCTTCTTTACCCTACTCCATTCTACACTATTCAACTCTACCCCACTTCACTCAAGCCATTCTATGCTATTCCACTTTACATTATTCCACGCTATGCTACTCCACTTCACACCACTCCACTCTAAACCAATCCACTGTTCTCCACACTATGCCACTCCACTTTACCCTACACAGCTCGACGACGCTCCACTCTACGCCACTTCATTCTATTCCACTCTACTCTACGCCACTACCCTCTACACCACTCCAGTCCGCACCACTTCACTCAATGACCCTGCACTTTACGCTGCGACAGAGTACACCAGTTCACTACCTCACTCTACTCTACCACACTCTACTGTATGCCATACACCACTACGCCACTCCAAACCAATAAATAAGAAGGAAAACAATCATGAATTTACTTTGTGATACTTAATAAAAATAAATAAATGAATAAAACAAACATGCAAATCCAATTAAAAAAACAAAGGTTGAATATTAGTTATAGTTAGGAAAAGATGTTTTATTATTTATATAGAAACCAAACTTAAACTACAAAAGTATGAGAAATTATACAGTTATAGTTATACCTTCAATTTCCATTTTAGCACCATCTTTAAATTACTGTAACTCACACACCTCCGCATACAGTATTGTAAACTCACTTAACACACAGTACATGAACTATAACTCGCCCTGCTGCCATGCACAGTGCTCTCATAAAAGATGGAATTGGAAATGTGATGAGTGTTATACATGATATAATTTAAAGTATAAGTGATGTAATATTAAAACATATTAGGTGTGCATGGAGAAGGTGCAAGTTATAGTTTATGTACTGTGTTGTTAGCGAGTACACAACAATGTGTACAGAGATGCGTGAATTATAGTAATTTGAAGGCGGTGCGTAAAAAGATTGGGGGTAGCCAATTCAACATACAGTATGTAAGAGGTTAGAACACTGGCATTGAGGACTGGTTAGCAGGCATCAGCGCACTCACAGGGGCTAATTTACAAGCCCATTGTGTTGCTGGTTCACCAGCAGCGCAATGGGCTTTTCCATATTTACAAGGGCATGTAAAGTCACAGTGCGTGACTATTCAAGGCCTTGTAAATATGTTTCCCTTTCGCGCATAACTTTGCGTGAAAGGGGCAATCCATGGGTGTTGCTGTGGGTGTTCCCACACAATATCCATTGAACTCGACACATTCACAGATTTACATTTTGTAAACACAAATGAGTTAGAAACCTACGCCTCCCCAGGGGAGGCATAAGGAGGGGCAACAAGAAGAATCACTTTTATTTCTCCTTATTTTTAGCTCTTTCTAATCCTGCTGCATTCTGCAGCACATTTAGAAAGAGGAAAATGCCTTGAATGATTGTTTTGTGCAGGAAGGTGTCCCTTCTTGTGCAAAAACAATCATCCCCTCAGCGCAGGTACCTTTGCAAAATGATACAAGTATGTCTGCGCTGGTGCTCGACTGCTGTTTGTGCGCCGGTGCAGGGGAGAAGGACAGGAATGCGCCATATCTTCAAGATATGACACATTCCTACCCTTTTATTTTGACCCACAGCAGAGCAGCAGGACGGATTGCTGAGCTGCCCTGTCAAAATATTGTAAATGGACCCTCAGAGTTGAAAACCAACAGCATCAGTCCAAAGCTTTGGGGGTGATCATGCAAAAAGCAACATTTTCTTCCATTTAGATATTGTATTGCATTGCATCATATGGCGTGAGGGCATACCTTGCATAATAAAAGTCACAAAAGACAGCAGGAAGAGATTGGTTTGAGCAGACAATGTTTAACTGTAAGACATTTTCTGTGCAAACCTTCCTCCCACAAACAAATCATAGCTGAAATTGTGTAATGCCAAATTTTGCAAAGTTTGCATTATTTAAATATCAGGCTTTTTACCAACATAGCTTCAGTTTTGGCTAGGCCAAGAAAGATCTAAAATGTTGTAAACTGGGGTGAACCTCCTCTTTTAGCTGATAGGTAAATTTTTACGTATAAGCAATAGGCGATTCAAGTAGAAAAGTGATGAAATGTAGCCTACTGACTTGCATTTGAAACTCATCTAAAATTATATAAATTATTTTGAAATGTTCTAGGAAAAATAAAATGTAGATTCCAGAAACGTAAATTAATCGTTTTTTTTTATTATGAAATGTAGCAAATGTTGCTTTTAAACTTTGTGCACTGTGCTGATGAACTGGATGTGCTGTTATGACAGATACATATGCCAGAGTGCTCATGCTCCCATTAACCTGTGAGGATGCCTTGTCCTTTGTCACTCTTTTCTTCACAATATTCATCCCTGTTCAAATGAAAAATCCTGCACTTCACGGGCTTCACTTTAAAATGGCATTATTACGTATTTGTGTTTGGGAGAACAACAGGCAGTTTTAAATGGTTCAACCAAATTCTGCTGCTGCGAAGTTTCAGGCCTGGAATTGGAAAACCTGCTGTGTGCTGGCGCTCTGTCTGCGCCCTTAACCAAGGTGTGTGTATTCTGTTGCAGCTGCGCCCATCCCCCAGTCTGTGACAGTCACTGACTGGAGGTGGTTTCCGCAGAGCAGGTTGACCGGCCGGCCCCTTTGTTATGCAAGAATGTGCATTTGCACATCTTTGGCTGACCTTGGGCAGTGCCTTGACTACCTTTCTTTCTCCCATTAAGAACAGGTGGGACCCTGTTTGAGATCATTTTACGAAGAAGAAGCCTAAGAAACAGTTAATTTTAAACCGTAGTGACATCTTAGAAGTGAAATTGTATATGTTTAAAAAAAAGTATACAGAGCAATAAACAGACTTCACAAGAACATCACTCATATGTGTAATTCATGTTGAATGTAAAATGAAGGAAGCTTTAATTTAATTGCATTGCTTTCATTTTAGGAGGTGTTTTTGGCCTTTATTTTTTAAATATAAAATTCAATATTCTGTTTAAGTTTCAGGTTTACTAAAGCAGATGCAAAGCTTTTTTTAATTGTTGTTTTATGCAATTGAGTTAAATACAACAACAAAATAAGAAGTTACCAATCGAATTTCCCATAATTACGTAGGTGACTTTTCATGGTTACAGAATGAAGGGGAACAAGCATGTGTTCATGGCAGTTCTGTAAGTGGTGCGAGAGTATAGTCCTGGATTGTTGGGGATGGATTTCGATTCACTTGGAATGGCAAGTAGGTGATGAGGGGCTCCAAATATGTTTGGGGTGAGTTTTCACAGACATCAGCACCCAATACTGCTCCAGACTTTCGAAGTACATAATTATAAAAAAGCCCAGTAGCATCTTGAGAAAGGGTGGATGTTTTTATTAGCAGTGTGCAAAATTATTGCAATGTAATTGTTTTCGAAGGTCTGAAAGATAAAGATACCAGTTCATGTACCAATGCCTTCCACGCACAGATGCCAGCAGAAATATGCAGGTAGTGCACACATCATCACTTTTATAATACAAAAGTGAATATGCTTGTGCTTCGAGAAAAAAACATTATGGCGCTGCAGTTGAAGTCGCTGGAAAATAACTATCTAGACTATGATGACCTCATGAAGTGATTGATGGGGATCAGAGAGGAGTCTGGTTGTGCCCGTTGATCCTCTTCTTTCTGACCAGCCAAGAGCAGCATGTTTTTCTGTATGAATCTACTTTGCTGAGTAGCTCTGTGGATTGATCAAAATTACCAATTTTACAAACTTGGATCTAATTTTGCCAACTTACATCTTCTGTCTCCCCTCTGCGGTCTGATACTGTGATTTCCTCACTGGCCATTTTATTGAGGAATATAGTCCGCAGTGTAAGATGTATTCAGATGCCCATACTAAAAAATGATTGGATTGGCTACTAAGGTCAAGCAATCCTATTAAGATCATCTATTGATAGGCAGAGTTATAGGGTGGGTGTAGTGCAGAAGCCTAACTGATCAAATAGGTCATGTGATTTCATGCAGGTTTGTAGCTAAGCATTTCACATCTTTCCCGTACTTTTCCGGGAAATGGTAAATTACTGTTGGACCAAAGATTATTGAGTTCTGTAGTATCCAGAATGTTTTTTTTTAATATAGGTAGAACTTAGTCTGCTTTAAAAGCTCAATGTGTACAAATAGAAATTGAGAAACATTAAGAATATGAAGTCAGAGATGACATGTATAGAAAGAAGTTCCACAGCTAAAGAGTAGATGTGATCCTCATTGTAATTGTTGGAATTAGTTGAAGTTATGAGTCAAGAAAAGTCCAACATCAAGGTGAGCAAGCCTAATTTAGCAATAAAAATATATGAGGTGAAAAATGAGGACAAATCATTTCTGTCTTCTTAGAGGGGCATTAGCAACTAATATGCAATGTTTGATCATTGTGTATTTAAGACTCGGGTATGGGATTTATACCCAACAATTAACGAATAAAGTGCTAAAGATGCTAGAGCACAATACAATTACGTTGGTGATGTTAAATAATTTTGGAAAATCTGCGTTCTACTTGTAATGTAAAATTCCTGAAACAACACCATTGTGCGGTAAAAAGGAATCTCAAACACCCGGGAACAACACGACACACATTGCTGTTGCAGTGTGTTTGCTTTTTCCACTTTTTTTTAGAGTGAAATGCATCTTTGAGTCAAAAAATGACACAAGGATGCAGTTTTGCGGTAAAATATTGTGCTAAATGATTCATTTCCATTTCGCTTAATTCGCTTAATTATGCGTCATTTTGCCAAAATTTCCGATAATTACCGAAAAGCAAACTACGCAAATTTCATACACCCCTAGTGGTACAACCTTTGTTGTATAGTTGTGGAGCGATAATTCTCTATCAGCACCCAAAGCTTCACTCCACTCTTCTTGCTTAAAGTCAATTCTACATCACAAACAGTAGACAAGGAGTCCACTTCAATTACAAAAGAAGAATCCCCTTCCTCCTCCTCAACCGGCATACGCGACAAGCAATCGGCTATGACATTCCTTTTACCTCTGACAAAATCAATTAAAAAAATGTAATCCATTACTGACAACAACCATCGAGAAATCCTGGGAGTCACATTCCCTTCAAGGCCCTTACCACCTTGTAAAATAAATCAGTAGCCTCGCCAAAAGTAACTTGCTTCTTCATATAAGGCAAATAAGAGACAAGGAATTACTCACAGTCCTCACATTCCAAATCATAGCAGCACTCGTAGATCAACTGCTTTAACAGGGGTGGAGGTCACTCAGTAATCGGCCCCCTGCGCAGAATCGCTTCGCCATAAATTGTAGTAACCACGGAGGCAGTGGTTAGTAGGTAGGAAATGTTTATTCACAAGTACATCTTCATAAGTGTACATCAACCTCCAGCTTCTTCCAATGACCCTTTTTCCCAGACCCAGTCTGTGATGTCATTCCATCACTGAGTTCTATAATAGGAGAAATAAATCTCCACACTTACTTTGTCTCTTTTTCTATCCTGCCTTTGTGTTTTCCCTCCAGCTCTTCTCTTTCTTCTTGTCCCTCTTCCTGAGACCATTTCTTCTGTCTCTCCATTCACCTCTCCTCCTGTTCCTGGTGAACTACTCTTAGCTTCTCCCTTTCAACCTTCCTTTCCTTCTCTTCTTCTTAAGACCAAGCTTTTTGAAGAGTCAGGGTCTTCATTAAATTCACCCCACTTAAAGAACAATCCCTGATGACTGGGAAACCCTTGGGATTGGGGAAACTAACTCACTCATGATTTTTTTAAGCAGCCTAGGGAATACACTAAGGCTGTGCCTAGGGAAAGCCTTGGCTAAGTTGTTGTGAGTTATGCAAAATAAACAATTGATGGACGGAATGCTGGACAATGCAAACATTCACCCCCAGTCCCAAGGATCTGGGTTAAATCCATCATTATTTTGCTCACCACACCACCCTAGTTTGGACCCAGCCATATGCAAACCAGTCTTGACCCTGTTCCTTGTGGGAACAGTCCAGCCCAAACTATCAAGCCAGGTCCTCCCTGGTCCGGAAACAAGCATCCTGGAACCGGTTTCAGGGAATCACCCTTCATCAGCCAGGCTAGCTTGATTGCAGTGGTGTAGTGAGCACAGAACCCATGTCTGGGCATAGCCTTCCCACTTAGGGCGACATATGAAAAAGAAACAATTGATGGACGGAATGCTGGACAATGCAAACATTCACCCCCATCACAAGGATCTGGGTTAAATCCATCATTCTTTTGCTCACCACACTACCCTAGTTTGGACCCAGCCATATGCAAATCAGTCTTGACCCTGTTCCTTGTGGGAACAGTCGAGCCCGAACTGCCAAGCCATGCCTTCCCTGGACCAGAAACAAGCATCCTAGGACCAGTTTCTGGGTATCACCCCTCGCCAGCCAGGCTAGCTTGAATCCAGTGATGTAGTGAGCAATGGACCCATGTCTGGGCGTACCCTTCCCACTTAGGGCGTCATATGAAAAAGAAACAATTGATGGACGGAATGCTGGACAGTGCAAACATTCACCCCCTTGATACCATTGAAATAAATCATATGGAATGCAAGCCTAGTCACTAACAGCACATAATTCTACTCATTTCTACAAGAGCAACACAACTCCAGGAAATCTAGACAAGTTAAGGCACCTTGTGATGCAGTGAGCGGTTTCTCAGTGGGCATAGAGGTGAATCTCTCTCACATCCCTCTGCTGGTCCTTTAAAAGATGTCACAGGCAATGTTTAAACCCCAGTCCTTGTTCACACAGCAGCACATTATGTCCGCCTTGTGCAGCAATTTGAGTGATGAGCGGATGCTATATGGAGCATCTGTCATGCCCTGCCACTCAGCCCCTCCTCCTCCTGAAGTCGTTTCGGAGAGTGCAGATGGTCGCAGGTGTGCCGGTTAATTGATGCATGTAACACTAGTCCATTGTAAGAACAAAATAGGTTCTACAATATGTGGTCTCGTATACCCAGCACACACAATAAGCATTGCCAGATGTGACAGACACACTTGCAATCACCAAAGCACCAAGCACAGTTCAGTGCCTTAATGCGGGATGTGGTAAGTGTTGCTCAGCACAGCACACATCAGTAATTAGATGGGACTTGCAACCAGCGATGGACAAATCATAGTCCATATGCCTCTTGCCGTTTCCACCAGCAGCCCCACCATTTAATTCTTGGCCAAAGGGGGCGAAGATAATCTTAATGCCAAGTGATGGTGACCAAGGATGCCAATTCGTAGACATGGATGCAGGGCTGACCCTCCGGTCCTGCAGCTCCACTGCAATCACTGCTGGTAGACTTGTTCAGCCTACTTCCTTCAGGTAGTTCCTCCATCAGGGCTACAGCTAGACTCTGCTTTGGGCAGACCCCTATGGCAGGGACACCTCCAGTGACCTTCTCTTAGCCTGTAGGGTGACTCCTCATTCATGGCAGGCCATCAGTTTTGTCAGTAGCAGATCTCAGATGCAATAACCTCACGTAGCTAAACAGCTGGTTGTAAGGGACACAAGCCCTGGTCGTCGGGTTTCCTACATGACTGTGATGTAATGCTTCTACTGGTCAGAAAGAAGTCCTGGAACAATGACTTTTCACATCAAGGTCATTAGACCTTCCACCCATCTACAGGCACAGGTTAAAGCCCTGCCGTATCAGCCTGTACCACTTACACACTGCCACCACTGCCAGTCTGAAATTATTAAAATTTTCTAAGGAGGGTACTCTGGGTGCCCACTAAGGAGGGCATGCTTGATGTGCTCCTCGAAACCACAGACACTGACTATGGGTTGCAATGTCACTAACTAGAAAGGGTCCTCAGTGTTTGCATTTAAATAATGTGTGCACTGGGGCAGAAAAGAGGTCAGCAGGACAGGTAGGCATGCTCGCAAATCATGCAAGGGACCTTCCTGTTACAACAGGACTTCTTGCTCTATATGCATGTGTCAACAGCAATTCCTGCTCTCCCTCATGCATCCTCCTTGTTTTCTCTTCTTTCCATGAACATCTTAATGTAGGTGCTTTACTCTGTTGTTGATCTCATGTCCTACTCTATCTAGACGTGTCTTAATTGTCCCTTCTTTATCTCTGTACGTCCAGATCTCCTTTTCATTTTACAGCAATTGCGTTTTTGGCAGACTGACATTTTACATCTGTACTCTGGAAATGGCGTTCCCTTAGTTTGTCAAACATCTTCTGAAGTGTGCATTCTGCTTGTTCTCTGTATTTTAGCAGACTCTAACTTGTACAATATAAATGATGGTTTGTTTTGCCTGCCCTCTTACATTTCTTGCCACCATGGCCCTTGCATTGTTGTTTCCCTCTAATAAATGCAGTTCTACAGGTGTCAGAATAAAAAGATGAATTCATTAATTTCCCATTTTTGTTGTAGTGTCACATTTTCCTCCTAGCTTCTTTCCAACGATTCAACATTTTCCTAGCAAGGAAGAAAATATTTTGCAATGCACTTGTGCCACCAAAATGCTGTGCGTTTTGTATCTTGTTTAAGAAAACCCTGCACTTCCTAAGCATGAACGGAAAGGAAGAGCAGTTGGCTTAGTACCCTCATATTTCCTGGGATTTAATGTAGCTAAGCAGGAACTAAATCAGCTGCCAGCAGGTTATTCGAAAAGCAGCACTGAATTACCCGTTTAACCAACAAAAAATAAAGTGAATATCTCGAACAAGCCTGCATGAAAACATCTCTGCAAATAATGTATTCCTTTAATTGGGAGCAATCATAAGGAATGTTTTCTTTAAATATAAAACTTACATTTATTGAAGAATGTGTTACAGCATAAATAGACCGTTTCATGGAATTAGAATTGTGGCTAGCAAAAACCAGCTCCGAACTGGAAGCTTTGACGGAGTGCCTCCGTTCAGGTGTATGTGTTCCAATATTTTTGCTTTCAGAGTCTCAAGTCGGTCACACCCAAAAGCAAGCATCTGTCTTTTAACTTTACAGGCGTGCTTTCTGTTCCAGGTAGTCCCATCCCCCAGTCTGGAAGTCTTGGCCGTCTCCAGCCGGCTTCTGCATACTGGTCTCTTGTCATGATAATGACGCTTTTCTTATGCGTGATTAGCACCTCTCTTGCAGCCTGTTCTTAACAACTGATTTGGGTGTGTGCTCAGTTGCAAGGAAATAATCAGGTTTTCTCGAGCAACATTTTTTTGTTGAAGCATGTATTTGCGCTGGTAATTTTAGGGGTCTGTTTAAATTATATTCCTGTTTTATTTAGTTTAAAAAAATCATGTGTATCGGAACGAAATCAAAAAACTTCCTTTATCTGCTAACATTGATGGCATTATTGATGTGGAAACTTGTATTATAAGTAGCGTGCAGAAGTTACTTTTACTTTAAAACTGAATTTTAACACAACTAGGGTGATAGTTGTCCCTGTGAACATTTAATTCTAGAGGCGCACCAAATTGCTAAATTTTGCACCCTAAAATGCCAATGTTTGGAAAATTGCGCTTTAAGGCAATATCTCACATACCTTTTTTACCCTGACAGTGAGAGCAGATTTTGTTTTGAATTCCAGATGCTGGCATAACAGGTGTGTCTTCAGTGTTTTTTGAGGGCTAGTAAGTTGGGTCTGTTTTCAGTACTCTTTACATGCCTGATACAGGTGCCTAGAATGGGGCGCTGCAGGTACAACCCCACAAAGGATTTGGCAAAGCGGCGCATTAGTAGCAGCATCTGACTTCGATCTGATGTAGATTTTAGATTATGCATCAGCAGAAGTACGCTTTCACATTTAAGCGCAATAAATACTGATAACATCTCATCATTGGGAAGAAAGTTGTTCCGTGCATTTATCAAGCATCATGTTATGTTATTATAGAGAAATGTACTATGCACAGGAGTTAGACCCTGGTCCCGGTGTGCCTATTCACATTCTATGTGTATTCCACGGGAAACACCATTTACAACTAATGTATTACTTCGTGGTGCAATCGCAACGCGACTTTTACATCGTGGCCGGCTTTACAACGCATGCTTTCGGGAAGCATGCTACAACGGCACAATGACATATACATCTGCTAGCGATGACAACGCGGGCAAAAAGCAATGAAAACACGGTGGCTCATCTATCTGCAGGTCGGGCAAGTTAAATAAAGCTGATTGCATATGAAACACTTTCAGTGGCAGGACTCCGGTACATGTTATGTTCCAGTTTATGTTATTATTACAATGATTGTATATGAAACTATATATATATATATATATATATATATATATATATATCTATATACATATCTATATACACACACACACACACACAATTGGTGATGGTTGCATGATGGATGGGTGGATGGATGGATGGATGCATGATAGGTGGATGGATCGATGGGTGGATGGATGCATGGATCACCAAAATGGCAAAAATGTGGGTGGATGGATGACTGGGTGGGTGGCGACAATTGGTGATGGATGCATGATGGGTGGGTGGGTGGGTGGGTGGATGGGTTGATGGATGACCGGGTGGGTGGGTGCAAAAGTGGATGGATGCATGATGGATGCACGATGGGTGGATGGATGCATGGATGACCAAAATTGTAAAAGTGTGGGTGGATGGATGACTGGGTGGGTGGGTTTTTGGTTGGTGACAATTGGTGATGGATGCATGCTGGATGGGTGGATGGATGCATGGATTACCAAAATTGCAAAAGTGTGGGTGGATGGATGGATGGATGGCTAAAAGTGTGGATGGGTGCATGATGGGTGATTGGGTGGATGAATGGGTGGTTGGGTGGCAAAAAACGTGGATGGATGCATGATGGATGGGTGGGTGGATGGGTGGGTGGTGGGTGCATGATGGATGGGTGGGTGGATGGGTAGATGGATGACCAAAATTGCGGATGGATGGATGCATGATGGATGCTTACTTGGTGGATCGAGCGATGGGTGGATGGATGCCCAAAAATGCAAAAGTGTGGGTGGATGGAGGACTGGGTGGGTGGGTGGTGGCGGCAATTGGTGATGGATGCATGATGGATGGGTGAGTGGATGGATGCATGGATGACCAAAATTGTGGATGGATGGATGCATGATGGATGGATGCATTTAACAAATACTAATAAAGTCTCTTTTTTGCAAGATGGTAAGGCCTTCTAGCAAGACAAGAAATGCTCAATTTGATCCTGGATAATTCACAAAAATTTTGTAACTGTATCTACCTACAAAGCTTAGCTTACAGTTTGGAAAGTGTGTGGATTCAAACTGCATAAAGTCTGTCAAACCTATGCCAATCACTCAAACTCCTTCCTGCATTCAAAATCCAAGCCATCTCCACTCGACCACTCATTATGAGTTTAACAGTTCTCTCGACGCCACACCTCTCAACCCTATGCAGCAGCTTGGCTGATGAGTCAAGTGGTGCTTTTGTCCATGCCAACACCCACATCAGTTGCGGGAGCTCTTTTTTTTAAACTGCGAAATTACATGTTTCCATTTCCGGTATATTTAATGCCTCGTGTTTAATGCACAGTTTGGACTTTGGCACTCACTCCTGCCAGGTCAGGTTTTCTATCCATGACCTCTCGCTGCTGCACACTCGGGAGTGTGAAACTGGCTGTCAGCAGGCAGCCTTGTCAGAGTTTGGTTTCAGAACGGCCGGAGTCGATAGCACAAAGCAGTATGCTGGTCCTAACAGGTGACAAATCGAGGTTTTTGGAGCATGCACAGGCGTGAGACCCTCCAGTGCATAGGACTCCTATCAAAGGCAGGTGATTTGACAAGCGCCAGAGATTTGGTAATACCGCTACCAGAATTCGATATAGCAGGGTGCGTTCATCTCTGGAGGAGGTACTGCAGCAGTATTACCAGTGTTAAAAATTAGAAAAGAGGAATAATCGCAGAAATGTGTACTCCTGCAGAAATTCCATTATGTTTACTCTTGCACGTTTTGCCAGTCTCTCCTGGGTAAATGTGTACATGGGAAAACATTCAGATGTGCATTCTTTCTGCATTACTCAAAATACCAATTCATCCAGTACCTTCTTTATCTGCCGAATAAAGATTTTTGATTTCACAGTAATGAGATTGTTAACTTTTCCTTTTCATTTACGTTCTGGAAAATGTGCACTATTACCACCATAAACACAGAGAAATGCTGTCATAGATTACTTAAGCTTGCTGGCCTACTTTCTGGTGCGTGTCTATCTTAAAACTGTTGGGGTCGGCGACCTGTAGTAATTAAATAGAAGAAATGTGTGCATAATTATGTATCGCGTTGTCATGGCGTGCGATTTAAGTGCCGGCGATCTTTCTTTGATTTCAACAGGTTTTATTGAGAATTTTTTTTTATATATACAGTACAGATATACAATGCACAAATAGTGAAGGCAATACTGGTGACATCGTCATGCTTGCCAATAGGAATCAACGCATTGCCGTTCTAACAACGTGCGATGTAAAAGATGGCGAAGTGTTGGGCTTTGCTAAGTATTCGCCGCGGGGTTAAAGCCCGCGATGTCATGGTGCACGATGCATGATCATACATCTGTATTCCACAGCTCAGCTGCAATGAAGGTTGGGGGTAGTGCCTCACCGTAGAAACTGTCATCGCAGCAGCATAAATAAATGCCAGCATTTGTTAATGAGCACAGCAACCTCCAGAGAGATGTCCTGGCGCTGGGGTACGTTTGGAAGATTAAGCAATCTATTGCCCAGAGTCACATGGTGCTGGGCTAACCTGCTGCTGGGGCCAGGGACCGAACTGTGAACCCTGTGGTTCAGAGTCAGGTACCCTGGCCACCTCTTCCCTTACATACACAGCTTATCACCTACAAGAGTAGGAAAAGCTGCTCTACACTGGTCAGGATCTCAGAGAGAGGTCCTGTCATTTACGGGGAAAAACAGGGGCAGGCTACGAGGCTCAAACCCTAGGAGATGGAGGAGGCTGCACACATTGTGTGTTGCACAGTGATTGATGGCCTGTAGTGGACACTTGGATGGCAGAGGCTGGACACAAAGGGTGCTGCAGAGTAAGAGATACAGAGTGGCACGCACATGGATGGGAGAGACTGCACAAATTCTGTGCTGCACAGTGAGTGATGGAATGCAGTGGGCGCATGGACAAAGGATGCTTCAAATATTGTGTGTCGAAGAGTGTTTAATAGAAAGTGGTCTGCACATGGATAGAGGAGGATGCACATATTTTGTGCTTCCCAGTAAATGATGGGAGATAGTGTGTACATGGATAATGGGGCTGCACATATTTTGTATTGAGCAGTAAATGATGGAAGGCAGTGTTCACATGGATGACGGAGTCACACTGTGTGGTACTCCGTGATGGAATGTAGTGTGTATATGGCGGAGGCTTCACACTGTGCTGCGCAGTGAGTGATGGAATGTAGTGTGTATGTGTGTAGATGAACATGGTTGCTGACCTCCTTTACTGTAGACTGCGTGATGGAAAACAGTGGGCACACACATGGTGGAGATTGCACATATACATTCCTGCAGTTCCACAGATGAAATGCTCTGTGCACATCGAATCTTGAGGCTGCTCACATTGTGTGCTACACAGTAATTGATAGGAAGCAGGAAGCACATGTATGGAGGGGGCTACATATATCATATGATGCACAGTGAGAGATGGAATGCTCTGGGTGCATGGATAAAGGAGGCACATTGTGTGCTACACAGTAATTTGGGCACATATTTATGCATTTTGCAAAATGCAGTGCAGCAACAAGGCAAACTGTATTGACTGTCAATGCAAGAGTCAGTGGCTAAAGTGCGTGTTTGAAATGTAAAAAAATAGGATTCCATTAAGTGTGCATATATACGCTTTTCAAAGAAAATAGCCACCCAAAAATTAAAAGTGCAACATCAGTAGATTAATTTGTTTCTAAAAAAAGGATAAAGGGTTATATAAATTTAAAAAGGCAATTGTATTCATGTCTTATGTTTTCTAATTGGTATGCTTCTTTAAAATCACTATCTTCTTTGTTGCAAGATGTAATCCATTTGCTGAAGTGTGTTTAATATGCTAAGTGTGTTTAAGGCTGCAGTACCACCTCCGGTCTACGGGGGCAGAGCGAGCAAAAAAATAAACACACTTTCTGAAACACAGGTCCCCACAAGGCAATTTTTTTTAAATTTGTAAAAATTGGCACAGATGTTTATAAACTCATTTAAAATCATTTAGAAGACTTTACCTTGTGGGGACTTGGGTTCAGGTCCCCACAGTGCAATCAAGTCCCCACAGCGTGAGTGTGTTATCACACCAAAGTCCCCACAAGGATAGTAACACAAACCCACACACACACACACACACACACACACACACATACACACATATCATTTCTTCAGTGGTGTAAGTGAAAAACACCAGAGAAGTTGGTGGGTGCCTTAATTATACAGATTCACACACAGACAAGGGTTTGTGAATACGGACTTTCATCATAACCCTTGAACCTTCTAATATATTTGGCCTGTGAAGGAATGGAAACTCTGCAGTGGCTGAGTGATTTGACTCATTTTCAGGGCGTTCTTTTATGTTTCAATGCTGCATGTGTATTGCTTTGCCGTCACTGAGGTAAAACTTCAGCTAGAAATTAAAGGTTGTCACCTGGTAAACGTTTCCCTGTGCTTCCCCATGAAGCTAATTTCTGAAAATTCTAAATTGTAACCCCGAGCACATTGAGGACTTAACGATCAAAGACGTTTTAAAACGTATTGTTTTAATAAGTTAATTCCGTGGACTTCACACGCGAAATAATTGTCTAACCTCCACTACCAATTGCAAAGAAATTAACTTCTCTAGCACTGGAGAAATAAAATTGAGCTCATAGTACAACTATTACCTTAGCCGTGAGACTATATTATACAACAAGACTTCATACATAGAAAGACACTTTTTTTGGTGTTTCTTGGAGGTTAGCATTGCATCCTGAAACCAACAAAAACTAGTGTGCGTAATCAGGAACCACTGATACGCACGCTGGAGAGCTCCATGTGGTTCCACTTCCATCGTTTTAACAGAGCCAATTCCATCTCTCCAGGTACCTGAAAGCAATAACATGAACGCTCTTGCAAACAGCTTGATACCGGTCAATAATTCCACGAAAACCTGCAATGAGGTGTGGAGGAAGTTCAAGCGAACACTGTAGTATAGTAGTCGACCACTGGCCAAACCACTACTACACAGCTGAAAGAAATCACAAAACATTTTTGACTGACGCTATTTCATGTCCTTATGTTAAGGCAGTGCCTGATTAAAACCCCATTCACTTAGGTACTATGGGGCATATTTACAAGGAAATTTCAGAGCCTTGCTCTGACATTTCCAAAACGCATGGATGTGCCGTATTTAAAAAAATAAGGCACACCCCAGTGTTTTCCCTAGCGCTAAAATTAGCTGCCCAGGGCCAATGCAGACACCCTTGTGCCATAGTACAAAGGTTCCTAGGTTGCAGGGAATGATTGCTTATGTGCAGCAAGGTGCCCTTTCCTGCACATAAACAATCAATAATGGTGATTTGCTACTTCTACGTGTGCTGCATTCTGCAGCACACACAGAAGTAGCACATAGAAATTATTTAATAATTGTTTATGTGTAGTAAGGGACACCTGCCAGCACATAAACAATCATTAATGGTGTATTGCTCTTTCTATGTGTTTTGCAGAAGAAAAAGCAAAAACATGCAGAAATAAAAGTATTTCTCCTCATTGCTCCAGTCTAACGCCCTCTATTGCATGGTGTTAGTTTTAGGAGCAGCCTCAAATTTGCACATTCTTGTAAATCTGGGGCAGTGTCAATATGCAATGGGTGTTGCAGTGGAACGCCCACAGCAACAGCCGATTGTGCACCCCTTTCATGCAAAGTGAAACGTGTAAAGGGGCTGTATTTACAAGGCAGCTTTAAGCCACACAAAGTGGCTTAGCACCGCTTTGTAAATATGGGGCCATCCACAGCACTACCAGCACGCCGCTAAAAGTAACGTTCAGGTAGCCCTATCCCATTGTAAATATACCTCTATGAAAGCTGAGCTCAGCAAGTGGGGATGTGATACAAGAATGTACATGTTTGTCCTGTGTATGTTTTCATGCTGTTGTACCTTTGTGCTGTATTATATGATGTGATGTTGTTGCAGTGTTCCTAGGCTGTGTTTATGTTTTGTGCCTTACATTTTGTGTTGTTCAGCTGCTTTGTGTTATGTTATTGTGTTATGTTATATTTAGCTCTACCATCGTCAAAAATACCAATTTTACTTTCATTTTTCATATGGATGAGGCGACTATACCATAAAATGACTTTTTCTAGCAATATAATTGACCCTTTGACGAATTGGCCCACAATTTTCCAAAATAAGCTTATATGGACATGAAATTGATCTTGGAACGTTTTTCACAATTTTCAAAGAATGAAATGTTATAGCGGTGTTCAAAAAGTTTGCTTCCTATTCAGAGTCCCAAGGTAGTATTTTCCCAAAATCACAGCATAAATCACTTGGGGAATGTACATTTAGTCCGATTTGATTTTTTTTATATTGCTGTTAATCTGTCCAGTTCTTTTGAAATATATTCCACAGAGGACAGCAGAATCTCATAACAGCAGTGGACGCAATACTTTGAAGATCTTAAAAATATAATGTTTCTTAAAGACAATAACAAACTTTTACAACTAAAGGCATTTATGCACCTTCTGTTTTTTTGTCGATACAAACATAGGCTTAATTCTGTAAGTACCAGAGAATGAATAGAATGTGAGCCAAGCCAACTTCTGCAGACCATTTTCTGCATAAATAAAAATGTCTTTGCATTATTGCTTTACCAACCTATAATGTGTCCACCTGCAATAAAAATCACATCATGTCAATGAATTAGCATAAAAGGCCATTTATTAGGACATGGTTGGAAACACTTATTTTTAACTTTAAGCAACGTATATAACATTAACTTTTCAAGTACAACACTCCCCATACATCCTGCAACCACTCACACCTCAAACCAACTTTCAATCCCCCAAGCAGGTGTACCTTGTTCCATACTTCCCTGTTCCACTCACTGGTCTCTTGCCATATATCCAGGCTCTTCTTCATTTTCCTACCAAACGCTCTCCCTTGAAACTCTTCCCCTGCTAGACAATGTACTGCACACTGTCTTTTGTCACCTGTACTCCGTTCTTTCCCCCCAGGGGGTGTGAATACGATCACATGTGATTCTCCAACCCCCCAAAATATTGCATACCCAGCCACCTATCTTAACTTTGGCAAAAACATAATGTGAGCCAAAAACATTGCTCCTTCCCCCTTTAAGCATGTAGGATGTGTGGGTGGACAAACGTTTTCTTCAAGCCTCTCTCCCACCAGGTGATGCTAGGAGACAGGAAGAGGCCGGACACACCCTTCCTGACTCTTAGAAGCCCTAATCATATCCCATGTTCTGTTTTGTGCACTAGGCACCCCCGGAGAAGACTAGTCAGTGACTCCACTTCCCCTGGGGGCCATCATCATGCAACAAAAACACACCACGTCCATGAATTAGCGTAAGAAGCCATTTATTAGGACACAGTAGATAATACTTATTTTGAACTTTAGTCAACATATAGAACATTAACTGTGCAAGTACTGCACTCCCAATATATCCAGCAACTGCTCACACCCCACTCCAACTTTCAGTCCCACAAACCCTCATACCTTGTTCCATACCTCCCTGTTCAACTCACTGGTCTCTTACCATATAGACAGACTTTCTTTCATTTTCTGAACAAACACCCTCCCCTGAAACTCTTTCCCTGCTTGACAACATACTGCACACTGTCTTTTGTCAAATGTACTCCATTCTTCTCTGCCCCCAAAGGTGTGGATACGCCCGCATGTGACTCTCCACCCAGAAAAATCCTGGAGGACATTTTTGTGCCCCCTTGCTCCAATCCTAAAAACATATATCGACGGAGATCTCGCCTGCACCAGATGTCGTTATGGCATAAGTGGTTAACCACATCCCACATCCCCATCATATAGTATGCATTCCCCATTTCAGAAAGATGCACCCTGCATCAAA
This sequence comes from Lissotriton helveticus, assembly GCF_964261635.1. Classification (NCBI taxonomy): domain Eukaryota; kingdom Metazoa; phylum Chordata; class Amphibia; order Caudata; family Salamandridae; genus Lissotriton; species Lissotriton helveticus. Next base: position 683,498,737 of record NC_136063.1, read on the forward strand.
AAGACAAACTTCATCTTCTTTAATGCCCCCAGGCGAGATCACTGTAATATTCTTACCCATGCAGAAAACCCTCATGCCCCTGTTGAGCTTTCGTCGAGTCTTGTCCATTGCTGCATGTCTCAGAGCCCCCCTCCAAAAGTGACTTGGCACAAATTCTGCACGTACTGTACATGTCCTGCAAAAGTTCCTTTTGATTGCTTCCAGATCCCACTGCATGTGCTCTAATAGTGTTAATCCTAATAATTAAACCAATCATTTCCCCTCGGGTAGATCAAAAGCATATCAGGCCAACACCGCTGTGGAACCCGCCTTGTCAACCAACATAACAAGTTTCCCCATCGCATTCCCCCTTCACTCCATCATAGTACCTCATGCCGGCTGCTGTGCAGTTCCAGGTTTTGTCCGTATACTTTCTGGTCCTCATATTTCGCTGCCCAGTGCACAATGAATGGCCCATGATCCAGGTCACCGTCTTGGTCCATGGCCCCCTCACACATCCTGCATCAGAATAAAAGGAAATTAGGTCTGGCGTCCAACACTGACCCCGCAAACCACCCCCAAAAGCCAGAAAAGAACCCCTTCATTTCCTCACATACCATTCACAACACTGTGACCTCCACCTGCAAATCTGACCCCAATTCCACCCCAAGTTTGCTGCTGCCATTGCTGCACCAATCTGAAAGGAGAGTGTCACAAAAATAGCAGGATCCATCCCCAGGTGGCACAGACCCATGCGCAGTACTGCCAACTGAAATGCCGAGACCTTCTGGCCTCCTTTGTGACCAAAATTGCCCCATACCACCGACCAGGCCACACCTGAAAATGACTCCCAAACCGAGCACACCGCCACGCTCCCCCTTCACATATGCCATACCCATTTTCCCCTACAGTGCTTGTCAGTCTGAGTGTAGTAGCCAAATGCGCAAACATCCCAGATAGAAACAAACTTCCTTATCATATAGCACCCTACCTCCCTCGTAGATCCCAACAACTCTAAATCCTGAAAAGACCCAAAGAACATCCAAATCATACAAAGATGAAAAACAGTCACCTCAAAACTGTCATAACAACATGCAGGGAACACTGGCAACAACTCCCTCTACATTCCAAAGGCAATGGCCTCTTGCACCACAGCACCCCCACATCTTGTCATTTACCCCACCCCTTAGGAACCCAGCCCACTATCTCATCTCCAGCAGGGTCAAACCCCCAGTACAGATTCCCACAGAATACGACCCCCAGCTGGACAGTCACAACAACAAGATGCCTCCGAATCCCAGGGCCAGGACCGCTCCTCTATCAAGGGCTCTGCTGCTAGCCCCAGTAAGTCCTCCAGTTGTTCATAATAATGATTATATTTCCCTAACTTATACTGCACCCTATTTTTTTCCGAACTATTATTTCCATTTCCTAATTCTATTTTTTACCTAATCTTCAATCTAGACTATCTGTTTCTAAATTCTTGTTATCACTGCCTTTAACTGCCTCTGCTTTGGCTCTCTGTACTACTACTATATTAGTCTGTCTGTAGCTAAGCTTGCCCAGTTGGCCATTCTAGTTTTGTTTAAAAGGTTTTAAAACTCAGATTCAACAATAGCTCTACCCACTAAGACCAGTCCTTTTGGTTGTCCGTGTCTAGTCTTCTTAATCATGATAGGCTTTTCGACAATTCCCACCAACAAAATGCCCAATTAGATATTTTTCTATTTTTGTTGGGATAGGACATACTCCTACTAGTGTCTACTCTAGTACCTGATTTGTACTGATGTATTTGGTATATATATGTATTTTAACTTTTTTTCAATCTTGCTGCTGAAAAAGAATAAATAAGGGGAGGTGTATATGGCATCTACAAAATGTGTAATTTTTTTTCCAGGCGTACCGACCACCTTTGCCGGTGCCAGCGGTGGGGCAGGCGACGCCAGCCAGGAGGGAGCAGTGGATGCAGCAGCTACCACAGGGGTGGGGGAGCCGGCAGCTGTGGCGGGCGGTGGTAAGTTATTCTTATAATCCTTACTTATTGACAATAGTTACATACTCTTTGCAAGGGTGTACACTGTATGTTGAGAGAGACTACGTTGGTGTGAACAACGGTTAAAGAAGACAGCCTTTACTTAGGATTAGAGAAATAGCATTAGCGGTGGGAGTAGTAGTTGAGTAACTAATGGCCTCTTCTATCTGACGTCAACTCAGCTGGGAAAGTTTTATGGAGAAGACTAAGTCAGATGACCTTGATAGATGGGTTGAATGAAAAGGGGAAGGAGATAGGACGGGCGAGATGTAATATATATGACTGGCAGAGAAGGATAGGTGGCACGTGGGATGCATGCATAGGTGGCTGATAAGAATCAGATGCATGGGTGGTTGAAGGATGGGTGGAAGCGGACGCGCGCTGTTTGTGTGAAATGCTGAAGCAGAGCTTATCCTGACTAAATTGCCGATTTTCACTGAACCTCTTTTAAAAATAATAATCGCCGTATTTATGTTGGATTTTAATTCACTGCACACCTAGGACTTACCCTGCACTCTTTGCACCCTCTGACTCCTGGTTCACCGCATACTCTCCGGTCCACCGCGGGAATTATTCCCGATTGTTGTGGAGGGAGGCGCGGGAGAGACACCACTTCCGGGATAGAGGGGAGGAGCGCAGAGCCTCTAGATTCAGGCAGTATAAAAGGGCAGGCCAGTCACCTCGCGCAGCGGACGCGCGTTGTGTGTGTGAAATGCTGAAGCACAGCATATCCTGACTAAATTGCCGATTTTCACTGAACCTCTTTTAAAAATAATAATCGCTGTATTTATGTTGGATTTTAATTCACTGCACACCTAGGACTTACCCTGCACTCTTTGCACCCTCTGACTCCTGGTTCACCGCATACTCCCCGGTCCACCGCGGGAATTTTTTCCTGATTGTTGTGGAGGGAGGCGCGGGAGAGACACCACTTCCGGGATAGAGGGGAGGAGCGCAGAGCCTCTGGTTTCAGGCAGTATAAAAGGGCAGGCCAGTCATCTCGCGCAGCGGATGTGTGCTGTGTGTGTGTGTGTGTGAAATGCTGAAGCAGAGCATATCCTGACTAAATTGCCGATTTTCACTGAACCTCTTTTAAAAATAATAATCGCCGTATTTGTGTTGGATTTTAATTCACTGCACACCTAGGACTTACCCTGCACTCTTTGCACCGTCTGACCCCTGGTTCACCGCATACTCCCCGGTCCACCGCGGGAATTATTCCCGATTGTTGTGGAGGGAGGCGCGGGAGAGACACCACTTCCGGGATAGAGGGGAGGAGCGCAGAGCCTCTGGTTTCAGGCACTATAAAAAACCATGCCATTCACCGCGCGCAGCGGACGCGTGCGCACCGAAGGCGCGCCAAAGGTAAGCCCGTCTTTGCCCGACCGGGTCCAGGGGCCACGACTTCTGGTCGTGCCCAGGCAACCACTTACAGCCCAAGGACCCTATTAGAGCTGCGAGGTGAATCCCCGTACCCTGTCTCTCCTCATGGAACCCGGCCGTGAAAAAATTCACCTGCCCACACTGTGCCTATCAGCCTGACCCTCAACACCCTGTCACGCTGTACCATATGCTCCTTGTAAACTGTAGGTTACTCCCTAAACACTCCTTTGAGATCTCATTACTCCTATCGTAATCGGAACCAGATGTCCTGTTCCTCACGGAAACGTGGCTACATGCAGGCTCTGATCCAGATATCATTCAAGCACTACCCAGAGGATATCAGATCCTTCGAGAAGATCGTCCAACTGGAAAAGGCGGAGGCCTAGCGATCATATATAAGGAATGTTACGACTGCCGCAGCTCTCCCAACCAACTGCCTAGCTGCAAAAGCCTCTCCTTCTCAATAGAATTCTCCCCTACGTGTACCTTCTCAGGGATCCTCGTGTACCGACCTCCCGGCACTTTGGGTCAATTTCTCAACAGTCTGCCGCTCGCCATAGCTAGCGGAGCCTGTAGCCTACCAAACTACACCCTGTTAGGGGATCTCAATATTCACCTAGACGACCCCTTAGACCATACAGCCGTGGAACTATTAAATAGCCTCGAGGCGCTAGAGCTGTCTCAGCTAGTATTGGAACCTACCCACTCCAGGGGACACCTTCTAGACCCTATCTTTAGCAACTGAACAGATCTCGCAGTGGGCATACCCTCCCCTCTTCCTTGGTCTGACCATTTCTTGATCCCCTTCACTTGGACATCTCCAATCCCTCATCCTGCTCCACCCACTGTATTTCGGAGAGACCGCAACTGGTCTAAACTTAGCCACACACAGTGGGCAGCCACTTTAGAATCCTCCATCCCCCCATGCAACCCTGATCCTATCTTAAGGAATGATAATTTTTAACAGATGGATAACCCAGTCTTTAGACTTTATTCTCCCAATGACCGACTTCGAACCAAAACACAGTCCAAGAAACGCGCCATGGTACTCCCTGGATCTGCGCAACATGAAACGAGAATGCAAAAAACTTGAAAGGAAATGGCATCTAGACTATTCACATTCAGGTAAAACTGCATACCGATCCTCCATAAAACTCTACTAAAATAAAATAAAAAGTGCCCAATATATCTTCTTTGAAAATAAAATAAACGCAGCAGCGTCAAAGCCGGAAGAAATATATTAAATCGCAAGAAAACTGCTAAAATTACCAGAAAACCGCCAGATCCCCACAGCACTCAAACACGCTGCAATAATCTGGCCGAGTACTTTTACAGTAAAATTGCCACGATCTACTCCTCCTTCCCTCACGCTCCTCCCCCCACCGTCCAAACTGGTCACAAAGATACAGGTCCTTTCCCCGCAGTCCTTCTGGAAACCTTTCCAAAACTGGATCCCACTACCCTTCAAACCATCATGACCCAGGTAAAATCTGGCTCCCCTAGCGACCCAGCACCAGCCCAGCCCCTACTGACAGTCTCCTCCTCTATTCTTCCCACCATCCTTGACCTGATTAACACCTCTCTATCCACAGGCATTGTACCACCGAGCTGGAAACAGGCATTGGTCAGAGCCGTCCTGAAAAAGGCTAACTTAGATCAGAAAAATCCAGGGAACTATCGTCCCACCTCCCTGTTGCCCTGGGTAAGCAAAATCACGGAGAAATATGTTCATAACATTCTCACTGAGTTTATGGAAACAAATGATTTACTGGATATCTCACAAACAGGGTTTCGCCCCATGCACGGGACGGAGACCGCGCTTCTTGCTGTGACGGAGGGAGCTAGGATGATTGAGGATCAGGGCGGCACGGCGGCCATTATTCTTTTGGACCTCAGTGCTGCCTTTGATTCCGTAAATCATAACATCCTTCTAAATAGGCTCTCTGATCTGGGAATAGCTGCCAAAGCAACTGTCTGGCTCCAATCTTTCTTATCAGACTGCTCTTTCCGAGTCTGTGAGGGCAACGTTACATCGCCCAGCAAACCACTCAGCTGTGGGATACCTCAGGGCTCCTCCCTGAGCCCCACACTGATATATGCGCCCCCTTGCCGAGGTCGTCCGCCCCTTCAGATTGCAAATCATATCCTACGCTGACGACACTCAGCTGGTGGTGACATTGAACCATCCCTTAACCCAGCCGAGTGATTTAAGGGGCTGCTTGGAAGCAGTCCTCTCTTGGATGACTCTGTCCTGTCTGAAACTGAATGGAGACAAGACGGAGCTGATGGTGTTAGGCAACTCCCCTCAAAAAACCATTGACTCCATATGGCCAACCTCGCTGGGACCCGCCCCCGAAGCTAAAGACGCAATCAAGAGCCTGGGAATATGGATGGACAAGACACTCACATTCAACTTCCAAGCAGTTAAACTGTCAGCTATCTGCTTTGGTATACTCAGGCTCATTCGCAAGATCCTCCCCCTCCTCATTTCAAGGCAAGACAGATCATGATTCAGGGCCTGATACTCTCCCGGCTTGACTTCGGGAATGCCCTTTACCTGGGAGCCCCCCAATCGACCCTTAATAGGCTCCTGGTGATCCAGAATTGTGCTGCCCGCACTCTTCTACGGATCCCCCATCGTCTTGAGGTTACGTAGTTTTCAGCCCCGCTTCGCTACAGCCGCTATTTTGCGCTTAGTCGCCATTTTATGTTGCCTCACTCCGACAGCACGGCTAACACGGAAAAATGGTCTTTCTGCCACTTTCAGCTGCTCGATGTTTTTCTCGTTGAAGAACAACCTTTGTCCTTGTGTGCGATGCTGATGTCAGGGTCCGGCCGAGTTCGCAAAGCCATGTCTAGACTGATTAATCCATGACTTACTCCACTGTTTGGGTCCCACCATTCTTCTCTACCTTATCTTATTTAACTGGCCTTCACTATTCTCTTCGTGTGTTCTCTTGTTACATAGCTCTTCTTTTGAAGCATTCTACACATGTTTTGCCACCTGCAAATTGAATTACCGGCACTAGTGTTGATTAACCTGATGGGAGGAGAGCACACGGGGTCTGAAAGGAGGGTGTGTTTTAGACATCCGATAGCTTGTTTTCGAACTATTCCTATTTGTCAGTTTTGTGTATATTGGGAGTTGTCATTGTAAACTTGTGTTGTATAATAGACTGTGCGCCACAGATTGAAGTGGCAGTCTCTTGAGAACCTACCTGTGTGGTACTTCTTAGATAACTGTGCTTAGCTGCAGCTAATAAAACTACTTTTCTACGCCTAACAGAGTGTCTCGTGTCTCTGTCGGTTGAGGCAGGTGAACTCGGAGATCCTAGGCGTGCCCTGCGCCGCCTGGCCCATAAGGCCGGGTTCTCCAATTGGCAGCCCAACGTGTGGGCGACTTCAGCGGTAGTAGTTTTTGCCCGAGAGTCGTGAGGAGCTTCGCAAGAAAATTCCGGAGGATTTCGCGAACCACGTGAGCGACCCCTGCATGTTGAAGTGGACCGAAGGTCTTTTGAAGCGTGGCTACTCCTTCCCGACGGCTGCTGACGACTGCTGCCCTGACTGTCGCCCTGCCTTGGCCCTTTGGTGATGATTGGTATCGCGAGATGATAGACGGACATCTGTTGGCGTGAGAAAAGCATTTAGTTAAGTATTTGTGGGTAGCGCCCACTCTCTTTGTTTTTGTATTTTGTTATTCGATGAGCGCGCTAACCGAAGCCAAGGGGTAAGTACGTTTGTGCTGTGATTCTATTGTCCGAAAATCCCTTGACGTTTGTAAGGAAGTCCAGTTTGTTACGAAATGCCTGGATTTAATAAGTTTAAGAAATGTTGTTGTTTTGGTTGTTCTACGGATTCCCGACTAGAGGATTCTTGTCCGGTTCCTCCAGTTGGAACTCCTACTTACGAACTTTACTCAAAGCACGGTCTGGGTCCTATAGTTTTTAATGAAACATGGATCCGATACACTAAAAAAGACGGTGTTTTGCAGTGGCCACAAAATGGGTCTTTTGAGCCAGATATATTAGATAATTTGGAAACAATTTTATTCAAGAGAAAAGCCCGGCCGGCAATGTTTGACTCCTTTCGCCTATGGCGCAAGGAAACCAAACAGAAAGAAATTAAGCAAATGAAGAAAGATAAGAAAGAGCAGAGTATGTCGATTCTACAGGCTGCCCAACAATTTAAAAATGACGAAGCTGATCAGGTGATTGAGGTGTCAGAAAGACAACATCGTATGGCAATAGATAGATGCTATCCTGTATTACCTACGGTATCAAAGAGTAAAACTCCTGATGATGATTCTTTTATGTCCCATTTGTTGACATTACCTCCGCCTTATGTGTTAGGTGCTAATGCACCGCCATTGCAGCCTGTTGTTAATCCAGCTGCTGTAATTCCTGCACAGTTGCCTGTCCCTGTGATTCCACCTCCAACCCCTTTGCCAGCGACATCGGTACCCCAATCTCCTGTGCCTCAGCCTTCTCCATATGCCGTTTCCTTTGCTACAGATTCTTCTTCTGTTTTACAGAATACATTGTCCCCCGTTTTAGTGTCAGATTCCCCTGCAGCTCGACGGCGTTTAGTTGACACTGTTTCAGGTCTTTTGTCGCCTTTTCTTGGACCTCTTTTCTTCTCTCCTGCCTCGTCTAGGAGGCAATCGCATAGTCAGTTTCCAGATTTGGAAGAACGGACTAAATTAGATTCCCTTGCTTATAATTGGATCATGAGTCATGTACAGTATAGTATACGTGATATTTTAGATACCTTTCTGCAATGGAACGCACCCACACAGAGATACATATTTGATGTTATGTGCAATACTCCGATTAAAGAATGGGGAGACTTAGATCTAGACTCACCTCCTCAGGATTTATTCGAAATACAGGATCAATTTGATAAGGTACTTATTGTGGGTCCTGCTGTAGAGCATGCTGTTCAGAAGCTTGTTGCTTTTCGATCTACCCTTTTCTCTCAAAGTTCTCTTGAGCCCGATCCCGCGGTTCGTCGTAAGACGGCGCAATATCCAATGCGAGAAGTCCCTCCAATATGGAGAGATGCGGTTCCACCAGTAGGTAATGTTCCCGGTGTTCCTGCTCATTTTCAGCGTATATGGGTACATGACCCTTGGAAAAGGTCAGAAGTATTGGCACTCAAACAGTCTTTACCGGACCCTCGTAAGAATCCTGCGGGATATTATAAAGAGCTGTCTTAGACTGTTGACGCTTGTATTATGAACTTTGCAGATATTGACTTACTTATGGGGAATATAGTCCCACAAGCAATATGGACCAAGATTCGCAGACAGGATCATGCGGCAGCTTTAGGTGGTGATTGGGCTGCCATTACAGCTGCGGATGCAGGACAAGTAGGTGGTGCCAAACCGGATGTATTGATAACGGAATTACCTGGAAAAATAATAGATTTGATGAAAACTTTGATGCCTGCGGTGCGCGTTAACTGGGATAAGTTAGCGGTGTGTAAGCAAAAGACGGATGAAAGTGTCTCCGACTTCTTTACTCGGTTCGAGGAGACTTTCATCGACCATAGTGGGCAAGATATGAGTACTGAAGGTGGCCAACGTTGTTCGTAGACAAATTTGTTTTTAATTTACTTCCAGAATTATCACATAAATTAAAGCAATCGGAGAGTTCGTGAGCTGTCTCTTCCACTGCCCAGATATTGGCTACTGCTCAATATTATGAGAATAGGGATAAGGAAGATAAGGAAAAAGCGGAGAAAAAGACTAAAGACTTAAAAACAAAGGTCCTTCTACAACAAGCTTATCCCCCTCATTCTGCTCAACCCCTATTTCCACAGCCCCCACAGTTTCAGAGGTTGTTGCAGAAGCCAGTACCCTCAGTTCCACAAGCTTCATTGGGCCCTAACCAGTGTGCTTACTGTAAGGAAGATGGTCATTTTAAGAATACTTGTCCAATTTTATTACAGCGGTATGGTGGATCTTTAGCGCCACGGGGTCGTGGTGATTCTCGATCCATATACAGAGGTAGGGGTCGTGGTGCGTCGACTCAGGAACGACGTCCTTCTCCCCCTCAGGACTCTACAAATTATTTTGATCAGCAGAATTCTCAATTTGCACAATACTACAATGATGACTATTGTTTCGATAATGAGGATGTTGCTTTTCATACTAGCTAGGACAGCCATAGGCAAAGTAAGGGAGTCGTATCAGTTCCAGTAGATCAGGAAGGACCTTATGTTAATGTTATGGCATTAGGTGTTACATAACCATTTCTCTTGGATACTGGTGCTATGAGAAGTTCCATAATGCATTCTAAACTCCCTGGGGCACCTTTGTCTGGCTTAACAAATGTTTCTGTGGGATTCTCTGGCGCCCCAGTTTCAAATCCTATCTCTTGCCCTTTGCCCATCTCTGTTGGTCCATACGATTTGGAAGCTCCACTCCTTTTAACGACAGGATGCGGAGAAAATTTATTGGGTTTGGACCTACTGAAACGTTTACATGCTACACTGTATTGTTCACCCTCTGGTGTGTACCTCACTTTAGGTGATAAGTTGACTTCTCCAATGTATGTATCTAAACTAAAGAACAGCTACCACCCGAGTTGCGTTCACTTCCTGCTACACTTTGGGCTGTGGGTCCAAATGATGTTGGCTTATTGCAAATTCCACCATATGCGATTACTGTTAAAGACAATGTTAAGAAGCCACGTGTTCCCCAATATAAAATATCCAGTGATGGTGAGAGAGCCTTGTTGGCCATTGTTCATGATTTGATTCAAAAGGGTGTGGTTGAAGAGATTAGAGGAAATGTTTGCAATAGTCCTGTTTTGCCTATTCTTAAACGTACTGATCCCTCTCAGCCACCTGTGTACCGTTTTGTAATTGATCTTCGAGAGGTCAACAAAATTGTTTTCCCTCAATTCCCTGTTGTGCCAGATATAACAGCTTTGCTTACTATGATTCCTGCTTCAGCAGTTTGGTTCTCGGTGATCGATCTTAAGAATGCTTTCTTTAGCATTCCTATTGCTGAAGAAAGTAGGGATCTCTTTGGCTTCTCTCTCGGAGGCCGAAGCTTCCAGTTTAAGCGTGCACCCCAAGGCTATTGTGAAAGTCCTTCAATATACAGTCAAGCTTTGAAATCTCAACTTGACACCTTTTCTTTGCCATCAGGTGCCACTCTTATCCAATATGTGGATGATTTATTGATCGCTGCTGACTCAGAAAATGTTTGTAAAGCAGCAACTGTATCGCTCTTACGACATTTGTCTGATTTACATCATAAAGTATCGTCTTCCAAGTTACAATATTGCCGACAAGAAGTTACCTATTTAGGTCATCTCTTGTCGAAGGAGGGAAGGCGATTGACTCCAGAACGTATTCATGCAATTGCACGAATGCCTGTACCGTCCACACAAAGAGAAGTGCGTGCTTTCTTAGGCATTACCTCTTACTGTAGACAGTGGATTCCAAATTTTTCCCTTCTTGCTAAACCTCTGTTGGCACTTACACTTAAAGATACGCCCCAGCCTCTGCCTTGGACTGATGAATGTCAAAAGAGTTTTACAGATTTACATACTGCCTTATGTTCTGCTCCTGTGTTGGGTACTCCAGACTACAGTAAACCTTTCACACTCTATGTCCATGAAAGGGAAGGTTGCGCATTATCAGTACTGACGCAACAATTTGGCGACAAACAAAGGCCGTGTGCCTATTTTTCTGCAACATTAGATCCGGTAGCTAAGGCATTACCTAGTTGCCTTAGAGCAACAGCAGCAGCGGCAATTTCTATTTGTCAATCTGCTGGACTAGTGCTAGATCATACTCTTAATGTTATGGTGCCACATGCAGTAGATACTCTTCTTAACAGGACAAAAACTCAGCATTTAACGAGTGCTCGCTTGTCTGGATATGAGTTGACACTTTTAGCTAGTCATATACACATAAAAAAATGTAATGTTCTGAATCTAGCAACATTGTTGCCTACTTTGGATGTTAACCATGTACAAGATCAGCATGATTGTTTTCTTTGCACTGAAGTAGAAACGAAGGGTCGAATAGACCTCAAGGATACACCACTTGTGGATCCGGATGGGATCCTATGGGTAGATGGGTCATGTTTCAGGCTTACCAATGGCGAAACCACAGCTGCTTATGCAGTAACGACTTTGTACACAGTGGTAGAAACTGCACGCATTCTGCACAACTCAGCGCAAACTGCAGAATTGATTGCGTTGACAAGAGCATGTGTGTTGGCGAAAGGGAAAAGAGTGACGGTCTATACTGACAGCCAATATGCATTTGGCGTCGCCCATAGTTTTGGACGTTTGTGGAGGGAAAGAGGATTCATTACCTCCCACGGCACCAAGATACAGCATGGTCAGTTGGTAACTGACCTTCTTGAATCACTTGCCCTTCCTACTCAAATAGCGATTGTGATGTGCAGCGCACACAAAAAGATTACTGATGACGTGGGTCGAGGAAATGCATTTGCAGATGAGATAGCGAAGGAAACAGCGAGGAATGTTGAAAGTCGCATGTATGTTGCGGGCCCTGCTAGATGGGTTGCAGAAGCTGGTATGTGTGAAGACACAGTGGAAAGTGTGAAAGCAATCCAGAAGGAGGCCACTGAGAATGAATTAAGTACGTGGAGAGAAAGTACGGGAATGTTGGATAATACGGGATGTTGGACGGAATTGTCAGAGCATCAACGATGGTTGTTACCAGATGCGTATGTACTGCCTGTAGTTACTATGGCTCATGGACCAGCCCATATTAATGCACGGAGTATATGTAAGCTTCTAGCTCCAGTATGGCAGAATGATGGTATCCCTAAATGTGCAGAAAATGTGGTGAAACATTGCATTGTTTGTTTGATGCACAATCCAGGAAAGGGAACTCCAACTCCAGCAGGTCATTTTGCACCCCCTACATACCCATTCGAGGTACTGCAAATAGACTACATCCATATGGAACGTTTCAATAATCTCAAGTACGTCCTGGTGGTGGTTTGTGCCTTTTCCAGATGGATAGAGGCCTACCCCCTAAAGGACAACACTGCCTTGTCCACTGCAAAATACTTTTGAAAGAATTCTTCCCGAGATTTGGTTTGCCGCGCATTGTCTGGAGTGACAATGGGAGTGAGTTTGTAGGTAAAATTATGCAAAAGGTGTGTGTGGGTCTAGGCATTAGACAGAAATTCCATGCGGCAAACCATCCTCAGTCAGCAGGTCTGGTAGAGTGCTATAATGGCACTCTCAAACTTAAGTAAGCAAAGATTCAGGCCAGCACGGGCCTTTCTTGGCCCGATGCTTTGCCGCTAGCACTCCTTTCTACTAGAACTACTGTTCATTCTTGTTTGGGGCTTAGCCCATACGAGATTGTGTTCGGATGCCCAGCAAATGTCTGGGGAGTCCCCAGACCCAAAAAGTACTCAGATATTCCATACCCACTGTTGGTTGACTATTTGCATGATCTCACCACTAAATTGCATGTTATTCGTCAACAGGTCCAAAACGCTTTACCAGAGGCCTCTTCAGATCCCGGACACACCATCCAGCCTGGGGACTGGCTGTGCCTGAAAAAACTTCCAGAAGAAAAAGAACTTGGAACCTCGCTGGGGGCCTCAGAGACAAGTCCTACTCACGACTCGTACAGCTGTCAAAGTCCTGGGAAAGAAAAACTGGATCCACGGTGTGCACGGCAAAAGGGTACCATTGCCTTTACCTTATGACCAATGGGTCCGAGAAGGTGTTGGTGATAGTGAGTGTGAGAAGGTACCCCGCTTTGTACCGTTCAGCAGTACACACCTGGATTGGACTAGCTCAGAGAAAGAGGACGATGATATCTTACAGGAAGCTGTACCCGTTCACTTGAGACTCAACACTACAGATCCTGAACATTTGTTCCAGGACCAGACAACGCCTGGAAAGAGACGATATAATTTGAGGAAAAGATCCCCTAAAGAAAATTCATTTTGACTTTCTTTTAATTCTGTTAATAAAGAAAAGTTTTTCCTTCCCTTATCCATCAAGTTGCAGGGTCACGGTAGGAGTCTTGAGCTGTGACCTGAATAGTGACTAGGTCAACAGGACTTGCAGTGTCATAGGACGGCTAACAATCACAGCCAAGTGATTAAGGAAGATTATCGTGAGCAACGCCTTTAGAGTAATGGATAGTACAGGGAAAGGAAGTGATATTAAAATGATGAAGAGAGCTCATTATAAGAAATTATTATTTGGTCGTTGTGGCGTAGCACTATGTATTTTAGTATGTTTATGTAGTTTATTAGCATGCATAGGATGGCTTATTCACGTCCTGCAGTTAGTACCTGTTCCCGTTTCTGTCCCTCTAACTCCCTCTACTACTGTTTCACCGCAAAAATTTTACTCACTCCCAGATCACGAGCAAATGAGAAGAATGGAATATCTTAACAATTCGTTTATTCAACTGTTACACCAGCATCAATTGATAGTAAATGTTACTGATTGTTGGGTATGTGGTCTCATACCACATAATACATAAAGAGGGATGCCGTATCTAGTCCTCCCCTTTTCATATGAAGGTTCTGCTTGGGCCTATCTGGCTATGTTTTCCAATGCATACCAGAACTTACTTCGATACCCTTCTGGTGGATCCTATAATGGTGGAGTGGATTTCAGTCACAGTTCCTTGATAAAGGGCATTGTGACTATGGCAAAGATTGCTGACATCATCAAGATTCCCAAAGACGAAAAGAGAGCATATGATGGGTGGAATATAACTTGTTATACTCTCAGTCTCACTGACAAGCTCAAGCAACAGAGTTCTACGCCGATTTGGGTATTACCCCAAAGAGGTGGTTTGTGCTTGCAAATAAATGGCCAGAATACCAAAACTAAGCAAGAGAGGAGCAACTGCCCCCACACTTATGCCTATACTCCTTCTACACCCGCACCACTAGTGGCATCACAAGGTACATATTTCATCTGTCATGACAAAGCTTATACATGGCTTCCCACACACTTCTCGGGAACGTGTTATATAGCTTTTCTCCTCCCTCCTACATACACTGCTCCTGCTGATTATCACAGAAAGAGAGTTGCTAGAGGAGTAGTAGATTCGGAAGATACAGCAGGGCAAGAAGGAGGGGATTTTCTGAAAGGATTTCTTCCCTTTTGGGGTCCGATGGCCAATAGGAAAAATATCAGACAGTTGATCCGTGTGGTTGATGCCACAATCAATGTACCTTCTGGAGCATTAAAGAATTTGACTGCTGAGCTTCTGGCGGATCGACTTATGACTTTACAGAATAGAATGGTTTTAGACATAATACTTGCAGATAAAGGAGGAGTTTGTAAACTAATTGGGTCTACTTGTTGCATTTATATTCCTGACAACGCCCCTACAGTATACCAAGCCATCTCTAAGCTACATGTCATCTCTGAGTCTATTCATCAAGATACTGGAGATTGGTCTGTGATGGGATGGTTTTGGGGACTACTGTCCACTTGGGGATGGAAAGTGCTAACTTTCCTTGGAATGATTTTAGCACTCGTCTTTTCTTGTTGTCTTTGTCTACAGTGTGGTCCAGCCATTTGTGGACTCTGTGCCACAATCTGTGTCTCCAAACCAGTAGCACAGCAGACAGAACACATTAAGATGATGGTGCAACAACATCTCAGTGACCTCATGACCATCGATATTGACTCAGACTAACATGGGTTCCTTTGTGCATTGCCTGAGTATGGCAAAAGGAGGGTCTGAGGTTACGTGGTTTTCGGCCCCGCTTCGCTACAGCCGCCATTTTGCGCTTAGTCGCCATTTTATGTTGCCTCACTCAGGCAGCACGGCTAACGCGGAAAAATGGTCTTTCTGCCATTTTCAGCTGCTCGATGTTTTTCTCGTTGAAGAACAACCTTTGTCCTTGTGTGCGATGCTGATGTCAGGGTCCGGCCGAGTTCGCAAAGCCATGTCTAGACTGATTAATCCATGACTTACTCCACTGTTTGGGTCCCACCATTCTTCTCTACCTTATCTTATTTAACTGGCCTTCACTATTCTCTTCGTGTGTTCTCTTGTTACATAGCTCTTCTTTTGAAGCATTCTACATATGTTTTGCCACCTGCAAATTGAATTACGGGCACTAGTGTTGATTAACCTGATGGGAGGAGAGCACACAGGGTCTGAAAGGAGGGTGTGTTTTAGATATCCGATAGCTTGTTTTCGAACTATTCCTATTTGTCAGTTTTGTGTATATTGGGAGTTGTCATTGTAAACTTGTGTTGTATAATAGACTGTGCGCCACAGATTGAAGTGGCAGTCTCTTGAGAACCTACCTGTGTGGTACTTCTTAGATAACTGTGCTTAGCTGCAGCTAATAAAACTACTTTTCTACGCCTAACAGAGTGTCTCGTGTCTCTGTCGGTCGAGGCAGGTGAACTCGGAGATCTTAGGCGTGCCCTGCGCCGCCTGGCCCATAAGGCCGGGTTCTCCAGTCTCCCCGTAAAATCTGAACTTAGAGACCTTCATTGGCTACCCATCAGGGAAAGAATCGAGTTTAAGAGTATGTGCATCGCCCACCGTGCCTATTGGAGAAAGGGAGCAACCATTAATCACTCTCTGATCTCCCCCTATCATCCAAGCAGGCAGCTCAGATCTGCGCATGCCTTCTGAGTCACAAGTCCTAGGATTCGGAGAGCGAGATGCAGGGGTCGAACTTTCTCCTTTAATTCGGCAAGACTCTGGAACTCCCGTCCCCTTCCCCTCCGCTCGGAGCCCAACCTCCTGTCCTTTCGGAAAAAGCTAAAAACCTTGTTATTCAACAGATAATCTCGGTCTCATCTCTCACTCACACACGTTAACCCTTAGCGCTAGGACGTTTCGGGGTAGCTACCGCGCTCTACAAAAACCATTTCCATTCCATTCCAAGTTGAAAGAAAAGATGCCTGCCTGGGTAGATGAAACTGTATGGGTGATAGCAAGAATCCTCTGGGGTGTTTCATGGGTCAAACTCAAAGGCAAACTGAACGCAGGTGGTGAGGTCATGGAATTATGGGACGCCACCAATTGTAGTGGAATGCTTATTCTCAATATACCAGATGAAATGTCTATAACTTCATGAACTCTCATTTCTTGACTGATCACCATGTGGGCATACTTCCATTTATGAGGTTAAAATATTACGAGTCTAAAGAGAGGAATAAAGAGAGGAATTAATAACATACATTGTATAGTCAGAATGGAGAAATCATATAGAAAGCCCTGAAGAAGACCGAGAGAACATAACTGTTGGCTATGTGTTTTAACTGACTGTGAAGATGAAGTATTAGAATAAAGGATCATAAAATAAGTATGTCTGATTGGTGTTATGTTTAATGATAACGGAGAATCTCTGTTACACCATCTAAATTGTTGTTCTGCTGAACTCTATTGAACATAAAATCATTTGCATGATATATTGATGGGTGCTGAACCAATATAGTGGATTGATGTGTTAAGGGTTGGTCAAACTCAGGAAGTTTAGGGAAACTTCTGGTTCTGTGCACTAAAGATTAGCTCTGATTATCCCTACATTTAGATAAGTGCAGTCCTTGTTGCCTCAATCCCCGTGGAGTCAAAATCATTTTGCAAAGTAGCCAATATGTAGTTGCTGAGGTTTATGGCCACCCGTATTCTTTCCTTTTGATAGACGAGCTACCTGGTCTACTGTGAGAACAGTGGAAGTCCCAGACCTACCTTTCGCGGGCAAAACTATCCAAGTAGTGGGAGTCACAAATAAGCAGATACTGAATCCAATTTCAGAGAATGTCCAGGTAAAAATAGGTACATTTAAAGAAAATCACCAGATGGTGTTGTGTTTCAAACACACAATGAGGATGTTGATTTCAAATAAATTAAACAACAAGCCGAAGTAAGGACGTTTCCTTTATTGACCATTGATGCAGAACATGAGGAGTTGAGGGAAACCACGAACGCAGACTTATGGGATTTCACAGAAAAAGTTAACAGACTTATCAAAGGTGTAGAGCCGATCTGGGTAAATGTGAAGCCATATGCTATTTACACCAGAACACCACCATATCATTGGACTCCACAGACCATTGTAGGAATAATACCAGGGATAGAGGATATGTTGTGGAAAGGGATTTTCAGGGAAATAATGGGGAGTCCATTTAATTCCCCAATTATGTGTTTACAGAACCCCAATGGTAAATACAGGATAGTTCAGGATTTGCGGAGTGTGAATGGATTAGCGACGTACTTTTGTCCTCCTGGGTACCAAATCCAGCCACTGTATTGTTTCACATAGTATGTACTACAGCATGGTGTACGGTCATTGATTTAAGCCAAGCTTTCTTCTCAGTGCCTTTGCATGAAGAAATGCAAAAAGAACAATTGATGGACAATTGAGGCAGATGGTCAAGACTGATTTGCATACAGCCAGGACTAAACTGGGGTGGCATGGTGAACAAAAGAATGATGGATTTAACCCAGATCTCTTGACTGGGGGTGAATGTTTTGATTTGTTCTGCATTCTGTCCATCAATTGTGTGTCTTTTGCTTTGCATGAAGAAAGCCAGTACATTTTTTGCTTTGTGTTCCAGCAGAAGGTATTAACATGGTGTCATGTCCCACATTGGTCCATCCATTTTTAATCAGATCCTGAAAAGAAATCTAGAAACCCTCCAGATGCCCTGTAAGTCTACCCTTGTTCAGTGTATAGATGACCTGCTTGTGGCATCAGAAACACATGAGGCATGTAAACATGCTGCCATTGCACTCTTGAATATCCTGCCTGAGAAAGGACACAAAGTGACTGATTACGACTTTGATAGTGTGGGGCCGGGTCCGCCCTACCACTGCACCACCAAAGCCATGGTAAGACCACCCTCCAGATTGATTTTTTCCTTCTGTCTGGCAGGTTGGTTTTTGGCATTCCGAGGGCGAGCCTCAAAAAATGGCCACCGCAATTGGAACACCAAAAACATTTCCTGCACTGCATAGACCGAAAAGTCCATGCTGTGCAGCAACTGGGGTGCATGCACACAGGAGGGGCACATGTTGTGTCCCCCTGTGTTCATCCCCATGTGGAGGAGGCACAGGGGGCCTTGCAGGGCCCCCTTTGTTTTTCTCTCCCCCACGGTGTTCAATGAGGAGGAACCTCCATGACACCGCCAGTGGAGAGGAAAATTGTAATATACTTGGCCAAGCATATTGCAGCCTTCTAACCACGGCAACCCTGCCAGGGACGGTCGGTTCCCTGGTGGTTGCAGCTGGGCTGTGGTGGTCCAATCACCCAAATCGTAATAGAGCGGTTAGGAGACTGCCATTGTGAAGGGAGTTAGGAAGGTGTCTCCAGAAAGGGTGGAAGCCATCTTATAAATGAATCCGCCCCCAACTCAAAAGGAAGTCAGAATGTTCTTAGGAATGGTTGACTATACTGTAGGCAGTGGATTTCAAACTTTTTCCTAATGGCAAAACCTCTACTGAGGTTGACACACAAAGATGTGTCAGATACGATTAAATGGGACAACAAATGTGCAAAAGCATTTGTGGAACTGAAAGAAAAATTGTGTGATGTCTGGCACTAGGAATGCTTGATTATATGAAAGAATGTACTTTATTTTGTAGTGAGAGAGATAGGTGCGCTATCTCAGTTTTGACATTAATGCATAGAAAAGCTCGAAAGTCTATAGCCTATTTTTCCACTACACTTGATCCTGCAGTGGCAGGTCTTCCCAGTTGTCTAATACCGGTAGCCATGGTAAGTACTAGTCTGGAAAAGAGTGAGAACATAGTGATGGGATACTCATTAACTGTTATGGTCCCGCACTCTGTGGATCTATTGATGACGTGAACTAAAACCCAACTTATGACTCATAACAGATTGACCCATTATAAGTATTCTTTATGCACAAAATATCACATTAAAACATTGTACACATTTAAACCCTTCCACATTACTGCCTGTAAATGAAATTGATGATAAATGTGATGAATATGACCATGAGTACCTAGATGTCACGGAACTATGTACCAAAACCAGTACTGACATTAAGGATTTGTGGATGGTTCATGCCTATGAGGAAACTATTAGTAACAAAAAGGAGGGATTGGACGTATTATTAACTTGAATTCTTTTTAGAAAAAAAACTTATTTTTGGCAAATAGACAGGGTTTGGTGTGTTTATTTCACCTTCTTACCTTCACTGTGAAACTACAGGCTCTGGTAAGGGCAATTAATTCAGCAACTTGTGGGGAAAACACTGTTTGAAGCTATGATGCTTCTAAAACATCATTTATAGTGCACGCGGCATATGCTGCTCTCAGTGTGCCATAGTTTCCTCATATTTTTATAATATGGGGGGTTAGGCCTGTATGTACGTCCAAGCTGAGCCACCGGTACAACTAGTACCAAAAAGGAGGGATTGGAGGTATTATTAACTTGATTTTTTTTTTTTAACCTTGCTTTTTGGCAAATAGACAGGGTTTGGTGTTTTTATTTCACCTTCTTACTTTCACTGTTAGTTTTTAGTATTAAATGTTTTTATTGATTGTACAAAGGTCAGCTAACAGTAATGCCATAGAAGGGTCAAAACTCGGTCCGAGGACCGACCCACCAAGCAGGTACACGCCACCGACCATGCCATGAGGAAGCAATCTTATCCACAGCACTGTTAGTTTTAGCATACAAAAAGACATTGAATTCATTCCATAGGAAAAGGACATACATATGCGTTCAAAAATACATCAAAGGATAAATACAAAGTACTTGATGTTTAGCAATAACATGACAAAAAACATTAATGACAACAAATGTTAATGTTAATGAGATTTATACGAGCGCACGAATACCAAACGGTGTCTTGGCGCTAAGGACACAAGTAGCATGCTGTGCGCCTAGACCTGGAACAGCCATGTTTTTAGGCTTCTCCTGAAACCGACAAGTGAATTGGCACTCCTGATCTCTAGTGGAAGAGAGTTCCACAATCTCGATGTGCTGTAATGAAAACCACGGCCACCTCAATGAGAGGTCCGAATTCTGGGTACCGACAACAGTCTTGCCCCCATCGAGCAGAGCTGTCTGGTTGGTTGATACCAGACAAAGAGTTTCTGGAGAAAAGCCGGACCTGCATGCGCCAAAGCTTTATAGGCCAGACACAGTGCTTTAAACTTAACACGCTGAGCCACTGGAAGCCAGTGCAGCCTGCGGATCTCATTCGAGATCGGTGTATGCCGAGGAAGATTCAGCAATAAACGCGCCGCAGAAATTTGAACTACCTGAAGCTTCCTCAGACATTGCTTCTGGACATTTAGATAATGCCCATTACAGTAGTCCAATTTAGATTGCACAAGTGCCGTGACTACTGTTTTTTGAGATTCCACCGGAAAATACGGGAGTAGCTTTCTTATTTTTTTATAAGAAGGTAAGAAGCTGACACGATGGCATTGGTTTGTTGTGTGAAAGTGAGTCTGTTGTCGATCAACACCCCTAAGATTTTAGCTTTGACCGTAGGTTTAGGAGGTACACCCATCTCGGCTGGCCACCACAGATTGCTCCAGGTAGGCTGCAAATTGCCGAATATTAAAACTTCCGTTTTATCGGAGTAAAGTTTGAGGCAATGCCTGCTCATCCAGTCATTAATCGCAATCATGCAGTTTTGAAACTGCAGAGTAGGAGAGCAAAAAAGACCAGTCCTCAAGTTGGAAAAGAAATAGTAACAGTGCAGACTTATTTACAATTTACATTACTGCAACCTGCTACACACATCTAGTTGATAATGAAGATACATCAGGCGTACTGCCTTGACTGCCCACTGTGTCAATCAGTGAAATGCTAATTGTTTCGTCTAGATGTATATGGTCGACGCATTTCAGAACCCTATTGTCAATGGCCCCTGAGGAATCTGGCAGCTCTAAGTGCTGAAGGAGGGACAGTGAGGATTAGTTTAGGGTGTTGAAGGCCAGTCAGGAGGTGTTGAAGATTCACTAAAGGAGTAAAATGGCTCATAGGTATAGTCCAATATTATTGGCAAAACTATTTGATTGTCAGACATAATGTTAGAAGAACAATGAGATGAGACCCAAGTGCCTCTGTGAACTGACATTATGGACTGAGGAGCTGTGGGTGATGGCTCAAACTAGAAATTTTATATTTAGTATCCTTTATATGTACATCCATGTATTTTTCTTCTTCTGTCTTTACAGGCAGTGATATATTTAGGAGGAGTCTTCTCTTTTCTTTTTTCCAGGTCAAGATGGCACTGGCTTTCGAATTCACTGAGGTGTAGCCTGCTCCTACTACTCATCTTATTTCCTGTTCAAATCATACATATTGCATATTGAATCTTAGAAGAACGTCAATGGAATAGTGTTTTTTGATTGTGTTATTTTCTCCTTTAATTATTCTTCTGATCACAGATTGTTCCTTCAGGAATATTTTCTTCACCTCATATTCAGCTTTCAGAATCCCATCTTCAGAACCTTCTCCACTCTTCAGTGCAGTTCACAGACCAGATTCCCTCACCTGTTTGTCTTCATCCAATCTGAACTTTGAAATATTCAAGGAGGTTTCTGTGGCCATTTGGTGTTTACATCCTTTCAGTGGCTTCTTTTTGAAATATACATGATGCCACTGTGTACGTTCTAGCTTGTGGCAGCCCCATGTCTACCATACGGAGCCAGCCTTACTGCTTTTTATCGAAACAAGAGAGGAGGTATGGCCATTGTGTCCAGTGCTTGCCATGCTTTTGAGTCCATTTGTCACTGAAAGCATTCACTGAATGCAGTACTACTTTTAGCCAGGGCAATGGATGTTAAGGTGGTGCTAGGATGTCATTTCCTAAGTATACCTCTTAAATGACCTACGTATGGATAACTGTGTTCAGGATTTAAGGGAAAGAGGATAAAGGTTTGCAGTTTTTAGGCAGCTTGTTTACATGGAAAATAATTGCAAATAGCAGATCAATTATTTATTCACTCGATGGTTCAGATGGAGCTAGAAATGGGATTAATATCACATTTCGGAGTGTCTAAAACAGATGGTCTAATTTCTCCTGAAGGCAGTATTTGAGGAAGAGGAGTTCCGGTAAATGGGGGATTAGTAGAAGAAAACAGTCAGTCATCTATTTTTATTAACCAAACAAGATAGTTTTTCTTGTGATAAAATCCGTGATTTGCTTATGTTTAAATACAGCTCAGCTCAGTATCATCAACATGACTGTGCACTATGAATAAAAAGCATCCTTTTGGTTCAGTCTCTGGGGCTCTATGTAGAGAAAAATGATGGTTGAAATTGTGTAATGTTTTCAAGCAATATTTTGCAAAATTCCAAATATTTTCGGGGAAATATTCTTTTACAGAGAAAGTAGTTTGTCAGTATCGCGCATGACTTTTTTCATGAGAGTGCGCACTTTGTATAACTAATCCCATGAGATACCCAAAGGTTCCAGCAAAAATGTCTCTTGGTGTGATAGTTTCTGTGCGAATGCATTTTCCCTAATACAAAAAAAAATTACAAATTGTGCAATGTAACAATTAAAGTAATTTCAGGAATTATGCGTGTTGCGAAGTCTGGGAATTATGTGAATCTCTCCAGTGTAAATAATATTTCTCCCATAAAGACTAAAGAAGGCAGTGGCTAGGTTTATGCCTTGGGAGCATCCACAGATCACTACAGATTTTGGTTTACTGATGTGAATTAATTGCTTCGAATGTGTCAATTGGACAATGTGAGCCCTATTAGTAATTTCCTGTGAAAGCCCATGCAGCACGTATTTGGTGCAACTTGCCATGGTCAGTCATGTCAAAAGCATCTAATAGGTGTAGGTCAAGCAAGCAGATGCCTTTTCCTTAATTTGAAGTACACCATTCCTTATTTTTTGTGTATATTATTCCATGCTGAAGCTGGCTCTGAAACTGGATTGCCAATCAGCAAGCGGACATTCCTTGGAAATTACAGCATCACTGCAGCTTTGGCTAAAGGAGGTAGATTTGAAACAGCAGGTTATTGAATAGATGTGTATGTTCTAGGTTGAGTGTTTTGAGTAAGGCAGTGATTTCTCAGACTTTTTGTAAACTCAGGGATAGACTCTAGCCTAAGGAGGCTTTGGCCAGATTCATATGAGTATTAAAAAACAGAAGATTGACCAGGATTATCTTTGCTGTAATGAGATCACAAAAAATATTTGAAATATTTGTCCAGTGCTTTTTTATATTTTGGTGGGGGGGTCTCTGTTACGTTTCTAAAGTGCCAGAAGGGAGAATGAACAGCATTCGTTGATAATGGTATTTCCTCTTGGTTGTATTTAAATTTTGCAGGTTAATATTTTACCAGCTATGATAATGTTTGTAGTCTTTCCCTGGTTTTCTTGAGGAGTAATCTTTGGATTTTCTCCATTTGCTCTCTGTTTTCCTGAGATTGCTTATTGCTTGTGAAAATGATACATAGAATCTGGGTTGAGATGGTATTTGTCAACGTTTTTTCAGTTGCAAGGGTGCTATCATATCATCTCACGTGACTGTGATGTTATCATATACCTTTGGTGCTTCATCATTGTTTTGTGGGCGAGTTGGTAGCTTCTTGGTGTGATGGGTTCTTAAAGGAGGGAAGGAGAATAATTTTTCAAGAGGAAATTACTTTTTCTCAACATTGGTGATTTAGAGACCAGGAAGTGGGCAGATATGTGAAAAGGGGCTCAAAGTGCTCCAATCAATAAATGGGTTAGTGGATCAATGACGTTCTTAAGTATGATTGCTATACAACTGCTTGATATGTGCCATCCATCAGCCTGAACATTTTCTAGACCTGGCTGGCTATTAGGTCTGCGACTATGTATTAATGTTCTTTTAACTAGTATTCAGGGATACAGAATCTGGTCAGTTATCCAATTGAAAATTCGCTTCTGGGACTGCTGTTTGCAAGCCTGAAATTAATGTTTGAGTTGTAATTCAGACAAAATATCATAAATGTGATATTGACCTACAGAAATATTGAGTTGGAAATATCGTTAGACAGAAATACTGCCAGCAAGAATATCACTTACAAGATTATCGATTTTAAGTTAAGTAATATCGATGTGAGGAATATAAAAAGTGTTACTATCGATGACAAAAATACCTACGCTAATATTATTGATGTTGAAAATATTGTGGCGGCATGTCGGTGTTGGTCCTACCGATATCTGCCCCTGCGGTCCGCCCACTGCATTACGATGTGGTAGGGGGAGGCAGCGGGAGGCGAGACCATAAGCCCATCAAGGTGCCAAAAATGCTCACTATCCCTTAATAACAGAAGCTTCACCATCGGGATCATGATGTAATTTTCCACCAGCATTTCCATGTTGTCCCTTCCGACATGGAAAGACTGTCAGAAAGTGACTTTGGGGACCCCTAGCAGGGCCCCTTTCTCCCCTGGCCCTCCGCCATGGGGCATGGAAGGCACCTATGGTGCCCCCTTGACATTCCTGCACTGTGCGGCAGGCCCCTCATGGGTCCTGCCACACGGCGCAGGGATGTTTACAAACATCCATTTTACAATGGTAACTTGTGCTGTGGGCCTTTTCCACCCACCAAACAAGCTGCCATTATAAAATGGATGTTTACGACTGCCCTATCGTCGGTGACATCCTAATACTGAGGTCGAATCTGCCGACCTAAGATCAGGCAGTTCCAGACTGCTACGGTGTTGGGCGGATGTAAACCTACTCAACATCGTAATGAGCCCCATTGTTGTTAATGATATTGATTTTTTAGTATTTTACTATATATTTGAATTGTATATTTTATAAATTGTTTGTATAAATATTGTTAGTGTATTTTAATATAGTTTTTCGAATTTAAGCACTTTTTAAATTTAGTTTAATAGTTTGTTGTCATTTTTGGCATGTCCTAATTTGCCAGTGCCTGGAATTGATTGCTTGAGCATGGAACCTGTGTCGGAGCCACCTGAGCTGCCAGAGCTGAGCCAGGCTGAGCCAAGCTGAGCGCCGCACCTGCTCCCAATGACTGGGATAGCAGCATCTCCGGGACTGCCAAGAGTAGGCTGAGAAGCAGGAGGAGGCCGCAGAAGCTTCACGACTACCCGTGCACTGAAGCTGCCGAAGGACGGGGCAACCCGCTGATGCGTCAACCTGATGAGGAGGCAGGAGGCAGCAATGGACAATAAGGAGGAGGCTGACAGGCAGGTAATCCAGCGGGGCAGTCCAGGCCGCCGGTAGCTCCTTACTAAGATGGAAGCAGCTGACATCAGGCCGGTGCGGCTTGTCTGGATGGGGGCCCCACCTCACAGCACATTCCTGTGGCCGGATGTTGCAGTTACTGTGGTGCCCTGGTGTTCGGGCTCCCTTCCTGCAGCAGGGGAAATACAGCACCACCCACCTGCGGCAAGGGAAGATGGGGAGATCACCAGGAGGCAAGGGGAGGGATAGGGGGCCACTACAGACACAGCCACCCCAACAACATCCTTCCCCTAGGCCCCCAACCCTGTTGCCCCTTTCCTCACCCACATTCCTGTCCCACCCACTGCCACAAAGGGGCTGGAAAAATCTTCCTTTGCCCCTACCCAGCTCCTAGCAGCTCCTAGTGGACAAGATAGCCTTTGAGTGTGTGAGATCGGAACTGGGGTGGGCCCAAGCAGCAGCCAGGCTTGCCCTGTCCTACCCAGGAACACGGGATACATCCGGAGTCAGACAGAGATTGAAAAAAGGGGAAGTGAGACAGCAACTTCGTGATACAGCAATCAAAAGGCAACAACATCCACAGGAACAGCTGGACCCAAAAAAGTCCAGCCGAACCATGTTAAATGTCATCAAACACTCCCCTAAAAAACTCGGTGAGAAGACCAACTTGGAGAAGAGCAACTACTGGCACACAAACATCCTGCACACATCTGGAAACTGTTCTATAAATGACCTTTCAGGTCCCTATTGAAAACAAACAAATGGGCGTGCGTGCTACAGGGGTAGAAAATGCCAAAGAATGGACGAGAGAAAAAACATGCTCCACTAAAACAAATTTTGTAAGAACGGCAGCTATGGAGAGTAAAGTCCACCACAAACACAAGGAGATGATGAATGGAGCGCTGAAACTTTTCAGATGCTCAACCCCAGTCACAGATCTGGGTTAAATCCATCATAGTTCTTTAGCTCACATCACCAACCCAGTTCAGACACAGCTATATGCAATCAGTATTGTTCCTGTGCCTCAAGGGAACAGTCCAGTCCGAACTGCCAAGCCATGTCTTCCCTGTACCGGAAACAAGCATCCTGGGACCGTTTTTTGGGTAACTCCCTTCATCAGCCAGGCTAGCGTGAATCCAGTGGAAAAGTGAGCAAGGGACCCACAACTGGGCATACCCTGCCAACTTAGGGCAAACAAAGCAAACACAAGGAGATGATGGATGGAGCGCTGAAACTTTTCAGACACTCACCCCCAGTCACAGATCTGGTTTGAATCCATCATCGTTCTTTAGCTCACTTCGCCACCCCTGTTCAGACACAACTATATGCACATCAGTCTTGACCCTGTGCCTCAGTCCAGCCCAATTCAAGTCCACCCCATCATACATTCCAATTCTAACGTCATGACAATCCACAAGTACTTCACCCCAACACCGACTGTGCTGAGTGCACAAGCGAAAGGGGAGCCATGCAATCATGCTACACTGTATGAACCACCCTCAACAAACCAAACAAAGCAACAACCAGATTATGGTCCGAGCCAGGAACTCTATTCGCTAGAAGCTGGCCAATGGGAGTACCTTCTGCCCCTTGAACAGTGGAGCTGATCGTTGTTTGCCCAAGGAATCCCCGCAGGGGGAGACAGCTCAAGGAAAACCTGAAGTTCTAGAAATATCATCAGCACTGGATTCCCCAAAAGGAGAAAACAAGGTGACCCCCCCAGACGAGAGACAGTGGCCTCACCACGATCTGTCCCTCTCACAAAACTTGTCAGCAATGAAAACCTACACTTTCAATGAAATTTCATCCTTCTTGGGGCTGGAAGACAATAGTCCCTAGGGAGAACATATCTGCCACCACCTACTGGGCGTGACAAAGCTCACAACCCAATCCAGGTGTTCACATCAAAACTCTCTTTTATCCTCAATAAACTCAACATTGATGACCTCTGTCGATGCCCTTACATGGCATATGGAAAAACTTGAAATCCAAATGGACACCTTGCAGCCAATATCAACAGCTATAATGAAAATATCAGCCAAAATTGATCATTCAGAAGGGAATCTGGAACTGTTGAAGAAGTAGCACTCTGTGAGGTGTTCTTGCCTTCCAATTGTCGAGAAGCTCAGCTCTCTGCCAGTAGTTTTTACATCACTAGTCGCAGAACTAAAACAAAGAAAAACAATGATCACAGACCATCTGGGCCATTGCATAGAGGGAAGGGCTCCAATTAAAGCCAAAAACAATGCAACTAATGAGACAGCTGGAGCAGAAACCTTCTTAAGCATGCCACAGCTGATAACAATGAAGAGCCCAAATTACGCTTCACAGAATCAATATTATGAAGTTAGGTCCTCCACCTATCCTAAAAACCAGGCTAGCAATCCCATTGCAAGCCCAGATACTCCTCCAACTTCTTCACAGCTGACAAAAGCGGCAAGTAAAAACAAATGTTCATAACGACTCAACAGCAATGGGTATAGCTGGTCCTGGAAGCAAAGGTCCAACTGACACCCGCCTGAAGAAGCATACAAAACACATCAAACACCGGCGCTGTGTAAAGGAGCTACAATTGCACCTGGTTTCATCAGACAGTAACCCAGGCCGCAAAATGGACCCAAAGACAGACCAAAAACCAAAACCAATCAGGCCACAGAAATTCTACCCAATCTTTCAAAAGGTGAGGTCCACCGTCAGTCCAGGGAATGCCCAGCTAACCACAGCACCGGCAGTACACCCACTCACAAAACCATTCTGCTGGTTTGGCCGGCTGAGGAAGGGCAGAAGCAAGCCCCACAGGAGATCGACCTCCCAGCACAAACTGACATCAGAGGGGGCACCGACACAGCACAATACCATAACAGACAGGAGCAAGATGGGCCTCCACCCAAAATGGACAATATAAGAACGCCTCTCCCCCAAACAAACAGTAAAGGGGCTTGGAAGACCAGTGCAGCTCAAATAGACACCAGAGCAAATACAACAAATAGACTTTGCCCGGAAAAAAACGTTTACCACAAGGCCAAGTGTCCTTCTCCGAAGGGAATCAGATAACAACATCATAGTGCTCAAGCCCGAATATATATCCCGGGGAGGTTTAGACACACTAAATAGGGAAATATTCAACAAATCCTCTAATACATTCCAGAGTTAATACATCTAACAACTGAAGATCTAACCCAAGTTCAATTCAAGGTTCCCAACAGCAACACAAGAGAATCGACAATAACAACATGGAAAATCATCATGACAGCCCAAATGATCATGACAGAGAAGGCCCATTTCGCAAAATGGGGGAATAATGTACATGAACCCGAAGAGGAAAAATACCCATTTATGCTAACGGGCAGACCCAGCAACGGGAAAACACAGCCACAGTGAAAGTCTATTCTAAAAGGCACTACCCAAGTTGCCTATCCTACACCATTCTCCAACTTGGGAATACATTTCTCACCTACCTTCGCTGCAACAGGACTAAAATAATTGAAATTGGAGAAGCTGAGTAGTACACCTATGATCAGGACGGAACAGCAACAACCCTGTCAGGTCAGCGACCAAATTGCTCCTAGCTCAAATAGACTCAACAGGCCTGCGAGTAGAAGAAACAAGATCATAAAAAAAATAATCTCATGGAACGTGTTCAGGCTGAAAACCACGCTACAAAACAAAGACGCCTTTGAATTTTTACAGACTGGGGACTTGCTGTGTCTCTAGGAATCCTGACTTCCTGCCCCCTTTATTATACCAGTATTCAAGGAATTTCACACTTGCAAGGCCTGAAACTGAACGGGCCCCCAATAATGATTTACTCTTGAAGATTGACTTTAATTGCAAAGACAGCCTGAGACACGGCAAGATGAGGGAACTGTTCTGCAACTACCCAAACTGTGGGATAATAATGGTCGGCGATTTCAACACACACAACTTGGGAACAGAAACAGATGCCCCTCGACCTAGGGAACGTGCTGGTAACTTGCTCATCTAAACTCCGATAGTCTAAGGACTGCACAAGAGGTGCAAGTCGCAAATCACGCCACGTCTAGAGACTGCCTGGGAAAACCCAAATCATCTATAGATCTCATTCTTATGAGCCACTGCCTCCAAGAACACGTGATCGAATTTCTAAAACCAGTACAGCAGACCAGTGACCACCTCCCACAGTCAACAGCTATTTCACTGCCAACGGTTCCCTTTAAGCATACTATCTCCTTGGCTGCATCTAATGGGGAGGAATTACACAGTCTCCTACCCTGACTATAATGGAATAAAATCAACACATCTGTCCTGACAGCCTGGAAAAGTATTTGGCCTACACTCAATAGACAAAGAATTCCCTTTTTCCAATGGTCAAATGAGACACACTAGTTCTATAAAGAACACAAGTAAACCAGAAATAATGAATCTGTGATTTAAAGTCAATCCAAAACCATTAGTGAAAAGTCAGTAACTTTGTTTCCAATTTCTAAAATTGTAAACAAAAATAGTTGATGCACAGTAAACAATAGAGCATATCATACAATGTAAGACGAATTTCTTGTGCTAAAAATATTATTATTAAAAAACTAATTCAATTAATCCACAAGATTCTCTTTAATTGATTCACAAAAACTTGTCAATTACATAAATCTTCACATTATTTTGTACGTATATGTTAAAAACAATATACTTGCAAACACATTAAAATAATTTGTTAAAAGAACAGTTCTGAATGAGAACACAGGCTCCCATTGACAAAAGGGGTGATTGGGGAAAACCTTGCACCCTGTGGCGGGCACCCCATGGTACATGCATTGGAAGGGGGGGCCATGTGTACCCCCAGGGGCCCCATTTGGAGGGCCCTGGTGGAATGGGTCTGGCTATGGGCCCCCAAAGTCAGATTCCAACAGCCAATTTGTTTCGGAACAACCAAAATGGAAAGGCTGTCAGAATCTGACATCGTAATAGCCCAGCTTGAAACGCAGTCCGTAGACTGCTATGATTTGGCTCTTACTGACTCAGTTACTCCCTTTCGGAACAGAGTCGAACAGTTCGAACGCTATCCAGCCATCGTAATCGCTCCTTGGAAAACGTGACTCAGTCGGTCCGAAAGGCGAGTTCTGAATCGGATTCGGCTGATCAAATGCTGCTCGGAGCCTTTCCAGACGACATTGAAATCGACCCCTAAATGGTAAAGTCAGGTTTTTCATTACAAGTTTGAAAATGCCACCTTTAGAAAGCTATTCAAACTTCACGGGTTGGGCCTGTCGCTAAGCCTAAGGCTAGACCAAATCAATAGTATAAACAGCTTTGTTTTGCCATGGCTGGAAATATTTACAAAAACTTAGCTTTTTAGGGTTCAGGATTTTATTTGCATGAACCTTAGTTTTTATTTCCCATTTTTTTTTCATTCTTTTGTGAACATTCCGTATGTCAATCACATTAGATCACATAAAACAATGGTATCAGGGACCCTTGAGCCCTAGATAAAATCAACATAACAACTAACACATTCAAAGACAAATGTCTCATACATTTGGTTTACATATGACAACCATTTCCCAAATTGACACCTGTTGTCATGGGCACGAAAAAGTCAATATTAATTGTAACTTTTTTTTAGATGACTGCTAAATGTCCACAATACCCAAGGATTGTGTCAACTAACAGTTGGGCCCCTATAATAGTCCTTTGGTTACCCATAAGAGACGTGATTTTTCCAACTAATTTCTACCTCCTCCATTTGAGGTCGCTTCATGGCCAAGGCCGGTATTAAAACTGAAAAAAAAAGAAATTCAATTCACAATATTGTGCAGATTAAAAAGCTTCTTTCACAAAGACAATTTTAAACAAACAAGACCTTTACACTTCCTTCTCCATACGATTCCCAAGTAAACTCAGTTGAGAGGTTTGCATTTCGTGTGATATGAAGGCTTCTCACTTCTTGTGTCTTCAATCACGTTCTTGTATTTAGTATATGGAGCTCCCGTCATATTTATGCTTCATTGTTTTATTACTTTATCCTTTTACTTACCTGTGAGTTAACTCTGACCAATTATACAGCATGTCATCCCCTTCTGCTCTCTTGCAAAACTCATAAAGGCTTCCTGACTCACTGTTAACAATGTTGCAGCCTGTAACACATGAACGGAAAGTCTCTGTTGGTTAAATACATTCCTGACTTTCCTTTTCATTACTCGCGGCCCACATTAATCCGGAGCTCGTAATTCTTTCAGTTCTGAATTCATTTCCACTTACTTGATGCGAAGATTCTAACTCTTCCATTCGTGTAGTTGAACAGCATTTTCCATCTGTGCGGCCATTGCTTTTCTCAGAGTAATCGTCAGTCTCTTAGAATCGATTACCTATTCACATTTGTTTTCCAATCTGATGCATGATGCTATTCGTAGTTTTTTTTGCCATAACTGGGAAATTTTACGAGCACGTTTTGCAAAACTTTCTTGTAACATATTGAAGTAATCTCTAGTCTCCTCAGATCGGTTACTATTTTCATCCAATCTGTTTCATGTGGTTTACGTAGTTTTTTGCAGTATTTTTCACCTCTCGGACCATCGCAGTCTACCATTTTTTCAGACTTTTACCCATTCTCACACAACTAGATGTCAACAGTTGGGGCTTTGATCTTTTAGGCACTAGTATTACTAAAAAGTTTTACAATTCATAACTTTGGTTCTACTGATTGGATATGTGTCATTGTGTTGTCAAATACCTTTTTTTTAATTTGCTCTATTTTTCTAAATTGGTGTGGGATTTTTCCTGTGCTGCGTTTTCACTTTATTAATGTTTGTTTGCTGCAGAGATGCTTTGCACATTGCCTCTAAGTTAAACCTGCTTGCTCTATTTGCTAAACTGCCTAATGTTGATCACAGGTTAATTAAGTGAATTTTGTTGTTCACCCTGCAAGGAATCATGACTATTCTATGACCAGGATTCTAACCCCAGTCAACCAACAACCCAATTTCTTGAAACATTGAATTATTGAACAACTGTTGCTGTGCGCATCTCAAAATCAGACAGACATTACCACCATGTGGTGGACTGTCTTAAGTGCCAGTGCTGACAATTAAGCACCAGTGCTGAGCAACGGAAACGATTGGCTCAAATTAAGCAACGAGAAACACATTTGGCCAAAAAACGGAAGCCAAAATTGAGAAATGTTGTGGTCACAGTACTGGAATAGAGGCACTGAAGGAGAGCAGCTCTGCTCTGTAAATGGATACTGTCTCATACCTCAAGGATCAATGAGACTGTGAGGCATCTCCAGCTTGAGGGAGGGGACTATGAGAACAGAACACTCAAATCAAAGCCAATGAGGCTCCAAAGGGTCGTAATGGGGAACCAAAAGCAGTCCTGAAATTGCTTTTTCAAACTAGCCCCACTCTTTATGTCTCCTTGAGCTGTCTTTCTCTTTTCATCCATCCATTTTCTCTATTTTCTTCTATTCTCTCTCTCTCTTCCACTTTGATTGCTTTCCTCTAGTCCTCCCTTATTTTATTTTTATTTTGTTTTATCAATTTATAGGGCGCAACAGCTACCCAAGAAGGGTTTCCCGGCGCCTAGACACAGCTGGAAAAAAAAAGGACAGAAAGGAGGGAAACTGTGTGAGGTGGTTATTGTTCGTACAGTCTCTCTCTCTCTTTCTCTTTTTCTTGACGCATCTTCCTACCTTCTGCAATTAATTTCGGGGAAACTGACGGAGGCATTAGCCCTCCAGAGGTGGACTAAAACCCTGTCTTTTTGAAAAGTGAAGGTTTGTAAAGGAGAAAAGCAGAATTGATGGATGGTATGTTTAAATTAATTCCACCTCTTATATTTACTAGCATTCCAGTCCATTGTTTGTTTTGCCACTAAGCCATTACAAACAGGTACCATCTTTATGCAAAACAGCCTTGCTTCTGCCCCTAAAGAAACTGCCCAGTCTAATCTGGAAGGCCATGTAAATTCTGAAAGGTAATTAAGGAAACGCCAGACATCTCCTGATAAGAATTAAAGTAGTTACCCATTTTCATCATTGTGGGGACTGAAAGATATGCAGCTTTACATAGGAAACAGGTCTCTTCTTGCTTTAGGTTTGATTGAGGTTATTGGTCATTTAGTCTGCGGGGTGATCTCACTATTCTTTCAGAGTGCCCTCTACCCTTTCTTTCTTTAATGTGAATCATTGGTGTGTAATCAATGGTTTTCTTCCATGTTGCAGTTCTTTGTTTTGTATTGAAATTTTCCTTCAAGATAACATCAAACCATTATTTGTGCACTATGGGGCATTCTGAACAAGCAGTAGGGAAAATGGCCTTTGAGATAGCGTTTTAAAAATAATAAGAAAATATTGTTGTTTATAATAATGCGCAGAAATAACGTGTGAGCTTAATAAAAATAATGCATTTTTAAATGCATAAAATGAAGTAAGCAATCACATTTGCTTGTACAAGACCTCAAATGGCTAAAGCAACATTGCTTCATGAGCTTACTTGACTAGAAAAGCCAATTGCACAAAAAATGTTTCATTCTTGACCTTTCCATGAATATGTTTTCAGAATAAATAATATTTCCATAAATGTTTTCATATATTTACACAGGATGTCTCTACTTACACAGAGATCACCGTTAGTCTTTTAATGAGGTAATGAGGTGTTCAAATACACAAGATGCAACATTTAAGAAGAAAATTAATAGATATTATGGTAAATGTTTTCTTTTTCGTTAAATTAGGGTTTTGACTTCTACATAGACCATTGTTAAGGATTTTGAATGTTGGAGATGTAGGGCCAGATGTAGGTGGGTAAATACCGGTCGGTAACGCCGAAATTTGGTAAGTGTCAGCCTTACCGATTGGTATTTAGCCATTCCTAATGTAGGTAAGGAATCGGTAAATAAGGATTCAGTAAATACCGATTGCTTATTGCTCTTGCATTTAAGGAATCGGCAATACCAATTCCTTAAATGAAATGTAGGAAGCACATTGAAGAGAGCTTTTGAGCCTTAAGAAATCCGTAATTACCACCAACTTCAAGTTGGCGGTAATTACAGATTTCCCTTAAAAAAGCACTTTTTTGCTTTTTTTAAAGTGCCATGTGGCATACATCCATGACCTTAGGGCATGTATATGCGCCACATGGGCACACATGCACATTTCAGGGGTGCAACAAGGTGTCCTTTGGACACCCTGGCACCCTTGAAATACCTCCCGGTATTACCGGTTTGGTAATACCGAATCGCTAATACTGAATGTCTTCACATTCATTCCTATGGGCCTCCAAGCCCATAGAAATTAATGGGTAGGTGTTCCTTATTACCAAATCTCAATGAACAATTCGGTAATAAGAAATATTAAGGATTCTGAATTTTTTATCAAATCTTTACCTACATAGGAAATACCGATTTCTTAATAGCGAGTTGGTATTAAGAAATCGGTATTTCTCATTTACCTACATCTGGCCTGTAGTCCATACATGGAAAAGTGGACCTGAATGGGAAACTGACCCACACGAACTTCAGATTGTTACAATTTAACCTTGCTGTCTGTGGACTATGGCATTTCAGTGAGAGGATGAGGAGTGATACTGTTCCCAGGAGAGCATCAAACGCCAATTGGCTGACTGAAGACTGAAGGAGCAACATGTTGCAAAGCTTCAGTATATGTTGTCTATATTAGTGTGCGTTCCTAGGGTAGGGGACTAAAACTACTTCCATTCTTTGCCAGATCTATTTTACCCAGACCCAGACACTATGTCACATTTCTTTGATACTCTACTGAGTTTCTTGAACATCTCTTCATGGGATGTTCTGCTTCAATATATTTTTTATTTATTTGAGCTGACGTTAATGCTAAAGCTTCATGCTTTTCTCACTCTTATGAACAAGAACTCTGTATGGGCTCTAATAGACTCCATTTTAAGCAGATTCTTACAATAGGGAATATTTCCATTCCATTACAGAACATGCTTTAATGCACTTATTATAATTTATTAACCAATACAGATTTTACATTTCTGTCAAATAAATTGATGATTGAAATTAATACAAATTTAACTTATGATATCCAATAAAGATGAAGTACGAAAGGACTGAGTAATAAAACTCTTTAACTAATATCAAACTCTCATTATTGACTCAATATAGATTAGTGATAATAATTTATGTGATGTACTGCTCTCCTCTTCCGTAAAATAACCGCAAAGATCTATCTCAAAGAGAAACAAGGAGCGGAGCGGTGATCCCCCTCTGTTTTTCTCTTTAACATTTTCCTATTTTGTTTACTACTTTCACGTTTTGTTGGGATTTGGAGCTTTTCTCCACCTGGATGCATATCTTAGTAGGGGTAATCAGTCCTTCAAACTCCTGATTTTAGTTTTATACTTACGTTTGTCACTCAAGTTTTTTCCTCTGTATTTAGACCTCAATGGGCCCATAGGTAGGTGTCCTCTTATATTTTGCAAACTCACAGAAGGTTTTATGAGGCAAGTTCATTTTTCTGGCACTTCTACAGCTGAACTAAAATCATTTGGCATTTGTATCAGATTCCAAAAGATTACGTTAATTGTTGTTGGCATAACTTGCCTATAAATACAAAAAACAACATATGAATTCATAAGAAGCATTTTATAAACAAATTCCTATTATAGGAATCATCAGCACATGATAGAAATGGGGACCCTTCTTTCTAGTCAGGATAAGGGAGCTACATTCCTAAAATAACCCCTGCTCACCCCCCTGGTAGCTTGGCATGAGCAGTCATGCTTCTGGAGGCAGGGTGTAAAAAGCATTTGCACATAACCAACAGTAATATAGTGTAAGCACTACAAAAGGACATCACACCAGTATAGAAAAATATCCAATATTTGTATATACTTAAGACAAGACCAAAAACGATAAACAAAATCCACAATACACTACTGAAATATCTTCAGTTATCAAAATAACCTTGAAAAACAGTTCCTTGAAGTCAATAGCTACATCCGGGGCTATCGCAGAGTTGTGAACACACAACTCCAAACAGTTCTGCAGCATCGCAGGCCAATTACGGTGTCTGGAAGAACCGCAAACAGTAACTTTTAGAAATGCAGGGAGTCAGCAACCTCTCATTGATCTTCTGAAAGCCCGGCGTCGGTTCCGGAGGTCGGTGCAGGAGTCACCTGGGAGCTCGAAGTCACACACCTTGCAGATCGAACTCCTCTCTGGTGAAGTCAGGAGCGCTGGCGTCGGTAGGCATTGGGTGCTGCGGTTTGAAGTGCGGTGCCCTCAGGTCGTGGTGCAAGCAGCGGTTTGGTGGCGGCATCAAATGGCGTCGTCGGTGAGACCAGGGTCGCGGTGCTAAGTGAATGCGGTGCTCGTCACAGTGCTGGCTGGTTGCGGTGCAAGCAGTGGCGTCATTGTTTTTTTTAATAACTTTATTGAATTTTGCATGTAATACAAAACAAGAGACTGTCTCTTGTAGTATAGCAGTGACAATTGTACATATCAAATATATAGCATAAGTTACATCACCAAGAGATATCAGGCATAGTTGGTTACTTGGCATTAGAACATAAGAACCTATCTCCCCCCATTGTAACTGTCCAGAGCAAGCTGGCCGTCAAGCATTGAAATCATCCAAGTAGGTGAAGAAACAACCCCCACCTATACAATGTGGTCAAGCACATATGTTGCTTAACTTGAAGTGTCCGTAATTGTGGCAACACTCCCACTTGTCTCAGGGTAAGTTTCATACAAAGCCCAAAAGTTTTTTGGTCGACTCCATGGCAGTAGCAGCTCACTGAAGTTTTCTGTTTGTGTACTGCAGTACAGCATATCACCCGACCATTCGATATTGTAGGGGTCGGGCCCTGGAGCCAACACATTGCCACCCTGCGTTTGGCTAACAAAAGGCCTATATCTACTAATCTGTGAGACCCCTTGGGTAACGACTTGGAGAATCCCAATTGTGTCAGCGCTGGATCTGGGATAAGAGGGACCTCCACAGATCGACTAATTTCTCGAATATTAGGTTCCAAAATTTAGAGATTCCCAGACATAGCTCACTAAGTGTATGAAGTCAGCCCTCTGTTCACTACACCTATCACATTCAGCCCCATCTCTTAGTCCAAATCTACAGAGTCTTTCCAGGGTGTAGTAAACTCTATTCAGGTACTTAAAGTGTATGAGTCTGTGTCTACCATTTAACGATATGCGCTTCGTGCTCACACAGCAGTAGGGGAACACACAGTGTTGTATAAATGCCCCTCACACACCAACAGGCCCCTTGGTGTCATGCTTCATCATCGGGGCCTTCGCACCCCTCTACGGGATGCGGCGTGCTACGACTCGCGAATACGCAGGAGCACTTGAAAGTGAACTATGTGAGGGGGTGTGTCTACAAAAGTGTGAGTGAGGTGAGGTGAAAAAATGGTTAAAAATACCTGGCGCATGGGTGAAACAAATTTATTAAATCCCCGGCTGGTATTATTAAAAAAGTGCAAGGCGTGGTTGAAAAAATACAAATTAAGGTATTACAACCACTGTGAAAAGTGTCAACATGTTTCGGAACTCAGAGGCTCCTTCTTCAGGACAAGGATAGCACTTACCCTCCCCTTACTCACATGTAAATGTAAAAGTGTAAAATTTAATTACAACAATGTGTAATGTACCTAACAATGTTATATATGTAGGTGGGTGTCGTTGCGCCCAATTGGCGATGAAAACTTAAAGTTCTCAAAAATAAGACCTCATGAGCCTGTGCGTGTTATTGGGGGATCCTTCCTTTCTGTTCAGAAAATGACGGTTACTGCAATGGCTAGTTGCCTGCCTTCCCTCAACGCGGCTCCTTCATCGGAGCCGCGTTGAGGGAAGGCAGGCAACTAGCCATTGCAGTAACCGTCATTTTCTGAACAGAAAGGAAGGATCCCCCAATAACACGCACAGGCTCATGAGGTCTTATTTTTGAGAACTTTAAGTTTTCATCGCCAATTGGGCGCAACGACACCCACCTACATATATAACATTGTTAGGTACATTACACATTGTTGTAATTAAATTTTACACTTTTACATTTACATGTGAGTAAGGGGAGGGTAAGTGCTATCCTTGTCCTGAAGAAGGAGCCTCTGAGTTCCGAAACATGTTGACACTTTTCACAGTGGTTGTAATACCTTAATTTGTATTTTTTCAACCACGCCTTGCACTTTTTTAATAATACCAGCCGGGGATTTAATAAATTTGTTTCACCCATGCGCCAGGTATTTTTAACCATTTTTTCACCTCACCTCACTCACACTTTTGTAGACACACCCCCTCACATAGTTCACTTTCAAGTGCTCCTGCGTATTCGCGAGTCGTAGCACGCCGCATTCCGTAGAG
Source organism: Lissotriton helveticus (assembly GCF_964261635.1). NCBI lineage: Eukaryota > Metazoa > Chordata > Amphibia > Caudata > Salamandridae > Lissotriton > Lissotriton helveticus. The sequence goes on from NC_136063.1 coordinate 683,537,602, forward strand.
GGGTGCGAAGGCCCCGATGATGAAGCATGACACCAAGGGGCCTGTTGGTGTGTGAGGGGCATTTATACAACACTGTGTGTTCCCCATCTTGTTAGGGATCACCACCACTCTGAGTGGATTCTACTTTGTTTATTCATATAACTAGGGAGGCCGAATCCACTGACTCTCTCTCTCCCCCCTCTTGTTAAATTCACACAGCAGTAGGCCCACATTGCATCATCAATCTCCCTGCCCAGATCTCTCTGCCACTCGGGCTTTAGTGATTTTCCCTGTAATCCATGGATAGCTTATATTTCAGTGAAACCATCAGATGTGGAGACACAGCCTTAATATTATAGGATAATGCTGGCAAATCACCCAGGATGTGCAGTAATGCATGTCGTGGTCTGTGATACTGAAATTTAGTGAGATAAGTAGCAGCCATATCTTCTGAAACCAAATTATCCCATCTCTTTGCAATACCCCCCACAAATAAATCCTTGACAGACTGAACTCCTAATGCATTAAGCGCCCTTGTAACCCCTTTTTTCCTGCAGGGGGGCAGCCAAGGGCACCATTCCAAGAGTGTGTGAGGAGAATATAATATGGCTCCTTCCTGCAATTTCAGGAGATGGTGCCAAGCATATATACTGGCATTCACCAAGTCCAGTGTCCCCGTTCTGCAATCTGGTGGTGAGAAAATTAAAGCTGACAAGGGCTGAAGGGAGGCTGCCACTCTCTCTATGTATAAATGTGGGGTGTCCGGTAATCCATGTATCCAATAGTAGACATGGGCATACTGGCCAGCTCCGTAATAAAGCATCCGGGTACGGCACACCCAGTCCTCCCATATGATATGGTAACGTAAGTACCTCCCATCAGACCCTGCATGTTTACCCGCCCAAGTCAATTTGATCAGCAGGGAGTTAATACGGTGGAAGAAAGAGCCAGGGAGAACCAGAAGTATATTGTGAAAAAGAAAGAAAAAACGTGGGAGTACAACCATCTTCATAATGGAGATTCTGCACAGCAGGCATAGTGGCAGTGCCGTCATTGTTGCTAAAGCGCTGTCATCGGCTGACGAACTGGAGTTGAGGGCACCGGAGGCGGTAGGCCAAGGCTGCTGTGCGGGATGAGGGTGGTGCGACGTGTAGCTTTATGACCGGTGCCCTTGAACCACGGTGCAAGCAGCAGCGTTGATTCCGGCATGGAGCGCTGGTGGCGGGGAGGCCAAGGCATCGTCGTGAAGCAAAGCGGTGTGGAGTGCGGTGCCCACAGGCCGCGATGCGAGCTGCGGCTTGGTGGCGGCATAAGTAGGCATCATCGGTGAGACCAGGGTCACGGTGGCGGTGTTGCGGCAGTGCCCTCTGCGGTGCCTTCTGGACAAAGAGTTGGCAGCGGTGTCATAGACGTCTTCGGGTTGCTTTTTCTTCTGTTGCAGCACAAAAAAACACAGTCCCCTGTGCTGAAGGCAGTAGAGCTTGAAGTCTATGCTATGCCTGACACTTCTTAAACAGGGGGAAGCTCTACCTCAAGCACTTGGAGAAACTCACAAAAGTAGATTGCATAAAGTCCTTTCACTGCCTAAGAGAGAAGCAGCCATTTCAGGCCAACACAGCAAAGCACACAGAAAATTGGTAGTTACTCCTCACAGCTTCTCCAGCTGTTCTTAGCAGTCTTCTTGATCCAAATGAGTTCTAAAGTTCAGGGATTTTGGCCCCAATACTTATACCACAAAATCCTTTGTTCTCTGAAGGCAGAGAGTGTCTGTACCTGGCCAAAACCAGTTCTGTCCCCACTGGTGCAGGTTCTTGGAAGGAGGTGGAGACGTCATTGTTAAAGGCAGACCAGGCCCATTCAAGTGAAAAGGTAATCTCCTCCCCCTACTCTAAATGCAACTCAGGTCTATTCAGCCCAGTCCTGACTCATCAGACTTCTGGAGCCACTGTCCTCTCAAGCCCCCTGTCATCCGAAAGCTAGACATGCAATACAAAAACCTAGCAGAGGCATGCTGGATGGTTAGGCAAGAAAATGCCTACTTTCTAAAAGTCGTATTTTCAAACACAGAATGTAAAAATCACCCACACTAAAAGTTGCATTTTAGCAGTTCAGGCATACTAAACTTCATTTTCCAATCTTTTTCCTTGGGTTAGTTATGTTTATAAGATGTTATAATCAAACTGCCCATTCTGGCCTATGGGAACAGATAGCCTTGCAATAGTGTAAAATGAAATTGGCAGTAATTCACTATCAGGAAATGCTACACACATGAGAGCATGTCCTACCTTTAACATACACTGCACCTCCCCACAGGGGTACATTGTGCCTACCTTAGGGGTGACTGACATGTAATAAAAGGGAAGGTTAGGGACTAGCAAGTGGGTGCACATGCCAAGTCGACATGGGAGTTCCAGACTGCACACAGACTCTGCAATTGCAGGCCAGAGCTACACTTTATGGGCTGTTTGCGTGGGTGGGACAATCCAGTGCTGCAGCCCACGAAACAGAATTAGATTTATGGGCCCCGGCACACGCAGTGCACTTTACTAGGGACTGGTACATAAATCAAATAGGCCAATCATGGAAACACCAATCCATAACACATTTTACCACAGAGACACTTGCAGTTTACCACTGGTCAACAGTGGGAAAAGTGCGCAAAAATACTACGCTAGCAAAACCGGGAGGTCAGAAAGCAAAAACTTAGGGGAAACACACCAAAAGATGCCAAGATTAACATATGTCCCCTCCAGCTGAAAGTAGGGAGAACTACCTAACCTCCTGGGAGATATTTTCACTAAGGTGGAAGAACCTGGAAAGACCATCTGCATTGGGGTGTTCTGTGCCAGGGCGGTGGTCCATCGTAAAGTTCATTGCCTGTAGGGAGATGGACCACCTCAGCAGTTTTGGATTCTCTCCCCTTATTTGCATCAACCATCTGAGGGGCCTGTGGTCTGTCTGAACCCAAAAGTGAGTCCCAAACATGTATGGTTTCAGCTTCTTCAGCACCCAGACCACAGCAAAAGCTTCCCTTTCTATGGCACTCCACCTCTGTTCCCCGGGGAGTAGTCTCCTGCTAAGGAAGACTACAGGTGGGTCTAGACCCTCTTCGTTCAATTGTGAGCACACCGCTCCCACACCATGCTCTGAAGTGTCAGTCTGCATGACTAATTCCTTGGAGAAGTCGGGTGCCTTGAGTACAGGCGCCGTGCACATGGTGGCCTTCAGGGCATCAAAAGCCTTCTGGGAGGACTCAGTCCAGATCCTTTCTTGGGTTGCTTCCTGAAAGTCAGCTCTGTTATGGGGGCAACAATGGTGACGTAGCGCTTAATAAACCTCCTGTGGTTCCCGGTGAGAAGGCTCTCACCTTTGTCTGGGTCTTGGGGGCTCCCAAGCTAGAATGGTGTCAATCTTGGATTGTAGGGGTGCCACCTGGCCGCTTCCTACCTGGTGTCCCAAGTACACCACAGAACCCTGTCCGATCTGGCATTTGCTGGCCTTGATCGCGAGGCCTGCCCTCTGCAGAGCCCTCAACACTTCACGAGTTGTTGCAAATACTCATCCCAGATGGAACTGAACACTGCGATGTGATCCAGGTAGGCAGCACTGAAATTCTCCAGTCCATCGAACACCTGGTTGACCAACCTCTGAAAGGTGGCAGGGCATTCTTCAATCCAAAGGGCATCGCCCGGCACTGGCAATGTCCTTCTGGGGTTGAAATTGCTGGCCTCTCTTTGGCCCCATTGGTTAAGGCAATCTGCCAGTACCCAGACATTAAATCAAATGTGGTGAGGAACTTGGCAGCTTCCAGCCCACGGCAGTCCACACAAAACCGCAGTTCTGGGGTGGCACCGGGTACAGCATCCCATGGAACCAAGACCACTGGGCTGACCAAGGACTGTTGAAAAGCTTGATCACCCCTAACACCAACATCCTAGAGACCTCCTCCTTGATGCTGTCCCTGACGCAGTCAGTCAACCTGTAAATCTTATGCTTCGCAGGAGGACTGTCACTGATGTCCCCGTCATTGGTACACCAGTGAGTAACACCTGGGGTCAGAAAGAACAGGGTGGCGAACTGTCCCAACAACTGGCAACAGTTCCCCTGCTGCTCTGGGGTCAGTGTAGGGGAGAGGATCATACCTTTCACTGACCTATCGTGCTCCTTGGTGGAGAGGAGGTCCTGGAGATGCTTATTCTCCTATTCCACCCCATCATCTGTCACCAAGAGCATGCTCACTTTGGACCTCTCGAAGTGTGGCTTGAGGCGGTTCACATGGAGGACCCTCTAAGGGTTCCTTGGAGTCCGCAAATCCACCAGATAGGTGACGTCACTTTTGCGCTCCACCACCTCAAACGGTCATACAATTTCTTCATTTCTTCCTGCTTTGCTTCTAGGTTCGACTGAGCGAGTTTCCTGAAGTGGCCAATTTGTTTACGGAAGGCCAGCATGTAACCAAACTCATCCTTGGGGGTCTTCTAGGGAGCTGCCTCCCAGCCTTCTTTCACCAAGCTCAGAGGTCCTCTGACAGGCTGGCCATTAAGGAGCTCAAAGGAACTGAACCCAAGAGACTTCTGAGGCACCTTCCTGTATGCAAGGAGAGGCAAAGGCATGGCAAGAGGACGTTCCACTTATGCCTCATGGGTTCTGTTAGACCCTTAATCATGACCTTCAAAGTCTGGTTGAACCTCTCCACCAGACCGTTACCTTGTGGGTGGTAAGAAGTGGTGAACATGTAGGTTACACTACACTCCTTCCACAGGGATGTCATATACTTGGATATAAAAGTGGTTCCCCTGTCAAAAACCACCTCTCTGGGGAACCCCATGCGGGAAAAGATCCCCATTAACGTCCGGCCCGCCACTGGTGCCATCGTTGTCCTGGAGGGATTGCCTCCGGGTACCGAGTGGCATGGTTCACCAAGACCAGGAATTACCTGTTTCCCATGGCTGTCTTGGGATCCAGTAGCCCCACAATATCCATCCCTACCCTTTCAAAGGGTGTTCCAACAACTGGAAAAGGTTGGAGAGCAACTTTGAACTGCTTCCCACTATTGCCACTTGCCTGGCAATTTTGGCAAGACCTGCAATGTCCATCTGACTGCCTTCACATGTGGGACCAAAAAAAGTGAATGCCAAGCCTGTCAAAGGTCTTGTCCCAGCCCAAATGTCCTGCCAAAGGCACGTCATGAGCCAGACCAGTGGGAAGGTCCTGAAGCGCTGGGGTACCACCAGCACATGGGCTGACCCAGGCTCAGCTTCCTTAGGCCCACTATACAGGAGACCATTCTCCCAATAGATTAAATGTGTTCCGGACTGCTGACCAGATGCCTGGTCTGAAGCCTGCTGCCGCAGACCCCCCAGAGAAGGGCACTCTTTCTCCTCCCTGCAGAATTCCTCCCTGGTAGGACCACCTTCTTGCTGCCAATGGGTCAGCTCAGAGATGTCCCACCAGTTCAGCTACTTGTTCCCCTGTAGGCACTGGGACATCCCCCTCAAGGTCAGCGTCCTCCCAGTGCATGGGAACTTCAGGGTCCGATTTTCCACGCCCCCTGCCCTTTCTCGTGGCAGGGACCTGGGCCATTATTTCAGGCTCCGGGTCCTTCTGTTCACCCTGTTTGGCCGCCTTTGACCGAGTAGACACGCATGTCCACTCTGGCCATCCAAACATCTCCAAGTAAGACCTGAGCTCAACATCCTTAGGCTTAGGTGAGGTTGGGCCCCTTCCCCAAAGCTCTCAAAGTCTATCCCGTGCTTCTTCGGGAAACAGAGGCCACAATCCTGCTCCCCAATTCTTCTCAGGGACCCCATTCATGTGTATCGCTGCTTCGTAACCATGAACACCTTTGTATGTCATCCCCCTTTTTGAACTCCCTGCCCACATTCTTAGGGATGTGTACGATTCTGTCTGCCTGTCCTGACGAATTGCTGCCACCATCTGAGCTGGGTCGACTCCTTTGATCCAGCACCTTCATTCTGATCTCATAATCTAACATCATCCTTTTCTCCGCCATGGCTAACTTGAGCTTTTCTAGTTCTGTCGCTACCTTCCTTGCATCTTGCCTGCCTTCCAGCTCCTCTGGGGATGGGCTACTGTTGCGTGGCCTGGCCTGGAGGGTTCCCCCTCCCTCCGAAAAGCACATCCACCCTAGGAATAGGGTCCTCCGCCTCTCCACTGATAATACCAGACTGCTCGCTGGCATGTCTGGCTGCTATCCAGGCCCTCAGTGCCTTTTGTAGCTCCTCCTTCCTAGTGAGGCCGCTGACTTGGACTTTTAGGGTTTTGCGAATCGCTTTCAATTCATTCACTTTGTAGGATCACAACTTATCCTCCTCAAAGGCAATTGAGGGATGCAACAGATGTCGCTCTTGATTTAGGCATTACGTAGTAGTTCAAACTGGCATGATCAAAAATAGGCCTTTTATAAGGTGGTTCTGACACTATGGGCCGCACTGAATTTTAGCTTTTTTGCACCTAATTGTTGAGCTTTTACTCTGGGGGAGCCTCATAAGTTGTGACTCACCCAAAGTGAACTCAGGATGAAAGAGACTGCATGGGGATTTTACTGGTGTCTCCTTGGCTTGACCAGGCCACTGTGCAGCAGCTGGAGTAAGGGACACCGGGCTGGTTACATGCAGACACATGTATACATGAGTGTGCGCATGTGTAGGGGCTGCGCACAGGAGATTCCTAGCGTGCGCAGCCAAGGAGCAGGTGCAGATAGACTGGTGTGGCACGACTTATGCAGAATGGGATGGTGACATGGAATAAACTTTATATAGTGGGAAGAAACATTCCAGGGAAGGTCAGTGTGCTTTATAGTGTGTATTCCATTATTCTCTTATGGGGATAGGGAGCACCTGTGCTACTTTTACTTTCTTAAGTCCTACAGATTCCAGACACGCACTAAAGTCCACTGTTACAGATGTGAGAAGGAGTATTCAGCATAGTCCAAAGTCATATTTGTACTGCTTTTGGATCATCAAGAAATGTCTAATTTCTCTGAGTCACCCATAACCAGGGCCTAGATAAGGCCTCCTCTCCATGAAGAGAAGATGGGTGGGGCTATAGGTTCATCCATAAGCAGCTTTCACTGGGTGTCAGGCACCAGGCTGCACCAGGGAGGGAAGGCAGCATGGGGGGAAGGGGCTTCAGAGACCATGTGGCAAGAGACCCTGGACAACGCCATATTGAACAAACCCAGAGGCTGGACAGGAAGGAGGGAGCAGGGGCAGTGAAGTGATGTGTCGCTGTTTGAAATGACAAACAGAGTCTTCCTGCCAGCCCCCTACTCAACTTTTAAAAAGTGCTTGGACAGGAAGAGAAGCTCTATCTGGGGTTTGGTCAGCTGAGGCAGAGGGTGCTGGAGCCTGGCGCAATTGGCAGTTGGAAGGATCAACCCCTTGACTGCCCCAGAATCCTGAACAGCACCAGGAGAAGAGTCCAGGACCAGTGCGCAGAAGCAGGGGCCTCTGTGCAGGAAGAAGAGAGGCCCAGGAGGAGAGCCAGGCATAAGGCTGGCACAGGGAGCCCGTGAAAACAGCTCCCTGCAGAAGTTCACCCTCTTGGAGGCGTGGAGGGTGGCTAAAAGTGCTCCAGATGGGTAGAGCTTGCCACCAGGAGCCAGAAGATGCCAGAATTGTGAAGAGCAGGCAAAGGGGGGGCCGAGATTTGGCCCCCAGAGGGTAGGGGACCTTTGACCTTGGCTGAAGACCTACGACGAAGCGCGTAGTGCTCCGCCCCAAAAGGAGGAGAGGCCGGGGAGTGCCATCACACCCCCTGGAAAGGTGCCTATGGAGCCCCGGCATCTACAAGCCCCCCCACGAAGAAAAGGCAGGGAGCGCCATTTTGCTCCCTGTGAAAGAGCCACCCTGGACACCTAACAATGACCAGAGGAGGGCGGGGCACGCAGTCATGCCCCCGCAACAAGGATCCAGGGGCCCAGGACCACCAACTCTGGATTAAGCCAGGGAGCGCCGTCGCAGTCCACATGAAGACCATGGGGCCCGGGACCCCAACTCTGGGCCCCACCAAAGTCGGGATTGCTGGCGCGCTCCCTGTGAAGTTGGGCAGGTGAGGGGTGCCAGGAACCCACCCTGGCCCCCAAGGAGAACAAAGTTGGGGGAGCACTGTTGCGCCCCACCGGGATGCCTGGAGGGAGCCCGGGACCCCATCTCTGGCCTTGACAAGAAGAGGAAGGAGGAGGGAGTGCCGCCGCACTCCCCCATGGTCCAGCAGACCAGCGCTGGTCTCCTAGTCTACCCGCCGGTGCAGGCAGACCAGAAGAGAGGGCGGTCCCCCATAGCAGCACACAAGGGTGCTGGACAGTCAGGGGGCTGGCAGGGGCCACTGGCGGTGGGCTCCCTGAGCAGCTCTCCAACAAGGAGGAAATGCAGGGAGCCCAGGTGGGACCGGGCTCCTGAGGATGAAGAGGAGGCGCCAAGGGCCGGGGTGGGACCGGGCCCCCAAACAACAGGAAGATCAGCCGGGGTTGGGCTCCATGAGCTGCATGGCTCACCTGGGGGTCCTGGTCGGACTGGGCACCCCACCGAAGCCGGGAGAAGTGGCATAAGGCCGCCGTGGGCAGCGCTGCTCTCCCTGGAGCAGCGGGAGAGCCACTGCTATAATATGCAGGAATTCCCATAGTGCCTTGCAGGCCAGGACCGGTCTTTAAGGGCAAACCAGCATTTCCTCTGCTTGTGGTGGCCCCAGGAGAACAGGGTCACCATCAAATGTTTGCAAGGGTGCAGGGGGAGCTGCAGGAGAACGCAGCTTCCCCCAGCACGAAAATAAGAAGTCCCTCCCTAAGTCTCATGGGGACTTGAGAAGAATAGGGCCCAGTCAGTTTTTTAACTCCTCTTGGGCTGGAACTTGTATTCTACAGCAGGAGGAGGATTGAGAAGTGCGCCAAGGGATGAAGAGTTGAGTTGGGGATGTTGGAAAAAGGGGTAACCCCTAGAGGTGAAGAGGTGTAATTGCACTTACTGAGGTTATTTCTGTTAGAGGGACTGACGTTCACATGTGTAATTTGAAGTACCTGTGTAAGGTGATTTCATAAGAAAAGTGAGGTTATGTTGTCAGACATTCCTGTTAGGGTGTCTGGCTGTATATGATTAATCCCGTGATTTCATCTGTGATGCCTTTAGGGGCTGTAATTGCAATGCATTCTAATGATACACAAATATGGGGAGAACTGTCAATCTAAAGTGATGCTTAAACATGGATTCTTGCTGCTGCACTTAGGTGAAGAACCCGGGGGCATATTATCAAGACAAGCAATAATAATAAAATATTGTAGAATTCGGTATTTACAAGAAAGCACTGAGAATTCTACTGTTTTGGGGTCATCCTAGTCACAAGCCTTTGGCCTACCCACACAAGTGACCTATCATTTTACTCGGGGGAACAAGGGGAACGCTGGGTGGTAGAACATTGGTGCCGGCATGGAGAACCCACGCAAAAATGTTTGAAAAAGTGTTTTTTTAACCTAATTTTAAGGTTTGCAGGGAATTCTGGGTAGGAAAACGTGGGGGGACCCACGCATGACATACCTCTCTGAACTCCCCTGGGTGTCTAGTTTTCAGAACTATTTGGGTTTGGTACTTTTCATAAGATGGCCGCCAAGCCTGGGGCAAAAAACACAGGTGCCCCCCACAAAATAAGGTAGATTTGCTGTAGGTCATTTTTAAGTCTCCACCGTACGATTTGGGCCTTTTCCAGTTGCAGCCACTATGCCTACCCACACAAGTGAGGTACCATTTTCAACGGGACACCTGGGGGAACGCTGGGTTAGAGGATATTTGAGGATCCGCGCAGATTCCACAACTTCACCACATAGAAATGTGAGAAAAAAGCAATTTGTTTTACAAAAATTGAGATTTGCAGTGGATTCAGGGTAGTAGAATGATGAGGGACCCACGCAAGCCATACCTCACTGGAGTCCCCTGGGTGTCTTGTTTCCAGAAATGTGTGGGTTAGATAGATTTCCCTAGATGGCCGTCGAGCCCAGGGCCAAAAACTCATGGGAACCCCCTTGCAAAACCAAATTGGTTTGACTGAATTAAGTTTTCAATTCGAGAGCGTGACAGCAGACAGCGCCATTCAAGGGCCCATCACTTTCACACGCCCACATTCCTGACACTGCAACTACACAAAATGATGGACTGCGTGGAGTGTCACTCAACTAGCAGTGTGTGTAGTGACCAACAGAAAGTAACTACTCACACACCGCCAGCCGAGCGCCAGTCCACCCACACTACCATCCAAGCACCAGGCCATGCACACCCCCAGCCAAGCACCACTCCGAGCACACCGACAGCCAAGTACCACTCCATGCACACCACCAACCAAATGCCACTCCACGCACACCGCTAGCCAAGCACCACTCCACACACACCACCAGCCAAATACCACTCCACGGACACCTCCAGCCAAGCACCACTCCACGCACACCGCCAGCGAAGCGTCACTCCATGCACACCGACAGCCAAGCACCACTCCACGCACACCTCCAGCCAAGCACCACTCCATGCACACCGACAGCCAAGCACCACTCCACGCACACCTCCAGCCAAAAGCCACTCCACGCACACCGACAGCCAAGCGCCACTCCACGCACACCGCCAGCCAAACACCACTCCGCCAACACCGCCAGCCAAGCACCAGCCTACGCACACCGCCATCACATTTTTTATTTTTTTTAACAAAACAAACAAAATAATTGCAACTAGATAAAAATCTAGTAACACAAAATCTGCAACTAAATACATTGCACAAATGCCAAACTTAAAAAAGAATACAAATTATTTAAAAAACACAGACCAGGCAGTACATTTTACCACTCATGGATACTCCCAAAAATTATTTTGTGTGTGGTAAGCTCTATAACAAGCAGGCACACACAGCCCGGGGTTAGAAGGACACCCAGGGCAGTAAAGACGAGTCTCCTTCCGCAAACCTCTTCACCAACAGACTCTACATCTGCTAGTGGGAAAGTCTTTTGTAGATGTGGGAGGAATGTAATCAGGAAAGTGGCGATCTTTCAGTGGAGCCACATCCCCCACCACTCCAAATCTAGGAACACTTACTTGCTCAACAACAACAAAGCTAGATATCACTGACTGCTGAAACTGAAGAAAGGTCAACTTTGACCCAGGAGAACACTCCTTGAACACAATAAAAGCATTGAAATGTGCTAAGTTGAAAAAATGGATGGCCAACTTCTTATACCAAACATAAGCCTTCAGAATAGCAGTGTAAGGTTCCAACCTCTGATCTACTCTGTCAACATTACCCATGTGCTTATTGTAGTCCAGAATGCACACAGGTTTGTGCACTTCAGCAACCTGACCCCAAACTGGCAGAGGTGAAGTACTCTCATCATGGATGGTACTCAGCATGTACACATCCCTCCTGACCACAAATTTCACAGCTAGTAGTTCGCCACAACGTAAGGAACTGCACTGACCCCTCTGAAGTTTCTTGCAAACAAGCTCCTTTGGAAAACATTTGCGGTTAGAGCAGATTGTGCCACATGCAAAAGTGTCCACTTTAAACAATTCCTTAAACAATTGCACAGCAGTGTAGAAGTTATCAAGGTACAAATGGTGGCCTCTGTTGAACAGTCTTCTGGCAAGATCCCACACAATTTTCTCTGACACTCCAAAAGTGGACGGACAACCAGGGGGGTCAATAGTGGAATCTCTACCAGTGTACACACGAAAATTAAAAACATACCCTGTCTTACTCTCAGACAACATATACAGTTTAATTCCATAGCGTGACCTCTTGCTAGGGATGTACTTCCTAAAAACCAAACGACCCTTGAACAAAACCAAAGACTCATCAATAGAGATTTCTTTCCCAGGAATGCAAATCTCTGAAAATCAATCAACAAAGTGATCAAGAACAGGCCGAATCTTAAAAAGACGGTCACAGTTAGGGTGACTACGTGGCAACGCCACAGAATTATCCACAAAATGCAACATGCATAGCAAAAATAAATACCGATCACGAGTCATACCAGCTGGAAATATGGCTGTTGCCATCCAAGGACTAGTAGACCAATATGAAGCCAGGTTCGGCTTCTTTAACAAACCCATCAATAAAGTCAATCCCAAAAACTTCTTCAGCTCTTCCAGATTTGTGGGAGTCCACCGGGTAGCTCTAGAGTGGGGCCTAAGTTTGTCACTGTTGACCCTCCCTCAAAAACTGTTCAGCATACAAAATAGTCTGCTCAACAATCTCACCCAAAAACACATCATCCATAAATAACTGAAAATACTGTATAGACAAAAAGTTTTCACAATCCACTCTACACCCTGCATCACCGCTAAAGGCAGGCAACACCGGCTGCACCATGTTAGGATCAACCCAGAGTCCAATACTTCCAGTAGGAAGACTAGCAGTCTCAGGCTGCAATCCAGCTGCCTCTTGCACCATCGGCACAGCAGTGTCCTCCTCTAACACAGGCCCTTCATCTGCACTGAGAGTACCTTCATCATCCGATGATTCCATGTGGAGAGAAAACTCACTGCCAGAATCTTCCCCTCCCTCCTCTCCCTCAGACGCACTGTCAGTGTCATAATCCGGCTCAGAGGAAGATTCAAGAAGCATACCTACCACCTGCTGAGCAGTCATTCTACGGCTAGCCATAATGATTACTAACAAAGGTAACTTGACACACAAGTCAACAACTACAATCACTATGTGAAATAAGCAATGAACAAAATTCACCTTTATCAAAAATAACTATACAGTGCAAAACAATACCACTCACTTGCCAGAAGCAACTAAACTCACCACCACGTAGTCTGCACTGACACAGTATGGATCAACAATATCCCACTAAAAAAGAAAGAGAAAAAAAATAGACATAAGACAATGCAAAACACATCATAAAAATGTTCATGCTCAAAACACTAACTAAATGCCACTAAGACACCACTTACAAAAAAAAATTCAAACATTGCAATATTACTCATTTGGAGTACATACAACAAAAATTATTTTCTTACCTACAGAAATGCAAATACACAAAACTGCAGAACAACCACTGTCGAAACCACAAACAGGAATCAAAAGCTTTAGACTAGATTTAAAAAGAAGAAAAAAAACATTAGAATCACATACACATAAAATACACTAGTCCAACATGCCAAGTTAAGGGGTAGGTGGGCCTAACAGTATAACATAAATAGGGGAGCAACCCTTGTCTTGAGGCCACCCTCAAAAAGACAACAATTAAAAAAATTCTGGTGTCTACTGGCTTCTGCCCCCCCTTGGGAACAGATGGGACTGCTACTTTGCCACTCAAAGAGGGCAGAAAAGGCCACAATCATCCTGCCATAAAGGAAGGGGAACGACCCATGACCATAGGGCGGATCACCAAAATACAAATTAACCCTGGTGCCCTAGTGGCCCTCCAAAAAAAAAAACAGCAGAACTGCCCTTCCAGGTGATACCAAAGGGGATGATGGACGGAGCGCATGCGCAAATCTAACACTCACTCCCAGGCAACTGATCTTGAATTAATCCATCATCATTGTTTAGCTCACTTCACCAACCCAGTTCTGACATGGCCATATGCAAATCAGACTGACCCTGTGCCCTTTGATTGCACTAAGTTGGCAGACGTGGGTACCTTGCTCACTTTGGCACTGGACTCAAGCTAACCTGGCTGATAACGGCTGATTAGCCAGTAACCGGTCCCATTATGGTTATTTTTCGAAAAATTTGACTCCCCCCCTCCCCCCCGGGGGCAGCCAAAGGCTTACAACATGCCCCTAAAGGGGAGTGACCCTTGTCCAAGGGGTTGCTCCCCAAAACAAAAAAAACATTAAGGCTACTCAAAATGGCCCCCAAAAGGAAAGAGACCCTTGCCCAAGGGGCCACTCCCCTGCTCTTTGCCCCAATGCATGGTTTCTATAAAAAAAATTAAATTCTGCCCCCCCCGGGGGGGCAGACAAAGCAAGAGTAATTGCCCCCTAAAGGGGAGCAACCCTTGTCCAAGGGGTTGCTCCCCAAAACAAAAAAAACAGGGCTACTCCAAATGTCCTCCAAAAGGAGAGTGACCCTTGCCCAAGGGGCCACTCCCCTGCTCTTTGCCCCAGTGCATAGTTTTTATAATAAAACATTATATGCTACTGCCCCCGAAAGGGGAGCAACCCTTGTCAAAGGGGTCACTCCCATAAACTAAAAAAAACAATAGGGCCACACAAGTTAGCCCCCAAAAGGAGAGTGGCCCTTGCCCAAGGGGCCACTCCACTGTTCTTTGCCCCAGTACATGCTGATAAATGAAAAACGAAAACGATGTAATTTCTAATGCCCCAAAAAGAGGAGCGTCCCTTGTCCAAGGGGACGCTTCCCAAAAAAAGAGAAAAAAAAAAAAAAGGGGGCTGCACAAAATGGCCCCCATTATGAGAGTGACTCTTGGCCAAGGGGCCACTCCACGAACGCACAAACACTGCCCCAAAATGCCGATTATTGTTAAAATACCGCATATTCTGCCCCCCCGGGGGCCATACAAAGCGAAACAATTTGCCCCCAAATGGGCGAGCGGCCCTTGCCCAAGGGGCCGCTCCCCGAACGGCAAAAACAACAGGTGATGGACAGAATGCAGAACATTGTCATACATTCACCCCAGTACAGAGATCTGGGCCTAAATCCATCGTTCTTTTGCACTCCACACCACCCCAGGTCAGACATGGCCATATGCAAATCAGCCTTTGACCCTCTGCCTCATGGGAACAGTCCAGCCATGTCTTTCCTGGACTGGAATCAAGCATACAAGGACCGGTTTCTGGCTATCAGCCGTCATCAGCCTGGATAGCTTGACTCCAGTGGTGTGGAGAGCATGAGACTCACGTCTGAGAATGCCCATCCCACTCGGGGCGACAAACGCAAAAACAACAGGTGATGGACAGAATGCAGAACATTGTCATACATTCACCCCAGTACAGAGATCTGTGCCTAAATCCATCCCCGAACGCACACACAGGCAATTTCACAAAAAAAAGGAATGCTCTAAAGAGGCATCGAGGGAAAGGAAACCCCTTTCCTTTCCCCCGATGCCTCTTTAGTTTAAATCCCACCCGCCCCAGGCCCCAAACTTACCTCTTTCTCCTCCGACGCGCAGGAAGCAAATGGCTTCCCTGCGCGTCGGAGGAGAAAGGGAACCTCCAATGACGTCAGGCACGCTGACGTCATTGATGACGCGGGGGGAGGCAGGGGAAGGTCTTCCCCTGCCTTCCCCGCAGAAACGAAGAAAATCGGGCACCCGCGGGGGGAGCGCTGGCGCTCCCCCCACGGGTGGGGCTCATGACGAGCTGAGCTCGTCATGAGCACCCGAGCACTGTATGCCATGACGAGCTCAGCTCGTCATGAGCATACAAGGGGTTAATATAGATGTTTTAACTTCTAACTGGACTATTGTCTAAAAGAATTGATATTATAAGGTGAACAATGTACAGTATATGTGGGAAAGTAAGCCTGAGTGAGGCAACCAGACGTAAATCTGTAGTCATTATAAAATAGTTACAAATGCAGCGTTGTTTTTAGAAGACTATTGTATTTGTGTGAAAAGATGAGGATTTATCCTGTCCCCAGTAGAGCATTGGACACTGATTGCCTGACGGGAGATGAAAAGAAACATGTTCCAAATGTTTTAGGGAAATCTGATGTCTATAATAGTGCGTATTCCTAGAGAAGGTTACCACTTTTTCCATTATTCCTTGAGCAAGACGCTATGTTGCTTTAAGCCTCTACTGAGTTTCTTGAACCTCTCTTTATAAGAAATTCTTGCTTTGATATATTTTGAGGTATTGAGCTGATTTAAATGCTGAAGCGTTATGCTTTGTCTCACTCTCTTAGACTAGAACCCTTTATGGGTTCTGACTCACTCAATTTTTTCAGATTCTTAAAGTAGGAGTTCTCCCATTATGGAACACACTTTTTGTTATATTTATTTCTAACCCCGGGTGGAGACCTCCGCTCCACCCGGAGAGTGTGTGGAGATTTGCCTACTCTGCGTTCCGCGGAGAACGCGGAGTAGGCAAATCTCTGTACACTCTGCTGCGGAGCGGAGTTGGCCAGCCCCCGTCTCCCACCCCCCCTAATAATGATTGATTAAAACTTCAATAAATAGAATTTAAAGTAAATAAAAAACACTTACCTTGGCTGCGGCATCCCCGGGCTGCCCTCCTACTCCTCATCGCTGTCTCTGGGAAAACTTTGCATGCGCAGGTGTGCGTGCCTGCTCAGATTCACAGAGATGGTGATAAAGAGGAGGATGGCAGCCCGGGGACGATGCAGCCGAGGTAAGCTGCTTTATTTAAAGTATTTTTATTGAAGTTTTCATCAATTGTTAATGGGGTGGGTGGGGTAACGGAGCTCCACGGAGTTCCAAGTAGATTGTTCTCAACTCCGTGGCCCTCCGCGTAGCCCCACTACACCCACTATGCCCAGGGTTATTTTTTTTATGAATTGATTATCCAATATTTATTTTACATTTCTGTCATTTATTGACTATTGAATTTAATCTGAATGAACTTGTGATTTGCAATAAAGATAGTATACTAAAAGATTTTGTTAATAAATCCCTTTGAACCTTTAACAACTCTTGTTATTGACTAAAATTTAGATTAATGGTTGGGATAATAATTTACATCATGAATTGTTTTCATCTTCTCTAAAACAACGGTGTAGATCCATAATGTTGAATAGTGTGAGACAGAGGGTAAGCCCTAATGCTGGAAAACCATGTCCTTTAAATCCTTGTTTTTTGCTTTAACAATAATCATCAATCATTGAACTGATAGCAACATTTTCTACACAATAATTCATATTATAATAATTTAATAATGCTAGATATACTTCTGATGTTCGCTACCCCAACAGAATATATTAGACAGACCACCTATATCCAAATGTGCACAACACAGAGCTAAAGCTATATAATTTCAAACATTTGCAAACTCAACAGCATATTTCTTTCATCATAACAACAATCATTTAGGAACTATTAAGAATAAGTTAGTTTAAACAATGCATACCCTCACAATCATAACACTCATCAAATTAATTTAATAGGAGTTAAATCATTATACTTGTACATGTACAATAATTAAAACCTATCAGCACACATGAGCTCTTTGGCAAAGGTGGCCCAACATCCGCTAAGGTTTCTGTGCTTCTGTGCGGAATCAAACCCTTCATCGAAGAAAATTATTTAAAACAAGTTTTATAAGCTGTTTGACATTCAGGTTGGAGTATGGAAACTCACTGCTTGAAGTGGTTCCAAACTTAACCTAACCCCTTTCAAAGCTGTGTTATATGCAACAGCAAAGTTGTCCACATGTAGGAAGTTTGGTCATGCACCTTCAGTCATTTTCACAGTGAGCTGGCTCCCCAGTTGAGGCAAGAAATTCCTACAAGTTAGCCTGTTATCACTTTGTTCTTGCTCTTCAACCCATCTAGGCTAGAAATTAGTAATTTCAGGGATGGACCAGCAACTTCAGAGGGCAGACTCCCTCAATTTGGAAATCCCATCATTAAAAAAGTAAAACACTTTAATTCACTCCTGTGAGACGATGGCTTCTCCCCATCTAATCCCCCCAAATGTTTTGCTTTTTTATCACATTGTTTTTTGGCATTTTACTGAGGGTGAGCCTCATAACTGGTGACTCACACATGGTAAACTCATGGTAAATGGATCCAGCATGTTTAGACATGTAAAAGTGTCGAGCATCATCATCCCTCCCCTTACGACCCTGATCAACTCATCTTTCGCGGAGGGCATAGTCCCCCCCAGCTGGAAAGCGGCAGCTGTTAAAGGTCTACTAAAAAAACCCTCTTTAGACCCACAGGACCTTACCAACTACAGGCCCATATCCCTGCTTCCTGGAAATAGCAAGATCGCAGAGAAGCTGGTAAACAAACAACTATCGCTCTACCTAGAAAGCAACAACCTTTTAGCGGTCTCCCAGACAGGGTTCCGTCCAGGTCAGGGCACGGACATCGCCCTCCTGGCAGCAGTAGAGAAGGCCAGAAGCATTCTGGATACAGGAGGATCAGTGGCAGTGATCCTCCTGGATCTGAGTGCGGCCTTCGATACAGTAGACCATCCAACCCTAATCCATCGTCTGGGAGAGATCGGACTAAAGGGTATGGCCCTGAAATGGATTGAGTCCTATTTATCAGGACGCACCTTTCAGGTACGAGAAAATGACAGCTGCTCATCCACCTTCCCCCTCCGGTGTGGAGTGCCACAGGGCTCATCCCTGAGCCCCACGTTGTTTAACGTGTATATGGCCCCACTGGAGAAGAGGGTCAGCTCGTTCGGCGTATCAATTATTAACTACGCCGACGACACACAGCTGGTCGTAACCCTCTCACATCCCCACCATGCCCCATCGGATCTCCACGGCTGCCTCTCCGAAGTCCACCGATGGATGAATCTCTCTCTACTCAAATTGAATGGGTCCAAGACTGAGATCCTCCTGATGGGCCATAAGGGGCCCTCTCTACCATCTCATCTTTGGCCCAGCTGCCTAGGTGACCCTCCCACTCCCAAGGAAGAGGTTAAGAGCCTGGGTGTGTGGATTGAGAGAGACCTGAGCTTCAAGACCCAGGCCAAAAGAACGGCAGGGACATGTTTTGGACTACTCAGAGCCTGCAGGAAGATCTTCCCTTTACTTCCTGAGACCGCAAGGAGGCTCCTCATTCAGGGTCTAATCCTGGCAAGATTAGATTACTGTAACGCCATCTATTTAGGAGCCCCCGAAGCCACCCTGAACACACTGCAAAAAGTCCAAAACGCCGCTGCCCGCCTACTCACGGGCACCCCAGGAAGATCTTCCGCCAGGCCGGCTCTCAGATCTCTCCACTGGCTCCCAATCAGGGAAAGGGTCGCTTTCAAGGCCCTGTGCATGGCCCACAAAACTCTCTACAATAACGGCCCCCCCTTCTTAGAGAACTCCTAGTTCCATACAAAGCTGAGAGAGACCTCCGGTCCGGTACAGAAAATCTTATTGTAGTCCCGAGAGTCAGGAAAGCCAAGACCGGTGGCCGTCGCTTTTCGGTCCACACGGCAAAACAGTGGAACCATCTACCACGGAAACTCAGGTCAGAACCGAACTACCTCCAGTTCAGAAAAACTCTAAAAACCCTTCTCTTCCCACAGACATAATCTCATCAGACGGCTGAACCCCTTGGAGAACAGGTTAGCGCTGGGATGCTTTCTGAGTTACTACGCGCTTTATAAAACCATTAAATAAATAAATAAATTTACCACCAGTGTCTGCCTTTCAAGATAAGGCTTCTGCAACATAGCGAGGGGCACTTGGCTGGGAACTTGTGAACACATCCTAACATGTGTGAGGGCTGGGCGTGGCAGACTACAGCCATGCACAGCCCTGTAACTGCTCACAGGTAGCCTGGTCTAGAGGGGGCTCTGCAGGAGGGGATATTGACCAGGGCTAGGCTTCTTAATGTTGGTGTACTCTCATAGGGAAAGTCTGTGTGGTTTATTATCTTGTCTGCAGTGATACCCCAGTTTTCATCTATGGGGAAGATTGCCTTAGAGTGCAGCTTCGCTTCCCTTTGGCCTACAAAGACCAGTGACATATTGAACTGAGGTAGAATCTGTATAAACACAAATATGAGAGTGCCAAAATGATATCTGTACAGCCTATGGGTCACCCAGGATTGTCATATTTCACTGGCTTAGCTCAGGATCAGAGCCAAGGCCTTTTGTCACTCTGGTGTGCCAAGTTAATTAAATCTTTCTCAGTGAGCATGAACAACCCCAACACACACACACAAAGGGAGCAATTAGCAGTGCATCACTCAGCTCCTGAGGAGGCAAGGGTGGGGATGAAGGAGCTGCATCAATCAATCAGCTGTCACACTGTACCAGGATTGGGCCAACCCAAGCCAACTAAACAAAGGATTAAGCCCAGACCTCTAGAGCCAACACAGGAGTGGGCTCCCTTTAAAGATTTGGTGAGAAAGGCCATGGCAACAATGTCAACGAGGGGTGAAGATGAGGCCCTCAGAGCAGATATGACTAGGGACTCCTGGGTGATGCTATTTTGAAATATCCCAGCAGGCTGTGCAAGAGGATTGGGAAAGGAACCCCCTGATGCCCATCTGGGCTAAGTACTCCAACAGTAGTTGCCCCATAGGACCTGAGGGCCTCCTCCTACGATCAGAGAAGTTGGTCCTGTTACACCCCCTAATGCCTAGTTGTGGAAAGAATTTAACTTCCATCCAGGGAAGTAAGAAGCCACAGAGGATAAAAAAGGAGAGAGGCTGGCACAGGTAGCCAGTGGAACCAGCACCCTGCACATTTTGGCATCTTGGAGGCCTAAGGAAAGCGCTCCAGTTGGCTAGAGCTCGCCCTCAGGAGCAAAATGAGCCTAAAAACTAAAAGAAGCCTAAACGCATGCAAAATAAGGGGTATGAGATTACAGCTGGAGAAGTATTTGATCTTTGACCCCCACCAGCGTGATCACAGCACATGGCGATCCTAGGTGGGCCAGGGCCCGGGGGTCAGCACAAGAAGGAGGGGGCATTTCAGGGTTCGCTGTCCAAACCCAGAGGGCCTAGGGATAGCTACCCCTGGGCCAGCTTCATTTACTGGGTCCTGGAATCCCCAAATCTGAGCCCCACCAGAGAGAGGAATGTGGGAGACTGTTGTACCCCCCCCAAGTATTACATACTGGTCCCAGGATCCCCAACTCTGGGCCCCCGACATTTGACAGCATGAGAGAGTGCCCTTGCACTTGCCCAAGCAGTGTGACCCACCTTGCTCCCTGTGCACATGTCCGGGGGAGTGGGTGGTCACCACAGCATGGAGCTCCCTTGCCACAGGAGCAGGCGGGGAGAAGAACTGCCAGCACAGGGAAGTGCTGATGGTGCGGGGAGTCAGATGGGGGAGTCAGGGTGGATTCCGTGTGTTGCACCCCAACAAAGGAGACACATTGGGGGTCAGGTGATACTTAGCACCCCCAAAAATGAATATAAAATGCAAATCATGTTGCACAAGGCTGTGAGCTTCAACGAAGAGAGCAGCAAGGCCCCTAATCAAATATGCACAAGCTCCTGGAGGAGCACCCCGTAATGCCCCGTGGGGCTAGGAAGTACAAAGCAATTTCTGCTACTTTTGGTGGCCCTATGATGGCGATGCCACCCCCAGCATGACAATAAAAGCATCGGGGAGCTGCAGTAGCGCCATAGCTCCCCCCAAGGACACCCAAAAGATTTTATTAAAAGTACTGATCCTAAGTTGGTAGGGTCATAGAAACAAAGGCCATCCCTGTCTTTGTTCATGTTTGCATTCACTTCCCAAGCTGGAGCTTGTGCTCTACAGCTTGGAGCGTGATGCCCTCTAGGGATTAAGAGTATTGTTGCATGTATTGTGGCTTGTATCCAAAAAAAAGATACACATTGTACAGTACCCTCTAGGGGCTTGGTGTATGGTTACATTTTGTGTGATTAAAATGTGAAGCTCTCTAGGGGCTGTGTTTATGATTACACTTTTATAAGTATACAAAAAGCACACAGACACATATGTAGTTTGTTTGTAGATGCATTATTGAAATAATCATGTAGACAGTGGTTACTGATCAAAATGCATAAACTTTATATAACATTAGTAAGTGCATTCACACATAGTTATTATTGATTATTGCATTCACTCCTAATATGATAATACAGCTTGACATGTATTTGTTGATCTTGAAGGCTTACCTCATGTGTTTATAAAGACCCTTTAGGGACCCTTTAGACCATCTTTATGTATATTTGTAAATTACTGCATAGTATTGAGTAGTGTTTATGTAGTACATTTACTTTTCCTTTTTTCTAAAGAAAAAGCACAGACTGGACAATTATTTATTGAGTGCTATTATTATGTGCCAGCGAATGGTAATTACCAACCCACACCACCTATTTGCTTAAACTTTGGACTACTCTGCTTTGGTACCCTGAGAGAATCAAGTGCTGGAATGGGGTGTTTAGTGCCCAGTGGAGGACAAATGTGGACCTACTGTGCAGGCCACACAAAAAATGGTTTGTTTTCTTACAACTCCTTTTCTTGGAGTGCCCCAACCCCCTATAATTCCATCCCTCCAAGTAATAGGGCATTAGCCTCTAAGAATACATGTAAAAAAGAATCACAATATTTTTAGACCTGGTATGCTTGGCATGGGTACGTCCCTGTCTTTTTATCTGCAATCATCCTATTTTGCTGACTTCGTTTTTGCTGGCTTTAAGACTCTGCTAAACAGTGCTAATGAGCTTGTGCTCTCTCCTTAAAACACTGTAAAATCAGCTTCTACCCTGTGACGTATGCAGGCCTACTGTGAGGAAGACGGTGTGGTGCGAAAGGATTAATTAGCTTAGGCAATGTTGATGAGTCAAAATGAGTGTAGAAACCCCCTGTGCCATGCTGATACAGCAGAGAATCTTGTGACGCTTGTTTTTGCCATTATCAATATTTGCTACTATCTGCCAAGGTGCTCTGTTTACTGTACCAGGCCATGGCGTGTGGGTTGTGGGAGACATACCATTTAGGTTGTAATGACCTTGGACGTGCCTGGGAGTAGCTGAAGTCAATGGGAGTATGATTTATTGGAAACAGGGAAGGGAATGTGCAAGATGCAGCTGGTAGGAGTCAAGAGGAGCGGAGGAGAGGGAAAACAGGGGGGGTATAGAGCCCTCGGGGAAGCTCATAGATGGAGTGTACAGATCTGCTATCACTCCCATAACCACTGCTCCTGCAGTTTGGTTCCAAGGGAAGGGTCTGTAGTACCTTACTGGGTACTACAGGAGGTTTGTAAGGAACTATGGGACCAATGTGGCTCCCATGACAGAATTTCCCCTCAAAAAAGAAGCCCAAAAAGGTCATTTGGACCCCATTGTGTCAGACGGCCTTTGAAACTCTTAAGGAATGTGTTCAGGACCAGTCCAGCTAGTCCCTGACTACAATAAGTAGTGTGGGTTACATACAGATGCTGCAGAGCAAGGGATTGGGGCAGTACTAGCACAAATATCGCAGTTCTCCGGAACTGACGCATCACCCGACTGCGCAACATATCTCCTACTCTGGACGTTCCATCACAAGATCTCGTCGATGAGATCTTGCATGGCGACGCAACAAGATCTCGCACCACATCTCAGAACCAACTCAATGCTTCAGCTGAGAGACGCATCTTTGACACGGATCCTCGCAATGCACTGCAAACCAGGATTGAAGGTACTTTCAGCCGCAAGTAGTGGGAGTACCTGTCGGGTGGTGACGTGGGGAGGGGGAGGGGCAGGGTGGGTGGTAGTAATGTTTGAATTACGAACCTTAACAGGTAAGTAAACATATAAATAAATAAAGCGATTTTTGTTGTGCGCACTGCATCGCATTTGGTGATGCAGTGCACGCAACGAAATTCGTTTTATTTATTTATATGTTTACTTACCTGTTAAGGTCCGTAATCCATACATTACTACCCCCCACCCTGCCCCTCCCCCTCCCCACGCACTGCCCGGCAGGTACTCCCACTACCAGCCGCAGCTGGGTACTTTGTTCAGCGGGCCTAACTGTGCCCCTGTAGCCGGCCTGCTTTCCATCGTGGTTGGCCTGAACTTGTAACGTGTTCCAGTCTGGCACATTCAGATATCCACAGGTGGCACTTTCCGCCTTTTGCCTCTATTTTTACTAAGATCTTTCAAATGTAATATCTTCGGTTCTACTGATTGGATTTTTGTCATTTTCTTCTTATTTTATTCATTAAAATATACTCTAGTTTTCCAAATCCGTTGTGGGATCCTTCTGTGTTAAGTTTTAACTGTGTTACTATTTGTAGAGTTGCATTAATACTTTACACATTGCCTCTAAGTTAAGCCTTACTGATCTGCCCAAAGGTACCCGAGGGTTGAGCACAGTTTAATTTAGGGTTTGCCTGTGACTTCACCCTGAGAATAATTCTTTGCTGCTTGAAAATGCTTTCACCCCCTCAACCATTAACCCAGATTCTTCAAGCATGCTACCTTAATTCTATTTATGTATTCAAACTTTCTCTAACGCCCACATTTGTGCCTTTTTTTACTTATTTGAGGAAGACATCGCACCTGAAACTTGTACATCGTAACCGTTCTTGTGTAAAGTACTCTATCACCATATAGCTGCCGTCCACACTATATATAACTACTGAACAAGTGTTTAAATACATAATAATTGGCTTGCCATACCAGTCTAGAAAACAGTCTGCTCAAAGTAATTTAGCAAATATTGAGGAGCCAAGATGGCGGCCGAGTCGGACGTGTAGTCCCTCGGCTCCGAGGACCGTCTCCTTCCTCGCAACTATCCTGCCGGCGATCCTGCATTCTGAAGGCGCATTGCGGTGGCGGTTATGCTCCGACGACCAGTGGTGAAATCCTGAAGCCCGGGCCCCTTGGCGACCGGGAGAAAAGTTCGGCGGCAGTTTGGGGCCCGCAGTGACCTTGCGACCGGGGCCTCAATTTAGTGCTGGAACCGGCCGCGGAGCGAACAACATCGGACATCGTCAGCTATCCTGCTCCGGTCGGACCCTCTATGGTGGGTGCGGCCGACTTTGAACTGCGCGCCCCACTTGACTACTGGTGCAGAATTGTTTGTACCGGGTGAGTGTCGGAGGGGTTCTTTTGTGACGGTGACAACCTTTTCTGTACTTTGCCGAGTGCCCGCCTGTGTGCTGCCCCGCTGCCAGCGGGGGACTCCCGAATTTTTCGCCCCACTGATCTCGACAGGGGCGGCTGCGTCTGGGACACTGCCGGCGGCCGTTCAGATCGGCTGGGCTTTCCTTGAAACAGCAAGGCACATAATGACGCATAGCCTTGGGGAGCGGGGGCCATGGTGTGATCGAGGAAGCGTGTCGCAGTGGGTCACGACTGACGTAGACCGTGGAGGTGTTTGGGGCTACGACGTTTTGTTGGCGGCTATCGTCTCCCTTCACTATGACATAGTTTACTCTGCGCGAATCCTGATCAATAAGGTTGACGCACTATTGATTCCACGGGGGTGCTCCAAAATGGCGGACCTACCTGACCACTGCGTTCCTTCTTGCCCCGCTCCTGATTCATACAAGATGGCGGCCTCGTGTACTGCTGGTGGCTATGGTGTTCCGGTATTCGTGGCTGTCCCCGCGACGGACGATGTTAGCCTTGATCGTGATGTGACACATGGATCGCGACCGCGATTGGAATCCTTTCCCCACGTCTTCCCCCCTGCTACCCGAGGATCCTTCCAGAAGGGACGGGACATTGCGACTTTTTCCTTTGGTTCTGATTCGCTGGATGCTTCGAGGGTTATATGCTTCTGGCTCAGCAGGGAACCGATGTACTCCAGTGCTCTTGGCTTACCTGTGTATTTGCAGCAAAATTTCCTTTTTGGATTACAGTACACGCCCGTTTGGGTTCCTTCTGCTAGGGGTTGGGGGTGCGTGAAGACGGGTCAGGGGTGACCGCTTCTTGTCGTTGTCCTGTGGCTCTCCTCGTTCTAGACCGGGTGTGGGGCGTATTGACTTTTGTATGCCGCAATGTGCCTCTTCTGTGACATTTATTCTGTAAGTTAGTAATGGTGTTGCTCACCGGACTGTGCATCCTGGATTTATGTTGGACTAAAGGAACTGTGATGCCGGGGGGCTGATGGTGGGCTCCTCCTCCGCTTCTCGCCCTTCTGGGGGCTTTGTATGGTTCCTTCTTTCTTCCTTTTCTTTCTGCTTAACTTTAGTCTAGGTGGGTGGTAGTTTCTTTTCTCTTCTTCTACATTTCGGGTTTCGTTACAGGGGCGACAGGCACTCTGCTGAGGGGGGGGCCGTAGCTGGAGGCAGGGCTGCAGGGTGGGGGGTATTCTTCGTTTTTCTTTCTCTTTTTCAGTTTCTAGGGCCTCTATTTCTTCTGTTTTGTTTGCCTTTTTCTTTTCTTTCTTTCCCTTTTCTCTATGGGTTTCTGCATGGCGTGGGGTTCACTCTTAAGTCTTCGACCAGTATGGGGGATGTTATACTGCCTTCCTTTTTTGGATCCTGGGGCGGGAGCTGCATGGGGGGGCGTACTGTATTGTTTACTGTTTATCCTGTTTTAATGCGCGTTCTAGCATGTGCCCCGCCTGCAGTGGTCCCTATCGTGCGTATCCTGATGTGACGTCCCCTTCCCCTGGTGTTATTATATTGTTTGCCATCGGATCCTGTTCTATTTTTTGATTTCTTGCAAAGTAAAAATCAAACCTCTCTTATCCTAGTGCCGTTAGGGTGCGACATTATCCTAGTTGTTGATCCGGACTTTTCGGGGCGGGATGTATGTGGATTGACTTATTGATTTGTACTGCCCGTCTTCCGATAATAGCCGGCCGTGTTCTTGCTGGCTGGTGATTGTATCTGCCTTGTTTTCAAATAAAGGTTTTCAAAAAAATAAAATAAAAAAATTTAGCAAATATTCATTCACAAATAGATTATAAACATGTTATCTTTCACATTTACCAAAGCGACGAATTTTGGTTAACTCATTGACAAGGCCAACATTCACTAACCAAGCACCCTGAAACAAGCAACATGCAGCCGGCCCATTAAAAATACAGAACTGTCCTGAAGAAGAGCCCCCATAACCGATCATAGGAACTATAGTGACACAGTAGATTAGCAACAACCAAAGGAGGTGTAAATTGAGATTTCTGTTTATTATTTGAAATAATTCTTTGTTAGTATGTCTTTGAGAACTGACTTGAAAACATGCATTCAAAAGGCTGGGGCTGTGAAACAAAACTTCTGACAGGACTAAAAAATATATAATAAAACATGCTTTTCGTATGTATTTGGTTCGTTATAAGGTACAGGTGTAGCATTCGGACTCTGGTGTTGAGTATTCCCTGTGCAGTGCCAGTCTGTGCCCCATGCCACAGAGTCGTCTGAAACCGATTAAGCCATTAGCTGGTAATAACAGGCACATGTTCAGAATATACCGAAAAATCTTAGAAGTAAAATGCATATTTCATTCTCGGGTGAGCCTAAAAGGACACATTCTGGTTTAGAGAGACCTCTAATGAAACAGTATCTCTGCATGCATACTGCATAAAGAAGGTGGAAAAGGGATCACAGATCTTCCCCCTCAACTGGAAAGAACTGCCTGAAACACAATTTAAAAGGGATAATAATGATGTTGCTAGTCAGATCCATGAATATTTATCTCCGACTTTTGAAGGATTTGCAGCCTTCTTGAATGCCGCGTGTCCCACAGGGCACCTTTAAGTAGCGGACAGATCTGAATACTCTAAGTATTTCGGATGTACCTCTGGCTCAGTGCATGATCCGGACTCTAATTCACAGGCTCGTCACACACAGTGGTTCAGCGTCCCACCGAGTGCCGTGAAAAGCCGAGTTCTGAAAAGATTTTTGATGTCAGGAGAACATTTTAATTTGCAAGAAAGAAATCGTGCTCCAATGTGAAATGGCACTGCAGCATTAGAGAAGCCGCTTTAAACACCAAAGTCCTTGAGGCTGCAGTTCCCTGCGTCATAGCACAGACTGCACAATGGAACTTAATAACGTGTTTAATTTCAAATACAACACAATATATTAGTCACCACCCTATAATGAAACTAAGAACTTTAACAAAGACAAATGCCTAAAGGGTGGTTTTTGTGTCTTGGGGAATGTGGAAAATGTAGATTGCTGGTATAGCAATATTTCAAGTCAATTTTCTAGGCTAAATCTATATTTGAATTTTTTGTAATTCAACAGCACCATTTTTAGCATGCAAACGTTTCCTATAACCTGATTAAAAGAATCTGTGCTATTTCGACGGCGGTGACATATACCAGCCTATAAAAATAGGCCGATTTTTTTTTCTAGAAACAGTCAGAAATGCTGACTGAATTTAAATTATGCCTGCAACATCATTTGGAAACTTGAACATTAATGTGAAAGTAGAAACCGGAACATGGAATGGAGTAAATGCGCGCGCCAATCAATATGAGTTTATGTGTCTGTGACAGATTAGCACCTGAAACACATCATTATTCAGCAGATTTCACAGAAAAATAAAGCTGATTGTTACAAGCATGTTTACAAGAAGTCGAAAGAAACTATAAAGATTGGGTTATGTTGCTGCAGTCAGATACAGATGAAAATGTATTTTATTCTCTGACACCGAAACGTAACCTAGCAACCAACGTCGCCGAGAAGCGCCCTCTTCTTCAAGATATAATCATTTCAGCACGTTTTATTGATAAGCAGTGTATGGTTTTCTCAGATGATGCGTGTTTTACTGTCAAAATATGTATAAGGAATGTGTAATAAGAAAACAAAGCCCCTATGTAAGAAATTGGGGGGCATATTATCAAGGGGCTTTATCTCCTCTTTTTTGGCTTTAAAAGCCAAGAAAGCGGAGATAAAATTATCTCCCTATTACCAAGCTGTCGCTAACACCAAGCGACAGCTAATAGGAGATAGTGACCATCTTGGGCCCCGCTTTGCATGTCAGTGATATTTATCACTAATGACATGCAAAGTGGGCGTGCAAAGATGTTAGCGACTGAAAACAGTCGCTAACATCGCTATCTCCTATTACCAACTTTTGGAGATATTCGCGCTAAGCGCGAATATCTCCAAAAGCTAACACTTGCCCAGGAGCAGTTCTTAGCCATGTTATCCAATGGGAGGTGGATAACATGGCTAAGAGCATTTGCTCGATAATGCATGAATATCGCTGACTTTTCAGCAATATTCATGCATTGCGGCCGTTTTTTATCGCATTTGCGATAAACCTTGCTAATAGCAAGGTTTATCTGCGATAAAAATCACCGATTTGCGGCGATAATTTTTGTCTCTAAACAAGTTAGAGACAAAAATTATTTCTATTGGTTGGTAATATGCCCCTGGGTTTTTAGTTGAAGTGGGTGTGAACTCTTCTCAAACAGCCACAATATTTGTCAGGGTAAACAACAGACAGCCACCAAAACGACAAAAATCCAATCAGTTGAACTAGAGTTATAAATTTTTAAAGTGGAAAATAGCACCTAAAAGATCGAAGCTTTAACCGCGGCCATCTAGTCGTGCAAGACAGGGGCAAATTCGAAAGTTATGGTTGACAGTGGTGGAGCACATGTACACAAAGTGGATTGGGCCAGATCTCCTATTACCTTCGGACATAGATGAAATTTTGGAAGAACATTTCTAAGAATAGCAGGACAAAGCAGCTGGTGGTGTCTGAGGAGGGGTCAGCATCAGGGAACCGTTGCACAAAGTCGTAGTGAAGATTCTTATGTTTGGATCTAGTCTCTTTTTTAGAAGTTAAAAATCTCCAACGGGACAAAGCTGCAGGGTGTCATTGACGAGGACTCCGCGAGGGCGGATACCCCTTCTGAGAGAGCTGCTGAACAGAACTTACTGCTGCAGAGAATATCTTATCTGGAGCTGCTGTGAAGTCAGGCTGACCAGCAATGCACCAGGTCTCCTCTCGGTTCTCATAGCCCTCTTTGACAAACATTTACCAGGTTTTGGATGTGGGCTATATGGGCACCTTCAACACCACTTCCTGAATACAGGGCTTGAAAGGCATCTCTTGAACGGTCAAGACTCACTCAGGCAGAGCCCTAGTGTGGGTTTAGGATGGCTGGAGCCTTTTCTGCCCCTGAGGCTCTGATCAAGATGCCTGCCAACTAGCACTTGGAATCACTCCGGAAGCCCTAGGTTCATGTAAAAGAGCAGTGTTCAGGCAGCAGGCTCCAGGCAGAAAAGCTGTCCTTCTTGGTGCATCAAAGTTGTCTTCTGAAGTACACAGCAGGCCACAGAAGCAGTCAGTCCCCTGGAAGTCCACCTGCAGGTCCAGAAAGTGAATTGAAGAGTGGTTTGAAGTTCCTATTTTTCTATCTGGTGCCCCCTTTGAAGTGGGAGAAACATCTGGAGGCTTCTTCTCACAGAAGTGTCTGGAATAGCCTGCCTATCTGCCCTGGTCCCAGTCTGCCTGCAAGAAGAATAGACTAGTGTTTAGTGATTTGTGTGACAGCAGGGCACAGTTTCTTAAAGTGCAATTGAGGCTGTGTACAGCTCTGATCCCCCACCCTGCCTATGATGGCCCATCCAGGCACAGCTAGTTTCTCTACATTGTGGCTGTGTTTGGGAGGGTACACAAAGGCCGAATGCCAACTACACCCAGCCAAGTGACACAGGAGCAGGCTGCATGCCCCAAGTAGTTAGAACAAAAACATACCAACTTTCTAAAATGAGGATTTTCTGGATTGTGACTTAAACCCAACTTTACCAACTTATATTTACAAATAGGAACTTTAAGACTTGATAAGTGGGTTATTTTGCCAAGTTGAATTGGAAGTTTAAAACTGCCAACAGTCTGCAATGGCAGACCTGGGATATGTTTTAAGGGCTACATTTGATTTACCAGCCCTGAGTATAGCGTATACCACGGATATACCAGGTACTTGTAAGTAAATTAAATATGCCAGTTCCGTCTAAGCCATTTTAACCATATTTTAAGGAGTGAGCACAAGCATGTTAGCATTGAGTAGGAGTAATAAACTGCACAGAGTTCTAACGCCAACAATAAAAAATAAAAAAAATAGGAGTGGTGAAGGCAAAAAAAAGTTTGGGGGAAGATCACCTCAAGGCTGACATGCCTAACCCTCTAAAAATAGTGACTACTTACAACTTGAAACTAATGTAAAACAATCATTTGAGAAGTGTAGCTGAATCAGGTTCAATTTAAATGTTAGACCAGAGGCTAAATTATGCATATAGGCCTAGATGTAGGTAATAGCAAAATACCGAATGGTAAATACCGAATTTTACCGATTCGGTATTCACTATTCGGTAGTTGCTATGTAGGTAAATAATTCGGTAAAAATACCAAATCGGTATGATTCGGTATTTACCGATTCTGTAATTACAGAATCGGTATTTGTCATTAATTCCTATGGGCCTTGAAGCCCATAGGATTCAATGGCAGATACCGATTCGGTAATTACCGAATCGGTAAAAATACCGAATTTACAAGGGGACAGAGTGTCACTTTGACACCCTGTTGCACCCCTGTTTCGGGCTTGTGTGCCATGTGACACACAGACATGCCCTTAGGCACAGGTGTACATGCACAGATGTGCATGTACACTGTAATTCGTTATTTACCATGGAATAGTATTCCATGATGAATAATGATTCGGTAAGGGCCTGTGGCACTGATTACAGTGCCACCTACATATTGATTTACAGATTCGGTATATTTACCGATTCGGTATTTTACCGAATCTGTAAATTTACCGAATCGCTAAATATACCGATTCTATAAATAAATTGCCCCCTACATGTCAATTCCCAAATACCGGTCGGTAACGGCCGAAATCGGCCGTTACCGACCGGTAATTGGCGAGCTACATCTGGCCCTGAGTCTTTACTGATGTTCATTTACAGCTGAATACCAACAGAAACACAACTCTAGAATTAGAATTCTTTGCCCGATTTAAACTTTTAGGCCTTCTTTTCATTGCTGCTCCTTTTGTTCTTCATTTATCACAATTCTTTATTGCATTTTCTGTATGTCAGTACACTAAGCAGTGCAATGCATTGCAAATAATATGCTTGCATATTACTATTCAGGTGAGGTTGGAGAAAAAGTATCACACTGAAAAGAACAGAAAAAGCATATAAAAGTAAAGAGTGGAAAGCTCCTGGGTCAAAAGGGAAGTACTCTCACGGCTGCAAGCAGGGGATAGTGAGTCCACCGAAGAATAGGTTATCTACGAACAGGATTACACATCCCCCAGTCTTGGGCAAGAGCCAGGATATTGCTTCACAGAGGGAGGGCAGAATGACGAGGGGAGCAAGAGAGATCATCTGAGTATCAGTTTCCATTTCCAGTGAGATAGGGAGAGGGAGGCTATGAAACACTCCATCCCTAAGTGCTGCTCCTTGACATAGTTTTCCCATATTTTGACCTTAACTACACTCTGTTTTAATGTCAATGATGGCTTATGGTGGAGTTTTCCTTTTGGTGATTGTTAGTTGAGGAAGTGATAAGGTGAACTGTTCATTGGTTTCGTTTTTCAATTTATATAAACACATTGGTTGCTAGAGTTAGATATTGTGAGTCATTGTTTTTTCTTTAAACAGTAAACGTTCCGAATTGAAAAGAAAAACTATCATTTTTATTAGGGTGTACAACAATACAATTTTGGGTGAACAATAAATACATTAAAATTATAGATATGAGTGATCCGCTCTCACCCATCTAGAGTGTGGATTGACATGAATGCAGTGCCTCACTGGTGTGCTCTCACTAGCTGGAATAAAATAGTGTGCTTTTTATTTGGTCATATATTGGTCATATATTTACAGCCTTGAAAAAGTTCCAGGTCAATGTTGAGCGAAACGTGTTGATTGTAAAGTCACCCAGTACCCACTGATGCCCTTCACTTATTAATAACTTGGCAAGGAAACTGTTGCTTCTACAGTGTTGTTTTGCACATGTTAGTTGCACAAAACATGGGGGACAAATGGTTTTAAAGGCGTTTTTACTGTAATATTGTTTTGAATTTGAAATTGCAGGACTTTTTTTTAACTCGCCAGTAAAGAGCAGGAAATTCTTGTCCACCATCTTGGTGGAGGATCTAGTCTCCACAGGGAGGAGAGCACTTAAGCAGGACGCTGACATGACCCCGCCTCTTCAAACAAGCACTGTTGCTGCTATAGCATTGTTTTGCGCAGGTTATTTGGATTGGAAATTAAGGAGATAAAGTGATTAAAAAGTATTGAAGTGTTTCTACTGTAATATTGTTTTGAATTTGAAATTGCAGAACATTATTAACTCACCAGTAAGAGCAGACATTCTTGGCTGCCATCTTGGTCGACAGCCTAGTTTCCACAGGAATTAGACTAATTAAGCAGGACACTGGTGTGTCTGCGCAACTTCAAACGGACACTGTTGCTGCAAAAGTGTTGTTTTGCGCAGTTATTTGCCCATAAATAGGGGGACAAATGTAAATTTGTAACACACGCAGCAGACACTCATTGTGGGTGCACTGCTGGCACTCTGAAGGTGCACCCAAGGTGATGCAGTGAGATTTTGAAAATCATAATACCTGACACCATCAACATCACAATAACTTTATTTGGTTCAAATGGACCATAAAAGTATAGCATACATACAAAATCCTTAAAATTATCTAGGCTCTTTATAAAGTGAGCAGAACAGCATGAAGTGCAAGGT
Source organism: Lissotriton helveticus (assembly GCF_964261635.1). Classification (NCBI taxonomy): domain Eukaryota; kingdom Metazoa; phylum Chordata; class Amphibia; order Caudata; family Salamandridae; genus Lissotriton; species Lissotriton helveticus. The sequence goes on from NC_136063.1 coordinate 683,570,821, forward strand.
GATTTGTTGTGCAAGATTATTGCAAGGACAAGAAAAGAGGTTCTCGCACCATCACACCTGTTTTGGAAAGGCCACAAGAAAATGCAATGTGCAAAGGTGAAATCTAGTCATAACAAAGTGAAAAAGTGAGTTGATGGTAAAAGAAATAAAATTGCTTTGATAAGGGGACTGAACTAAATGGCTTTGTGAGCCTGATTGCCCTCGACACTTATTCAACTCAGCACGATAAGCTTCTTTTACAATCACTTTCATATTTGTATGAATACTAGCAGGGTTATCGTAATAATGCTTCAAACCTATCTCGCTAAATTTCTCTTTGACAAAACGGATCCATGGAATTGCCAGGGCATTTTCAGGGGTCATGGAATCCTTAATAATTTCCCTTGAGAATATTAGATCCTCTGACAACAAAATTTTAGCCCATAGAACTAATGGGGCGATATCAATTCAATCCTCAATAACATCCAACCCTACCTCAGAATGACAGAAGGCTGTGGGAGCACTTTTTGGGGTCATCAGCAATCTTTTTATAAACATATTTTCTAAGGTTTATAGTTGGGTGCTTTTCTGGTGTCCCCACACTCATTCCCCGTAGGTTGCAACAGACAGGCATTTTGATTTCTTTAAAGTGATTAATTCCGCTACCGGCTTGTGGCCCAACTTACAAGCCAAGCGGAATAAAGCGTCTACTATGCGGCTAGTATGCTGTACCCTAGCTGTAACAAGATGGTCCCAGTTCAATTTATTGTTAAAGACATTCCCCAAATATGTAAAATTGGACACCTTCTCAATGGTCTTGCCCTTTACAATACATTTTCTTGTTTTAGCTTGACTGGGGCCACACACCATAAAAGATTTACTAAAATGTACTTTTAGGTCCAGTACTAACATAAAATCAATAAAAACATTCAAAGATTTTTGGAGGCTATTGGCGGTTGATGCCATTAGGACCGTGTCGTCCGCATATGATAACAAAGGGACCGAACTACCTCCAATTCTAGGGAAGTCCAGTGCCTGGTCTAATAGGGATGACTCTAGGCCATTTGTGTATAGAAGGAAGAGAAAAGGAGACAGAATGCATCCCTGGTGAACTCCCTCTGTAGAAACAATAGGCCCAGTCCTCTCTTTCCTCGGGTCAAATCGTATAGCAAGAGTAGTGGACGCATGCAGCCTGCGCAAGAGGGTAATGAAATGTTCCTCAAAGCCCATTTTCCCCATCTGAGCCCATAGCTTCTCCCTATTGACTGTATCGAAGGTGATGGACAAGTCTATGAAGGCGAGGTGGATTAAACCTTTCCTGGCCCATAATCAGAGACAAAATGAGACAATGTTCATTCGCCCCCATGCCCCGCCTAAAGCCACATTGTCTTTGGGGCTATAACAGGCCAGGTCATCCTTGCTTCCCTTTTTGTACACAGGTACCACTATGGCTTCCTTCCAGGAAGATGGGATGGGCCAATTATTGCTGCTCTGAAAACACTTGTCAGCAGAGGTGCCTAGAGTTGAGGATTGTTTTTAAACAGATCCAAGGGTACCTCATTAGGACCTGGGGCTTTCAGGCAAATCCCCTTAGACAGGGCAAGCTCAACCTCACTCACTGTTAGAGAGGAGCTGAGTTGGTATGCAGTGATTTGGTCTGTTGGGACGTCTAGGCATGGCTCCTGTGGTGAAATATCATTTGGGTTAAATATGTTTAAGAAATGAGATTCCCAAGCTTTCTCCAATATCATTGAGTCCATACCCCTCCCGCTTTTTGAAAATAGGGGCCGATTTATAACCTCCCAAAAAATCCTGTATAATTCAGTGCACTAGCTCTCTCTAAATCATCCCAAGCTAACCTTCTCAGCTCTTCTTTCCTCTGGGTGATTACATTTTCATAGGCCTGCCTGGTCTCTTTAATCAAGGTTCTGTCACATGGGGTTGAATGCAGTGCCATCTTCAAACCCCTTTGTGCCCTAGAGCAGTCTGCGTTGAACCACTTTGTCTCCTGGGCTTCCCTTCTAACTATTGACTTTGTCAGGCTTTTGGAAATGTCCCTAGTGATTAATTGGAAACCCTGTATGACCGTGTCTGGGGGAGAGTCTTGATGTAAACTATTCAGAATGGGACTTAAGTTAGCTTTAACAATATTCTCCTCAAATTAGGGAGGATTTATTTTGCTCCATTTCACTCTCACCCCTTGATTTGGGTTATACTGGAGGGGAAGCTGATCAACTTTCTTCTCCTTAGCTATTACACAAAGAGCGGTGATAATGGGATAGTGGTCACTCGCGTTATTGGGGTCCACCTTAAAGCTATCAACAAGGAGAGCAAATTTTCTAGATATTACCATTAAGTCAATAACGCTTTCCCTTCCTCCGCCACATAACTGGGGTACTGTATTTGGGGGCTGCTAACCAGGGTATCCACCAAACATAGATCATTTATCATAATAATAGTATTTAAGGCTTAACCTGTGGTGTGTGTATAAAATACGACAACGGTTGACCCTCAGTGTCCAGTAGCCCACACACCTAAGCGTGCTATACCGGCATAAAGTGCAGTTAAAACCCCCACCCTGTAAATGCACAGAGGCTGCCACTTCCTCAATATCTTATCAATTTCTTCCTTAAGAGTGGCAATCATATCACAGCTGCTTTCGTCAAAGATGCTATAATATCAGTTAATCAATAATGTATTGACCTCAAACAGGTTTCAAATTAAAATAAGTTGATACCAAGGAGAATCAATAACATCCTCTGCCATGAAAGACCCATATTTAACACAAATCAATGTCACCAACCCTCCTATTTCCTTCCCTGCTGGTGAGGCAATTGCATGGACATTAACGCCTTAACTGCGGCCGTTATTTCGGCACAGTGCTGGGCGTTCTATAGAGTGGGCAGGGCCGCGTAAGACGTTGAACATTGGGGTTAAAAGAGCAGTAACCTTCTAGCTCGATATTCTCCCTATGCCATGTTTACTGAACACAAATGATATCAAATGCTTTAACGTACTCTAGCCAAACCTCATCCTCTAATTTTGGGTGAATACCTGTGACATTCTAACAAAGAATTCTGAGCGGGTGGGTTTTGTAGCTCCTTGTCACTGTGTCCCCCGGTTGAGAGAGAGAGAAACTTGTTTATTTAGACCATAGTCTTTTAAACAATACAAAACAAAATGCAAATAGAATCGGACAAAGTACGAGCAGACAAAATATTCCTATCTCATAAATAGTTAAAATTCATACTTGTTAAAAAAAAAAAAGAGAGAGAGAAGGTTAAAAGAGGGTAACAGCCCCTGATACACAAATCATTAAACCCAAATTTTATCGAATTTCTCACATATCTGGAAGTATAAAAAGTCAGATTTAAATTTTATAAAAAGGCTTAAAAGAACTTAAAATCAGCACCAATCCTTCGATACCTCCCTTCCAAAATCTTTTACGGCCTTCAGGAATTTGCCCAATGCAATTGCAATTTCTAGCGAATGCATATCTGTTAGTAAGCATATCGCATGGGCACGTGTAATTGTCTTATGTGATCGGAATATAGGACATAAAAACGTTACTTATAGCGGTAAGCATATCAGGAATGGGTTCAAAATCATGTCCCCCCAATTCAGAAATTAATATAGGAGGTGGTGTAAGTGGGTCAATTCCGGTCTCAATGTCATGTATTTTAGTGTCAGTGATTTTTGTGTTTTTTAAAGGCAGACCTTCAGAATTTTCAGTCAACCCGGTCCCTATTAACCTGGCCACTACATTATGGTCACTCCCTAATGTCCTGACTGTTCTTCCAGTTTTATCTGATTTACTTGTTTCAAGGGGTATTCAATCTTTATATGTTAACCCAGAGAGGACCTCAAAGGGATTAGAGTGAAGCCACGTGGTGGGATGGGGGTATCCATACAAAAGTTGCTGCCCTAGCTGATGACTCCTAGACACCCCTTGATAGCGAGGGTAGAAAAAGCCCAGGGGGGCAGGCCTATATTTGCTCGGAAGAGGAGTCTCTGAGATGGCACAATGCGAGGTCAGCGAAGCCTCCTATCATTAAAATTCATCACAACACCATCACCCACTCTGTTTTTAGATGTTTTTCCCAGCCAACTCACCCGCCGTGCCATAATGATATGTTTATGCCAATTTATCTGGGACTGGATTTTACTGGTGCACCAATGGTTGGATTTGTTAATAAGACTCTGACAGCTTTCGTGTTGTCCAGGTGAAGGATATGGGACCCCTGTCTAAATCAGGGTATAAGGTGTGCATTCTGGAGGCAGTTTTAAAACGGTGGTCTCTTCCTGCCTGCTTAGCGGATCGGGACGGGCCAGTTGTAGGACTTTTTCCTCTCAATAGGCTTTCCCCGCTATACCCAACAAGTCTTGGAGAATTGGTAATCCCATGTTCCCCGTTAGAGGACCCCTTGTGGTCAGGTGCCGTAACTTGCAGCATCATTGGATGGCTGGTGCAATTATCCATGTCCAGAGGAATATCGTTGCGTGTAATCATTGGCCCATTTATTGCAGCCCACCCACCCTCGGTAAGACTGAGGGAAGCGTTCACTCCTCTTTCTCCAATACCCAAAGCTAAAGGACACCCTCCACTTTGTTTACTTTGCGCAACTCGGTTCCCTGAGCCCAGCAATAATTGTCCAAGCTGCTCCTCTAAGCAATCCAGGCATGACAAAACAGGTTCCAAATAGTCTGAAACTATTTTACCTATTCGGTTTATCACCATGTCCATATCAGTCTGATTCCTAGTATTCCCTCCTCCCCCACAATGTCTCCCAACAGTTCCAGGAGGATTTTGCTTTGTTCTCTTGACCCTTGGAAATTGGCCCATTGCTCAATGCTCAGACCCAGTCCCAGTCGGGTCAGTGTGCTTCCTTTTTCCCCAACCGTGCTCTGGTCCCCCCAGTTTCCCATAGGTGGACATGTGGCAGCTTCCACACCCTCTGACGCTGCACCTGAAATGCTCAGGATGATAATAGCAGGTGACAGTGAAGGTGGAGGTTGTGTCAGAGAATTAGAGGGCATAGCTGGTATTGTTATGTTGGGAATCTCCGTGGAAATAGCAGCCTGAGCTGTCTGCATGGTCGAGACAGCAGAAGGAGGTGGAACTTGTGGAGCTAACGAAAGTCTGCGTTCAGCAAGTTCAATTTCCACACAGCCTTCTGCAGGCAGCAACTATAGGTTTCTTCCTCCCCATCACAGAGAGATATTAGATGCAAAAGGTTCACCAAACTTTAAAAGCAAGAGTGGAAAAATAAATCTTTTACCATGTCAGCATACCTTCTTGCAGGGAATCTTGCAGCAGTATTTGCTGACGGTGCCAAGAGGGGGGCCCAGCCCAGACTCCTCCAGCCACGGATGGGTTTAGATGGCCCTGCCCTTGGCCCGGGCATTGACTGGGTATGGTCCGGGCATGCCCGTGCACGTCAGTGTTGGGGGAGGCCGCAATCAGCTCCGGGCAGGAGCAAATGGCGTCGGCGGCAATGGCTGTGTAGGGGGCTAGGGACTGGTAGTCCTGGTCCTCCTCTCCCCCAAAGCTGCAGGTGGCAGTGGCAAAATGGGCTTCCCGTGCTGTGGGAGCCCACAATCAGCTTTAAGGCACCTCTGGGCTCAAGCAAATGGCGTCGGCGGCAACAGCCTTGTAAGGGGCTGGGATCGGTAGTCCTGGTCCTCCTCTCCCCAAGGCTGCAGGTGGCGGTGGCAAAACTTGTAGTTAGAGCACACGAAAAGATTGAAATTTTACATTAAACGCCATAGGGATGTACGAAATAGAGACAAGTGTTGTAGAAGCACATTGAAAGTGTGCTTTTAAAAATGAGATGAAGAAAACATAGGTAGAACAAAATTAATATATATAAATTAAGTTGCACTAATGAAACTTATGCTGATAAATAAAAGTTTGTGAAAAAGTGAAATAATATGCTGCCTATTGCTAATATGCATCATTTAGAAAAATCAGAGCAAAAATATGTAAACAATGAAATATAAACTTCATATTTTACAGAATGATATTAGAGATGTTATAGAATATGGAAACATTCAAACAAGACTAATATTTTTAGTTTAAAAAAACATGCATTTATGAGATTAATTAGAACATTTTGTGGTAATAGGATATTTCTAACATTAGAAACTTTCATGCAATAATATTTGTGAAAGTGTATAGATTATATGTTAATTGATTTAAATGTATTACAATACAACCAAGTTAGAGTTAAAAGCTTATTTAATTTAATTATGCAGTACTAACTTAAAGTCCTTCTTTTCTATATGCTTTTTCACTAGTATTGACAGTGCCTTGATTTGAATATAAAGGATCGCTCTTTGCAAAGATGTATTGTAACTTGTGTCTTTTGTACACTGCAGTCTCTTGACATATTTCATTTCTTTTTCAAATGCTCACAACGAAATGTTCCTGTGGGAATAGAATTTTAGCTAGGAGCATAAACGAAAACTTGTATTTATTTTTTGTAACGTTAGGCATATGTGGACTAGCAAAGTCTTGGTTTTCATGACAAGCACGGAAAATTCGCTTGATGTGTCAATCATTTTAGGTGACATGATCTGAACATAAGCCTTGTGATGGTCTTTCGATGGTGATGCAATGTCATACCACTAGGACTTTACCAAAGAACTTATATAAGAAGAAATCCCAGTGGAGGGGCAACGCTTCGCAAAGACCGTTTGCCATTTTAAGCATACAGCTTATGTTTTTTTTTTTTAGATGCTTTCAGAAGCATGCTACATTGCATTATGAATTAGGATGCTATTTGATTTTTGAACTTTACTAAATTTGGACTGCCTAGTCTACATTTGGCGACATACGGACTGTGTATTAATGCAGAACTTATATTAGATTTTATTCATGCTTTGCTTATGGACTCGCCCTTAATAGACTCTAACTGAATCCTTTTGATCCCTTTAGAGTTTGAGCCATTTGTCTATCAGTTATTCTTCTGCCTATTCAGTAGTCGGACTCTGTAATGCTGTGGCTATTATTGTTTGGAAACACCTGCTTAAATGCTTGTCATTGCTATTAAGACAGTTATAGCCCTAACTGAGCAACTTAATATGATGAACTTTGCATCTCTAATACAATACCCACATGTACTCCAAATCTGCTGCTTGAGTCTGTTATTGAGTCTTGCTGATTCATCATTTGAATGTATTGATGATTTAAAAACATTGTGGAAAGAATCAGCAAGCTCTGATGGAACATCAGGTGCTGCTTCTCTTATTTTGCGTAGCCGCTGCAGAGTCATTTATATGTATAATTGTTACTCATCTTAACTTCTTCAGGAGGTTTGTACTTCCAATTGCTATTCTTTACATTTACAGTAGGTTCTTGAGAGTGGTATATCTAAATTTGATTTCTAATTTGTGAGTTATCTGTTAATTAATGAGCCTCATTGGACAGCTAACAGTGAGTTTAGATATCTTAATTTCCATCCTATCTTTCGATGGAGATAGATTTGTCAGAGGATAATAGCCACTGTGGTTAATGAATTTGGATTGATCATCTAATAATAAAGTGCCTACTATGATTGGAGGAGTGAATGAGTGTAGAATAATTAGCAAACAGAACCAAATTGCATAAAATGAAATGCTTCCGTTGGATCAATGGCAATCCCTTCTGTGCCTGTTTGTGCACTGACCACGCACAGCACCAGCTATGCTGCCTGTCTCTCCTTTGAGTTGCGGAGGCCCTCCAGGGATAGAACAAGGCCTAGTATCGGTTTTACGAGAGACCAACTGGTACAAATAGATAAGCTGAACTACAACCTCACATTCACACCCACTTACACTGGGACAGGGGTAGGCTTTTCCCTGACCGCAAACTCAGAGTCGCTTGACACAATGAGATGTGGCCTTTTAAATACAAGGTCGTTAGTAAAAAAAACACAGAAATTAATTGGATGCTAGAGACTGATAACTGGGATGCACTGTTCATAACAAAAACATGGACTACCTTAACTCAGCCATTGGCTTGGGCAAGGCTTATCCTGTAGGCTTCAAAATCCTTCTTAAGCCAAGAGTCAACAAGAAAAAGGGAGGAATGGGAATATGTTTTTAAAGAAAGAATCGGAATGTCTTGATTCTCACCCTAGATGAACCAGCAGCCTCTGAACTACTGGGCTTTGCTCTTAAATCTAGAAAAGGCTGTGTTTTCTTTGAAATTCTATAGTGTAGACTCCCAGGCCCTATGAGATTGTATTTGCTTTCACTCCTGGAGGTCATTTACAATTTGGCCCTCACCCACTTAAAAATCTTCATCCTGGGATACTTTAACTTGTAGGTGAGGGGACCTATCACCCTCATTTAAGGAACTACAAGGCTTCTGTGAAATTCTAGGACTGCGACAAGTACAGGGCACCACACATGCTGGATCCTCTTCTTTCTCCAGAAGGTTTATTCACTATGAAAGACATCATACCCATATTCTTGACCTTTCATGTGTTAGTAACCTTTCACGTTAACACAAAGGAACTGGATACCCCAATTTTTGATGCAGCCATAACAAGAATAAGAAGGGCCTAGCATAAACTCAATAGGCCTGCACAAGGAAGAACATTCAGCCTGCCCTCTACATTTTACTCTAGGAAAACTGTAGACAATACCTACAAAGCATTAGAGGTGTAAATTTAAGAAACATTAGATAAAGTACCTTTTAAAATCTGAAATCTCAACACAGGTCCTCAACCTCATGGTATATCTCTTCATTAATAACATCAAAAGACGCTTGTAAGAAACTAGAAAGAAAGTGGTGCTGCTCCTACACAGAGGAGGATAAAAAGCTCCTAAAGAGCTCTCTAAATGAATATAAGTGCAAGGTTGGCAAAAGAAAGCCGCCTACTACTCCAACGGTATTCTAGATGCTCTAAACCGTGCTAAAAGGTATTCAGCATTATGCACAAACTATCTAGCCCATGGCGTATAAAACATGAAATAATACCGGCACAAGCACTCTGTCATAACCTCTCTGACTTTTTTGAGAACAATCTTATTACAGCTCTTGAGGACATTGGAGGTACTCCCCAGACGGAAACAGGCCTTAATCATAATCTTTTAAATGGGTGATTTGAAAGAGTTAAATCAACACATTCCAAGATTGAAACAACAGCATTAGCAAAGACCGATGCAACAGAAATTGCATACTCCCTGATAGTCGCTTGAGCAAGTTATAACTTACCGAACCTGTGACTGAGGACTACTTTCGAACCATAGCTGTCGGGCATGCTCCACTCTTCCTTGCACAACTGCGAGGGGTGGAGCCAAGCCAGTAGATCAAGCGCCAGAGAAATCACAAATTAACTTTGCATTCAGCGTTTACCGAGTCTCTGCTTTACCTGCACCTACCTGATTCCTGCTTTGATGTTGGACGCGCCGGCGTAATCCCACGCCACTTGTCCGAGTGCTTTGCTTCCAGTCCTTCGCCTCAAATCCATTTCTCCTTCCGGGTCATTGTCAGCTCCCTGGGCGGTGCTGCAGTTCCTTGAGTTGCTCCCAGGCAGTACTAGCTCATTTCTTCATGGAACACCTTTGTTTTAGCACCCTGTAACTAACGAGAGGAAAAATATATATTTTCTAAAGAACCTACATAACTTGTGAGACGGTAACAATGTTTATGAAATATTGGCTGATACAATTATGAAATACTTATCTGAAGTACTCCTTCCACAGTGACTGGACATTCTGTTCAAGTTACTGGAACATTTTCCTGGCTGAAAAATAGAACAAAGAATATATTATTAGTATCCTGATGTTATAAGGTGCTAATTTATCATATAACACATATTATTAGTATCCTGCTGTTACAAGGTGCTATATTATTATATCACTTAGCACAGGACCTTTTTGTGTGAATTTTTTCCAGTATGGAAGAATATGTTTTTTTGCTGGATTATATTTGATGTGAGCTTTTTTGGGCTTTACTGAATATTGACGTAACATAGGTTGAGGTTAGCTACATTACTTTTTATTACATAATCTTAAGACATGTTTAACTAGACCACTTGGTTAAACAAATCCATGGTTCTTCTTTTCTTTACCTTTTCTAGTTATGACAAGACTGCCTTTTCTGTTTTCTACCTTTCTAAACCTTACTACGAGCGGAAGAGGGATTACAAACAGGTAGACATACTTACAGGGACATACATATGTATAGATCCACTTCCATAACGTAGTATAGAATAACTCTTGTATATTATTTTTTGTTCAGGAAGTACAGCTCGCCTGCTCCATCCAAACGTTGTGAGAGACGTCCTACTGTGATACATCTCCTTTTCACATTTCTGGTTTTGTTTACATCTTTCTCCTCATCACACCATTGCTAGCTTTGACATTGAGCTGACTTTGGTTGGTGTGGGAAGTTGGATCCTAGCTGTGAGAAGTTGACCTGGAATATGATGACCACTATTCTAGTGGGCACCTTACACCAGTCCAAACAACCCTTATTGAGGGTAGGTTTAGACAACCTTTATAGAAAGCTATCCTAGTGGTAGCTGTGGAGAGCAGCCTACAGGCTAAGTCTTGAGGGAATGTAAAGCAGCTTGTTTTACCAGTCTATAATCTCTTGAATTAACAAATGAAAGTGCACAACACAAGGTATATATATAACATATATGTATTTATTCCAAACACAACCCCTCTAGTCTCTTTATGAGGCTAGAGGCAAAAGTACAATACAAGAACTTAAGTAGCACACAGTAAATTGCACAGTATACGTTTTGCCCTAGGGGCCTCACAAACCATATACTAAAATAGTGGTATAAGAACCATGTGAGGGATAGAAGTTAGGCCTAGGGCCTGTAGAACCACTGGGGCAACCAGGAACCACCCAAGTTAGGGACGCAGGAGACCCAAGGGGGACGTGTGCCGTGTCTAAACACAGCCGCGAATCACCATTGACTTCCATAGAGAAAATTCAAGTTAGAGTTTAAAATTTTTAGGACACTTAGGAGTGGACTGCAGTGAAATCCCTTCAGAACTAGACACTTCGAGAGTCTAGACCCACAGCAGCACCAAAGTACTTGTGTTACCTCACCCTGGGAAGCCGGGTGCATAGGTGTCTTTTCATGTCGGGTTTGTCGTCAATTCCAATGGAGAGCTGCGAAGAAGTGCTGCAGGCGACCAGAGGAAAAGTGTCCTGATGGATCCAAGGGTGGATTGGAGATCTGAAGAACCTGAAAGCAGAGGGGACAGAGTCTGGGTCACTAGCCAGTGACCCGGATGGCGACAGGAAGATGCCAGCCGATGTCGGGTGCTTTAGTGTGAAGTAGGTAAAGCTTGACTCTTCAACCACGAGGTCCAGGAGGTGTCGATGACAATCAGGAGCTGGATTCAAGCAGTTCCACATTGGATGTCGAGTACTGCAGCATCGGTTACTGGATTGGACACAAAAAGCCTTGGCAACAGCAACCCATGCAAGATGACAAGGTTGGCTCCGGTGCAGACCAGCAAGGTCTTAGGGACTCACCCTTTGGAGGTGAGTCAGGGTATGTCTTCAGTAACCAGAAAGCCCCAAGAAACAAAGGATTGTTCTTCGTGGTGACCCACTAGCTAATGGACTAGGGATCATGAAGGAGCCTCAAGCTAAGGTGAAAAAAGCAGGCCCACGGAACACTTATGGAATGTAGGCCTCTCAGCTTCAGTGCAAAAGGTGCTTGGGGCAAGGGAAACAAATAGCCCAATGCACAACTTTGGGAAACATTGGGAAGTAGGTGCACTTGCAAAATTGCAGGATGTCCAGGAGTTCTAGTCCCACGTCTCTTGTGAGAGCTACAGCTCTCTGCTTTGCTGGGGACTCATGTCAGCCTCGGAGATGTGAGGCAGTCCATGTCCTGTGTCACAGATTCTTCGGGATCTGGCAAGAGCCTCAAAAATGCAGACTGGCAAGATGCTTCTTTGGTGCCTGTTTGAACAGGGGGGTCTCTCCTTGACCCCAAGGGAGATTTCTTCCATCTTCCAGTCGATACGGAATGTTGAAGGTCCAAGATTTCCTCTTCGGCGTTTCGTCCAGGGTAATCTAAAGTCCTAGTGACTGGGTTCCTATACTTATACTAAGTTTAGGGGTTGCACTAACTCTAGGGTCCCACCAATGGGAGGACCTAGGGGGAGGGTGGTTACACCCCTTCCCCTTTGTCCAGTTTCGTGCCAGAGCTGGGGCTGAATGCCCCAGCAACCAGTTTCAACTGGGAAATGCATGGAGCATCTTGTGTGCCCCAGGCAGTGTCTGAACAACATTCACTGAATGCAACCCACCCTGCCCCAATACACTAAACTCTGTCTGGGGAGGTGTGGCACCTCCCAGGACAGGAAACCTATTCTCCAGGCCTCCCCTGCTCGAGTTTCGCCCAGCAGCAGGAGGTCAGACTTGTGTCTGTGCCAGCAGCATCCATTTTGTGATGCTGAGGCTCTTTTAAACTTCTACCGGGTATACCAGTGTGTACATGTCTTCCCCCTCTAGAAGGGCGGAATGCTACCCCGGCCGCCAGAACTGGCGGGGAGGTAGTATTCCAAAGTATTTGACACCAAACACGACATGTTTTGATAAAGCCAAACCAAAGTTAGCATTAACCGCGAGGAATACAATGCACTTAAGAGTATATAGTATGGCTATATCATAGAACAGCTATAAGGAAGGGATTCCTAAAGCTAAAAGGGGCTCACCTCATGCTAGGGCACCCTCTCACACAAAACTAAGCACTCTGCCTTCAGGATTGTCAAGGCTTGCTATAGGAGTGACTCATAGGGTTATATGTGTCTATATATAGGTAGATATAGGTATACTATATCTAAGTAAAGGGTGCTTACACCGCCTTACCCAGGCTGCAAGTGCAGACCTGTGGTGTCATCTTGGAAGGCTTCCCAGGGTGGCATAATACATGTTTCAGCCCCTGGTAGGCCTCTGGGGTACCTATGCCCTTGGTACCTAGGGTACCGTATACTAGGGACTCATAAGGGTGACCCAGTAACCAATCTGTGATGTACCTAAAGTACATGCCTTCAATTTAGAGAGAGAACAGCTAGGCTGTGGTCCTGATTAGCAGGGCCACAGCCAGACTAAAGTCAAAACACCAGTGAAACACAGCAAAAAGTGGGGGTAATCATAGGAAGCAGAACCTACTCTCCTACACTATCATCATATCTCACATCTTGCGTCTGCAGAAATCCCCAGGTGAGTACACAATCGCTATTTCCAACAATTTAGGCTCTCCCCTTGACCCCCTACCACACAAAGGACCTCATTTACAATGCCACTGTGCCACCAGAGCATCACTTTTTGCAACGCTCCAGCGGCACTGTGTCCTGCTCCATATTTACAAGGCATCGCTAAGCCACTCAACACGGCCTAGTACATATTGTTCCCTTTGATGCCGTTTTCTGTATTAAAGGGATGTGCAATTGATGTTGCTGTGGTGATTCTCAGCGACACCCATGTCATTTTTTAAACTGCACTGGATTTACAAGGAATAGTACATCTTTAGTATCCAGCACCTTCCCTGACTTAATACTGACTGGAGTGGGAATAGTCAATTATATATCTCTAGTGTCCCTCACCTTTCCTGACTTAATACTGACTGGAGTGGCAATAGTAAATTATATATCTTTAGTTTCTAGCAGCTTCCCTGACTTAATATTAGCTGGAGTGGGAGTAGTAAATTAGATTTGTTTACTGTCCAGCATTTTTCAGATTTAATGGTAAGTACAATTAAAATATATATTGATCTGATATTTTTTAATTAAAAAAAATATATACATTGAATTAAAATATATATTTGAGGAACATATATACTTATACAAATGTAATAGAGAAAGAATAGCACTTTTTTTGTAAATTATATTTTATTATATATTATTACCACTTTTAGGGTAAAAGAATACATTTTATTAAGGCACTATTATACAACTGATGAAATACAGAAACAAAATACATATTTTTAATAGATGAAAATGAAATATGTTCTATATATGTTTATTCACAAACAATAATTTTCCTATATATATGTTTTTAACTTTTTAACATTTTAAAACAAAGGTATATTATTTTTGTAGTCAGAAACATTTTTCTATAACCATTTTGAAACAAACATAATTTTACAAAATGTATTTACAGTTTTGTTTTTGCATTCATTACAGTTACAAAATAATTATATATATTTTGTATATATGGTATATCATATCATAAATTTTTTCAAATAAAAAAACATAGACACGTGTTATTTATTTATTTACATGTTATATATATTGATAAATAATATTCATTTATGATAAATTAATAATATTAATTAGTACATTTCAGCATTTTATAGAATTGTTGTTTTCAAAAAGGTTACATTTTTCTTATATTTTAAACAGTTTTAGGCATTTTTGGATATGTATTGTAAATGATACAAAATAATAAGTAATTATAATATTTATTAATATTTTTTTAGTAATTGTTATTATTGTTTTACAATAAGCAAAAGATGTTACATCATTTTTTAAAAATTAGTAGAATAATCTAATATTTAAAAAAAATATATAAGTTGTTTAATTATGTATGGTTCCTATTTTTAAGAATTATCTTGTATGTGTTTTATTATTTAAGTTGCCATTTTTGTTTTATAGGGACTATTTTGTAACTGCTTACTATTGTTTTGGGTCACTTTATAGGAGAGAAGCTCGCGGTTAGATGCAGCATCGCGTCGATGAAGGAAAGTTTCTTTTACTAAATGAAATTAAAAAAATTCTTGTATTTGCATGTTGTTAAGTGGTAGTTAGTATATGTAGTGGTAAGTTGTTGGGTTTTTGGTGCGTTTTGGTAGTTAAAAATTGTTTAGCGAGATGTTGATAGTGTGTGTTTGCGGCCAAGTGTAGAAAGGGTAGGATACGTTTCTAAATGTTTGTTTATCTATACTACTATTATAAAGAGAGAACAGAAACCTTTTGGCAAGGTAAACTCGGGAACCACAGCGCCAATCCACACACCCAATACATTGTTGTAATCCTCAGGGTGTGTAGATGGACATAGGCTGCATAAAATAAAACAAAACGTAAATTAAAAAATTAAACTTTAAAAACAAAGTAGTCCCCTAAAAGTAGCGCCGGCCGCGACCTAGCGCTAGCCGCGACCTAGCGATGTCCGCAACGTTCATGATGACGACAGGCGGGGAGGAGCGGTGACGAGCAGCGAGGAGTGGCGGTGAAGTCCGGAGCGCGGGGTAGAGCGGCGGCTCAGGTAAGGCAAAGGCAAAGGCGAGGCGGGAGGCGGAGGCGGAGGCGGGAGACGGGAGGCGGGAGGGAGGCGGGAGGGAGGCGGAAGGGAGGCGGGAGGGAGGCGGGAGGCGGGAGCCGGTCTGGGCAATGTCGAGGGGGCGGGGGCCGGGGCGGGAGTGCACCCAAGCCTGAAATGTTGCCTCCAGCCCGCTTGTGCCTGGGCAACGCTGCTGCAATCCGGAAATGCTGTCCCCAGCCCCCTTTTGCCCCAGGCAACGCTGGGGCGGGCTGCTAGTGGTATATAAAGTTTGTTTATATGTTGTTTACTATGCTGTATCTGTCTGTTTGTGTGGGTGGGTATGTTTATTTCTGTTTTTACAGGTTTCGTTATCGGAATCATGCTTTGAAGAGGATAGCATTGTTTTTTATTAAGAAGTGTGTATTAGTATTTAATACTAATATATATTTTACACTTTCTTAATTTTTTCGCCTTTTCCTGGAGCATTTCTTTCTTTAAGCACAATTTTCAAGTTTTCTATGGTTTAAATTTGTTGGATTTATCAATACTGGATTTTTATTTTGGAACATTTGGATTTTTACATTTTTTGGGGGTTAATTTTAATATTTATTTGGATTGAGAGATACCTGGATGGATTGACCATTTTTGGATTATGTTTTCTTCTGCTACAGAAACCGTAAGTGTTTAATTTCATAATTGTGTGAGGGTATGTTGACTATATTATTTTATATATGTGTTATGTTTAGGTCAAATGTAATATGTCAATATATATTTTTTAATTGCATTAAATATATATGACACATTATTTATATTTTATAAACGTCACAAAAAGTATATGTACAGTTACCAATTGTGTTTTGTAGATAAGTTATTTTACATTGTCTTAGGAAAACTATTTAAAGAATTGTTTTTGCTATTAGTGATAGGCATTTTGGGCCTCGTGTAGTTGGGTATAGTGTTACCTGACTCTGTAGTAATTCATACAATTTTTTTTGTTTGTTTTGTGAGTTTAGGGCCTATCTGAGTTTCAGATTGTTCATTTTAAGTTCCTGGCAAATTTGTTTCTTTTGTAGGGCTTGGAGTAGCTTAATTTGTAAAATAATAAGTGCCAGGGCTGTCGTAGGGTGGCCACTGCAGCTAGCACCACACATTGCCCCTGCCAGCTGTTAATGACAGTAACAACACAACTACTATCCATCACGCTCTTACAAGGGTGAAAGTTCATACTATTTCGGGCCCCCAAAGCTATAAAAATTGTGTGCAGCAGTGCTTTGTTCATTTGCTTCATGGGAATACTATTTCTTTCATAGTACTTAGCGACTCCGTTGTGGGAGTTCATAGCACTTTAAAAGCTAACTCGGTGGTGCTCATTTAATTGACTCCATTAAGACGTAGAACGAAAGAATCTCATGTTATATTCAAATCTTTGCTACTGGGCACTAACCTACTGGGCTATATTACGGGGGTTCTAGCTTGAAATTTAAGGCAATGTAGAAGTGTAAGCATCTTAATTATTTCAGATGGGTAGCTACCTGTGTGAGTGAAGAAGACCCCATACTTAATAGAGTCACGGACATGTGGGAAGAGACTTTGGAAGGAAAGGGGCGATGTCTTTGGGGTTGATTTATTGAAAAGTGGGCTTTAATTGTGCGGGGGAGACCTGTGAGAGTGAGAGGAGCGGTGCATGTGGGGCGAAGAGGCTATGGAGAGAAATGGGGCTATGTCTATAGGAAGAGAAGACCAGTTAATCTTTGTTTTTATGAAGAGATGGGATCAACCATCCAAAACCAAATGAAGATGTATTTGCACGATAAATGGACCAGGAGGTGATAGGCAGCGGGCTTGAGGGTGGGGTGCAGTGAGGAACTGAAAAGGTTAACGAATATATTGGCCAAAGGGGCATGGAGAGGAAATTCATATATTCACTTCCATGCATAGGTGTGTACCAATGCCCATGGGTAGTGGCAAGCTGTCTGAATACCAGAGCGACCGCATGCAGTCCTTTCAAACCAGGAAGGGGTTCAATGAGGCTTCAGATTCATCAACAAGCCCGGGCGGTGCGCTGTGGAGATGGTGATTTTATAGCACAGCCCTGGGCCCAGATCAATTATTGGACAAGAGGACCATGGTAATGCGGATTACATTCTTAGAACCCAAGAAGGAATGTTGGGCAAAGCTGAAGGTGGATATTTAGATGTATGAAGAACAAAAGTACAATGGAAGACTGAATCTTCTGAAAGTGGAGAACAAGATGTGGTCTTGAATTTTGTTTCAGGAAACTAATGCGATGACTGAAAGTAACCCAGTAAATCAGAAGGCGTGATTGATAACTATGGGTGTAGATCAAATTTGAAGGGGCGGAGGGACAAATAGGAAAAATTAGAAGGATCAGAAATGAGAGCTGCCCGAAGAGGTGCTCAAAAGTAAAGGTAAATTGAGGTCAAAGTAAATGGACAACAAATATACAAATAATATGGGATTTCACCGCAAGCCAACTGTCAGGTGTGTACCAAGGCTTTCATAGCTATTCTTCTCTCTCTAGTGCCCAATTAGATGTTGGCCCTTTCAGTTGTATATTGAACAGTTCATCTGTTACAGTATAACTACAGGTTTTATTAAACCAAAGGCGCATGCTCCCAATGTTGTATGGACCAGAATTTAATACAAATTTTCTGTTTAACATTTTTCTTCCTGTGAGTGGTTGTGTAGGCATGGCCTGTGCGTTGCTTTGTTCAGGGGCCTATAATGCTGAGTGCTCCCTTCCTTGGGTATACATTTATCACCTTTTGTTTTAATGAGACTCCCAATTGGATTTTGCTCTGTAACTCATCGGGAGAATATGGGCAATAAGCAGCCATGTAGCATAATACATTCGTATCGCACCTGTTTATATAGGTCTTCCCTGCAAGGAAACATTTAGTCAATAACTAGTTATGTATTGTTTTCGTAGTGCCATTTCCACCATGTCCAGGTTTCAGAGTGCTGTATATTGCATTGTGATACAAAACTAAACATGTGAAGACTGTATGAATGTTAGTATTAATATTGAGTAAAGAGATCAGGACCTTAACCCCTCCGATGCTCATGATGGAATAGTTCTGTCATGAGCATCGGTGCCCCTGTGCTTATGACAGGCATTAGCCCCCAATCTGCCCCGCCGGGGGGGGGGGCAAAAAGCCCACTAGACACCAGGGATTTTTTGGGGGCAATTTTGAATTAGGGTGGGAGCTTCCAAAACGGGCATGCCGATGCCCCCACCCCCCCCGCATAAATAACAGCCTTCCTGCCCCCCCTGGGTGGCAGATGGGGCAGTAGCCCCCAATCTGCCCCCCTGGGGGGCAAACAGCCCTCTAGACGCCACTGAATTTTTTTGCAAATTTTAATTAGGGTGGGGGCATTGACATGCCTGTTTTGGGCAGCCCCCACCCTAATAAAAATTTTCCCCAAAAACTACCTGGTGTCTAGTGGAATTTCTGCCTCTTGTGGGGCAGATGGGGGCATTAGCATTAGCATTACTCTGGAGAACAAGGGGAAAGCTGGGTGGTAGGACACTTGTGCCGGCACAGTGATCACACGCAAAAATGTATGGAAAAAGTTATTTTTTCCAGCTAAATTTGAGGTTTGCAGGGGATTCTGGGTAGGAAAATGTTGGGGAACCCACATAAGCCATACATTGCTGGACTCCCCTGGGTGTCTAGTTTTCAGAAACGTGTGGGTTTGGCAGGTTTCCTAGATGGCCGCCAAGCCCGTGGCCAACAACTATGGGAACACCCCTTGCAAAACCAGGTTGTTTTGTGATAGGTACTTTTGATGTCACCTCAATAGGTTTAGGGCCCTTGCCTGCCACGGATACCTGACCCACCCATGCAAGTGAGGTATCATTTTTTCAGGAGACCTGGGGGAACGCTGGGTGGGAGGAAAGTTGTGGATCCACGTAGATTTCAGAACTTTCCCACACAGAAATTTGAGAAAAAACAGACTTTTGTGGTTACATTTGAGGTTTGCAGGGGATTCTGGGTAGGAAAACGTTAGGGGACCAATGCAAGCCATACCTCGTGTACTCCCCACGTTATCTAGTTTTCAGAAATGTGTAGGTTTGGTAGGTTTCCCTAGATGGCCGCCGAGCCCGGGGCCAAAAACTCATGGGACCCCCTTGCAAAACCAGGTTGTTTTGTGATACGTAATTTTGATATTGCGTCAAAAAGTTTTGGGCTATTGCCTGTCATAGGTACTTGACCCACCCATGTGAGTGAAGTATCATTTCTTTCAGGAGACCTTGTGGAATGCTGGGTGGGAGGAAATGTGTGGATCCACATAGATTCCAGAACTTTCCCACGCAGAAATTTCAGAAAAAAGTAATTACTTCAGCTAAATTTGAGGTTTGCCGGAGATTGTGTGTAGGAAAACTTTAGGTGACCCACCCAAGCCATACCTCGCTGGACTTCCCCGGGTGTCTAGTTTCCAGAAATGTGTGGCTTTGGTAGGTTTCCCTAAATGGTCACCGAGCCCAGGGCCAAAAACTCATGGGACCCCCCCTTGCAAAACTTGGTTGGTTTGTGATAGGTAGTTTTCGGGCCCTTGCCTGTCACGGGTCCTTGACCAACCAATGCAAGTGAGGTACCTTTTTTTGGGAAGACTTTGGGGAACGCGGGGTGAGGGGAAATTTGTGGATCCACGCAGATTCCAGAACTTTCCACCACAGAAATGTGAGGAAAATGTAGTTTTTTTGACAATTGTTTGAGTTTGCAACAGATTCTCGGTAACAGAACCAGGTGAAAGACAGTCAAGTCACCCCATCCTGTATTTCCCTGGATGTCTTGTTTTAAAAACATGTATAGGTTTGCTAGGTTTCCCTAGGTGCCGGCAGAGCTAGGGTTAAAAAACCATAGCAAGGCACTTTGCCAAAAAAGGGTCATTTTTCACTGTGAAATTGTGGTGTGTCCATGTTGCGTTTTGCACTGTTTCCTGTCGCGGGCACTAGGCCTACCCACACAAGTGAGGTATTGTTTTTCTCTAAAGATTTTGGGAAATGAGGGGTGAGTGGAAATTTGTGGATCCAGGCAGATTCCAGAACTTTCCACCACAGAAATGTGAGAAAAATGTGGGTTTTTTTTCCGATAATATTCTAGGTTTGCAAGGGATTCTGGGTAACAGAACCTGGTGAGAGCCAGTCAAGTTACCCCATCCTGTATTCCCCCCCTGGGTGTCTAGTTTTTAAAAATGTATAGGTTTGCTAGGTTTCCCTAGATGCTGGCAGAGCTTGTGTTATAAAACTACAGCTAGGCATTTTGCCAAAAAAGGGTCATTTTTCACTGTGAAATTGTGGTAAATTCCACATTGCGTTTTGTGCCGTTTCCTGTCACAGGCACCAGGCCTACCCACACAAGTGAGGAACTGTTTTTCTCAGAAGATTTTGGGAAACGCAGAGTGAGAGGTAATTAGTGGATCCACACAGATTCCAGAACTTTCCACCACAGAAATGTGAGGAGAATGTGTTTTTTTTGACAATTGTTTAGGTTCGCAAGGGATTCTGGGCAACAGGACCTGGTGAGAGGCAGTCAAGTGACCCCATCTTAGATTCCCCTGCGTGTCTAGTTTAAAAAAATGTATAGGTTTGCTAGGTTTCCCTAGGTGCCGGCAAAGCTAGGGTTAAAAAACTACAGCTAGGCACTTTGCCAAAAAAGGTCATTTTTCACTGTTACAGTTGTGGTGTGTCCATGTTGCGTTTTGCACCGTTTCCTGTCACGGGCACTTGGCCTATTTAAACAAGTGAGGTACCATTTTTCTTCAAACACTTTGGAGGATGTGGGGTAGGTGGAAATTTGTGGATCTACGCAGATTCCAGAACTTTCCACCACAGAAATGTGAGGAAAATTTGTTTTTTTTTAATAATGTTTTTGGTTTGCAAGGAATTCTGGATAACAGAACCTTGTGAGAGGCTGTCAACTCACCCCATCCTGGATTTCCATGGGTATCTAGTGTAAAAAAATGTATAGGTTTGCTAGGTTTCCCTAGGTGCCAGCAGAGCTAGGATAAAAAAACTACAGCTAGGTACTTTGCCTAAAAAGGGTCATTTTTCACTGTGAACTTGTGGTGTGTCCACGTTGCAATTTGTGCCATTTCCTGTCGCGGGCACTAGGCCTACCCACAAAAGTGAGGTACCATTTTTCTCGTAATACTTTGTGATACGTGGGGTGGGTGGAAATTTGTGGATCCATGCAGATTACAAAACTTTCCACCACAGAAATGTGAGGGAAATGTGGTTTTTTTGGCAATGTTTTTCGGTTTGCAAGGGATTCTGGGTAATAGAACCTGGAGTGAGCCAGTCAAGTCACCCCATCCTGGATTCCCCCCTGGGTGTCTAGGTTTTAAAAATGTATAGGTTTGCTAGGTTTCCCTAGGTGCCGGCAGAACTTGTGTTAAAAAACTACAGCTAGGCACTTTGCTAAAAAAGGGTCATTTTTCACTGTGAAATTGTGGTATGTCCACATTGCGTTTTGTGCCGTTTCCTGTCACGGGCACTAGGCCTACCCACACAAGTGAGGTACTGTTTTTCTCAGAAGATGTTGGGAAATGCGGGGTGAGAGGTAATTAGTGGATCCACACAGATTCCAGAACTTTCCACCACAGAAATATGAGGAAAATGGTTTTTTTTTTTACAATTTTTTAGGTTTGCAAGGGATTCTGGGTAACAGGACCTGGTGAGAGGCAAGCAAGTCACCCCATCTTGGATTCCCCTGGGTGTCTAGTTTTAAAAAATGTATAGGTTTGCTAGGCTTCCCTAGGTGCCGGAAAAGCTAGGGTTAAAAAACTACAGCTAGGCACTTTGCCAAAAAAGGTCATTTTTCACTGTTAAAGTTGTGGTGTGTCCATGTTGCGTTTTGTGCCGTTTCCTGTCGCGGGCACTAGGCCTATTTAAACAAGTGAGCTACAATTTTTCTTGATACACTTTGGAGGACGTGGGTTAGGTGGAAATTTGTGAATCTATGCAGATTCCAGAACTTTCCACCACAGAAATGTGAGGAAAATGTGTTTTTTTAATAATGTTTTTGGTTTGCAAGGAATTCTGGATAACAGAACCTTGTGAGAGGCTGTCAACTCACCCCATCCTGGATTTCCATGGGTATCTAGTGTTAAAAAATGTATAGGTTTGGTAGGTTTCCCTAGGTGCCGGCAGACCTAGGATTAAAAAACTACAGCTAGGTACTTTGCCTAAAAAGGGTCCTTTTTCACTGTGAAATTGTGATGTGTCCACATTGCAATTTGTGCAATTTCCTGTCGCGGGCACTAGGCCTACCCACAAAAGTGAGGTACCCTTTTTCTCGGAACACTTTGTGAGACGCGGGGTGGTGGAAATTTGTGGATCCATGCAGATTCCAAAACTTTCCACCACAGAAATGTGAGGGAAATGTGTTTTTTTGGCAATGTGTTAGGTTTGCAAGGGATTCTGGGTAATAGAACCTGGAGTGAGCCAGTGAAGTCACCCCATCCTGGATTCCCCCCCCTGGGTGTCTAGTTTTTAAAAATGCATAGGTTTGCTAGGTTTCCCTAGGTGCCGGCAGAGCTTGTGTTAAAAAACTACAGCCATGCACTTTGCCAAAAAGGGTCCTTTTTCACTGTGAAATTGTGGTATGTCCACATTGCGTTTTGCGTCGTTTCCTGTCACGGTACAAAAAGGGGGTGGTAATGGATGGAGCATCTGAACCAATCAAACACTCACACCCAGTCAAAAGATCTGGGTTAAATCCATCACCGTTCTTTAGCCCACTCTGCCACCCCAGTTCAGACATGGCTATATGCAAATCAGTCTGACCCTGTGCCTCAATGGAACAGTCCAGCCCGAACTGCCAAGCCATGCCTTCCTTGGACCGGAACCAAGCTTCCGAGGACCGGTTTCTGGCATTACAGCCGTCTTCAGCCCGGCTTGCTTGAATCCAGTGGCAAAGTGAGCAAGGGACTCACGTCTGAGCATACCCTGCCACACTTATGGTGGCCAAAAGCGGTACAAAAAGGGGGTGGTAATGTCCATCATCCCCTTTTGTATCGCTTTGTTCGCCCTAAGTGTGGCAGGGTATGCTCAGACGTGAGTCCCTTGTTCACTTGGCCACTGGATTCAAGATAGCCTGGCTGATGAGGATTATAAATCCGAAACCGGTCCGAGGATGCTTGTTTCCGGTCCAGGGAAGACATGGCTTGGAAGTTCGGGCTGGACTGTTCCCATAAGGCACAGGGTCAGACTGATTTGCATATAGCCATGTCTGAACTGGGGTGGCTGAGTGAACTAAAGAATGGTGATGGATTAAACCCAGATCAGTTGACTGGGGACTAGGCCTACCCACACAAGTGAGGTACTGTTTTTCTCAGAAGATGTTGGGAAACGTGGGGTGAGAGGTAATTAGTGGATCCACACAGATTCCAGAACTTTCCACCACAGAAATATGAGGAAACTGTGTATTTTTTTACATTTGTGCAGGTTTGCAAGGGATTCTGGGTAACAGGACCTGGTGAGAGGCAGTCATGTCACCCCATCTTGGATTCCCCTGAGTGTCTAGTTTTAATAAATGTATAGGTTTGCTAGATTTCCCTAGGTGTCGGCAAAGCTAGGGTTAAAAAACTACAGCTAGGCACTTTGCCAAAAAAGGTCATTTTTCACTGTTAAAGTTGTGGTGTGTCCATGTTGCGTTTTGTGCCGTTTCCTGTCGTGGGCACTAGGCCTATTTAAACAAGTGAGGTACCATTTTTCTTGAAACACTTTGGAGGACGTGGGGTAGGTGGACATTTGTGGATCTACGCAGATTCCAGAATTTTCCACCACAGAAATGTGAGGAAAATGTGTTTTTTTAATAATGTTTTTGGTTTGCAAGGAATTCTGGATAACAGAACCTTGTGAGAGGCTGGCAACTCACTCCATCCTGGATTTCCATGGGTATCTAGTGTTCAAAAATGTATAGGTTTGCTAGGTTTCCCTAGGTGCCAGCAGAGCTAGGATTAAAAAACTACAGCTAGGTACTTTGCGTAAAAAGGGTCATTTTTCACTGTGAAATTGTGGTGTGTCCACATTGCAATTTGTGCCATTTCCTGTCGCGGGCACTAGGCCTACCCACAAAAGTGAGGTACCATTTTTATCGGAAAACTTTGTGAGACGCGGGGTGGGTGGAAATTTGTGGATCCATGCAGATTCCAAAACTTTCCACCACAGAAATGTGAGGGAAATGTGTTTTTTTTGGCAATGGTTTAGGTTTGCAAGGTATTCTGGATAATAGAACCTGGAGTGAGCCAGTCAAGTCACCCCATCCTGGATTCCTCCCCTGGGTGTCTAGTTTTTAAAAATGTATAGGCTTGCTAGGTTTCCCTAGGTGCCGGCAGAGCTTGGTTAAAAAACTATAGCTAGGCATTTTGCCAAAAAAGGGTCATTTTTCACTGTGAAATTGTGGTATGTCCACATTGCGTTTTGCGCTGTTTCCTGTCACGGGCAATAGGCCTACCCACACAATTGAGGTACTGTTTTTCTCAGAAGATATTGGGAAACACGGGTGAGAGGTAATTAGTGGATCCACCCAGATTCCAGAACTTTCCACCACAGAAATGTGAGGAAAATGTGTTTTTTTTGACAATTTTTTAGGTTTGCAAGGGATTGTGGGTAACAGGACCTGGTGAGAGGCAGTCAAGTCACCCCATCTTGGATTCCCCTGGGTGTCTAGTTTTAATAAATATATAGGTTTTCTAGGTTTCCCTAGGTGCCGGCAAAGATAGGGTTAAAAAACTACAGCTAGGTACTTTGCCTAAAAAGGGTCATTTTTCACTGTAACATTGTGGTGTGTCCACATTGCAATTTGTGCAATTTCCTGTCGCGGGCACTAGGCCTACCCACAAAAGTGAGGTGCCATTTTTCTCGGAATACTTTGTGAGACGCAGGGTGCGTGGAAATTTGTGGATCCATGCAGATTCCAAAACTTTCCACCACAGAAATGTGTTTTTTTTTGGGAATGTTTTAGGTTTGCAAGGGATTCTGGGTTATAGAACCTGGAGTGAGCCAGTCAAGTCACCCCATCCTGGATACCCCCCGGGTATATAATTTTAAAAAATGTATAGGTTTGCTAGGTTTTCCTAGATGCCGGCAGAGCTAGGGTTTAAAAACTACTGCTAGGGTAATTTTTCGCCGTGAAATTGTGGTGTGTCCACGTTGCATTTAAGACTTGAAAGTGGCCCAGCCCCTATTGGCTGCTGGGGCTCTAACATGCAACTACAACAGAGCAGTGTTCCTTTTATAATATTTTAATTCTGTTTCTCAGAAATTCATGTATTGTAGCATAATAATCATTTGATGTTCAACATGAATATAACATAAACATTATAGGTAATACAACATTCGTGTACAAAACAAATTTTTCAATCGAAATTAAGTGACCCAATGCATTTCGGGGCGAAATGCCCCTTTGTCAGGGGTTCTGTAAAAAAAGGCAAATAAAGGAAACATATTAAACGGTGCCATTATTTCTTTTACATTTTTGCTTTCTATACAAGGATTTAATTCCATATATGGTTTATTAATCAATGAAATAGGAAATGATGATGGAATTTTAACAATTGATCAGGTGGTAAGTTCTGGAGTATGATGGAATTATGAACGTTATATTGATGATAACCTGATTTATATGAGTTTTCTTACCTATTAAATAAGATTGAATTTTCGGAGGTACAGGGTGTACCTAATTTTTTGTCCAGTAATGGCGATTATTGCTGTATACAAACAAATACATACGAGGTTTTAGAATGCTAATTGGGTAGCGGACGCTTGATGTCATGTTATTTGAATCAAGCTTACCTGTCGAATAGCAGCAGTGATTCTATTTTAGAAAACCTGAAGATAAAAATAAGATGAAGTTACGAGGATGGCCGACTGATATTAAATTCTTTTGCAACACGTAACAATACGGGTGAGAGACAGTGTAATGATAGTCTTACCTGCAGGCGATAATGCGCTGGAGGTAACGTTTTGTGTTTCTCGTTCAGTGCGGAAAAAGAACTGAAAAAATGAAGAAGCAGTGGTTATCGATTCTATTAAAAAATCGCGGTCAAGTTTCTGGATTAGAAACGTTTCTGGAAGTCATTCTCTGTTTCTAGAATTTCCCATCTTTTTAGAAATATTGTCTTTATGTCTCGTGATGCAGATGAGTATTTTGAAACAAAGACCATCCTTTTACTTGTTTTCTTTGTTTTTTTCTCGAGTAGTTTGGATCTGGGGCTGGGCCACTTTCAAGTCTTTATATCAATGTAAGCAGGCATTAATCTAACATTGCACACATATCGAATTAGCTGGAATTATCACTCAGAAAAAACGAGGGCGATCGCCACACACATTCATATATACACGTTGCGTTTAAGCCGTTTCCTGTCACGGGCAATAGGCCTACCCACACAAGTGGGGTACCATTTTTCTCGGAAGACTTTGTGGAACGCGGGGTGGGTAGAAATTTGTGGATCCACGCAGATTCCAGAACTTTCCACCATAGAAATGTGAGGAAAATGTGTTTTTTTTTACAATTGTTTAGGTTTGCAAGGGATTCTGGGAAACAGAATCTGGGGAGAGGCAGTCAAGTCACCCCATCCTTTATTCCCCTGGGTGTCTAGTTTTTTAAAAGGTATAGGTTTGCTAGGTTTTCCTAGGTGCCGGCAGAGCTTGGGTTAAAAAACTACAGCTAGGCACTTTGCAAAAAAAGGGTAATTTCTTATTGTGAAAATGTGGTGTGTTCACGTTGCGCAGTGAGCCGTTTCCTGTTGTGGGCAGTAAGCCTACACATGTGAGGTACCATTTTTATCCAGAGACTTAGGGTAATTCAGATTTGTAAAGCAACCGTTATTACCTATTGACTTTTAATACATTTCTGCCTTCCAAATGAAAGACAATATGTAAAAAAGAAGTAATTTTGAAAAATGATCGATAATTCTCATGCTGGTATGAGTATTCCCAATTTCAGAAATGTGCAAATATCTACTGTTTCTAAACTCTATATTTTGTTCCCATTTCATAAATACATAGGTGTCTTTTCATACCAATTTTTTCATGTATAGATTTTCCCAGAATAATTGCTATATACTCGGTACATAATAAAAAACCATTGCAAGTTGCTGCTCAGTTTTTGGCTCTCGGTTCGTCGGATTCTTGGTGAACCTACAAGTCCCATATATCCCCACAACCAAGAAGGTCCATCAGATGTAACGGTATATTGCTTTCAAAGAGTTGTCATAATTAGAAGAAGTTACATGTGAAAACGTTGACACAAAAGGCTGTTTTTTCAACTAATTTCAATTTTTCCTATATTTAACTGTTAGTTTCTATAAAGACACCTTGAAGGATCTACATAAATGATCCCTTGCTGAATTCAGATTTTTGTCTACTTTTTCAAAATGTACAGCTTTAACATTAACTGGAAGGAAGTTGAAAGCACAAAAAAATAGCAAAAATAGGCAATGTCCCAGAAAAATGCCAAAACTGTGAAACAATTGTTGGTTTTCTGACAAAAGTCTGCTTGTCCCGGAAATCCACTAACCCTGGGAACGTTTAGAATTCCCATGATGTTGGAAAAAAAGGACGCAAATTTGGCATGGCTACCTTTTGTGGTCAAAAAGTTACAGGGGCCTAAGCGCGAACTCCTCCAAATAACCCAAAAAAGACTTAGCACAGGGGGGGGGGAGGGGGGCCTAGCAGCAAAGGGGTTAAACCAGTGCAGACGGGTTAGGAGTATGAGAAATGAGGAAAAATGACATTTAACAATATATTCAGATAAGTAGAGCTAAACATCGATTATTCCCTGGTTTACTGATATTAGAACGTCTACAGCCATGATGCCTTCGGGCAAATGTGTGCATTTATAATAAATAAATCAAGTTTATAGATGACATAAAAAATACAGCACAAGTGATTTATGTTGCAAAAGAGAATAAAAACACACTAGATATATAGCAATATTTATCGGTAGGTAAAGTTAGTAAAAAAATAGGTTATTCCTTACATGTTGCAGAAAGAGTTACTGTCCCCGACACGCATCTTACCAACATGGCTTCTGCCTGACTGCAGCAGGGACCGGACTGCCCGATATTAGCAAACTGAATCGAGACACCATAATCGCAGACTACGCATTACTGAGATGGCCTTTTCATTTGAATTTACATGAGGCCTGCTGCGCAACACGCTGCTAGTGCTTCCGTCTTTCTTTCTTCGGCAGGCGATTAGTGCTCAGGGTGCGAAGTATGCTGGGGTGGGTCGCGGTCGAAAACAGTGGTCATTGGTCCCACTCGGGACCTACACTTGATGATTGCCAAGGAGAGACGGGCCGGACTAATAACATATTTTCCAGGCGTCATTGGTAGCACTACTGTGGTTGATTTTAGTGACCCGTAAGCTGAGGCAAGGGACCCATGCACCGGTTTCTGACAATGTGTGTGTCTCTTAATAGGTCAGGCATCTGCAGCGTCCAATTTGAAATATTTTAAGCATAGTCACGTGCAATATCAGCGCTTCGCTGCCACCGGGGAGACCCATGTGAACCTAGTAAGCACTGAGCAGGCAGCAACTAATATTGCTCGTAGACCCGGCCCTGACAAATAAGTGCTGGTGCTGAGCACCAGAAAGCACCGGCACAAATTAAGCACTTGATTAGGGTAGGTATCCCTCTTCCTGTTGTTGATTGGAAGGCATTATGCCATCCTTCAACAGCATTGTTGGTTTGGGCTTGTTTGTTTAGTGTGTTCAAGTACACATTCCACAATGGAATGTGGAATTTGGGTAGTCTTCTGTGCCCTGATCTGTGGAGTCTTCCCACCCAGGTATCCTCAAAGTAATCTAATAGTGGGCTTAGTTTTTCTTCATGTCTTTTGTATTAGGGGGTTTCTAATAGGAGGTTATAGTGCTCTGCTACCTCAGTTATAAGCACATAGGTCAATGCAATAAATTTTTTAACTTGGTATGCAAAAGTACTGTCAGTTGCATACTTAACACTTAGGGGCCATTACGATGGTGGGCGGACACCGTACCGGGAAGGGGAACACCCGCCATTGTTGTGGCGGTCCCGCCAGTGGCATTAAGTTGTGCCCGCCACACTGGCGGGCGTATTTTGCATTTGTCACCTTGCGGAGGGCGGGGCTGCCAGCAGCAACTGCTGCAATGCGAGAAATGCATGTTGTGCATTTGAATGCACAATGTGACAGGCACTGTGCGGTGCCTGCCATTTGGAGATGTCGCCAGAGACATTGATTGAAGTGATAATAGCAACCCTGAATTGCTATATGGTGGTAGCATTTTAGTATAGTATTGATCATGGCATTGTCAAAATAAATAGTTATTTCAAGGTAGGTAGCTTGTTGTTTATTGGGGAGTAGGGTATAGATAAATGGAATATTAGTATTTTGAAAAAATCCATATATTGTGTATAACTGATAAAATTGTTTGGGACAAATTCAAGTGCTACATTACTGTAATTTAAGTAAATTGTTTGCAGGAGTAAGCATAATAATTTGTTTGTCTTTGCTTTTATTGTCAAATAATATGAATTGGTCATTGTTGTGTGTTACACTTAGCTCAGGGGGGATCTCTACCTCTTGAAAGGTTTTAGGAGCAGGTATACGAGTTGAGTGGCTTCTTTTTGTCTTGCTATTGTTCTTTTTAAGGAATCAATAGATGGTAGTTGACTAGATGCATGTTGGGGTACTGTTTGTAACTGCTCCTTCAGTATTTCTGTGGTAGGTCTATCTGTACTAGTGCTAGCTTCTTTTATTGTTTCAAGAGCACCTCTAATTTCAATCTCTGTTACATTTGGTGCGTGGTTATGTTCTTTGACAGATATAACAGTCATTTCCTGGGTAATTGCTCTTCCATAGCATTTATTCAAATAAGATTTACTACATTTACAAAACACTTTTAAACCACTTTTCTTGTGTGTATACATAACCCATATAACACAATAACATTTAACCTGTCTGCGATATTAAAAATTTAGGTCCTTTAGTCATGATGGTTCTTTTAGTTCTAAGGAAAATATTTATAAATATTAATTGATATAATATAGTACAGTTTTTAGGACAATATATATACATTTATTTGCATATTCTTACTATGTTGTTGTTAATGTCAGTGAAGATGGAGTTGGTTATTTTCAAACTTTTGTTTTCGTTTTCTTCAATATATTTCTGTTGGTTAGAATAAATATAATGTTAACATGTTTGTTCTATTAACCTATAGGTGATGGGGAAATTGGGGATAAGTGGGTTTTTGGGTGGGCATTTTAGGAAATTGTTGAATATAAAAGAGAAATATACTTACTTCTTTAATACATTTATTGTTGATTTATTAGAAGTGTTTTTTGTTGCTTTTTAGAATGTATCTGTAGAGGAGACATAAGTTTAAGAAAGATATATTAGTATATGACATTTTGATATATATTTAAGTTAAGAGTATAAGTAGTGTTCTATTCTAAATGGCGTTTTACTTACTCAGTGCTGTTGTAAAGTTTGTTTCTCAAATGTAAATCTGCTTTCTGGAAGTAATGTGGCAGAGTCTCCTCTTCTTTTTTTCTGTAGAGTTGTAGTTTGTATTATATGTAAAATGTTCTTTATATAGTATTTGTTTAATTGATGGGTTTATTTCATTGGTGCATTTTATAAATTTGAAGTTTCTATTTGTTGTTTTACATATTTTTTTAAGTTTCCTGCAGTTAGTTTCCATATAGGGGGAAAGGCTAATTTAGAAGTTGTTAGAGCTAATTGTTTTTTTAAACATATTTCTTTGTTTTTGTATGCTTTATATAGTTTATAATGTGTAATTTGGTATGTGTCATTTACAATAATAGTTTGTGTTGTTTCGTAGTGTAATTTTAAAATTTTGATGTTTTTATATGTTAATATGTTATAATAAAGTTATATAATAGTTATAATGTGTGTAGGTATTGCCCATATAGTGAAAATACATTTTGGGGTGAATATATGTTCATTTTAGTTCGTTTTTTAAATGCTGATATTTAAATAAAATCGATAAAATTGCTGTCCATATTTTTGTTTTCGATATTTAGGACATTTTAATATTTATTAATGAAAGATAAATATTTTTTTAATGATATTTGGGGTTTCCATAATGTTGTATACAATATTAATTATTTAGGATATTTTGGTTTCGATATTTGTGTAATTTCTTTAATAAGTATTGGTAATCGATAATAATGTAAACGATAATTTGCTGCTGATATTTTTGCAGTTCGATATTTTGATTGTCGATTCAAAGGAAGAACCTCTGAAAGACCCAGATCGTGAATTATCTGTAGAAGCCTCATGCCTAAGACTGGAGGGAGGAGGACCCAGTGCAGCGTATGCAAAGTATTTGAGGTTGTTGAAGCATACTGTTTACCAGGAGTTAAGTCTGCACAAGTAGCCAATTTGGTGGCCTTACAAAGAGATGTAAAATTGGTTAAAATAGGAAAATAACCATATTCACGGACAGTCAATATGGTTTAGGGGTTGTGCATGACTTTGGCCAGTTATGGATGCAGAGGGGATTTCTGACTTCTTCAGGATGAAACGTTAACAATGTTAAGGACTTTTTGGAAGCAATACAATTGCCCAAAAAAATAGCAGTGGTCAAGTGTGCTGCTCAGCAGTCACGAAATGAATATCTGATGTGAGGTAACCGATATGCTGACCAGATTGCTCAATATTGTGCAAGAAATACCATGGCACTTAACAGAAAAATTGAAACCGGTGAAATCAGCTGACAACTTATGTTTTTCTCAGCCTTAGAAACATGGGATGAGGTGAGACAGTTGCAGGATGAGGTGGAAGTAAACGAGAAGGAAAACTGGATGCGCATTTGGTTGGATGAAGTTGGCGCAAAGAAGAAGATGAAGCCCCGGGACGTCGCATAAAAGGTAAGTGCTTTTCTTTACCTTTTAACCTATTAAAAATTCAAATTAGGGGTGTACAAGAGGGCGGGAGGGAGGCGGGCGGTGGGCAACTTCGCTCCATCCACGGGTGTGCGTAGTGTTGCCTACTACGCCTACTTTGAGAATCGCGTAGTAGGCAACACTACATGCACTCCGTGGGCGGAGCGAAGTGCTCTGCCCAGAGTTAATCTCATGTAGTATATTAACATGTTTGTTGTATAGAACAGGGAAGCTTCAGTACTATTATTCAAACTTAGATGTAGTATTTTCAGAACTTCCTATTCGAAAGAGTATGAATCCAGTACTTAGTAGTCGAGATGCACAGTATATGGGTGAACTTTTTCTAATGATGAAATCAATAGATTTAGTCGAGGCTCACAAGAATACCTTAACATGTATATTACGAGAAGTAGAGAAAGTGTTTTTGAATTTAGTTGAGGAAAGGAAACGGATTTCCAAAAGAAAGCTGCCAAACAGAAAACCCATGTACCACCATGTGCTGGGAAAAAAGGAATTTATGCAACTGGCAAGGCTCATGCTTTAATGTCCTTAGACTTTGAAAAGAAAGGGAAAACCTGCCTCCGTAGGTTAAAGACAGATTATAATAACGCATTCATTGGTTCCAGTGAATGTAAACAAAACTTCCTAAGTTTGGGAGGTTGGGGACTAAAAGGGGGAACTGATCTGGTATTTCTTGGGGTGTACTACGTGTGTGGGAATAATGCTTACTATAAGCTGCCTGCATGGTGGTACGGGAGTTGCTACATTGGCATAGTATGCTCGAAAATATATCATGTAAAAAGAATCACTGGAAGGAAAGAAAGCACTAATGAACTAACACGAAGAAAGAGAGCTAGTTTTTCAGAAATAATAGGTGACATTTTGAGTGCATTGATACCTTCAGTGGGAGTCATTCTGAATTCACATAGAATTTGTCAGTTGTCAACAGTGGTTGATCGTCTCTTGACTGATACTGCTGGGGGTTTCTTGATGATTAATATGGAAATGGTTGTGATTCGATCTATGGTTTTACAAAATCAAATTGCTCTTGATATCTTATTGGCAAAAGAGAGCAGATTCTGTAGAGTGTTTTTTTTAAATTATTTTTATTGAGAGTTCATAAACATAAACATACACATAAAATGTATAGGAATCTCATATAAAATTCCAGCATATTTGGAGACACAAACATTGGTATAGCTCTAGAGTGCAAAAGTTGTCAAATACACTATTTAAATACAGAGTTAAAACGTGCTCAACAGTGCAGTCACAGTTCCTATGGTCTAAAGGGGCAATTATTTTCAATAAAGTGCGAAATGCAGAATTAAATACATGCATTCATAAAAACCTAGACCTAGGATTATGATCACGATCTTATTTAAGTAAAGTGCAACGAAAAACAAAAGAGCTAAGACTCGAACACAATCCTACATTCTCATTTTCTGTGGTCAAAAGGGAAGATCATTTTCATTAAAGTGCAAAGTGCTAAATCAAATACATATATTAATAAAAAGATCCTAGACCATCCAAAGATTATGATCAAGACCTTGTTTAAATACAGAGAAACCCCCCCGAAAAAAAAACACCCTTGGGATTCAAACACACTCCAGTACTTCTCATATTTTCTCACTGCTCCTGATCTTAATGCATATGTCTTTTCCATCCGTGTATTTTGGACAATTTTACTCTCCATGCATTGAAAGTATGTACTTTGTCTGTTTTGCAGAGTTGTAGAATTAAAGATCTTGCTATTAACGCTGCGATGAATCGTCTTTCGTCATGCATGGAGATGGTGGAAGAGCAACCCAGAATTGCTATAGATTCATTAGGTGAAATTTGGGGATCTATTGTACATCTTAGGTATTTCTCAATAACCTCCCACAGATTCTGTATTTTGGGGCATTCCCATATGATATGTGTCCAGGTGCCTTTCTCTGCACAGCAAAAAAATGTATCTTATATTTGTGGATATATATTATGGAGGAACGAGGGTGTTCTATAAATCAGCCATTTTGAATAATATTGCATTCGCTTAAAATGTGATCCTCGGAATACAACCATATTAAGTTTATTTAATTTATTCCAAGTTGGTTTACTAATCTGTATACCTTCCCTTTTCCTTCATCTATCCCTAATCTTTTCATATAAAAGAGGAGATTTGTTCTCGGCAAAGGTTTTAATCCAGATACTGATCTTGCGTTGTATAGGGCTGTTTAGGCCTTTGCTAATGCTTGGCTTATAACGTAGTTTTTCAATAGCTAACTTTCCCAGTATAGCATTTAATTTAATAAAAGACCATTTTAAAATTAAATTAGAATGTTGAAGCACTATCTCGATCTCTTCCCATGTTTTCCAGCAATTCCCGGTAATAAAATCCTGGATCTTGTCGTACCCGTTTGATTTCCACAATATCAGTGTGTTCCTATCCAAAATACACATTTCTCCTGTGTATATATTCGTGAGTCTGGTTGAATTATTAATACTTAAAATATCATAATATGCCAATAACTGGGCTTTTTGTTTAAGTAGCCATTGTAATGTCTTATAGCATACTTTCTTAGGGTACTTGGTCACTCTTCAAGGATCAACGATATTATGTTCCCTTAGAATCTTTTTCATAAAGAAATTATCTGCATCTTGAGTGTCTAAAAAGAAAAACCTAAAACTGTGATGTGCAAATGTTGCATAATAATAGTCTCTAATATTCGGAAGAGATAGTCCTCCTGCAACCGAACAATTTAAAGTGCTAAGTGCCAATCTTGGTGTCTTATTTGCCCAAAGGAAAGAAGAGAACATACTATCTATCTGTTTGAAAAAGGAAGTCTATATTGCACAAGGAGCTGCACTAAAAAGAAAATTAAAAAGTGGAAGAACAGACATTCGAATTAACGCAACCCGTTCCATTATTGATAGCAGGAGCTGATTCCATCGTGCTAACTGAGAGCTCACCTTTTTCAGTAATGGGATGTGATTTATTAAATAGAGATCTTCTACTTTTTCTGAAACATAAATTCCCAGATATCTCTTTGGGCGGGTATTATATGTCTGTCTGAATTCAGATAGCAGAGTGTTTACACCACAATTACATAATATGATTTCTGTTTTGGTTTTATTTTTTTTATACCCGCCTATTCTTTGGAAATCTGTAAACACCCTCATAACTTCTGACTGCGTAGTTGTCTTTGAATCCAGAAACAGAACAATGTCATCGGCATAAAGTTTTATATTAGTCATTCCTCTAACCGGAGCCGTAGGAGCTCTTTTTTCCTTAATTGCAATTGCCAATGGCTCAATAAATAAAGCAAATAAAATCGGGGAAAGGGGACAGTCTAGTGCCTCTATTTATTTGACAAAGTCCGTAGAAAGTTGAAAGTCCAACATTGTGGCACTGATAAAAACAGGGAAATTAGAGGGTAAATTAAGAATATTACAAAACTTCATGAAGTCTTGAAACCATTGGAGGTTGACAGTGTATGGGAAAGACTAACAAAGAGTATTTATTCAATAGGGACTTGGTTTTCTGATTTAGGGAAAAGTATTTAGGTCAAATAACTCTTCCGTTAGTTGGTTTAGCAATATTATTTTTAACAATAATAATATGGTGTAAATGTTGCAGAAACAAAGGAAAGGGAAGATATGAGGTGAATGAAAAGGGAAAGAAAAGAAAGTATGAAAAGATTCAGCTGGAGGAAATCTGTATAAATGGATGAACGATGGGATTAAGAAAGAAAAAGGGGGAAAAGAAACTGAGATATGCTAAAGCTGGCATCTGATTGGGATGGGTTTTTTGTAATGGCTCAAAATGCCATTAGAGAGGGGACTGATGGAGCAAGGACTCATAGAAAATAGACTTGCTTGGAACCATTCCTCTCATTTAACTCCCTAACATATTATTAACTACATATTGTGTAAAACTAATATGCACCATATAAAAAGAAGGGTTATTGCAGCTTGCGTATGTGTTTAGTAACATGAATAACTCAAGTGCCTTTCTAAAATGGCTGAAAACAGGAAATCTTTTTTGCACATGCGTCAACTGCATCTACGCAGTATGACGAGCTATCGCTTGGAGGGAAATTCTTGCGCATGGACCGAAGATTCTAATATGGAGTTTTGAAGACTCCCGTGCCTCGCACCAGCTTGCTTGACACTAAATGGAGTGAATTTACTAAGGCTAATGCGGGGAAAGTACTAATGAGTAAATGGAATTAGAGTAGAGATGGGTGGTATACAGTGAAACCATGTATTCTTGAAAGTAACATCTGTCTTTCTGACTTTATTATTAGTGCACATTTGGGCCTCTTGGGTATGTCTGGAGTGAGCCTTGTCACATGGATTTTGCGTATGGCAAGTGGAAGTCAGCCCGGAAGGATGATGTGTGGTTCAAGAAGAGTGCAAGCCGCAGCCTGCCTGAATTCTAAGAAACTGTCAGTATAAGGCCTGAATGAATAAGACCACATATTAAAGTTAAACATTTAAATTGGATGTAATGTGAATGCGGGGGTGGGAAAATAAAGTATGAATACAAATTAAGGGGGTGGGTTTATTAAGAAAGGGCTAACTGAAAAGAGTGATATGTAAGCATGGTGTGATGATCTTTCCCCCTTGCCTGACCAATCAGAGTTAGTATTTTACGATATTGAAACATTAATGGGTGGGACATGATGAATGAAAAGGTATAATTGAGGTACTTTTTAGTTAGTTAAAGAGACGTCAATGCTGAATGCTGCAGAGCTCGGGATGCTGTCGGAGTAGCGAGTGATGCTGATGAAGAACTGAGTGCAGAGCTTAACATCCTAAATTATTAAGATTAGAGAGAAGATCGCTGAAGAATCTCGAGGAGGGAGGGAGTTTCAGTAAGATGTGTGGCGTGACCGTCGGTGCTAGAGATGTCATCTGTCCTGTCCTGATGTCTTTGTCTCCTAAACTATCCCGGGGGCCCCCTACCAGCCCTTTGGCCAGGGGGTTGGTCTTCACACCATTCTAGGTAAATATACATTTCATGAATGTGCAGGTGCTCTTTTCTGTCTGTCCTCTCCTTTCTGAGCATAAGTCATTGCAAGTTTGAAGTATGTGTTGACAATGGGCCCGATTCACAGAACTAACTTAAGACAAAATCCTAAACTTACTACCATTTTCAAATTCACAGAAGGCACTTACTCATTTTGGTATTCACAGAAGACACTTACTCATTTCGGTATTCACAGAAGTAAGGAGTCCTAACTTTAGGACTCCTAAATGCCATCTGTGAATACGGAAAGTCCTAAAGTTAGGATTTTTCTCAGTTTAGGAGTAGTAAAGTTAAGACTGCTAACTTTAGGACTCCTAAATACCTTCTGTGAATACCAAAAGTGTTAAAATAGGATTTTTCTCAATTTAGTAGTAGTAAAGTTAGGACTCCTAACTTTAGGACTCCTAAATGCCTTCTGTGAATACTGAAAGTCTTAAAATTAGGAATTTTCTCAGTTTAGTAGTAGTAAAGTTGAGAAAAATCCTAATTTTAAGACTTTCGGTATTCACAGCAGGAATTTAGGAGCTCTAAAATAGGGAGTCCTAACTTTACCACTACTAAACTGAGAAAAACCCTAATTTTAAGACTTTCGGTATTCACAGAAGGCATTTAGGAGTCCAAAAGTTAGCAGTCTTAACTTTACTACTACTAAATTGAGAGAAATCCTAATTTTAAGACTTTCGGCATTCACAGAAGGCATTTAGGAGTCCTAAAGTTAGGAGTCCTAACTTTACTACTACTAAATTGAGGAAAATCCTAACTTTAAGACTTTCGGTATTCACAGAAGGCATTTAAGAGTCCTAAAGTTAGGACTCCTAACTTCTGTGAATACCGAAATGAGTAAGTGCCTTCTGTGAATACCAAAATGAGTAAGTGCCTTCTGTGAATACCAAAATGGTAGTAAGTTTAGGATTTTGTCTTAAGTTAGTTCTGTGAATCGGGCCCAATATGATTAATTGAACCCTCTCTCCTGTGAGTATTGGTGAATGTGCTGTTCTTTGAAGTGGTTCACATGCAAATGATTTAGATAAAGACTTCCCCGAGACTGTGGTTATTTACTTCAAGTGTAAAGTTGGAATTAAGCTATCATTTTTCACCATCAACCAGTTCAACTAATGGTCCATCGACCAGAGGAAAGAACTTTTTGATCAGTGAAAGCTTGGTTAGGAATAAGGAATAATCAATCTTGAGGTATGAAAAATAATAAACTTTGGTATTGGAGTATCTGTTGCTGGTACACCGCTTGATCACCACCTTCTGCAAGGAAGGCAGTGTTGCCTTTTTTTTGTGCCCTGCTCTATTATGCTGCTGGGGAGGGGAGAAAAAGAAAAAAACATGAAAAAGAACTACAGAAGGTAAAAATAAGAAAGTAAGGTGAAAAAAATAAAAAAGTAAAAAAATTGCAAAAAACACACACAAAAGTAGATAAAAGTAAAATACACACTCAGAAAGACAAAAGGCAAGATAATAAATAAAAATGAGGGGAAAAAATGAGACAAGGATTAAATAGATTTAGAAAGTATGAAACATTAGGGTCCAGCACCATAAACAGAGTGAGAAACAAGATGGCCATAACCATGCACGCTCCATGGTGCACTTTGCGTGAGATTTCCACCCAAGAACGCACTTCACATTGATGTACAGCGTAAACATCACGCAAACGGGTGCGAAAAGGGAACACCTCCCGATCGTGGAACTCCGACTGGACTACGGAAACGCCCTCTACGCCGGAACCACAGCCAAGCTACAGAAAAGACTCCAGCGCATCCAGAACGCCTCCGCCCGACTCATCCTGGATGTCCCCCGACGCAGCCACATCTCCAGCCACCTGAGGAACCTGCACTGGCTCCCCGTCGACAAGAGGATCACGTTCCGGCTCCTCACCCACGCACACAAGTCTCTCCACGACCTGGGCCCCAAGTACCTCAAAGACCGCCTGACCTTCTACACGCCCACCCGCCAGCTACGGTCCACCAGCCTTGCCCTCGCAGCCGTACCACGCATCCGAAGAGCCACCGCCGGAGGAAGATCCTTCTCTTACCTGGCTGCCAAGACTTGGAACTCCCTCCCCATCCACCTTCGGCTGACCCAGGACCATCTCGCCTTCAGGAAACAACTCAAGACCTGGCTGTTCGAGCAGTAGCATACCCCTCCCCCCAAGCGCCTTGAGACCCTCCTGGGTGAGTAGTGCGCTATACAAATGGCGTGATTGATTGATTGATTGATTGTTGTGTGGCATAGTGTTTTACAACTCCACAGAGTTTCGCATAGCATGGCTATTCAAACTCTGCCTGTGCCTACTTTAGAAATGTCTTGGGCGTGCTACTGCAGAACCTGTCCGTGAAGATTTATTGTCAGGCTAAAGTGATAGTTAAAACACCTTGCCAATCCTTACAATTCCCTTTCTCTAGATATGTCAGTCCTAGGGTAGCCCATACAAAGGCCAAATTGCAGGATGCTATGAGCTTAAAAGGGAAAACAAGTAGTTTAAACTCTTACTGATTGATACATGCAATAATAGACCTAGATGCACAGTTAAACATCCACTATACCAACACATAATTTTTTTTTCAAAACCATAAATGCACTCACCGGTCAACTTATTTAGGGACACTTACACACCTATTTCTTCACTCATACAGAACATATGTAACCATCACTAACAGAGTCACTGGCACAGACAGTTACACGCAACAAGAGGCACTACTTCAGCCAGTAAGCAGTCCATATAGGTACAAACAGGCACATTTATAGACCCAATCAGTTTCTAAAATAGCTAGTCACATAGTGACATAGTCATTTGCTCATCCACTGACACATGCAGAACAGGAAATGGTAGAGTCACTCATATTTAGTAAAAATATGACACAGCCAGCATAGCCGTTCAGACATGTTGCCCTTTAAACATGACTTCGGCCTGATATTGCACCCCCTGCCTGTGTAGATTTATTGCCAGGCTATGTTGGCATGTAAAATACCTTGCCAGTGCTTAGAATCCCCTTTTTCTAATTATATGTCACTCTTATTGTAGGCTGTACGTAGGCCTATTGGCTGGGTGTAATCAGCTTATAAGGGAAGGCAACTAGATACATAAACAAACCATGGCATTTTGCTTTTTCCATGTGTGCAGCACAAGGCAGCACACATGGAAAAAGCAAAAACGAGGAGAAATAATGCCTTTCTCCTCATTTTGCCAACTAAGGGCTATATGTAGGTGGCCCAATACCAGTCGATAACGGTGAAATTCGTTACATTTCGATGTTACCGACCGGTATTTAGGCATTTGAGATGTAGGGAGGATTCGGTATTAAGGAATCGTTAAATACCGATTCCTTAATACCGATTCCTTATGGCCTTGCATTTAAGGAATCGGTAATACCGATTCCTTAAATGCAATGTAGGTAGCACTCAAAACAGTGAACCTCAGCCTTAAGGAATCACTATTTACCACCAACTCCAAGTTGGTGGTAAGTAGCGATTTTTTTTCAAAAAGCACTTTTTTGCTTTTTGAAGTGCCATGTGGCACACATCTATGCCCTTAGGGCATGC
Organism: Lissotriton helveticus; assembly: GCF_964261635.1. Classification (NCBI taxonomy): domain Eukaryota; kingdom Metazoa; phylum Chordata; class Amphibia; order Caudata; family Salamandridae; genus Lissotriton; species Lissotriton helveticus. The sequence continues at coordinate 683,611,517 of NC_136063.1, forward strand.
ATGTGCGCCACATGTGCACACATGCCCATTTCAGGGGTGCAACAGACTATCCTTTGGACACCCTGGCACCCTTTAAATACCTCCCGGTATTACTGATTCGGTAATACCAAATCGGTAATACCGAATGTCTTCACATTCATTCCTATGGGCCTCCAAGCCCATAGGAATGAATGGGTAGGTATTCGTTATTACCGAATACCAATTACCGATTCGGTAATAACGAATATTAGGAATTCGGTATTTTTTACCAAATTCTTACCTACATCTGAAATACTGATTCCTAAATACCGAATCGGTGAAATTCGGTATTTAGGAATCAGTATTTCCAAGTTACCTACATCTAGCCCTAAGACCAGTTTTTTCCTGGTCCTAATTTTGGTGCTGCCTCCTATGTACGCCACCCTTGTACATAGGGGGCAGCGTCAAAATGAATGGGTGTTGCGGTGGAACACCAACCACAAGACCCACTGTTCGCCCCTTTCATGCTAACCATAGCGTGAAAAGGGGCCTTATGTACTAGGCAGCGTTAGGCCATGTTAAGTTACTTAATGTTGCCTTGTACATAAGGCGCTGCCCCTATCACCACCACAACATCAATATAGGTGACGTTGTGGTAGCGATAGGGGCTTGTACACATGCCCCACAGTGTGATGAAGACCTAATTACTCACTTTGGGGCTCCCGCTACTTTTCCCACTGTTGTAGTGTCACAGCACCACCATCCAAGCTGAGATTGCAGCTTCCTACTGGATCATCCAAGGTTCACTTGGTGACTTGCACCTTCTGCCCCATCACCACCATGGCCAAGGGAGACTCATCTTTGCCCCCTGCTTAGCTGGGATCCAGCAGTGTGAAAGAACACAACAGCAGACCACTGGAGCTTGACTGAGATCCACTGAGCCTCACGCGGACAAGCTAAGTGATCTGATGAGTGCTACCACCTCCCTGCCTCTCTACGGCAGCCTGTGCTGACCCACATGAAGGGTCTATTGTTGTGGAGGGGCCTCTGAATTACCGGGTACTCTCTCCTCACCAACAAACTGACTCCCCCCTCCCACCAGTGCACAGAACAATTTGACCGCATGTATGAGAGAACCAGGGTGAAGGTGGAGTTTCTGAGCTCCCAGACTAATAGCTGCCTCCAGTTCCTTTAAGAGGGGGTGGACTAACTGGACTTTTTTTAAAAGGCCTGCTGACCCTCTGGCTGCCCGTATGTTGATAGGGGGTGGCCTGAACTTGTGATGGTACCTGAAATCACGGAGATGGGGGAATCCACCATTTCTTTTCCCTCTGAGATACGCAGGTTGAAAGAGTGAAGATCGCTGGCACTCCCTGCTCCCCTCGTGATCTGACCCACCATTTCATAATTGCATTGTTCCACTTAGTGAGTAAAGAAACTCAGAAGATGTCACCCCCACGGCCTGGAATAGAAATAGATTGAAATCTTCTCTAGAAACAAAAATAGGACTACTACAACCATCAATACAAAAGTTCTGCAAAACTGGCGGCTGTCTTGAAATGCCCAATAGATATTTGTAGATATTTGTATGGTTCTTTTCTTGAGTCTCCCAAGACTGAATCAGGCACGACTTAAGGGGTTCCCGAACAGAAGGATGCTCTATTCTCCCCAATCAATCTTACCATTATACTCACAAATAAATGACTCTACACACCCTTGGAGGTACCTTCCCTCAATAAACAATGGACATGAAATTGGAACCCTCGGGCCATAATGCCTTCACTATTAAATATCCGCCTAATCTCTCCAAAAACTTATACACCAATTGCTCAAAACCCATCCTGAAACTCTTATCTCAAATCCTTACTTCTGCACCAGCAAGGGAACTCTAACTAATGACCTCATCTTTAATACAGAAAGGAGAACCCAACGGAGATATGTCTAATTTTTCATGTTGCAAATCACTGGCACCTGGAAAACATCCCATGGACTTAGACTATCCTTCTCTCCCTCTCCCTTTTGCAGGGCGAACATTGCCATATCTATATACAATAATGTGGCCATTCAAATACAGTCCTCGAATGAAATTCTGACTTTACATGACAAGATCTTCCCTACCCTAAAAGGGGGTGTACAATAGGATCTATCTTCCCTCCCAAAACCACCCTAGCGAATTTGATGAAACTCTCACCCTCTTTAACACCCAGGTCTACTCCAATGTCACTGAGCCCACTTCCAGTCACAAGTGATTACCACCCCACCCTCTATATCACCACTCCCAAACCAGAGCCAGCATCTCAGAGATAGCTGGAAAACTACTATAGGACTGACTAAACCATTGCTTTGGCTCCCCCCACTACTAGAGCAAGCAAAGATTCCTCCATCACCAGAAATGTTCTCCCACATACACTCCCTCTTGCTTCTCTTGTGCTCTCCAGTGAGGTCACCACGGTATTCCCACAGCGCTCCCCTATGCTTGGAATACTCCTTATATAAACCTATATATCCCCTCACCAAACTAGACTTAGGCCTACCAGGTCTACTGACCATCCCACAATCATCCTCTCTACCCCCGTCTCCCAACAACCTGGTATACTCAGTCAGGCCCTCAACAAGATCACCCAAACTCACAACCATGCCAGGCCCCTATTAATGACATCTCCTCTCAGCTTAGCATCTCCAATTGCCTCTCACCTCACCTGGACCTCCCCCATAATTACCTGTAAACATGAAGATTGGGAAATGCGGTTCGACAAGATCGATCATAGCCTGCGCCATCTCAAGAATGATCTCCAGAGACTTCTATCTATCACATGACAACTATGGCTCACTCATAGACCAAATAGCGCCCTAATGAATAAGACCTATTTCAATGCAGATACGCACCCATCCCATGTCACACACGTTTCCAATCTTGGATGAAAACGTTGCCATTTCCCAATGCCTCCTTTCGACCGAGATAGAGAAGATCTATTGAACAGTGAGATCTAAGAACTCCTCCTCTCTTACCACCCGAGAAAAATCCTAACACGGTCGTCCGAATCAAATCCAAACCATCCAGGCTAACCCGTTCATAGAACTGAGCTACAATTACAGAGCCGTTCACAATGACAACCTCAAATGCCTTAATATATTCCATACAGCCTCTCCTTGCACCAATAATCATTTTGAAGTGTGTGCTGATCAATTGCAAATCGGCAAATAAACATGCGGCTGATATTTACGACCACATCCTCACACATAAGTTTGATATAGTTATCCTAATGGAAACTTGGTTAAACAGCTCTACTCATCTGATTATAGACCTACTAGTCCCTCCTAGTCACAGGATCATTCGACTAGATACATCTATGAAATGTGGTGGTGGATTAGCCTGCATCTACTGCAACACTTTCTCAGTATTCCCGTCTGAAACAATCACACTACCTACATGTGCATATCTCTGCATCAATATTTCTTGCAACAATAAACCCAGTTGTAAACTACACGTCTTCTATCACCATCCTGGTGATTACTCTCTGTTCATCAAACAGATCATGGAGGTTATTGCAACTAACAAAAGCCCTCAAGTGCCCCAGATCTGCCTTGGAGATTTTAACCTCCACTAGAATGACCTGAATAACCAGGCAGTGAACAGCCGAAAGGCTTTCCTATGAGTTAACCCAAATATGTGCCGGTCCAACTCACAACAAGGGTGAGACTTTGGACCTTATAATCTCAAAGGTGTACAACATCACCTTGGACTCCATTAGACTGGACAGACCATTACAGCATCACCTTCCTTATCAATTTAATGGTTATCCCCAAGAGACTGAAACTGAAGAAAACACAATAGAAAAGGAATCTTCTTAATATATACCACAATGATTTAGCCACCCTCGGCAACAACACCTTGACTCCTCAGACCAACATGGATGATGTCAATGACCTCACAGACTTCTACAATACTTCCATATTGGAAGTCATAGACTCGATATCACCCTTTTAACAAAATAATACATCAAATAAAGTCTCTAAACCCTGGTTTAATGACAACTTGAACTCCAAAGGACGCAATCTAAGATCAGCACTAAGAGCCTGGAGATCCTCTCCCTCCTTGGAACTCCTAAAATTCTTAAGATCAACAAGGGGCACATACAACAGAAGAATAACACAGCTTGACCAAGCCAGAAATAGGCCCAAAAATCTATTCAAAATAGTCAAGCAGCAGTCACACAATCTATGAAGAGCTGGCTTCCTTCTTCATGGAAAAAAACACAGATATTGAGAATGAACTACAATCAGTGAAGGAACTAATACCAGCTACCACACTCACCTTTCCACCCCCCCCCCCAGTATGTTGAAGGGAGTGATCCACCCAGGTACCTCTCCAAAAACAATGCCTCTTGGAACAATTTCTCATCAATCAATAAAAGTGAAATCTACAACATTCTTTCATCATTGAACCCATCTAATCACTTCATAAACCCTCTACCTCCGTTTGTCTTCAAGAGATCAAAGACGTAATTCTCCCCTTATGGTGTGAGATTGTAAATGCCTTGCTACGTCAAGGTACTATCCCTGATTGTCTACAAGTAGGACAAGTAACCCCCACTTTAAAAAAAGTAATGTAGACTGCTATGATCCTAACAATTTTTGACATATCACCAACATCCCTACTCTTGCGAAGTTCCTAGTAAAATGTGTCCAGATCCAACTCTGCAATCACATAGGCAATTTTCAACTCCTTGACCAACACCAGTCAGGCTTCTGTCAAGGTCACAGCACTCAATCTTCACTCACTCATGTTGTGGATTGCATATTAAAAATGCTGGATTTAAGTGAATTATGTCTTCTAATACTGCTTGACTTCTCTGCCGCCTTTGACACAGTTAAACACAATAGTCTACCGAACGTACTGGAACAAAGGATGTGCTTGTCAGGGGTCACATTGCAATTGTTTTCTTCTTTCCTCCGAAACAGATCTCAGAGAGTCAAAATTAATCAACTCCTTTCTAAGCCCAACGCGGTCACTTGTGGTGTTCCACAGGGATCTGCTCACTCACCCATTCTCTTTAATCTATTCCTGGAACCACTAGCAAACTCCCTAAAATCCGCTAACATCCACTATCTCATGTATGCTGATAACACTCAATTGTATCACAAAATCGCCTCTGCAGAGGACATTATATCTCTCAATTCTACTTTGCAAAAGACTCATCTTTAGTTCACGGATAACCATCTCAGGCTGCCAAAACCAAATCCTTCTCATCTCGCTTCTGAATAACATCCACAAGATCGATCTTTGGATGAAACAACTTTCAGAATTCAACTGCTCTTTTCACATCATAGACTCTGCTAGATCCTTGGGAATTACATTAGACAAACATCTGAATATGCAGGAACAATTTAGCACAGTCATGAAAGGAGCGTATTACCAGATGCGCATTCTGCCGAGACTTAAACCCCACCTTCCAGATGAAGACCTAAAGCAGGCTGTTAAAGCTCTTGGATTGACCAGACTAGATTATGGTAGTGCAAAACTATGCGGCCTACCTCAATACAATTTGACCCCTCTAAGAGACTCCGTTAACGTGGCAGCCATACTTGTCTCTGGAACAAAAATATATCCTTACATTTTTGCGGCTCTAAAATCCCTGAATGGGCTACTGTTTGAAGCAAGAATTCAACTAAAGATTGCATGCATGACTCAAAAAGCACTACATTTCAATATCCCCAGATATCTGGCCCAAAAGCTAGAAAAATCAGGAGGTTGCAGACCTTCGCGAAGTGCGTGCTGCCTGCTTCTGACAACCTAGCGAGCCCATAAAAAGAAATCAGGCTCTAGACTTTCTCGGTTGTAGCACCTAAGATATGGAATTCTCTGCCACCAGATGTTTGCCTGATCTCATCTATCACCTCCTTCAAAGAAGAAGCAAAATCATTTCAGATGACCAAGATTATGCCTTACGACAACATACTTATGCCTATTGAACGTAACCATACTAGCTACTCTGTATGATGCTTGACCTCTTCATCGGTGACTAATATTGGAGATCAAGTTTGTTACTCTGTTTATTGTCATGTTTGTCATTCTTATATGTGACTACTTTGCCAGTCCAACTTATACCCTACCACCCTTCATGTAAAGCGTTCTGATACCCACTAGGGTCACGCTCACACTATACAAAACTTTATAAATACATGTGCAGAAAGGGACACCTTCCTGCACATGAACAATCTTTACCCGCAATGCAGACACCCTTGAATTATGGGGCAACAGTGCCTGAGTTGGCGCTAGGCAACTAGATTCAGTGCCAGCATTAGGGGAAACACAGGGGTGCTCCGTATTCTTGTGAATATGTCACATCCATGCGTTTTAAACTGACAGGGCGCGGCATTAGCAATTTTGGACCTATCCGCTAGTTTATTGTAAATATGCCCCTATGACTGTTATGGAGACTCTGTGAAAGATAGTATTGATTGCTCTGTCTTTCCAACATACTTGCAGATGTTGAAAGATGAGATTGAACAGAAAAAAACTATTGTTAATGAGACAGCCAGGGAGAGTTCACAAAGCAGCCAGAGGTCTGCAGCAGCAAGTCAAGCTCCTCTTGGAAAACCAATATTTCAAATTGAAGCAGCAAGATAGGTAACTGGATTTTGAACACTTACTAAAACAACTGAAGAATGAAAAGAGAGAAATTTACAATGAAGTTAAAGATACAATTGAGCATGGATTTATCAACAATAACAGGCAATGTGAATGAATGTTCTTCATATAAATCAATTTCGCTATACATCCGTCAAGCTGAAATTGGAAAAAGTTTTCTAATTAAAGTCACCACAGGTTATATACAGAAGACCACAGATTCAAATGTGTCATGTGTAGTAGCAGCACCAATAGGATTAGCTGTACATACCAATTAATGAGTTACTGTACATCAATTGCTAATCTACCTGTTGAACATGACAATAAACTAGAATATCAGAAATTATCTGGTGATGCTTGCCATGAGGTATCAAGAGATTTGAGAAAACTGACACTTCTACACATTTATGAAGTGAGCAAAGTAGTGAACATAATGCTTGCTTTCATTCCTTTTAATGTGCAGCAGATTTTAAGAACAAACTATGATGTATTGTTTGTAGGTTAGCATTTAATTGTGTTTGGAAATCTACTGCAACTTACCCTTGTAAAATGCATGATGAAACAGGAAATTCCCTGGGAAGTATTGGCAATGTGAATATTTGGTTAAACTTTGAACACAACAAATTAGTGAAAATTGTGCACCAAGCATCAGATGTGCAATATGGAGATATACTTTTCTTTTAAAAACCTAGCGTGTTATGTTATTTTACTTGTGATTATTGGCACATTCTTGTGAGGGCTTCTCACCTGCTTGCTGACCGCTCCAGGCCCCGTTCCGCCCCGGCAGAGTGCCGTTTGTGCGGAGGGCCGACTTTTCGAGCGTCACTTCCGCATTGTCAGTACCACTTCCGCCCTGCCTCTACACAGCGCAGGTTAGCGGTCCAGTGGCTCACCTAGGTTCCCTATAACAGCGGCCATTCACCCTGCCCTGTCTTTTATATACTCGTCTGCCGATCTACTTGCTCTTCGGCATGCATTTCCTATTTCTCATCGCGCCGCCAGAGCGGCTCACGACTGTGGTATCCTGTTTCCCTCTCCCTCAACGGGTTTGGGCCCTTCCCCTATTTCCCCTGAAAAGGCACCATTGACCCACTCTCCACTGTTAGCCAGGACACTTTCCTTGACCATCTTGTATCTTAACACTCGGTCCTTGGTGAAACACCAGCTGGATATATTCCGTCTGCTAGATGACAGTGCTGTGGACATTTTACTTCTGTCTGAAACGTGGCTCTCCGACGACTCCGCTCCTGACATTCTCGCTGCCATCCCCACTGGTTACTACATCTTACAATCCAATCGTCCTGGGGGGCAAGCTGGTGGCGGAGTCACAGCCATTATTCGTACAGAACATACTTTCTCCACCTTAGCCTGTACCACAATCCCCAACACACAACTCCTTGCAATTAAACTTTGTCCTTCTAGGTCCCCCCTCACCTGTGTCCTTGTGTACAGACCCCCTGGCCATATGCCCTCTTTCCCGCAACAGATTGGGGCTCTCACTTCCGAACTAATTATTAATAACGCTAAAGTCATTATCATTGGCAATTTTAATTACTGGCCCTTCGACCCACGGGAAAGCCGCCTATCGGAAGAGTTCTCAGATCTTCTAAAAAGTATGAATTGCCGGCAACTCATCTCGACACCTACTCACTGCAAGGGGCACATTCTGGACCAGGTCTGGATGGCCAATCTAGATATTTCGCCCCCCCCCCGGGTAACTCCATGCTCTTGGTCAGACCATTACTTTATATCTTTTACTGTTGACTTATCGATTTCTCGCCGCGCCCCCCCTATAATGAACGTCCTAGCTCGCAACTGGAAGAAAGTGAATCTACCTGAACTTCACTCCTTGCTGGCAGCCACAGCCCCTTTGCTTTCGGGGTCAGCCACTCATCAAGCTTTTTCCCTTGAACATTGGCTGCTATCGGCTTGCAACTCTCTAGCTCCTTTAAAATCCATAAAAGCTATGCGCCCTCACGACGCCCAGCGTTGGTTCACAGATCAGCTAAAATGCGACAAACTGGCTCTTCGCCAGGCGGAGCGCCGATGGCGCCAAAATTACGATCCCCTTCTTAAGCTGCAATTCGTGAACCTCCTGAAAACTTATAAAGCCTCTATCCTCGAGGCCAAAACTGCTTATTTTTCCCGTAAAATAATGGAGTCCGCCTCCAAGACAAAAGAAATTTTCTCTATTTTTAATGAGCTCTCCCTCCCTGACCGGGTCACTCTCCCCCTCACGCTCACCCAGGATCTTTGCGATGCAGTAAATACTCACTTTCAGGACAAAATTACCACCATCAAAGAAAATATCCCTCTGCCCCCATCCTCCCTCTCTTTTCCGTTACCCCCCAAAAACCCGCAGCTTCTGGATTCTTTTCCCCCTATTTCTATTATCGAGTTCCAGAGACTCTTGTATAAAGTCAGTTCTGGGTCCCCTAAGGATTGCTGCCCCCCCCAGATACTCAGAGATATTTATTTGGCCTGCCCTGACCCTGCCTTGACCCTCCTTAACACCTCGTTGGCCACTGGAGTAGTCCCAGACTCCTTCAAACAGGCAGTGGTGCTACCTATTCTAAAAAAAGCCAACGCTGACCCCTCGGTCATGAGTAACTACAGGCCTATATCCCTTCTCCCTTATCTGGGAAAAATCTTGGAAACTTATGTTACTCGTTGTTTGGGTGCATTCATTGAGACTTCTTCCTTTCTGGACCCCCACCAGGCTGGCTTCCGACCGCTCCATTCGACCGAGGCGGTTATTACCGCCGTTTTGGACACTCTTAGAACTGGCGCTGACAACAATATCCATCAAGCTCTTGTCCTACTGGATCTGTCGGCGGCTTTTGACACGGTCGATCACTCTATACTTATCGGCCGTGTCGGAAACGCCGGCATCCAGGGCGTGGCCCTGGACTGGATCCGCTCTTTCTTGGACAAGCGTTCTCAAGCTGTTCAACTTTCTACTTTTTGTGCCTCCTCTTCCTTCCTTTCCTGTGGGGTTCCCCAGGGCTCAGCATTATCCCCCCTCCTGTTTAATTTATACATGCAGCCCCTCATGGTTTCCCTTCGCACATCCCCTGCAACAATTTATAATTACGCAGACGATCTGCAGCTGATTTTACCCATTGATTCCTCCCCCACCTCCCTCACAGACTTCCAAACTACCATGCTAGGCATCTCTGATTGGATGGCTCACAGCCAGCTCAAGCTAAATCCCACAAAGACTGAACTTGTGCTGGTGGGCGGGCTGGCCAATCCTTGCAACGACAGCTTCTGGCCCCAATCACTTGGGACCTCCCCTCGTCCTGTCAATACTGTGAAAAGCCTCGGTGTTGTCATCTCTGGAGATTTATCTATGAAGGCTCAGATCTCGGCGGTAACATCGTCCTGCTTCTTCCATCTGCGTAGGATTCGTAAGATATGTAGATTCCTCACCAGAGATGCCCTCATCTTAGTCATATTTGCTCTTGTCATCTCTAGGATCGACTTCGCTAACATCTTATATGTAGGGATTCCCTCTTATCAACTCCAGAGGCTACAACTGATCCAAAATCAGGCCGCCCGCCTAGTATTCCATCAGCCAAAGCACCAGCACGTTTCACCTTTACTTCGGAGTCTTCATTGGCTCCCGGTGGCTAAACGCTGCACCTTTAAACTTGGATGCACTATCTTTAAAGCCCTTCACAATCTTGCACCTGCGTTCATCTCTTCCAACCTCAAGCGGTATATACCAACTCGCAATCTACGTTCCTCTGCTGATAACCTCTTGAACATCCCCCAAATTCAACGCAAGAAACACGGTGGTCTCCGTTTTTCCTTCCTAGCCCCCACTTTTTGGAACTCTCTCGCTTCCTCTTTTCGTCACTGTTTTTCCTATGAAAGCTTTCGTAGGACATTGAAGACGTTCCTTTTCGTAGCAGCATATGAATGATACCCTTGCCCGTGACCGCCTTATCTGTTATGAGCGCCAAGAAACCGTTCGGTGAACGTGCGCGGTATAACATTTTTTAACATAACATAACATAGCATACTGAGAGACATCAGAGTGGGAGTGCTGAAAAAAGAAGAAAAAATTATTCTGGAAAGTCACCTTATCGAGGCACTATTTCCATCTTATATTACAGTAGAACTAATGTACAATTTCATTAAAGAAGAGAAATCTATAGTATGTTTAATGCCAGCAGTTCACGAGTACTCCAACTTTAATGAAGAATTACTCCAACTGGAGAAAGAAGACATTTTGGAAATTACAGCTGTTGATAAAATGGAACATCAGTGATTCACAATACTTTTGACAGACAAAGAAGCGTTTACGCATAAGCAAAAACTGTTGGGTAATTTTGGTTCATAGTTTAAATGTTGAAGAAGGTTTACTAAATGGTGCAATGGATATCATTATTAATTTAATTACATTTCAAAATAGAGATGAAGTGGAATACTTGGCTATAACATTTGATCAGATTGATGGTGTCAAGCAGATTGGGCAGTGCATTGTTCGTTTTTTGCTAGTGAAAGACTTATATATTGGCAAAAGCAGTTCCCATTGTCTCTAGTGTATCCTGTTACTATTTATGAGTCACAAGATTTAAGTGTAGATGCAGCTTTTGGTAATGTTGGAAGTTCTGTATTCAAAGAAGGAATGTCATATGTAGCATTATGGTGAATTAGAACATTGACCAGTTTGTTTTTGATTGAAAAAGCATTATGGTGAATTAGAACATTGACCAGTTTTTTTTTGTTTTTAATAAGTTGATGATAACAAAGTTAGCGCTGATGTGAACTGTGTAAGAGAGTACAAACGGTTAAGAAGTCTATACGTTCCCCATTTATTCAAGTACCCTGTTTATGAGAAACCGATAATCTGTCCAAAGCAGAAGATTACAAAACAACCTTTGGATGCTCAACAAAAGGAAGGAAAGAAGGAGGACCCAGATTGTCTTAAGAAGAGAAAAGTGGAAATTACAACTGACATTGTAGGTTTACCAGTTAGAAAATAGTTCAGCTGTGTACTGCTATGCAAATGTTGTTCTAAATGTATTGTTTCATTTACCCCATGTAGTAATCCAAATTGAACAGATAAAGTATGTTTCCGCACTACATAATTCGCTCCAACATTTACTAGCTGACAAAACTGTAACACATTCTGCTTCAGGTATTCAAGATCTTTTGGATATATGTTGACTCTCACTTTTTAAGATCATCCTTGGAATCTTAATACAAGAGGAGGTAAATACTGAAGATGTATTCAGACTGAGTTACACATGGAACTAAAATTGTGAAGATTGTCATTATTCATCTATTACTATAATAAATTCTGAGCATTTTTCTCTATTTAACATTACCAGATTGTAAAAATGTGCCTTTTGAGGAATTGTTAAAAAGTTGACAGCCTCTTTTACACCTTCTCCAAGGTCAAACATCTGCAGGTTTCTTCTACAGTTGCAGTTTTCAAAATGTGTGATATCCATGGAGAGGGAAAATATTTTTTAGGATAAGGTATCATTGAGTTTCTCTGTTTTGTTCTCTTATCTACTAGAAAGTTGACGCGTGATTCAGCCTCTGTGAGTGTGCTGGCTAGACCCTTAAAATCTTTTCCTACTCCTTGGTTGTCCACTTGCATGACGCCTGTGTTCATTTTATTGCTTTGAGCCAGGTCATGCAAGGTTGTTAGTCTCTGTAGGATAAGTACTATACTGATAGATTGATCAGTTCTGGACTTTAGAGGTGACTCCGGTAGGGGGGTATAAGATTTGGGCCTTTTTTGACCACCTTCCACCTCTTCAGGTTTCTTCATTTCTTTATCTTAATTGTCTGCCATAATCCATCTGAGATTTGTGGAGTGAGCAGAATAGTGCATGGTATCAAGACAGGTAGGTGCCAGCAAACGGTATTGGATCTTTTAATGAAAATCCAAAGGTCTAGTGTGAGGGCAACAGCGTCTTGAGGGGAAAAGCAGTAAATGCATTCAAGGAGTCAAAAGATTAATACTGTAATGATGTCCATCTACAAACAAAGTATATTGTGGAGGAGTACAACTAACCTCCAAGAGGAGGTCAATGTTCATTCTGGAAACAACAGTACATTGTGTAAGATGTGAGGTTGAGGCATAATTCGTTGCTGGGTAATGTATAGCGAGTGTCTAAGATGTGATGGCTCAGTAAACGCGATCAGTTACATTTATCAGGTACAGATCATATTTAAAGAAGATTCTAGAGTGGATCCTGGTTCCAAAATCAAGGGAATCCTGTGTTGGTTGCCATCTTGTCACAATAGATTTAACTGGACCTCCCCAAAGCCCTCTCAAAAACAATATTGTGGAGGGATTCCTACCAGTGATTAGAATGTATCAGGACTTGCCTCCCAAAAATGTTGAGATTGCTTTAGGTAGTAAGCCAAAGTTGGTAAACTTGTAGCGGTGGGCATTTTTCTTGCCTGATAATGTTTTGATCTCAATAGTTTGGAAGCACATTAAAGGAAAATGGAAATCACATCTTGAATCGAGAGATCAAAAGAGTTGAAAACCCTCCACGGCTGCTCTCCACACTCTGTTGTCTTTTTGTGATCCGAGGAGCGTTTGGTCTTTCGGGGGGCGATCGCATCAGGCAATCATCTTGTTCAGGCACATTCCATCCCCCCGTTACCTACCTATCTACATGCTTGGCAGTGCATTATTCAATATTTTACTTACAACAAAAATGGCCTGAGTAATATCTGCCAACACTCTGAAAGAGAGTAAATTCATTTTGCTCCTCTAATAAACTTTTCTCACATAGATAGTTCCTAGTAAAATGTGTCCAGATCCAACTCTGCAATCACATAGGCAATTTTCAACTCCTTGACCAACACCAGTCAGGCTTCTGTCAAGGTCACAGCACTCAATCTTCACTCACTCATGTTGTGGATTGCATATTAAAAATGCTGGATTTAAGTGAATTATGTCTTCTAATACTGCTTGACTTCTCTGCCGCCTTTGACACAGTTAAACACAATAGTCTACCGAACGTACTGGAACAAAGGATGTGCTTGTCAGGGGTCACATTGCAATTGTTTTCTTCTTTCCTCCGAAACAGATCTCAGAGAGTCAAAATTAATCAACTCCTTTCTAAGCCCAACGCGGTCACTTGTGGTGTTCCACAGGGATCTGCTCACTCACCCATTCTCTTTAATCTATTCCTGGAACCACTAGCAAACTCCCTAAAATCCGCTAACATCCACTATCTCATGTATGCTGATAACACTCAATTGTATCACAAAATCGCCTCTGCAGAGGACATTATATCTCTCAATTCTACTTTGCAAAAGACTCATCTTTAGTTCACGGATAACCATCTCAGGCTGCCAAAACCAAATCCTTCTCATCTCGCTTCTGAATAACATCCACAAGATCGATCTTTGGATGAAACAACTTTCAGAATTCAACTGCTCTTTTCACATCATAGACTCTGCTAGATCCTTGGGAATTACATTAGACAAACATCTGAATATGCAGGAACAATTTAGCACAGTCATGAAAGGAGCGTATTACCAGATGCGCATTCTGCCGAGACTTAAACCCCACCTTCCAGATGAAGACCTAAAGCAGGCTGTTAAAGCTCTTGGATTGACCAGACTAGATTATGGTAGTGCAAAACTATGCGGCCTACCTCAATACAATTTGACCCCTCTAAGAGACTCCGTTAACGTGGCAGCCATACTTGTCTCTGGAACAAAAATATATCCTTACATTTTTGCGGCTCTAAAATCCCTGAATGGGCTACTGTTTGAAGCAAGAATTCAACTAAAGATTGCATGCATGACTCAAAAAGCACTACATTTCAATATCCCCAGATATCTGGCCCAAAAGCTAGAAAAATCAGGAGGTTGCAGACCTTCGCGAAGTGCGTGCTGCCTGCTTCTGACAACCTAGCGAGCCCATAAAAAGAAATCAGGCTCTAGACTTTCTCGGTTGTAGCACCTAAGATATGGAATTCTCTGCCACCAGATGTTTGCCTGATCTCATCTATCACCTCCTTCAAAAAAGAAGCAAAATCATTTCAGATGACCAAGATTATGCCTTACGACAACATACTTATGCCTATTGAACGTAACCATACTAGCTACTCTGTATGATGCTTGACCTCTTCATCGGTGACTAATATTGGAGATCAAGTTTGTTACTCTGTTTATTGTCATGTTTGTCATTCTTATATGTGACTACTTTGCCAGTCCAACTTATACCCTACCACCCTTCATGTAAAGCGTTCTGATACCCACTAGGGTCACGCTCACACTATACAAAACTTTATAAATACATGTGCAGAAAGGGACACCTTCCTGCACATGAACAATCTTTACCCGCAATGCAGACACCCTTGAATTATGGGGCAACAGTGCCTGAGTTGGCGCTAGGCAACTAGATTCAGTGCCAGCATTAGGGGAAACACAGGGGTGCTCCGTATTCTTGTGAATATGTCACATCCATGCGTTTTAAACTGACAGGGCGCGGCATTAGCAATTTTGGACCTATCCGCTAGTTTATTGTAAATATGCCCCTATGACTGTTATGGAGACTCTGTGAAAGATAGTATTGATTGCTCTGTCTTTCCAACATACTTGCAGATGTTGAAAGATGAGATTGAACAGAAAAAAACTATTGTTAATGAGACAGCCAGGGAGAGTTCACAAAGCAGCCAGAGGTCTGCAGCAGCAAGTCAAGCTCCTCTTGGAAAACCAATATTTCAAATTGAAGCAGCAAGATAGGTAACTGGATTTTGAACACTTACTAAAACAACTGAAGAATGAAAAGAGAGAAATTTACAATGAAGTTAAAGATACAATTGAGCATGGATTTATCAACAATAACAGGCAATGTGAATGAATGTTCTTCATATAAATCAATTTCGCTATACATCCGTCAAGCTGAAATTGGAAAAAGTTTTCTAATTAAAGTCACCACAGGTTATATACAGAAGACCACAGATTCAAATGTGTCATGTGTAGTAGCAGCACCAACAGGATTAGCTGTACATACCAATTAATGAGTTACTGTACATCAATTGCTAATCTACCTGTTGAACATGACAATAAACTAGAATATCAGAAATTATCTGGTGATGCTTGCCATGAGGTATCAAGAGATTTGAGAAAACTGACACTTCTACACATTTATGAAGTGAGCAAAGTAGTGAACATAATGCTTGCTTTCATTCCTTTTAATGTGCAGCAGATTTTAAGAACAAACTATGATGTATTGTTTGTAGGTTAGCATTTAATTGTGTTTGGAAATCTATTGCAACTTACCCTTGTAAAATGCATGATGAAACAGGAAATTCCCTGGGAAGTATTGGCAATGTGAATATTTGGTTAAACTTTGAACACAACAAATTAGTGAAAATTGTGCACCAAGCATCAGATGTGCAATATGGAGATATACTTTTCTTTTAAAAACCTAGCGTGTTATGTTATTTTACTTGTGATTATTGGCACATTCTTGTGAGGGCTTCTCACCTGCTTGCTGACCGCTCCAGGCCCCGTTCCGCCCCGGCAGAGTGCCGTTTGTGCGGAGGGCCGACTTTTCGAGCGTCACTTCCGCATTGTCAGTACCACTTCCGCCCTGCCTCTACACAGCGCAGGTTAGCGGTCCAGTGGCTGCTAATTGGGAAACTTATATTTAGCGCGCAAAACACTGCAACTCACTTGACAGACGCGGCGATCGAGGCTGCTACTGTTTTATCATTGATATGCTGACAACTGATAGCTGACTAATAGCTTGATTTTAACCGTTTTTCTTTTAAAAACCTAGCGTGTTATGTTATTTTACTTGTGATTATTGGCACATTCTTGTGAGGGCTTCTCACCTGCTTGCTGACCGCTCCAGGCCCCGTTCCGCCCCGGCAGAGTGCCGTTTGTGCGGAGGGCCGACTTTTCGAGCGTCACTTCCGCATTGTCAGTACCACTTCCGCCCTGCCTCTACACAGCGCAGGTTAGCGGTCCAGTGGCTCACCTAGGTTCCCTATAACAGCGGCCATTCACCCTGCCCTGTCTTTTATATACTCGTCTGCCGATCTACTTGCTCTTCGGCATGCATTTCCTATTTCTCATCGCGCCGCCAGAGCGGCTCACGACTGTGGTATCCTGTTTCCCTCTCCCTCAACGGGTTTGGGCCCTTCCCCTATTTCCCCTGAAAAGGCACCATTGACCCACTCTCCACTGTTAGCCAGGACACTTTCCTTGACCATCTTGTATCTTAACACTCGGTCCTTGGTGAAACACCAGCTGGATATATTCCGTCTGCTAGATGACAGTGCTGTGGACATTTTACTTCTGTCTGAAACGTGGCTCTCCGACGACTCCGCTCCTGACATTCTCGCTGCCATCCCCACTGGTTACTACATCTTACAATCCAATCGTCCTGGGGGGCAAGCTGGTGGCGGAGTCACAGCCATTATTCGTACAGAACATACTTTCTCCACCTTAGCCTGTACCGCAATCCCCAACACACAACTCCTTGCAATTAAACTTTGTCCTTCTAGGTCCCCCCTCACCTGTGTCCTTGTGTACAGACCCCCTGGCCATATGCCCTCTTTCCCGCAACAGATTGGGGCTCTCACTTCCGAACTAATTATTAATAACGCTAAAGTCATTATCATTGGCAATTTTAATTACTGGCCCTTCGACCCACGGGAAAGCCGCCTATCGGAAGAGTTCTCAGATCTCCTAAAAAGTATGAATTGCCGGCAACTCATCTCGACACCTACTCACTGCAAGGGGCACATTCTGGACCAGGTCTGGATGGCCAATCTAGATATTTCGCCCCCCCCCGGGTAACTCCATGCTCTTGGTCAGACCATTACTTTATATCTTTTACTGTTGACTTATCGATTTCTCGCCGCGCCCCCCCTATAATGAACGTCCTAGCTCGCAACTGGAAGAAAGTGAATCTACCTGAACTTCACTCCTTGCTGGCAGCCACAGCCCCTTTGCTTTCGGGGTCAGCCACTCATCAAGCTTTTTCCCTTGAACATTGGCTGCTATCGGCTTGCAACTCTCTAGCTCCTTTAAAATCCATAAAAGCTATGCGCCCTCACGACGCCCAGCGTTGGTTCACAGATCAGCTAAAATGCGACAAACTGGCTCTTCGCCAGGCGGAGCGCCGATGGCGCCAAAATTACGATCCCCTTCTTAAGCTGCAATTCGTGAACCTCCTGAAAACTTATAAAGCCTCTATCCTCGAGGCCAAAACTGCTTATTTTTCCCGTAAAATAATGGAGTCCGCCTCCAAGACAAAAGAAATTTTCTCTATTTTTAATGAGCTCTCCCTCCCTGACCGGGTCACTCTCCCCCTCACGCTCACCCAGGATCTTTGCGATGCAGTAAATACTCACTTTCAGGACAAAATTACCACCATCAAAGAAAATATCCCTCTGCCCCCATCCTCCCTCTCTTTTCCGTTACCCCCCAAAAACCCGCAGCTTCTGGATTCTTTTCCCCCTATTTCTATTATCGAGTTCCAGAGACTCTTGTATAAAGTCAGTTCTGGGTCCCCTAAGGATTGCTGCCCCCCCCAGATACTCAGAGATATTTATTTGGCCTGCCCTGACCCTGCCTTGACCCTCCTTAACACCTCGTTGGCCACTGGAGTAGTCCCAGACTCCTTCAAACAGGCAGTGGTGCTACCTATTCTAAAAAAAGCCAACGCTGACCCCTCGGTCATGAGTAACTACAGGCCTATATCCCTTCTCCCTTATCTGGGAAAAATCTTGGAAACTTATGTTACTCGTTGTTTGGGTGCATTCATTGAGACTTCTTCCTTTCTGGACCCCCACCAGGCTGGCTTCCGACCGCTCCATTCGACCGAGGCGGTTATTACCGCCGTTTTGGACACTCTTAGAACTGGCGCTGACAACAATATCCATCAAGCTCTTGTCCTACTGGATCTGTCGGCGGCTTTTGACACGGTCGATCACTCTATACTTATCGGCCGTGTCGGAAACGCCGGCATCCAGGGCGTGGCCCTGGACTGGATCCGCTCTTTCTTGGACAAGCGTTCTCAAGCTGTTCAACTTTCTACTTTTTGTGCCTCCTCTTCCTTCCTTTCCTGTGGGGTTCCCCAGGGCTCAGCATTATCCCCCCTCCTGTTTAATTTATACATGCAGCCCCTCATGGTTTCCCTTCGCACATCCCCTGCAACAATTTATAATTACGCAGACGATCTGCAGCTGATTTTACCCATTGATTCCTCCCCCACCTCCCTCACAGACTTCCAAACTACCATGCTAGGCATCTCTGATTGGATGGCTCACAGCCAGCTCAAGCTAAATCCCACAAAGACTGAACTTGTGCTGGTGGGCGGGCTGGCCAATCCTTGCAACGACAGCTTCTGGCCCCAATCACTTGGGACCTCCCCTCGTCCTGTCAATACTGTGAAAAGCCTCGGTGTTGTCATCTCTGGAGATTTATCTATGAAGGCTCAGATCTCGGCGGTAACATCGTCCTGCTTCTTCCATCTGCGTAGGATTCGTAAGATATGTAGATTCCTCACCAGAGATGCCCTCATCTTAGTCATATTTGCTCTTGTCATCTCTAGGATCGACTTCGCTAACATCTTATATGTAGGGATTCCCTCTTATCAACTCCAGAGGCTACAACTGATCCAAAATCAGGCCGCCCGCCTAGTATTCCATCAGCCAAAGCACCAGCACGTTTCACCTTTACTTCGGAGTCTTCATTGGCTCCCGGTGGCTAAACGCTGCACCTTTAAACTTGGATGCACTATCTTTAAAGCCCTTCACAATCTTGCACCTGCGTTCATCTCTTCCAACCTCAAGCGGTATATACCAACTCGCAATCTACGTTCCTCTGCTGATAACCTCTTGAACATCCCCCAAATTCAACGCAAGAAACACGGTGGTCTCCGTTTTTCCTTCCTAGCCCCCACTTTTTGGAACTCTCTCGCTTCCTCTTTTCGTCACTGTTTTTCCTATGAAAGCTTTCGTAGGACATTGAAGACGTTCCTTTTCGTAGCAGCATATGAATGATACCCTTGCCCGTGACCGCCTTATCTGTTATGAGCGCCAAGAAACCGTTCGGTGAACGTGCGCGGTATAACATTTTTTAACATAACATAACATAACATACTGAGAGACATCAGAGTGGGAGTGCTGAAAAAAGAAGAAAAAATTATTCTGGAAAGTCACCTTATCGAGGCACTATTTCCATCTTATATTACAGTAGAACTAATGTACAATTTCATTAAAGAAGGGAAATCTATAGTATGTTTAATGCCAGCAGTTCACGAGTACTCCAACTTTAATGAAGAATTACTCCAACTGGAGAAAGAAGACATTTTGGAAATTACAGCTGTTGATAAAATGGAACATCAGTGATTCACAATACTTTTGACAGACAAAGAAGCGTTTACGCATAAGCAAAAACTGTTGGGTAATTTTGGTTCATAGTTTAAATGTTGAAGAAGGTTTACTAAATGGTGCAATGGATATCATTATTAATTTAATTACATTTCAAAATAGAGATGAAGTGGAATACTTGGCTATAACATTTGATCAGATTGATGGTGTCAAGCAGATTGGGCAGTGCATTGTTCGTTTTTTGCTAGTGAAAGACTTATATATTGGCAAAAGCAGTTCCCATTGTCTCTAGTGTATCCTGTTACTATTTATGAGTCACAAGATTTAAGTGTAGATGCAGCTTTTGGTAATGTTGGAAGTTCTGTATTCAAAGAAGGAATGTCATATGTAGCATTATGGTGAATTAGAACATTGACCAGTTTGTTTTTGATTGAAAAAGCATTATGGTGAATTAGAACATTGACCAGTTTTTTTTTGTTTTTAATAAGTTGATGATAACAAAGTTAGCGCTGATGTGAACTGTGTAAGAGAGTACAAACGGTTAAGAAGTCTATACGTTCCCCATTTATTCAAGTACCCTGTTTATGAGAAACCGATAATCTGTCCAAAGCAGAAGATTACAAAACAACCTTTGGATGCTCAACAAAAGGAAGGAAAGAAGGAGGACCCAGATTGTCTTAAGAAGAGAAAAGTGGAAATTACAACTGACATTGTAGGTTTACCAGTTAGAAAATAGTTCAGCTGTGTACTGCTATGCAAATGTTGTTCTAAATGTATTGTTTCATTTACCCCATGTAGTAATCCAAATTGAACAGATAAAGTATGTTTCCGCACTACATAATTCGCTCCAACATTTACTAGCTGACAAAACTGTAACACATTCTGCTTCAGGTATTCAAGATCTTTTGGATATATGTTGACTCTCACTTTTTAAGATCATCCTTGGAATCTTAATACAAGAGGAGGTAAATACTGAAGATGTATTCAGACTGAGTTACACATGGAACTAAAATTGTGAAGATTGTCATTATTCATCTATTACTATAATAAATTCTGAGCATTTTTCTCTATTTAACATTACCAGATTGTAAAAATGTGCCTTTTGAGGAATTGTTAAAAAGTTGACAGCCTCTTTTACACCTTCTCCAAGGTCAAACATCTGCAGGTTTCTTCTACAGTTGCAGTTTTCAAAATGTGTGATATCCATGGAGAGGGAAAATATTTTTTAGGATAAGGTATCATTGAGTTTCTCTGTTTTGTTCTCTTATCTACTAGAAAGTTGACGCGTGATTCAGCCTCTGTGAGTGTGCTGGCTAGACCCTTAAAATCTTTTCCTACTCCTTGGTTGTCCACTTGCATGACGCCTGTGTTCATTTTATTGCTTTGAGCCAGGTCATGCAAGGTTGTTAGTCTCTGTAGGATAAGTACTATACTGATAGATTGATCAGTTCTGGACTTTAGAGGTGACTCCGGTAGGGGGGTATAAGATTTGGGCCTTTTTTGACCACCTTCCACCTCTTCAGGTTTCTTCATTTCTTTATCTTAATTGTCTGCCATAATCCATCTGAGATTTGTGGAGTGAGCAGAATAGTGCATGGTATCAAGACAGGTAGGTGCCAGCAAACGGTATTGGATCTTTTAATGAAAATCCAAAGGTCTAGTGTGAGGGCAACAGCGTCTTGAGGGGAAAAGCAGTAAATGCATTCAAGGAGTCAAAAGATTAATACTGTAATGATGTCCATCTACAAACAAAGTATATTGTGGAGGAGTACAACTAACCTCCAAGAGGAGGTCAATGTTCATTCTGGAAACAACAGTACATTGTGTAAGATGTGAGGTTGAGGCATAATTCGTTGCTGGGTAATGTATAGCGAGTGTCTAAGATGTGATGGCTCAGTAAACGCGATCAGTTACATTTATCAGGTACAGATCATATTTAAAGAAGATTCTAGAGTGGATCCTGGTTCCAAAATCAAGGGAATCCTGTGTTGGTTGCCATCTTGTCACAATAGATTTAACTGGACCTCCCCAAAGCCCTCTCAAAAACAATATTGTGGAGGTATTCCTACAAGTGATTAGAATGTATCAGGACTTGCCTCCCAAAAATGTTGAGATTGCTTTAGGTAGTAAGCCAAAGTTGGTAAACTTGTAGCGGTGGGCATTTTTCTTGCCTGATAATGTTTTGATCTCAATAGTTTGGAAGCACATTAAAGGAAAATGGAAATCACATCTTGAATCGAGAGATCAAAAGAGTTGAAAACCCTCCACGGCTGCTCTCCACACTCTGTTGTCTTTTTGTGATCCGAGGAGCGTTTGGTCTTTCGGGGGGCGATCGCATCAGGCAATCATCTTGTTCAGGCACATTCCATCCCCCCGTTACCTACCTATCTACATGCTTGGCAGTGCATTATTCAATATTTTACTTACAACAAAAATGGCCTGAGTAATATCTGCCAACACTCTGAAAGAGAGTAAATTCATTTTGCTCCTCTAATAAACTTTTCTCACATAGATTAAATTGGATGTGAGATAGTGTGCAGTTAACTGCTTCTGGAAGACCGTGAACTAACGAAACATTACGGACCCCTTATAGAAGTTAGCAAAGGGCTTCTCCTGAGACTCCATATCTCACACACACACTCATAGCCATGGGTTGCTTGGGGGCCCCATACGCCGCAGCAGCAGCTACTGAAGCCTGCATTACAACATCAGGGATGGCATTAGCGCTGATGGCAACAATTATTGTTAGGGTCCACCGTTTACTTACTTTTGCACTTATTCCCTCACTACTAACCTCAAAAAGTTCCCCTCAGCACTCCATAGCCACTATCTTACATGTATTTTATTTGGTTTATAGCGCTACTCATACCAGTGTAGGGTGTCAGAACAGTACATTACACACATATTATACGGTGAAACTTAGATATTTTGTTTAAGTTTAGACCAAATGTCTAAGTTTACCTTTGTGAATAAGGCCCATAATGTTCTAACCTATACCTTGTTGTCGGCATGCAGCACTCTCCCGATGACAGTTCATAGCTCACGGTGATTTATTAGGATTGTAACTGCAAGTAACAGAATTTCTGTGACAGACGCAGAAACCTACTGAGCTATCAACATAAAATACAATTCTGTCACCTGCATGATACATGTTTCTTGTAGTAGACATATGCGCCCTCTGCGCTACTATATTACCAGACAAAACTAACACTACACAAAACTCTGATCCTTCTCCAGCAAGTGCATTACTCACCAGAGTTATCTTATCATTTTTATTGTTGCCTGAAAATTGCTGTACAAATAATGAACTCTAAAAAGGTGCTTTTGATCTGACAAGAAATTTCAAAACACAGAGCCCCGGAAGCTTGCAGTTAAGTGTGGTGGCATCGATTGCACCACTCTGAAGCTGGCCCTGACACTGCTTCTGGGAGCACCTAGAGAAAACAGGGTTTTTCTCGCTACACTCTTTAGAATACGCGTGCCTCCATCTTTTGCACATGAACTTTATTATAGTAATGGAGCGCTAAAATACATCTGAAATATCACTGAGCACACAACCTGGGACAGGCACATTTATTAGCAAATGGAAACGTTGTAGCAGTTCTTGAATATGTAATAAACCACTGACAGGCTCTTAGAAGAACTGCAAAGTGAAGATTTATGACCTAGTCACACATTCTATTATCAAATGGATGCTTAAAGCATAGAATACAATTTGCAAGCCATGGCAGCATGGAAGAAGGGTATAAAATAAAGAATTCCACTGCAGGTTTCTGTCCCACAGAATGAAGCTCTATCAAACAAAGTGCAATGGCTACAAAAATCTAGAATTGCAATTTCCTAATTGTGATTCTTACCAAATCGCAATTAGGAAATTGGAATTCCTGATGTAAGAAAACTTAAATCTTTTAAATAGCACTTCCCAGGGGGTTGCAAAACGACCTACCTCATGTCTTTATTTTTTTTTTAATGCGGCCCTTTTTTCTTAAAGGAAACCAGGGTGCATTTAAAAAAGAGAAAATGAAACTTTTAATTTTTATTTTTTTAAATAGTAAGCAGTCACGCATGGGACCACTGACTGCTCTTAAAAAACATTTTGTTGGTCATTCTCATGGGGAAGGGGGTCCCGTGGAAAACCCTATCCATTCACAAATCATTACCACCATCTTCGAGGTGTCAGTAAAAAATTAATGCTTTGAAACAGCAATTTGGTCGCAAAACATTTATACAAAGCACCATAATTTGGTATTTGAAAGAGACGCCCTAAACATATCCCTTCCAAATACTGAAACTAAATTGCAATTTGGTAGCAAATTATCAAATCACAATTTGGTATTCATACAAAAGAAAATGCTTTTTTGTGGTAGTCTGTTTCCGACCGCAGATGGTTTTGTACCTATGATTTAATTTGATTTGATTTGATTATGGGATTTATAGAGCGTGCGAATGCCCTGGGGTGTCTTGGCGCTAATGACCCAAAGTTCATATAAAAATATAATATTTTTGCATTTGCTGATTAATTTTTGGATGCTAGTGATATATTATGGTGTTTGACATGGCCTAAATTTCTCAGTGTCACACCCTGCTATCTAAATTATATTTAGATTTTGAGCACTGTATTTAATGGTGATACTTTGCTTGATAACCAGTCCAGCTTTTTCATTTTTTGTTCTGGGACTTGTAATCCTGTTTATTGTATTATAGAGCAGGCCTCCAAGTTACAGAATTAAAGAATAAAACATGGACTGGAGCAGATTATCACAAGCGGACCTTGGAAACTTGGGAAATATGCCTGGAAAAACAGGAAAAATGCTTTTGTGCCCAGTGCCAGAGAGCCAAAGTCCTTAAGTCCATCCTTGCAGTGGAGCAAAGAGGCTTCTTCTTCTAGCTTGGCATTCCTCTGGCATCATTGCTTATAGGCCAGTGACTCCTCAGCATTCTTTCAATTTAACAAATGTTTTTAAGTGAGGGTGGAAAGTTGTAGAAGGTATGCACCTCCGCTTAATCCTAGGGTGCAACATCATCACTATGAGCCAACCCTCCTGGACAGCATTCACATATTTCTGGGGCATTTGAATATGGCAGCTTAAAGTGGTATATGGAAATGTATTCCTGGGAGCCAACTGGCACTGTTGCATGATTCCTTCCCATCAAAAACTTAAAGGGGAGCCCAACCTTTGTTTGGCTCCAGAGGTTCAGCCTTCCTCTTTTGTTTCTGTGGCCTTGAGCAAGGTGTAGCATGAAGTGTTAATTAGGACATGCAGATTTCTTCCTCACCCATTCCTTTTCTAGGGACAGCACAGTGCACTATCCAATGGCTCTGTTATGTGAGGAGGCAATTGATCCTCTGGCTGGCCAGCAGAGTAATTCATTTGGCCCAGAAGGATGGAAAAAGGCCTGGAATCTGCTTATGAGTTGAGCAGGGGAATTACGACAATTCTCCATGTACCATAAGGAATGCACATATCATGAAAGTGACTTTGGATCTGCATTGAGGGTAGAGTTTTACTCTAGGAATGATGTCTAACTGATATTTCTAGGCCTATGTAGGGCAACACTTCGCTGTGCTGCAAATTTCACCAATAATATGTGAATCTATAAAGTAAACAGACTTCTCAATAATCATTATAGAATGTCAATATACATTATAAGGCCTACACAAGGTTATCCCTGAAGGGTCTCTTTTGTGACAACTTACCTCTGCAACTATACCTGACTGAG
This sequence comes from Lissotriton helveticus, assembly GCF_964261635.1. Classification (NCBI taxonomy): domain Eukaryota; kingdom Metazoa; phylum Chordata; class Amphibia; order Caudata; family Salamandridae; genus Lissotriton; species Lissotriton helveticus. Next base: position 683,637,170 of record NC_136063.1, read on the forward strand.
CTAGATGGTAGACTCACATGTTTAGCTCCCACAAATGCGCACATGCGTTTGTTCACAAGTAACCAGCCCTCAGTCTCTTACCCTTTCTGCTTTATCTTAAGAGACAAACACTGGTGATTAGAACTCTCTGTTTATTCCCATATCATGTCAAATGAATCAGACTCAGCTGGTGAGACTCACTGTGAGGAAATGTCTTTTTGGAGACAAGAGAAAAAATGGCTAGTCATACAAGGCGCACTCTACCCCTTTGTTTTGAAAGCGTGAAATTAAGTTGTCCAGTTAAGAAATTAGTCCATCTAGTGCTTCAGGAGGAGAAGAAGCTAGCCATTCCCTCTCAATGAGGACAGAGTCCGGAACTTATGAAGCAATTTCTCCAAGCACACAGAAATGCAGGCTGAGGTCGCGGTTTCAGATGTTTTTTATTCCAATATCTTTGTTGATGCCCATTTGCCAACACGTGTTTCATCTACAACTGTTTAAATCAAAGCAGACTTCATCAGGGCAATGCATCTAGAATATAAGCGTATCACAAAATCAGGAGCAATAATCTCCGATCAGATTACAGTAACCGTCACCCAGGTCATACTACCTTGAAGCCTCACCAAACATTGATATTGGTAGTGAAGAAACAATCCATGCTTCTTAATTATTAAGTTAATTACCAAATAGTATCAATTTCAATAGTGTCCAGGTAACATAGTCCCAATACAGTGCTTGATTTAGTCATGAAAACAAACTGCATGCAGTGTCATTTAATATTAATGAACCATAGTCAGTGGGAGAGTGAAGGGCTCATACTCACTAAGTCCGTCGAAACGGATTAGTATTAAATTCAAGTACAGGTTGACAATATTAAATAGATGATCTGCAGAAAACATTGTGTATTATAAAGTGTACTACCCAAAATACATCTGGTATATATAAAATACAACATGGTCTGATGGCCGGCTCTTTGCCTTATGTCCTCCTGTCTGCCTATGGGGAAAGCAATGCACTACAATACAGGGAAAGAATTAAGGAACAGTATATTGTATTTGGCCCATTCATCACAGACTATCCCATCACCTACTCTTAGTCCCATCTTACTCCCTGGCCTCACCCTCCGTCACCACATTTTACTATCACTCTAACACATACAACCCCACTTCACCAGAAGGCTAAAATAAAGATCTTCGGCAAACAGCACCGGCCCGACGAGGAGCTGCCCAATGATGAAGTATGACACCCATTCTGGTGTGTGAGGGCCCGTGCTCCCATTGGAGCACATTTCTTTTTCCTGGAACTTTAATCTTCTGCCCTTCTTTTGCCTTAAGGAAGTACACACCCTCTTTTACTGTAAATATAAATAATGCCTCCTGCATATAATAAAGAGATAACTAAACAATTTTAAACATCACTTAGCAATTTCTTTTGAAACCTTGACACCGTGCAGGTCCTGCTCCTGGTCCAGAATAGCAATGGGCCATAACCTGCCCATGTCTGGGAGACCCCAGTGAGGTGGCACATGCTGCATTACACCCTTCCCCAGCACAGGGTTTGCTTACCCAGATTTTACCTCTTGCCAGTACTGTTGCCAACATGAAGGAGATGAAGGGCAGTGCATAGAACACCAGCACAACCACCACCTTCTCTGGATAATCTTGTGCATATTGTCCATGGCGTGCTCGCACATACACACCCAGATGTTGTGGGATTTCATCCACTGCCTCATCCTGTGGGAAACTGGTTGCCTCTGCCATTGCTGTGAAGGCAGGGGGAAACAAAACCAAAAACAAGCAAATCATAAATACAGAAGAAGAATGAAACCTGAAATGAGGGCATACAAGAGAGACAGAAAAAGAGAAATATAGTTGAAAAAATGGGTAAGGTGGGCAGGAATGTGACGGCTGATTTTGAATGGACGAGGGAATGGACTAGGGACCACTGCTAGGAAGAAGCAGCCTAGGGTCAGAGTGGCACATCCTGATGAAAATGGCCATGTGCTTGTGTTGAATGCCATGACAAATATAAAATGTGTGTTTGCATCATTTTTTGTTTGGCAGGGAGCCGTATTTCTCACAATTACACACAACTTTGCATATTTTTGGGTGAATTTTGCATAATTACACTAACGGTAATTATGCAAGTTTCACACTCCCCTAGTCATGATGCAAGCATGCTGATGTCACTGTCTCTGTTGAGCAAAACTGGATTATTTTGTGACTCTTAATTCTTTGCAACTTTTTTTTGTAGTACATGCAAAACATCATCCATTGCAAGTAGGTTTAGCAAACATTCCAATATATCAGGACTACAGCAGTATTCACTCTGATTTCATGGTATCTTGAAAAGCTCTTCATGGCACAGCATTGTCATGGTTTCTAGTGTGCAGCATACCAGAAAGGGTCCGGCTATAGCAGCTGCAAGGGGTGCCCTATCACTGCTCTGCCACCTTCTGTGCCCATGTTCTGAGCCATCCACTGCCTTAAGGAACAGATGACATTGAATGAGGGAAAGAAAGGGACAGATAGGTGATAAGTGAGACACACTAATACTGCCATTTACTCAGTGGTATGTCTGTATGCAGTGTAGCTTGAAGGCGGGATAGGGATAGGAAGTCCAAGCTAGTTTAAGTAATGTAAACTATTTCGCCATGCTCTGTACACAGCCAATCAGAGACCCTCGTGCTGACATTATAATTCACCTTTCAGACACCAGCACCAGCGGAGACAGAAGAGATATTGTCTCTCTATCCAATAATGAGGTGTGGTACTTTGTAATGACAGGAATAGACAGAAACAGATCAGGCCAGTTGAGTATTAGGTGCTGCACCAATGGCCTTACCCTCACAATAAGAATTCACCAAAAAGTATCTGAGGATGAGGGGCAGGTACCAGGATGAATTCTTGTTTCTAGGATTTATCCTGCTGCATACATTGCTGTGTAGGTTGTGTGCTTGACAGGTGTTACCAGGCAAAGAACTGGTCTGATATTGAGTATCCACTTCTCATGTAGACTGTTGCTCAAATATAAATTTACCTTGAAAATACAAAGACAAGAGGCGTTTGGCAAAACAGGTACAGTTGGTTTAATTAAACACTGCGGCCGGGAGTGCAGCACACTGAAACGGGTCTGAGGACTGCATCGAAGTGCCATAGTTTTGAGCATCTTTTGCACATTTCTTGAGGCATCATAAAACAATGAATACATCCTGTTTAGGGCAAAGAATGTAGACCTAGTCATGGAGCCATAAATTATTCCCACCTGATGACAAATGCAGGTGGGTCTCGAGCTTGCGTGGACACAATAAGGGCCAGCGCATAATGTGTCCAGATGTCCGACCTGGTGAGCGCATCATCACTGCATGTACTGTATCCTGTTTGGCTGAGTATTCCTTACTTCTTGTGGCCTCTAACTTCATGGTGTTTTGGGAAAGCGCACCCCACCGCCCATGTGCATTTTATTGGGGCCAATCTTCCTGGACCAGTGTGGTGTCACTGCCTATCTCTGGAACTAGTCTGGGTATTTCCTGTTCACACGTATGTCCAGCTGGTTACCTGCCACCCCACCTCTGATCTGTCAATTAGTAGCCTTAGGCCTAGGTGGAGGGGCATGCCTGGCCATGTATTTTTGACTCGAAGTTGATGGAGAGGTCAAAGCTGGAGATTTCAACAGTAATTCGATTTTGTGTCTATAAATAAAGGTAGCATTGCATACATGGACATTACATTTAACATTACATCAGCCTCTGTGAGCCCATAGACTAACAGAGCCAGAGAGACAAGAACACACATGTGAGAGGCAGAATATCAGGTGGGGAAGTCTGTGAGTCCTAAAGATAGTATCTAGAATGTGAATATATGCCAATGAATAATTCAGAGCTTTTGAGTTTCCCGCAAATGCCTTAGCACTGTAGCGCTAAGGTGAGTGCCTGAGTCTAGCATAGGTTTTGTACAGGAAGACTATCCTTCCTGTACAAACTACTATGCTCAGACAAGTTCAAACATTTCTCCCACGTTGTATGTGTGATGCACACCTCCTTGCAGATGGCGTTAACTTTTCTTTTTAAACTATGTCTACAATTTTTTATAGACAGGGTTTTGCATCAAAAGGCATGGGTATTTGCATAGGAATGCCTATGTACCACGCATGTAATACCCCCTTGGTGCTAAGTAATGCAAATCAATGATTCACACTGGTTTGTGTTACTTGTAGCATATTTTCAACACGTTTTGCGCTGGAAAGTAAATTGGTAAAAAACATTTTGTGCTGGTTAGCATCTTTTTCGTGTAGGAAATTGGGTGACTGGTTGAGGGGGTGAATCCATATTTAAACAGCAACAACAACTGTTAGGGGTAAAGTCACAAGCCACACCAAATCGACCTGTGCTTATTCTTCTGGTAGCTTGGCACATAGGTAGTCAGGCTTGACTCAAAAGCAATGTATAAAGTAGTTATGCAGCACATCAAACAGTAATACTGTGAAATCCAAACACAAGAAAAGTCCAAAACCAGTTAAAAAAAATAGAGTAAAATGTATTAAATTATCTGAGGCCAAAAGGAACCAGAGATGGGCAATTTAGAACATTTGGGTAAATAGTGCCTAAAAGCACTCAGCACCAACTGTGGTTATCTGGTCGCATTGGACCAGCATAGAGTCTCAAATACAGGCTGAATGCCATGGAGCATGGGCACAATACAGGGAACAAGTTAGGCTTGCTGAACAAAGTACCTCAAATCCGGGTTAAAGAGCGATGTGAGGCCCTGCGTCAAGAATGCATCTAGCAGCATAATTTCTGGAGGGGGAGGGAAGGGCTGTGAAGAAAGGTCCTGCATGGAGATGCATCATGCAGTGATGGTTCCTGATGAGCTGCGAGGCCACAATACGAGGTCCTGCATGTAGATGCATTGTGACGCAGCGCTTCAGCTGAGCTGTATGGGGATGGGTCACACATTGGTGGTTCTGGGTGGAGAAACAAGGAAATATCTTGCACTGCATCAGGCTTGTTGAAGACCACAGCTGGGCTGGCAGAATTCCTTCAGGGCCAATTCCAAGGGTCCAGGACTGGGCCGACACCACTTGGAAGGCAGGACACAAAGTCCAGGTGCAGGGTTCAAGGTGGCAGGTAGTCTTTTCTGGCACAGAGACCCAGAGGCTGTAATCAGGAGATCAGCTAACTAGCTCTTGGAGTCACTATGGTGGTCCAGTCCTTCTCACTCATGCAGCAGGACAACAGAGCAGCAGATTAGCAGGGCAGCAGAGTAGCAATCCTGGCAGCAGAGCAGCATAGCAGTCCTTCCCCTGAGTCTTCCACAGGTCCAGATGTGTACTGAAGAGTTGGTTCTGAGAGTCCAATATTTATACTTCACCTTTGAAGTAGAAGAAGGTTCTGGAGGTTTAAATCCTCAGAGGTGTTTGGAATTTCCTGCCTCCCTGCCCAAGCTTATCAGGTGGCACAAATGACTAGCGTGAAACCCTTTGTGAGTATGTTGAAGCAGAACCTTTTTGATGTTTAAGTATGGGAGGGGACAGCTCCTCCTGCCTATCAAATCAGAAACAGCCCCGCCTATGAACATCTATTTCCCCCTTTACCCACTGTCTGGAAGTAGTTCACAAAGATGAACTGCCAGTTACACCTAGTGGTGTGCGCAGGATGCAGGCTACTGGCACTAAATAGTTGGGACAAGAGACTGCCAACTTTAAAAAAGTGGCATTATCCCAATTTTGATTTAAAATTCGAATTTACCATTAAAGACGTTTTAAATTATAATTCTATAGATATCAAACTAGACACCCCTACCTGCTCACAATTGAAAATGATCACTTATTAAATGTAATAAGGTAACCCAATGTTATCGTATGTGAGAGCCAGGACTTGCAGTAGTGAAAAACTAATTTAGGAGCTTTTTCGCTATGTAAATGTTGAAAGTAGATGTCACACTTTTTATGTACACTGCACCCTGCCTTATGGCACTGCTATGTATTAAAAAGGAATCTCTAAGACTGACAATTAAAAAAAAATCCAGGGTGAAATGTCATTCAGACCTGAGAGACATGTTTGAAAGTTCCTTAAGTGGTTGGCACAATCAGTGCTACAGGTCCACTAGTTGCATTTAATTTACAGGCCCTGGGTATATGTGATACCACATTACAAGGGGCTTACAAGTAAATTCAATGTGCAAATTGGCTGTAAAACAATGTTACCATGTTTAAAGGAGAGCGCACAAGCACTTTAGCACTGGTTGGTAGTGGTAAAGAGTGCAAAGTCTTAAAAGCCAGCAAAACAGGTTCAGAAAACAGGAAGGAGAAGGCATAAAGTTTGTGGATGACCCTGCAGAAAGAGCCATGTCCAACATGACCCCCTCGAGCCAAAGCCAAAGCCAAAGCCAAGGGAGACAAATAAATACCTAAATGGGCTTCCCTGATTAGGCAAGAGAGACTGGACAAAGGTGCTGTTATGCAGGGACACTTGTCAGTTCTACGCCTCTGAGAGCTCAGGTGGATCCTTCTATCTACCCTCTCGTGAGCCACTCAACTGATCCATAGGGAACCCTGGTTCTTACTTGTGGACCTCTTTTATAAAGCACATAACCTTAACTTGCTCACAGGTGTATTAAATGTTGAGGGGGTGAAATCTTACTTAAGCAGCAACCACAATCCCTGTTCATGGTGAAACACAAGTAAACCACAAATTAACCTATGCTTAACCCTCTGGTAGCTTGGTAAATAATGAAAACTTATTTTTTGAGCAATGAGTATAGTATTTATGCAGCACTTAAAAAAGTAATAAAATGAAAACACAGCTCAAAAAAATTCTCACATAAAATTAGAAAATTTGAATAAGAGTCAATAAACCATTTGAAACCAAAATGACAAAAATCAAATCAGTAGAAATGATGATATGCAGTTTCAAAAATGTAAGTGAAAATAGTGCCTAGAAGTACAATGCCCAACTGTTGTTATCTGGTCACACCGGACTAGGACAAAGTAACAAGTTCAGACCAACTATGAGAGAGCGCATGCTGGATGTAGGGATCGGATAGGCCCGCTGAACATAGTACCTTAAATTGTGGTTGTGTGGAGTTGCGAGATCCCTCATCTTGGATGCATCACACAGTGCCGGATCCGAGGAGCTGCATGGCAGGTATGCAGAGTCCTGCATCATCGTCAAGGATGCTGCAGAGCAGGGGCTTCTGATATGAAGTCCTGAGTCAAAGATCTGTTGTGCACTGGCGGTTCCCAAGAAGCTGAGGGACTGCAATGCAAAGTCCTGCGTCATCATCGAGGAAGCCATCAATGAAAGGCTTCCAAACCAAAGGCCTGCTTCCAGGATGTGTTTTGGCTGTGTTGATGCCAAGGCTGAGAAGTTCATGTTGGTGGCCCAAGATGAGGGTATGCCAATTGAAGGGCACAACTCACAGTAGGATGAGTCCAGATGCTGGTCTCCAATCAGGAGGCCAGCCAACTAGCCCTTTGGGTCACTCTCGTGGTCCAGTTATCAAGATGATGGTCCAGTCCTTTTCACTCAGGTAGCAGGGCAACAGAGTAGCAGTCCTTCTTGCAGAGCAGCACAACAGTCTTTCTGAGCCTTCCACAGGTCCAGTGGTATACAGAAGAGTTGGGTCTGTGGGTCCATTATTAATATCTGGTGCCCACTTTGAAGTAGGAGAAGGTTCTGGAGGTTTCCACTCCAAAAGGCACTTGGAGTTTCCTGCCTTTCTGCCTTGGCCTCAGCTTGTCTGTAATTACAAAAGACTAGTATCAAACCCTTTGTGAGAGTCCACAGGTAGAGGCTTGTGATGTGCAAGTGTGGTGGGTGACAGCCCCTCCCCCTCATCAAGTCATAAATGGCACATCCTGCCAATACCTATTCCTCCTTCATCTCATTGTCTGGGAGCAATACACAGAGACCAAATGCCAGCTACACCTGGTCATGCGACCCAGGATACATTCTGCAGGCACCAAATGGTTAGGACAAGACAGTTCCAACTTTCTAAAAGTAGCATTTTCAGAATTGTCACTCAAAATCCAACTTTAGCATTAAAGAGAGTTTTAAATTACAAGTCTTTAGACACCAAACTTGACATTCATGCTTTCTGCTGGGAGTTACTTATATGTATTAAAACTGAAGTTATAGGCCAGGCGAGATGTTATTTTGCCATGTTGAAATGGCAGTTTGCAACTGTATACACTGGGTGCAATGGTAGGCATGAGACTTGTTTTAAAAGCTTCTTAACTGGGTGGCACAATGGGTGCTGAAGGCCCACTAGTAGTTTTTTTTGTTTATATTGTCCCTAAAGTGCTTCAACCTTAAAAATCATCTTCATTATAAAACCAATGTATAGGACTTCTGGTTCTGTATATATTAAACATTGCTAGACGATGTGCTACTTCCTTATTATTACATTTTTTTAATATTTCCAATAATTTTAATGAATCTGAATGTGATTTTTTTCTGAAATTCAACACATTTCCTTTAAATATTCGATTAAAACTTTTAAAACCTGTTTTATGCTATATTATACACCTGTAAGAATTGCAAAATGATGTTCAAGCCAGGGAACTAATTGTCTTCGCTGTACCACTTCCTGAGCTGACATTGTTCATATGTTAGCACGTGTCCTTCTCTAAAATCTGTTTAGAATGAAATACAGCATGTTTTCCATATTAAATTAGGTACTAAAGTCTATGTGACTCCAAAACTTGTTTGATTAGGGGTGGTCAAAAAGAAACAGACTCATGATATAGATTATTTACTTGCAGTTGCAATGGCGGTTTTAAAACTTGTAATTGCTACGGTTTGGCTCGATCCGCAGCCTCCTTTGTTTCAACATTGGCTTGCCCGGTTATTAGCCATTTCTAATTTGGAGAAAGCGATCTATTGCTGAAAAGTCTACAAAGCAAAAGAAAAAGGGCAGCTAATATGGGCACCTCCATCTAAATTGGAAAGTGGATGTTTATTTTTAGGATAGGTTAGTGGGAAATGCCAATTTGCTCAAGCTCCATTTTCTCTGCCTTTTTGCACACCACATTTTAAATAATGGTCTGAAATTTACAATTTTATCTGATACTGTATTTTATGACTCCTCAATTAATTACTGGATGTTTGTTGCCAATGTCTCTGTTCCAATATCTCAACTATATTATCATGTAACATCTATTATATGTGGTTATTAGGACTTTTATTTATTCCCTGATCGTGGGGTTGGGGTGGTTGGGTGGTTGTGCCTTGTAAAAGATTGAACATTTTCTCTCCTGCAGACCAAGGAGATTGTGGACCCACCTAACCAGGTGACTACGGCTTCTCTGCATGTTCGAATGTTCATATTAATAAATGTTTGTTTAAAAAATATCTTTCTTTCTTTTAATAACTTTGGACATGCACAGAGAATATGTGGTAGAGATTTGTATTTGTAGTCTCACAGTCTGCAGTCTTGATTTTGATGCTGGATCCTGGAGGGGAGGAGATCCTTTGCTTTCCGCCTACCAAAGCGTAAATTCATGAATTGATTTTTTAAGAGGGTGTAAAATTAGCTGATAAATAGTCCTGAGGTTCCCTGGTACCATATGACTTAATCACGGTCCAAGCATGATGTCTTTGTAATAAGATGTTCTCATCTGTTTAGTGAAACAGGAGTTTTGTTGTCCGGTTAATTACATTGTTGAGGGCCAGTTTCCTCATGCCGGAGTTCCACATTTATTGAGCAGAAACATCCCCTAAACCATGGCTTAGATAGCAGCCCAGGAACTTTGCGTTTTATTCTCTCTTTGAGCTTCTATTTCTTTCCAGCACAAGTTCTCAATAGAATCAGTTTAGGATGCCTTGAGCCTCCCACATTGATTGATAAATGCACCTTTGCTCCGGAAGATTTGCTTTGACTAACAAAACTCAAGTCAGACTTGAGCTGGTGATGCTGATTGCTGAATGAGGAAGACGTTTTTATAAACTTTTCTTTGGATTTTATATACAGTTGAAATTTCACAACCCGTACTGTAGGTCTCAGAAGGCATTACTGTGTGGACATGACGGATGGTAGGTAACTATAGGATGGATAGCTTAATTTCTTTTTAACAAATTTGAAGCCATACACAAGATTTTGGGCTTTGGCCTCATTGCTGAAATCTGCAGCTTGTAACTCTTTCTTTGATTTTCAATCCCAGATATTTGTATTAGGCGACTGCTTTGAATTTTTTCCCGTCCAGATACCATGCGTGTTTATTGTATTTGGCATCCACTAACTGCACTACCTCTGTTTTAGATAGATTTAGTTCTAGCCCATGCTGGTCCATGTTCTTAGCTAATGCACACATGCTGTGTTGAAGTCCAAATGGAGTTTGGCTTGGAAGCACTATGTCATCAGCACACTAAAGGCACCTGATTTCATCATTGGCCAACGTTGGCGGATAGCTATTTAGGTCATGGAGTGCTTCTTCAAGATCTGAGAAGTACAAAATAAAGAGTATTGGGGCTAACACACACCCCTGCTTTAATCTATTGTGGGTGTAACGTTTCTTTGTTACACCGCTGCCATGACTTATTTTACTTGGGTCCAGGTACCTGTATATAGTTTTTTGATGGCACTCAGTAAGTTGATTGGGATGCCCCATGCGGTCAGTTTTTCCCAAAGATGTCTTCGGGGCATATGGTCAAATGCAGACTTGAGCTCCACAAAGCAAAAGAACATCTGCTTGTTTTTGTATTTGGCATTTTCAGTTAATAACGTTAGTGCTGTAAGATGTGCCTGCACCAACCCTTAATCCTGTTTGGGTCTGAGGGATCTGTTTATTGTCATCTGACCATTTTTTAAGATGTTCTGGCAGACAGGCAGCATACAACTTAGCTTCAACGTCTATTAATTCAAAGAGTGTAGTTGCTAGGCTGTGTCGAATTTCCACCTTTAAAGATTGACTGAAAAACACAGCCCCTCAATGGTTCATGGATTCTGTTTGTCAAAACAGCTCATTAAACAAAGGTGTGAAATAATGCGCCCAGTATGAAGATTCTCCCTTGAGGAGAGCATTTGGAATACCATTTGGGCTTACTGCCCTTTCTATTTTTAATTTCTTTATGATTTTTGTTAATTAGTCTATTTCTGTTACCTCAAGGATGTTTTTACTATGGTGTTCAGTGTGCATGATGACTATTTCCTGAGACCCTGAGGATATCTTCGTAGCTGGTAATGGGTCCCTTCTCATTTCGGTTATTGTGTCTTGACTGTCTGGTTTTAATTTGAGCTCTGGTTCTTTGTACATTGCTTGAACATGGGCCGTCCACATGTGTTGTGTTAATCCCTGCATTTTCTTGTCTCAATTTCCCATGTGTCAGGGCATTTATCACCTGCCAGAATTCTCCCCTATTCTGTTGTTTACTCGCCAAAAGAAATTTGTTCCCAATGAGTACGTAGTGGTTTATTTTTGTTTCACAGCAGCTTTTCATATATTGACTTCTTAATTTTTTAAGCTTACGTTTATCAGATTTTCCTCCTTGTTTTAACCAGGGGTGGGGGGCGACCTCTGCTCCACCAGCGGAGTTTGTGGAGTTTTGCCAACTCCGCGCTCCACTGGGAACACGGAGTTTGCCAAAAACTCTGCGGCGTGGTGGAGTTTGCCTCTGCCGCCCAACCCGTGGAGAGACTTAAGGGGAGAGGAGGATTAGCACTTACCTGGGCATGGCGTTCTCCGCCATGCCTGGGCTTTCCTCCTCTGTCCTGGTCTCCTCAGTTGAAAAACAAACTTCTTCCTCTGTACGTCTTTGGAGGACTGCCCATGCACACGCGTGCACAGTCTTACCAAGAAGTACAGCGTAGGGGAATTGCTTTTCCACTGTGGAGAGCAGAGAGCAGGACAGCCCGTGCATGGTGGAGAACACCTGACACAGGTAATTGCTGCAAAGCAGGTGACAGTCTGGGGATCAGTAGCACACCAGTTCTGCCACCTCCATTTAGGGCAGAGCGGAGCGGAATCCAACTGAGTTTTTAGGCAACTCAGTGGAATTCTGCGTAGTGGCACTCCGCCAACTCTGCCCAGGATTAGTTTTAACTGGTTTGTCACTATTATAATTTCTTGTAATATTAGGCGTTTTTGCTTGTATAATTTCGTACAATGCCAGGGTTAGTGGCTGTTTGCCTGATTATGCTTCCTGTGGAGGATACGGTGTGCTTGCTTCTCTATATGTAGGATTTCTCCAATAAGATGTCTAATAAGGAAACCCAAGCCTTTGGTCTTTCGGCATTCACTGATTATCGGGTTTATTGCTTCCCTATTTCCTTTGTAGTTTTTTCTTTTATTCCTGCTTGAAGATATACTTCGGGCATCACTTTCACTATCCCTTTTCCTCTCCATCTCAAGCCTTTTAGATTACATGCAAGTGGTGCAGATAGTAGATCGTTGGGGGCCATCAGCCGAGCATAACTTTGTTCCAATTGCATTGATTGTGGAAAATAATCGCTCTGCGTGCATGGAATTATTTGGAATTTGTAGCTCTAAGACCTTACATTTTCGCTCACTAGCGTGTGATCAATGGTTGAACCCTTATTCCCACTTAAAAAGTTGATTGATGTAGGTGAGTCCTCTTTTGAGTTTCCATTCACGTATTTTAGGTCTAGAGATTGCAACTGACTTCTGAATCTATTGCCATTTGATGATGGTTCCTGATATCTTTACATACATTTGTTTTAAAATTGCCTGCAATGATAAACTGCACTTGAGAGTATTGCATCTGCATTTTTGTCATCATTGTAAGCAGGGTATTAATGTGCACTTCTTTTGTCTCCCTTCGTGGGCGAATATAGATGTTTATTAATAATATAATTGTCGGTGTCATGCTATACTTTTGATTATCCAGTGTTGTTGCGAGGATACAATTTGTCCCTGTTGGTAGTTTTTCTATCGACCAGTCAAGTTTGGTTGAGAGATACGTGGACAACCCCCCCCTTGGGATAGCCGAATTTTGATGATTTTTCTGTAGTTTCATGGTAGTCAGTATAACCGATGACAGGCAGTGGTGTTGGACTCCAAGTTTGTTGGGTCAAAATGGTATAGTAATTTAAGACAGAATCCATAGCTTTGCTATTTTCTAAAAGCGTTCCTAACCCGTGTGTGTTCCAGGAGCTTCTTGTGGGCCTTTACACATCTTGTCAGGATGGCGTGTATGCATGGTGTTTCAGTGACCCCGTCCTTTCTTACTCTGTTGCCCAGTTAGTTTTGTATATTCTTGTGCGTTCCCTCTTTGGTGGCCATGCCTAGGGGCTTGATGATTTTTAGGTTCTCAAATTCTTTTTGATAGGTTCTGGCACCAATGTAAAGCCTTAGGACCAATCCCCCTCTTTGGTTTATAGGGAGAAGAGGGACTGGGTAGCATGGAACCTCAATCTTTTGTTGTTCGATCACCCAGGTCTTGAACCCAGGTCTGTTATTCAGAAATGGATGAGGTTTAAATTCAACTATTAACAAGTTGGTGGTTTCAGTATGGGCTACATCCCTCATTTGCTTTATAATTTGAATAATCATACCTCTGTTTAAGATGTCGAAATTTCCTCTTGAGATCTAATTGGGGAGTAATACTAGCTTATTTAAGTGGTTTCCATTTGTTGTGAACTTAAAATTTTGATTGGACTTTTGAGATGTATGGATAACATGTTGAAGCCTGCGGTCTTCCAAGACCCAATTTGTGTATTGCTCTTGAACTGGCCATATACCATCTCCTTGTTGATCGTGGAAGCATCTCTGTTTCAGATCCTCATGTGTAGTTTTCCTGTTCGCTGAGTTCCTTTGAACTTGAGCCTCAGGGAGTTTTTTTTTACCCGACTTTGATGTGAAGGGTCCGGAGCCGTGGGTGCCCTGCAGTTTTGTTTTTGTTGGAAATGGGCTCGTAGTGGCTGTTGTCCAGCTATGTTGATCTTTGACTTTGACTGAAGGGAGTGGGTCTGTTGTATTCTCTTTCCTTTTAAAATGTATTTCTGGGCTTCCAGGCTGTTCAATTACTGGGTCTGAATTCTTTTTGTCTGCGTTCTTCTCAACAAATGTCCTTTCGTTCTTAGGTTGAGAGACTAATTGCCATATTTTCTTTTGTTGAGCTAATTTCCCTTTGTTACGTGTTTTTCTTGGTCTCTTTTTTTTAGACAGACAGCTTTACTTCTACTTTCTCTGTCTCCTTAATCTTTCTCTGTTTTCCTTGATTCTACTTCTGGCTGGTTGGTTGACTTGTCTGTCAAAGGAGCTGTCTACTGTTTTGGAAAATTGAGGATTTTCGACGAAATAAATGTTGTTAGTTGAAGTACGGTTCTCCTTGACTTGTCTGTCAAAGGAGCTGTCTGTTATTTTAGTTAATAGGGGATTCTTCACAGAAGAGGTTTGGTTGGTTTAAGGATGGTTCACCTTTATTTGAGGCTTTGCTACTGATTAGTATTTTGTAAGTGATTTCATCGTGTTTGTGGACTCTTTGTCTTGAATATTGCCTTGCTGCTTGTGCTCTTATTTCCACCACATGTGCTGGATGAAACGCTATCACCTACATCTTTAACTTTGTACTTTTTCGGGGGGAGTGTTCGCTATTTGGTGCTAAGCATTGATCCTCTATCACATTTTTTTCACTTTCCCTTGCTTTTTTAAACATGGATGTATTCTTGTTATTTGGTGACTTTTTATCCACATCAAAGATGCCTCCTACCTCACTCACATCTGGCCCTGTTGTTTTAGTATGCAAAATTGTTTCAGCCACTTCGTGCGAAGTTACAGAGGACGTCTGTGGATAGTCAAGCCTTTGTGTACCCATGTTATGTGAAGATCTGTTGACTGGGTGTGAGTGTATTATTGGTTCAGATGCTCCGTCCCTCACCACCTGACTGAAGACGGCTGAAATTCCAGAAACCGGTCCTAGGAAGCTTGTTTCCGGTCCAGGGAAGGCATGGCTTGGCAGTTCGGGCTGGACTGTTCCCATGAGGCACAGGGTCAGACGGATTTGCATATGGCCATGTCTGAATTGGGGTTGCAGAGTGGGCTAAAGAACGGTGATGAGTTAAACCCAGATCTGTTGACTGGGTGTGAGTGTTTGATTGGTTCAGATGCTCCGTCCCTCACCACCCCCTTTTGTACTGCTTTGTTCGCCATAAGTTGGCAGGGTATGCTCAGACGTGAGTCCCTTGCTCACTTTGCCACTGGATTCAAGCAAGCCTGGCTGAAGAGGGCTGAAATGCCAGAAACCGGTCCTAGGAAGCTTGTTTCCGGTCCAGGGAAGGCATGGCTTGGCAGTTCGGGCTGGACTGTTCCCATGAGGCACAGGGTCAGATTGATTTGCATATGGCCATGTCTGAACTGGGGTGGCAGAGTGGGCTAAAAAACGGTGATGGATTAAACCCAGATTTGTTGACTGGGTGTGAGTGTTTGATTGGTTCAGATGCTCCGTCCCTCACCACCCCCTTTTGTACTGCTTTGTTCGCCATAAGTTGGCAGGGTATGCTCAGACGTGAGTCCCTTGCTCACTTTGCCACTGGATTCAAGGAAGCCTGGCTGACAACGGCTGAAATGCCAGAAACCGGTCCTAGGAAGCTTGTTTCCGGTCCAGGGAAGGCATGGCTTGGCAGTTCGGGCTGGACTGTTCCCATGAGGCACAGGGTCAGACTGATTTGCATATGGCCATGTCTGAACTGGGGTGGCAGAGTGGGCTAAAGAACAGTGATGGATTAAATCCAGATATGTTGACTGGGTGTGAGTGTTTGATTGGTTCAGATGCTCCGTCCTTCACCACCACCCCTTTGTACCGCAGAGAGGGAGTCTGCGCTTCACTTGTGCTTCACTTCCGCTTCTGGATCGCAATGAGGAGTCAGGAAAGCCCACTAGTAGCATTTCATTTTCAGTTCCTGGGTACATGGGTGTAAGCCAATTCTATCATGTTTAAGGGAGAGAGTTCAGAGTCCTAAAAATCCACAAAAATGGGTTCAGAAAGCAGGAGGGTGAACACAAAAAAGTTTGGGGATGACCTTGCAGAAAGTGCCAAGTTCAACACACAGTCTATGTGTAAAGTGATGCTTTGCAGAGCAGAGCTGTCTCTAGACTGGAGTGCTCATAGTAAAGAGAGATGTGAGGCTCCTGCATCTAGCTGTCAGAAAACAAACTGTGATCTGTGATAGACAAAAGCCTGGATTTCTTTCACTTTGCATAGTAGAGTCACAATCCCTTGCTTTTCCCCCAGCATCTACCAAATGACAGTGTTTCAGAAAGACTGATCAGCAGTTCCTTTCTCAGCCAAATTCCTAATTGAATTTCTAATGGAGCCTTGTCTACTCTTCCCTTACATCTCTTGAGCAGCAAGTCAGGCTTGTGGCATACAAAATAGAGCCTACAGTCCTAAATCACTTTGGATCACTTACGCACAACATGTGTAACACACAGGTCAAATGCATAAAACATGTACACATATATTTGGGATGTTACTGTCAATATCTGGGTAGGTTCATATTTGCAAAATGAATGGACAATTAGGCATCCAATTCAGTGACATAGATAAAAAGATCTACTCACAATTATGAAATCATGAAACACTATAAGCTGGAACCACCGCTCTATGTCCTCAACTCAACAGATTCAATAATCCACTGTTGGTTGAAAGGGGCCACACTTATTGCACTCCTCCAGATCAGAGGACAGGTCCAGGATCTCACTCATGTCAAGAGACTGGCCCAGGCCTCTGCACAGACTTTGGATTAGAGTGAAATTAGGACAAAAATCAGGATACCAGATACAAGCAGCTATGCACTCACAGCAAGGGAAACACTACTTACGCCATGCAGTGGACATTCCTAACCAAACAGTTTAAAATGTTTAAAGCTACCAATAAATCTGGAAGCTGTTGTGAAATTGCCAAAAGGACTCTGAAACACATAGAAATGTATTATGGTTAAATGCTTTTGGGAACATGTTTTTAAACATTACGGTTTGTAAAACAAACTCTGTTCCTGGAAACATGTAGCTCAATAAGTACATTAGATTTTTCAAATGCATCTGATGTTGAATCAAAAATATTGACTTCGGTTTCAAAAGTATTTATCACCTCTAAGGGCTCTAGAAAGAAAAGCCTTCAAAATAAGTGTTATCTAAACACAATTGAGAAGATTCAGCTCCTATTCAATGGGTGTGTTCATAAGAAGAAGATGAGTTTTCTTAATGTTTTAGTACAAGAAATTTAATTTATTTTGCAAAATTTGAGTATTGTAGATCTTTTGATTTTATGCTGTATGTCTATGTTTGTGTGTTATGATACACAAACACATTATATAATTATGTTCTGCAAATATAAGCATGCTCTGCTTCTGAATTCAATACAAATATAAATGAGAATAAAATAAGTAAATAAATTAATAAAATAAACCCAGGTCAGACATGCAATAGCAACATCTTGCATACCATACCTGCGGTTGTATTATAAAAGTGCTCCAGGTGCGCAACAGGTGTGCCCGCACGCTTTGCCCCAGAGCACTTATGTATTACAGAAGTGGTCGCACAGGAGTGTGAGTCCACTTCCGTAATAACAATAGCCCACATAACTCACCAGCGCTATCATCAGAGGTCGTTCCCTCATTTGCATGGGTGCGTAGCCCCATGCAAATGAGGGAATTGATTTGACTCTGCCGTCTTACAGATGCAGGCACAGAGGCAAAGAAGCTGTCAGAAGGCACACATCAGTGCGCTGCCTAAAAGGTGGTGCACTGTCAGTGTGCCCCCTGATGGCAGCCCTCTGCAGGGGGTGAAGGGGGTCCCATGAACCCCCCAGGCATCCCCTTGCAGGCAGGTGCTGTCACTCATCCCCCTTAGAAGTGCAGATTGGTTGCCACCTGCACCGTGAAACACAGAGCCTATCCTTATTTCATATGAATAGGCTGCTCTCAGGACAGAACAATTTCGAGGCTGCCCTGGGGGATGCGCATTCAATGTACTAGAGCTCACGGTGCACCGGGCACAAACAAGGAAAGTGCACCCTGTACATAATGGGGTCCCTTAATGATGAATAAAGACATCTAGTGAATGATAGAGAGAATTTGGCCCAACGACTAGGATGGTCGACCTCGAATCTGGGGAACTGGCTTTCAGTCTCGGCAACGACACTGAACATCCTGTGATTCTGGGCAAATCACTTAATCTCCCCGTGCCTAACAAAAATGAATGTGTCCTCATGTAACGCAACTGGTGCTATGTAAAGCGCTCTGATAGCCGATACCTACGGGTCAAGTTTGCTCTATATAAAACTCCATAAAAAAAAGGATAGGATTTCTAAAGATGTGGGCAACTACTGTTTCAGGAGATGTCAATCAACCAATCAGAGACATGTAAAGTGCGGCTACTCACCCGTGAGGGTCTCAAGGCGCTGGGGCCTGCTGGTTGGACTGGGTGGAGATATCCTACCTGAATTGGGTAAGGAACGTGCATTGCCAGAGATGGAGGAGCAGGGTATTCCAGGTATTGGCGGCGAACTAGGAGAACCACATTCCTCCGGTTCTGATCTTTTGAATCCTGGGGATGAAGGCGAGGGCCAGTTGGGAGGGTCGGACTTGTCTGGAGGATGCATGGAATGTCAGGTAGTCATTCAGGTATGCTGGTCCTTTGTCATGTAGAGCTTTGTAGGTGTGACTGAGGAACTTAAAGTAGCTCTCTTGTTGACTGGGAGCCAGTGGAGTTGTCAGCAGTGTTGGGTAATGTTGCTGCGGCGCGGGATGTCGAGGACCAGCATGGCTGTGATGTTTCGGACATTCTGTAGTTTGCTGGGCTGTTTCTGGGTGATACCGTCATAGAGTGCACTGTCGTAGTCGAGTCTGTTGGTGATGAGTGTGTGGGTGACCGCCTTTCTGGATTCTGTGGGGATCCATCTGAATGTCTTTCGAAACAAGTAGAGCATGTGGAAGCAGGCTGAGAAAACTGAGTTAATTTGGCAGTTCATAATGAGTGATGAGTCCAGTATGATGCTGAGGTTGCATGCGTGGTACGTCGGGGTGGGGGAGATGACAGAGTGGCTGGCCACCAGGAGTCATCCAAGGCTGAAGTGTGGGTCCCAGGATAAGTACTTCAGTCTTCAGTTGAGCTTGAGGCAGCTGTCTTTCATCCAGGTAGCAATGACCTTCATTCCATTGTGGAAGTTGGTTCTGGCCGTTGTGTGTTCATTGGTGAGGGAGAGTATCAGCTGGGTGTTGTTGCCGTAGGAAAATATGTTAAGTCCATGGCTGCTGACAATGGCTGCAAGGGGGGCCATGTACATGTTAAAGAGGGTGGGGCTCAGGGAGGACCCATGGGGTACTCCACAGCTGATCTCTGTGGGTTTTGAGAGGAAAGGTAGTAGTCTGACTTGCTAGGGCCAGCCGGTGTGGAAGGAGTGGATCCAGTCTAAAGCCTTGTTGCGGATGCTGGCATTGTGGAGTCTTGTGATTAGGCTGGGTGTCAAAGACGGGCAAAAGGTTTATTAGGACAAGGGCTGCGGTTAATCCCTGGTCGAGGAGGGTGTGGATGTCATTGGTGGTGGCAAGGAGTGCAGTCTCTGTGCTCTGGTTGCTATGGAAACCGGATTGGGAGGTGTCCAGGACGTGTTGCAATGTAAGAAACATATCCTTGATATTACTGAAGTTGCATCAAAACAAACAATTTGGGTGAAGTAATGGTTTGCAGAAGGCAGAAAGAGTTTCTTAGTAAATACATGATTCAGGTTTAAAAAACTTTAAAGGTTTACAATGATGTGCTCTTGGGCCTAAACACTAGAAATGGTTGATGCAAATCACTTATCGCCATATTTATCAAGGGTTGTCACTTTTGCACTACACAATGTGGTGCAAAAGCAAGGCAACCCATAAGATGCGAGTTATCAAGCCAACAAGACCCCCCTTGCGTGGCCCTGAGTGGCTACATAAATCCAGAGTACTGCAACATAGCACAAATCACTGTGTTGCACTACGCTAACCTAGGTAAAAGTTCCATGGGTGGTGCATGGGTTTTCCCAAGCAAAACCTATGGATATCATCGCATTTCCAGATTTACCATTACTGGTAGAAACAGGAATGCCCCAAAGTGCTGTGCCTTCCTAGGTGAGGTGCAATGAGTCCTTGTTTTTTCCTCTTTCTATGTGCACACAGAAAAAGGAAAATGCCACATGGGATTATTTTGGTGCAGGAAGGTGCACCTTCCTGGCAGAAACACACAGGCACCCATACACCATGGTGCAATAGGGCCCACGTTGGTGCTAGACAATTCACTGTGCGCCAGGAAAAGACAGGAATGAGCAAGATTATGTTAAATACATCACATTCCTGCCCTTTTCCTGTAATGCAGGGCAGCAAGTTCACTTGCTGGGCTGCTTTAGATTTTGATACATATAGGCCATACTAATGTTCAAGGCAAACAAGTGATCAATTAAATTCTTTGATGTTCAAAAACAGCAATCAAAAATCTGATTTTGTTTTTTAAACAACCGTACAACATTTATAGAGGATTAATAAAGATAAGTGGAGACCCATGATGTACAATTTAGCTATCTACAAATGAAATCTGGAAAAGAAAAAGCAATGCAAACTGTTCTTACTATTGACAGCTTTTTGCACTTAAGCAACAACACGTGTTGTTTTATTTGCTTTTACATATATTCTTAAGGAATTTCTATGCGGAGAAGCATAATTTGTGTTTACTAAAATGGACCAAGCATATGGGATAAGTGATATCAAGATTCTGTATACTCTCAATACGTTCCCTGCAGGATTGCAACAATCAGTACCAGGAACTGTCTTCATGTTCACCAGTACAATATTCTGGGACCTCTAGATAGAACATTGGTGAAGACTCAGAATAATTTGTGGGACAGGGAAATGGGATATCAGAGAAAAAGCTGGCACGATAAAATGTACTGTGCTCAGCCATCTATGACTCTTCTTCATTTAATTCCTTCTATTTGGCTCTACAGGGAAGAAAGGAATCTGTTATTAAATAAAAAACGGTAATTCATATTAACACGCGATACCATGCACTATTATTTGTTGGACAGTTTCAAAAGGAGCTTCAAGTTTTAATGCAAGCTGTACAGTTGTGCTCCCCAAGCCTTGAGTGCCCGACTGCACATTCCCCACCATACTCCACCTTCCTATGCACATATACTGGGCCATTCCTAGAATGATGCATCATGAGCCTCTCCTCTGTCTATCTGAATGGGTTTTGGATGTTGAAGGATACTCATTATCATTATTCTCCAAGAGCTGTTTAATTGGTTTGTCCCTCACCACAGTGCCTTAAAAAGACTTATCCACGTACATCCTTGGTGGTTTTTACATACTTGTCAATGTTTGGAAAAAGTAACAAAGGAAGATTTGAAGAATAAATTGGGGGACTTTTCATTCCCTGTTGACTTCCAATGAAGTGAATACAATTTCATGCGAGAAGCAGCTCAATCAAAGCCATTTTTGGTTTTAAAAATCAGGAATCTCTCACCTGAATCAGGTTTGTTAACATGCATCCCTTGGAGAGGGCGAGCAACTTTGACTACCTGGGCATCACTCTCTCAGAAGACGTGTCATGGAAGCCCCATGTTGCTAAGCAGACCCTTAAGCACAGATAAACAGTAGAGGTTCTGATCAGAGAACACAGCAGCTCCTTTAGCAAACCGGTGGCAACCCCACTCCAGATATATGATCCCAAAGCAGTAGGCTCCACCCGCTCTGGAGCGAAACTGTGAGGCTTTAAAAAGATGGATGCCCTCCTGACTTCAGAGAACTAGTTTCTTAGGTCCTTTGTTCGCTATCAAACAGGACACCACTTCACCCGTTAAGGTTAGACTTGGTTAGAGATTCTATTATTGAGAAGGTTAATGTTTGCCCTTTACTTGTTTGGCAACGCATAATGTCCACCCCAGAGGTGCTCCCGTATTCTGCTGCCCTTAAGGAAGTTAGCACACTTGCAGCCAGATTCATCAACCAAAATTGCGATCGCAATAGCTGCGAATTATCCATTGCAAACGCAACTGAAAGAACCGCAATTCATGAAAAGAAAACTGACCATTTTGCGAATTCGCAAAATAGATTTAGCGAAATCGCAATTAAAATCGCAGAATCCAGGTGGAACCCCCTTAGCGAATCGGAATTAGCGAGACTCCAATGGTTCTGTGATTCCATATGCAAATTCGCTAAATATTCGCAAACCAAATTCATGAAACATCGTAATTAGCGAAAAACCACAAAATCACTATTTGCGAGGCGCAATTTAAGGAGAACCCAAACCAGGTGGTTACCATTAAGTTAAAAAAAAATAAAAAAATTACCAAACTAGCCACAGGTGCGGGCCTGACCAAACACACTTAAGGAGACACAGTAGGAGCATGAGGACATTCACAATTCCAGGACTCTACATGGTGGTCAGGCGGTGAAGGCTCCAGGCTGCAACAATGAACAGACGCAGGATCCAGGAGCGAATTTTCCGCCATCGGATCACACTTCTGGGCCAAACTGAGGAGGACATTTACTCAAAGTACAGGCTGAATGGGGCAATGATTAAAAAGCTCCTCCGGGACCATGACCCCCTGATGCAGCACCCAACGAGGAGGACCAATGCCGTGCCCACCCATTTCCAGGTCTTGTGCAGCCTGCACCTCCTGGCCTCCGGAAGCTTCCAGGGGATAGTTGCCGTTGCAAGGGGGATCTCCCAGAGCACCATGTCCCGCTGCCTAAGGAGTTTCCTGGAGGCCATGCTGACCCGGCTACACCATTACATCACATTCCCAACCACCCAACAGGACTTGAATCAAACCAAGCTAGATTTTTACAACATTGCGCAATTCCCCCATGTAACTGGATGCATTGACTGTACCCACATCCACATCTGCCCACCTGCAGAAACAGAATACATGTACCGGAACCGTAAGTCCTACCACTCACTGAATATCCAGATGGTGTGCAACGCTTAGACAATCATCACGGACATAGTGGCACAAGACCCGGGGAGCACACATGACTCCTTCATATTCCGGCACAGCGGCATGCACACACGGGGAGACTTTGGCGAAGGACACCTTCTAGGTAAGTACACATGCCAACAAATAGTACATCGCGACCATGTAGCTGCGCATAACAGGCACTCACCCTCTGCTCCTTTCATTCAGGTGACAGTGCCTACGGTCTCCGTGACTACCTCCTCACCCCATACCTCAACCCTGCCACACCACAGCAACGGCGTTACAATGCTGCACACATCCGCACAAGAAATTGCATTGAGAAGACATTTGGGCTTTTGAAGAGCCGATTCTGCCTACTACACAAGACTGGTGGGGCCCTCAATTACCAGCCTGAGGTCTGCTGCCCCATCGTGGCCGATTGTGCAATACTCCACAACATTGCTACCAAGCGGAGGATACCTGTAGAGATCTCTGGCAGTGAGTCGGAAGGGGACAACCGCCCACCTGCACATGTGCCTCATGCACGCGTGGAGAATCCTGCTGAAGGACACAGGCGCCGCAACCAAATCACAATGAACTGTTTCTAGTGCACCCACTCCCCTCAGCCAACACTTCACTCATGCATGACAAATGAAATAATGACATGAGTCAGATTAACTTGTGACTATTAAATCTTATTGTTTTTTTCACAATAATCTAGATATCTTTTTTTATATTACATGAGAGCTGTATTCACTCATACATCCCCATGTTTGTGAAGAGGGCATGCTTGTATCATCAGCATGGCCCTGCTGGTACAGTCCAATGAGTCAGTGGCACCTCCGGGTGGACGCACCCAGTCGCCTTTCAACTTCCTCCACATCAGTATTAGCCTGTGAGGCTGCAGTGGGCCTGGTGCTGTGGCGGGGTACCATCACCAGTGGCAAGGACATGCTGCTGTGTCTGGATTTGCCCTCACTGGCATGATCCCCCCACTTCCTTGGCCATGGCCTGTCGCCTGCAGACTCTGCACTGCCGTGGCAACTTGCTCAAGTGCCCTAGCGACGTCCTGGCAGCATTGTACCATTTGGATCTGCATCGCAAGGGAGCGACGCGATAGTTGGGAGGTGGCATTTCCAATTATATGATTCGATCTTGGGGAAGCTGACAGGTGGGTCAGCAGCTGGCGGTGGCGGCGCCGGGTGACATCCTGCTGGGACAGCAGGACCTGGCTCTTTTCACGGGCTGCTGCCGTCATGAGTTGCATGCTATCTGTGAGCTGGCCCACATTACGCGCAGTCTTGAGCAGCTGCAGGTGGATGGCTGCCAAGTGACGTGCCTGCTTCTGGTGGACTCTGAGCATCCGACGTTCGATGGAGAGGCCAGGATCCGGAACATGTACCCCCCTGCCAGCGCGTGTTGTTACATCACGCTGCTCCCTCACCAGTCCGCTGGACTGTGATCGCATAGTGGCTGTGCGCCTTGTCTGCTTCCTGGCTGCTGCTGTTGCGGCCTGTGCCACTGCCATGGGTGTTACATGGGGTGGTTGTGCCGCACTTGTGGCTGCTGGGGTGGCCCTGTCCCCATGGCGTGGTGGTGGTACTGCTGCTGCTGCTGCCTGTGATGGTCTGGGTTGAGGGGAAGGATGGCGCTCTCCCTCGGTGTCCTCGGGGTACTCATCGATGTGTAGGGCCTCACTGTCGGTGCTGGGTTGATCAGTGCCACCTGTGATTTAAATGGGACCATGATTAATGACATGTTTCTTGCACATGGGAGGTTGCTACATGCATGCAGGCTTGCATTCCCTGACTGGCTTTAGGAATGACTCTCACTTGACAGGTCTGGCTGTGTGGGGCTATCAGGTAATTGTGGTCACACTACGAGTCCCACAATGCAATTGGGCATTACTGGTGTGCATGGCCTGCATTACTGGGGTTGTCTAATAGGTAACTGTGGAGTCAAGGCCATTGTTAGGGTACAGGGTCGTAGTCGCATGGCACTTACCTTGGGATTGTTGGGTGGGTCGGGATGAGTCCAGCCGGGTAACCCCCACGCATGCTTCTGGATTCAGGGTGTCCTCCACAAAGTCTTCCAGTGAGGTGTTGGGTGCCATACTGGGCTCTCCTCCTCCGGTTGCAACTCGCCCCCCAACCTCTCTGTGATGCGTTCTTTTGCACGCCCTCTAAGGTCATACCACCTCTTTTTAAGTTCGTCAATGGAGCGCTGGGTCACTCCCACTGCATTGACCTTTGCGCGGATGCGCAGACAGACGCGCCTCTTGTCCGCCTCAGGCACCCTCCGGGAATTCTTACCGAACAGGCGGTCATGGTCCTTTGTGACTCCCTCTATTAAGTACTTAAGTTCATGCTCGGAAAATGTAATTTTCCTTTTTCTGCCCGGGGCACTGTTCACTGCTGCTTCCTGGGACATTTTCTGAGGTTGTTTGTCTCCTGGTGTGCTGCTGCTGGTGGTCTGTAGTGGAGCTCTGGCCAGTGCTGCTTCCACTTTCAGGCTCACTGATCAGAATGAGGGAGGGAACTGCCTACTTCCTGGTTGTGATGTCATCATTGTGCTCGGAATGCGACTTCCCGGTTTTGCGATCTCGCAATTAGCGATATCGCAGTTTGCGATTTCGGTAATTGCGAGATTGCAATTTCAAAATGGGAAACGGCCGATTCTGCGAATTTTATGCGATTTTGGCAAAATCGCTATCAGCAATTGCGGCCGATCGCGATTCACTTTTTTTAATCGCATTTCTTCATGAATCCCATTCTGCGAATTCTAAATTGCGATTCGGTAATTATCGCAATTTGGAATTTGCAGAATGTGGCCTTGATGAATCTGGGGGTTGATCTTTGCAAGAAGATAGGTTGGATTCATAGTGTGAAATCCCTGCTAAGTGCAATAGGATTAGAGGGCAGCTGGGACGCCAAGGATCCATCATGGCTTCCCAGCAAAGATCCAATCAAGAAGCTGTATTGGGATTGGGTGGTACAGGGCTCACTCACTAGCTCATCCTAGAGACGCCTAACTACGGAGTTCATGAATTTTAAATTTACTGGTTTGTATGAACCTTATATAAAGATTATTACTGTACCACAGGACAGGAAACTCTACAGGCAGTTCAGGTTTGGTTCCCTCCCGCTGAACATTTTTACTGCTTCCTGACAGCAGTCATCTATTACCTCTTTCTTTTACCCCCGCTGCAACACTGCAATAGAGTTTATTGCTCATTTATTTGTTGTCTGTCCTAAGTATTCCTGCCCAAGAAGAAAATGGCCGAGGCCAATCTGCAAGCAATTGGGCACATGTTGCCACAGCAAAGCCCTCCGCATTCTAAGATCAGACTCCAGTCTGGCAATTGTTTGCTCTATTGCAAAGTTTCTGGGACATTTTTGGGTAATTGGAATGATTTTACTGAAAGAATGAGTCTGTTGCACTTGATTTTATACTTTCTTCCCTAAGGACTTTTCTCTTTCTTCTTTTAATTAGCCCAGCTGTTTATGTTTTACACTTCCTTGGCATCATCCAACTGGCCTTAAGTGTCCATAACCTTAGGGAGTCATTCCATCCAATTTTGGAACAGGCATAGGGTTTTATTGACTCAAGCCTACTTGTACACTCATGTTTAATCAACTCATCTAATGCACTTTAGATTATGCCCCAATGAATAGTTTTAACAGGTTATTAATGTATTTTGCTTGGCTTTTTATTTGGCTTGTATGGTATGTACTGTTTTGTACTTTTGTGGTCTGCGACTGAAATAAAGTTTTATGATGATGATGTTAACATGCATGCCCCTAATCTGAAGGTAGATTGCAAGGGCAAAGAGGACCCTACTGGAGGCCTCTTTAATTCCCTAGGTATTGGGCTTCGGCTGCCTAGTGCCGACGCAGGCACCTTGGCACCATGGAGCCAAGGTGCCTGCCTTGTAAGCAGGATTGTGTTTGTGCAGGAAGGAATACCTTCCTGCACAAAATCAATCCTGAGAGGCATTTTCCTCTTTTTATGTGTACTGCAGAATGCAACACACATAGAAAATGAAATAATGAGAATAAATAAAGATATTTCTTCTTGTTACACCTCCCCTGGGAGGTGTAGCATTTTAACACATTCCCAGGTCTACCACTAATGGTAAATCTGGGAATGCATCAAAATACATGGGTGGATGCATGGTAACACCCACGCTCCATCCATGGAACCCCTTCCTGGGGCAGAATAACGCAAGGCAGCGATTTGAGATGCCTTGCGCTACTCCGGAGTGATCTAGCCCTGCAGGACCATGCAAGGTGGCGTTGCTTGGATAGATAAATCTGGCTTTAGTGTTGAAACACTATGATAAAAATGGGCCTCAGTATGTTAGTCTGTCTACTCAGGGCTGGCCTTTAGGCTGGGCACGCTGAGCCCACTTTTAGAGCACTCACCTTTAGAGTGCACAGAAGCTGTCTGCAGAAGTCTCCTGCTGCTCTGGCTACAAAGAAAAGTGTTTTACACTGGCACCTGTGTCCACATTTTGTCTGATTTTCTTCTTATAGCCATATTTTCTCTTTTCGCCCTCAACTTTCCCCCACCCCTCCCATTTTTCCAGCACGCTGACGACAGGTGGGAGTGGTTGGCAAATTTGTTTTCCCCCATGATACTATCTGCCTAAAAGCCACCATTGAGTCAAAATATTTGTTGCTAGGTTTGTGCTTTGTAACTTCCCATACATACATACACATGAACAAAAATTCATTTGGTGGCAGAAACAGAAACAGAAGAAGGAGAACGTGTCTGCTTCATATTGTAGATACTACTACCTTTCTTTCAACTGGTGAAAAAAAAAGCATCTAGAAAAAGAAGACATTTCCATAATCTGTGTATCCTTTTCATAAAAAATAAAATAAAATATGTGCATTGGTTGCAAATATTCCTTTTAATGATATTTAATAAATAAATGGAGGTACTTTGCAAACTTCTGATATCTACTTACGTGAATGCACATTAGGAATCATAGAATTTACAATGTGCACAAAAGTCCAAGCAGTGAAGTGTCTTGTTGTGGGTTAGAGATAAATGGTTCCACATTTTTTGATAAAAAAGATAAGATTTGTCTTTGCCCTTTTGCATGTAAAAATATGGTTGTTACAGCTAAAGTTTTAATGGCTTCTTGGTACACCATCCTGATCAAATATAGTCCTTAATATTTTGTGACTGTGTTGTACAGGTTGCTGAAATTCTACTGCCCCATAAACCCCTTATTCCTGTTGGCTAGCTGCTATTGGAGGGCTCTACATGGAGCTGAGTGACCCGCCATCCTACGTGAGGACATTGCGGAAAGTGAGTGCCAGCTCAATTGATCAGGACATTGGTGGCTATTTGCTTGCTGCATCCCCATGTTTTAGTGCATGCATGCAAGGGATTGGATTATTTGCAACCATGATACCTCCTCCCAAACTGGTCTATAGCAAGAGGACGTGCTTTGGAATCTGGTAGAGAGACATTTGTTGTGTTTTTTATATTGCTACCGTGAAAGTTGACACCATTGGCGTAGTATTCCCAGCCGTGGGTCATACACGTAAGAACGGTGGAGCAGGGTAGGGGGAGGGATATCGACAGACGATGAGGGAAAATTAATTATGTATGTAATTTTCCCTCATTGTTGTCTGCCGTATCCCCACCGACCGGGCACCCCCGCACTCACCGGCATGGGCTGCGGTTGAGTATTCCCCCAACCGTTTTCTCCTTCACTCCTCATGTTTGCTGAATTTGTTTTTTGGGGCTTTTGGACTCTCTGCATGTCTCCGCTGCTAACCAGCACTAAGGAACTTGTGCTTTTTCCCTAAAACATGGTAAATTTGGCTTACACCTAATCGGCCCATTTAATTTTCTTGCATTTCCCTAGTAAATGGTATTAAACAAAGTTAGGGCCTGTAAATTAACTGCTCCTTGTGGGCTTGCAGCACTCATTGTGCCGCCCACTAAAGTAGCCTTTTAGGACAAGTCTCAGGGCTGCTGCTGTAGCCTGGTGCTCAGTTTTAATCTGCCTTTCATCTTAGACCTGGTAAAAACACCTGTTGTCAGGCTCAAACCTACCTTTTTAATACACATAAGTTACCACTAGGGTAGGGCCTAAAGACTCATAGGGCAAGGTGCATAGTGTTTGAATAGTAGGACATGTGGGTTTAAATTTTACAAGTCCTGGTAGTGAAAAACACCTAAAGCTGTTTTTCAGTACTTTAAGGCTTCTCTCTCCCATTGACTAATGTGGTTTACCTTATTTAAAAAGTGCTAACTTTGATTGAGAGCAGAAAGAGGTATACAGCTCAGACTCAATTAATTGTCATTTATAATCCTCTTTAATGGTAAAGATAGAGTTTAGGTCACAATTCTGAAAATGCCACTTTTTAGAAAGTTTGCATTTTCTTGTCCTAATCACTTGTGCCTTGTGCCAGTATCCTGGGCCACATGACTTTTGAACGGCTCTGCTGTTGCAGTTTTAGTATTCTTTCCAGACAGTGACACAAAGTGGATTAGATGTGGACAGGATGGGCCATCCTACCAGGATGGTTTAGGGCAAAACTGTACCCAGTTCAATAGGCTTTGCCTCCTGCACACACAAAGGAACCTGTTACTAATATTTTGTCTCCCCTGACTTCTTGGAGCCTTCAGTGAATGAAAGAACTTTCCAGAAAGAAATATGCCGTTCATATAGGAAATCCCCCACTTCAAAGGTTGGCACAAGGAATAAATATTGGATCTCAAGAGCCACTCTTCAATACACTCCTGGGGATGTTGACATTACAGAAGGAGGACTGTCTTGTTATACAGAAGACTGCCCTGCATCTTGAGTAAGCATGGGTGCAAAATCCGTTCCGCTCGCGGATTTTGCAGATTTTCGGCAAATTCGCAATCCGCGAATTCCCGCGAATTTGCCGAAAATCTGCAAATCCGCGAGCGGAACGGATCCGGGGGGCAAAAGTTCAAGCTTCAAGCTTGTAACTATTTTAGAATGGCACCAGCAAGCTTCAAAAGGAAGCACTAATAGAAGCAGGTGCTCGAGTTTAACTGAATTGGAGCACCTGCTTTATTTTATCTATTAGTGCTTCCTGATGAAGCTAACTAAGTAACTATTTTAGAATGGTGCTGGCAGCTTGCCGGCGCCATTCTAAAATAAAACAGGAGAGGGGCAGAGGGTAGAAGGGCACAACAACGAGTGGGTCAGAGGGCAGAATGGCACAAAAATGAGTGGGGCAGAGGGCAGAAGGGCACAAAAACGAGTGGGGCAGAGGGCAGAAGGACACAACCACGAACACGCAAAGTGCCCCACGAACACGCAAATCGCCCCGCGAACAGGCAAAGCACCCCGCGAACACGCAAAAATTAAAAAATCCGCGCGAATTTTGCGGATTGCGAATCCGCAAATCCGCAAATTCACGGATTGCGAATTTGCAAAATTCGCCCATGCCTAATGAGTCCTGTCCTACTATTTGAGAAGAAAGACTGGGCCAGCTCCATTCAATCCTGGATAACCTAAGTGACTCTAAGTGTCAGTTGGCTGATCTCTTGTTCAAATAAACAGGGACACCGCAAGCTCCAAAGGCCTCCCTTTAACTGCCCAGCTGATCTTCTGCAACTGGGCCTGCTTGAACCTGCATTCGGACCTGTCTGAGTGTTGCTGGCTTCTGCTAGAGTGAGTCCCTGATCCCCAGGATGAGTCTCCCCTGGTCCTCGATCCTTCGCTGGCATAAGAGTACACTTGTCTTCAAAAAGAGGAGAAATACTGAAGTTTTGGGATCTTTGCAACCACAAATAGACACGTTTGTGTAGAGACTCTGCCACTCATGACGACTGCCAACATAAAGCTCCAAAGAACCTGATTCTTCGTGCTACAGTCACCAGCAATGACCAGCAATGTAAAATTTGCACTCCGTGATACAGTGAAGACAGCCCGCTGTGACAGCCAATGCAAAGCTCTAAAAAAACTATCCATGATGCCTGACCAGATTTTCACAATACAGCGATGACCATCTGTGATGCAAGGCCTTCTCTTTAATGCTACAACACCAACCACCTGCAATGTTCTCCCTGCTCCTCAAGGACTCCACTACTTCAAATGGTACTCTCTGCACTGGACTTTAAGAAGATAATTTTTTCAGCTGGACATACCTTGTCCCTGTATTTAGCCCATGCTCCATCGTGGTTTGCCTGAACTTGTGACTTTCTGTCCGTCTATCAAAACTAGATGACCGGAATTGACGCTTTGTGGTTTTTAGTCCTATATTTCCTGATTTGTTTTTAATTCCATATGTTTGGTTCTACTGATTGGATTTGTGTTGCTCTGGTATCATTTTATTGATCACAATGTACTCTATTGTTCTAAAATCACTTGGGATTTTAGGGGTATTTTAATTTTTTACTGTTTGTGGGTTGCATAAATACTTTACACCTAGGGGCATATTTTTGAGCCCTTTTGTGTTGCTCGTACACCACGCCACATGGTGCAAAATCCACACGAATACAAAATTAGATTTCTGAAGCCAAGCAAGGCCACCTTGTATAGACCTGTGTGGTTTCATAAATTGCAAGCAATGTAACACATCGCAAATTATTGCGTTGCAGTACTCTGCGCCAGGGAGGCTTTTCCATGGGTGTTGCATGGGTGTTCCCATGTAACCTCCATGGATTTTTAAGTGTTCCCAGATTTACAAGAACTGGTAAATCTGGGAATGGGCAAAAAAGATATGCCGCCCAAGGACAGATGTAAGGAGGTGAAACACGTTATTTCTTCTCATTGTTGGAGGATGAAATCTTATGGTCTCGAGGCACTGGACCAGGGCAGCTTAATTTGAGGGGGTGCCTCTACATAATATGAGAAGACACACGTGTAAAAGACAGGAATTGAATCAGGATTTGGTGCAGTTTATAACAATGAAACAATTTCAGCAAGAAACACTTTAACATTTAATAATAAGCCATGGAGTCTTAGCAAAGATCAGATGGCAGAAGACACATGCTAGAAATATGATGAAAGCATATAGGGGAATGCTTTTAGAATAACAAGAATGTAGGAACAAGAGGAGTACCATTTGTAAATATATCAAACATATGCAGCAGAGTCAAGAATGTTTTTAAAGAGTAAAGAACATGCATTTGTAATAAGACTGAAAACCATATTAAATGTAGAGAGAAATACATTTAATAATACTTGAAGCATATGCAGAGAGAAATGTCATTCAGAATACACTAGAAAATATGCAACCTTAATGAAAATTCTCTTGGAGAGCAAGAACTTGCAATTGCAATAATGTTTTAGAATAACTGTAATGCAGAGGAGAAAGAGACAGTTTTAAAATACAATTAGCATTATAGCCTCAGCCAAGGATCCTAGATAGAAGGCTGAGGGGAACCACACATTTCATTTCAGTGAGGTAGTTCGTCGAGTGGACTGAGGAGCAGATCTTTATACTCTTTAAATGAGGAACCATTTACCACAAAATCAGGACATTAGCAGGTGCCTTGACTGTAGAACATGACGCACTTTGGTCACTTCTTGGAAACATTAGGAACATAGAAGTGACACCCTACATTACATACGTTTACCAAAAGATCACTTGATGTTTGACTGTGAATCATAATGAAATTGAACCTCTATTGAACAGGATTTGTGTCACTTCTCAGGAACTTTTATAAGAAAGCGGAACATTTAGAAAGGTAGAGGTCATATGTTCACGCCATGTTGCATGTCTTAGTTACATTAAAGCAAGCAAAAGATGCAATAATATGAAAGATTGACAGTGGCAAGTGGCCCCCTTCATCAGGTATTGCGTGATGTTCCTCTTAGTTTGAGGAGTTTCGTGTTCTTGTGGTTAGCTATCTCACAATAGGTGAGAGAAGTGGCAAGCTCATCTTGTGCCAGGAGAGAGTAGGCGCTCAGGTACAGAGCTGAAGCTTTGTGTGGGTCGCAGAAGAAATAACATATATTATAGCAGAGAGGTATTTTGGGCCTACTACATTAAAAGAACAACTGAGACAGTATGGTCAACTTAACACCACTCTGTATGCTGGCTGGTGGGGTCATATGGCGATCTCCTGCTTCAGGTGTGGGCAGGTGTGGGTAGGAATAGGCTAAGGCATTTATACGGTAAAACTGGACCCTGCTTCATTATGTTATCCTCTTTCTCTGTGTGCTGCATTCTGCAGCACACATAGAAAGAAGAAAACGCCTCTCAGGATTCATTTTGTGCAGGAAGGTATCCCTTCCTGCTCACAAACAATCCTGCATATGACGCAGGCACCCTTACATCATGGTGCAAGGGTGCCTGCATTGGCTCTAGGCAGCCCATTGTATGCCAGCACAGGAGAAAGGACAGGAATGCACATTATTGCCTAAAATATGGCACATTCCTGCCCTGCCCAGTGACGCTGCGCAGCAAGGTGTCTTGCTGCGCTGCACCACTTTTTCACAAATATACCCCTTAGTCTCTAGGCCTGACAGTTTTTGTGCCAAGCTATCAAAGGGTTAAGCACAGGTTAATTTTGTGACTTTTGTGGTTCACCCTGAGGAGGACTGTGGTTATTGCCTGAGTAGAGCTTCCACCCTCTCAACCTATAACCCGATTTCTTGCAGTTACTTACAGGAAGTAAGCAGAAAAAGAGACCACAGTTAAGACCTGAGGAAAAAGGGGAAGTTTGGGATTAGCGAGGTGTTTGAAAACAATTCATCAAGGAATGGTACTGAAGGCCGCCTTACCCTGGCTGGGACAGGCTGGATGGGAAGACAATAGAGATTCAGTGATTAGGAATAAGAAACGGTAAATTAAATATATAAACCAAATAATGAGGTTAATGTTTAAAAGAAGAGGCTTTAGAGCAATAAAGGCGTGCGTTAGTTATTACTGTTAGTATGATGTAAAGGACATGCAAAGTGCGTGGGCTAAACTGAAGGTTGTTAAATAGGGAGCCCTGCTAGCTTTTGAATAAAGCAGCCTTTTCAACAGACAGAAAGTGGGAGCTTGAAGTGTCGTTCTTTCCCATAGGTCACTTAATGGGCAGAAGCTAGGTGCCAGCTCCTATTCATGTGAAAGATAGTGTGCTTATTAAGCAGCAATGTGGCCAATAAGTCCACTGGCGAACCTGTTCCCTCCAGCATTGCTTGCACTGCGCGTGCAGGTGAGAATGTTTATTATAGAGATGTCGGGTGGCATATGCTGAGGAGCAAAAAGGGAGTTACTGAAACTGTTTCGTGTTTTTTCAGTACCAAGAGTGAGCTCCAGCAGTGCAGCGTGATTTGTTTGCTCGAGTGCAACATTTCATTGTCGGAGACAACATTCTTTGCAGGCAGGAGTGCTAAGAACTTAGAAGTTG
This sequence comes from Lissotriton helveticus, assembly GCF_964261635.1. Lineage (NCBI taxonomy): Eukaryota > Metazoa > Chordata > Amphibia > Caudata > Salamandridae > Lissotriton > Lissotriton helveticus. The sequence continues at coordinate 683,671,380 of NC_136063.1, forward strand.
GGTGCTGGAGATATAATTGCAATTGGGAGATGACATCCTGATGGAAGAAAAGTAATTTCAACTCTGCTTTTTCTTCTTTTGTATTAAAGGATACTGTTGAGTCAGGCACAGCATATTCTTCTGCTCAAGATGTAATCCACAGTCAGCTCGAGAAAGATGAGTTTTCATCTCTCACCTTTTGTCTTACGCATGGGCCTTTCTTGAAATGAATAGATCATAAAATAAGGACTTTGTTTTTCAGAAGTAGAACTACGTGCTTTGAGCTTTATTAGTAGAATATGCTAAGTGGAAAATTCTAGCAGGCGAATAAAACTTAAAAATATAAATTGCGAAATAGATGATATTGAAAGACGCTATTAGTTCCTCCAGCCAGCAATAAGCCATAACATATAAACTGAAATTATGATTTTTCGTGTGGCCTTTCCGAGTCATTATAGAATCAAAAGGGCTATCCTATTTCCCATTATATCCTTTGTGAAATATGGCTACAAAATAATTATTTTCAGCTTTCTTAGATGAAAGAAACTGTTACTCTAATATGAATTTACGCTGAAAAAAATTAAAGACAAGAGGCGTTGGGCAAAACATGAACAATTGGTTTAATTAAACGCATCGGCTAGGAGAGCAGGCAACGGAATCAGGGTCTGAAGACAGACTCAAAGCACATTGGTTTCGGACGTCATTTTATACGCTACACTATGCATCATAAAATGATTTGTACATTCATTTCCAAGACAGAGATTTGGGCCAAGTCAGAGGGTCATAAATCTGGTCTTTTGATAGAAAGCTAACGTGGGCCTCGTCTTTGCTTGGATGCAATGCAGCGCCAGTGGACATGTGTCCAGATGTCTGGCATGGGGAGTGCGTAATCACTGCATGCGGGGTGAATGTTGTGTTCTGATTAGCTGGGTGTTCCTAACTTGGTGTGGCATCTGACTTAATGGTGTTTTTGGGAACGCATGCCCCTCAGGCCAAATGTATTATTTTCGGGCCAATCTCCTGAGACCATTGTGGTGTCACTGCCTATCTGTGGGATGGATCTGGGTTTTCCTGTCTGCACATTTGTCTGAGGGTTACGTGTCCCCCCCACCTGTGATCTGACAATCAGTTGCATCAGGTCTACGTTGCAGGGCCTGCCTGACGATGTATGTCTGACTTGGGGTTGAGGGGGAGGTCAGATCGGGTGAATTCAACAACAGAGATGCAAGTTTGTTCTTCTAGGTACATACATCAAGTTGTACATCAATATTGTATGTATCAATATTAAAATACTAAACAGAATTAATCACAAAACTAAACAGAATCAATCAATCATGTTTTAAGGGATATGTTAGCATGATCTATTTTCATAATTTTTTTCAAAACTACACATAATGGTTCTTGTCTTTTTGCTTGGAGTACCCCTCCATCTGTTCAGCGAATTGTGAACAAACTGCATGTGAGGTTGTCTAAATTTCAGTTTAATACCAGTGTAATAGCTATGGAGACAATGATGGCAGAAAAAGATGGCTGTAAGGATGATGCAATTTGATATTTAGGGAGCGAGCATTTGGCTCACAAAGCATTCACCTGCTGTAACTAGCAAATCTCCATCAATAGACACATTGATGTCACTAGATTGTTTGCTACATACTACTGCACAGTTGCACCACTGTAGGGATTGTCGACGCCCTTGTAGAGTGTTGGGTGCCACGACTTCCAGTATCTATCAGCTATTCCCTGCTACAGACATTACCATTGGCTTCTTCTTGAACTTGTTGTCTGAGACTCTTTCACTGCCCTTCAGTATCAACCTCTATTTCCCTTCCGTACTAGCCTCTATTTCCGCTCTCGTCTGCAAGACCTGTTCAAATACCACAGTTGTGCAGAAGGTGTTATCCTGTTGAATGTTATCCCAACACTGCTTCACGTGATCATTTTGGTTAAGCCGGTACAACAATTGAAATTATGACTTTTACATGTTTTTCCAGTGAATTTGAAATACCAGTTGATGCAATATATCGGTCAAGCTGATATGTGTGCAAAGTACTTTTAGAAAAGCATCTGATAACCAATTTATTAAAGTTAAGTAGAAGTATAATTTTGATAAGTAAAGAGTGTTCTATACTAGTCCAATAGCTTTGCGATTTTGCTATGTATCATTAATCAAGTGGCTGATTAAGTCATATTTTTGTGTGGAATACATCGACAATAAATGAATAGATATGATGTTCGTTTATTTCTTTGTGCCAACTCAAAATTATGGCTTTTCACTGTAGTCCTTTCACATAAAATGGTCCAAATGAACATGCCGTTTTTTGGTCATCAATGTAATGACTATATTCATCCTCTATACCATCTAGAGTACTAAGGGTTCATCTAAAATTTGATGGATATGGAGCATCTGCTAAAATGTGCAAATACATTTTCCACCAAACCTGCACTTCGCCCAACCCATGCAGATGGAGGCAAAGTGCTGGTGGAAACATTTAAGCAGCGATCCATCTGCCACGGCGCTGTCGGTCACTGTACATCAGACGGTCAAGACTATTTTGAACAGTCCCTAAGACATACATCTCTTCTGTCTGTTGACGACTACCAGTCATGGATGTGAATTTACCAAAATCCCATGGCTACCAGAAGTGACACCAAACACCCTCTGACCACATGATATAAGAGGAAATTATGGCAAATTACTGTTGATCCTGATGAAATTATAGAGTGATGCTGTATTTTTATTTACACCGATGGCATCACAGGAAATAACACCACTAAATGTTTTTCTAAAAAGACTAATAAGTCAAAGATTAAAAACATTACAAGAAAGTTACTACACCATAAGAAGATCTGGTTTAGTTATCACCTATTTACTATCAGCCATTCTTTATCACTTCCCCTTAGCTCTTTTCCTCCCAATGGCCATTTTTAAGCAGAGGCACCATAGGCACGCTCCTGTGCAGCATTCTGCTGTTGAGCACCCCTCATGAACCCACTCAACAGTTATGCTGCTTAATGGGTCGCAAAAATAAATTTGGGAAAAATTACGAACCATGGGGCATATTATCAAGGGTGGCGATTGTGACTTATCGCCGCTTTAGCTGACGTTTTCGGCCGCTAAGCAGCGATAATTCTATCACCCTATCAGCAAGCTGTCGCTAACAGCAGTTAGCGACAGCTTGTTACTGATAGCGAGCGGTTTGAGACCCGCTTTGCATGTCAGCGATATTTATAGCTAATGACATGCAAAGTGGGTGTACCCAACCTGTTAGCAACTGAAAGCAGTCGCTAACGTGGCTATCGCCTATTAGCAAGGCAGTCGTAGCGATAGAAATATTCGCGCTAGGCGCGAATATCTCCGAAAACTAACACCGGGCCAGACCAGTTCTTAGCCATGTTATCCAGTGGGAGGTGGATGACATGGCTAAGAGCATTTCGTCGCTAATGCGTGAATATCGCTGTATTCTCAGCGATATTCACGCATTTTGCCACTATCGCCGGAAAATGTATCGCTTTGGAGATAAACGTTGCTAATAGCACGTTATCTCAGCGATAAATTCCGGCGATGCTCAGCGATAAAAAAATCGCCGCTAAGCCTATTTAGCGATAAATATCGCTACTTGTTGGTAATATGCCCCCTTGACTTGCATGCCGAAAGAACTTCAAACTAGACTGCCTTTAACCATCCTCCTCCCTGAGGCCTTTACTGTCCATTATTTTCCTCACAGCGTTTTGTCTCTGTTCATCCTCTTCCTGTCAGCTCCTTTACCACCTTAACTTCAACTATTGACTTTCCCTTCTAGTTTTGGTTCTTAAAATACTCAATTCGTTTGTAGCTTGTTTGCACTATAAAATGTGCCTTGCATACAGAGCAGGGGCATAACACAGGCCCTTGCAGCCCTGCATTGCCGGGGTCCCGCGCCCAAGGGCCCCCCTTCGCACAGTACCGCAACCATTACTGCTAGTACAAATTTCGCAGACAACAGGGTCAGTGACGTCCATCTAGGACGTAGTTTTCAAGTTACGCTCGGCAGTGTTGCTAGTTTGCCAAAATGCTGCGTGCATACTGGCTACAGGGTGCAGGGTGCGCAGATGCGTGTGTGGTCTTCAATGTCAGGGTGGGGCCGGGCTCAGTGATATTAACTGCACATGACGTAAGGCGGCGGGTGGGTCCGTCCAAGGCATTGACTCAAAGGGACCGTGAGGCCATAATTTAATAATTGCTAGCTGTCTGTGGTCTTTTGACGCCCACCTGTGCCTGCCAAGGAAGCTGCAGGCCTCAGGTGAGTTGAAGTCTGTCTTGGAGAAATGGGTGCCAACATAGGCCTCAGAAGCCTCCCCGTTCCAGCCTCCAGGGCCCCCCTCAGCGTATTTGCGCACATTCCAGGGCCCCCTCACTACTACACTGAGTAATGATTACACTCGCAGACCGTGACAGCTGGGTCCGTGAGTGACATCAGTCTGGGGACCACATTGTGTTAAAGTTATGCTCGCAATTGAAATGATGCGCCAAACTGGATATATGGTGCACATCCACGTGCATGATCTTTCTCTTTAGCTTCAGTCCGGGTGTAGCAGCATAAGCTAGCATAGGTTGGGGCAGGGCTGGTACAGAGATGCGCAGTGCGCAATTAAAGCTGCAGATGAGCGAGATGGCTGGTGAGTCCGAGATGCCCTGAGAGGGACTGTGAGCTGAGGCCATAATTTAATAATTGCTAACCACGGCCCGCCTATGCCAATTCACCAAAGCTGCAGGCCTCATCCCTAAGGTCAGGTGAGTCAGAGTCTCTCACGGAGACATAGGGGGTGATTACAATGGCGGGCCCCAACTGGATTCACCACCTGCCACATTATCATGGCGGGGGGTACCGCGGCGGATGGAAAGTCTGTCTGCTGCTTTTCCGCCAGTCGGCAATCTTTACGATTGCCGGCCAGGCGGAGCTGGGGCATAACATGGTGGCGGTGCCTTGAAGGCACCGCCATCCATATTATGATGCCTGGTTTGAAAGGCTGGTGGGGATGTGCTTTGCGGGCCCGTTGCGGGCCAACGGGAGGTTGGGGGGCTTCACTTGGGGCATACCTATGGTACCCTCTTCAGTGCCATCCACAATGTGGTAGGAACCGTGTGGTGCCTGCCACGTTGTGCATGGCAATACACAACATGCCTCTTTGGCATTGCAGCAGGTGTTGCTGTAATCAGCACCCGTCATAATGTCAAAGATGCGGAATGCGACCGCCAATCCTAATTGGCAGTGTGGGAAAGCTGCACCGCTGGCGGCCGGTCCCATCTCTGCTAGGGTGGCGGTCGGACTGGTCCGCCCACCAGCCTAATTGGCCCCATAGTGAAGCTGATGGTCGAAACGCATAGTAATAGTCCCTCACTATTTATTTTGTGTACTATTTGGAATTTTCCCTACTTCTGTGCGGTGGGGTCTGCCTTAATTTATGGTCCTCACCTCCGACCTGCTTGTGTTGTACACAGCCACATTTAAATAAACCTTGTCCTTACCCAGCGATATTGGGAATAAGTGCATTTTGTGAGCCTGCATGCAGCCGTGCAAGTGAGGGCATTGGGGATTGGTTAGACTGATGATTCTTTAATGGAGGGTCCAGTCAGTGACTCTGGTTGCTGCACGGCGAGAGGGAGTGGAGCGGAGTTCCTCTCGGGGGGGTGATGGCCACATTTCTGTTTTTTTAGGGGGTTGCTGGCCTGACTGCTAGCTTCATTGGAGGGTCTCTGTCCTCAGTATATGTCTTTTGTGCATTTGGGGAGGGGGGACGTTCTTGGTTGCACAGGCCTGTTTTATGGGAATGGAGTGTATTGGAAAAAAACATATATTGCCATGGCCTCCTTTACTTTCCCCAGGTCACTATTGATGCCTCTTAAGCTGCCATTACTGGATGGGGGATTGTTGCATTCATTAAAGGCGAATGCCATCCAGAGACATTTTGATGCATGGACAAAGGGCCTCAGACTTTCAAGGGCTCCCTGATAGACCAGCTCTGTTGTGTAGAGTCGTGCCCTGATGGCAATGAATGATTCCTAAACACATTGTTTAAATACTACTTTCATTAGCTTTATTTTCAATATCAGTGATATGTGTGTCTATTAAAGACATTTTGTAGAGAAATATTGTTTTTATGTTCAATGCAGCATCGATAAAATAGTTTCTTTTAGGTCAAATCAGAACCTCACATATAAGAATTGGGAGAGTGTCACAGAGATTATTTGCAGTAATATTAGCGAACAGCTACTGTGTTTATTGAAGACACACATCACTATCCCTGAGTATTACACATAAACACATTTAGAATTTGGACAAATGTGTCTGTGCACTGTCAGTGACTCGGCCAAAGAGCGCATAAAAGAGATGAAATAGGATCATAACTTCAAAACTGTTCCTCACGGTGCCCCCAAAACTTGCTTGCCCTCCATAATCCTTAAGATGTCTGTGGTGCCATCTGCAAATATGATGGCCCTAATTACCACATGTGCTGGCACAACTGGGTCCTTGGAAAATATATTTTGTGTACAAAGTTCAGCAAAAAAACGAATTGTAGCAAAGGCACAGAATGACTAAACTCTGCATAAGTTTTTCTGAGATTATGGGAAATGCTACAGACATTTCTCTTTGGATTACAGGTGTGCTGTCATCATTTTCCCTGTGAAAAGTGAAAGAGCATCATTTTTTTTATTTTTTATTTTTTTTGTGAAAGAGCATCATGATGCAGAAGGAAGCACTACATCTACAGATGTACTTCATCCTCACAGCTTTGGGTAAATAAAAGTTGAACAATTCTGAATTGCCTAAAATTCACAGAATTCAGAGTTGGTTAAACCCACAAAGCCTTTTTCAAATGCAAACGTGTGGTTTGTTGATATGTTGCATGTGGAGTGGGCAGTCTGGCATTTATTTTAATGTGTATTACACTATTCTACCATAACCATGTAAGAGAAATTAATAGTAGTCAGAAGTACTACGCATCATTGATTGCACTAACTTCCTCTTACGCATGGGGCATGGTCTGCCGAGCTGCAGAATGGCAAGTCTGTGAGCGAGCTCCGCCGGCCAAGAAATTATCCTTCGTTTATCCATGCAGGAGGGGAGCCATGGTGGAGGTGAAATCAGCTCACTTGTAGCGGAATCACTGCTGTATCGATCGCTGCCACTTTTGCCTGCCTTCCCTGCACTGGCACCGTGCTGCGAGCCCTGAGGTGAGGAGATCGACTACGGAAGCGGGTCCAGACACTGTGCAGGTGGGCGGCCCCTACAAATCAAGACCAGGGCTTCAGGCTCGGTGCAGGCCTCGGTGGGACAACTCAGCAAAACTCCTGAAGTCCTGGTGCCCTACGCTGCAGCGTTGGATCTGTCTGGAGTGTTGAGCGGCCCGCAGTGTGATCCTGCATCAATCCGCTGTGCTGTACTGGTAAGTCGCGAAGGAGGAGATATTGCGCGACGACCCGTGCCCGAGGGTGCCATTTTGAGATCACGCTGTGTAGTCACCTAGCACAGCTCTCCCTGGGGTGATCCGGCTGGTTTTGCGGCTGACCTCCCCACACCTGGACATTGCCCATCACTGCTGTAGACCCTAATGCTTACGGGCACCACCCACTCTTGCTGGTCTGACCCTGCCTCCATCTATATTGAACGGTGGCTATTTTAAACGCATTTCATGGTTGGCGGGGCATTGCACGGGCGGCACTGGGGTGCATGGCTGGCATCCAGCGGTCAATGGCAAGCTCCTCGCTGAGCTCCCAATTGCCCCACAGCCCTGAATCTCTGCTACGGAGTGGCCCTCACATGGTGAGGTGAGACGCTTCCCAGCTACTGGAGGGAAGTAAAGGTGAGGCCCTTTGCTCCTCTGAACGCTACATCCATTAATCACCTCACAATAATTCGAAAGTACTTGCCAGACACGTGGGAGTAGGAGGACAAAGTGTGCATTTCCCCTAACTAGGCGTAATCCCTCTGCGGCTGTGGCGTGGGTCCAAATACTGACCATGGGAAAACAAGATGCTAAACAGCCCAAAATAAGCTTAGATCAAAGGAGAATGACTCAGCTTGCAGAATATGACCCAAAGACTGGTGCATGGGGTGGTGCTGGGGGACAGTCAGAGGATCAGGGAGAAGACATCCGGACACTCATGCTTGAAATGAGGTCTAGCCTCCGTAACATTGACACCAAACTGGATGCACTAACAACCCAAATGGCATCACTCAAGTCCCAGGTGGGGGCCCACGAGCATCGACTAGACATGCTATAAAACAAACAAATGGACTTCCATGAGTGCCAGGTGGAGAAGAAAAAGCAACTGTTACAGATGGATTCATTTTTGGGAATCATATGCGCCAAGAATGAAGATTTGGAGGCAAGATCCTGCCCAAACAACTTACGCATTACAGGCATTCCGGAGACCACAGCCATTGCTAAGATGGAGTTGTACGTGACTGATTTGCTGCAGGAGTTCTTTGATACCCATCCCTCACCGGTCTTTGCAAAAGAAAGAGCCCATTGTGCCTTGAGTCCCAAACCACTGATCGGCCGCACCCCTGTCCATCCTGGCACGACTGAGTTACGGAGCGTGGAGTTACCGGCTGGGAAACCTAGACTGTGGCGGGTTTTCCCATGAGGATACGTGATCTTGATGACACGGTTATCTGCTTGAGAGAGGTATGCAGGTATGCAGTAGAGATGCAACCCTCAGGTCATAATCAGATATGAGTGGAATTTAAAAGTGGTGAATCCCTAACTGCCCTGATGAAGTTGCTTAAAATACAGCAACGAAACATGTTGACGATCTAGACTCACATGAAACTTGGTTCAACGTGAGCCTTTTAATTTGGAGCACTCACAGCCCAGAATAAAAGCAGGAGTGGCCAGTGAGTTCTGCAATTTTAAAGCATGAGATTCACTTTTCCTTTTCTCACATGGGGTTAATGGTGAATGTGTACACTTAACGGCGATTTTTATTTGTTATTCGCTGGGGCACGGATACTCAGTATTTTGTTTGTCTGTTGTGAAGTAAAAGGATTACTACATGTTGTTTGTCCTTTTCTTCTATGTCCTTGTCTTTTTCTTTCCACTTTCACGAGAGTTAGCAACTGATGATGATAAGTGGGTACACTGGTAATTGCTAGCCAGATAACCCCAATGGTGGTTCTACCGTGAGGTGCTCACTCTCTTTCTCCACATTTTTTGTGGCATGGGTATTGTTTTTTTGGCAATTTTAACGCCACCTTGTGTGTACTTTGACAACGAGTGACACTTGCGCAGGAATTAAAAGAACCCTGATATAACAGGGAAGGGGTAGTGACAAGATAATGCACACACCTATATAGATCCTGCATTCAAACGGAAAGTAAGAGTGTCTTGAGGGACAGGCCCTAATTTGTTTTGCACGACTCCTCAATTACCAGGACCGGGATTTGATCTTGCGACAGGCTCGTGAGATGGGGAAAATCACACATAAAGGGAACCAGATCTCTTTCTACCCGGACTTTACACCAGCGGTACAGTCAGCGAGACGCAAGTTCTTGCCTGCTAAACGGATCCTTATGCAGGCCCAAGTCCCTTACTCGTTGTTGTACCCCGCAAAACTTAAGGTGACACATGATGGCTCTACCAGTCCGCGCTTAATTTAGCAAAACACATAGGTGTAAGCAGGCAAAACGAAGTCCTACATTGGAGGACTCAGCAGAAACCCAGCTAAGTTACAATGACTGAGGGCATTTTAGACTTTCCACATATACTGCTCAAGTTTTCTCTTTTTTCGTTTGGATTCCTATGGTTAAGTTGCTTGGCACCCTGTCTGTCATCCTATTATTTGATGGCTATTTCTGGTTATAGCTCACGACTTTGTAGCTGTACTTGTTCTTCCACGGATGGCCTCAAACAAGGTGGGCGGGTGGAATTGGCTTCTGCAGGGAACTGTAGATATATATGCTATGCTTTGGAGGTCTGATGTGATATGTTGACCATGGGACTGTCACGAATGGGCTGGGTGGGGCTGTGGTACCAAAGGAGCCATTCATAATATCTATACGCTATCTAATTATCCTGTTATGCTCTAGACCTGGATCTCTGCAGTTTCTTGGCCACCCTTCCATGGTAGGGAAGTATGCCGGCGATCCCGCATCCCCATGGGAAGTTTCCCGGATCTTAGTTGTTTTCCTCTATGTTCCTGGGTGGGTTATCTACAACCTGATTGGGGGGTTGGAGTGGGTTAAGGGTGGAGGGTTGGGAATGTCGATGATGTTTAGCCAGTGTACATGCATGCTATTGGACTGATTGCACAGATGAATATGTGATGATGATGTGTTGCCCTAGTTATTACGATCTTATGCATATTGTATTGCTCAACACCACGCTAACAGCCTGAATTGTCTTACGTGGAACGTTAGAGGATTAAATGACAGCAGGAAATCCAGACTCGTACATGCCAACCTAATGAGACATAACATAGACATATGCCTCCTTCAGGAGACCCACCTTAACGTCATGCCCTCCTCGAAACTAAAACACAACAGATGGGGCCACGTCTACTCCTCCATATACTTTAACTACTTAGTGACGGTACTGGTTAAGCAGAATCTTGACTGGAGAGAAGGGGAAATACACAAAGACCCAGAGGGCTGATACATTATACTATTGTGTTTACTGGGTGGTGTTACCATCGCAATAGCAGCAATATACGGCCCCAATGTGGACTCCCCATGTTTCTTCCAAGGTATACGGGCCAAGATCAGAGCGACTGGGTGCAACACAGTTTTATGGGGGGAGATTTCAATGCCGTATTGGATGAGGACATGGACAGGCAGGGGGTGGCTTGGACTTTACATCCCACTAATAGTAATGCTTTAAATGTCATACTCTCGGATGGGGACCTAGTTGATATCTGGGCTTGAGGAACCTCCTTCGTAGGGAGGGCACCTGCATCTCTGAGCATCACAAGGCCTGGTCCCACTTGGACTTTTGGCTGGTATCTCGAGATGTGGCCATCTGGACCATTGATGAGTCGCATTTACCACAACCTTTAGCAGATCGTGCTCCATGCCTTCTGCGGGGGGCGCATCCAGACTCCCTCCCGCACGCTTTCTCCTGGAGGCTTTCTCCACATGCCTTATTGGACGAGGCCTTTAAGGAAGAAATACAAACTCATATAATAGACTACTTTACTCTAAATGAGGGATCAGTAGACACAGAGGCTTCCCTTTGGGAGGCGTTCAAGGTGGTCATTAGAGGTCAATGTATTGCCAGCCAAGCGGGTGTGCTAAAGGCCATTAGGGGCATGCTTGCCTCACTTGAGTCTCAAATATAAGACCTCAAAACGCAATTTTATTCCACAGATGCACCTGTAAATTTGGCTCTCTTGAAGACCAAACTGTTAGACTATGCTGAGGAGGCACAGCCCGAGGTGAAGTGTCTCGGGAAACATGCAGAAGCGCGTAGATACAGGGAAGGCAACAGGCCAGGGCTAACGCTTGCCGGTCTGATTCGCACTCCGCGGTCCACTACTTACATTCCCAAGCTGATTAACACACAGGAAGATACCGTTAGGGGCCAAACGTATATTCCTGATGAATTATCCTCGTTTTACTCTAAGATATATAAGGCCACTCAAGAGATGTGCCCAGAGGGTATACAGTCCTTCCCGGAGTACGTAGCTAAGGTTATAAAAAGTCTGCCCCTAGCCAAAGCTCCTGGGTCTGATGGCTGACAACCGCCTTCTATAAAACGAAGGTGGAAGAACTAGCGCCTTGTCTGTTGGCAGTATATGAAGAAGCACAAACTTCGGGCATATCGCCTCAAACGATGTGGGAGGCGATCATTATCAGTCTGTTAAAACCCAGGAAACCTGAAACTGAGCTAGATTCATATCGGCCATTGTCATTAATTAACGTACATGTAAAGATTCTTGCTAAGTTGATAGCTAATAGGTTGCAACCCCTGCTTCCCCTTACTGCTCATCCTGACCAGTCGAGATTTATCCCTGGGCGATCCACCACCCATAACCTTCGGACCGTGTTTTCGGTATTGCACTATCTCCACCCAAAAGTGCAGGATGTGGCACTTTTCCTTGATGCTACTAAAGCTTTCGATACGCTTCAATGGCTCTATCTTTTTGTGATATTAGCCCGCATGGGATCTAGTCCGCTCTTCATTAACTAGATCCGATTATAATACACTATGTCCACTGCTCGGATTAGGGCAAACGGCCTCCTTTCGGAGCCTCTCCCGATCTCGCGAGGTACTCGGCACGGGTGCCGCCTTTCCCCCCCTTTCCCCCCCTGCTTTTTTCAATCGTGATGGAACTCCTAGCTGAACGTATCAGACAACATCACACGGCTAGAGGGATTGGGTTCAGCAGCAGAAGCCTTCTTATCTCGCTTTACGCTGATGATGTCACTTTATATATTATCGATCCCGCGGCGAATTTGGATCCCATTTTGAGAGAATTCATTAGATTTGGAAGACTAGCCGGTGTCTCCATCAATTGGGCTAAGTTAGTCATTTTTCCCCTGACAAATAACTCTAACTCTGTGGCCTCTGAGTTCCCTTTGAAATGGGTGGCTGAAGCAGTTAAATATCTGGGCGTTTGGAATAGCCGTGACATGTAGGAGGTATGTAAATTAAATTATGGCCGTGCCATAGCTTAGCTGGAATATATGGTTACACTATGGTCTAAGCTCTGTTGTCTCTAGCAGGGAAAATCGCCTTGGCGATAATGGTTGTGTTGCCAAAATGTATTTATCTCTTTGTTTACATTCGGATCATACTCACACACCTTCTTTAAAACCTTGTGCTCCCTGCTGATCTCCCCGGTGTGGGCTTGTGGGCAAGCTAGAGTGTTGTGGGATCTATTGTCACTTCAGTTGAAGCAGGGGGGGATGGGCACCCCAGATATGCAATTATGTGCTCTCTGCGTGCAAGCTCAGTTCTTGCATTACTTGGTTCATCCAACACCCTTTCAGCATCACGTGGCAGTGGAGACTGATGCGGTGGCAATAGCATACATTTTGGGACCCCCTCTATGGTTGAATTAGTGACCGGGGAAAAGAGAGGACAACATCTAAGAAAAAATACTGAAATTCCCCCGTGGTCAATTTATACTTTCTTATGTGGCATGGCTCATAAAGACAGTCAGTTAGCCTTCATATTAACACAGGTACAACAAAGTTAGTTCTCTCATTTTGAATATTTTATTAGTTTTATTCTTTTTCTGTAGTGTATCAAAAATATTTTTTTCTTCTTTTTAAGTCTTTTTCCTTTATGTATTCATCAATTCATAAACATAGGTTATAATCAGATCAACATTAAAATACAGTGAGAAATACCTTTATCTTTACAATATATTTAAAAAACAAGTGTTCATACAGTGAAGAACAAAACCCTGTCTGCCACACATCATACACCATACACACTTACTCATTCATAAATTTCTACACTGTTTCCAAACCCCCAAAAAACAATTTCTAAGATTGAGGTAACACAGATATAATTTGTGTATTTCCACGCCAGGCGTCCATCAAAAATATAGTATTGTCATACTTTTTCCTGCACTTTAGTATGTTCTGTTGTCACCTGGATCACCACATCCATAATGCACCATCACTCCTGTTTTCAAACACTTAATTCATTCAATGTCGTTATTGGCAAAACCTTTCACTTGCTTTGACTGTGTACCAAACACCTCAAATGACGCATTTAAACGGACAGTTCCATGTTATGGCTAGGTGAAAAGTCACAGTGCAAATCGAAGAAAAATTCCGCTACCATCCAGTTCTTATATATATATATATCTTCCAAGCACACTCTCCGGACTTCCTCGTCGGCCAACAGAGAGAGACGGACCCAGACAGGTAAGGTAGGACATTTTTTTATTTTCTCCCTATGTGACGCGTTTCGAGCATCCTATGCCCTTGATCACACAAGTAAACTATCGTCCGCCGATGTTGTTATACATATATTAATCACCATGTTAGAACTTGGATTTCTGGTTGGCTAAGGCTTGCGCCAAAGCCAGGCCGAAACCACCACTCTAGTCAGGGCAAGGGAGTTACACGCCAAAGACAACCCCTGCTCAACCCCTTGGTAGCTTGGCACAAGCAGTCAGGCTTATCCCGGAGGCAATGTGTAAAGCATTTGCGCACACACACAACAGCAACAACATCCCAGGCACACTACAAAAGGAACTCCACACAGGGGTATATAAAAATAGCCTTTGTATTCTCAAAACACATCAGATAGTAATCACACAATATACATTGTGCCAACTTGCATGGGCAATATTCACAAGGGATTATTTACACAGGACAGGGCCACGTGGGCCACTGTCAGGATCAACACTTAGCAGAAATTGGTACAAGTAAAAATAGATCATAAACCTACAATCAGTAGCCACTGGTAATCACTGTACTCCACCTCAACCTGTAACATAAACTACATTATGTACAGTCACATCAGGCGCAAATTATATCCTGCGCCCACCTCACCTGCATAAACACATTATGCAATCTCCTCACTAGTCTAAGCACATTAGACCCTACCTCCTAAGTATAACTCACATTTAGGGGCGTAAATCAAAGAGTGAAACATCATCTCACTAGCATAACCACACGAAATGCAAAATATCTCACAATCATAAACCACAGTTTAGAGGTATCATATCCAGGATGCGCAACACATACTATACACAATACATTTCCTAGCACCACATCAGTCTAGCACATAATCACATTAGGGCCTTGCACCCTATCCATATACCAGTCCACCTGGCCAACTGGCCATCTCAAGAAGGGGGCTCACATGCCCTGTGTCCAGAATGTCAGGGTGCGCTGCTAAGGCAGTGCCAGTCAGGGGTGCGCCATCTGCGCAAACCCAAATGTTGCAGCTGCCCACTACTTGCTGGGCAGCTGGGAAAAATCACTGGGAGGCCTAAACGCTGCAGCTGGCACTAAGTGCTGCGCAGCTGTGGTAGGCTTGGCACCACTGTGCCACTTCTGGGGCTCTCTTAAGGGACTGGCAACACATTGGAGCCACCCAGGCTCTGAAAATAAAGTAGGCCCCTGGGAGCACTCTGGCTCCTGAAATAACTATGCGCCCACGATAGGAGAAGAACTTGCCCCCAAACACTATGGGGCACACTGGTGCTGTAGCCATAAATCTGCCCACGACGTTGGAGTCATCTGACCCTGAAAACAAATAAGGCAACTCTGACCGACACGGGCCCTGGAATACTGAGGCCAAATCAGAACTTGCCCCCAAGGAACTGTGGGTCCCATGGGGGCTCCCAGGAGGTAGATTACACCGTTGGAGCAGCCCACTTCTAGACGGGCTGCTCTGACTCTGCCTCTCCCCTCGTGCACCACACCCACCGGGCTCTCGTCGGGGAGGCTCCTCCGACTCGTGGGCCTCCTCTCACTGGGACTCCTCTTTCCTGCACAGGTGGGGGACTCGGCCAGGGGAGCTCTTGAGGCTCCGGTCGTGTTCCTCCCACGTGTCGTCCCTACGCGGGGCTCTCTCCTCCTTACGAGAGCCCCGCCTGCAATGCATAGCGGCGCGCAGGGCTCCCTTCTCCCACCGGGAGCCCCTGAGGACCATGGCCGGACTTCTGCTTCCCGAACGCGGGGCTCTCTCTCCATCCCGAGAGCCCCATCGACCGGCCACATCTATTCACCCGGGCCCCCTCCTGGGACCCGGGAATTACTACCGGCAGGCGAGGAGGCGGGGTGGGCTCCCGTCCTCCTCAGGATGTAGCTCAGCTTCCCCTCTTGCCTCGACGTCACTTCCGTTTCCGTTTCTGTCCGGCGGCCCCGCCCACAACACGGGCGGCGGTGGCAATCTGGGCACCAAATGAGGGGTAGGCTCCCTCGGTAATAAAAATGAACAGCGAGGTGGGCACCCGCTTTGGAGCTCATCAAAACGGAGTGGGCACCCGTGATATAAATAATTATAGAAGCGGGGTGGCACCCGCGATTTCGGCACGGTGGGAATCCCCATGAGAGGGGTTCCCTCTCCAGAGACTGCAGCGCTGCGCTGCGCTGCGCGGCCCCCGCTCTTCTTCAACTGGGAAAATCACCAGCATAAATAAAGCGCTCCTCCTGACAATTCAAGCGCTTTGCTGTGGGGGGAATAAAGACCTCCCTTACAGCAAAAAGGTCCTCAAAGATAAAGAAGGAATCCTGGGGCAAAGCAGAAGGGTCCAAAGGGACTAAAGTCTCCCAGGCATCCAGGGGCAGGGCAGGGCCCAGGGAGGCGAGCCTTCACCCGGGGCCCCAGCAGCAGCACGCCCCTGGTAGATTCGAGTCACAAGCAGGAACACGAACATCTTCATGTGGGTCACAGCCCCTCTTTTATACACACATATCCTTTGTTTCCAAAGGTGCAGGCAAGGGGCGAACCAAATGCAACTGGTTCTGGAGCACTTTGTTTTGCTCAGCCCCTCTGCCTATTCACAGGGTGGGTCAGGGACATCAGACACACCACAGAGGGCGGAGCCAGCATTGTGGAGGGAAGGCAGAGGCCTTTTCAGGTCAGGTGCAACTCCTCCCTGCCATCAACATGCATATCTCCCCATTCACCACCGGGCAGACCCATGCTGACTCCTGGAGCCAGGCACACCAGCCAGCTCCAGCCAATCACATTCACTGCACACAGAAATGCCAACTTCTAAAAGTGGCACTTCTACACTAGACACAATAAATCCGCGCACATCATCGCACAGCATTTAATCTCACGAGTTCGCACATACCAAACTCGCCCCTGCACTCCCCACACATCAAGAACTACCTTGGACTCACATATTCCCCATGCATTCCTATGGGAGGGCAGGCCACTCATCACATACACAGAGAGCGCACGCACTTTACACTGGACCACAGTGAAAAAGTGCGCAGAGGCCTAAAATCACCAACACCAGGTTACAGAAACAGGGTAGGCAAATGCAAAAAAGTTTCAGGTGAACCTGTCAAAAGGGCCAAGTCCAACACAACAAAACACCCTTTAGCTTCGAGAGGGCACACAACAGAGTTCCTCCCATCCAGTTTGTTGACCTCTCAACGGCTTCCCATTCTTTTACTGCCATGCCCGGCGCGTTTCAAGGCCAATATGCCTCTTCCTCATGGGCTCTCAAACAGAAGCATGAACAGCTCACCTCCACATTCAAAACGTTTTATTGAATTAAACCGCCCTCAGTGTGCGTGCCTCACTTGGCTCACAAGCATGATGGTATGCGTAGTCCCTTGAGGTGAGTATGTTATCTTTCCTTAAGTAGGTTCCATGCTCCTGTGTGTGTTTAGAGTTCATTTAATATCTTTTAGTAGGAGGGACAAGCAATGGCCTGTGCGCTGTTATTTCATCCAGGAGCATTGTCCCACATGACGGGATTGTTCCCATCACAGCCTTTCCATTTAGCAGAAATGGTGCCCCTCTCTATGGCCAGAGCAGCCGTGTAAATATGTTAATCACCAAAACGCCCTTTAGCTTTGAGAGAGCACACAACAGTGTTCCTCCCATCCGGTTTGTTGGCCTCTCAACAGCTCACCAGCCTGCTTCCCATTCTTTTACTGCCCCATGCCCGATGCGTTTCAAGGCCAATACGACTCTTCCTCATGGGCTCTCAAACAGAAGCATCAACAGCTCACCTCCGCATTCAAAACATTTTATTGAAGTGGCACGATGTTTCTGGATGAAAATAACAGCGCACCTGCCTCCTTGCAGCCGTCCATTTAGTTCATGCCTTCTTGAATCTATCTCCTGCGTTCTTGCCTCTTATCTACCTCGTCTAAATTTTGAGTGAATACCTTCATAATCCCAACCCTTCTGCTATTTCCTTCTTTTATCTTTGCCTTGAGTACTCACCTTCTTCCATCCATTCCTCCACTGTCTATCTTTAAGTAACCCTTGCTCCAACTCTTTACATCAATAGTTGGTATGGTATGTTTAAGCTACCATACTGTTTAAACATGCTTTGTGTTTTCCTTCCTTTTAGGCAGTATTGGTGGAACAAAACCCACAATTACAATCTTTGTGGTGTGAACAAAAATATTCTTACTGCTACCTTCATAGTCGTGCCCTCTACCACCACATTGACTTTATACAATTACATTTTACTCAAAAATATTTAAGCGGTGCTCAAAAATAGCAAATTAATTCAAAACAAGAGCGGTTTAAAGGCATATTTATGAAAAATGACTCTATGTTTGGGTGTCCAGGTGATCATGTTGCGCCTTCATCTCATGCATCATTACCAGAAGGCGATGCAGCTGCATCATCAACAGGAGACAAAGCAGCATTGTCACATTCACAATTGGTCCTACCACATGACTAAACCTTAGGGGGGGAGAAAATGGCGGCCGTGAGTTGAGCGATCGCTTGCCGCCGGAGGTGCTCCGGTCCCTGCAGAGGCATATAGCATGTAGCAAGAAGAAAAACGGAATGAAAACGGCAACGGAAAATGGGAAAACGTTAACAATTGTTAACAATCGAGAATATAATCTAGAAATCTACGGATCGTGTAATTTAAAATGATGAACGCTGAAAAGCTTGGCTCACCTGAGGGATGTGCGTAGGCCTTCCGTGTTGGTTAGTAGCGGCCCTGGAGTTGAGGAGGGACCGTAGGGCGGTGGCTCGCCGACTCCTTCGTGATGAGTCTGGAAGAAGCAGAGGCATCACAGGGTGCTTTGCTGTGGCTGCCGCACTGGACAGGACTATTGGTGAGGAGGAGACGAGATGGTGGCTGCCTGCAGAGAGCTGTAGGTTGGTTGCGACGACTTTGAGCCCAATGCTGGACCCGTGTGAGTTACTGAGAAGCCAGGAGGAGGGGGGCACAAGCTAAGTAGCAGAGGAGGGTGAGTTTTTACTACCTCTCCTCCCCAGACCACAGAGTTGTCTAGGACTGTGGAGGGCCAGGAGGGGTGGTGCCTTGAGACTAGCATAACACAACCTAGTGGAGTTTCGGGGAGTACTAAACCTGTGGTAGGAAAAGTCCCGATAACACAAGGTGCAAAGAGAGGCAGGAAATGAGGAGCAGCAGTACGAGGGCCCATAAAAGGGAAAGCTGTTGAAAATAGGAATAAGTTACCCTCAGTGGGCAAATCCGTCGTACTTACATAGAGGAGGGGGATACTGCTGAGGAAACAGAACCCATAGAGAGTTCTGATAGTTTGTCCTCCCAGCCCTGTGAGATTAAGGGCAGAGGGACTAAAATCAGTAGAAAGAAGCACCGCCCCCTAGATTGTAAAATAAAAATCACTCCATTAAGGTCATATTTTGAAATCCTTCCACAGGTGCTAGACATAGCAAAGCAGGGAGAGACTCTTGGGAAAGATCTTGGGACAGCAAGACAGCCTTCTCCAGGATGTATGGAAGAGCTTGACTCGGGAAATACCTCCATCCCTACTCCTGTACCAATACCAGCGATAAAACTTACACCTGCCAACCAACCTGAACCATTAAGCAATTCTGAAATATCGGGAGCAGGTATAATCATTACCTCAGCTGAAGGTAGCGGGCATGCCAGAGGTGGAAACCTTGCCGAAGGAAATGCAGAGGCCAGTGGCAGTGGCAATGGCAAGGGTATCAGCAATGGGAGTAGTTCTGATATTGGGAATAGCAGTAGAGATGGGGGGAAGGTCTCGGAGAAAGAGAGTCCCTCTGTGACATCTTTGGAGGCTCTTTTCTCGACCTTGTCTTTAGACATCAGAAAGAGGTTCGCTATCTCAGAGATGAATCAAGGAGAGATCAGGCTTTTCTGCGAATCTCTTGTAAATAAATTTGACCTCTTAAACTCCAGGACAGTGGCTCCAGAAAGTTCAGTGGAGGAGCTTAATAACGACTTGGGAGCAGCCAAAGCTGATATTTCAACTCTCAAGAAGGAAGAGGCTGCGCTTCGAGATAGACTAGAATCGCTGGAAAACAACTCCCGGTGCAACAACATACGCCTTCTGACCATCCCTGAGGGAAAAGAGGGAGAAGACCTAAAAGTTTTCATTTTAACCCTCATTAAGGAAGCGGTTCAGATTGAAGAGTCTGAGGAGGATTGATGAGGGATATACAAAGGATCCACAGGAACCCTTTCAGGAGGCACCCTAATCAAACAAAGCCAAGAAGGATCTTAATACATTTCCTGAACTTTTCCCTGAGAGAGAAGATAATAAACGCTGCCCTAAATCATAAATCACTGAAGTCTAGAGACTTTGCTTTAGAAATCCATTCGGATTTAGCTTGAGT
Source organism: Lissotriton helveticus (assembly GCF_964261635.1). Lineage (NCBI taxonomy): Eukaryota > Metazoa > Chordata > Amphibia > Caudata > Salamandridae > Lissotriton > Lissotriton helveticus. The sequence goes on from NC_136063.1 coordinate 683,691,588, forward strand.
CACATTAGATCGACAATGGGATTGACAATGGGAGCTAGGTAAAACAATGGATGACTTTACGAAATTGGGGGCTGTCGTCCAATGAAAGTTCCTGGCACAATAAAAATCATGCACAACAGCAAAATGTATAATTTGAAAACAGTGCAGGAGGCAGAGGAACTTTTAGGAAATGTAAGTAAAAATCCCTAATAAGCTCTTAAAACTGGAAAAGTTACACCATAGATCTATTAGAGGGTGTGAATAACTGATTATGACAGAAGGTTTTTCTTTTTCTAAATTTACACCTAGCGTGAAGCTTTGCACAAGGTAATTAGGGTCAGGAATTGGGTCAAATTAGTGCACACGGGTGTCACAGGGATCACAACACAACACAATATAGCACAATATAACACTATATTAACACAATACTAGAAACATCACCAGTACTGGTGGCAGTAATAGTGAGAGTTTTTTTTAGCTGTTTGCTCACTATACAAATCTGTAACAGTCAGGGGCAGGGTAGGGTGCCCTGATAGATAGAAACTGGACCTATAGTCCAGGTAAGATAGGGGAAGGGTTCTCCAGCGAGGGTTTCAAGGGTGAGAAATTGGAAGCATGGGTGGGGGAGCACTGGGGTGAAAAATATTTTTAAAATCCTCATTTCGCCTAATGGCCAAATTGGTTTCCACTGGCTATTGTTCTTGGTTTGGTGTCGACATTTGGGGAAATCGGGCATATTTAGGGTTCTGATTTATAATCCACCATGTAAATGCTACAGTGTTTATCCTGGAACGTTAATGGTCTCCGGATTAAAAGTAGGACGGAAAAAATGTTCAATATCTCAAAGACTCCCCCGCACAGATAATTATTTTACAGGAAACACATCTCCTGAGAGAAGAAATACGTGGGCTCTGTGGGAAGCTCAGATGGGTGGAGCACTGTGTTAGTTCGTGTGAAAGTGCTAATATTAGGGAGGTTGCTATTCTAGTAAAAAATAAGCAAAAGCGGTGATTGTCAACCTACTTCCTAAGGGTTCTTTCTTAACAGTAGTAGGCTATTATGGCCCCAACCAGGATGACTCGTCCACTTTGAAAACTGTTTTTGCCAACTTGCTGTGATTCCCAGACTTGACCATTTTAGCCGGAAATATTAACATAGTCTTGATCCCTCAATTGGATACATTTCCACGTAGCAAGGCAAATGTCTAAATTAAAAATATATCTTCAGCTGATGATGGGGCAGAATGCCTTATTTGATATCTGGAGGGAAAGATCAGGTGCTAAATTAGGTGTCTCATTTTATAATCGGAAATATGGATATAAATCAAGGATCGATTACCTCTTGATCAGTAATGATTTGAGGGGTAAAGTTGAAGACATAGGTTATCTAACTCCTAACCTACCAGACCACATGGAGGTGTGGATGGATCTAAATTTAGTAGAAAAGTACAACCAAGAGTGTAGACATTCGACCATACACTTCTTTTAGATGATTCAGAAACTTGCTACCTAGTTCAGGAGACAGAGTATTTCCTAAATACAAACATAGGTTCGGCAGAGATTCCGGTAGTGTGGGATGCCTTGAAGTCCTATCTGAGAGGGTTAGTGACAAGTAGGACCTCTTATAATAACAGGCAGTACAGGGAGGAAGTTGTACACATTGAGTTTGAAATGAAGGAGGTTGAAAGGAAGCTCAATGATTAGGTCGACCAAGTAATATGCCAGGCATATGTTGCAAAATTGAGAACTTGGAAAGATAATTTAGAAAATATTATTCAGACCAGGATCTTGCAACGATGGGAAGCTAGTGAGCTTGCCCATTGAATATGGTGAGGGGGCTAGTAAACCGCTGGTTTGGAATGCCAAAACTGACAGGGTGCGAAATTTAATAAAACAAATTGATAATGAGTATACTAGTTCACCGGCAGCTAGTGATGAAGGGATCGGAGAAGCCTTTTTCACCTTTTATTTAAGACCTCTGCAATGAAGAAAATGCAGTAGATTGCAAGCAACTGTGCACTGGAATGGCTGAATCAGATCAACCTCACCTCCTTAAATTCCTCCCAACGAGAAAATCTAGACCTAGAGATATCTGAACAGGAGGTCAGGAAGGCCATTTCTGCCTGTAAGGCAGGTAAAGCTGCGGGCTTGATGATCTTCCTGTAGAATATTACAGATTCTTGGGAGAGGCGATAATTCCGATAAAGACAACCCTTTTCAATAAAATATTACTCACAGAAGTTTGGCCTCCTACCTCGTGGGGAGAACCACCACAACACTGATTTAAAACCTGGGGAGCCTCCAGTCAAGTGTGGGTCATATAGATCTTTTCGCTTTTAAACACCGACTATAAGGTTTGTACCAGAATTTTGGCCGATAGGCTGTGTGCGGTGATGGGTGGTTTGTTGCATACAGATCAAAAGGGTTTTTTGAAAGGCAGGAATCTTTTCGATCTTACCCATGATTTCATAGGTACCATTGATTTCGCCTCCACCTTTTCACTTCCTTTGTCAGCAATGACACTGGACACCACCAAGGCATTTGATGGGGTCAACTGGAACTACCTAGCCTCGGTGTTGGAGAAGTATAAATGTGGGACAAAATTCAGTCGAGCTATCAATCTTATATATAGCGACCCTTCTGCGAGGATTTTGGTCACCAGAAATTTGACCAAACCCTTCAGGATTAAAAGAGAAACTAGACAGTGTTTGCCGCATCTCCCCTCTCCTATTTGATATGTACATAGAGCCTTTTGTTCCTCACGGAGGAGATGGGTGTAACACCATTAAAGTGTGGAGCATCGGAGAGGAAGGTAGCCCTGTATGCTGATGATGTACTTATCCTTTCATCAGATTGGGAGGTGTCTTTTCTCCACGTCATTCGCTTAGCACAGGATTTTGGTCTAGTCTCGAGATACGAGGTCAATACAGAAAAAACTGAGATTATGTTGGAATTTGCCGGGGTGTCGACATCAAATTAAGAACGATATGAGATATCTGGGAGTGAAGATTGTCCAGAATTTAGACAAGATCTCGGAGACCAATCTCTTGAGTCCTGAGCCCATCATCCTTTGACCATTTTGGGTAGAAATATTTTAATCAAGATGGTAATCCTCCCTAAAGTCACTTTTCCTTTTAGAACCATTCCTTAATATTTCGAGAAACAGACAAATGATAAACTTCAGCAATCTATGAATTAATTTGTGTGGGCTTATAAGGACACGAGGATATCCTGGAAAAAACTAAGGCAGAGGAGGGAAAAAGGGGGCCTCACATTACCAGATTTACAGTACTACGCCTGGGCTTTCCAGCTGATACATTCAAAAATGTTGTTGAAATCCCCAGATTCATCGGAGAGGTGGCTAATGTTTTGGCTATGTTAGATCAAGTGGGGCTATCTAAGGAGTGCTTTATTTTTAAATATGGAGACCAGAAATTTCTCAAGAAAATAAGGCTAAAAGTCTTACTGAGTATGGCTTGTACATAGGCCAGAATTAAACAATGCACAGGCTAAGGGGGGCTGTTCAAGTCAGGCTCCACCGTGGGATTCCCCGGGGTTCCCGTGTTGTTTGAACGATACATTGGCAGCCCCTCTTAAAACAGCGGGGTTCCTGGTGTAGGGAGACTTGGCTGTTGAGGGTTCACTCTTGCCTTGGGCATTACTAAATGACAAATTGGAGAAGGGCATATCTACATTTAACTATTTACAACTAAAGAGTTGGTCTCAGAGTCTTAAAAAAAAAATCTATAGGCACATGGAACGTTCTAGAAAAGCAACTGGTACAGAGGCCGGCAGGGAAGAGAGAAGTATCTTTCTTTTGTTGGTCCATCAAGGAGGCCATTGATGGGTATTTTATGCTTGCCGAAGAATTGTGGGGATCATCAATACGAATGTATGACGTTACAACGCATGCTTTTACCACGCATGCTGTTACAACGCAGGTTTTACTACGCATACCATTAGAACGCATTACACTTGGGGGTGCTGGAAAGTGAATAGTTTAATTTACTATTCCAACTCCAGTCCCCGTGGATAGTAGGGAAGGTGTTGGATAGTAAATTAAACTTATTCCCTATCCTAGAGCGCCCCCCCCAGTGGAATGCGTTGTAATGGTATGCGTAGTAAAACCTGCGTTGTAACAGCACTTCGTGGTAAAAGTTTCGTTGTAATGGTTGTAAACCATCAATACCAGACATAGATTGGATAGATCTGTGGCAAACTTCTTTTAACACCTTATTTACAGTTGTAAAGCCAGCCTGTTTTAGGAGAAACCCCTATTTTACTATACATAGGGATTACCTCTCTAAAATCGCTAAGGGTCCTCCTGCCAGTTGCAAAAAAAAGCGTTATGGTGAATGCTTCTGATATACACATGTTCTGGGACTGTCCAGCCACTCCAGAATTCTGGGAGAGAGTAGAGAACAACTTAACAGATATTTTGGATCTGCCAGTTAGCACTTCTCTCGGTCTCTCCATTTTTGGTATATCAAGTGAAATCATCGGCCTGAGCAGGGGTTTTCTGTTTTATTCTATCTTGCTGGCTAGACGAGAAATATGTAAGAGATGGGTTGAGGTCACACCCCCTACATACTCAGACTGGTTGTCCACCTTGTATAAAACCTCTAGGGTTGACTTGGTCAGACTGAAAAGTAGTAGAAAGAAAGCCATATGGGATTGTCTAATACATTCGTCTCCTGGTTAAGCATTAATTATTTTCTTTTTCTCTTTTTATTGAGTTCAGTTAAATATTCTTTGATCCTATGATTAAGACTCATGGCAAGCTCTCAGACTGTGCTGGGCCTCGCCTTTCTGGTCCCAGGTTCGATTTTGGGTGGGCCTTAAGCAACAGTCATCGGTTACGAGTAATCAACAGAGAGTGTGACCACCCTCTCCTCGACAACGAGAGGTCAGCAATATGGAGGTGATTTGTCTGCTACTGGTAGGCGGGCGACAGATGCGGGTGTGTACCTCCAGGACACACGTCTCATAATTGAGTAACAGTGGCGACTTCCTAACCTTCTAGTTGTCTGGGGTCAGAGGCAAATAAGGAATAAGAAAAAAAGTGACCAAACCATAGGGTGCTTAGATCAAAGCACAGATGTAACTTTTAGAATTGAAGTAACAATTGTGCTAGTACTGCAGGCAACAAAAACTACAGAAAACGTAAAGAGAAAACGAAAAAAAGCTGTGTCAGCAGTGCCTCCATCCATTACAGGAGTGGGAGAAATTGCAAGTACACCAGCTAGATCTGTACCGCTACCAGTGACTGAAGGAAGTTCAGAAACTGAAAATACACCATCACCAGATGAATCTCTGAGTCTGCAAACGAGTGAAGGATGTGCTGAAATTGTAAGCGCACCAGATGTGTTGTCGCTGCTACCAATGGCTAAAGAAAGTTAAGAACCTACAAATGTGCAACATGTTTCAGCAGTATATTCAAACATTGAAGAAGAAAGTGAAGGCATTATGAGTGAGGATGTGAAATTACATTTGGAAGAACTAGAATCAAGCAATAGTCAGTTTTGCAAAAATGTGTAGCCAAGTGATAGAGAGAACTTTCTAGACAAACCTTGGCATGACACCGAGTTATGAAGGTTTGTCATTAGAAGTGGCCCATGCAAGCCTAGAGGACCCTTCCCACAAGATAATAAAAACAGGTGGTTTTCCACAAACTCCTACTACAAGGCAAATGGGACTGGAGATAAGACTTCAAGACTGTGGTTGTGCTACTCTTTAAAAATGGACAGTGCATACTGTGAATCTTGTTGGCTCTTTGAAGATAGAAAACTGTCATCCTATCAGCAGGGATAGGCTAATGGGATAAAAGATTGGCAAGGCATGCCTCAAAAAATTAAAGAACATGAAATGACACACTCACATTTAGATGGATGTGCTGTACATGGAAGATGGAGGAACACTGAGACGATCAATACACAACTGGGACCAGACTACAAAGAGTGAGTGAACTATTGGACATAATATATGAGAAGCATCATCAAAGTTACATTCCTGTTGTCAACTTGTAATATACCTTTCAGAGGACATAGAAAAATACTGAAAGAAAAAGATATTGGGAACTTTTTGGCAGTCATTAAACCTTTGCCCGAAATGACATGTTTTAAACCATCTGATTACAAAAGAGAGAGGAGTTAAATACTTGGGTCCTGCTATTCAAAATGAGCTTATTGAAACACTTTCAAATAATGTACAAAATGAGATAGTAAGTGAAATAAAAAATGCAAAATTTTACTCTGTTATAATGGACCCAATGCAGGACATTAAAAAAGAAGACAAATTGAGCCTGGTTAAACACTGTCCCTTAATACTGAAGACATTCTAACCGAAGTCAAAAATAATGAATGCTTCCATAAAATCACAGACCACAGTGCTGAAGGGATAGCAACAGAACCTGTAAACATCATAGAGGATAAAGGCCTAGTGCTTAATGAATGTAAAGGTCAGGGATATGATAGTGCCAGCGCAATGAGTGGTATATATAGTGGATTGCAAACAAGAATACGACAGAAAGAACCCAATACAGTCTATGTACACTGCTGCTCATAATCTAAATTTAGTGTTGAATGATGCCTGCATGCACATTTCTGAAATTGCTGAATTTTGTGACATTCTACAGAAAGGATGTATATTTTTCAGTCAAATCATCAAACAGTGGGAAATACTTGCAATTACGAAAGAGAGCACAACTCATTCCAAGCCAACACTGAAGAGACATGATGCTCTGTTTACTCTATGCTATCATTTTATGGATATCATGAAAGCACTCACTACCATTTTACTGCAGTCTAAAAAGATTGATGAGCACACAGAAGCTCAGGGTCTTAGGTAGTGCATGGAGACGTATGAGTTTGTGTTAATTGTTGTAATCCAGTCCAAAATGCTGGAGACAATTAATATTGTGTCCAAACTGCTTCAGTCTAAAGATCTGGACCTTTTACAAGCATCAAATGTGTTAAGTACTGCAGCTAATACGTTTGGCAGTTTCAGAGAAAAGTTTGAAGATGTTGAAAGCTCGGCACCTTCACTTGCAGCTACATGGGGAATTCAATTGCATTTTACACAAAACGACCACGACACAAAAAAAGCACTTCGACTAACTCTGTGAAGACCAAAGGCTATGCAATCCTGAAGACAATTCATAGGTGTCAGTGTTTTATGCTAACAAAGATATTATTGTTAATCAGATAAAACACGATTTGCTGGTATGAACACCATAATACAATGCTTTCATTTCATGATGCCTTCAGAAATCCTAGAGCTAGCGAGGAGGAGTTTGAAGCAGCCATGACCCTGGGAGCTCATTACGAAAAAGACTTGACCCTAGAGTTTCCACAACAACTCATCTCATTGAAAGCAGTGTTGAAAGAAGAAATACAACTTATTGCAGGCGGCACAATAAAGGATCTGACAAACCTTTTATTTTTGAGAAACAATGCAATTCGGCCAAGTGTTTTGGATGTTGCAACAGCACTGAGACTGTTTCTTACAATTCCAGTACTGTAGCCAGTGCAGAAAGGTCATTTTCAAAGTTAAAATTGATCAAGAACTCTGGAAAGCAGGAAAGGCTGTCAGGACTTGAAACTTTAAGCATTGAGAGTGATCTGGCAAAAAATTAAATGTGAAAGCTCTAACAGAAGAGTTTGCATGAAGGTAGGCAAATATTCTTTCAGTCAAGTACATCTCTCCATTTCAGTGAACCAAGCAGCAGTAGTCTTCAGCTACCAGTCTAATTTGCCAGTTACCACTCCTGGAGTAAGCAGCCTTGCGTCCACTTTTTAAGTATTGTTTTCTGCTGTACCAGCCTTCACACTCTACAAATATTTTCTTCAGTCTCCTGCAAGTACTGTTCCTACTCATAGTGTGATTTTCTAAATGTATCTGTCCTTTGAATCCCATTAGGAAACAGAAGGTAATATAGTATTCTGCCAGTATATCTTAATTAAAATATTGTGCCCTTATATAAAGGCTACCTCAATATTCTGAATATATGCTTATAGAGGCAAGAATAAATGTATTTAGTTTAACCTGAAATATATGCCCCTCCATGACACTTTCTTTTGCACAGACAAAAGGGGCATCATTTCAGTAAACAGGTTTGCTTATTTTGCTGCTGAGCTTGTTATTGTTTTGCCTATCACGTTTGAATATTTGCGCCTTTCTTATGCACAAACAAGAGGGGCATTGTTTGTTTAGACTGGTTTCCTGTTTATTTTGCTAAACTTGTTATTGCAGTACCAGCCCCTTCGAAATATTTGCCCCCTTATGCATACATATAAGGGGCATTGTTTGACAAGATGTGTTTGATGTTTAAACTGCTGAAATTATTATTGCTTTACCAGTCACTTTGAAATATTCTTGACTTCATGCACAAACAAAAGGGGAATTAGTATGAATAAATAGGTTTGATGTTTATATGCTGCTGCCTGCTCTACTTGCTATTGTTTTACCAGTCACTTTGACATATTTGCACCTTCATGCACAAAACAAAGGGGCATTAATTGACTAAACTGGTTTGATTTTTGTATGCTGCTGCCTGCTGTTTTCCTTTTTATTGTTTTACCAGCCACTTTGAAATATTTGCGCCTTCAATAAGAGAATTGTTTGCCTAAACTGGTTTGATTATTGTATAGTGCTGTATTTGTTATTGTTTACCAGTTGCTTTGATATATTTGTGCCTTTATGTACAAACCAAAGGGAGAATTGTTTGAATAACATGGCTTCATTTTTGCATACTGCTGGACTTGTTTTTATCATACACTTTGAACGTATTTTCACCTTGATCCAAGAGGAACAGGGGGACTATTTTACAAAACATGCTTGATATTGGATATTGCTGCACTGGTGATTGTTTCATTATGCGCTTTGAAAGTATTCACACTTTTCCTTTGCTTTACCAACTACAGTTTGCATAGATTCTGTCATCAGGTACTTGCTGACATGCTTTGTTTTTATTCTGCATGCTGAGCTATTTATGGTGTTGCTTGCACTTCTCTGTAATATGTATACCTTACATCTTGTAATTAGCATTGCTTATACTACAGAAATATTGCAGTTCAAACAGACAAACATCTGCATCAGTGTTCTGAAGCATCCAAATAGTGTTCAACCACAACCTCGTTTACCTGCCTGGTTTGTCCTTCTTACTAATAAAGACAGGATGGTAGGAATTAAAAGTGCTTCCTCGGCTCATATTTTTATTATTCACAAACCTTGAGAGTCACAGGTGTGTGGCATGCAGATGATTCACCTGTCTATTGCTCCTGGATTTCACAGGATACTGAGTTATATCACGTGTTCTCCTCAAGTATATTGTCAGTTGAGTCTATGAAATTGCAGCTTTTGGTTTGTCTTTCAAAGTTTCAAGTTATTGTCCACCAATGTAAATTCTAATACTGACCCAACATAGTTGTTCTTTGTTCTTCAGGGATAGGCAGTTCCTAAGATAATAGGACCGCTCAGTTGCATTGTTCTGATGACTGTCTCAGTTAAATAATCTGCTCCTTGACAATAATGTTACAAACTGCATAGTTTATATGTTGAGAGTTTCCTACTTTCTTATTAATTCGAACCTTGAGCAAGCCAATCTAGAGGTATTTCATTAAATGTTGGAAGCTTGAAATCAAAATATACCAGATATTTGGGCAATGGGGCAAAGTGGTAGGAGGTGGGCCGGGCCGCCTGGGGGAGGGGCCCTCCATGTGCTTTGTAGGGGGGCCCTCAAGTTTTGTTGCGCCACTGATACAGATTAAACTTAAATACCAGACGGGCTGGCTTATTCCCTCACCCTTCTGATGTTGATAAATGAGCAACATTTACAAATCAAGTAGTTGTTATTATCATACTTAGACCTTTTCCTTTAGCCTTCTCCCAGGCCTTCTCCTACTCTTCATCCTTCTTACCCCAGCCCTTCCACCTTCTCTAAACAACCTTTCTCATTCTTTTCCCTGTCCTCGGCGCTTGTTCTTTCTCTCATTCATCTTCCCTTTCTGCCTTTTTTCTTCATTATTTTCCTACTCACCTCGTAATTCATCTTTTCTTGTCATCCAACTTGTGTTTGTCTTTCCAACCTTTATACTCTACTCCCTTGATGCCTTCTGCTTTCATCCTCTTCTTCCTTTAATTATCCTAGGTCATCTCTCTCAATTTCTTCCACTTTTTCCTTTTTCTATGCCTCTGTCTTTCATGCTCCATTTCTCCACTACACAGTTTCTCCTTCTAACTGAACTTATTGAACTGGCCCCCTGTTTTGCCCACCACACTCTGACTGTGCATACTTGCTCTCACTCTCATTGCAGTCAGGTTTGAGGAGACTGGATTGGTTAACCCCCTATGTACATGTCCATCTCTTTACACCAATAGCATGGGGTTTCCTCAGGCCTGACTTTTGAATCCCAGGCTACTCAGCTAAATGTTTCAACCTAGTGGTATAGAGGGATGGAGCGTTTTAAACATATAAACTACCAGAAAGATAAACGTGTAGCCTGTGCACCAAATGGACTACAAATCCACTTAGAACATCTGTCTAGTTTCTAAGATGATGGACCAGACTTACCAAGGGTTTGCGTTCCCTTGCATCATGTAAGGTGGTGCAAGGGCAACTCAAGCCCTTAAGTGGCTCTGCGTGTCATAGTCAATCAGGACTAATGCAAGGCAGTGCATGGGTGGAATGTAGACGTTCCTATGCAACCACTCATGTTTTTGATTCATTCCCTGATGTACCATTACTAGTAAACCTGGCAATGTGTCAAAATGCTATGCCTTCCCAGAGGAGGTGTAACGAGGTAAAATATATTTATTTTCCAAGTTTTTTCCACTTTCCTCATGTTTTTGACATGCAGCACACATACAAAGAGAAAAAAAGGCTCAGATGACTGTTTTTGTGCAGGAAGGTGTCATTTCATGCACAAAAACAATCCTGGCTGTAACGCAGGCACCCTTCCACCTTGATGCATGGGTGCCTGCAATTGGCGCTGCAAAAACAACAGTTGATTGACAGAATGCAGAACAATGTCATGCATTCACCCCAGTACAGAGATCTGGGCCGAAATCCATCGTTTTTTTGCACTCCACACCACCCCAGTTCGGACATGGCCATATGCAAATCAGCCTTGACCCTGTGCCTCATGGGAACAGTCCAGCCTGAACTGCCAATCCATGTCTTCCCTGGACCGAAATCAAGCATCCTAGGACCGGTTTCTGGCTATCAGCCGTCATCAGCCAGGATAACTTTACTCCAGTGGTGTGGAGAGCATGGGAGCTGAGCATACCCGTCCCACTCGGGGTGACAAATGCAAAAACAACAGTTGATGGACAGAATGCAGAACAATGTCATACATTCACCCCAGTACAGAGATCTGGGCCTAAATCCATTGTTTTTTTGCACTCCACCCCACCCCAGTTCAGACATGGCCATATGCAAATCAGCCTTGACCATGTGCCTCATGGGAACAGTCCAGCCCGAACTGCCAAGCCATGTCTTCCCTGGACCGGAATCAAGCATTGTAGGACAGGTTTCTGGCTATCAGCCATCATCAGCCAGGATAGCTTGACTCCAGTGGTGTGGAGAGCATGGGACTCACGTCTGAGCATACCCGTCCCACTCAGGGTGACAAATGCAAAAACAACAGTTGATGGACAGAATGCAGAACAATGTCATACATTCACCCTAGTACAGAGATCTGGGACTAAATCCATAGTTTTTTGCACTCCACACCACCCCTGTTCAGACATGGCCATATGCAAATCAGCCTTGACCCTGTGCCTCATGGGAACAGTCCAGCCCGAACTGCCAAGCCATGTCTTCCCCAGACCGGAATCAAGCATCCTAGGACAGGTTTCTGGCTATCAGCCATCATCAGCCAGGATAGCTTGACTTCAGTGGTGTGGAGAGCACGGGACTCACGTCTGAGCATACCCGTCCTACTCGGGATGACAAATGCGAAAACAACAGTTGATGGACAGAATGCAGAACAATGTCATACATTCACCCCAGTAAAGAGATCTGGGCCTAAATCCATTGGTTTTTTTTGAACTCCACACCACCCCAGTTCAGACATGGCCATATGCAAATCAGCCTTGACCCTGTCCCTCATGGGAACAGTCCAGCCCGAACGGCCAAGCCATGTCTTCCCTGGAACGAAATCAAGCATCCTAGGACCGGTTTCTGGCTAACAGCCATCATCAGCCAGGATAGCTTGACTTCAGTGGTGTGGAGAGCACGGGACTCACGGCCGAGCATACCCGTCCCACTCGGGGTGACAAATGCAAAAACAACTGTTGATGGACAGAATGCAGATTAATGTCATACATTCACCCCACTACAGAGATCTGGGCCTAAATCCATAGTTTTTTGCACTCCACACCACCCCAGTTCAGACATGGCCATAAGCAAATCAGCCTTGACCCTGTGCCTCAGCCACAAGTATGCCAAGGCAGAGAGAGAAAGAGCTGGAATGCGCCATATCCTAATAGATATGGTACATTCCTGCCCTCTTCATTTGATGCAGCACAGCAAGTTGTATTGCTGCATTGCATTGCTTTGTAACAAATATTAGTACATCCCTTCCCATGTTTGGAGCTCTCTGGGACCTGGGGACCATTGAAAGTTGTGTTACTAGGGGGCACCTGGTCAGGTTAATTGCAACAGTTGAAAAGTTTGCAGTTTAAGATCTCAAGCATGCCCTGCTATGAGCAGCTGCTGTTTGTACACTAAAGGAGCATTTTCAATCAATCAAATCAATCAATCAATCATACAGGAGCTTGTAAAGCACGGCTACTCACCCATAAGTGTCTCAAGGTGCTGGTCTGCTGGTCAGACTGGATGGTGGATCATTCGAAGAGCCAGGTCTTGAGGTCTTTCCTGAATTTGGTCAGTGACGCTGATTGCCTGAGGTGCAGGGGCAGGGAGTTCCAGAATTGGCGGCAAGGTAGGAGAACAATCTTCTCTGGTTCTGGTCTTGTGGGTCTTGGGGATGGAGGCAAGAGTGAGATGGGCAGATCAGAGTTGTCTGGTTAGTACGTGGAGTGTGAGGTGGTGATTCAGGTACCCTGGTCCTTTGTGGTGTAGGGGTTTGTAGGCGTGAGTAAGGAGCTTGAAAGTGACTCTTTTCAGTCTGGCGGCCACGTTTTGATGTGGTGTAGTTAACTGAGCTGTTTCTGGGTGGCACCGGCAGAGAGCTTGTTGCCGTAATTGAGTCTGCTGGTGATGAGGGTGTGGGTGACCATCCTTCCGGACTCTGTGGGAATCCATCTGGAAGTATTTCGAAGCAGGTAGAGCATGTGGAAGCAGGCTGAGAAAACTGTGTTGATTTGACGGTCCATCCTGAGCGAAGAGTCCAGTATGATGCCAAAGTTGCATGCATGGTCCCTCGGGTGGGGGAGCACCCAGAACAGCTGGCCTCCAGGAGTCATCCTAGGCTGACACTGTGGGTCCCAGGATGAGGACTTTGGTCTTGTCCAAGTTGAGCTTGAAGCAGCTGTCATTTATCCATGTCACAATGACCTACATTCTGCTGTGGAAGCTGTTTTTGGCATTTGAGGGTTCATTGGTGAGAGAGAGGATCAGCTGGGTATTGCAAAATATCTCTCTTCCTGATGCTGCCTTTTCTCCATCTGAGAGAGGGCATTGGAAGGACAGTGTCAGGCGTTAAAAGGCAGTGCCACTGAAAACAGCTGCAACCTCTGCGGATCCCTACATGATGTCAATGCTGCCAGGGAAAGAACAGAAATGATCTCTCCCTGAGTTACCTTTACCAGAGGTCCTGGTAATTCCTGGGCATGGAAATAATGGGAATGTTTTTGAGAAATACCATGCAAGAATCAATGTTTCTGCACCGATTCTCATATGTTTTCCCAAGCATTTCACATGTAGGGTTTGTCCTGCGTGCAGTGGCCGAAATCTCCATGTGAACAAAACAAACCGTGAAATGATCATAAGCCCATTATTACCCATGACCAGGTTCTTTGACATGTTTGAGCCACTCGTAATGAAGGCCTTAGTTTCAAGAATCAAACAAAATGCATATATATTGGAACTACTGCACAGTATTCTATTATGTCTACTTGCTCAGGTAGTTTTCATCGTGCGTTTCAACCTGTTCTACTTCATTCATTGTTCCTTATTTTCGAGATGTTAGTCTGTATGTTTATCCCTCCTTAAAATATATATAATTGTTTAAGTAGCATGCCTAATATCGATAAAATCTTCTATAATTTAAAATAATTGCAAGAAAGAATCTTTTCAGTTACTTGCCATTACTCTGAAGAATCTTAGATTTCAGATATTAGCATATGAAGTCACAAAAGAAATGTTATTAAAGCGGGGCAAAGGTGGTAAAGATTAAAGCCCAAAAGAAAATGTCTCCAAGAGGTGCTTTCACAAAAGGAAGAAGTGAAGTGTAGGAGGTGAAAAGGACTGGGGCAGGAGTGTACAGCTTTTAACTGTGATAGGAATGCAAGCACTGAATGTAAATTAGATATATTGGGCCCTATTTTCAAACAACATCATAAAGCCACGTGTCTACCACTTCACATCGGTGTAGAATTTAGACTTTCAGAAATTCACAAGATTCCAAAAGTATGCCTGGAAGCCTATCACTGAACCAGGTTTGGAGGAACAGTGCATCAGTTGACACAGCAAGCCAAAGTTAGATGGGCAAATAAGTTTGAGAATCTGGCTATAAGAAATTGGGTTGTTAGTTGAGAGAGTAAGACCCCACTCAAGTAACACAAACAATCCTTGTCAGGGTGAACCACAAAAGTTACTAAATTAACCTGTGCTTAGCACTCTGGTAGCTTGGCACAAAAGCAATCAGGCTTAACTTGGAGACAATGTGTAAAGTAGTTATGCAGCACTCCAAAAGTAATAAAGTGAAGAGACAGCACAGGAAAAGTCCCAAACCAATTTAGAAAAATAGAATACTTTATGATCAAGAAAATGACACCAATACAACAAACATCCAATAAGTAGAACTAGACTTATGATTTTGTAAAGTTTCAGGTAAAAACAGTACCAAGAAGAGACACTCAAAATGATTTGGTCGTGCTAGACTGGGCCAAAGTCACAAGTTCAGGCTGACAGTGATGGAGTGCAGGTTGGAATCAGGGACCAGGTTCGTCCTTGGAAGATCTTAGCTGCTGAAAGTTCAAATCCATATGAGGAGCCTCAGCTGGTCCCTCGCCTTCGCGGGGGCCACAAGGAGGTCATTGTAGACACGAGGGGGAGGTTGTCGCTGGAGCTTCACATTGGTAGGAGATGCAGGCAATGACTGTTGGGCATGGCGAGAATTGTGGATTGGTGGCAGATGTGGTGATCGTTGCTGACATGAGGAACCTGCTCGCCGTTGTGAAGGCCCCAAACCTCAGGATTTTCACCTGGAGTTCGGGTTTGAGGCAGGAAGAGTACACTTTGATGCAAGCCAAGGGTCAAGGACCTGGGTGCTCCTCTTGGGGATCTGTACTTCAGCAGAAGCCAGCATCAGGGCTTAGGCAGATCTCGGAAGTGCTTGTCAGCTTGGCAGTTGCACATGCACCTCTAGAAGCTTGTTGTGTCCCTGTAGCTGAAACAGGAGGTCAGCCAACTGACCCTATGGGTCACTTCTATAGATCCTGGGTTCAAGGCAGGCAGGTCCAGTCTTCCTTCTTCAAATAGCATGGTAGTCCTTCTTCTGAAGTTCCAGGAGTCTTCTGATGAGAGGTTCTGAAGGTGCCATTCTATACAGTGCCAGCTTGTGGGAGGGGGTGTCCCTTTGTCTAAAACTTCCCCTTTCCTGGGTTGGGCTCCAAACTTTAGGACCTGCATTAGGGGTATCTTACAAGTATAAAAAAAGAAAGGTAAAGCGCTGGTATTGGAAGGTGCATTATTAGTAGAGGTAAGTATGTACCTACCACTAGCAATAAGGCCAGCAATGCAATATAAGGTCCAGTCAATGACTCAGTACATTATCCTGTGGTCCAACCCTTGGTCGCTGGTTGTGAGCAGGCAGGCTTAACTCAGGAGACAGGTATGTAAAGCATTTAATAACACCAATACATGAAATAAGTAAAACACAACACACAATAGAATTCCACACCAATTTATAAAGATAGGAAATGTTTTTATCTTTAAAATGACACCAAAATGATAAGAATCCAATATAGGTAACCTGAGATATGAATTTTCAAAGAGTAATCACTTTATAGTTCCTAAAAACATATAACACCAACTTGGGACATCCGTTCACACTTGATCAGGACAAAATCAAAGTTTGAGGCCAACCGCAATGGAGCCCTGGCCGGATACACTTAGAGGGAGACCCCGGTTAAAATTGTAACTTTATACTTAGAAACTTTTCTGGAGGATTTCCTTTTTATGTCATGCAGTCGCCTCCATCAGGCTGATTTTAATGTGACACTGTTGAATTGCTTCTCCGCAAGGTCCTGGTCAAATCCTGGAAGTCTGGAGCTCTGGAGCTTTCACCATCCGAACATGAAATCTAGGCCGGGTCAAGGTTAAAGGTAGTTGGCTTGACTCTAACGTTATGTCAGCCCACTTCTGGAGCGTTTTTCCAAAAGATGTTTCAAACTTCTCCAAACTTCTAGAACTTCTTCCAGAAGTTCCTTTTGAGGGTTCAAAGTGTCCAAAACCTAGGTCCAAGGGTCTAGAAGCTCTGAGATGGTCCTTGGAATTTGGGACTACAGTTTCCACAATGTCCACTAGACACACTCCAGGCTGGAGACTTATTGAGGGAGATGGTGTAGGTAAGCTATGTTAACCTGTTGCTTTCAGGGAGTCCACTCCTCAATTCTTTATGAAGCAAGGCATAGTCCTCAGGGCTGTAGTTCTAAGTGTGCAACCAGAGCAGTCCCTCAGGGAGCAATCCTGTGTGGTGCAGCCCAGGGTTCCAGCAGGGTAGTCCTTCTTGTAGTTTCAGGCAGCAAATCTGAGTTGTTGTGCATCTCTCACATACCTATTCAATGATATTGGGCGACAAACGAGGGGCACCTCTGTCCAATGAGGTGCAGGGTGTCACCCTAAAGCAGCTTCCTTCAACATGTGGCATAATCTTGTCCCACAAAGCACTGCACATTGCAATTCAAGATGAAGATTTTCCCTCCTTTAGAATAAGAGCTGGCTAAAGCAACCTACTGGTGTGGATCATTTCCATTAACACTCCCCCTCCTGCTAATTCCATTGCCGTTCTTGCCATCTGGCTTGCGGTAATGGAAGAGGGGGTAGGCCTGGCTGGTATTTCTTACTGCTCTGCTCTTTGAAGCCCTAGATGATTTACTATTTCTGACCTCTCCTCTGCAGCTGCAGAGCTCGAAAACATTTCACCCTCCCCTTTACGTTTTTTTCCTTTGCAAGGGTCTGCATATAAGTTGGCATACAAGAACATAGCTGACTTTGACCATTAGGATGTGCATTGTACACTAAAAACACACCTTTTGGCATGCTCATTACACTCCTTAACTGATGACATGTGAAAAAAGACTGTATACAAAGATCAGATCATGGAGCAGTGTGACACCTGCTTGCAATCTCACTCTACCTAATGAGACAGGGAGGTGTGAGCTACTCGCATCTGGTTGGAAAGCTGAGCTGCCTCAGTCTCTGGCCAAGCTATTCAGGTGCAGCAGTTCCTTCTTGCAGGAAGTTGCTGTTATCCATTTATTGGAATAGCTTGTTGAGGTGAGCTTACTCACTTCCTGTCCCAATTCAAGATGTATGATCTCTAGGTTTCCTTTGGATTAGAGCATTTCATCATGGCACAATATCCTGCTTGGATCATAATAAAGAGGCAATTTTGTGACACGTACTGCATCGCAAAGTTGTTGGAGTCCTTTGATGGTTCCACTCTCTTAAGGAACTCTTCTAGCTTTCTCCTTGTTACTCTTCCTATTGTAATCTCTTTATCCTCGTTCCTTTGAAAATTCTTCTGTTGGAGATTCAACTTTCTACTCCAAAAAGTGTGATTTTACTAGCAGTCACCAACTCTTCACACATCATTCTATCAAGTGAAGGGACAGTGGCTAGTTCAAGGAATTGCCCTTATCTTGGACAAGCCAGGGACAAGCCCCAGAAGAGTCTCTCTTGTCCAGCCTTGACAACAGCCCTGGTGAGTGCCCTTTTGGATACGGAAGGGGTCTGAGGTTTAGCCATTGATATATATATATATATGACCGGTCGCCAGTAGGTAGTTATAGTTAAAACCTTGTTTCCGTTGGAAATCTGCAACATTCTATTTTAAATAACTTTGGCGCCGGTGGACGAATCTTCGCGAATTTCTCCAAGAAAATGGCCTGATCCGCTCCGCTCCTTCCCCGAAAGTTTGGGGGTGATTCGTGAAGCGGGGGCAAAGAAAAAAGGGGGGTCCCTAAGAGTGTTTTCCCCATGCAATTTTCCATAGGACCTTTGGGCAGGGCTAGAGCCCGAACGGCTGTACGGAATTACACCAAATTTGGCAAAAAGGTAGAGTTCGGTTCGCAGATGACCCTTTTTGTTGAATGGGGTTAATCCATTCAGTATTTCCTGAGAAAATCATAAGTAAAATCATAAGTATATCTAGAGGAGCTTATGTTACTCGGTACAGTTCGCGTACAGTACACGTACCTTCCCGAGCACGAGCTGCCTGCTAATTGGCTGTCAACTGTCTGTCAACACTCCAAACCAGGAAGTGTTGGCAGCCATCTTGTGCCTCGGTAGAACCGAGGCATAAGAAAGCTGAAACCAAATGCGCAAAACACGTTAAGGGGGCAGGGTAGCCACATCCTGACCCCCTAGGCCTGCTCAGGGGGTGCCACAAGGACCCTCGAGGCCCCCCAATTTTTTTTTTTAATCACGGCGTACACGCACGGTACGCGTACCCCGCGAGAAAGAAAAAAAACCTGGTGTGCTTTTTTTAATATTAGCCCCCGGGGGGACCAAATCCCTGGGGCATATTTTATAAAAAGTGTGGGGGGTCCCCAATCCCCCCACACTGCCCCGGGGTACCGCCACCCCCGGGGCAAAGATATTATGCTAGCGGGGGCATAGAGCCCCCCGCAGCCCCGGGGACCGCCACCCCGGGGTTCTGTTGTTAGTGATGGGGGGCCTTAGAGCCCTGGGGACCGCCACCCCCCAGGGCTTTAATATTGAATATTGGGGGTTCGTTACGGACTCCCTAGCCCCGGGGACCACCACCCCCGGGGCTTTTCTATGTTGGGAGGGAGGCGCACGGCCACCCTCCTGGAGCCTTGTGTGGCCCTGGGGACTGCCACCTCCCCAGGGCCGGCTCCTGCAGTGTCCCGGGGTGCCTACCCTCGGGACACTGCTGTTTGTTATGGTAGGCTCACACCCAACAATAACAAACTTTTTTTTTTCGTCAGAGAGAGCAGCATGTTAGCTGCTCTCTCTCACGAAAAGCAATGCCGGCTCCCGAAGGACGCAGGGAGCCGGCTGGGACCAAGGGGTCTTTGGGGCTCCCCCCACGGTCCCCAACGTTCTATTTTAGCCCCGGGGGAAGGGGTCCCTGGGGATTATAAAAAATTAGTAATAGACGCGATTTTTTCTTTGAATAGATTTAAGGTACGCGTACCATGCTCGCACGTACGACGTACGGTGCAAAGTCTGTAAGACGTTCCATAAGCGTACCTAAGGTAGAAAAAGTACAATATTTTAAGATATTTATGAAGTGTATGTGTTTATATGTTAGGTGGCTCTAAAAAGAGCCTTTGTGTTTAGTGGGAGATTTTAGTATCTACAGGTAAGTACCGATGCAGAGTCTAAAGTTCAAGAGGAAGACTGTTCCCCTCATTTGTAAAATGTACACCATTTCTCCTATAGATGTCATGCATATTGAAGCACATATTGTTATGGTAAATGGACCCCATTCTATAGTCTCGGAGAAATGCAGAAACAGATTTATTCACATGTTTTCTAGCTTTCTCAATCTGTGGACAAAATTGATTGGACCAGTTCCATTTTTGCCTTTGACATATATGAAAATAGACAAAGGTAGTTTTGGGGAAAAGTGACATCAGTTCTGTAAAGGTGTCCAGGCCTACCCCAGTCAAAGTGCCCAGATCATTGCCACCACAGTGCACAATTATGAGGTGAGGGTGTTGGAGATGCATAAAGGATTTCACCAATGGCGTCAATTGATGCCACTTTAACCCTCTCTGTCCAATCCATTTAATGTCTAAGTTTGGTAAACCTAGGTCTTTGTGAATTTCTTTCTGTTGTGTGTACATTTCACTCCAGAAAATATAGCTTTGTCCCACATCCCCACACTGTAAGCATGTTGAAGAGAGGTCTTGATGCACTCAGATGGTCTCTGTAAACTAAAGGGTAGTTTGAAGATTTTTTTTTTCTAAAACGGTGGATAAGTGGAGTTTTTAAAAAAAGCAAAGAAGTGATTGGTTGTTTGAAATGTTACTTGGTAGAAAAGTAGGGTGCAATTTTCTGTTTTTTAAAAGCCTGTCATTTATTGGTTAAGAAAAAGTGATAGAAAAGAACATTACTTATTATAAGCTGGTATATTGAGAAGTCAAGCACACTTGCTGTTTTGATTTGCAACAATGTATGATGAACTTTTCACCTGTGTGCTCAGTTAGGTGTTCCCTGAAGTGTTTCTATGGTAACTGGCAGAATATGGTTGGGGGATGGGTTGAAAGTTTTGACAGTTGGAAAGGGTTCAAAAGTTCAACCAATAGAAAAGTGTGTTTCATTTTGATTTAATGTGGGAATAAATGTGATTTGTTATTTATTTGTATATGTGTGTGGCTTGAATGTGTAGATTGACAGGAAATGTTTCCTGTTTGCTATATGACTTCCTGATTCTCTTGGGTTAGTTAGGGGGTTTAACAATGATCCTTATTGTCCTTTTTTTTCGGTTTTGTGTGCTTACGGGACGACTTACGCAAGGTAAATTTACCATAAAAAAATAGCCTCTATTACAACTTTTTTATAATCCCCGGGGTTTAAGGAATATTATGGGGGGCCTTCAAGGCCCCCCAAGCCCCGGGGACCTCTACATTTAAAAAAACAAACAAAAAAAACTTGTGTGGGGGGGCTGAAGCCTCCCCACACGCCTCGGGGACCGCCACCTCCCCGGGGCTTTAATATTGAATTTTGGGGGGGTCCGTTGCGGACCCCCCAGCCCCGGGGACCACCACCCCCAGGGCTTTTCTATGTTGGGAGGGGGGCTGCGTGGCCCTCTCCTGGAGCCTTGTGGTGGCCCTGGGGACCGCCACTTCCCCAGGGCCGGCTCCTGTAGTGTCCCGGGGTGCCTACCCCCGGAAAAACTGCTGTTTGTCATGGTAGGGCGAGAGCCTCGCGGCTCCCGTCCTATCATAACAAACTGCTTTTCGTCAGAGACAGCAGCATGTTAGCTGCTCTCTCTGACGAAAAGCAATACCGGCTCCCGAAGGACGCGGGGACCGGCTGGGACCGTGGGGGCTTTGGGGCTCCCCCCACGGTCCCCAACGTTATATTTAAGCCCCGGGGGATGGGGTCCCCAGGGATTATATAAAATTAGTAATAGACGCTATTTTTTTAAACGAAAGATTTACAGTACGCGTACCATGAACGCACCGGAGAACGTACGGTAAACGTCTGTAAGTCTGTAAGACGTCCCATAAGCATACCTAGGATGGAAAACTCAGTAAAAAAATATATTATCAAGTTTATGTGTTGGTTGGTTCTAATTATACCTTTTCTATTTATTGGTACTTATATGTAAGTACTTATGCATAGTCTAAACTTGTTGAGGAGCAGAGTTTTATAGAGTGCTGAACTTTTGACCTCTATTGACAGTTAACTTTTGCATGATCTGCTGGGGGGAGGGTGGAAATTTATGTCAGTTGAACAGGTTTGAAATGTTGAACCAATGGAAATGTGTCTTTGGTTTTGAATTATTGTGTGAAGGAATTTGATTTGTTATTAATGTGTATATATGTGTAAATTGAGAGGGAAAATGTGCCATTTGTTTGGTTCTGCTGCACGCACTGAAGCAGAGAGATTCTGTGTGAGGCTATCTGCTGTGTGAGTGGCATTCTTGTTAATCTTCCAATCAGTTTGTAAGGTGAGTTGATTACTTGTAAGGGAGTGTATGTGTTGTATTTTATTTTTAGTAAGAGCAATGTGTTTATTCCTGTAAAGTTTGTAGAACTATATTCTTAGTTTCTCTGCATTTGGATAAGTATTGTGATAAAATCATTTGGTAAGTTAATGTGTTTAGTTAGTCACCTTTGTGCAATAAAGTGCAGTACTAAGACATGTAGAATATGTGCAGTCACTTTTTTAGTTGTAGAATATTTAATAGTGTTGCTTCTGTAGAATTAGGCTTGTGTCATAAATCTACAATTTTGTAGTCAGTATAGATAGACTGCTGCATACACTGTTGGGCAGATTTACAAGCCCCTTGGGCCTTTTTTGTGGGAGAGGTGTGGCGCCGCGGCCAGGGTGACTGACGCTGGAATCTGGGGACCACGGTTCGATCCCCGGCTCCGGCGGCAGGTTAGCCCAGCACCATGCGACTCTGGGCAATAGCTCGCTTAATCTTCCCGACGGCCCCTAGTGCCTAGAGACCCTTACGGGTGATTGTGCGCTTTACAAATGTGGACTTTTTTCTATTGTGTCACATGAACTTGCTAAAATGTTTTAGTGTGGTAAATGTGTTTTAGTGAAATGTATGGTTTACATTTTTCTGTCTAGAATCACACTGAGCGTCTGTGTAAATTAAAGAATTACACATGCCCCTCTTCACATAATGTCTGCTGTCTCTCTCAGATTCTACTTCTCTCTGCTTATAGTGTACCCTCTCTTCTGATATTGCCCTTCTTTTCTTCTTTTAATTTGTCTTTGTTGACAGTGCCACTTTTTCTCATACTCAGTCATGTTCTTTTAGTCCCCCTCTGTCCTTAGTGTCTCCTTCTGTTTCCTAATAGTGCCCCTTCTTTTTTTAGTCTCACCCCTGACATCTTATTCTTCTCTTTCTTATCATATGTCTCTCCTAATTATTTTCCAGTCAGTACATATAGAGTGCTGCATATATTCTTGGGCAGATTTACAAACCTCTTGGGTCTCTTTCTTGTTCTATTGTGTTTCCTTTTTGTATGTAATGTGGCCCAAAAAAATAATGGTGCAAATTGGTAAAGTATTAGCAAAATGAGTCAGGATTGTCTACTGAAATGTACTGGTCATATACATGGTATATGTTTAGGTAATAGAATGTTTTAGTGTGGTAAATGTGTTTTGGTGAAATGTATGGTTTACATTTTTCTGTCTAAAATCACACTGAGCGTCTGTGTAAATTAAAGAATTACACTTGCCCCTTTTTCCATAATGTCTGCTGTCTCTCTCACAGTCTACATCTCTCTGCTTATAGTGTCTCATCTATTTTGTTATTTCCCTTCTTTCCTTCTTTTAATTTCTCTTTGTTGACAGTGCCACTTTTTCTCATACTCTATCCTGTTCTTTAAGTCGCTGTCTCTTCTTATTGTCTCCTTCTGTTTCCTAATAGTGCCCCTTCTTTTTTTAGTCTCACCTCTGGCATCTTATTCCTCTCTTTCTTATCATATGCCTCTCTTATTTATTTCCCAGTCAGTATATATAGAGTGCTGCATATATTCTTGGGCAGATTTGAAAGCCTCTTGGGACTCTTTCTTGTTCTATTGTGTTTCCTTTTTGGGTGTAATGTGGCCCTTAAAAATAATGGTGTAAATTGGAAATGTATTTGCAAAATGAGTCACGATTGTCTTTTTAAATGTACTGGTCATATACATGGAATGTGTTTACTTGCTAAAATGTTTTAGTGTGATAAATGTATTTTAGTGAAATGTATGGATTACATTTCTCTGTCTAGAATCACACTGAGCGTCTGTATAAATTAAAGAATTACACTTGCCCCTTTTTCCATAATGTCTGCTGTCTCTCTCACAGTCTACCTCTGTCTGCTTATACTGTCCCCTCTCTTCTGATATTTCCCTTCTTTCCTTCTTTTAATTTGTCTTTGTTGACAGTGCCACTTTTTCTCATACTCCCTCCTGTTCTTTTAGTCCCCCTCTGTCCTTATTGTCTCCTTCGGTTTCGTAATAGTGCCCCTTCTTTTTTAAGTCTCACCTCTGATATCTTATTCCTCTCTTTCTTATCATATGTCTCTCTTAATTATTTTCCAGTCAGTATATATAGAGTGCTGCATATATTCTTGGGCAGATTTACAAGCCTCTTCGGTCTCTTTCTTGTTCTATTGTGTTTCATTTTTAGATGTAATGTGGCCCAAAAAAATAATGGTGCAAATTGGTAATGTATTTGCAAAATGAGTCAGGATTGTCTACTGAAATGTACCGGTCATATAAATGGAATGTGTTTAGTTAATAAAATGTATTAGTGTGGTAATGTGTTTTTTTGAATTGTATGGTTTAAATGTTTCTGTCTACAATCACACTGAGCGTCTGTGTAAATTAAAGAATTACATTTGTCCCTTTTTCCATGATGTCTGCTACCTCTCTCACAGTCTACCTCTCTCTGCTTATAGTGTCTCCTCTCTTTTGATATCCTATCCCCATTCTTTCCTTCTTTTAATTTGTCTTTGTTGACAGTGCCACTTTTTCTCATACTCTCTCCTGTTCTTTTAGTCGCCCTTAGTCCTTATTGTCTCCTTCTGTTTCCTAATATTGCCCCTTCTTTTTTTAGTCTCACCTCTGACATCTTATTCCTCTCTTTCTTATCATATGTCTCTCTTAATTATTTTCCAGTCAGTATATATAGAGTGCTGCATATATTCTTGGGCAGTTTTACGATCCTCTTGGGCCTCTTTCTTGTTCTATTGTGTCTTATTTTTGGATGTAATGTTGGCAAAAAAGTAATGCAGGAAATTGGAAATGTGTCTTCTGCTTTGTGTATGCAAATGCTGGGGGATACCACAGGTACCCCTTATTTGCACCCTCAATTATACCTGCACTCTGGGGGTCTGCAGGGGGCTCCCACAGTAAAGACTACATGTCTTTCTGTGGCAGAATCACTGCTACTGAAAAGCATATGCAGAGGTCTATCATGATATGTCTGGTGGTGTATATTAGACACCGCCACTATATTATACCCTTTCCACACTGGTTGTAAGGCAAGCAGGGCAGAAAAGCGGTGGATGGTCTTTCCGACTGCTGTAGATTCTCTAGCCATGCAAATATGGTGGGGAGTCATTCTGGTAGAGTTGGTGAGTGGATTGCTCCTGTCAGGCTGGCAGTGGGTACCGCCAGTCTGGTAAGGGAAAGCTGCCCACCATCCTAATGGGTCCCTTAGTGTCTCTTTGTCTTTATTGTCTTGTCTGTTTCCTAATAGTCCCACTTCTTTTTATACTCCCTTGTATGTAAATGTAAATGTTTTTGTACTTGTATAGCGCACAGCTACCCGCAGTGGGTTTCCCGGCGCTTGTACGAATACCGCAAGGGAACCCTTCCTGGCTTTCTCTGTGAAGTGTCCACTCCTGGGCATCCCTCGCGTTGTGGGGGCCGTTGTGGAGACTAAGCAAGCTATTGCCCAGAGTTGTAGCGTGGGACCCATGATCAGAACAGGCACTGAGGCGAGAATATCTGGTCAGGGGAATTAATGAGCCCGAAACGCGCCGAGGCGGGAATCGAACCCTGGTCCCTGGCCAGAGCTCTGCATCGAGGTCTGCCTGCTCTAACCATTGAGCCACACTTCTCCAATTGTCTAACTACTTTTTATACTTTCCCCCCTGTCCCCTCATATTCTGTGTCTTACTTCTAATACTATCCCTTCTGTCCTCATACTGTCACCTTTCTCCTCCTCATTATCTCTTCATATTTTCCAGTCTTTTTATTCTATATTTATCCCCTTATACTGCAGTGTTTGCTTATATCCTCTTTTCTATTTATATTTCCTATTGTGTCATAGTTCTCTTTCTCTCGTTGGAAGTCCTTCTATTTTCATACTCTTATGTTTGTTGTCATAATATCTCCTCTCTTTTTATAAATTATATAATAGTGTATTTTATTTATTTATTTTTGTAAAGTGAAATATATTTTTAATGATAGATTATTTTCATTACCACTGAAAAAAAATCATCATGCCTACAAAAATAGCAAACAAGAAACAACGCAGGAAATCAGATTATTTAAAGAAAAGTTATCTACAACATTTCACTGAACAACTATGTGTTAAGAAAAAAAAAGTCATGGTAAGAAAACTAAGATTTTTTTGCGAAGATTGTCAACCACTAATAGTAGTGTGGGCAAAGCAAAAAATACAATCACTGTTTCTACTACTAAGAGAAAAGAGGAGAACCATGGAAAGACTTCTGAAAAAAATGTAAATAGTAAAAGATGAAAAAATCAATATAAGGAAATAAGGAAGAAGACGTATTTTAATAGAATTTTGAAAAACCTAACTAAGGTAATAAAGAATTGTAAGAAGAAAACTGCATTTCATAAGAAGAGAAAATGTATTGTGAATGTAGTTGAGAAAGCTTTTGAGTTAAAAAAAACCTTTTTATTTTACTAATCAATAGAATTCGATCACTTCATAAGTCAATCCATTTAATGAAGAGCAAAAGTAAATGGAGAAGAGTAATTAATAGAAGTACTTTTTCTGAAGTTTGTTTGGGTGAATGGAAACATAGTTCAAGTTCTGAGCCTTTTTTTAATGAGGAGAGTTATTTTCAGAGTAATGAGTTGTTGCATGCAGTTGACACTACAGGTCGTGCTTATGAGGTTAAAAATCGTTGTCCTATTGAGAAAGTGAAAATTGTTCCTAGAAATTTAGAATAGGTGTTAGCTGATGAAGTTTTGGGGAGACGTCCTAAAGCTCCAGTGTACACTTGGAATTGCAGTAGTATTTGTAGTGTACAGCAGGAATCTATTGATTTTTTACACAATTTGTTACGTAACTATACTAAGAAAAGTGTTAAACAAAAGATTAAGATGTTGCAAGGTTTAGACCCTTGCAGAGTGAGAAAAAATACTGGTTTGCAAGGACATTCTTTGGCTTGTCTCTCTAAAAAAGTATGTAGAAGTGTTTTTCACCATTTCAGGATGTTGGCAGTACATCATACTGAAATGAGGAAATTAGTCAGAACGTTGAAAGTCCAGCTCTAATGTTAAAGAATTTGAACAGTGCTCTTTTGCATGGATCTGTGTCAGATGTAAAGAATGTTTGTGATGAAATTCAGGTTAGTTACTTTGGTGCAGAAGAAGGTAGTGCAGAAATTGATACGTTAGTAGAAGGAAATGTAGAAGAGAATGTACAACATTGTAGTACAGAAAAATTTGAGCAAGAAATTACAAATTTCAAGGTGATTTCAGGTGAAACACCAAATTATTCTTGTATTTGTTGTTGACGTACTCATTATAAAAATCAGACTAGGAATGTTGATTTGTATTTAAACTGAGAAAAGGAAAATAATAAGGAGTGGATAGAATTTGTAACTTATTTGTTGGTAGAGAATACTTTTGATTTGGGTTGTAATCAGTGTATTTGTAAATATTGTTATAACAAATTAGACGATAATAAAATGCCTGCTAGAGCTGTGCATAATAATTTTGAGTTGATAAAAATTCCTTCTGAACTGGTGGATTTAAATACCTATGAGTCTATTCTTAATCAATGTGTCCATCCTTTTCAGGCTATTGTTCGTATGGAGCCTAAGACAGGGAAATTGCCTCCTTCAGATTTACAGAGAGGATTAAAGGGAAGAGTTGTGTATTTGCCATTAGATTTAAAGAAAATATTGAAACTGTTGGTGTAGGAAATGTAGAAGATAAACCTTTAGTTATTCTTGTTAATGGCGTACCTAGAAAGAATAAGAAAATCTGGCAGGAATTAGTGGATGTTAGGAAAGTAAAAAAGGCAACGTTGTATCTGATGAAATATAATCAATATTATAAAGACGTGTTTATGAGTGAAGAAGAAATAACAGTAGAACAAGATAGTGACTTGCCATCTGGACAAATTGAAAAAGTGGATGTGTCCAGAACTGAAGAAATATATGAACATTACAGTGTTCATCCACTGCATTCCAAAGAAGTGATGGGGAATACTATACAGTTATTCCACATGAAAGAAGCAAAGGGAAGTCCCATTAGTGTATGGGGAAAAAAGCTTGGAAGCTCGTTGTTTCCCTCATTTGTTTCCTACAGGATAAGGAGGAGGATATGATGACCGACCTGTGCAGATTCCTGCATCTGAATACCGGACATTAAGATTGTATGCAGAAGATCCAAGATTTCGACACCGTATTCCGTATTTGTTTCATCTTTTGTTTGAGAGTGATTTGTCTGAACTTTCTTATGCAGGAAACCATATATTGAAAACAGGTGTACATCTGAAAATATTTCGGCAAAGGAATTTATGGATAAAGTACACCAGAAAGATAATGTTTTGGAATCTCAGCTGATTAATCTCATGGCTTGTCAGCGTGGTACTAATGAGTACTGGTACCGTCGTCATGGAGAACCTAAATGAATGTTAAGGAACTTAGGAACTCATACATGGTTCCTTACTCTAAGCTGTGCTGAATATGCTTGGGATGATTTACTTCAATTTCTTCGAGAGGCAAATCCAAATATAATAAATATTGAATACAGTTTTAAACAACCTTTATTGCTCTCTGTCAATGAATGAACACAGCCTGTAGCCTACAACCCCGGGGGCCGGCGGCAGAGTATCTTCGAATCCGAAACAAGAAACTTTACAGTAGCATGACACAGCCATTAAGCCGACAACCCTGGGGCCCGGTGGCAATCTGTACAGTTAGAAATCAAGTCTCTGCGGCCATTGCAAATGTAATGGAGCATCCCTGCCCCTCTTCAATCTGTAGCATACTGGAGGAATCCCTCAGCAAGCATTTGTCAATCCCCACTAGGTGCTATTATATTCATGTAGTGTTCCCGTCTAGTGTAGAGCGTGCAGCATGTATGAACTATCCCCTCCCCCCAACTACCCTGCGCAAGTCCGCCCCCTCCCTGTGTACTTCCCGTAGAGGTGTTGCAGGGTTTCTGTACTCACACAGAACTGTGCACAGAGGAGTGGAACCTCGGCAAATTAGGATGTCCCAAAACTTACCTTAGCAACCAACTCACCCCTTACCGAGCTAGCTACAGTGTCTCATTGGACATTTCAAACACCCAATGTTTAGACAAACCAGAACATGAACTTACAGTACCTCAGGGTACGTGGGACTCATGAACACTCTTTCGTTATATTATCATTACAAACCAGAACATGGAGTAAAGAAGACACATGTGCATTTGAAATGTTTATTTACTAATGCCGTCTTCTCAGGCGCAGTATCTTTGATAATACAAGTATACTTATTATCAGTAGCAAAATTATCAGCATAGTTACTAAGACATAAAAAGCGAATGGTGACAGCATGTTAACATGCTGTAATGAATAAGAGTTAACAACACTTATATCTCACCCTCCCTGACACATATATTATATTATTAGCTAAGAAGGTCTCTTTGGGTTGTTTTAGGGCGGGCCCATACCTTAGTGTCCTAGCATGAAGGAATCACATCAGCATACACCAGCTCTCTCTGCATGTGCACCGCATCAAGTGTGTTAACAATTCTCGTGCAAAGCAATATCAATCCCGCCTCAAGCCCAAGTTGGCAAAGGCTGCACTTGTGTTATGACTATGAAGGCGTGGAGATCAGACCTCATAACAATTCCATATCGTGTTGCTCCTGAAACTTCAGCACTCTCCGTGCAGACATGTTTTATTAAACAAAGCAGATATCAGAGCAATAACATATTATTCTCACATTCACCACGGCAAACTACTAGGTTGAAAGCTAAGTCAACAAATAAGGGTCGTGTGCAGAAGTTGCAAGAAAGGAAAAATGGCGTTTAAATCTCAAACGTACCTATGCTAACTTAACACGATATAGGGATATATAGGAGCTATACAACACCCCCCCATGATCCGAGAACGGACTAAATAAGATAACAGAAGTGCCATCACATGAGAGCAGAATCCAATTATAAACGAGCATGAATAAAAATCCAATTTATAAAAACTAATGCTAAAAAATATCCCACAAGTATACTGTGGCTCAAGCCAATAGGCAAGCAAAAATAAAATGTCTTGACCAAAAGTCAATAAAATCAAGGATTTGCTATCAATCAGCATGCCAATTTGAGGCAGTGTCTATGATAAGACTGTATATGAAAAGTAAGCTGCAACAGCCTC
This sequence comes from Lissotriton helveticus, assembly GCF_964261635.1. NCBI lineage: Eukaryota > Metazoa > Chordata > Amphibia > Caudata > Salamandridae > Lissotriton > Lissotriton helveticus. The sequence continues at coordinate 683,721,754 of NC_136063.1, forward strand.
CAGGAGGAAGTCACTGTCCTCATCCGAAAACAGTTCAGCCATCCAATTTAAAAGATGAAAGGAACATACGTGATCTTCCAGCACCGGATCCTCTATAACCATCAGAGGACAACTCGGTGGGTTTTCAAGAAAACTTCGTTCCAAGAAACTTTGCGCTGCCGACAACACATCCCAGGGACCCATTAGTCCATGTGCCACCGCCAAGGCCATAATCCTTTCGTCAGAACAAACCAACTCGTGAGCAATGATAGGACTCATTAGTTGATCAAAATCGACGTCAGCAGATATTGGTCCGCAGAGACACAAATCAATGGCCCAAAGGAAATCACAGGTCAGGCAGCGAAATACAGGCTGGACACAGGTGAAATAGGAGAACCGAAAAGATAATCCAAAAGCCGTGCTTAGAGTCGCCAACGGCAGTGTGCCATAATAATCAAGCATGCGGTTGCGAAACCGCGTCAGTAGCAGCTGAGCGTGGTCTTGCACAGGAAGGGCATCCATATTTAAAAAGGCAGAAAACCACCAATGCGCCAGCCGCTAATGCAAGTAAAAACGGGAACCCTCCAAATAAGGATGAAAAAATAGAATGGAAGAAGGCAGGGATGACTCCAAAAATCTTCTCAAAGGAAGTCACGAGACCACCGCTAACAACTTTAAAAAAATGTGCTAGGCCCGTTGTGGAGGATGCGTTAAAGATAGAACGGACCATGGCTCCGAAATGCAAAGGCAAATCAGTGTTTAAAAGAGCCTGAACCTCCGTACGGGTGTTAGCAATGTGAAGCACGAAAGTTTCACGGGCCGAGCTCAAGGCCACCTCTTTCTGGGACAATAGAGCTCTTATTCTAGCCATGCCGCTGAATTCTGCTCCCAAGGTCGGTATCTGTGGCCAAATGGAAGACTCCCTATGTTCACGTGTGGGAGGATAAAGAACATTTCTGCAGCAAATAACTCGCTCACTAACGGTTACTATGAAAGCTATACCTTTAATTAAACCACAACAGTTTTCATTATTGAGCATTAAATAACTACCATTCTCTAACAATTTAAACGTGGGGATGATAACAGGAACTGGCGTGCCCTGTAAAACGCAAGCCATATTCGGTCGGTCCTTGTTACATGAACCGTGTAACTGTATGTGTCTGCACATTAAAGAATGATCTGGCGTCTCAGTACACTCATCCCCTGTTAGATAAACTTCTTGTTCATCCTTGAAACATCTGTATGTGTATGGGAGTGACCAGACCTCATGAAGAAAACCGCTACCTAAGGGCTCAAAACGACCTATTGTCACATATTTCATACAATTTGAAAACTTATATAAAGCAAAAGGCAGCGTTATTAAACCGTGGATAAGCCACGTAGCAGCAGTGGCTTCTGCCACAGAAAAAGGTAAAGATTCCAACCTTTCAATATGTAGCATAGAAAAGGAAGCATCACGCATTGAAAGCAAGCGTTGTTTGTCTGTCAAATTAAACGGTGCAAATAAAGAGGAAACGTTCATGTATCCCCAGGGAACTTTACCCATTTTCAGAGTCTGAAGTGTCCATGCAAACTGCATGATTGAACGTAATTGATTTTGACCATGGTATAATACAGACACTTCATCATGCACAATATCAACAACAGACGACACAATATTATCTAATGTGTAAATTCTAGAGGAAAGCACGTTAATGCTATTGTCAACAACTGCAAGCACTTTCTCAAGATTCGCCTGATCAATAGCCCTAAGGCGTGAAGCAGCCTCAATCTGTGAGAGTTTCCAAATTTCATTGTAAACACCATATAACCACCTTTTCGACCTGCCACTAGCTGGGCCTTTAATGAAATCATTCAAATCCACGTCTGCATTCAGTCTGGAAAGGTGATATTTAACCGCAGGTAAAGTTGAATGTTTCAGCCAAGCTTGACACAACTTGCCCACAGAGTAAGAGGTGACAGTATGAATCAAAACGGGGATCAGATCTAACAGTCTTAAAACCGTCAGTTATATTTAAAAATCTTTTTTGGCAAGAATCAGCACTACGGTGCCAAAGCAGCCAACCCTTGGGATTCATACTGGAAATGTTAAAGGAGGAATTCAGAAGCAGAGCCTGTATTTCTCTAATGGACAATTTAGTAAAATTACTCCAATTCTCATATTCCTCCAACTCCGGGAAAGACGGGGTGTTTAACCTTTTAGATGTAGCCAATCCAAAGCATGTGGTCTGGGAAATGGTTTCATTTAAAAACCACATATGATTTGGGATGAGACATGCACGGTGCAAAGCCTCAGTGCCTTGTACCTGCCAGGCTCTTGAGCCCCAAACTGATTTAAGGTCTATGGTATCCTTCCATAACTCATACCCTCCAGAAACTAATTGATCCAGGAAAGCCTTTGAATATAACAATTTTGTATTTGTAAGTCGAACCTTGGACTGTGGCTGTTTGTGTAATTTAAAATAAAAGGACTCGGGATTGGACTGATTAAAGTCAGTGAAATAAGTATACTTTTTAAGAAACGTTTCTGAACTCCCTTGTGTTGGTGCTGGGCAATGTTCCCACTGAGTAAAATTAACCGCATCCCTTCGGGAAGATGTCTTGTGTAAGAAGTGATTGCCATAATGTTGGAAACAGAACAATTCACCATAATTAGCAGATTCTAAATATAAATCCTCAGCATCAAAAGCAGCATAGTATTTCAAATCAGAAAACAAACTTTCCACAGCATTAACATCCCAATCATCAGAACGAATGTTTTGTTTCACCACATCCCCCATATTAACTCTTAGTACATTAGGAACATTAACGACTTCCGTTGGGCCATGAATCTGAAAACGAACTGCATCCCACGCGATTCCATCCAGAACGGGCCATGCTGTGATGTTAACCAAAGTCAAGTCTCTTTTTAATCTGTGTGTAGAATGTGAAGAGGAAAGCGGAGCCAATGTTCCATTTAAATGAGTAATGCAAGTTCTCTCCTCGACATAGTGTCCATTCATAATCCGAAAAAAATAAAACACAAAACCAATTGACATAAAAAGGTAAACCGAAAAAAGGACCAGCCAAATGTATATCCAAGGAGGAATCAAAAAATGTTTTTTAAACAGGCTCGCATATACCGCAATTTGAGAGGGTTTTTTCGAGGCAAGGGAGGCAGAGTCAAATGAAAATCTGGATTCCGTGGCTAAACGAGCTTGCAGGTCAGGCATGGACAAATCAGTGGGGTATGTATAGTCTGTCTCATCAAGGTTAGTTCCTGGCAAATCATTTAATAATGGACTGGAAACAGCAGGTAATTCTATGGCCACTTCAGGTTCAGTATTAGAGGCAGTGGGCATAATTGAATTTCTCACAATGGAAGGACAATGGAAGGACAGGAAACTGCCGGTGTCATGCTAAGAAGAATCGGCCACTCTGTGTATCTTGACATTGTCAATAGAAATAAACCTGTTTTCCTTACGACCTGGAAGTGGTGGTAAAATGACTGTTCTTGTGCCCTTCACTCCAAGCACAGGGACTGGAGCTCGATAGGAGGGACCAAACTCTTTCTTGTTGTCGATCTTCTCACGAACCAGTTCTCCAACTTGGGGTAGCCAGCCAACTACCGGGATCTGCAACGCATCATCCGAAGTGGAGGGCAAATGTTCCTTTGCAAGACTGTCTCTGGTCTTTTGTAGATTCTGTAAAACATTGCAATGTTCATCTGCGTCAAAGGAAGTGGCGCGAACCACCGAGTCTAGACCGTCAAGGTCAGGGACGTACATCTTGATGCCAAAGAGCATTTCGTATGGGGTCCGCCCACCCAGAGACCTTCTAGGGAGATTATTAAGAGCACGCTGCACGCCATAGAGGTGAGCCAGCCAGTTTCTGCCAGTGCCTATAACTCGGGCTGTCAAAGATTGCTTTAAATCACGGTTCATTCGTTCAACTACACTATTACCCTCGGGTCTGTAGGGTGACGAAAACTTGACTTGGACCCCCATCGAAGTCATGGCATCCTTATATGCCTTAGAGGCGAAAGCCGGACCCTGATCCGAATGGAAGGTACCACAGGCAAAAATCCCTATAAAGATACGCAAATCTCTGATGACAGTCCGTGAATCAGCGCTGCGATGTGGCCATACCCACACAAAGCGTGTGCATGAGTCAACTGCTACTAAGATGTATTTATACGCAGTATCAGATGAAAATGGACCGCAGTGATCTAAATAAACACAGCCTAGCGGTTTATTAGAAATGTACAACTGAGTCTGTGGCGGACGCGTAGCAGTTGAAGGTTTAATCTGCTGGCATATGTCACAAAGAAGGACATAATCACGCGTCTGTTTGTACAGTCCCCGCCACCAGAAACGTAATTGTAATTGAGTTACAGTGGCCGAGACGCCCGCATGCGCAGACGCCACACCTTCATGAGCCGCTGTAATCAAGTCTGCTCTGCGATCCGAGTTGGGAATCAGCCGTTCCCCAACATCAGGAATTGTCACAAAAGGAACCTTTTCGGGACTTAAGTGGTATTTATACTTCGAAGGGAATCCCGCAGGATGTTTACTTCCCTTCTCAGAGGCAGCAATCGCTGCCAAGATGTCGCTATCAATCTTGGTTTTAGACCTAGTAACTGCTGCAACTAAGTATGTAGATACTGCTGATTTCGCCGCTTCATCAGCAAGCGAGTTGCCAACAGCGTGAACTCCCACGCGCTGATGACCGAGAGTATGAATCACATAAACGAGTGGCAACATAGCCTTAAGCTCCGCCACTCGAACCCAGATCATTTTATGTTTTATTGTGCTACCCTTGGAATCATGAAAATCATTTTGAATCCAAAAGAACAAGTTTTCATTGTAAGACTGGACACAGTAGTAAGAATCACTTACAATTAGAGTAGTAACACTTGGATCTGCGTACTCCAAAGCTAGTAAGAGAGCACGAAGCTCTGCCAATTGTGCGGTGCAATCGCCCAGGGGCAACGTGTGTACCTCCCTGGAAATGAACTCATCATTCAACATAGCACCGACCACAATGGCGCATGCGGAAACGTAGGCATGTTTAGAGCCATGCGCAACCTGCGCCGACCCATCAGTGTAAATGATGCAATGGAAGTCCAAAGGTCGCATCGCCAGAGGAGCAGGATGAACGAATTCATACTGCAAGTACTCCTGCGACCGTAAGGAAGCGTCAAAAATAAACATGACATCTGCGGATGACAATGACGCAGCCCACTGAATCCACCGAGGGTGCAAAGCCTTTGAATTTGGTACACTGGCTTTCGTGACTGCCTCCAAATGAGGACAGGGTGTTACCACTAGCATGCGTTTCCCCTGTGACAGAGCTCGTTCCTTTAGAATAGCCATCTGTACAGCAGTTAAAACCTTTTCTATGGTGGGAAACCGCATCTCAGCCGAGGTGTACAAGTGTGACTTGTAAGCAATAGGTACTGTGTCACCTTCATTAAAAGTGAGGTATGTGAAACCCACCGTCCCAGGAATTATTCTTATTACCAGGTTGGTGTGGTTATCACGAGTCAGTAAATATTTAGAAGTGAGCAGATCAGCCTGCAAGGATTGCAAAATGGCTGAATGCTCAGGCAGCCAGCATGATTTTGAGAAAGTTGGTTGTATCAAAGCATACAGAGGCTTGATACGCTGGGCATATTCCGGAATGTAAGTCCTACCGAAATTCAAAAAGCCCAGTAAAGACTGTAATTTTTTCAGTGTTGTTGGAGCGCGCAATTGTGCGCACTTCTCTAAGAAGTGAGGAGCCAAACCTCTACCTTCATTGTTGAGCTCATAGCCCAAAAACAACACTGTGTGTTCTGCAATGTGCGATTTTGCTAAGTTGAATTTGTAACCCATGTCTGCGAAGTTGCAAACAAGAGAATTTACACGACACAGATGCTCCCAAATATCGTCGTCTGTGAGATATATGTCATCCACATACGAAAAAGCATCAGGGTCGAGTGCCTCCAGAATAGAGACAATTCGAGCGGTAAATATACCAGGACTATTCTTGTAGCCCATTGGAAGACGCCGGAATTGCTTTTGGACTCCAGCGCTTGTAAAACTGGTCCATTGGGAGCTAAAGCTGTCCAATCTGTGGGCATAAAAACCATTGGATATGTCAAGCGTTGTCTTGAAACGCTTACGCACGAGACTATCCACTAGGGCAGAGCCGTGGGTATTCTGTACTGCACAGTTACGGCAATGCGAGTTTAAATGCCGGTAATCCAAAACCAAACGATATGATCCGTCAGGTTTATTCACAGTAAAAAGGGGATTATTCATCGGTGACACACACGTTTCAATAACTCCCTGATATTCCAATTGTTCAAGGATTTCCGCGACGGAAGATTTAGCTTCACGCCGGATGGGATATTGAGGTTGAGGCTGCGGCTGAGACCGCAAAGGAATCTCGTGGCAAGGCGACAATTTATCCCAACCACATTGGTTACGGTACAGAGCCGGCGCGAGAGCCCGAGCCCACTCTTCTGCAAAATGCTGCGCATGCTCTTTCGAGACAGTGTTCGCGAAACTGGGTAGGATCACCTCCTCCCCTCGCGGCGCCGCGAGCACAAAAGGTGGGGGCCAGTCAGCCTCCGAAAGTAAAATATCATATGTAGAAGACAGATTCTCCCAAAATACACCTTTAACGGTACGCTGTATGTCACCTTCAATTAACAGGACAATTTCATATAGTCTTTCAGGGGGAGCAAGTCTCGTATCCGCTGTTTCTATCACAACGTAGACATCAGTCGCTGTCACCCTCAGTAGTGGACGCAGCGCCTCTCTGACTATGGTTATCTCCGCCGCGCTGTCCAGCAAGGTCAGAGCCCACGTCAGATTCCGAAGCCGCGTTCTCACTATCTGTGGCATATCGATGCGCTGTTAAGGCTGCGACTTTCTTTTTCGCAAACTGCGGACGCCTAGGCGTAGAATCCTCCTGCTTCACTGCGCCGTCCGTCTGGCGGGACTGACCACGTCCTTGTTGGCCACCACGTCCACGTCCACCCCCTCCTCCTCCACCGGTCTTCGGGGCCGATGTGTCCTGAAAGGAACGAGGAGAGCGTTGATCAGAACCCTGAAAACGATCAGGTGATTTAATCATCGCGCGGTCGCGCAAATCATAAACTTTTTCGGGTGGCGCAGGAGATTGTATCGCAGGAAAAGTACCCTGAGTCTGCATTGTCTGCTTCCCCTGTGTCTGTTTTTTAGGCCAATTAGATTTTTTGGACTTGGGCTGGGCATCTGTCACTGCAGATTGTCCCTGTGGTTGTTTTTTCTCCTTCACTGGAAAATATTTCAGACCTCTACTTGTGCGGCCAATTGTTTTATAAGCGGCCACCACAATCTTTGCTAACTGGCGGGGTTTGTCGGCATCGGGCAGAGCAGCCAAAGCATTCGACACCTGAAAGTTAACTGCATCTCCTTTAACATTGGAGAGAATGAGATCACTTACAATCTCAAAAGAACCACACAGGCGCATACCCAATTCAACCGCTGCCTCTGGACCGTGATCATTCTGAACACGTCTAACGATTTCAGGCAGGGCAGTCATAGACGGGGTGCCGAAGCACCTTGTATAAACTGCCGCAAATGTTTTTCCCCAGCTGTCACAGTCAGCAAGTTCAGGAGTAATATCCTTCGGTAGAGTAATCGTCAACATTCTATGTTTATCAGCAGGAGTAGAATTCGGAAAAACCGCCTCCAGTTGATCAAACTTCTCTGCTAGCCAGAATGGGAAGTCATCGTTGTCAACAGGACGTGCACCAAAAACCGAATTTACCATCACTGGATTGAGACGCATTCCGCCTCGTTCCATGGGAGCGGCCGCACCCCCCTGGGGACCACCAGGAAGATGTCGACCGATGTATTGCACTAAAGCACGAATCACGGAAATGGAAACTACATGCAGCCTGCGAATTTCTGCCAGGGTGCAAGCCCCGTGATTCGGGTGCGGGGTAAAGCCACCCAACGCAGGCCAATTAGTACCTGGAATTGAGAGTGGACCTAACCTCGCACGGGACAAAGAGTGGGGGAGGGCGCCATCAAACCAAACTCGATGCTGCCAATGATCAATAGGTATTTCCAATGCCCTGTATGGCGTATATTCAGCCGGGACATCCGAGGCGGTGTAGGAGTGGAACAAACCAGAATTAGCGTCCACAGCCGGAAACGTAACCCAAGAGTAAAACAACTCGTAAGGAAACGCCGGATCTGCACTTACCACGAAAATCACAGCCATCCCATCTACTGGGACCTGGTACGCCTGAAGATGGTTGCGTACCGCTACGCGACTATGCTGCGCAATAGCCACCGCTGCCGCCATTACAGAATTGGAAACAAGAAAACACAAAGAATACTTTGTAGCACAACTGGGTAGTAATTCAAAGAAACCGTTTAAGTAAGAATCAAGCTTGAATAAAGACCTATTTCAAAAAATAGGTAGGTTTCACCAACACCCCGTTTTCCGGAAACGGACGTGAAGGGGTTAAGGCATGAACGATAAACTACTCGAGTGTCATGATATAAGACCACCGAAACCGTTGGGCGCCATGTTGCAGGGTTTCTGTACTCACACAGAACTGTGCACAGAGGAGTGGAACCTCGGCAAATTAGGATGTCCCAAAACTTACCTTAGCAACCAACTCACCCCTTACCGAGCTAGCTACAGTGTCTCATTGGACATTTCAAACACCCAATGTTTAGACAAACCAGAACATGAACTTACAGTACCTCAGGGTACGTGGGACTCATGAACACTCTTTCGTTATATTATCATTACAAACCAGAACATGGAGTAAAGAAGACACATGTGCATTTGAAATGTTTATTTACTAATGCCGTCTTCTCAGGCGCAGTATCTTTGATAATACAAGTATACTTATTATCAGTAGCAAAATTATCAGCATAGTTACTAAGACATAAAAAGCGAATGGTGACAGCATGTTAACATGCTGTAATGAATAAGAGTTAACAACACTTATATCTCACCCTCCCTGACACATATATTATATTATTAGCTAAGAAGGTCTCTTTGGGTTGTTTTAGGGCGGGCCCATACCTTAGTGTCCTAGCATGAAGGAATCACATCAGCATACACCAGCTCTCTCTGCATGTGCACCGCATCAAGTGTGTTAACAATTCTCGTGCAAAGCAATATCAATCCCGCCTCAAGCCCAAGTTGGCAAAGGCTGCACTTGTGTTATGACTATGAAGGCGTGGAGATCAGACCTCATAACAATTCCATATCGTGTTGCTCCTGAAACTTCAGCACTCTCCGTGCAGACATGTTTTATTAAACAAAGCAGATATCAGAGCAATAACATATTATTCTCACATTCACCACGGCAAACTACTAGGTTGAAAGCTAAGTCAACAAATAAGGGTCGTGTGCAGAAGTTGCAAGAAAGGAAAAATGGCGTTTAAATCTCAAACGTACCTATGCTAACTTAACACGATATAGGGATATATAGGAGCTATACAACAGAGGATTAGTGTCCAAGTGCCCCCAGACATCTCTGTGCTGGCTCGGTAATCAAGTAGCAATCTAACTTATGGCTGCAGCCCGACCGTGCTGCATAGCGCAGCACAACCCAGCTCATGTCTCTTGAATGTGGTCATGGCCTATGGGTCTTAGTCTGCCCTCACGAGTCACTGCAAAAACGCCACCCCCTATCTACGTATTGCTCCCATGTGTCATGTCAAGTGCGTAACCTCTAAGCTTGGGTGTGTTGTGTAACCCCAGTGTGTGAGTACGACCTCGCTCTGAACAACTTCCGCAGCAGCGCCCACATCCCCAGCCCTAAAGTGCGTCAGATACAGGCCCCAGAAGTTCTTGGGTTGGGACGTGGGTGAGAGAAGGTCGCTATAAAGCTCAGATTGTGTACAGAAATACAGCATGTCTTTAGCCCATCTTTTGGTCATTGGTAGTGGCCCCCTCATCCAGCACATTGCTACTACTCTCCTGGCTATTAACAAACCCATATCTGTGAGTCGTCTAACTGCTACCGGCAAGTCTCTGGAATAACCTACCAGTGCAAGGGCCGGGTCTGGAGTTAGCTGAAGATTCAGAATCGCGTTTATGGCTGTGAAGATACTGTCCCAATATTGCAGTACCCCCTGGGCAATACCACGCTAGGTGCATAAAATCTGAGACCGGCACGTGGCATCTTTCACATTCAGCAGATTGCCTCAGGCCATATCTGTGAAGGCGTTCTGGGGTGTAATAAACCCTCTGTAGAAACTTAAAATGCACCTAAGTATGCCGACCATTCAGCGACAACTCCTTAGTGTTCGCACAACAGTACCTCCACATGTCATCATTGATTTCGACTTGTAGGTCAGTTTGCCATGCCGTTCTTGCTTTCGTGGGTAGTGGCGCCATGTGCTTCAGAGCGAGTTTGTACAGCTTAGTGATCAACTTCCTGGGGGACTTCGCTCTGATCACGCATGTGAGTTCTGGGACCTCAGGGGGTTCCGCCATGTCAGGACCTAGCAGGTCCGTTAATGCACTATGAACCCTATGATATTGGAAACGGCATAGCCGGGGAGCCTCACTTCCCTCCGTTACAATTTATTCACTTGTTTTCACTGTTCCGTCCACAAATAAGTCTCCCGCCGTCTTGATGTGCAGTTTGTTTAATGCTTGCACCACGCCTTTTTCTCTCATCGGCGCTATCCACAAGGCCGACTCAATGGGCATACTAGGCGAATATAAAAACGCACCCCTACGAGCCTGCAGGAGGGAGTACCATGCATGATTGTTAGCTGTAATGGAGTCCAAGACACCCGTTCTCCGATCCACAGGTCTGAAGACCGTGGCAGGGAGTGGCAGAGGGTCCGCAAAGAGCCGTTCCATGCAGAGGTGGGGGATCCCAGCATCTCCGTGGATCCACGTGTGAAGGTGGGATGCCTGTGCCACTCTGTAATATAATTCTAGATCAGGGGCACCCAGACCGCCCATGTATCACGGCAGTGTAAGCAGAGTCCACTTCGCTCTGGGTTGTTTGCCTCCCCACGCCAGCTTAATCATACGTTGTGTCATGGATTTGAAGAAGGTTTTGGAGAGAACCATTGGAATGGCGCTAAACAGGAAGAGGAATCGGGGAAGGACCACCATTTTCATGATGGCTATACGTCCTAGTAAGGAGAGTGGGAGCTTGCACCACGCTTCCACATCGTCCTCCAGTCTACCATATGCCACTCCGTAGTTCTCTCGTAGTAGGATTTCGACACAACTATCTGATATGTTGGAAAGTTGACTCCTTCATTCCCATGGTATTCCCTGAGTGCACAGGCAAGTGGCTCCGCCACCAGCGCGTATAACAAGGGAGACAATGGGCAGCCCTGTCTAGTACCCCTGCTAATAGGGAGTGAGTCCGTCACCAGATCTCCCAATCGGAGCCTGGCCGTTGGTTTGTGATATAGAACGCCTAGCATTTGGTGAAACGGCTTGCCTAGGCCCATGTGTCGCAATACTCTACTTAAGAATAGCCACTCGACGGAATCGAAGGCCTTCTCCATGTCGAGGAAGACCGCTATGGCCTTAGTGTCCTGCCTAATGTGCTGCATAGTACCTAGTACGGTTCGTATATTATAGGTCAAATTTCTCTCCGGAATGAAACCCGCCTGTTCCAGTGCGACCAGATCTGGAGCCAGAAGTGCAAGGCGAGTGGCTAATACCTTTGCATATAGCTTAGCGGCAACATTCAATAACGAAAGTGGCCTGTAGGAGCCGCACTCATTGGGAGCTTTTCCGGGTTTAAGAATTGTGACTATTAGTGCATCTCTCATTGATCGTGGCATGCTCCCCTCAACGCAGATGTCGTCGAACAGAGTGGACAAATGTGGGAGAAGCTTCTCCTGGAATGCTTTGTAAAATCCCACTGTGAGCCCATCTGCCACTGGAGCACTGCCAGAGCGCCTACCTAACAGGGCCTCCACTATTTCATCTCTCTCTATGGGCTGCATGAGAAACTCCCGGTACGTGTTAGTAAGCATGGGCAGCGATATGTGTTCAAGATAGTCTGAGATGTCATCCGATAGGTCTCCACCCCTGGAGGAGTACAAGTCAGTATATTAGTTCCTAAACTCTGCAGCCATCTCCCTTTCGTCTGTAATTACTTTTCCCCCCGATGTCTTCAACTCCGAGATCTGGGATCTCCCCCTGCTGCCCTTGAGTATTCTAGCTACGAGCGAGCTAGGTCGGTCTCCTTCCCCATACGTTCTTGCGGTGGCATATTTTCCCATGTGTTGTACCTCTCTGTCCGCCTCCTCATTGTATTCGGTGATGAGTTCTTTAATTTCCTCAGCTATTGCTGGGTCCGAGACGTGCCTTTGTCGGTCCTCCAGCACCGTCAGTTTCTTTTCTAACAGTGACAGCCTTTGCCGGATGGATTTAAGGACGCTCGAGTGCTTGGACATAGCTACCCCCTAATGTACACTTTGAAGACCTCCCAGATGGATTGGAAATTGTCTACAGACCCTAAGTTAGCCTAGCTATGATGTCTTTTATCACCAATAAAAAAAATCCTTCTCTTGGAGAGGTTTTGGACTTCTTTTGGAGAAAGGAGTATCAAGCAAGAGGTGCTCCTCACATACACATGCTACTATGGATTAAAGATGCTCCCAAATTTGGAACAGAGTCAGATGATACTGTGATGTCTTTTATTGAAGAATATGCTACATGTGATATACCCAAAAGCACACAGGATAAGGACTTAAGACCACAGGTCTTACGATTCCTAAGCCATCGTTGTGGGAAATACTGTCGTCGAAAGTACAAATCAAAAGACAAATTCTACACCAAATGCCGTTCTGGATTTCCACGACCAGTAATATCGAAAGGAAGAGTGAACAGTTTTATGTCATCTTTGCGACATACTATCACAAGAAAGTCTCCTAAAAATACCTACAACTTAAGAAGAAATGAAGAGTCAAAATACATAAATAATTACAACCCAGTCATTTTGACTATGTGGAATGCTAACATGGATATTAAATATGTTGCAGACAATTCCATTGCTGTTGCTCGATATGTAACATCGTACATAACGAAATCAGAAAAGACAGAATTGAAGGAAATATGGGAAGAGATTTCCCATGAGAAGAGTCTAAGTAAGAAATTATACACTTACAGTTTGAAGATGTTATCTCATCAAGAAATTGGAGCATATGAATGTTCGGATCGCTTATCATCTGCAAGTCAATACTCCAAATCTAGAAGAATCATTTGGGTGAGTCTAGGTCTTGCTGCAACATGAAACTGAGTACTTAAATCCGTACAAGAAATTGAATATTTAGCTGGAAAGGAGCCAGAAAGTACAGATATTATGAAAACAAATATGTTGGATACATATTATCCAAACAGAAGTCACCATCTGGAGAACATTTGTCTCTATGAAGTGTTGCAAAACTATATTTTTAAACGGAATATTATAGAAAACATCAATAATGGTATATATGTGACTGGTTCTGAAGTATGTTTGGTAAAACAAAGAAAAGGACATTTGATTAATCACTGTAAACTGAGTTGCGAAACTCCTGACAAAAGGGAATTTTACTTCTTAGCTCTTTTGCAACTTTTCAAGCCATGGCTTTCAGAATTGGAATTACTTGGAGATTTTGACAGCTATGAAGATTCTTTCAATGGAACTAAAGATAGTATAGAATGTCCTGTTTTTGCTAATTATGTTAAAATGTTGAACGATTAAATTGAACAAAAAGCTACAATTGCAGTTGAGATTGCTAGAGACAGTTCTCAAGACAGTCAATCTTCTGCTCCGTTAAGTCAGGATCCATTAGGAGAACCAATTATTCAAAATGAAGCAGCAACTGCTATGGGAGAGGTGGAAACAGCAATGTATCAAGCTCAAGAAGATGAAAGACATTTAGGAAATTTGGAAGAACAACTTAATGTTGAGCAGAGACAAATATATGAGCAAGTGAGAGAAGAGATTAACCATGGATTACTTCGTGAAAAGAAAGAGTGCTCTTGCTCATTATTTCAACCTATCCGATTGTATGTGAGTGGACAAGCTGGAACAGGAAAAAGTTTCTTAATTAAAGTAATTTCAACTTATTTACACAAAACAACTGATTCATATTTCTTTTGTGTTGTCACTGCTCCAACTGGGTTAGCCGCTCACAATATTAAAGGAATTACTTTACATCGTTTATTAAGGCTACCAGTAGAGCATGAAAATAAATTTGAATACCATAAGCTGTCTGGAGAAGCTTGTTGTGAAGTTTCAAGAGTCTTGAGGAAAATTAAACTTCTGATTATTGATGAGGTAAGCATGGTATCAAACTTAATGCTTGCTTTTGTGCATTTAAGAATGCAGCAAATTCTTAAAACAGAGTATGACGTATTATTCGGAGGAAAACACGTCATAGTTTTTGGAGATCTTCTACAACTTACTCCTGTAAAAGGACAGCCAGTGTTTAAAACACTGTCGCATGAAGATACCAGAAAGTCTTTAGGGAGCATTGGAAATGTAAACATTTGGTCATATTTTGAGTATAAGGAGCTTATTACAAATATGCGACAGGCAAATGGTGCTGATTATGGAACTATTCTTCAAGATATAAGGATTGGAAAAATGACTACACATGGCAAAGAAGCTTTACAGAGACGATTACTTTTGAATTTGTTTCCAAATGAAAATATTGTGCCAGAGAAAATCTACATGAGAATTGCAGAAAAGCAATCTGTAATCTGAATAATGCCAACACTACGTGAATGTTGTATATTCAATGAAGAAATGTTAAAGTTGGAAAATCAGGAAATTATAAAATTGGAAGCTATTGATAAAATAGAACATGAAGGAATCACTATTATTTTGACTGAAAAGTTGAAAAGAAAATTGGATTCTTTAGAGAAATCGATAAGTAAAACTGCTGGTTTAGAAAAGAATTTATATGCATGTGTAAACCCTAGGGTAATTTTACGACATAATTTGAATGTGGAAAAAGGTTTAGTAAATGGAGCCATGGGTAAAATTGTTGATTTTGTTAATTATGCAAATAGAGATGGGATTGAATTTTTGAAAATCAAATTTGATGAAATTTCTGAAATACAACAATTTAGTCGTTGTTTATCTCGGTTCTTGCTTGTAAAAGATTTGTATGTACACAGATAGCAGTTTCCTATTTGTTTGGCATATGCCAAAATGACCAATATGACCATTCATAAATCTCAAGGTTTAAGTGTAGATAGTGCTTTAGTGAATATTGGAAGTACCGTGTTTAAAGAGGTTATGGCATATGTTGCTTTGTCTCGAGTCAGAACTTTATCTGGATTGTACTTGATTAATGGATGAAAATTGCAAACTTTAATTAAAATTTTTGTAGCTGGTCAAGTTTCAATATCAGGAAGAACTTTTGTAGCTGTTTCAATTATTTTTCATGACGGACCTTCTACAACATGTGGACATTACACTAATTATTTAAAATGTCTCAAAGGTTGAATACATTGTAATGATACTCAATTAGTTTTTAAGCAACGTTTCCTAAAGAGTTACCTAATTCTTACTTAATATTTTTAAAGCCAAAATTTTGAGATCAAAATTTGGCCTTTCAGAATTACTGCTGTTAAGGTAGATTTGTCTGGTGTTGTACATTATTTTGTAACTGAGGGTGAGGAGCTTGAAGGTAATCCTCTTGTTGATGTTGAGGCAGTATAGGTGTATCATGTCGTTGGTGATGTGGCTGTGGAGAAAGTTGAGGGTGTTATAGCAGTATGAGGAAATGCCGTGGACTTGTTTACACTTGTAGAGGGAGGAGTTCAATATGAATCATAGGTTGTGTACAGTCAGTAGGTGTTGGTACTGTTCACAGTGTAGTTGATCAGCAGGAGTTTATCTTAAGCTAAGGGGGTGAGTTTGAGAAAGAGTATCTTCATGTTGTGTGAGTTCATGTTTAAAGAGATGCTCCTTATCCACATAGTGACATGCTTAATTGTGTTGTGGAAGTTATTTTTGGTGGTATGTGGCTCCTTGGTGAGGAAGAGGATGAGTTGGGTGTCGTCAATGTAGGAGATAATGTTGAGATTCAATTGGTGGGCCATTTGTGTAAGGGTGGCCATGTAGATATTGAATAGCGTTGGACTGAAGAATGGGTACTGGAAGACAGTGCAAATGATGTTAGTGGTTTTAGATCAGAATGCTGGGAGGCAGACACTCAAAGATTCTATTGAACAACTTTTAAGCTAAGAATTTCACACACACGATTTGGCCATGGGGAAAAGTTTGTGAAACTCTTAATGACTTTTTGTTGTAAATTTCGACAGCATATATTTGTAAGTAACATTATTTATAATGGAACAAATTTAATGATGGTGTTTTGTTTTTTCAATATTTTTTGCCATATCTTATAGTTACGTAAGAAATTTGTCTTTGAAAAACATATTTAAGATTGTTACTAAGAGTGTTGTTTTTTTTTTAGATAATCTTCTTGATTGTCTTTTTTTTGCCCGCTGTTATGTGATGAGTACTATTGAACTCACTGTTTCTAGTGAATTTCAATATATTCTCAGAACAGCAAAAAAGGCATATGAAATGCTTTACAAATGATTTTGTGTTGTAAAAGATGAATTGTAATTGTATGTAAGTTGAAGGCAAGTATGACTAAGTGTTAAAAAAGATCGATGGAATGTACTTCTACAGAGCTGAAGTATGAGAACATCCATGGTGTACATAAGTTTGTAAAGACGGTTTATATCTTTTAAATATTTTTCAAGAAATTAAAAAAATATAGATACAGAGTGTACCTGTATTCTTTGCATTTAACTACAACACATCAACTCCTTTGAAAATGGTAAGTTGAATAGATATTTTGTACTTTTTTTAGTACTGCATTTTATTATAATAGCCCAAGTTTTTTTCTATAGTGATAAAAAGTGACTGGTTTCAAAATATAAGAACAATTTAAAACTACAAATTCATAGAAGCAATTTCATTGATATAATCATATAAAGTAGTTGAGAATAGTTTTTGCATAATATTTTTTTAATTGGCAAAATAGTTGATAAACCTAGTTTTGTATTATGTAGTAGGAAAAATGATAAAATGAAGTGTTTATGTTTTTCTACAAGGTATTAAAACATTAAAAAATTCATTATGGAAGAAGAACAGATAAATACAGGAATTACTTTTGAAATTAGTAACAGTTTGATGGAGGAGCTAAACATACCTTTCAAGGGGAGTGAAAATGAAAATGAAAGTTTTGCTGCTGGAGATGTCACCTGTGAGTTTTTTAGACGAAACATTGGATGAAGATTTTCTTCAAGCATTAGATGCCATTCTGTTTCATGAAATGATAATTGAATTTGATCATCCAGAAAATGAAATTTCAGATGAAATGATGTTAGAAGCTCTATTAAATTATGAAATGTTACAGGAATAAATGTATGATTTAAAATTAAGAATGGTTTGAGAGACTCTACTTGTACAATTGTAATCATTCAGGTAGTATCTAAGTACTCAAGGTGGAAAGTGAACCTTAGGACATGTACTGCTTCAAACTTCTATTTATTATGTATACACTCTTCTATGCACTACCAAAGTTATGTTTTATAGGTTTTATTACCAGGTCTATATTCCTCTATCTCCCTCTCTCTGTCTCCCTCATTCTCCCTTTCTGTTTGTCTCTCATAGTTTTCTTCTTTCTCTGTCTCCCTCCCTCTATATGTTTCCCTCCTTCTGTCTGTCACCCTCTATGTTCATCTCTATCTGTCCATGTCTTCCTACCTCTGTCTCGCTCTCTGTATATCTATCTCTGTCTGTCTCTGTCTCTATCTCTCTGTCTCTGTGTCTGTATCTATCTGTATCTGTCTGTCTCTGTTTCTATCTCTCTCACCTTCCTTCTGTCTGTCTCTGTTTGTCTATCTCCCTCTCTCTCTGTCTATTTCTGTCTCCCTTTGTCTTTCTCTATGTTTACCTTTCTCTTGCTTGCTCTCTAACTCTCTGTTACTCTCTTTCCATCTGTGTCACTCAGTCTCTATGCCTCCCTCTCTCTGTTGGTACAAGGTCGCTGAGAGGGAACCCAGCATGTTTTGCAATTTTCTTCCAGCAAGAAACCCTCCCTTAAACCCAAGTGAAGTTGAGTTCTAAACAGGTTTCTACCTTGAAAGGGGTTTGCTAGACCCTTTGCAAGAGCAGATATCTGGCGTGTAGAGCACTAACACAAGAAAAGCCAAGCCTTGATCCATATGCAGAGCATTTCTTCAATAGGGTTAACCTCTGCTAAATTGTGCACAGTTTTAACTTACAAGACAACATGAATATTCCACCATCAATAAATAAGAGAGCAAGCAGAGAGACCATGTCTTGAATTTTCAGAGAGTAACCATGGAACGTGTCTCAAATTGTTTTATGCAGAATAGCTCTGGTGTGCACTAAAAGTGAAGATAAACTATGAACGCATGGACACACATTTTTAACTTGGCATACATACTGTACATCCTGCTTCTCTGAAAGAGGCTTTCCTGACTTTGCTGAGCGCAGGTAATTGAGGCCTAGGTTAAGGCTTTGTTTTCAAGTTCGAGACACTGAAGGAATTTCCACAAAAAGGAATTGTAGAGCCGCAATTTACACTGAAAGCTTTTGGTGAACTTTTTTTGTAGCTGATAGATAGGCGGCATTTCACTTCCTCTAGCCTGAAGATGACAGCTGTCAGAACTGCTGCACTTCACATGTGTTTCAAAGACCATAGAGTACAGTGTCAAGGAATGCCTCTTAATTAGCAGCCGTTATGTGCTAAGTGCCTGCGACACTACCACTATTTGTAGATAACACAGTACTGTGTCGGGACATATAGGGCCCATTATGATGTCGGGCTGATTGCCCCCGCCAGGCTGGCGGTAGCCACCGCTGGCCTGGCGGGGGCAATCCGCCCGATATCCTCTCCAGAGTTCCTCCGCCATATTAGAAGGGTGGGGAGGGACCACGGCGGACGGAAAGACCGTCCGCTGCTTTTTTGCCCCAGTCGCCTTGCAGCCGGGGCGGAAAATGTTTAATATGGTGGTGGTGTCTGTTAGACACCGCCAGCCATATTAGCATGGGCTTTCAGACATGCCTTTCCGTGGCGGCAATGCCACAGAAAGTCATTTGCATTTGCATAAACAAAGCAGCAGGCACCGCGCGGTGCCTGCCGCTTTGTTTATGCAAATGCTGAAATGCATTTTTAGCATTGTGGCGGGCGGTGCCGAGCGGTCCCGAATTCCGACAGGATGGCGGGTCATCCTAATGAGCACCATAGTTTGGAAAGCTCTGCCTTAGACCATGGACTGCTTTGAACTGTATAGACTATGTATGCAATCTTCTATGTACCTACAAACTAGTCCTTTATACATTGAATTCTCCAGTCTGGATCATTAGACTTTCAGCAATCACTCTCACTCTACTGTTACAGATACAGCACATTCTTCTCTTTTTCATTTGACTTACGGAAGTGCAGCTGGAAGGTATGCTGTGCTTCTCTACGGCACAATCTTATAAATGAGGCGTTATGTCAGTAGCCAAGTATTCATAGTGCAAAGTGGGCCTTAGAGCAAAGATTACTTCAAGCCCCTATAGACTATGTACACACTGTTCTATGCACCTGCAAATTTGCTTTTTATATGTAGAATTCTACAGTTTCTATCCTTACATTTTCACCAAACACTCTGTCAATCTTGGTATACTTTTATAGTGAGTCATTGTGCAGTGTAACTTCAACAACATGCATGCACCGTATTTATAATGTGTTGCACTATGGAGCAAAAACGGTAGAGATATGTGATGTATCTCTGCTGTGAAGGTGGCACATTGCTTGAGTTGTGTTGCAAGTGCAATACAGCTCCAGCAATGTTGTTGGAACCCTATGCTGATAATGTTGTGTCAATCCTTACATCTGCTTCAAGCAGGTGCAGGGTTTTAATGCAGCATAGGCCCAAAAGTGTCAGAATGAAATGTTATAGATTTCACCTAGTTACTTTTAGGAGGCGTTCCTGCACTAGAACATCCTCTCCTTGTGCAGGTATGTCGCCTTCTAGGGCACAGCTTTGCAATGTGATGCACCTTCCAAATGCGTCACATTGTAAATACCACTTACCATGGCACATCTTTTACAACACTGCTGCGTCACAAAAGTGACGCAACAGCTGTGTAAAAGTGGCACAAGAGGGTTGTAAATTTACCCTTAACACATACAAATTCATCCAGGCACTTTCACCAGCAGTGCAAATTGAAGCATAGAGTTGTAACATATTTATGTGCATATGTTACATTCAAGTGCTTCAGAGTTACTACAGTATACTATCGGTAAACACCCTATAGATTAATGCTTTAGCACTTCCTTATAGTTTTGCACTTTCATATTCATCATACAGTAATAATCTATTCATTCATTCATTTATGAAATACACATTCAATCTGACAAACTTTGACACACTAACATAGAAATATAGTTCTTTCTTTGACCAGTGAAGGTAGTTCTGAGAAGAACTGTTTTTTTGTCTTTTTAGTTTTTAGTATTTTGGTTTTTTTTTTTTAAGCAAAAAAATAGAACTAGAACCAAAAAATCTGTGGAACTGCAATAAAAAAGTTAAAAAAATATATATTTTTGGGGGCAAAAGTGCTCCTCTTCCCTCTTTACAATAAGGTCAACTGGCTGTTTCACCATAACAAAGAAGTTACTTGCAGAACCTGCAATGAAAAGCCAGGTTGGAAAACTGAGGGACAATATTTCGGTATCCACTGCTTGAAGGAGGTGGTTGTGGTGGTGGTGCAGTGGAAGTAGAAGCCACTGCAGGTGGTTGACTCTCTTGCAAGCTCTGTGTGGCTATCCTTGCATAGTTTACAAGATGCAAGTTCTTTACATGGCGATCCATGCTAGCAGGTCCAAAAGAATATTTCTTTGAAGGGTCTCCCCTTGAAAGAGTAACATTGCATATTTTGCATGTTACTATAGGAGCATTTACTTTCTTCTGCCCCTCTGGAAATGTAGGTAGAAAATTTCCAAATAAATGCTTCCTTCCTTTTTCTAAGGAGGGTCAGCTACAAATGCTTCCTCTGAAGAATGTTCTGAAAAACTCTCAGGATGACCAGCCATTTTTCAGTTTTGTTCTAAAGGACTATAACTTCTCAGGACAGCTGTTGCTCCAAAGAAAGTCCAAATAGAATGATCGAAATGGGAGGGGTCTTTCAACAATTGGAGTAGGAAGTATTATGAACCAATAAAATCTCTTGTTTTAAAGTCACATGGCTTTGCGGACTCTTTGGGTGCGCTTACGGAGCTCTTAAGCTGCCTTTACGTACGGCGTACCGTCACGATGTGCGTAATTGGTTTTAAAAGTAATATACGCTTATTAAAAGTTTTGCAAATTATTGCTTTGATTATCACAGATAATGTCTTCCCTTAATATGTACATTAAATACATAAAAATATGATTTTGAAGAATTAGAAACTTTTGCGGGGTGTGCGCACCGTACGACGTACATGACTTAATACGCAAACGTAGATGCGATGCGTAACGTCAAAGCGCATTCGTAACCTGTGTGGGTACGCGTATAGAACAATTTACTGTAAAGGTATGGTGCGTTTACGATACGAGTACGATACAATTATTAAAAAAAACAATGAAAAAGGAATTATATCAAAATTAATTGTAATATATTTAAAAAGGTGCGTTTACGGTACGTGTACTGTACATTTACCAAAAAAAACAATGAAAAATGAATAATAAAGAATTTAATTTTAATATATCATCAGGGATGTCATTTGAGATGTCATCAGTGATGTCATGAGTGATGTCACTGACCATGTCATGAGTGATGTAATATTTGATGTCATCAGCAGTGCATTGCGGGTGCGCGAGTTATAGTTAACTATAACGGGGGAATTTCAATGGTTTTGTATGAGTGAAATGTCCAGCTGACTATAACGTGTGAAACCTATGGTTTTTCAGTGAATTTCTAAGGTTTTTTAAATGCAAATTTTTAACTATAACGTGTGTGAAACCTATGTTTTTTTCAGTGAATATATATATATATATTACCTACTGGCGGTCGCCAGTAGGTAGTTATAGTTAGGACCTAGTTTCCATAGGAAATCTGCAACATTCTATTGGGAATAACTTTGGCCCTGGTGGACGAATGTTTGCAAATTTCTCAAAGAAGATGGCTAGGTCCGCTGCGCTCATTCTGTGAAAGTTTGGGGGAGATTCGTCAAGTGGGGGCTGAGATAAAAGGGGGGTCCCAAAACGTGTTTTTCCCATGTTATTTTCCATAGGACGTTTAGACACGGCTACAGCTCGAACGGCTAATGGATTTATAAGAAATTTGGTAGGAAGGTAGAGTGTGGGTCGCAGATCACGCTTTTGTTTAAATGGTGTAAATCCGTTTAGTAGTTGCTGAGAAAATTAAAGTTGAAATCAGTTATATATCTGTAGGCGCGGACGGGTGCGCGCACCTATGCGGGTGTGCGCGAGCGGCATTGTGATTTGCTGTTTAACGTCTGTGAACATTCGATTCGGAGGAAATCAGGAAGTGTTGTCCGCCATTTTGTTAGTGCGAGTGAATATATAATACAGAACAAAGGGTTAGTACATGGAAAGGGGAGAAGGTAGAGATTGTCTGGCCGGGTAGGTTTTCTCAGGGGGTGTAGTATGGACCCTGAACGCAAAAAGATAATTTGCGCACCCGGTCGCACACCACTATTTACAAGACTGTGAAAAACTATAGTGGAGATAATGCAAAGGGAGTAGGGTGGAGACTGTTTGATTTCGTAGGTTTATTGAGGGGTTTATTAAGGATGCCGAAAGTCTAAAAGTAGGTTTTTTTTTGCAAAAAAGTTACGAGGTGCGCGCACCCGGTCGCGCACGGTGAACAAAAAACATAAAGAAAGATGTAGATAAATTACAAGTTTGAGTGTTTAGATGTAAGGTGGCTCTTAAAAGAGCCGTTGCATTAATTGAGTTTTTTCTGCACTTATAAGTAAGTTCCGATGCAGAGTCTCATGTTACAGAGGAAAATTCTATTTCCCTCATCCGTGAAATGAACACCATCTCTCCGATAGATGCCTTCCATGTTGAAACGCAGGTTGTTGTTGTAAATAGAACCCATGTTATATTCTCTGAGGAAAGCAGAAACAGATTTATTTACATGTTTCCTTGCTTTCTCAATCTGTGGACAACGTTGATTGGACCAATTCCATTTCTGTCTTTGGCATATATTGGAATACACCAAGACAGTTCGAGGAAAAAGTGACATCAATTGACGAAAGGTGTCTTTTAGAAGCATTATGAGACCTACCCCTGTTAATGTGCCTAGATCATTCCCACCACAGTGCACAATTATCAGGTTAGGTTCAGGGAGATGCATAAAAGTTTTCACCAATGGTATCAATTGGTGACATCTTAATCCTCTTTGGCCAATCCACGTAATTTGCACATTTGGTAAGTCAAGGTTAGAAATTCGTCTGTTTGCAGCATATTTTTCACTCCAGTGAATATAACTGTGTCCTACAAGCCAAACCTTAAACGATAAAAAAGTGTATGAGGTGTGGTGTTGATGAAAAACTGAAAATGATTGGTTGATTGTTATACCTCAAGATTGAAGACTACGTTGTATGTTACTGTTTTTTTAAAACGAAATCTTCTATTGGTTGTGGAAAAAAAGAAATGTAAAAAAACAGTGGATAGGCAGGTGTGTTTGCAGGGAATTGCGCCTTATTGCTTTGATTTAGAACGTTGAGATATGAACTTTTGACCTGTGCCTTCAGCCAGGTGCAGAATGAGCTGTTACCATGGTAACAGCTAGAGAAGGCAGAGGGTGAAGGGTGACCGTTATGTGACTTTGAAAATATTGAAAGGATAACCAACTGAAATGTTAATTTGATTATGAAATTGTGCTGGAACAAATATGATTGGTTGGAGAGACATATATGAGTGTGTATTGACAGAAAATCTATGCCATTATTCTTTGGTTGCAGTGATAGAAGTATTATTGAGAGCTCCGTCAAACGGCTATCGTTTTGCTACTATCATTGTTCTACATCTTATAAAGCATTGGTAAAGGTGAGTGTATAACTGTTTGTTTTATAATGTACCGTTAAATGTGGTTTGATCACTATATTTGATTATTTGACTTACAGTGTCTAAGCAACCACATTTTTGACTTTGTTACGGTTTTATATGTTTTCAACAACTGTTCCATTTTATTACATCACTGTTTTTAAACATTGTTTCTTTGTAATTATTAATTTTAAATTACGATTAATAAATTTGATTAAGGTTAGTGGACTTCCGTCATGTTTTTATGCTATCCACTACTGTTAGGTCTATGAATTAAATGTGAGTTAGAGACAGATCTGCAACGAAATTTTGGGGGGGGGGCGAAAAAAATGATTTTTTTTCTAGGGGGACATGAACGTGTAATTAGTAGGTAGAGTAAAACTGGAGGGGCTCTTAGAATGGGTAAAACAAGTGCAAGGCCTAATTAGCATTCAAATGGTTCTTTATAGAGATGTGAAACGTTCAGGTGCGGCAAAGACACAGATAATGCAGGTAGAGAGAGAAATGGTAGATTATATGTGATATCGTCGACAAAAAGTGGGAATGCTTTAGGTATTTTAAACTTTAAGTTTGAGGAAAAAATTACAGTGTGGTTTGTGGCCTAGGGATGCGCTGGTGGGGTTGGGGTGAGAAGCAGAGGTGTCCCAGTACAATCAAATAAAAAATTGTGACCATGAGGTTGTACACAGGTTCGTGGAGTATATGACTTCATAAATTGATGTAGAAGACTGAATATATATAGAGGTTTCTGTGTTCCGCCGTTTGACTGTATTTTTATCTCACTCCTGCTTTCCGTATCAGTTGCTTTGTGTTATCTTAGTATGTGTATGTGTGTGTGTGTGCGTTCAGTCTGGGCTGAGGAAGTTTGTTTTGCAGGCAGACACAGATAGTCGCATTAGAGTACTTGGCAGGTTTCGAAAATATTATTTATATAATTGAGATGGTTTTTGGAAGCGTTAGTCAGTGTATGTCGAGTTTCAGAATTACCGCTCGGTCTGCGTCACAGAGGTGAGGGTTTGTCGTGTTTAACTTCTTAGTCCCTTTGGTTTTTCACTTTGTTGTCTGATGGCTGGCAAAGAAGTGTTTGTTATAGTGGAGATGAAAGGGTGATAAGTACTGAAATACGACATAGCGTGTGCTCTGTGGAAGCGGGGGAGCAGTGATTAACAGTCTGAGTGAACCAGAACTGCGGCAGTGCTTGCTAACAGTAATAAATTATTTTTTTGCCAGAGGTACGATTGATGCTATGGTTCACAACCCGCAAAGAAAGGCTTGACTGAGCGTCGCAGGCCAGTGGGTTGAACTATGAATAATTCAGGTTGACAAAAGAAAACATGAATTGAGTACAGCTGAGATTACGTCAAACACATGAATAAAGTTTTAGTATACATTATTTCAGTTGTGAATATGGGTTAAAAGAGAGAACGTATATATTTCAAATATTTATTCACTGATGCAGTGCTTTGAAGCGAAGTCTTTTATCTAATACAAGTAAAGATATTATAAAGAAAGTAGTGGGCATAGTTACTAGTCCATACAACACAAATGATGGAAATGTAGTATGAAGCAAAATGAATAACGTTTTAAAAACATATTGTACAACCCCGCAATCAAATATATTAAATTATATTGCATGCAAGAAGGTGTTTTTTGATTTTAAGTTTAGTAATCATATATGAAAATGCTAGTGGTTAGGCATCACCTAATTAAGAATTAGTTTTCTGCATACGAAGCACTAACAAGCTTGTTGTATGGTATTGTGAAAGGAAATAAAAAACGCGCCAAAAGCGAAAACTTGGCTGGAGGTGCATGTATGTTATCTGCAGGGACGTTAGAAAATCAGTATTCAGAACAACTACTGTATTGATATAATTTTTTGAAAGGTTACAGTACTCGATGTGACATACAGGTTGATAAGCAAGGGTAATATCAGTGTAATCATATACTTTTCAGTTATGAATCAAAAATCTTTCAATAGGCATAAAGCAAAAACAGCACATATGTGTGTAAGGCGGAAATTGGAGTAGAAAGGGAAAATGGTGATAAACGATATAAAAAGTCATTGTAACTATACACATTTGTCAGGGCACATTTAACCATGTTCTATGCAGCCTTGCTTCGAGAATATTTCAAATCACATAAGATAACATAAGCTAGTGATTTGTTGAAATTAGAGCATCATGAAATGTTTTGCACAAAATCGAGTTGGTGTGGAAAAAAAACGTAACTCCTCATAAAATAAAAAAATCTCACCAGCAAGAAATTGCAATGTCCAATGTTAGTAAAGCCAATAGGTCTGTTTATATAAAACATAAAAAATAATAAGACAAATAAGGAAGGGAAAAAACAGTTCAGATGTCAATGGCAAAGTAAGTGGCAACCGCTTCTAAAAGAAAGTCATTGTTATCGTCCGAAAACAAGTCAGCCATCCAATTGAAAAGAGGAAATGAACATACATGGTCATTAATTACCGGACCCTCTAGTACCATCAGAGGACAACTCGGTGACTTTTCTATGTAGCTGTGTGCCAAGAAATCTTGCGCCGCTGCTATAATATTCCAATGACCCAGAACTCCATGTATCGCTGCAAAGGCCATAATCCCTCCGTCGGAACAAAGCTGTTCATGATCAAGTAATGGATTCATGAGATGATTGTAATTCACTTCAGGAGGTACCGAATTGCAGAGACATAAGTCTAGGGCCCACATGAAATCACAGCTCAGGCAATGAAATACAGGTTGCACACAGGTGAAATAGGAAAATCGAAATGATAATCCATATGATGCACTCAAAGTCGCGAGTGGTAGGATGCCATAGTACTCAAGCATCTTGTGGCGAAACAGTTCTAAGTGCTCCAGCTCGTTTGCGAAGACAGGACGGACCTCCATTTTGTAAAAAAGAAAATAGGAACACAAAAGTAGTAGCTGCTGGTCGTAGATGAGGGAGTTGAGAAAGATAGATGAGAGTGTATGGAGTGAAGAGTAGCAGAATGCCTTTAAAAAATTTGGTGCAAAAAAATCACCAAACCATTGGTTGGTAGTTGCAAAAACAATAGCTCAGCTGGGAAGTGGAGGAGCGTTAAAGATTATGAGAGTCACCTCATAAAATTGTAAAGGAAGGTCACTATTTAATAAGATATGCAGTTTTCTGCGAGTGTTAGCTAAGTGAATGAGATATGTTTGTGAACAAATGCTCGGGTAGCTTGTTTTTGTGACAATAAGGCTGTTGTTCAAGTCTGGGGATGGAACTTTCAGTTCAAGGCCGGATTTCGTGGCCAGATGGAAACATCATGGTTCTCATGCGGGGGTGGATAAACTACATTTTTACAGAGAGATATATGCAGAGTGACTATTATAGAGTAAGGCTTGTCGTTTAAAAACTCATAGTAATTCACATTGCTTGAAAATAAATAATCACTGCTGAGTATTAAGGTAAAATTTGGCATTATAGGAGGTACCGGTGTACCTTTGAAAACACATGCAACATTACAGCGCTTCCTGTTAAATAAGTCATACAATTGGTAGTGCCTGGATGTGAACGATTATGTGCGGTATTGATATTTTTTGACACTGTGTACTTATGAGTAGTAGAGAAGTGACGCAATGAGATGATGTTAGGAGAGTGTAGTGTAGTAACGGAATGGAAAACCTTTAAATAGAGTAACATTTAGTGTGGAATACTTTTTAATTTTTAAGAAACTTAGCTATGAGAATATTGTTGTAGTGTCAGTGGGACTGTAAGTTGAAGTTTGATAAACATTATTGAGAGGAGTAAATTAAGGTTTAATTAAATTGTGCAGCTATTAATCTGTGTGAAAGGCAATAGTCCACAGTCCTGTAAATAGGGGTGCGCGATCGAGTGCACCCCGCAACTTTTTTTCACAAAAAAAAATGGTCTTTTCGCGTTCAGGGTCTATACTGCACCCCCTGAGAAAACCTATCCCGTTAGATAATCTGTACCTTGTGCCCTTTCCATGTTCTAACCCTTTGTTCAGTAGAATATATTCACTCGCACTAACGAAATGGCGGTCAACACTTCCTGATTTCCTCCGATTCGAATGTTGAGAGACGTTAAATAGCAAATCACAATTCCGCAAACTGTAAATTTTTGCAATTTTGAAAAAAAGGCAAAATTACAAAACTTAAAGTCCAGAAACTATCTTCATGTCTCCTCTCCCTTTGCACCATTACATTTTATTTACAAACCACGTTTCCTTTTTGATCACACACGATTGTTTCTCGGTTTTCCACATTCAATGCGTAGACACTTTTCCCTTTTCAGTCACTTATGCGGCTGTGCGTGAGCGGCATTGTGATTTGCTGATTAACGTCTGTAAAGATTCGATTCGGAGGAAATCAGGAAGTGTTGACCGCCATTTTGTTAAAAAACACCCTGCACATAATGTACATGTATTTAGCAAACAAATATACTAAGTAAGGTTGTGTAGCAGTGCATATCATAAATATTGCATGTACTATCCTGGCAATGTGTGGTAGATTATACTGTAAATGATGAATGATTTTCAAAAATTGTGGGTGAAAAATGTGGTAATTAAATGTGTTTCACAAAGAAATATTAAACTTAGGCTTTAGCATATATATTGGATAGAAAACTAGGGAATGTATCTGTTAGGCATGAAATTTGGCAGAATGGGTGTATGTTGTCTAATAAATATGTCTGTAATATGTTAACTAAAATGTAGTTGTTTATTTTTTTTTGAAGAGTGTTTGGTGCTGAAAAGCAACAACCTGAAGTGAACGTGAGAGTATACAACGACCTAATTCTTTTTTACAGGTGAGTTGAAATCTTTTAAATGACAATTTATTTTTGTGCAGAATAGCATAATAAGCAAGATTTTTAAGAATATTTGCACTGCTTCTCTTTTGCAGGAGGATTTTAATTTGTATTTTAAACATGTCTGTACCTGCTTGCAGTACATATGTATTTTGAAATACGGTTCTATTGTTTGTTGGTACTATCTTTTTATGGGCCGGGTGCATGTGTTATTTTCTATGCAGTTTGGGTTCATCTATTCTTTGAATGTAAGAGTTTGCTGTTTACGTGGATTAATTTTTGCTAAGTCATCATTATCTCTCTAACTTATGCTGTATCATGTGTGTACAGTCATTTTTCTTGATTTATAGAGATCTATTATGATATGGCTGTTGGCGTGATGGCCATTTCTGATGCATTTCTGTGACTGTACTACCTATTTGCACTCTATTATATGCATTTGCACAGGTGTATTATGATGTGGTCAGTCGGAGGCCGTGGAGGGACTTACGGTGGGGCAGGGAGGGAGGGAGGGGGAGGTGTAGGGTGGAGAGATCTAAAATCTGGGATATAGATAATTGCAGGTAAGTATACAATTCAATTAATAAAACGAATTTTGTAGTGTACACAGCATCAAAATTTTGCAATGCAGTGCGCACTACAAAATTCATTTCAATAATTAAATTATGTATTTACTAGAAATGATCTATATCCAGGTTATAAGGTCCCTCCACCCTACACCTCCTCCTCCTTGTCTCCCTGCCCCAACATAATTTCCTCCACGAGTCGCGGATGAATGTGCTTTCATATGGTTATGATGAAATGATTTACATTAGATGAAAGTTACATGTTGAGTATGCTGTTTAAAGGTAAAAGCAACAGTCTTTGTGGGAAGTAGCAATCTGTTTAGTGAATGTTTTAATTGGTATATTGTGAGTCATTCCTTCAGTTTGCATACAGTTAGAATTACAGTTTGTAGTGGTGAACTCAGAAAATAGATCCCTACAAATAAATTAGAAAGGGTATAAATACACAAATCCTGAAAACAAATTTCAGACTGAAATGTGTTTTTACAGCAGAATTTCAAGTACAAAAATTAAAAGGAATACTGTTAATGTGTAGGATCAAGGTGTCAGTTTCTTTCTAAAATAAATAGGAAGGTGCTATCTTAATCTATGTAGTTAATTTCTTAAAAAGTATGAAAATGTATGTAGTTTAAAGACTAGTCAAGGTAATTTTTGGTCATCTAATCATAAGAAAGATATCATTTAGTCTTTATATTTTCTTAAAAGGACACAGAAGATACAAAAGAAGTAGTAAAATGGAACAATCATCAGAAAATATAAATGTCCATTTTGAAATGGCAACTGAACTTATTGAAGAATTATTACAAGGAATATTTGAAGAGGACAATGGAACAGAGAATGAGGAGTTTTGGGACTGCAGTTTTGATAGTTCATACTTAGAAATGGTGGAAGGGGAAGAAGAAGAGAATTTGCAAGAAGAAAATAATATTAATGAAGTATCCGATGAAATGATGCTACATGTGCTTCTGGAATATGAATTATTAAATCAATAACATTATTTTTGTTTAAAAAAAAAGAATTGTTGCACTATTCATTGGTATTCTCTTTTTAGAGAATGATAGTAAAAGTTTTGATGAGGTGTGTAACAGATTAAAGTAAAAAAAAAAAAAAAGCATTAGGAACACCTAGAATGCTTGAATATTAGTATAGTACTTATATGCCTGAAAAATTACATTCATAAAATACATGTATAATGATAACACAGGTATGGAGTGTCATAAATTTAGAAACAATATTCACTATAGGATTTCCTACTGTGACCAGAGACTGTTTCTTTGACTTTATTGTAGTTATAAAATCAAGCAGTGGTTATTATTTGTAATTTATATGGTAGTAGGGGTCTATAATATTTTTTAAATTTTTTCCAAACAGATTGTCATTTATATCACAAACATCAATCACTATGCCGACCAGAAATGAAAAAAGAAAGCTGTATAAAAAGACATACCATTTGAAGAGGAAAGAAGCACAAGATTTATCTAATCAACAAAGTACGGAGAAAAACAAGAGTGCTCCTGGTAAGAGCAGCAAGGATTTTTTGAAAAAATTGTGTCAAAGGAAAACTCAATTGGATAATGTTGAAAAGGAAAAACAGTTTTCAGTATCTAGAAGGAGAAATGGAAGAAAAAAGAAAATTGTGTCTGAAATCAGTGGTGAAGAAAGTATGTACAGTAAAAGACGTACTAATCAGTTTGCGGAAATAAGGAAACGTATGTTTCATAAGAGAGTAGTTTTGAATTTATTGAAAAAGGAAAAAGTTTCTAAAAGGAAATCTGCTTTTTATAAGAAGAAAAAATATATAGAGGAAGTTGTGGATGATGCGTTCAAGACAAAAAAATGTGTTTATTTTAGTGCTTAACAGAATAAATACACTAAATAAGGCAATCAGAGTTTTAAAAGCTAACAGTAAATGGAAGAGACACATAAATAGAACTCATTTTGGTAAAGTCTTTTCTGGTAAATGGATGCATACTTCAAATTCTGAGCCATTTTTTAATGAAGAGAGTTACTTTCAAAGTAACGACTTGTTGCATGCAGTTGACACCAGTGGTCGAGCGTATGAAGTGAAGGATGGCTGTCCTATTGAGAAAGAGAAACTTGAGGTCAGAAATCCAGAAGGGGAAATAGGTGGAGAAGTTTTACAGAGACGTGTTCATGCTCCTGTTTATAGTTGGAATTGTAGCAGTATTTGCAGTGTACGACAGGATTCAATTGATTTCTTTCACAATTTCTTACGTAAGTACAGTAAGAAAGTCTAAAAAAAAAATTGTAATGTTGCAAGAATTAGATCGTTGCAGCGTGAGAGAAAAAACAGGTTTGCAAGGCCATTCTCTGGCTTGTCTTTCTAAAAAAATATGCCAGAGTGTTTTTCATCACTTCAGGATGTTAGCAGTGCATCATACCAAAATGAGAAAATTAGTTAGAAAGATGTATTATGCAAAAAGTCCAGCACTTAAACTTAAAGAGTTAAATAGTGCTCTTTTGCATGGATGTGCATTGGATGTGAAGAATATTTGTGCAGAAATTGAGGTAAGTTATTTTGCTCGAAATGAAGAGAATGTAGAAACTGATATAGTTATAGAAGGAAATGTGTTAGAAAATGTTGCACGTTTTAATACTGAAGAATTTGAACAGGAAATAACAAAGTTTAAGGTGATTGCAGGTGAAAAACCAAATTTAACTTGTGTGTGTTGTCGACGCATTCATTACAAAAGTCAAACTAGGTTAGTTGATTTATATTTAAAAAGTGAAGATGAAGATAATACTCAGTGGAGAGCGTTTGCGACTTATTTGCTGGTAGAAAACTATTTTGATTTGGGTTTTGAGCAACGTATTTGTAAATATTGTTATAATAAATTAAAGGAAAATAGAATGCCTGCTAGAGCTGTATATAATAATCTTGAGTTGATAAATATTCCATTGGAACTGAAGGATTTAAATACTTATGAGACTATTCTGATTCAATGTGAACATCCTTTTCAGGCTATTGTTCGTATGGAGCCTAAGACTGGGAAGTTAAATCCTTCAGATTTACAACGAGGATTAAAGGGTAGAGTTGTATATTTGCCACTTGATTAAAAAAAAATATGCAGACAATTGGTATTGAAAATGTAGAAGAGGAAACTCTAGTTATTTTAGTTAATGGTGTACCTACAAAGAGTAAGAAAATCTGGCAAGATTTAGTGGATGTTAGGAAAGTCAAAAAGGCAACGTTGTATTTAGTCAAAAATAATAAATACTATAAAAATGTGTATGTAGAAGAAGAGGATGTAAGTGAAGAAGAGGATAATGATTTGTCTATTGGACAAATTGAAAAAGTCGACTTGTCCAGAACAGAAGAAATTTATGAACATTACAGTGTTCATCCACTGCATTCGAAAGAAGCAATCGGGAATGCGATTGAGTTATTTCAGATGAAAAAAGCAGAAGGAAGTCCTATTAGTGTATGGGAAGAAAGTTTGGAAGGTCGTTGTTTCCCACAGTTATTCCCAACAGGTGAAGGTGCGCGATATGATGATCGACCTATGCAGATTCCTGCATCTGAGTACCGGACAACAAGATTATATGCAGAAGATCCCAGATTTCGTCAATGTATTCCATATTTGTTTCATCTTCTGTTTGAGAGTGACGTATCTGGTCTTTCTTATGCAGTAAACCATATCTTAAAAAGTGGAGTGCATCTGCAAAATGTTTCAGCAAAGGAATTTATGGATAAAGTGCAACAGAAAGATAGTGTTTTGGATTCTCACCTAATTAATTTAATGGCATGTCAGCGTGGTACTAATGAGTATTGGTACCGTCGTCATGGAGATTTAAAATGCATACTAAGAAACTTAGGAGCACCAACATGGTTTTTAACTCTAAGCTGTGCAGAGTATGCCTGGGAAGATTTACTTGAATTTCTTCGAGAGGCGAATGCAAATATTGAAAATATAAACTACAAGACACCAGGAGAATTGTGTTCGTTGGATCCGGTTAATGTTTGTAGATATTTTAATCATAGATTTGAAGCTATGATGTCTTTTATTAATCAATCAATCAATCATGCCATTTGTATAGCGCACTACTCACCCGGGAGGGTCTCAAGGCGCTTGGGGGGAGGGGTATGCTACTGCTCGAACAGCCAGGTCTTGAGTTGTTTCCTGAAGGCAAGATGGTCCTGGGTCAGCCGAAGGTGGATGGGGAGGGAGTTCCAAGTCTTGGCAGCCAGGTAAGAGAAGGATCTTCCTCCGGTGGTGGCTCTTCGGATGCGTGGTACGGCTGCGAGGGCGAGGCTGGTGGACCGTAGCTGGCGGGTGGGCGTCTAGAAGGTCAGGCGGTCATTGAGGTACTTGGGGCCCAGGTCGTGGAGAGACTTGTGTGCGTGGGTGAGGAGCCGGAACGTGATCCTCTTGTCGACGGGGAGCCAGTGCATGTTCCGCAGGTGGCTGGAGATGTGGCTGCGTCGTGGGACATCCAGGATGAGTTGGGGGGAGGCGTTCTGGATGCGCTGGAGTCTTTTCTGTAGCTTGGCTGTGGTTCCGGCGTAGAGGGCGTTTCCGTAGTCCAGTCGGCTGGTGACGAGTGCCTGGGTGACAGTCTTCCTGGTCTCGGTCGGGATCCAGCGGAAGATCTTGCGAAGCATACGCAGGGTGTTGAAGCACGATGAGGAGACGGCGTTGACTTGTCTGGTCATCGAGAGGGAGGGGTCCAGGATGAAGCCCAGGTTGCGTGCGTGGTCGGTTGGCTTGGGTGCGGTGCCCAGGGCTGGGGGCCACCAGGAGTCGTCCCAGGCAGAGGGCAAAGATCCCAGGATGACGACTTCCGTCTTGTCCGAGTTCAGTTTCAGGCGGCTGTCCTTCATCCACTCGGTGACGTCTTTCATCCCTTCGTGTAGGCAGGTTCTGGCGGTGTCGGGGTCTCTGGTGAGGGAGAGGATCAGCTGGGTGTCCTCGGCGTAAGAGATGATGTTGAGGTTGTGCTGGCGTGCGATGGCTGCGAGAGGTTTCATGTAGATGTTGAAGAGGGTGGGGCTGAGTGAAGATCCTTGCGGGACGCCGCAGATGACTTCGGTGGCCTCGGAGCGAAACGGGGGGAGGCGGACTCTTTGTGTTCTTCCGGCGAGGAACGAGATGATCCACTCCAGTGCCTTCTCTTGGATACCGATGTTGCTGAGGCGCTGGACTAGGGTGCGGTGGCAGACCGTGTCGAACGCAGCGGAGAGGTCCAGGAGGATGAGGGCCACTGTTTCCCCCTTGTCGAGCAGGGTCCGGATGTCATCGGTGGCTGCGATGAGGGCGGTCTCGGTGCTGTGGTTGGCTCTGAAGCCGGACTGCGAGGGGTCGAGGGATCCGTTCGTCTCGAGGAAGGCGGTCAGCTGTCTGTTGACGATCTTCTCAATGACTTTAGCAGGAAAAGGGAGGAGCGAGATGGGGCGGAAGTTTTTGAGATCGGTGGGGTCCGCTGTAGGTTTCTTCAGGAGGGCGCTGATCTCGGCGTGCTTCCAGCTCTCCGGGAAGGTGGCGGTGTTGAAGGAGGCGTTGATGATGTTCCGGAGTTGGGGTGCGATGGTGGAGTCGGCCTTGTTGAAGACGTGGTGTGGGCAGGGGTCTGTCGGTGATCCGGAGTGGATGGTGTTCATTGTGCGGGCTGTGTCTTCGGTGGTCACCGTGGTCCAGGTGCGAAGGGTGGCGGTGGGGGGGGTTTGTTCGACGGTTGGGTGCGTGGGTGGGGCGCCGAAGCTGTTGTGGATGTCGGCGATCTTGCGGTGGAAGAAAGAGGCGAGGGAGTCGCAGAGGTCTTGTGACGGAGTGATGTCGTTGGTGCCGGTGCTGGGGTTGGAGAACTCCTTGACGATAGTGAAGAGCTCTTTGCTGTCGTGGGCGTTGTTGTCCAGTCGTTCCTTCAGGGACTTCTTCTTGGTGGTGCGGATGAGCTGGTGGTGCTTGCGGGTAGCGTGTTTGAGGGCGGTCATGTTGTTGGTGGTCCAGTCGAGGAGCCAGGCTTTCTCGAGGGTGCGGCAGGTCTTCTTGGAGTCCTTGAGGTCGTCGGTGAACCAGGATGCCTTCTTGCTTCTGGGTCTGCTGGGAGGGTTCTTTAGTGGCGCGAGGTCGTCGGCGCAGGCGGTCAGCCACTGTGTGAAGTTGCGGGCTGCTACGGTGGGGTCCGTTGTGTTGGCGGGTGGGCTCTGGCTGAGGGAGGTGGTGAGCTGGTCTGCGGTGATCTTGCTCCAATTCCTGTGAGGTACCTGTTGCGGGTGGTGGTGGGTCGTGGATCTTTCGAAGCTGAAGTGGACGCAGCTGTGGTCGGTCCAGTGGAGTCCGGTGGCGTGGCTGAAGGTGATGTACTTGCTGGAAGAGAAGACGGGATCAAGCGTGTGGCCGGCGTAGTGGGTGGGGGTGTTGACCAGTTGCTTGAGTCCGAGGTTGGCGAGGTTTTCCAGCAGGGCGGTGGTATTGCGGTCCTTGTTGTTCTCCAGGTGGAAGTTGAGGTCCCCGAGGAGGATGTAGTCAGTGGAGGGGAGGGCGTGCTGGCTGATGAAGTCTGTGATGTCTTCGCTGAATTGTGTGCGTGGTCCCGGGGGTCTGTAGACGAGGGTGCCTCTGAGGGTCGTCTTAGGGTCGGTGTGAATCTGGAAGTGGAGATGTTCGGCTGCGGCGAAGGAGTCGTTGGCGTCGGTCGTGATGCGGATGGTGTTCCTGTGGACGATGGCGATGCCACCTCCGGTCTGGTTGATGCGGTCCCTCCTGATGATTTTGTACCCATCCGGGATGGCGATGGCGATGTCGGGTGGAGAGGAGGCGTTCATCCAGGTTTCCGTGAGGAAGGCGACGTCCGGTGATGTAGCGTCGAGGAGGTTCCAGAGTTCCACGGCGTGTCTGTGGACGGAGCGGGTGTTGATCAGGATGCACTTGAGGTGGTTGCTGCTGGTGTTTGTCTTGGCGGGTGCGGGGCAGGTTCGGAGGCAGGTGAACTTGCAGGTGCAGCAGGTGAAGGGTCCGTGGGTGCGTCTCGGGGTGGCTCGGCAGCAGGCGTGGGTCCGGCCGGCATTGAGTGCGTTGAGAGTGGCGGCGTCGTAGGTCAGTCGGGTCGTCTTGCCTCGGCGTGGAGGGCCAGGGGACCTGGCGCTGGGCGCAGGCCAGGCACGGACGGGCGCAGACGGGCTTACCTTTGGCGCACCTTCGGCGCTCAATCGGCGCTCCCTCTGCGCGCGTCCGCTGCCCGCGTCCGCTGCGCCTTCGCTCTGGGGGCGTCATAAGTAAGGAGCCGGGAGGGAGGAGCAGCTGGGTGGCGGGAGCGGGGCGGCGAATGGAATCACAGGGGGGCGGGGCCGCAGGGAGGCAGCGGCGGGAAATTCCAAGAAGCAGCGGGCAGCGGGAAATTCCCAGGAGCAGCGGGAAATTCCCAGGAGCAGCGGGCAGCGAGCGAAGGAATCTGCAGGCAGGAGGCGGCAAAGGCAGGCAGGAGCGGCAGCAGTGAGTGGGGCGACCAAGCCCTGTGGAGGGCTGAGCGGTCACCGCTTGGTGAAGTTCTGGATTTCTTCTGGAGAAAAGAGTATCAAGCAAGAGGTGCTCCTCATATTCATATGCTACTATGGATCAAGGATGCTCCCAAATTGGAAAAGACTCAGATGACACTGTACTGTCTTTTATTGAACAATATGCCACTTGTGACATACCTAATAGTACAACTGATAAGGACTTAAGAGGAAAAGACATCGTTGTGGAAAATATTGTCTGCGAAAATTCAAATCAAAGGATAAATTCTACACTAAATGTCGTTTTGGATTTGCGCGACCGGTGCTTTCAAAAGGAAGAGTCAACAATTTGAAGTCATCTTTGCGACATAATATCACAAGAAGATCACCCGAAAATACATACAATTTAAGAAGAGGTGAAGAGTCCAAATATATAAATGACTACAACCCTGTCATTTTGACCATGTGGAATGCTAACATGGATATACAATATGTTGCGGACAACTCTATTGCAGTGGCTCGATATGTAACGTCTTACATCACGAAATCTGAAGGAGATGTGGGAAGATATTTCTCATGAAAAGGGCCTAAGCAAGAAATTGTATACATACAGTTTGAAGATGTTATCTCATCGAGAAATTGGAGCATATGAATGTTGTGATCGATTATCATCAGCAAGTCTTTATGCGAAATCTCGAAGTATCCTGTGGGTGAGTTTAAGTCTTGCAGGAACACGAAACCGTGTTTTGAAAACTGTGCAAGAAATTGAATATTTAGCACTGAAAGAACCAAACAGTACAGACATTCTGAAAACAAATATGTTGGATACATACTATCCAAATAGAAGTACTCTGCTTGAAAACATTTGTCTGTATGAAGTACTTGAACAATACACTTTTAAAAGGAATATTAGAGAGAATGTTGAAAAAGGTATATACGCTGTGATTGGACAGGAAGGATGTCTGGTGAAACAAAGAAAAGGACACCTGATTAATCACCGAAAACTGAGTTAAAATCCTGACAAAAGAGAATTTTACTATTTAGCTCTTTTGCAACTCTTTAAACCATGGCGTACTGAAGAGGAACTACTTGGAGACTTCGTTAGTTATGAAGATTCCTTTAACGCATCAAAAAGTAGTATAGAATGTCCTGTTTTTAGTAATTATCTCAAAATGTTGAACGACGAAATAGAGCAAGAAGCAACAATTGCAGCGGAGATTGCTAGAGAAAGTTCACAAGACACTCAAAGTTCTGCATCGTTGAGTCAGGATCCACTGGGAGAACCAATTACCAGAAATGAAACAGCCACTGCCATGGATGAGGTGGAAAGAGCAATGCAGCAAGCTCAAGAGGATATAATAAACTTAGAAGAATTGGAGAAGGAATTTAATCTTGAGCAAAGACAGATATATGACGAAGTGACAGAGCACATTGAGCATGGTTTTCGTCATGACAACAAAGAATGCTCATGTATGTCATTTGAACCTATTCGACTATATGTAAGTGGAGAAGCTGGAACAGGGAAAAGTTTTCTTATAAAAGGAATTACTACATATCTACAGCAAAGAACTGAGTCACCGCTGTCTTGTGTTGTTACTGCTCCAACTGGATTGGCAGCACATAATATTAAAGGTATTACTTTACATCGCTTACTGATGCTGCCAGTTGAACATGAAAATAAATTACAATATCACAAGCTATCTGGAGACGCTTGTTATGAAGTTTCTAGAGTTCTTAAAGAAATGAAACTTCTCATTATTGATGAGGTAAGCATGGTATCCAATTTAATGCTTGCTTTTGTACATTTAAGAATGCAGCAGATACTTAAAACTGACTATGATGTTTTATTTGGAGGGAAACATGTCATAGTTTTTGGAGATCTACTGCAACTAACTCCTGTGAAAGGACGATCTGTATTTGACTGTTACACATGAAGACACCAGAAAGTGTCTTGGCAGTATTGGAAATGTTAATATATGGTCACATTTCAAATATACTGAACTGATTCAAAATATGCAACAGGCAAAGGATACTAAATATGGAAATATTCTTCAAGATATAAGGATTGGAAAACTAACTGAAGATGCGAAAGAAACTCTACGAACTCAATTACTTTGTAAGTTGTTTCCCAATGAAGATAATGTACCTGAGAAAATATATAGTAAAGAGGTAAAAGATAAGTCAGTCATATGCTTGATGCCAACTCTAAAAGAATGCTCAGTTTTCAATGAGAAAATGTTGAAGTTGGAAAATTAAGAAACTGGAAGCTAAAGATAAAATAGAGCATGAAGGAAGTACTATTGTTTTGTCTGAAAAATTAAAGTTAAAATTGGATACTCTTCAGAAATCTATATCTAAAACTGCTGGCTTAGAGAAGAATCTGTATGTATGTTTAAATTGTCGGATTATTTTACGGAGACATTTACTTGTAGAAAGAGGTTTGGTGAATGGAGCAATGGGTAATATTGTTGGTTTTGTAAATTACCCAAATA
Source organism: Lissotriton helveticus (assembly GCF_964261635.1). Lineage (NCBI taxonomy): Eukaryota > Metazoa > Chordata > Amphibia > Caudata > Salamandridae > Lissotriton > Lissotriton helveticus. The sequence continues at coordinate 683,761,092 of NC_136063.1, forward strand.
GAGATGCGATTGAATTTTTACAAATAAAATGTGATGGAATTGAGGAAGTTCAACAATTTAGTCGCTGTTCAAGTCGTTTTTTACTTGTGAAAGACTTGTATGTCCGTCGGAAACAATTTCCAATTTGTTTGGCATATGCAGTGACTATTCACAAATCTCAAGGTTTAAGTGTAGATTGTGCTTTGGTAAATATTAGAAACAGTGTATTCAAAGAGGGTATGGCATATGTTGCTTTATCACGAGTTAGAACTTTATCTGGACTTTATCTAATTGATTTTGATGAGACAAAGATTAGTGCAGATTTAAAATGTGTGAAGGAGTATAATAGGTTAAGAAGAGAATATGCTCCAAGTTTACCTCAATATCCTTTAATTAAAAAGAGTATAGTTGGTCAGAAAAGGAGAAATGAGGAACAATGTACTGAAGTAGTAGAGAAACGAAGAAAAAAAGATGAGACTGCCATTGGTAGGAGTAAGAAAAAGGTTAGTACTACAGAGATTGTTGGATTTAAATTTGAAAATAGGTCTGGTGTCAACTGCTATGCAAATGTAGTGGTTAATGTGTTTTTTTTTCTAAAAAGTTTACAGCAACAGATTAGAGAAAATCAGGAGCAAACATTGTGTTGTTCTTTAAATTCTGTGTTTGAAAAATGTATCAGTGGTAATAGTGAAGTAGCAAGTGTTTCAGAAGTAAGGAATGTTTTAGACATATGTGCAGGAGTAAATCAATTTTCTCAGAATATTCAGCAAGATTGTCAGGAATTTATTATGTATATGCGCACAGTTTTGGAAGAAGAAGGTGTAGGTATTGATAGTCTTTTTGGCCTATCTTATAAATGGGAACTTATTTGCAATAATTGTTTATTTACAAGTAGTACTGACATACACACAGAAAGATTTATATATTTAACATTACCAGATTGTAAAACAGTGTCCTTTAATAAACTAGTTAAAGATGCGCATCAGAACATGGTCTGCTCTCAATGTAACTCAGAAATGTTATCAACCTTATTTATCCACAGATATGGACAGTATGTAATTGTAATGCTTCAACAATGCAGAGCTGATGGAAGTAAATTGTCAACTTCAATTAAAAATTTTGTGGCTTCTCAAATATCTATTTCTAGAAGAACATTTGTAACTGTAGCAATTATTTTTCATGAAGGGCCATCAATTTCATCAGGACATTACATAGCTTATTTGAAGTGTCCAACTGGTTGGATGCTATGCAATGATAGTCAATTAAGTTTTAAGAAACGTTTGCCTTCTGAGTTAAGAAATTCTTATCTGATATTTTTGGAACCAAAATTTCAGTGAAATTACTTGGTCTAGTCAGAGTAATACTGTAAAGATATGAAACTGTGTTGTTAATAAATAGCATGTGATTGAGGGTGTTCAAATCTAGAAATGAAACTTTGATATGGCAAAGTGATAGTATCAGGTAAGGTTTCCTTAATGTTTATGGTACAGGACATGTTGGAATTAACTCATACTATTTGGCCACGCGGAAAAAAAATGAGATATCAAAATGTGGAATTGAGATAAATGTTTTTAAAACACACTTATTTGGAAGTTTGTTGAGAGGTATTTAAAAAAAAACTAATTAACTCATACTATTTGGCCACGCTGAAAAGTTTGAGTTATCTAAATGTGGACTTGAGATAAATGTTTCTAGAACATAGTTGCACGGTTATTTGTTGAGAGAAAATTAAAAGTTACTGGTATACTTTAATTAGTTTGTAATTGTGGAGTATGCGCTGTGCTTACTAAAGAAATTGCGAATTAGAGAAAAACATTTAAGACATGTTTTTTTCTAGGTATTTATAGTATGTATAGAGGTCTTGTATGGGTTTTTTAAACACAATCATTTTGATTGTGTTTTTTTTCCCCGCTGTCACATGATGATTACTATTGAAATCACTATTTATAGTGAAAATCAATTTATCTGAGGACAGCAAAATAAACAATTTAATATGTTGTCTAAGTTATTTTGTTACATTGGATTTAGAAATATGTATTATAACAGATTTCTTTATTGTCTTCCACAGATATTACATTTTTAATGTAAGTACAACTAATCATATCTGAGAGTTTCGTGAACCTCTCTCTTATCCTTATTTGTTTCATCCTCTTCCTTTGTTAGTGGTGTTTAGACATGTTTATTCCCTTTAACTCATGCACATTTTGCATTTTTTAAATTTTCTATGCTGTTTCTCTTACATGTTTTCTGTTAATATTCTATTCAGTCTATCTAACTCTTCAGTTTGTTACTTATGTTGTTTTATACTGAGTCACCTTTATTGACCCTTTATCACCTTTGTTTCCTGAATCTTAATTTCTTTGTTTTACTGTTCCTTACAATTTGTTCCCTTACTCTGCTTTCATTAATTATGCTCAATTTCCAAACTTACATCTGTAGTTTAGTTCTCTCACCTTACTTTATTTCTCTTTATCTGTCTCTGTTACACTCCATATCTGTTTCTATTCCATTCAACTTCTGTTACTGATTCTTTTTCACTCTGTTTCTCTTAGTGTTGTTCCTTTATTTTATCTATCTCTTTAAGACATTTCAGTATTCTTAGTCTGTTTATTTTACAAACTGTTTGTTTCGTGTATTATCACTAATTATACTCTCATTTTGTCTCTCACTTTACTTTCCTTTAGACAGTCATTCTTTGAGTGCTATTATTTCTTTGAAATAATTCTGTCTCGGTCTTTTTCTGTCCCTCAGTCTTCTTTTCTTTCACTTTCCGTTTCAATCACTTCTACTTTGTTTTGTGTTATAAAATGACACTATAACCTTATTTTTACTTTTTTTAACAGATACCATGTTCTTTTAAAGATTTTAAGTTTTTCTTTATTACTATTTCTTAGGTAAGTATAAAAAATAAAAATACTTTTTCATCACTGTGTCATTTTTTTGAGTATCCTGGTCATACCAGTGTTCTGTTTAATGTGTGAAGTTCCATGGAGGATTGGCTGTACGGTCACAAGGAGTCTCTTAAAAATTAATTTAAGAAATCAGCAACATTTCAGTGAGTCAGTTCACTAATGCGGATGTGTCAAAACATTGCAGGTAAATGATATGTGTTAAAGAACTTTGGAGCATATTATGAAGGGGGTTTTATTCTGCTTTTTTGGCTTTAAAAGCCAAGAAAGCGGAGATAAAATGATCTCTCTAGTATGTAGGTGATACTAACACCAGTTAGCGACATCTAATAACAGATAATGACTATCTTGTGATTCGCTTTGTTTGTCAGTGAAATTTATTATTGTTGACATGCAAAGTTAATATTGCAAGATGTTAGTGACTGGAAACAGTTCCTAACATTGCTATCTCTTTTTACCCACTTTTGAAGATATTTGTGCTATGGTCGAAAATGTCCAAAATCTAATAGCTGCCCCTGAGCAGTTCTTAGCTATGTCATGTAATGGTAGGTAGATAACATGACTAAGACCAATAGCTCGGAAATGGATGAATATTGCTGAATTCACAACAATATTTATGTATTTGGACCGATTTTTATCACGTAGGACAGTTGTTCGTAAACAATGTTCACCTGTGGTTTCCTTGACCTACTCAGCAGTTTACAGTGGTTCCTCACCATTTTCTTTAACGGTTGGTAGGTGGTATGTACGTTCTGTTACCTTTCTTAAAGTAATTGGGACACATTCTTTCACTCATCCAATCATCTGTTTACTGATCCAGCCATTCGGTGTCTTAACCATCCACCCTTTTACTTCACTGATGTATCCATGCTTTTGTCCATCTACCCCCTTTCACTTACTAATTAATCTTTATAATCACCCTTTCAGTTATCCATTCTTTTACTTTTTAACTTATCATTTTATCTATCCACACATTTACTTGCCCATCATCTACCCGTTCACTTATTTATCTATCTATCCTTTCACACATCCATGCACTAAATCACTGATGCATCAGGTGGTCTTTTACTCATGCATCCATCCTTTAACATATCTATCCATCCTTCTAGCCATTTATGCACCCTTCCAGCTATACATCCATCTATTTATCTTTTCTCTCATCTATACTTCCACTCATTCATTTATTCATCCATGTTTTCTTTGATTATGTAACTATTCTCTTTTCATTCATCTATTCATTCTTTCAATAATCGATCCAGCCATTTGGACATTCCAAATTTATTTACTCACTCAGCTTTGTAGTTTATGACCTGAGTCTTTCTCTGCAGAGTTGTAGGGAGAAGAGGCCTGTGAAGAACAAACTACAGCAAGGGGTGGGGTGTGGTGGGTGAGAGTTTACAATGCCTCCGTACATAGGCAGACTGAAAAGGTAGAAGTTATCAGTTATACATGATGTCCAGTAACAGGATGTCAGGTTACTGTAAAATGGTGTTGTTTACATGGCTTTATGCACTGTTAAAAAAAAAAAATGGAGGGGTCTTTTCAAAGGATGTGTTGGATGTAATTCCGAGGGCAGTTTAAAACACCTAAGCTACAAATATGCGTCTAGCATAGTGTTGTGGTCGACTGGTGTTATGTTGTATGTCTGATTGCATGCAGATATGTAGAACAGCAACTATCTTTACACAAAGAACAAGCAAAGACTATTGGCTTTGACAATGAGTGCTAGTTCCTTTAAGTACAAAAGCAGTAACCATGGCATTGTTGAATATATTAATGAAAATTCTGCTGTTTAAAAATCATGAGAGAATGGAAGAACGTTAATCTGTTTTTTTTATTTTCTTTCATAGCCTTCTTTAAAGGAAGTGTTTTCTAATATGGCATGCTGGTGGTTTTATTTTTTTTATCTAAGATAATGTCTTCTGTTTGTTGAGGCAGGAAGAGCGCTATCTGCTTTAAAAAACCTTGACTGCCATATTCTCATTCAGTAAGTGCCAATAGGTTCCATAGAGAAATTCAACGTGCGGGAGGAGTGCTCCTGTAGCAGTGAAATCCAAGGCCGTTCCAGTAAGGGCTGTCAGCCTTGTCACAGGGGAGGAGGGTGCAGCTCTCTGAGATGGATACAGTTACACATAACAGGGTCGTGACGTCCGTGGAATTTATGGACGGTTGATCATCCTAGTGTGCGTTGTGCCCTTGGCACTTAATTACAGCGGACTGGGGAGCCGCGGTGCACAGTTTGGGAATCACAAGTTTTAGAAGTATCGGCAGAGTTTTCCGCAGTGTAACTTCGTCATTAATAATTTAAATATATATGTGATAGTACCCCTGTAACAGGCAGCGGCAGTTAACATTACCGCGTGAAAACAAGCGTTGTTTTTATGTACTAATGTGTGCTTTGTAATTAGGAGAGGGGGTTGATTTAGTTTTATTTTCCACACCTCCATGTTAACGCTGCCAAATGCTTCATCAAAGCAGGCCGTGGCACTTGTACGATAAAGAAGTTTATTTAAACTGATTTTCTAACAATAGCCGTGTTTGTGATAGTATTTTCGTCTCCAAACACATTTTGCTTGTGGTTTAACGTACGCCTACTATGCATGTCATTAACTGTTTGTGCGGCACACATGCAAAGTGCTCTTACCGGAGGCAGTGTTATGACGTGGTCACAAAGGTGTTCAGGAACATTTACAAGGATACGGAAGACATTTTCGCCGTCTTTAACGGTAGGAAGTTGCCGATATAGGGGCAAAAACGGCATTCATAATATGCTTTATAAATTGCAGTGGAACGTAATGTTAGATATAAAGACATATAACATACGTTTCGATTGGAATTTGTAGACCATATGGGCATATTATCAAGGACGGTCGATACATTTTCGCCGCTTTTATCAACAGGAAATTGCCGATAAAGCGGTGTTAATGGGCTTGATAATATGCCCTATGGAAATCCTATCGAAGCCCATGTGAGATGTGAAAACATCTATATGGGCTTCTATAGGAATTCTATATAGCATATTATCAAGTCCATTATCGCCGCTTTATCGGCAGTTTCCTGCCGATAAAAGCGGGGATATTGTATCGCCCGTCCTTGATAATATGGCCCATATTATGAAGGCAATTATGGTCGCTTTTAGAGCAGCGTTCTGCCGATAAAAGCGACGATAATTTATCACGTCTTCTTCATAATATGCCCCAAGTATTGCCGCATTCTTTAATAATTGTTCTGAAAATGCGGCGAAACTTTAGCTTATGAATAGAACTATTTTTGGTACAATGAGGTTGTTCTGAAAATAACTTTTTTTTTGGAGTTTTGTAGTTTTTTTTACTTTTTTTATATTTTTGGACAAGTTTTTTATTCTTTATAATTTGTTAAACTGGAGCCGAATTTTTGAACTGTAAAACAGGAACATAAGAAGTTGTTAAAAAATTAGGTACATTCGAATCTTTGATGGTCATTAATTCTTCTTTCTACAAGAGTGAGGCTCTGCTCCCCGTACTCAATCAATCCATGACACTTGTTGCATTTAATATGCACTTTCGACAAAAATGGTTTCAACTCCAACTGTGCAGTAGATGGAGATGTAGGTCGTCCTCTCGATGAAGTACTGGCCACATCTGGTGGTAGTTCTGTTGCCAGAGCTCTTGTCGCTGCCTGTGCATATTGCACAGGATGGACTTGGCTCACATGTCTCTTCATGGTATGAATCGAAAAGGAACATTTTTTTGAAACATTTCCTCTTGAAAGTACTGAGTCACAAATTGTGCAAGTTACTTTCGGAGCATTTACTTTTTTTTAATCCTGAGGATAGGTAAAAATTTGCCAGATGAAAGATTCTTTTTTTTTTTTAAACGTACACAAAAATTTTCTTCAGATTCCGAGGATGAACTGCGAGCGGCAGCCATTTCAGCAAAGTCTCCGGAAAGATGAAAAAGGTTCTTCTCCCTTCAGCGCCAAATAGATAGTGAGGGAAGTTGGTGGTTTCTGGAAAATTGCAGAAAAGAAACTACTATGAACCAATAGGAAGTGTTCTTTTCAAGTCACATGATTTGACATGCGCGTATTAGGACGTATACGTGGTGACGGAATCCCGACACGTACGTCATTTGGAAGTATCAGTCTAATTTAATGAAGTTTTAAAATGTGAAAAGGAGGAAAGGTAGACATTTTCTGATGTTGTATACCTTCATATGGGGTCCCAAGAACAATACCGATAAAGTATACATCCTTTTTTTGATCTTTAAAAATACCGGGGTGCGCGCACGCGGCCGCGCACCACAGTACGTTTTCCAACATTTAGTGAGAAGTCTGAAAACGTTAAAAAGAAGGTAAAGTAAAGAATTCGTAAACCTCTAAAGATTTATAAGGAGTTCCTAAACAATTCTGACAGTGAATAAATGTTTGGAATCCTATGAAAAGATTTCTCAAAATACTATGATAAAACAATAGAATACATTGAAAATATAGTTAATAATTCGCATTTAAAAAACCGTTGAAATTCACTGAAAAAACCATAGGTTTTACACACGTTATAGTTAGGAAGTAGCCTTTAAAAAACCTATGAAATTCACTGAAAAAACCATAGGTTTTATACATGTTATAGTTAGGAAGTAGCCTTTAAAAAACCTATACACACATTCACTGGATGATGTCATCAGTGATGTCATCAGTGATGTCATTTGAGATGTCATCAGTGATGTCATCAGTGATGTCACTGACCATGTCATGAATGATGTAATATGTGACATCATCAGCAGTGGATTGCGGTCGCGCGAGTTATAGTGAGTCCAACTAACTATAACGTGGGAATTTCAATGGTTTGTATGAGTAAAATGTTCAGCTAACTATAACTGGTGTGAAACCTATGGTTTTTTCAGTGAATTTCATGGGTTTTTTAAATGCTACTTCCTAACTATAACGTGTGTAAAACCTATGGTTTTTTCAGTGAATATATATATATGTGTGTGTGTGTATAGACACAAGGTAGAAACTCACACAAACAGCACACGAGCTCACACCAGGTTTACCAGCCTTTATTTAATTGAGGTATGGACTTGCTTAGTTTGCGGAAAAATAAAACAGCTTTCCAAACGCCCGGCGCGTTTCGAGTTTCCTCTTCATTTGGGGCTTTGTGGCGGGCGTCTCTCCCATTAATTTGTACAAAGTCCCACCCTCAATAGGGCCATGCTGGTGCTTGTGGGAGATGTAGTGTCCTGTTGTTCCTTAATATCCAATGCACTAGTCACTGCTATGTAAAGCCCGGAGTGGGCCCCCATAAGCGTGCAAGTTCTCAATCCTCGGTGGCTGCCTCACAGTAAGGATGGTGTATCTGTCCTAAGTGGCCCCCTGCGGATCATGGGGTGGTGCTAGTTCAGCAGATGAGCCTCCACTATATTCATTGTAGACACATGGTAAAAACTCACAAGAACAGCACACAACCTGACACTAGGTTTACCAGCTTTTATTTCATTGAGGTATGGACTTGCTTTGTTTGCAGGAAAATAAAACAGCTTTCTAAGCGCCCGCCGCGTTTTGAGTTTCCTCTTCATCTGGGGTTTTGTGGAGAGAGCGTGCTGCGGCAGGCGTCTCTCCCATTAATTTGTACATATTCCTGCCCTCAATAGGTCCATGCTGGGGCTTGTGGGAGATGTAGTGCCCTGCTGTTCCTTAATATCCAATACACTAATTACTGTTATGTAAAGCCCGGAATGGGCCCCCATAAGCGTGCGAGTCCTCAATCCTCGGTGGCAGCTCCACAGTAAGGATGGTGTATCAGTCCTAAGTGGCCCACTGGGGATCATGGGGTGGTGCTAGTTCAGCGGGTGAGCCTCCGCTATATTGATCGTAGAAACATCGTAAAAACTCACACGAATAGCACACTAGCTGACACCAGGTTTTCCAGCCTTTATTTCATTGAGGTATGGACTTGCTTTGTTTGCAGGAAAATAAAATAGCTTTCCAAACGCCCAACGTGTTTCGAGTTTCCTCTTCATCTGGGGCTTTGTGGAAAGAGCGTGCTGCGGCGGGCGTTTCTCCCATTAATTTCTACATTGTCCCGCCCTCAATAGGGCCATGCTGAGGCTTGTGGGAGATGTAGTGCCCTGCTGTTCCTTAACCCCTTCCATGCTCATGACGAGCTCAGCTCGTCATGCAATACACTGCTCGTGTGCTTATGACGAGCTGAGCTCGTCATGAACAAGGGGATCCTGCAAATGTTAGGACAGAGGGGGAATTGCTGCAGCAGTCAAGGTGTTAATATCCAATGCACTAATTACTGCTATGTAAAGCCCGGAGTGGGCCACCATAAGGGTGCAAGTCCTCAATCCTCGGTGGCAGCTCCACAGTAAGGATGGTGTATCCATCCTAAGTGGTCCCCTGGGGATCATGGGGTGGTGCTAGTTCAGCGGATGAGCATCCTCTATATTGATTGTAGACACATGGTAAAAGCTCACACGAACAGCACATGAGCTGGCACCAGGTTTACCAGCTTTTATTTCATTAAGGTATGGACTTGCTTCGTTTGCGGGAAAATGAAACAGCTTTCCAAACGCCCGACGCGTTTCAAGTTTCCTCTTCATCTGGGGCTTTGTGGGAAGAGCGTGCTGCGGCGGGCGACTCTCCCATTGATTTGTACAGAATTTCGCCTCAAAATAGGGCCATGCTGGGGCTTGTGGGAGATGTAGTGTCCTGCTGTTCCTTAATATCCACTGCACTAATCACTGCTATGTAAAGCCCGGAGTGGGCCCCCAAAAGCGTGCGAGTCCTCAATCCTCGGTCACAGCTCCACAGTAAGGAGTGTTTGGAAAGCTGTTTTATTTTTCCGCAAACAAAGCAAGTCCATACCTCAATGAAATAAAGGCTGGTAAACCTGGTGTCAGCTCGTGTGCTGTTCGTGTGAGTTGTTACCATGTGTGTACAAACGAGATATATATATATCGCAAGAGACCAAAAAGACTATGCCACTGGTCGCATTTTTACTTTCGCGAACAAATACGATTCCTACAAACGTAAGGATGTGTCAGGACAGCAAAAAATAGGTCCTATTGCCGGAAAACTTGCATCCAGCGTTGTAGATCCCGCAGACTCTGACAATGCGTCTCTAACATCCAACAGTGGGCCTGACGACAATTTTATCAGTCACTTCTCTGGACTCAAATGAGCTGACTAACTTTACCGTCGTCGATGAACTAAATTTTGTCAGCGAGGATCGGAGGTATTCACTGCACCCCTGCAATCCTCCACAACAACAAGGCAGAGTCGCAGCCAGAAACGGCGCATCAGGAGGCGCAATTCCAAAAAGAGGTATATCTAGGGGCAACACGCGCAGGAATTGGAACAAGTGAGCATGAGACAACAAAATACAGTGATCAACCTGACTGATTTGGTACTGTCGAAAGCGGAGGAGCAGCTCCTTTCTCTTGGATTGTCTTTCTTCCCGAAATTTTTTTTTTCATATGCTAAGGCACGCATCGACGTTTTTAAGTTTATTCGCAAGATTAAACTCATTAAGTACTTTCAACTTTACTCTATACAAAAAGACAAAGAGGCTGCTAACACTACCTTCGATACTGTCGTAAATCCATTACAAGTCAGTAATCTGGTAGGGCTTCAATCGCTCCTTGACCTGGTGCATGAAGACAAGAACCTCCAACGGTCAGTCAAGTGGTCACTGTTAATAAACCGGCACCCAGTCCTTTTCGTGCTAAGTCAACTTTTTTACCTCTGATGCCAAAGGACGCGGTGGATGTCTTCAGCGATAGAGTCATCACCGAATTTAAAGACCTAAACAGGGCCACTTTGGGGAGAAAAAAACAGCTGGACTTTAACAATGAACAATATCTTCAATTGGTAAAGAAAATACAAGGAAATTCTTCTGTTACTGTAAAAAATGCAGTTAAAGGTTGCAACACTGTTCTGTGGGCTAAAACGGATTATCTAATGGTGGCAGAAAGACAACTTGGGGACTCCACCTGCTATGTTAAGACCACTAAATTTGCAATGTTCAAAAGTAATGACATTACTCGCAAATCTATTTACCAATGGCAGAGAAGAGGTCTCCTTAATAAGGAGGAAGCCAACTTTCTCAGTGTTGTTCACCCGATCACTCCGGTTTTTTATCTTCTCCCCAAAATTCATAAATTGGTCACCCCTGTCCCTGGACGTCCTATAATTTCAGCACAAGGTAGTATGAATGAGAACTTGTCAAAATATGTGGATTTCTTTCTCCAACCTCACATGACCTCTCTACCTTCTTACCTCAAGGACACTACGGACTTTTTAGTTAAAATCAAAAATGTAACTTGGTGTTCTGATTTTTTTTTTTGGTAATGGACATTGAATCTTTATACACTAGTATTCATCACTGTCAGGGTTTGGAAGCAACTAAACATTTTTTAGACACTCGTGATGCTGTCCTGAGGGACCACAATACCATGTTGCTCGAAATGACAAAATATGTTTAACTAACAATTATTTCCAGTTCCAGAATGATATTTACCACCAACAACGGGGTGTCGCTATGGGCTCGTTCTTCTCCCCCAGCTATTCCTGCTTGCATGTTGGCTGGTGGGAGGAGCATGTGCTGTACAACATCCATCGCCAGTGGGTACCTTATTTAGCTTACTATTGGCGATACATAGACGACATTTGTGTCATCTGGCGAGGCTCTCAGGAACAAGCTCTTGCTTTTGTTGGTGAAATTAATATCAACAATCCCAACCTAAAATTTACGGCCTCAATCACACTCAACTCGGCTGAGTTTTTAGATGTATTTCTGTATATTGAACAAGGTAAACTTCAAACTAAGCTTCATAGGAAATCTACGGCTGGGAATTCCATCCTTCACGCCCATAGTGCGCATCCATCCCATACTATTACCCTTTGGCGAATGTATTTGCATTAAGAGAATTTGCAGTGATGTAACTATATCTAATCAATGCCTTGCCGAATCTGTTCAAAGATTTCTTCAGCGCGGTTATGAATTAGAACTACTTAAGCGGGCTCTCTCAAAGGCAGCATTACAATCGAGAGATGAATTGTTAAAACCCAAGATTCAGAACATTCCTGATCCGAATAGTATTGGCCCTGTCCACCTTATTACTACCTTTTGTTCACAGGAGCGCAAAATAAGGCGGATCATTAATGCAGAATGGCCGATTGTCCTTACTGACATCATCTTAGGCCCCATTTTGCCCAAACAACCGGCCATCACTTTTAGAAGGGCACCCTCTATGAGGGATGCTTTGGATAGATCCATGACAGAATCTGTCCCCAAACCCAATTGGTTGTTAAAAACAGTTTTTTTCAAATGCACGTCATGTCGTGCATGTACATTTGCCAAGAATGGTACATATTATAAATCAGCATTTAGCGACAAACAGATTGCCATGCATTGTCGCTCTGAGTTTGTTGTTTATAAGCTGAAATGTACGTGTAATCTTGAGTACATTGGAAGCACAAAATTGCCTGCAAATAAACGCATTCTGCAGCATGTTAGAGCTATAGTCAATTCGGATAGCAATTATCCAGTAGCTCGTCATTTTAAAGCTGTTCATAGCAACAAACTCAAAGACCTGAAATACACGCTTTTGGGTTCGGTCCCCAACCCCGGACGGGGGTGTGACCGTGAAAAACTCCTCAGGCAAAAAGAAACATACTTCATTCCGCTGCTAGATACCAGGGCACCCAATGGGCTTAACATTATTGATGAATTACACAACTTCTTCTGAATATGGTAGTCTACCACTGAGGCAAATCTTCATTGTTTGTTGTTTATTGTTTTTTGTTTTTTGTATTTTTCATTGCTGAATGGTCAATATTTACTGTATTTTTTAGGCTGCCTGCATTGAGTCTTAGTTTAAACCGTCTCACGTGCTTTTTACAAATTACACTTATACTATTTGTTTCACATGTTATTCACAAGCACTGCCATTTATACTATAATAGGCTATTATTGGTCTTTTATATTATTTATCAATCTGTCGGAATATATTTGGAGGATATCCAGGGTAACATCTGTAATGCACTTGCACTTTAAACTCATTATCTCATAACAGACTAAATATGGGTATTCATGAAGTTCAAGCACTGGCACTTTATTCTCATACCCTTTTTTGTTTCGTTATTCTGTTACTATGATGAATTTGTCTTTCAGTTATGATCCTACATGGGGCACTTGCCATAATTTGCTAACTTTCCGTTTTAAATATGAGTTTGTGATTCGAGCACTATGCTCTTATTCAGTGATTTATGATTATTTCCTGTTTATTTTATATCCTCTTATTATCATTTGGTAATGTGGTGCTGTGTAATCTGTCATATGTTTGCCCTTCATCCGTGTTTCTTTGGCTGATTGGGCTTTTAACTTGCTTAAAATTTGCACACCTGCTACAGGTGCGTCATGTGATCTAGCTCCGTCCGCGGAGCGAAACGCGTCATGGATAACACTTGTTCGATGATTGTTGAATAAATCCACACCACTGCTCACACGATTTGGTGTATTGATGGCTTGTTATTGAAGATCGTGATTTGGTTTAGGGAAGAGGTCCGCACCTGCTCAGTTATATATATATATATGCACCAGGGTGCCTGTATTTAGTGGTCTGGCAAGTTGTATGATGCTATGACTGATACCCAGTTTGCACAACACAACAAAAGGAAATGGTCTTCCTATGAAATCAAAAGCAAGCTCTGTATCCACTAATACTGAGATGGCATAATTTCAGGGAGTATGCTCTGATATCACTAAGTTTTTCATTCTGGAACTCATTCTATTAGCTAGCAAACTACATCTTCATTCTAACTGTTTTTAATTTCAGTGAAAGTGTGTGTGCAACAGCTACTTCTAATTTTCTAAGAAAACAATTTTAGGAATAATTGCATCTGCAGGCAGGTTAGAATTATCTTAAATCTCCACCATGCAAGGTGCTTCTGCATTTTCAAACCATCTTCCATTTATGTTCTGTGTGAATTTCTGATTAAAATAATGCCTTCGGAATGCTGATGAGTATGTACAACTAGTGGAAGACCATGTAGTAACTTTTTTAACAGGAGCTCCAGTTTGAGAGGCATAATCCTGATCTCTTACAGTAGGATTTATTTTAAAGAAAATTAATATACTAATCTGGTTCCTAACAAGGTATAATTTTCTAATTATGTTGAACAAGAACTGTTTTACATTGCACTCTAATGCGTTTGAATCCACTTAGTGATCTGTAACTGACAATAGTTCGTCACTGTCTATACAATGATTAAAGGATCTTTATGCTGGATAAATTGTTTAATGATGAAATGCAGAAAGGTTTGTGGAATTCATTTCAGTTCTTTAATATGTTTTACCAGTAGTGATGCTAGTATTATTTATATTATTGTTTATTTTTCTCACTGAGGGATTTATTATTTACACAACTAATAGATCCTTTAAAATGTATCAGTCCCATCGTAAATAGGCCAGGCGTCCATACTGTCAACCTTGCTGTTCTCCCACATCATTCATGTGACCTGTGACTCATCGATCACACGGCCGAAGGCCCAATGCTTTGGGAAGGCCTGTCTTACTTCAGGCCGGCATTTTAACGCATATTTTTCCTACCCTGGGCCATATAGAAAGGTATAGCAGTTCCAGGAAGTAAAAATAATCAACAGTCCCCATTTGGTGGGAGAAACTGTCTTTGTTTCCAGAAAATCGATATTTGTTTTGCAGAAATAATTCCCCCATTTGGACAGTTTTTCTGAAAAAAGTGAAAAATTATAAGTTTCTTAATAGACCTGGTGGCAAAGAGGCCTTACAATTGTTTCGAAAATACTCTGCCTTAGCAGCAGGAGGACCTTCAGCAAAATTGTCCCCAACTCATGATGGGGATATTTTAAGTATGGTGGGTGGGTCCCTGCAGTGATGTTGAAAGTAAGACTTACATCTCACCAACAAACTAGGAGACTGCCAGCTATCGCCTAAATGACTTCCTAAGATTGTGTCTCATGTTAAAGTAGCAGATTTGTATATTGGTGTACAGAGGATGTGCAAAATAAATCCAAATCCAGGACGCTTTACAGCATTGGATGTAGCTTGAAAAAGGTCGATTTTTTCACAATGTTTGTTTCAAAATTGTGGACCATTTCTCCTAGTTTCCTGTTAAAGCATTCAGGGTCTTATTACAAGTAAGGCAGTCCTCATGGCTGCCATACTCGTCTGACCACTGCCACCACTGCGGGTTCGCCTTCAGTATTCTGTGTGGCAACACGCGCAGGAATTGGAACAAGTGAGCATGAGACAACAAAATCCAGTGATCAACCTGACTGATTTGGTACTGTCGAAAGCGGAGGAGCAGCTCCTTTCTCTTGGATTGTCTTTCTTCCCGAAAAATTATTTTTCATATTCTAAGGCACGCATCGACGTTTTTAAGTTTATTCGCAAGATTAAACTCATTAAGTACTTTCAATTTTACTCTATACAAAAAGACAAAGAGGCTGCTAACACTACCTTCGATACTGTCGTAAATCCATTACAAGTCAGTAATCTGGTAGGGCTTCAATCGCTCCTTGACCTGGTGCATGAAGACAAGAACCTCCTACGGTCAGTCAAGTGATCACTGTTAATAAACCGGCACCCAGTCCTTTTCGTGCTAAGTCAACTTTTTTACCTCTGATGCCAAAGTACGCGGTGGATGTCTTCCGGGATAGAGTAATCACCGAATTTAAACACCTAAACAGGGCCACTTTGGGGAGAAAAAAACAGCTGGACTTTAACAATGAACAATATCTTCAATTGGTCAAGAAAATACAAGGAAATTCTTCTGTTATTGTAAAAAATGCAGTTAAAGGTTGCAACACTGTTCTGTGGGCTAAAACGGATTATCTAATGGAAGCAGAAAGACAACTTGGGGACTCCACCTGCTATGTTAAGACCACTAAATTTGCAATGTTCAAAAGTAATGACATTACTCGCAAATCTATTTACCAATGGCAGAGAAGAGGTCTCCTTAATAAGGAGGAAGCCAACTTTCTCAGTGTTGTTCACCCGATCACTCCGGTTTTTTATCTTCTCCCCAAAATTCATAAAATGGTCACCCTTGTCCCTGGACGTCCTATAATTTCAGCACAAGGTAGTATGAATGAGAACTTGTCAAAATATGTGGATTTCTTTCTCCAACCTCACATGACCTCTCTACCTTCTTACCTCAAGGACACTACGGACTTTTTAGTTAAAATCAAAAATGTAACTTGGTGTTCTGACTTTTTTTTTTGGTAATGGACATTGAATCTTTATACACTAGTATTCATCACTGTCAGGGTTTGGAAGCAACTAAACATTTTTTAGACACTTGTGATGCTGTCCTGAGGGACCACAATACCATGTTGCTCGAAATGACAAAATATGTTTAACTAACAATTATTTCCAGTTCCAGAATGATATTTACCACCAACAACGGGGTGTCGCTATGGGCTCGTGCTTCTCCCCATCTATTCCTGCTTGCATGTTGGCTGGTGGGAGGAGCATGTGCTGTACAACATCCATCGCCAGTGGGTACCTTATTTAGCTTACTATTGGCAATACATAGACGACATTTGTGTCATCTGGCGAGGCTCTCACGAACAAGCTCTTGCTTTTGTTGGTGAAATTAATATCAACAATCGCAACCTAAAATTTACGGCCTCAATCACACTCAACTCGGCTGAGTTTTTAGATGTATTTCTGTATATTGAACAAGGTAAACTTCAAACTAAGCTTCACAGGAAATCTACGGCTGGGAATTCCATCCTTCACGCCCATAGTGCGCATCCATCCCATACTATTACCCTTTGGCTATTATGAGAGAATGAGTTTTATTATATACCCAGAATTTTCCATATACTAGATAAACTAGAAGAGATATGCTTCAGACCTCTGTTAGAGTTTATAACAGAGGTATAACTTTGGTGGTTCAGTTTCTAGACAGAACCCCTAGGAGGACCCTATATATATACTCCTTTAAATAACGAATAATGATACAATGTTTCTTTTTACAGAAACTTAATTTAACTGATGTAAACATCGATTGAAGAATTTAAGGAACTGCGAATAGGTGAATCTTATATAGGTTTCACTATGACCATTAATTTCAACTTTCTTTCTTAATACTCTTGGTGTGGGACTCTTACTTGACTCACAAAATTTGGGAGAACACTTTATTAGGAGTGGCTTGACTCGTTATATATACTGCTTTCTCTTAAAACTACACACTATGCGGGTGACTTTATTTTAAGGAAGGTGGAAGGTGTTCCCCCCCCCCCCCCTTTTTTCTGTATTTAGGCCGTACGATAACATTTTAGTAATTGTGGATATATGTTTATTTGGTTACAGCCCTGAAGAAGTCAGTGTGTTTAATTTGCACACGACGAAACACGTGTTGGCTGTTGTTTTGTATCATCATTTGGATTACTGAAGCAAGAAAATAAACGACAAAGACCGATACATCCATTTGATTTATGGACAATTTTTTCACAAATTGGTGATTTGAGAAAAGTGACTCTTGCCTGGAATATTCATTTTTATTTACAGACTACTTTGTGATATGTGTGCTCGGAGGTCATTGTAGAATCAATTAGAACTACTTAACCGGGCTCTCTCAAAGGCAGCATTACAATCGAGAGATGAATTGTTAAAACCCAAGATTCAGAACATTCCTGATCCGAATAGTATTGGCCCTGTCCGCCTTATTACTACCTTTTGTTCACAGGAGCGCAAAATAAGGCGGATCATTAATGCAGAATGGCCAATTGTCCTTACTGACATCATCTTAGGCCCCATTTTGCCCAAACAACCGGCCATCACTTTTAGGAGGGCACCCTCTATGAGGGATGCTTTGGATAGATCCATGACAGAATCTGTCCCCAAACCCAATTGGTTGTTAAAAACAGGCTTTTTCAAATGCACGTCATGTCGTGCATGTACATTCGCCAAGAATGGTACATATTATAAATCAGCATTTAGCGACAAACAGATTGCCATCAAAGAATACCTTACGTGTCGCTCTGAGTTTGTTGTTTATAAGCTGAAATGTACGTGTAATCTTGAGTACATTGGAAGCACAAAATTGCCTGCAAAATAAACGCATTCTGCAGCATGTTAGAGCTATAGTCAATTCGGATAGCAATTATCCAGTAGCTCGTCATTTTAAAGCTGTTCATAGAAACAAACTCAAAGACCTGAAATACACCCTTTTGGGTTCGGTCCCCAACCCCGGACGGGGGTGTGACCGTGAAAAACTCCTCAGGCAAGAAGAAACATACTTCATTCTGCTGCTAGATACCAGGGCACCCAATGGGCTTAACATTATTGATGAATTACACAACTTCTTCTAAATATGGTAGTCTACCACTGAGGCAAATCTTCATTGTTTGTTGGTCATTGTTTTTTGTTTTTTGTATTTTTCATTGCTGAATGGTCAATATTTACTGTACTTTTTTAGGCTGCCTGCATTGAG
Source organism: Lissotriton helveticus (assembly GCF_964261635.1). Classification (NCBI taxonomy): domain Eukaryota; kingdom Metazoa; phylum Chordata; class Amphibia; order Caudata; family Salamandridae; genus Lissotriton; species Lissotriton helveticus. The sequence continues at coordinate 683,779,444 of NC_136063.1, forward strand.
TCTTAGTTTAAACCGTCTCACGTGCTTTTTACAAATTACACTTATACTATTTGTTTCACATGTTATTCACAAGCACTGCCATTTATACTATAATAGGCTATTATTGGTCTTTTATATTATTTATCAATCTGTCGGAATATATTTGGAGGATATCCAGGGTAACATCTGTAATGCACTTGCACTTTAAACTCATTATCTCATAACAGACTAAATATGGGTATTCATGAAGATCATGCACTGGCACTTTATTCTCATACCCTTTTTTGTTTCCCTATTCTGTTACTATGATGAATTTGTCTTTCAGTTATGATCCTACATGGGGCACTTGCCATCATTTGCTAACTTTCCGTTTTAAATATGAGTTTGTGATTCGAGCACTATGCTCTTATTCAGTGATTTATGATTATTTCCTGTTTATTTTATATCCTCTTATTATCATTTGGTAATGTGGTGCTGTGTAATCTGTCATATGTTTGCCCTTCATCCGTGTTTCTTTGGCTGATTGGGCTTTTAACTTGCTTAAAATTTGCACACCTGCTACAGGCGCGTCATGTGATCTAGCTCCGTCCGCGGAGCGAAACGCGTCATGGAGAACACTTGTTCGATGATTGTTGAATAAATCCACACCACTGCTCACACGATTTTGTGTATTGATGGCTTGTTATTGAAGATCGTGATTTGGTTTAGGGAAGAGGTCCGCACCTGCTCAGTTATATATATATATGCACCAGGGTGCCTGTATTTAGTGGTCTGGCAAGTTGTATGATGCTATGACTGATACCCAGTTTGCACAACACAACAAAAGGAAATGGTCTTCCTATGAAATCAAAAGCAAGCTCTGTATCCACTAATACTGAGATGGCATAATTTCAGGGAGTTTGCTCTGATATCACTAAGTTTTTCATTCTGGAACTCATTCTATTAGCTAGCAAACTACATCTTCATTCTAACTGTTTTTAATTTCAGTGAAAGTGTGTGTGCAACAGCTACTTCTAATTTTCTAAGAAAACAATTTTAGGAATAATTGCATCTGCAGGCAGGTTAGAATTATCTTAAATCTCCACCATGCAAGGTGCTTCTGCATTTTCAAACCATCTTCCATTTATGTTCTGTGTGAATTTCTGATTAAAATAATGCCTTCGGAATGCTGATGAGTATGTACAACTAGTGGAAGACCATGTAGTAACCTTTTTAACAGGAGCTGCAGTTTGAGAGGCATAATCCTGATCTCTTACAGTAGGATTTATTTTAAAGAAAATTAATATACTAATCTGGTTCCTAACAAGGTATAATTTTCTAATTATGTTGAACAAGAACTGTTTTACATTGCACTCTAATGCGTTTGAATCCACTTAGTGATCTGTAACTGACAATAGTTCGTCACTGTCTATACAATGATTAAAGGATCTTTATGCTAGATAAATTGTTTAATGATGAAATGCAGAAAAGTTTGTGGAATTCATTTCAGTTCTTTAATATGTTTTACCAGTAGTGATGCTAGTATTATTTATATTATTGTTTATTTTTCTCACTGAGGGATTTATTATTTACACAACTAATAGATCCTTTAAAATGTATCAGTCCTATCGTAAATAGGCCAGGCGTCCATACTGTCAACCTTGCTGTTCTCCCACATCATTCATGTGACCTGTGACTCATCGATCACACGGCCGAAGGCCCAATGCTTTGGGAAGGCCTGTCTTACTTCAGGCCGGCATTTTAACGCATATTTTTCCTACCCTGGGCCATATAGAAAGGTATAGCAGTTCCAGGAAGTAAAAATAATCAATAGTCCCCATTTGGTGGGAGAAACTGTCTTTGTTTCCAGAAAATCGATATTTGTTTTGCAGAAATAATTCCCCCATTTGGACAGTTTTTCTGAAAAAAGTGAAAAATTATAAGTTTCTTAATAGACCTGGTGGCAAAGAGGCCTTACAATTGTTTCGAAAATACTCTGCCTTAGCAGCAGGAGGACCTTCAGCAAAATTGTCCCCAACTCATGATGGGGATATTTTAAGTATGGTGGGTGGGTCCCTGCAGTGATGTTGAAAGTAAGACTTACATCTCACCAACAAACTAGGAGACTGCCAGCTATCGCCTAAATGACTTCCTAAGATTGTGTCTCATGTTAAAGTAGCAGATTTGTATATTGGTGTTCAAGGATGTGCAAAATAAATCCAAATCCAAGACGCTTTACAGCATTGGATGTAGCTTGAAAAAGGTCGATTTTTTCACAATGTTTGTTTCAAAATTGTGGACCATTTATCCTAGTTTCCTGTTAAAGCATTCAGGGTCTTATTACAAGTAAGGCAGTCCTCAAGGCTGCCATACTCGTCTGACCACTGCCACCACTGCGGGTTCGCCTTCAGTATTCTGTGTGGCGGACAGACTGCCACGAGACCGCCAGCCCCGCCGGCATCAAGGACGCTGATGCGCCGGTGATCTTGAAAGTTGCGCAATATGCTGTTGATGCCAATGCCAGCACCGGCAATCGTATTACGGGCTACCTTTTCACCGCCCATTTCATGGCAGTGAGCCTGCCATGAAAAGGGTGGTGAAGAGGCAACTAATGGGGCCCCTGCCGCTTCTGGGCTTGGAGGTGCATACGGATTTGTGGCACATATTGTGCCCCCCTGGAATTGCACCCCCATTCCTGCACAGTGTGGCATGCATGCCACACCATGAAGGAAAATGCTGCAGGCTCTGTCACGGGACAGTCTTCTGTTAAGGCTCTACTTTGAGCCTTACACAGCCATCACCATGAGTCCATGCAGCACCACCTGCCCTCCCTGGACTACACTCATAATTCGACAGACGGGCACACAACAGACTTGGTTGTCCTCCTGTCAGTGTGGCAGTGGTGGTATGACAGGAGGGCCAACAAACTCGTAATAAGGCTCTTAGTCACTCCATAAAAACTTGCATCAGACACATGCCATTCTCCAAACCACCAAGGGCATATTTACTAAGATTTAATGCTGTGTTTGCATCACAAAATGACACTAAGGCCCCCATTAGGATGGTGGACGGACTTTGCCCGCCCGCCATCCTCCCGGTACAAGGAACCGCCTGCCATAAGGGCAGGGGTCCCGTGGGGGGAATTAGGATGCGCCCACCACAGTGGCGGGCGCATCCTGTATTTTTACCATTGCAGCGGGCGGAATACATGTTGTGCATTTCAAAGCACAACATGACAGGCACCGCGCAGTGCCTGCCACGTTGTATTTTGAAATGCAGGGGGGTACCATAGGTACCCCCCATGTGCAACCCCCAGCAGAGTCCCTGGGGGCCCGCAATGGGCCCCCAGAGCAGACTCCGCATGCCTTTCTGTGGCGGCAAGGCATTAGTAAATGCCAATTGTAATATGGCTGGTGGCGTCTGATAGACACCGCCACCATATGAACCCTTTTCTGCAGCAATGCTAATATGGCGGAGGGTCATTCTGGCACGGATGGCGGATAGCCACCGCCAGCCTGGCGGGGGGGCGATCCGCCGGCCTGGCGGGGGAGATCCACCCGCCATCCTAATGGGTCCCTAAATCTTTTTCCACTTATTTACTTTCCAGCGTAAAATCCATTTTACATTTGTTGATAACTTGAAGGTAAAGCAAGGCAGAGCATATTGCTGCTTTGCCCTACTTAGCGCCAAGGGGCGTACCATGAATGGTGCGTAGACATTCCCAGGCCAACACTCAGGGTTTCTGAATCTAAGCACTATTTACTTTAAAAAGTAGAGTCAGAATCAGAAAATACTGCCCATTTCAAATAGGTGCTGCTATGAAGGAGAAAAGCTTTCATTTCTACTTACTTTTCAGACTTTTGATGTGTGCTGCACTGTAGAGCACACACACAAAGAGGGAAAAGGTTTCAAGTTAGTCTAAGGATGGCATTTTATACTGAAAGTGTTTCCTTCCAGTACAAAACCTATTCTAGACTCACGGAGATACCCTTGCCCTATTGGGCAAAGGTGTGTCAGTGGAACACTGCAGCATATTTCTGTGCCGGCGCTAGGGAGAGGGGAGGAGAGTGCCATATTTCTTAAATATGGCGCTCTCCTGTTCTTGCCTTCTTACGCAGAACAGCATTATTACCTGCTGCACTGCGCTCTATGAGAATCTAGTAAATATGGCCCCCAATGTTTTTGTTAGGGGCTCATTACGATGGTGGACGGACTAGAGTCCGTCTGCATTCTTTACGGGAATTGGGACCGTCCGCCTATATGGCGGCGGTCCCACCCATGGAATCACAGTGCTACAGCCACAGTGGGCATTTTTACCATTGCGGTGGGTGTTGCATGCTGTCCGGAGTGAAAAACCCGAAAACTGCGCCGAGTCCAGAACAGCTCTGATGAAGAGGAGCTTCCGAGAGGGGCAAAGGTGCGACTTCAGCACTTTGATGGACAACCCCAGCAGGTGAAAGAGGTCGACCGTAGTCTGGAGGTGGGAGACGGCTGTCTGGGGCGAGCCCCCCTTCAACAACCAGTCATCGAGATAGGGGAAGACTGGAACACCTGATCTGTGCAGATAAGTGAAGAAACATGTGAACAAATCTTTCTACTTTTCTACGAGACTATAGAATATTGTCCACAAACCACAACAATCTCCGTTTTTAATATGTATGGCATCTATTAATGAGATAGTGTACATTTTACAGATGAAGGAAACCAAGTCTTCCTCATGAACTTTAGACTCTGCATCGGTCCTACCTTGTAAATACTAAAATCTCTCAATAAACACAAGGTCTCTTTCTAGAACCACCCAACATCTATACACATAAGCTTGATATATATCTCAAAAATACATGCTTCATTTTTTTCAGCGACCAAATGCGCGGATCCTACGCGCATCTCGTGATTTTTTTGTAAAAAAATGTTTTTACTTTTTTTGCCCTATGGGTCCCTATGTCACCCCTGAGCAGGCCTAGGTCTATCCCCGTCTCTGTGTGAACATTTTCTGGACACTTGTCATTTGCAGCTCGCACTGGCATAGTTTGTATTTGGGCTCCTTCTCAGTAAGGATCCACTCTTAGTAACGCGGGTAAACTAAATTGTTTTAAGTACCATGGCAACAGGACATTAGCGTCTTGGACATGCGCTATGTGCTCGTACAGGATATGTGCAATTGAAACTTTATTGTTCCCTCAGTTTCATTCACTTGACAGTTGCACGGGAACTGCACTTGGGGTCCCTACCTGACATGCGCGGGGCTCAATTGCGGAGGATCTTTTTCCTCTTGGGTTCATAACACTGTGATAAACCCCCCCTTTTTTGCCCCACTGAGTATGTTGGAGCATATCAAACACCCCCACCCTCATTGTGCATGTATCGGAGTATTACATACACTATATTGATATTGTTGCACTTGCAAACGAGAAATGATGGGGATACGGACAGTTTATACCCAGTATAGAAAAATGTATAAAAATGTATTGCACTGTTATGTGGGGTTATACTACTGTACTTTTCCTAGGTTGCATTTTACTTTACTATGGGAAAACACTGAGTTTGAGACATTCAACCATGGCGGAGAGTGAACCAGGCAGCCTTTTTCTATTTTGTTGGAATGCTGTGGTATTTATGTTTGTTACGCAAGGTTAAAAATGCATGTTTAACATTTACATGCACAAAGCGGCAGGCACCGCGCGGTGCCTGCCGCTTTGTGCATGTAAATGCTGGGGGGTACATAGGTACCCCCATGTGCACCCCCCACCCCGACACCCTGGGGGCCCGTAACGGGCCCCCAAACGCCAAAGACCACATGCTTTTCCAAGGTGGGAAATCCGCCGTGGAAAAGCATGTTTCCCCATGCATCGTAATATGGCTGGCAGTGTCTGATAGACACCGCCACCATATTAGAGCTTTTCCGCCGCAAGAACGCGGCGGAAAAGCGGCGGACGGTCTCCCCGTCCACAGATGACCCCCCTGCCATCCTAATCTGGCCGGGGGGTCTTTTCTCTCACCACAGCGGTGAATCCGCATCCTCCGGGCCGGCGGTGGCTTCCGCCGGCCCGGAGGATGCGGATTCACCGCAATCCTAATCGGGCCCTAGGCAAAGTGTTGGATAGTGGAGGTGTTAAATTTACTATTCCCACTCCTGTGAGTGCAACAGTTGGGAAAGTGCTGGATAGCGGAAGGGTAAAAATTACTATTCCAACTCCAATGAGGGCAACAGTAGTGAAAGTGTTGAATAGTGATGGGGTCAAATTTACTGTTCCCACTCCAATCAGTGCAAAAGTAGGGAAAGTGTTGCATTCTGGTGGGGTAACAATCGATATTGTCACTCCAGGCAGTTCAAAATTAAAAGCAAACAAAATATTAACAACAAAATTATTTAAAAAACAAAATAAATAAATAAAAAATTATGTTAAGAATTAAAAAAACAAATATATTTAATATCACAAATTAAAAAAACATATTATAATGTTAAATGCAAATGACAAATACCTACAAATATTATATTACATAAAATAAAAAATAATTTTCAAACAAAGAAAAAATGTTCATTAGAAAGTTTTTAGAAACAAAAACATGAATTATTAAATAAATGTATGCTTTTTATGTCCTACCCTATAACACCAGACAATTCACAACCCAAATCTAAATACAAAAATGTACATACATAATTTGCATGATGAATTAACAGTTGAAGAAATAGTATTATTTAAAAATAATTTTAAAATCATAAACTTTGCACACTGTACCCCTATAACCCCCACAAAACACAGCTAACAGTAAACTGTAAAAAACTGTATTACACAATTAAAACGTATTTTCAATTAAAAAATAATAGTATTTAACTAATTATAAAGTAAAATTAATTTACTCCCGACCCCTCACCCCTATAAAAGTAAAACCCACACACCAAAAAAAAACAATTACCCTAATTAAATATCAATGTATTAATTAATGTTAATGATCAACTAATTATTAATTATTTAAACATAAATTACTTCCAACCCTTTACCCCTATAAACGCCACAACCCACACCAAAAATGAATTACACAATTTCCATATTTCATTTTTAATTGATTAATTAAGAACTAAATATTAAATAATAAAAAATAAATTACTAATGCCCTTTATCCCTATAAACCCCACAAACCTCACCTAAAATTAATTATGCAATTTTCATAATTAATTAGCAATTAATTAATGAATATGTGTTAATTCTAATTAATAATTAATTAAACATAAATTACTTTCCACTCTTTACCCCTAAAAACCCCAAAACCTACACCTAAAACAATTACTCAATTACCATAATTAATTAGCAATTAATTAATTAATATAGATTAACAACCAATTAATAATTCATTAATAATACATTACCTTTCCCAATTAATACTATAATATCTCACCTAAATAAATATTAATAAATAAAAAAATAATCATTAATTTATCATAATTAAATTACTTCCCACCCTATTTCCCTATAAACCCACAATTCGCTACGGAACTAAAACATGCAAACTTTCATTAAAATAAAATTGATAACTACTAAAAATTTAACACATATATTAGGAAACATAAACAATTCCTATACAAAACAATATATCACATACATTTAAAATATATACTAAAATACAGAACACTAATTTAAAAATGTTAAACAACTATATTTTTGCAAACTATATTAATTACTTCTACATTTTTAAAAACAATATTTCTTACCTTAAAATCGATATTCTTGACCACAATATTCTTGCTGTTGATATTTCTGACTCATGATATTTAGGACTCGATATTTCTGTAGTTCGACATTTCCAACTCGATATTCTGTCTGCACACCATGAATTATATTTGATATAGCTGAATGTCATTCATATTTTCAAATTAGGTATTCTTTTAGATTTAGCTGTTTGGTTTCAGCAATTTTGGGTATAGGTTTAAAAGAAATATAAATGTGAAAACTAGTTTGTGAAAGAACGAACAACACAAACGTAGGTGCATGCTTATGAATACTGACTCATCACTGTGGTAACACAGCAATGCCTCAAAAAAAGTTGTGCTGCGATACAACACTTTCATGCGACAAGAATGCGTCATATTTACGGTATGACACATCATGTCATAAGGTACCAAAGTGCTTAAAAAAATATGATGCCTCTGTGGGACGCATGGCCCAAAGTAATGTAACAGATCAGTTGGCAAAGTGATACTAAGGTGAATTGTGGGTTAAAAGTTACTCATTCCCCCCCAAACACTTTTTCAATGCATAAATAGGAAGAAATAGAGGGAGCTGCAAGCACAAGCAGTGAGGGCAACAATCCCTACACCAGGCAAGATGTTCAGACAGAATCCCAGGCGAAGAGGAAGAGGAATTTAACTGAGGAGGAAAACCAAATATGAATAACTGAGGTGACAAGGATTGAACACTTTCTTTTTGTCACTTCCAAATTGCCGTTAGGTAAGAAAGAAGCCATTTGGCAGTCCATAGTGGATACATTTAACAATGTAGCCAAACAAAAAGGACAGTGCCAGAGTGCAAGAAGCTCTGGCATGAATATAGGTGCGGGACCAAGGCGAAATGGGCCAAGAACCTGTGGGCAGCCATGGGGACTGGAGGAGAAGGACCTGAGGACCAGAAGGTGCTGCACACCCTGGAGAAGCAAGTGGCGTTAGTCATCCCAGCAGAGTTTGTGGCAGGAGGGGAAGGATATGACAGTGCTGGAGTCGAGACCCAGGAAGATCTACAGGGTAAGTGTCAGCAAGGGACAATATGGTTAAAGCTGTCATTCAGTGCAGTGCCACAAGACACTTTGCTATGATGTGTGCAAGGGAAAGGGCAGTTATCTCTCACATGTTTATTCATACATCACATATATGTAAGTTATTTTGCCCTGTGACCTTTTGTTCTGCCCAGTTCAGCCTTGCCAAGTTTGTCAGGCCCATGCGTGTTGTGCTGAACTAGTTCAGGTTGTCCTTTGAATACTGCAACTTGTAGTGGAAGATTTAACGAGTGACCAGGACTAGAAGTCCCACAATATAAAGCATACAGCCTGGACTAGAACAGCACTCCGTGCATGGACCTTGGAACCCTGCCTAATCTGACTGTGACAATGCAGGCCCCCTTGTACCATGAGGAAAGTGTGCTTGTCTTGGAGCTATGCAGCCAAAAGTAGACTGTAATGTAATGGAATGGTGTTGCCGGAGGATTAATTTCTCACCTAAGAGGTGATCCAGGTGATGAGTATGTCAAGCATCTACAAGTATGATCATGTGAAGAGACATGTGTACAGCCAATAGCGTGAAACCAAATTGCAAGTAGCTGCCCTGATGTGCTGGGCGAGATCTCACAGGTGTTGTCTGCCATGTTAGTGACTACACTACCTCTTGACTTGTACAAATTAATATTGGAGCTGGGGGTGAATGCAAGTGATACACACCAGAGGCCCATTAGTGTTTGTTGGAAGCAGAGATGGCGTGTGAGCTTGGTGGACTCCTGGTAGTGTAGTGCCATGTAGGTGTGGCTGAGGACACACCTACACCATCCATCACCACCCCCTTTTGTACCGCTGAGGACATTGAACTGGCAATGTGTCTGAATGGGGAGCCATTGTATCTAAAGGAGGTGATGTGTGTGCCGCAAGGTAGCCTGAGTGATAGTCATGCCCTGCTGTGTTTGATTGTGTAACACTTGAGGAACAGCTGTGATGGGGTGCTGTAGAAGAAGGAATGGGTGCATTACATTCAACAGACAAAGTGGGCCTAGTTGAAGGTGTAGCATGTGTCAGGAGGGAGGTGTAAAACGAAAAGTCTGACTATGCTACATATGTCAAAGCAGGAGGATGTGAAACAGGGAAATGTGAAGTGAGAGGAGGAGCTTGGTGTTGACGATGATGGGCAGGTTTTAGGGTTGATTGGAGAGTGAGGTGTCTGAGCCTCCTCGTACTTGCAACCAGGGTAGGTGCATGCTACATCACTACTATCTGGTAAGGTTCAGCATGACCCATAGCTTTCACACACAGTTAGGCATGTTGGTCAAGTGCATATTGTAACATATGCTGGATGTTGCAGGTGTCTCCTGATAGTCAATGTATGATCTGTGTGTCGTCATTGTGGGAAGGTAAGTTCAGGCCCTAAACATCGATTATAAAATATTCAGTAGGATACTTGCTACAAGGCTCCTCTCCTATATGCCCACACTTTTACATGCAGACCAGGCGGGATTTATCCCTGCCCACAATGCACCAACTAATATAAGACGATGGCTCACAATACTTGATGATGAAATCTATGATCGTACAGGGGTGGCGATATTCAAAGTGGATATTGAGAAGGCCTTTCATAGTCTGGATTGGGTCTTCCTCTACACAGTAATGAGGCGCTTCCAGCTAGGTGATTAATTTATATCCTGGATTAGGCTTCTATATACAGCTGCCACAGCCAGAATACACACAGGGTGTTCTGTATTGAAGTGCTATCAGGTGTGCAGGGGGACCAGGAAGGGATGACCGCTATCACCCTTGTTATTTGCTCTGGCAATGAAATCCCTGGCTGCTTATGATAGAACTGGAGATGCCTACAGGGTATTAAATGCAGAGTGCGGATCTATCATATTTACCTATACACTGACGATCTCCTGAACTTTCTACATGACACAATAACGGTGCCGTCAGTAGCTTGTGAGCTGTTAGAGAACTTTGGACTGCATTCAAGGCTGAGAGTTAACTGGTGGAAGTCACAGATGTTCCCTCCATGTGTGGAACGTTGTCATTCGCCGGAGGTGACGGTCCTGTAATGTGAACCCGCTGCTTACAATATCTGGGAGTAAGAATCTTCCATGACCTACTGATTTCCTGGAGTGAAATATAGAGAAGGCTAGTGAGAGCAGAGGCTTAGCAGTGCCAGATTTTGAGGCTTACTACTTGGGTACTGCGTTGATGTTGGGCTTGATGCCTGCAGAAGACGTGCACAAGAACCCCAAACTCGCCAGATATACCTATGCTACCAAATGACGTGGACTGGCAGAGCTTAGCGGAGTGGGTGGCAGTGGTTGTGTTAGACCTGGCAACCTCGGCAAGTTTCCTCTATCTTTCTGCCTCTACCTCCTATATTTTTGACTGTATGCTGGAGTTTGTTGTTGCTGGGTTATGTACTCTGGGCTCTTAAAACTGCTGATGAGTGCTAATGTGCATGTGCTCCCTATGTAAATTGTAATTCTGATTGGTCCTTCGTGATTGGCATATATTATTTACTGGTAAGTCCCTAGAAAAGTGCACTGTGTGTGCCAGGGCCTGTAAATCAAATGCCACTAGTGGGCCTGTAGCACTGGTTGTGACGCCCACATGGTAAGCCCTGTAAGCCTGCCTGTCTCAGGCCTATCATTTCAGTGTCTGTGGGTGCAGTTTTAAAGTGCCATGTCGACCTGGAAAGTGCACCCACTTGCCAGACCCTAACCTTACCTTTTACCGCTAATGTAGGACCAAGGTACCCCCATGTGTAGGGTGCAGTGTATGTGAAAGTTATGACATGTACAAGAGTGTTTACATATCCTCATGGTTAAATACTGCCAATTTTATTTGTTACTATTGCAAAGACTAGCTCTCCCATAGGCTATCATTGGAGCAGCCGTGTAACACTTTACAAGGGTAACTTTCAATTGGGAACAGCTAGATTTTGGAGTGTGAGCTCCCTGCGCTCAGAATTTAAAAACACATCTTTAGCAAAGGTGGTTTTTAAATTCTGCTTTTGAAAATGCTACTTTTAGTAAGGGGGCCTTTTCTTGTTTAACCATCCTGTGCCTCTGCCTGCCTTTGGAATCAACATATGTTTTAGACTGACAGTCGCACAAAGGGAGTTGAGGTGTGCCCTACATAACCCGATGGCCTATCACCAGGATCAATAGACTTCCTGCACTAGAGTGGTGGGAGGAGCTGCCACCTGAACCTGAAGAGGGCTGTGCATGACCTCTCACAATGTTGTCTCCAATCCCCTAGAGTGTGTCTGGAGCCAAGACCAGCCAGAACAAGAACTTGTGCTCTACAAAGACAATCCTTTGAAGAATGCCTACTTCAAAGGCCAAAAGGGGTATAAGTATTGGACCTAAATCCCCAGACTTTAGAACACATTTGGATCAAGAGGAACCTCTGCCAAGGAGAAGAGCTGAAGAACTGTGAGGAGGAGTACTCCCCCTGTGTTTTGTGCTGCTTTGCTGACTTGGCCTGCATTTGCTGCTCCTACTTTGGAGAGGTAAAGCACTGGAGTTTGCTTTGTATCCTGCTTGTTTCCTTTTGAAAATTTCAGGGATATCAAATATTCCATCTGCAGCATCCCTGAACTATACTGCTGGGAGTTCTGACCTGCCTTGTGGTGTCAAATCCAGTTCTGGGCCCTTGTACAATGGTAATTATTAGCATTTATCATTATATTCCTGCTACATAGACCTGCCTGAAACCACCAAAATCGATGCATCACCCTTCCAGCGCCTGTTTTTCCGACGCAGCACCATCGTGGGGGGATCATTTCCACACACCGCTGCTGTGCGGCTGAAGAAATTGACGCAGTGCCTGTCAGTGGCTGAAAAAAACACTGCAGCCCGAGTTCAGTGCACGTGTCTCAGAAGTCCGAGAACTCTGCACTGACTCTGATGTAGGCCCTGCTGTGTGGCTGAAAGAATCGACACATCGTGGGACCACAGTTGAAGAAATCTACCCACCGCCTGTTTGCCACCACCACATAGACCTCCAGTGCATCCGGATTTCCATGCATTGCACCAGTGTGCCAAGGTATTCTGATGCATCACCCGCAGACTAGATACATCTTGGATTTTGACGCATCGCTTCCCCCTACAGTCTGGATTAGATGTAACACGTCTACGTGCAGTAGCACTGACGCATTGCCTCCCCGTGGACTCAGGAACCAACGCATCACTGTGTTCTTTAATGTTTCCCTCTTCTGCGGCTGTTTTGCCGTGTGGATTTTGACTCATAAAGGTACTTCGTGTAAAATCACCTCATCCATTGGGTTCTATGGACAGAATTACTCGAAACCTTTTAAAAGTCAAATTCTGAGTTGTGTATGGTGGATTTTAGTCGTTTTGGTTTGTTTGGTTTAGATAAAGTTACTTTATTTTTCTAAACTCAAGTGGTGTACCTTTGTATTGTTTTCACTGGGTTACTGTGTGTGTTATATACAAATACTTTACACATTGCCTCTGAGATAAGACAGACTCCTCATGCCAGCTACCAAGGGGGTGAGCAGGAGTTATCTGGGTGTGTAATTCCCTTATCCTGACTAGAAGAAAGGGTCCCTACTTGGTCAGGGTGCAAGCCACTACCAAGTAGAGACCCCCATTTCAAACAGGCAGCATCTATGCTGGGCGATTCAAGTCTGAGGCTCTCCTTCCCTTCGAAGAATTCCGAACGGAACATGATTTGCCTAGAGGTAATTTCTTATTACACAGATCGGTGACGACCACGGTGCACTGGGGGGTAGAATAATTAACCCACTACACCATAAGACCTGCCAGTATGTTATCACATCATCTGGGACATTTAAGGCCGTAACTTGATCAATAAGGGGGTACTTGCTGCTGCCTCTGACTAGTCTCCGGACCAAGTGGGATGCAGACTTTTGGGACCCCATACCAGACAAGGACTGGATCGAAATACTGGAAAGGGTACCCAAAGTGTCAAGAAAGGCTTGCTTTAAATGGATACATTTTTATGTGAGACACAGGTCATATCTCACACTGGGACACATTAATCAATATTTTATCACATCAAGTGTCAGTTGTCCAATATATGGGGAGGAGTGAGCTGAATTTCTGCATATGTTTTGGTCTTGCTCGATGTTTACATCCTATTGGTAGGAAATTACTGTTATGCTTGCTGATATCACTCAAAGAGAAATCACATGCACCCCACAACAATGCCTTCTGTACTGGTTCCCACACACTGCTAATAAAGGGTTGCAAACAGGTTTCAGAACCTAGCATTACTGCTTACAAAGCAATTGGAATGCTCAGAATAGAGCCCGGGTGGGTGTTTGGCGAAGAGACCTTGAGAAATGGGCTGGTTACGAAGGGGAAGTGCTGCTCAGAGAGGCAAGAGGTGGCCGGGGTTCAGTGAAAATGACCACGGCCTGGGAAATGTTGGTGGATAGTATGGTGCACCCAAATACCTCTCCTCCGGGAACACCAGCTGGGTCCCCCTGATAGCAGACACTTATCTCACAGATTATTGGTACACCTGCCACTATAACTGCGACACCTGGTTACCATGGGATAGGCCCCCAGCACCTAAAGAGGTCTTTGATGGTTTCCAGGATTAACTAAAAACAGTATCACACCTTGCCTATACCACCATCAGACATCACCACCAGGCGGCATGACTGAGAGTGGCTGGGGGGAATGTTGAATTGGTTTGTACTGATTTAATGATGAAACAGCAATAATGACTGCATAACTCAATGTCTCGAACTTCCATAACATTTTGCTGTAACTTTACATGGCAGAGGTGGCTGGATGATGACGCTCAGAGATATATCACATCACAGTCATGAAGCATGCCTCAGGCATGCAATATTTTCTGTACTGCAGGGCAGCATTATCTGAGGCTAGCTTGCACCATCCCACAAGGAGTAAAACCATTGGTCCTAGGCAGGCCAATGTAGGGCTGGATTTGAAAAGACAGGTTTATGCCATATGAAACATTGTAAGGACAAGTTCAGACTATTGATGTCACTGGTGAACAGAGCACTGAGAAGCCACAAAACAGGCCTTTGAATATTGTGTCAATTTTCAGTCCTGAAATGGTCACCTTCCAGAAAAAATAAAATTGCCAGGGGCATGTTAAGCTCTCTATGTGTGCTGAGCAATGCAGCACACATAAGAAGGTTAACATTACAGAAGAGTTATCATTACTTTGCTCCTTACACGTCACCTGTGTAGTGTCATAAAAAAAATCAGATCATGCTCTGAACAAGCACCAATGTGAAATCAGCTCATGCTTGCAAATACATGCATGCAAATTTATTTGAAATACCCACAACACCTTGAACAACTCTCTGGGGCAGAGTATAGCAATTGGAGAGATGTACACTGGATTTTGTAACCTACGCCTTAACTGATCTGCCCCTTAAAGCTAATGTTTCTAAAAGTGATAGAGACACAACTACATGCAGATGGTGCATACATACAGGGCCACCAACAGCCAAACCAAAGTGGTGTAGTAGATCTGCCTCTTGGGACACCACTTCTGCCCATCAGTGCTGAAACTGGTAGAAGGTGTGTTCGAGCCCAGGCACCTTTGACATGTGCCACCGCACCCTTTTCCCAGTGCTCCTTGCGTTCCTTGATGGAGTAGTCCTGGCTGACCCTACCCCAGATGCCATCATGTTGGGTACATAGTGGGCCAGTAGCCATAGCAGGCCCCCAAACTCTCCCTCTGAAAGGTTTTTTGCCCCACCCTTTCCCGACGTGGCCCAACTACTGTAGACACCCTAAACCCAAAACAAACGCACATTAACCTAACACCTTCCCCTAGAATAGAAAACCAGTAAATGGGCAAACACCTGACAAAACAATGACAATATCAATACAATTTACAAAAATAAAGCCCAATAAACAGAATTAGCACAAGACAAGGAGACAGCAGACACAGCCAAGACCAATATTCACCACAATCCACCAGCCACTCTCCAAAACACAAACAAGCTGTAAGGGAAAGTGAAACTAACTTTCACCCTTCCCAGTTTGCAGCCTGTCACACCCATTGCATCATGTCCTGGGTGTATCCCACCCGTTTTCAACATTGGTGCAATTTTTCTATGACATATCCAAACTTAAATGCCCAATGTGTTGTTGCTGCACTGTGTAGTGGCACTTCTGCAGTCATTTCCATGCATTGGCTTGGGTGTGTGGCTTACGATCGATGCAAATGTTGCAACGTGCTGTGCAACAGGGACAATGCATGGGTTGTAACCCAGGCAACTCGCCTAATGTATTGGTTCAACTATAGAGGTCTGTGTGATGCTGAATCACATACCTTGGGCACGTGTCTTTGGCCCAGGACAGGGGTGGCACCACTGGCAGCTCTGCGTGACAGAGGGAAGTGTCCAGGTGGTTAATTTAGTTTGTTGTAAATCTGTCATGTGCCTGTAACTTCATGGCAAGTGGTGCAGCATATACAGGTGGGGCAGCAGATTGCCCATGGAGTCTGCCTAGTTACAAGGAATACATGTCCAGTCCATATCACCATGCAACTGGACTCATTAGGAAGCATTGCAGTACAGCAAGGCAGATATTATGGGCTGTAGCTTCACGCTTCACTTGTCAAAGCCATTACCACAATACACACCTGGATGTTCCCTAAAGTTATATGTGCACATAAATATGGCCCCTGGTGCTTATGTACCAACCTTTTATATTCCCTAAACTGGCTACGCTCTCTATTCATGCAATGTGTGGGGAATCTGTAGTGATGTATCACAGATGCAATACACACTCCAGGAAGCACAAATACAGACAGGATCACCCATACTACAGTGTATGTCCCACCCAGCGTGCACATTTCCAATATTATATTATATATACAGGTGTATGTCCAATTTGTAACATGTTTTTGAGAGTTAACCCTGTCTTAATTACAAAGCTAGGCAAGGTCATCCATGTAATGTAGTGGGGCAGGCATTTCAGCATTCAGGGGTATATGTATTTCCTGAGTTGAGTGGTGCTGTCAATTCTGTGAATCCCCAGGCTTGCTTGTTGCTTGCTTGCTGCTAGCATGTTCCACCTCCAGACACCACCAAGTCTCATGGCTGTTAAGACTTAGACTATTGGAGTGGCCAGGTGAGGAAAGGGGTTTTGGGGAAGGAACTGCAGGGAGGGAGACCTGCAAGGCAAACAAAATAGATTTGTAACCTATTCTCCTAGATTTTCCCTTTATTCAATTCAATTCAAATAATCTTTATTTCGATCATTAGAGATCATAAAAGATATACAAATGAATACCACCATAAAAACGTTAAAAATGAATTCAGTATTTTAGGAGTCAGAATTCCATGATTACAGTCCAGTTAAGATAAATGCGTTTTGGCTTAAGAGTTAATAGTTCGTGCAGCATTAGAGTCCCTTATAATTCTTGCGCGTAATCTCCACATTGCCGTCAAGAATTTCGCCATTACAAACACAGTTGGAGCTGTTAAGTCTGTTTTAAGCACTCTGTAGGCTGGGGCATAAGTTCGAAAGCCCAAGTTTCTTAGGTAGGGGACCAGCCAATAGCTCCTGATTCTACTGTAGGCTCTGCAGAACAGTACCACATGCAGGTCACTTTACAGCTTATAGTTGCATGCTGGGCAACTGCCCAAATCCAAGTTACCGTCCCAGGATTTGGTAAGGGACCTCAAGGGAAGGGAGCCGTATCTCCATTGCAAAAAGATCTTTCTTACATACACTCGGGTCATGGCATCTAAGACGTACTCAGGGCTGTACGAGTCTTTTACTTTAATAAACGTATCAGTTAGGGAGCCTTCCCGGATTGTACTCATAGATCTCTGGAGCATAAAGCTATAAAACAGTTCCGAAAGTTCTTTCCTCGGGAGCCTTACGGACATTGCTTCCGGGTTACTCCATAGCTCTGGGACGCCGAGGGTCGAACACATGTCCCTGATGTACTTCAGCCATGGAATTTTAGCCACATGAATTGACCTAAGAAGCTCCTGCAATTCTCTTCTGTAATGGGACAGATCCTGACTGCTCCACAAGCGTCTCCAGTAGGTCAGTGGTTTGAGGCCAAGTTCCTCGGTGATTGGTCGTAATGCCAGGTCCATTCTCAAAGGGAGAAGAGGAGTACTCGGAGGGAGAGCCGCCAGTTGTCTAATAAAGTTGTTCTCTGCGACCTGTATAGTCTGTAGCTGTGTGTGTCCCCATAACTCAGCCCCATAGGTAATGCCTCCCCGAGCTTGGGCTTTGTAAATGTGAATGGCGGGGGCCAGTGGACGAAGTGGAGATTTTTTAGCGATTCTTGTAATGGCGCCAGCCCTCTGAATTAATTTTGTGGTTGCCTTTGTTTTATGTGGCAGCCAAGATAGATTCTGATTGAGGGTTATTCCCAGATACTCAATTACATAGACTCTTTCTAGGGATGTGGGTCCCAAGCGGGGACTTGGGCAGCTTTTGGGTTTATGATTGAGAATCATGAATTTGGTCTTGGAGGGGTTTATTTCCAATCCCCTTTCATTGCAAAACTCCAAGAACCCATTCAAGACTCTCTGTAGCCCCATTGGTGTTTTTGACAACAGCAGAGTGTCATCCGCGAACATGATCGCTGGCACCCTGCTGCTGTTCAGTTGCGGCGCATCGATATTGGGAATCCTGCTCAGATGTTCTATCACCCCGTTCGTGAATAGACAGAACAGGGTCGGCGCCAACACGCAACCCTGCCTTACCCCTCTATGAACAGGGAACCTATCTGTCAGCCTACCGCCCTTGCCGTATCTTACTCGGGCATAGTTGTTTGTGTGTAACCTGATTAAGATCTGGAGAATATCTCCAGGGACACCCAGGTCAGCCAGTACCGCCCACAATTTGGCCCTAGGGACCAAATCGAAGGCGGCACGGAGGTCCACGAAGACCGCATACAGTGACCCTCCCTCTAGATGTACTGTCTTCCAGTACAGAATGTTCAGTCTAAGTATTTGATCAACTGTTGAAACTCCCTTCCTAAATCCCGCCTGGAGGGGGCTAAAATATCAATCTCCTCCATCCAGCTTTGCAGCCTATCCAAAATTAGTCTGCCAAACAACTTCTGGGATACATCAATGAGGCTGATTGGGCGATAGTTGGCGGGGAGCAGGGGCGACCCTTTTTTAAATATCGGGACCACCTCCGCTCCCAGCCAAGTATCCGGTATTTTCATTCCTCCCAGCACTGCATTGAATAGGACCATCAAGTAGGGTGCCCAAATCCCAGGTTCCTGCCTAAAAAGGTCACCCGGGACCCCATCCAGGCCCGGCGCCTTTCCAGCAGAGAGCCCCGCTATTGAAGCCCTAATGTCTTTTATGGTAAAGGGAACAGAACTGTGTGTGGGAAGAGTAATGGGTGTTGTTATTTCTAACTCCTCGTTTTCGGGTGAGTATAGCTGCTGGAAGTGATCTTGCCAGACGTTTGCTGCAATGTTGGGTTCGATTGCCGAAGGAAGATCCCCGCTCCCATGGTTGATTATTCTCCAGAATCTACGGGAGTCCCTTTTAGCTAGGGACTCCGATAGATTCTCCCAATGCTGCACGTCCCACTCTATTCTAGCGTTAGCTATCAGTGATTTGTAAGCACTCCTTTTGGAGCGGATCTCCTCCCTGGGGCCTCCTTCTTTTATGGTGAATAGGAGGTCTCGTTTTGCCAATCGACATGTGCTATTGTACCAAGTGTTCCTGGTTGGTCCCTGGATTCTTGGTCGCCTTGTGCTGAAAAGATCGACCCCAAGCTTCTTGGTTAGGTGTTCGTGTACTTGTGCTAAATCCTCACTATTATCTTGTAAGGAGTCTAAATTCCATAGGTCAAAAGCCTCCTCGAGGAGAGGGATAATTCCAGCATAGAGACAGGCTAGCTTCTCTTCGCTGGAGGCAAGCTTCTCCCATCCTATCCGCCTCCTGTTATTGTCCAACAGGTGTCCCCCTTTCAATTCCTGCTCACTTGACACAGTCGCCCATGGGGAAGGGATATCATACTCTAATTCCAGGGCATTGTGATCACTATCGTGCCTGGGTATTATTTTGAAATCCACTACCCTTTTCCATGTCTGCATTTGTACCAGGAAGTAGTCTAATCTGGATTCCCTCCCTACTTGGTTAAATGTGCATTTGCACGGGATGTCGGACCTAGTGCGGCCGTTACAGGCTCTCAAGCCATAGGTGAGGTTTAATGTGTTTATTTGGACGGCCAGCGGAGTCCATGCTCTAGGAGGGGGCGCTTCTGTCTGAGGAACCTGCCAACTTGAATCCTCCTCTAGGGAGGGTCCATCAAGTAGTCCAGGTAATGGTTCAAAATGAGAATTGAAGTCCCCTCCTATTAGATACGAAATATCCCCGGGGATGGTTTCCAGAAGGTGCGACAGTGCCTCTATGGTTTTGGAAGTGGAAGCTATTTGGACTGGCCTGGAATAGATATTTATGACTAGTAATTTGAAAGGACCCGGCCATTCGAGAAGGACGGCCAGTATATCTTCCGAGTCTATTGTATACCTTGTGGCTAGACATCCCAAGTCGGAAGCCACCCAGGTTGCCAAGCCTCCGGATGGTCAGCCTCTCCCACCCCAGATAGATGGGATTGAGAATGTCTGGAAGCCCCTATAGGAAGTCTCATCCCTTGCCCAGGTCTCTTGTAGGAGGCAAACACTTTTTGGGTATATTAGCTCTGCCCATGAGTCCGAGTCTATTTTGTTGGCCAGGCCTGCCACATTCCAAGACAGTAATTTTAAAATTTGTGGAGCAGTCTGCGTACGAGGTTGGTTAACCGAATGACCTATGAGGTCTAACTGTAATGCACTATCTGTATGCCCTTCATCCATGGGTAGGCCTTCCAGAGTAATCTCCCTGTTCTTTAACTCATGGGATAGGTCCAAATTCCCACTAGTGGCTTTCTCCTACCTAAAATTTGGGGAGTCATGGTTACCTTGCTCTGCCCCTGGAGGTTGCTCATTTGCCCCTACTACAGAGGCCAGCTGTCAGTCCACCATTTCAAGGCTGTCATAACGATTGGACAGCGATAGAGATGGTAGCTGGTAGAACATTGGGGGCCATGGCACCTCTCTGTCAAATCCGTCCCTTCCCCTTCCTCTTCTATGTACAGGTTCCCATCCCCCGCAGTTATTATATATGGTCTGATAGTCGGGGGGGGGTTCGCTTTTGATTAAAGGGGAGTGTCCTCCTTCCCTGGTTTCCCTCCCAATTTCCCTGTGAGTTCTGGTGGTAACCTCTTCTCTGGTCGCTGGTTCTGTGGTCGTTTGCTGGATAAAAGAACGAAAGAGGGACTGGGTGAATGGCACTCCCTTCATCCTCCAGGAAGGAGCTACAGATGAATGAAACTGTTCCTGGTTCTTTAAAACTCACCAGTATGCAGTCACCGCTGATTGTTTTAGGTCTCTTACCTACCCACGAGACTCTTCTTACCATGCGAATGTCGCTGGTCATACCTCTAGGAAGAGGTCTATGTATTGAGAGCCAATTAATTACTTTATTTTTTAATGACTCCCCTGTCTCGTTTGAATCCGGTTTTAATTCGGGTACCCCAACTAGAGTGACAGTATATGGAGCTACCTCAGGTGGGAGATTGACAGTGACTGTTCTAGGTGGTTTTACCACTGGGTTATTCAGGACTGGGACGTATTGGTTGGTAGTCGGGGGAGGTTTGAGGGGGCTTTTGTGTTGAGGATTAAGTTGCATATTATCATTAGATACAGATGATTGTTGTTGTGGGGGAGGACGTTGCTTTTTGGGGGCACCTACAGAAGTCGCTAAAATCGATGAATTAGCTTGTGGGTTTGGTGGTTGGGAGCTAAGTGCTTTGGTATTTTTAACGCCCGATGAAGTTGTTGCTGCCTCGCTAGTTTTTACAAGATTAGGAGCATCCGAGTTGCTTTTGTGTTTTGGATCGATGTTGGGAAGTGTGGGGCGGGGAGCCCCCGGTTTCCAACAGTCCATTAACTGTGAGGCAGTTTTCTCAATTTTAATTAGTCTCGCCTCCATTTTCATCAGGTATGCTTCTAGGGGGCTTATAATTGATTTGAGGAGATGGGCTATATCTGCTAGTGTAATGTCCTCTTCAGCTGCCTCAGGATTGTGTTCGGTAGTGGAAGGTGGCAGATCGGTGAGGATGTCACTAGACGGTTCCTGGGAGGGGTCAATCGATATCACAGGTAAGATTGTGTCCTGGGTGATATGGTCTGTACTAGATGTATTATGTATTGGCCCTGCCTTTTGCCTCGCTTTTTTAGCCTTCCTTTCCTTGCTGCACTGTCTCCCCATTTTCCTCTTTTGTATGGCGCCCTCCCTTAAGCCCCGATCTGTAGTCGGTGTCCTTGCCAAATTTGGGGAGTCAGTTGTTAAGGGGAGTTCTTCCCTCAGTGATATGGGGCTTTGGATGGTTAAATCAGTTTCCTCACCCTTATTTAATGTATTTGGTAGTTGGGTATTTTGCGTCAGTGGCAGTAAAAGAAGACTCATATCCTCTAGATCGCTTAATGTTCCCTCGGAGAGGTCTATACTAGTGGTTCGCTGTGCCCCACCGCAAGCACCAAGCTGTAAACTATCCCTAATCCTCCTATACTCAGGAGTTTTTGCCAGCGCTATAACTCCCATCGATGACCTCCTGGCCCACTCTATTTCCTGCGAAATTCGCCTTTCTAGAAGAGTGATATCATCTATCAAGAGGGAACCTGCCTTCAGAAAATAGGTATCAATTTTACCTTGATTAGGGGCAGTTGTTAAGGTGACATTTGCTGCCAGGCTGGCTTTGCTCCGCGTCTCCATTTTGCTCATAATGGTCAATGAGCAATATGGGTCAAGGGCGCCTTGGGAGAGGACAATACCTTAGAGAAATCAAGGGTAACTGTTGGGTGGGAGTCTTGTATAGGTGGATTGGCCCAGTCCAGTCTCTAACGATCTCGAACGGCCTCAAACGGCCCGCTCTTTGCCCCGAGCTTCGTCCCGCTGCGCGAGACGAGTTGACTATTTGTATCCTCACAGATGGGGGCGGAGCCGCTGCGGGAAGAGGCTGCAGGTGTGGAGACTGCCTCGCAGTCCCGCAGCGGTGTGGGCGGTGAGGGCGGGTCTTTCTGTCAGCAGCAGCAGCTCTCCGTGAGGAGCCGCGTCCAGGGGGAAAAAGGTTTAAATCCAACGACGTGTAGAATCTCACAGGAACAACAACAAAGCCCGCACAGGTCAGCCCCACGTCTTTGCCTCAGAGTAGTTTCCCTTTATACCTTTTGCAGTCTTGAGTTGGCCTTGACGTACAGCCTACAAGACAGGTATTAGCTTTAATTAGGCTTGGTAGATATGATTTTTGTCCTGTGTGATGACACTGTATTGGAAATTCCTCAACAGCTCAAATTTGTCTTTAAGAACACAAAACATACTGGTTCTGCCTCGCAACGTATTTAAATTATCTCCAAAAATTACTCCTTCTGGATGTGATTACGAGCGAAAAGCTTGATGTGGTTTTACCTCAGAGATTGGGCTAATCTTAAACCTGATTCCTGAACCTGAAGGTTGTTCACAATTGGATTTCAACAGAATCACCTATTCTAGGCTGGCACTCACTATCATCCTGTCAGAGTAGAGGAGATGCCCAAGCTGTTGATGAAAACCAGAACTCAGCCGAGACGACTTCCGAAGCCAGACAGAGGAATAGCGAGGGAGTGGTCAAGAGCGGGGACATTTTATACTCCCTCTCCCAAAATGGCTGCCGTACTCGAGAGCCTGGGAAATGTTGGCCCCTGTGCACTTTCATTGTGTTAAGTGTGCCTGTAAGCAAGGAAACAATGGGCAAAGAAATCTACCAGGATAACAAATGCCCTGAGCATTGCTACCAAATACATATGATGCTTTAAGCATCACATGGGCGCAAAATCAAAATACATGAATAAAGCACAGAAATACATGCAAAGGCAGAACTAAACAAAACGTCAGAATGTAAAAGATACATAATGCAATGGCACAAAGGTAAAAGATACATAATGTAATGGCACAAAATGTTGGTGAGCCAAACAACATGGACACTAGGCAGGTATCAAGGGGCAATGCCACTAATACTTGCTTTTTTTTTTTTTTATAATAAAAATGTTGAAACATATTTTCCCATGAAGTCCAATAAATGTTACAGCACACTTATACAAATTATATCATTTCAGTCATGACACAGATATTTACAAGTTAATTCATTACACGATAAAGATTACATTTTTTTCCCAGCCCGTGACGGCAGGTGTATTAACAAACAGCAACAGTGGCCACCTCCCAGTTCATCATCACATTTTTCCAATTTGCTATAGGTTGCCATATCTTCCTGCCCAGACTTCTAGCTCTTCGTCCCTTTCTGTCATATATTGCTTTTTCCAGATTATAAGTTGATAGTAACCTAGCAATCCAGGTTTGGAAGGTTGGTGGTACCCTGTCGAGCCATGATGTTGCTATGCATATTCGAAAGACTGCGGTTACCATAAACATGAACTCCGTGGGGATACCGTCTGTCCCTACCAGTGCCCCCAGCAATATTAACTCATCTGAAAGCTTAATCTTTAGACCCAATGATCCATCCATAAAATTCTCAGTATCGCTTTTTAAAGAGTACAATTGTGGGCACTGTGAGAACATGTGAACAATGTCTGCATTCGTTGAGTCACAGCGCGGGCAAGTTATTCCCGTGGTACCTCCCCATTGTGCAATTCTAGCAGGGGTATGGTAGAGCGAATACAGGGTCTTATAAAGCTGCGACTGTAAAGTTGCTGAGCATAACACTGTACGGCCCAAATCTAAGGACAGCTGAAATCCCTCTGGCTGTGATCCCACTTTTTCGGCCCACTTCGTGGCAAATTTATCCCTGTCATCACATTTATATACATACAATTCTGCGTATAACTGCCGGATTGTGCAGTGAGTGCAGCGCTCTATGTAGTCCATTATGCGGCATGTACCAAAGCCCAGTGCTCCCCCCTGTTTATTTAAAAGGTAGCTTCTTACCTGAAGATATTTAAAGAAACTGTTACCTGCTATCTTAAATTTTATTTGGAGCTCATGAAACTGCAGGATGCCCCCCTGTTGGTCCATGAGGTTCCCAATCTTCTTAATCCCTTTGTTGTCCCATTCCCTCATAACCGTATCCCTGAAAATATCCCCAGGTAAAGAGTGATTTGTATACAGACGTGTATATCTATTGTACCTGCCTAAGCCCATTTTTTTTTTAGATCGCCTTCCAAATGTTATAAGCAGCTCGTAAAGTCTTGAATCTTGTGTGTTTAAAGTGGCTAAAATCAATTGTGTTCAGAAACCCATTCTCAGCCCCGTCACCCAGCAGTGCAGTATATACATTAGTGAAGCAAGGTGTGGCGTCCCCTTGCTCGGTCCCCCCTCTCCCAATTAGCCCCTGGAAGTACTGCATAGCTACAGCCCAGTAATAGAGCCTAAAATCAGGTACCCCCTCATCCCCCCTTTTCTCTTGGTAATGTAAGATGTCCACCGCTGAGCCTACTTCCAGGCGAGGTCGCCCCCACTCGCCGCTGCTCCTGCCAACTCCTGCCTCGCTCCTCTGCTGCTTGCTGCTCCTGCCTCGCTGCTGCCTGGAACGCCCCAGCCGCCGCAGAACCGCCATTTTTGCTGCCGCTGCTGCCTGGAACGCCCCATCCGCCGCAGAACCGCTAATTTTCCTGCCGCTGACTCCCGGTGGCCCCGCCCCCCTCCTGCCCATTCGCCGCCCCGCTCCCGCCACCCAGCTGCTCCTCCCTCCCGACTTCTTACTTAAGGGGACCGCGCACAAGGTGTAGGGAGCGACCGCTGAGCCTACTTCCAGGTGAGGTCGCCCCCACTCACCGCTGCTCCTGCCAACTCCTGCCTCGCTCCTCTGCTGCTTGCTGCTCCTGCCTCGCTGCTGCCTGGAATGCCCCAGCCGCCGCAGAACCGCCATTTTTGCTGCCGCTGCTGCCTGGAACGCCCCAGCCGCCGCAGAACCGCTAATTTTCCCGCCGCTGACTCCCGGCGGCCCCGCCCCCCTCCTGCCCATTCGCTGCCCCGCTCCCGACACCCAGCTGCTCCTCCCTCCCGGCTCCCTACTTATGCCGCCCACACGCACGCGCAGGGTTCACGCCGATTGTGCGCCGAAGGTGCGCCAAAGGCAAGCCCGTCTGCGCTTGGACCGTGCCCTGTGCCAGGACCCCTGGCCCCCACCGATGCAGGACGACCCGACAGACCTACAACACCGCTGCCCTCAACGCACTCAATACTGGCCGGGACCCCACCTGCTGCCGGGCCGCCCCGAAACGCATTCACAGACCTTTCACCTGCAGAACCTGCAAGTTCACCTGCCTCCGTACCTGCACCGCGCCCGCCAAGCCAAGCACCAGCAGCAACCTCAAGTGCATCCTGCTCAACACCCGCTCCGTCCACAGACACGCCGTGGAACTCTGGAACCTCCTCGACACAACATCACCAGACATCGCCTTCCTCACGGAAACCTGGATGAACGGCTCCTCAGCCCCCGACATCGCCATCGCCATCCCGGACGGGTACAAGATCATCAGGAGGGACCGCATCAACCAGACCGGAGGAGGCATCGCCATCGTCCACAAGAACTCCATCCGCATCACGACCGACTCCAACGAAAACAACAAGGACTGCAACACCGCCGCCCTGCTGGACAACCTCGCCAACCTCAGACTCAAGCAACTGGTCAACACCCCCACCCACTACGCCGGCCACACGCTTGATCCCATCTTCTCATCCAGCAAGCACATCACCTTCAGCCACTCCACCGGACTCCACTGGACTGGCCACAGCTGCGTCCACTTCAACTTCAGGAGAACCACGACCCACCACCACCCGCAACAGGTTCCTCACAGAAGCTGGAGCAAGATCACCACCGACCAGCTCACCACCTCCCTCAGCCAGAACCCAACTGCCAGCACAACGGACCCCAACGAAGCAGACCGCAACTTTACGCAGTGGCTGACCACCTGCGCCGACGACCTCGCTCCACTGAAGAACCCTCTCAGCAGACCCAGAAGCAAGAAGGCCCCCTGGTTCACCGACGAACTCAAGGACTCCAAAAAGACCTGCCGCACCCTCGAGAAAGCCTGGCTCCTCAACCAGACCACTGACAACATGACCGCCCTCAAACACGCCACCCGCAAGCACCACCAGCTCATCCGCACCACCAAGAAGAAATCACTGAAGGAATGACTGGACAACAATGCCCACGACAGCAAGGAACTCTTCTGCATCGTCAAGGAGTTCTCCAACCCCAGCACCGGCAACAACGACATCACTCCTTCACAAGATCTCTGCGACTCTCTCGCCTCGTTCTTCCACCGCAAGATTGCCGACATCCACAACAGTTTCGGCGCACCATCCACGCACCCTTCCGCCGAACCAACGCACCCCACCGCCACCCTCCGCACCTGGACCATGGTGACCACCGAAG
Source organism: Lissotriton helveticus (assembly GCF_964261635.1). NCBI lineage: Eukaryota > Metazoa > Chordata > Amphibia > Caudata > Salamandridae > Lissotriton > Lissotriton helveticus. Next base: position 683,806,569 of record NC_136063.1, read on the forward strand.
ACACAACCCGCACGATGAACACCATCCACTCCGGATCTCCAATCGACCCCTTCCCCCACCACGTCTTCAACAAGGCCGACTCCACCATCGCACACCAACTCCGGACGTCATCAACACCTCCTTCAACATCGCCACCTTCCCGGAGAGCTGGAAGCATGCCGAGCTCAGCGCCCTACTGAAGAAAGCAACAGCGGACCCCACCGACCTCAAAAACTTCCGCCCCATCTCGCTCCTCCCTTTTCCTGCCAAGGTCATCGAGAAGATCGTCAACAGACAGCTTGCCGTCTTCCTCGAGACTAACGGACCCCTTGACCCCTCGCAGTCCAGTTTCAGAGCCAACCACAGCACTGAGACCGCCCTCATCGCAGCCACCGACGACATCCGAGCCCTGCTCGACAACAGGGAAACAGCGGCCCTCATCCTCCTGGACCTCTCTGCAGCATTCGGCACTGTGTGCCACCGCACCCTAGTCCAACGCCTCAGCAACATCGGCGTCCAAGAGAAGGCACTGGAGTGGATCATCTCGTTCCTCGCCGGAAGAACACAGAGAGTTTGCCTCCCCCCGTTTCGATCCGAGGCCACTGAAGTCTTCTGCGGCGTCCCGCAAGGATCATCACTCAGCCCCACCCTCTTCAATGTCTACATGAGACCTCTTGCTGCCATCGCACGCCAACACAACCTCAACATCATCTCCTACGCCGACGACACCCAGCTGATCCTCTCCCTCACCAGAGACCCCGACACCGCCAGAACCAGCCTACACGAAGGGATGAAAGACGTCGCCGAGTGGATGAAGAACAGCCGCCTGAAACTGACCTCAGACAAGACGGTAGTCCTCATCCTGGGACCATCGCCCTCCGCCTGGGATGACTCCTGGTGGCCTCCCGCCCTGGGCATTGCTCCCAAGCCAACAGACCACGCACACAACCTGGGCTTCATCCTGGACTCCTCCCTCTCGATGACCAGACAAGTCAACGCCTTCTCCTCATCATGCTTTCACACCCTTCGCATGCTTCACAAGATCTTCCGATGGATCCCGACTAAGCATGGGCGGATTTTGCGGATCCACGATTCACGGATTTGCGTATTCACGGATCGTGGATCCGCAAAATCCGCGGATTTTGCGGATCGGCGGATTTGGGGCGGGGCTTCCATGCCAGGACCATCGTGCCAGATTGAACCCTGCCCTTCATATTTATTCAAGAAGACGCCACCGTTTTGTGCCATACCTCTACTCAACTGGAGTACTTTCTACTAGATAATCAGTAAGTGCTACCTCGTTGGGTAGATGTATAGTGCTTTTACAACACTACAGCTGCCTCAAGTGCCAGAGAGTTGTCTACAGCGACCAGGTGTGTGTTACTATGCAATCGCGCCGAAGGACGCAGGGGTCCCTTGAGTTAGCTGTCCATCATAGTGGGTAAATGGCGGGAAGACGGTGCACACCGCGAGTGTGTGGGCGGGGCCAAACAGACGGGGCTTCCATGCGAGTGCACATGCCTCTTGTGCGCATTAAAGGTCAGAGACCGATCAGAGCAGCAGATGAAGATACAGAAGCTCCCGGCCACAGGAACAGCACGAGGATTGCGCTCGTGAAAGTCAAGGATGCAAAGGCCTCTGTCCAGCATCACAGCTGATTTTCGAGGGTATATTTGGGAAGAAGGCACATCTGCCCAGCCTTGACAACGCTCACGATTGTTGTTGGGCTGATGAATGAGTCACTGCATTTGAGCTTCAACTAGTTCCAGCGACCATGTGTGTGTGTTACTATGCAATCGCGCCGAAGGGCGCAGGGGTCCCTTGAGTGAGCGGTCCATCATAGTGGGTAAATGGCGGGAAGACGGTGCATACCGCGAGTGTGTGGGCGCGGTCAAACGGGGGGGGAGGGGGCTCCCATGCGAGTGCACATGCCTCTTCTGTGTATAAAAGGTCAGAGACCGATCAGAGCATCAGATGAAGAGACAGAACCTCCTGGTCACAGGAACAGCACGGGGATTGCGCTCGTGAAAGTCAAGGTTGCAAAGGCCTCTATCCAGCATCACAGCTGATTTTCGAGGGTATATTTGGGAAGAAGGCACATCTGCCCAGCCTTGACAACGCGCACGATTGTTTTTTGGGCCGATGAATGAGTCACTGAATTTAAGCTTTAACTATGGCACATGCTTAATTGATATCTGTAAGTGCTTGCGGTTGAGGTTTAATTTTTGTGCCAGGACCGTCGTGCCAGAATGAACCCTGCCCTTCATATTTATTCAAGAAGACGCCACCGTTTTGTGCCTGTTGTAACTAATTTACGATGGCGCCGGCAAGCTGCCAGCGCCATCCTAAAATAGTTACTAAATTAGCTTCAACAGGAAGCTCTAATAGATAAAATAAAGCAGGCGCTCGAGCACCTGCTTTGTCTTATCTATAAGAGCTTCCTGTTGAAGCTAATTTAGTAACTATCTTAGGATGGCGCTGGCAGCTTGCCGGCGCCATCGTAAATTACTTACAACAGGCCAGCAAGGCTTGAACTTTTGCCCCCGGAATCCGCCGCTCGCGGATTTGCGAATTCGCGGTAAATTCGCGGGAGTTCGCGGATCGCGAATTTACCGAAAATTCGCAAAATCCGCGAGCGTAACGGATTTTGCGCTCATGCTTAATCTCGACCGAAACCAGGAAGACGGTCACCCAGGCCCTCGTCACCAGCCGACTGGACTACGGAAACACCCTCTACGCTGGAACCACAGCCAAGCTACAGAAAAGACTCCAACGCATCCAGAACGCCTCCGCCCGACTCATCCTGGACATTCCCCGACGCAGCCAAATCTCCGGCCACCTGAGGGACCTGCACTGGCTCCCCGTCAACAAGAGGATCACGTTCAGGCTTCTCACCCACGCACACAAGTTTCTCCACGACCTGGGCCCCAAGTACCTCAACGACCGCCTGACCTTCTACACGCCCACCCGCCAGCTACGGTCTACTAGCCTCGCCCTCGCCGCCGTACCACGCATCCGAAGAGCCACCGCCGGAGGCAGATCCTTCTCCTACCTGGTGGCCAAGACATAGAACTCCCTCCCCATCCACCTTCGGCTGACCCAGGACCACCTCGCCTTCAGGAGACAACTCAAGACCTGGCTGTTCGAACAGTAGCGGACCCCCTCCCGCCAAGCGCCTTGAGACCCTTCCGGGTGAGTAGTGCGCTATACAAGTGTCATGATTGATTGATTGATTGATTGATAGGCTCTCCTGGTCTTATCCTGTGCCGAAATAAATTTATTTTCTATTGCTTCTATTTTGTTGAACCATAAATGGTCAAAAAGCAGTGGAATGGCTCTAAACAAATACAAAAACTTTGGGAATGTAATCATTTTAATCACGTTTATACGGCCCATCAGATTCAAATGTAGTTTATGTAACCTTTCGGTATTTTCCTTTGCTTTATTTAATAGGGGTCTCATATTAAGCTCTACTAGTCTGTCTAAATCGGCAGTGACTTTTATCCCTAAATATGTTGCTTCATTAACCACTCTGATGTCTTGATATGTCATGAAACTGTTCTGAACTATTTGCGTTTTCTCTCTGTTAATCCGGTATCCTGAAATTGCTCCAAAGCATGTTGCCTCCTTCTCTATCTCCAGGACAGCCCTTTCTGGGTTATTTGTAATGATGGCCACATCGTCCGCATACGCGAATACTTTGTAGCTTTTACCATGTAGTTTAACTGGAGAGATCATGTAATTCCTTTCAAGTCTACGCAAAATAGGGTCGATATACAGGGCAAACAGAAGCGGTGATGCTGGGCATCCCTGTCTTGTCCCGCGCTTTATCTGCACTGCCTTAGTGTAGCCTTTGTTAATTCTTATTCTGGCAGTGGGGTCTAAGTATAACGCCTGAATTGCCTTAGTATAGCACTTGCCAATACCAAACCACTCCATTACCTCCCACAAGTAGTTCAAGGAGACCCTGTCGAAGGCCTTCTCCGCGTCCAGGAATACGGCCGCGACAGGGTCCCCTGCAACCCCCATAGCATCTAAAATAGTGATCATTTGCCTCGTGTGCTGTGTGGTCCCCTTCCCTGGGATAAACCCGTGCTGTGATGTGCTAACTAAGTGCTCTATAACCCTACTTAACCTTTGTGCCAGTGTTTTAGAATAACTTTTTGCATCCGCGTTCATAAGCGTTATCGGCCGATAGGACCCTGGTTCTAGCGGGGGTTTGTTCTTCTTGAGTATCACAATGATGTCCGCCCCTGCCCAGGATTGTGGGACTGATTTCCCTATCTGTGCCTGGACAAAGGTCTCCTGCATATCCTTCCCCAATGTATCCCAAAAAGTTTTATAAAATTCTACTGGGATTTGGTCCGGGCCTGTGGCTTTTCCAGAGGGGAGGTTAATCACCGCTTCCTGTACTTCCTGCGCTGTAAATATGAGATCTAGCTCTTCCTTCTCCTCGTCCTGTAACACTACTTGTGGTATGTCTGTCAAATACTCCCTGGTTTCTAGATTTGTGTTGCTCAGGGTCTGTTCGTAGAGCGTGGCGTAGAATTTCCTAAAAACCTCCTGAACATCTGCTACCTTATTTACTACGACTCCCGCCCCATTATTTATTTCCTTTATTTCCCCTGCCGCTAGGTTTTGTCTAGTCCGAATTGCTAGGAGATGGCCTATTCTCTCATTGTATTCGTAACATTTCTCCCTTTTAGCTAGGTAATTGGCTGCCATTTTCCTGACTATACTCTCACTAGCCTCTGCTTTATTCATCTCTATGTTTAATAATAATTCCTCTATTGGGTCTCAATTAGAGATGGCTAAAATTAGGCGGTCTTCTAAGTCTGCTAGTTCCCTGAACTATTTATCCATTTCGGCTTTCTCCTTCTTAGTCCTTTGAAGCGCCTTAAAGGCGTCCCAGACCGTACCAGCTGAGGTTGAGCCTCTATTAATCTCCCAAAATTGGCTAATCCAAATCCGCATTCTCTTCACATAATTTTCTTCTTTTAAAAGCCCTCTCTCAAAAGTCCAGGTATAAGGCTTTCTCCCCCCCCCCCCAGTGACCGGTGGGAGAGTTAACACGAGCGGATTATGATCCGACAATATCTTAGGGAGCCTCTCCAGCTGACTACCACCTAGCAAAGAGCTTGAGATCAGAAAGAAATCTAGTCTAGCCACCATCCTATGTGGCGCCGAGTAATGTGTGCTCCCTGTCCCAGGTGGGTATTTCTGAGCCCACACATCCACCAGTGCATTATGATGCGCTAGATTACATATAGCTTTGCAAGTTTTCTTCTTCCTTCCCCCATATATACCCCCTCCCGTCATACTCAAACCCGCCAATCCGTTAATATTAAAATCCCCACAACAAATAATTGGTTCCGGCCATAACGATAGCTCCTGGTCTACAAATTCAAAAACCTCTGGTTCATCATCTGTGGAGCCATAAACAGAAACGATAGTACAACATCCTGCCGCCAATTCTCCCTCGATCATAACCCATCTCCCCCATTGATCCTCTTTTTTTCTTTCAGTTTTTAAGGCCCCTTTCTTAGCTAGTATGGCCACCCCCCTTGTCTTGGATTCTTGTCTAGTATATGTGAGCACGTCGAAGCCCATTTGATCTAACATAAATTTGTTGGTTCCCTCTATATGCGTCTCTTGAAGGCAGGCTATGTCTAATTTCAACATTCTTAGCATGGCAGCCACTTTCTGTCTCTTCCCCCCATCATTTAAACCGCAGATATTTATAGAGGCGATCCTTAATGCCATCTAAAATTATTATGTCTTCCCTTTCTAATATGCCAGTTATTCCTCCCATCACCCTGTGTGTGCAATACTTTTACCCAAAAAACCTTGTGTCTGTGTAGTTCCTCATTACGTGCTGTATTTACCAAACATCCATCCTTGTCCCCCTGCTCCCCCCTGTCCTCCCCCCTCCCTCCAAGATCCCACCCCCCCTTCTACTGGCAAATAGGTCAATTATGACCTATGTGTAGCCTCTATAGGTTGTAGTGTCGCCTCTCTCTCCTACCCATGCCTCTACCCTATCCTGTTCATTTTAAGCTGGTAAGCTATATGTATCCTATAGTGTTTTATCTGGACTTCTACCTCTATTATTCCTCCCCTATGCTGTTCTGTAAGTTCCGCCAGATATCCCCCTGCCTTAATTTCTGAAAAGAACATCCTGGTCTGCCCCCATTGATAATCTTTAATCTTGCTGGATACAATAGGTATGCCTCCGCGCCTTGCTTTTGAAAAGGGGTGATCAGCTGCCTTAGCTTTCATCTTCTCTCAACTGTTACGTGACAGAAGTCAGGCCTTGCAAAAAATGTAACACCATCATATGTTTTCCTGGAATCGGGCCTGGCTCTATCCATAATCTCCTGTCTTGCGAGGAAATTCCCTAAGAACACAAGCATTGCCCTAGGTAGTGTATCTTGTTGATCCCCTCGCTTCTTCTTCGCTGTCAGTGGAAATCTATGAGCTCTCTGGACTTCCGTCTCCCACTGCCACTGGGATTCAGGGAAGGCCCCCTTCAAAAGTCTAATGACATACCCTCTCGGATCTTGCCCTTCCACCCCTTCTTCTAGACCAAGAATGCTCACATTGTACCGCTTCTGGCGGTTTTCAAAATCTTCAAACTTCCATTGGAGATTATCCACGATCTTTCCTTGCTCAGTTTTGAAATCCTGCCAATCCGTTGTCTCATCTTCCAGTCTCCCAGTTCGTTCTTCCACTTGGGAGACCCTCTCCTCAACTTCTTCATATTTTTTGTTTATCTTCCTGAGTGACGCTTGGATTTTTTTTGTATCTTGCCTTGCTCTCCGGCTCTCTGTCCTGGCCTCAGACTGTATCTGCTTTAATGTATTAAACATCAGCTCCATTGTTACATTCTGAGGTGGAGGCCTTGGTGTCGGCCCTCCACTTACCCCTTCTCCGTGACTGCTTTCTTGGTATACCCCAGAGGTGGCTGAGTAATCCCACGATAATTTTTTATTCATGCTGCCCGGGGGCCCCCCTATGTTCCGTCTTGCCACAAGTTTCTTTTTCTTTTGAGTGCTTTTATCCCTGGAGCCTCCGCTCGTGTCTGAGCCTGTGGTAATATCTGCGGAGCTTTCCCCCTCATGGTCGCTTATGCCAGTGGAGTCTGACCCTACGTTAACAGAGTAGATCTCAGGAGAGCCTCCTCTGGTTCCCTTGCTCTCAGCCCGCTCTTGCTGAGAATCCAGACTTAGCATGATCCCCATTTCGGACCCTGAGTCTGACTGTTGTCAATATTCAGACCTGCCTCGACTGATAACAAAGCATCAAGCATTTGTGTATTATTCTGCCTTTTGAGTGTCCCCAAAGTATCTCCAGTCTCCCCCGGCCGCCACCCCGCTCACCGTGGGTATAGTCCTCTTCTCTCCTGCGAGGCCGGTGTTCTCTGCGAGATGCATGGTGTCTTTGGACGTTTCTGCCGGTTCCCCGGCAACCATGACGCTTGCGTCCTCAAGGACGGCTTTCCCTGATTCAGCGTCCACCACGGAAAGATGATTCATGCCGCCGGCTGTCTCCTCGTCAAGGGTCGGGGGATTGGGGAATACCTTGGACAAAAAGGACTCCGTTAAGGTAGGCTGTCTCATGGCGATTGCATCCTTGTTGGGGGGGGGGGGGTTCACCTGTTGAGATCTGTGTGATTCTTTCCCGGATAAGCCAATATCCTGCTGTGCCTCCTTTTGCGTCTTGCTCGCTCCAGTCACCATCAGCCTTGCCTCTGGTTTCTTCTCGGCTCTCTCTGCTTTCCTCTGCTGAGCCTTCAATAGCACGCTGGGCGCAGGGGACTGTTTTTTGTTTGTGACTGGCATCTTTGGTATTGCTCCTGGGCCTGAGCCGTCTCATAGTACCGGACCTTTAGTCGTACCGGTTGAAAGCAGCGGCTTCTCCTTCTCCTGCCTTGTGCGTAGTGACATCGCACAGGGTGTTGTAGTGACACGGACTAAGCTCCTCCAGTAAATCCTCAAATCTCGCAGTATTGAAAAAACCGCTTTTTCGAACCAGCACTCTCTTCCACTATCACCACTACCGCCGCCTGTGGTAATGTGATTCAGCCCGCAGTATAGTAGCATATCAGCGTTCAGTTTACCAGCACCATTGTCTTAGGGAGGAGAGAGAGTGATGTGCGACTTCACTCTACAACGCTGTAGCAGCCATCTTGCCTCCCGCCAAAGAAGATTCCTGCCACCAATACTTGCTAATGACCATTGGACCTTGTATTTTGCCACACAGCCCACATGGGCATGACGAGTGCACAGAGGCAACATCCGTAGAGCCACTGGCCAAGGCCATGACAGCTGCTTCCACAATGCAACATGGTACATCTGCAAAGCACAACTCTTATAATATATTCTCTCTAACCAAAGTCCACTTTGCATAACCCTGTGATGGATCATTCGTCTTGTCTGATGCAATGCAAAAAAAAGACTGCATTGCCTCAATCAGTACCAGAGAGAGGATCCATCACCGTTGCATGGGTGTACCAATGCAACTTCCATGATTTGAAACACATTCCCAGATGTAGTACACTAGAGAAACCTGGGACTGCACCTGAAAGTACAACCTTCCCAGGAGTGTGGTAACAAGGTGCCATACATTTGATTCTCCGTCTTACAAGGAAAGTTAACTGGGGAGATAGATGTTTTGCCATAGCAGCGGCAAAATTATGGAACTCCCTCCCTCTCAATATAAAAACCAGTCCATCTCTGATTGTCTTCAGAAAACAATTAAAGACTTGGCTGTTCTCTCAATGACACGATTCATAAATCATTTTAACCTCTGTCCTAGAAGTTCTAATTACCGGTATCAGCTTTTAGCCTCTAGCGCCGAGACACCCATGGGTAATTGTAGCGCTTTAAAAATTGCAAAAATAAATAAATAAAATAAATACTTTATCTTTAAATGTGAGCTGTATTCTGCAGCACACATACATGGTGGAATATGCTTCACAGGATGTTTTACTCAGCAGGAAGGCACACCTTCATGCACTAGTACATTCCTGAATGCAAAAGAAGAAGCTTTACATCACGGTGCAGGAGTGCCTGGGTTAGGCCTAGCCAGCTAACAGAGCCCTCGCGAAGGGGAAGAGGCAGGAATATATTGTTTACAATTAGATGCAGCAGATTCCTGCCCCTTTGCAATGCAGTAGGGTGACTTCGTGCCCTGCACTGTATGCCCATGCTCATATGGTGCACTCCCTTTTGACTGTACTTGAGTGTGTGAGGGTGGATATTCACTACCAGCACATACACATTCACCATGTGCACAGTGTTCCAGATTGGAAACCATGTGCTGTGTATGTCTTGCACTGGCACAAGCATTCTGCACATTATTTTATAATGCACACATATTTTCAGCAATATGATGTTGAGCAGGGGTGAGTGTAACATACGTCAACAGACCTTTAGAATAGGCGAGTGAGCCAGTAGGCCTCACTGCAGTGAACTTCACTCCCAGCACACGTCAAATTGCAAACTGGTTTCCCTATTATGATAAAGAACAATAGATTATATCATCATCATGCGAGCAAAATTTTTAAACAATTCTGTCTAGTTCTTATTTCGTTTTATTTTCGTGTTCTTGTATATCAGTTGTCAACAGCCACAGCCAACATGTGTTTCGTCGCTTATGGGGGTGTAGTCCCGCAACTTCCTCAAGGCTAAATGCTTCAAATCAGTAAATTTTGAAATGTTGTGATACTTCCGACCCACATTGGGGTTCCGATGTATGCGGCGTGTCCACGAAATTCACTCAGATGTACAGTCTCCTTTCCATCTCTAATTTCGGGTTCTCAGTATATTCTTATTCAGAAAAGCACGCCGCTCCCACTCTCCACCGTGTTCGGTGACCAACATATTTTAAAAAATATGATGTTGAGCTGGGGTGAGTGTAACGTACGCCAACAGGCCTTTAGAAGAGGCGAGTGAGCCAGTAGGCCTCACTGCAGTGAACCATGGTCATATCACATGGTTATGTTTACTAATCCTGTTCACCGAATATCATGCTGCCAACTCACTTTAGCTCTGTTTTACTCCTGTCAAAGGCAATAGCAGTGCATCTATTCTGAGGGCAGGTCTTTGTGTGGCCTTCTGGGTCCAACAAGACTGTACTCCATGACACAAGCGTATGTAATGACACATTCAGTTGCCATATCCCCGTTCGCATGTGACAAGATGTGTGAAAGATAACTATGCACTGGTACACCTAGGGCAGGGCTAAACTACTCTTACCATACAGAGATAAGTTCATATCCAAAATACTCCATAGCGCCATGTGAAATGAGATAGTGTATGTACATGGGCATTCATGTGTGACATCTCTGTATTGTTCAGTTGATGTGATGGTTGTAAGAACATCCCCCTTGCTTTACTTCTCTGGGTAATTCCAGCCATTGCAAGGTAATCTTTTCATAGAGTTGTGTTACGGGCCTTTAATGATCCTCATCTCATTACTGTGCAAGGCATGGAAAATGTGTAATTTGTCAACTGTGCCATGATATCGTATATATGACAGTCTGGCCTGGATTGAGCCACATGTGTAGTGTTTTGAGTATCGCAACAGATGCACTTATGTCTTCTTTCCAAATAGCAATTTTAACTACTAATGTGACACTTGGCCCTTGTCCATGACAGCTGGCACTCATGATCCCTGGTGGTATCTGCAACAACATTTGTTCTTGCAACGTGCTGTCATCCTGAATGCTACCACATTGGTTAGACATGCTACAATGAGGGGTTTGTCTTGGGTATGGACATATTGTGTGGTTTGTATCCCAACACTCACTGAGTACTAGTTAGAGCACACTTTACTGCAGCAGAACACAGCAAGTCTTCTTGCTGTGCAGCACTGCACAGTTCAAGTGCTTGTGGACAGGAATGGTCAAATTGAATGTGGAGATGTGGCAAGCCAGGCCATTCGTTTAATGAAGTACACTGCATCACATTGCACTGCAGCATTGAATGATTTATAATGTTGAGCCATGGCCCCATGGTTCTGGCACCATGATTGTTACACGTTGAGGCCTACTTCTAGTTGAGCTGATGTGAGTGACTTGATGTTTACATTGACAGTGAAATATTAATCTAGTAATCTCATGTTGAACATTTCAGACAACTGAAGTCAATTTGTCCAACAGTTCTGATCAGTAAAAGAAGAAAATATGCACAATGTGGTTGTGTCGGAGATGGCCAGCCACTGTGTGGCTGATCCCTCCTCCATCATCCTCCTCCACCAGTGGCTCAGTATATTCAGGCTCCAAGTACTAAGGCACATTAGTTCTCACAGATATGTTGTGGAGGATGGCATATATGAGTGTACTTTTGCACACCATTGGGGGTGAGTATAGCAATCTTTCCCCTGACATGTCCAGGCATCTGACCTTGGACTCCAGTGCACCAAATGACCGTTCTACCATAATCCTGGTTGTAGTGTCTTTATGGCTCCTTCTGGGGATGTACAATTGGGGTCATGACCCATGGCTTCAGACCATATCCTTGGCAAGCTCAAAGTAGGGAAAAAAACAACTGTTAATGAAAATACAATTTGTTACCAACACATTCCGGACCATATGTGTAATATGTACTGGCTGATACACATTTATTAAAGTATTGGAAAATATGTGTGAATTTTCTACACTTTACCATTGGTTCAGACATGCCTCTTTCAGTCGCTGTGTCATGGCAAATGTTGACCATACACCGCTACTTTGGGCAGTTCTACATGCTGACTTTCATGTTTACACTGTGAGGAAAAGCAGCCGGTATGCACTCAATAAACTATCTTGTCTTGTATACAATTCATCAACATGAGTAATCAAAAATAAACAATGTGCGTGCTCTAGGATAAAAAGGCCCTGCTGAACCTTTGATACTAACAGTAGAAAAAATGTCCAGATAATGATCTGGAAAACCTAGTGCACTGCTCAACACACTCGAGTGAGTGTGAACACTTTTTTTTAACTAGATTCTGCTTGTATGTTAACACACAATTCAAACAAATTTACAAATATATTCAACAGTTCCAAAACAAATGACAATGGAGGAGTCTTCAAACGGCGTTCTGATGCTTGATTGTTTTAATCATTTATGGAAATTTGTTGGTAGTCACAAAGTCCGCGATTGTAGCATCGTCAAATCAACTTAAGAGATCCCAATGCATTTCGGAAACAGCATGCCCTTCATCAGGGGTATCTGTAGGAGTTAGTACAATATATTAATACAAGCATACTACAAGGAAGCGGGTAAACATTAGCTTACTTCTGGGGTTAGGCATATTTGGAGAATGTGAGATCACCATATGGTGTGGGAATCGGTTGGGTACATTGTGAAAAGAAACCAATTGTTGAAGTAGGAAAGAGCGCGGGTGTGGCTGATGATGAAAAAGTGCGAGAGACCAAAGCAAGAGTGTGAACGTAGCCAAATGCAACTAAAAGTGCACATACTGGAGAGGGTGCACAATATATGTGACTAGAACGGATGGGATCTAGTGCTCAAATGAAAACAAGGTGCGTAAGAAAAAGGTCCTTACTTGCGTATGAATAACAACAGGCTACATATGACCAGGGGATACAGCGCAGGCAGTAAGCTCTGGAGGGATGTAGATAAAAGCGTGCCGCAGTCTATGGTGAATGAGCAACGGTGATAACTGTGGAAAAGGAAAGATAGGTGGTTTTTCTCTTGGTGACCCGACAAGGTAACGATTGAGACTGTGCCCAAGACGTAAAAAGCGGGACTTACCCGTCAAGGTTTGGAAAACACCACGAGTTGGGGGGTGGAACGCCTAGTCAGCGAGACCCTATCTGGAAAATTAAGGCGCATACGTAAGACTACTGCATTACTCGGGTACGGTGGCGTAACAAGATCCAGAAACTGGCAACAGCAAAGAACTCACCGGTTAAACAATTTGTGGTGCGAGAAGTGTCTCAACGTCCGTGAAGTAAGCCGGACTGATGTATACGGAGCGCGCTGTGGGGCTCACGTTGCTACAAGCCGGTGTTAAAGGAAATGCGCTATGGAAAAGAAAAGCGGTTTACGCATCAGAGATGTGTCGGCCATCTTGGAGAGGGAGAGTGAAGTGCAGTGAGCCCAAGGGTAGAGGAAAACAACAGTAGAAACACCACAAGTCGACGAGAGTGAGAACTGAAGAGAAATATATATAGAGAGAGCATGCTTCATGGCCAACCTTCAACAAATATGTAGAATACGTGGTGATACTAGAAATACATGAGAGAGATCTACAAACGTCTCATACTAACAATAGCATCGTATTAAGCATGTCAGTAAACAGTATGGAGAATACGTGTTCCTGATACAAACAATGTTACTTACTGCCTGCGCTGTATCCCCAGGTCATATGTAGCCTGTTGTTACCTATACGCAAGTAAGGACCTTTTTCTTACGCACCTTGTTTTCATTTGAGCACTGGATCCCATCCGTTCTAGTCACATATATTGCACGACCTCTCCAGTATGTGCACTTTCAGTTGCATTTGGCTACGTTCACACTCTTGCTTTGGTCTCTCGCACTTTTTCATCATCAGCCACACCCCCGCTCTTTCCTGCTTCAACAATTGTTTTCTTTTCACAATGTACCCAACCGATTCCCACACCATATGGTGATCTCACATTCTCCAAATATGCCTAACCCCAGAAGTAAGCTAATGTTTACCCGCTTCCTTGTAGTATGCTTATAGTAATATATTGTACTAACTCCTACAGATACCCCTGATGAAGGGCATGCTGTGCCCGAAATGCATTGGGATCTCTTAAGTTGATTTGACGATGCTACAATCATGGACTTTGTGACTACCAACAAATTTCCATAAATGATTAAAAGAATCAAGCATCAGAACGCCGTTTGAAGACTTCTCCATTATCATTTGTTTTGGAACTGTTGAAAATATTTGTAAATTTGTTCGAATTGTGTGTTAACATACAAGCTGAATCTAGTTAAAAAAAGTGTTCACCCTCACTCGAGTGTGTTGAGCAGCGCACTAGGTTTTCCAGATCATTATCTGGACATTTTTTCGACTTTCATGTTTAGGCAGCAGATTACTTGTGATATGTGTTTTTGAATGTTCTTGAGCTCTCTATGTTATGTTCACTCACTACATGTGCAAAGTGACAAATTAGTGATATGATTTTATGTCATATTTTCATCCATAGGTAGGTTGTGACAGTGGCAACATGTTTGATACTCAAACATACATATGTCCTTGTGAAATCTCTGATGCTGGTGCTTGCATGGATGACATTGACACAGCTTTGCATTGTTTATTTACTTCAGCAATTTGCTGCATCCATGTGGTTCATTTCCAACATGTACCTTGGATACCTATAACATTTTTGTTCCCCTTTCAGCTAATGCTTTTTGTCAGACAAGTAGTCACGTTGCATTGACACAAAGGTCTTACAATGTGAGCCAATTTTATGTATGACACACTGATGTTGTTTCAGGCAGCTTTCTACTACATACCTGGACACAATACTTTAGTTGTTCACATGTATGTGTATGAGTGTAACTTGTAGGGAATTCTGTACTTCTATGCCTTGATTCTGCCATCATTGATGTGGCAAGTGAATGTTGAAATTGCTGTCTGACTACACTGCGATACCTTGTCCTGTTTGCACTTCATTCTATTTTAATTACTGATGTATGCCATGTTTGACAGCATTGTGATTGACTTTGTGAGTTTAACATTGATGGATTCATATGCGGGAAATGTGGGCCTCTTAAACCATAAAACTGGGGATCTATCACATTATTTACATATGTCTATGTGGCTTGATAACTATGTGTATGTGTGTACTTGAACTGTCAGCACGGCTGAGATATATATGTGTTTTGTACACTTGGTATCACATTATTACCCAATATGGGCATTTACATATGAATGGGGTCAACATTTACATTGCATACCACAACTGCACTTTGCAACTACTTCTTCCAGTGTTGCTCCACAAACTTTGGTCAACATACAAATATACTGCACGTGTGACACACTTACTTATGAACCCAGGTTTTGATTATACGCCATTGATTTTTCGGAACTAAAAGATATCGGGACTAGGTACGCCATTAATAAGACACTCATCTCACGATTATCTATTCTGTACCCTTTGTACTCATATTGACTTGTCTTGTGTAGCATATGATTTGTGGCTTGATTAATTAATCAGTGCAGATAATGTGGGTCTGTCCATTCACACAGTGTGTGATGATGCAATACTACACACAGAAATTCTGTTGCTATTGCCATTACTGGAATTGTGAGGTAATGACAGAAAAGAATATAATTGTCCGTACTTTGCATTACAGTATTCCCATTATATGAACACAACACAAGGGGCCAGATATTTTACTAAGTGGCATAGTGCAGTGCAGCAAGTCACCTAGCTGCATTGCCCTGACCCAATATGAAAGGGCAGCAGTGCACAGTATTTAGCCCATACAGCACATTCCTATCCTTTCACCCTGCCCTGCCTCACCTTGGGGTGCCTACCACAAACGCAGGCTCCCTTGCACCAATTGTGCAAGTATGCCTGCTTTGCATGCAGGGCTGCTTTAGTGCAGGAAAGGGCACCTTACTGCACATAAACATTCCAAGAGGCATGTTCCTCTATCTTTCTGTTCCACATAATGTAGCACACATAGGAAGAGTAAAGTGACTTGGAGTTTTTAAGATATCTATTCTTGTTACACATCACCTGGGGAGGTATAGATTTTTGACGCATTCCCATGTTTAGATGCTTTGATATACATGATATGCTTCATTAACCATGAGAGTTCCATGGACACACCCATACAATGGCATGGAACACCTCCCTTGCACACAGTAATGCAACACAGCATTGTGTGCTGTGTTACACTACTTCAGTCTTTAAACAACATTCATAGCCACACAAAGTATCTTTGCTTGTTTTCACATATCTGAGTTAGGGGTTTGCATAACACATGTACCACGATGCATGGTGCAAGTATGAGCCACACCTCTCATATGCAAGTATGAGTCACACCTCTCATACATATGCCCCTAGCTCCCTGACAATCACAGTGATTGCTATTATGTCATACCTTTCAAAATTATAGTTGAAATGTTGTATTCTTCAGATTGCCTTAACAGCATGTAGGCCATTCCCACATCGGCTATTTTGGACGCACTCATTGATGATACTGTGCCGGAAGATGTAAGCACCAAGTGCACTGCCAGGGTATTTGGCCATCACATTGGTGAACATCCCCAGATGGTCCACAATGGCCTGGATGTTGATGGAGTAGGTGTGCTTCCGGTTGCAGTACAGGTGGGATGTTTCAGCACAGGGGAACCAATTACAAATCTGTGCTGTCAATGACACTTTAAACATGGGGGAATCCCGCAATGGCATAGACACCTTTCTTGGTGTCTATCTGTTGTTGTTGGGTCTTGAGGAAGAGGAGATACTTGTTTGTGAGCCTGATGATGGCATCTAGGACAGAAGGCAGGACGGCAGAAAATTATGGCTGTGATATGTTGTTTTCTGGAAGGAACCAGATGTCAGCATGTGGAGCACTGCAATCAGTTTGACCTGTGGAGGGATGTTAATATGCCTGATAGTTGATGGCTGGAGACTTGGCCCAATCTTGTGGGGCAGTTGAATGATAGACTCCCTTCTGAGTCTGTAAAATTTGATTACCTCCTCCTCCTCGAAGTCAATGAGTGATATCCACTGCCAGAGCACACTGCCCATAATGCATCTATAGAATCAAAAGCCAAGGCGCTGACATATGCCCTCTGCAAATTCAAACCCAAACTGTGCAGCCCGACAACTGAGCCAATCCCAAAGATTATGAAAGCCAAGTTACTTCTCTTTATTTTTTACAGGCAATTAGTGCACTAATGAACATCATGGAGTCTGCCATTTTCCAGGCATTTAAACAGATACCAGCCCATGCCTGGAATGCTTTAGTATGGCTGGAATTCGATCCAAGCACACAATACTACGATCACTGGGCATCGTTCATCTGTTATTACTGAGGTACATGTGCAGCCCCCCCAAGCACAATAAAAGCAACCCTGAAAGAAATTTTCATAAAAAGCAAAAATCCTTGGGCAGACGCCCTATCTATTGCCCTTAATGAAGTGCACCTTGATTTGTCCAACTGGGATATTTTAATCATCAACCGGGATCTCTAAAAAACATTTTAAGGAAACAAGTAAGACTATTATTGAAGCGATACGACTTGCAGGTCATATAGTCCTCTAGCAGCAGCATCAGGATTTTAGCCAGCTCCTACGAGGGCAAATTGACGCACTATATCTTGAATCGGCTCTGAACAAATTAATACTAAAGCAAATCCTATCAGCCAGACTAATGGTCATTCCAATAAAAGACATAAACATTTGCTGGAAATCCCTAGAAGGGGTCACCTCTTGTAGATTGTGTCACCTGTACGAGGAGTCTTTGACCCACCTAGTTGGTATCTGCCCTCAACTGAGTCACACTCATTGCACTCTATTAAAACATTGTTTTTTAAAATATGGCATCCGTACCTGCCTAGATGCAATGAAACTTCTTTTTAATTTAGAGATCCCCATGGAAGCGTATATTAGCAAAATTTGTACGTATTCTTAAAGAACTTAAAAGCAAAGATCGAGCCTTTGCCTAAAGGCAGACCACTGACCCAAATCAGTAAGCATACATCAAATTTATTGGATCCCTATTTTTTTGCCCTGTGTAATCATTTGAAATGTACTAAATGAAATGATAAAATGTTGTTCTTATTAATGATCCTAGAAGGTGCGTGGAAGGACACAGCATGCACGGCCTTTTGTAACAATTTTTTATTAGTTGAAAAAATACATGTATTTATTTACTGGCACACACTCCCTTCCTTTGTGGTGGTGGTGCTCTTGTTGCAACTCCCAGGTGCATAATGACCACCTATGTAGATTAGTTGAGCTTGCTGAATTGTGTTGTGTGGTTTGTCTTGTTCTACCACAGCCACAGCATCATTTCCTATGTCTGGCTTGCTAATGCGCAGAAACGTTGATACATTTCAGTCTTTAAATGCAGCTTGTGGATGAGGCGTCACAAGTTGACAATTCCATAAATATCACTGCATTGGATTTACATTAGTATTTGCATTGAAAGGCCTACCTTAAATATTTTCCATTGTGCAAGGAGCAGTTGGTTTAGGCACGGCTTTTTTCCAACGCAGGAGTCCAAAAAACTATGATTTTGGCCAAATGCGTCATCTTTTAAATATGGATTACTGCCGCTGTCGCCATTACATCAAAAATACTGGTGCAACACTGGTGTAAGCCTCTTACAAATATGCACTGTGGTTTATAATTTACTAAAATAGTTTCAGTTTATTCCTTCTGTATATGTAGTATCAAACCATTATTTAACTTTATGAATGAGGTGATAATAAAACAAAAAAGGAATTGCTAGGAAATATTGTTGTAAACATTTTTATCCCCACAATACTATATTTATTCTTGCCATAAAAAAAATTTCCACTGTGATGAACTATTTTTCTGTCGGTCCTCTTGAACACATATGGTACAGTTTGTTATCAGTCCTGGGGGTAGTGCATCTGGAGCACTGACCGTGAAAGAGGAAGGTTAAATGGGGCATGTTAGACAATGCCAATATGTTCCCTCAGAAAGTAATATTCTTATCAGGTGCATATAATACTGTTCTTTGAGGACTATGTTTTTCTTTTAACCATAGTGGCATAGATTTCAAGAGAGTGATGGACTGAAGCTGCTTCCAGGGTACAGGTCCATGAACATAGTGTTCTGTGGAAGCAGGTTTGAACAATGGGGTCTGGAGACATCATGACATGCCCCAGAGGGGCATAGGAGAGGCTACTGTAGAACTCTGTGACTACATCAGCCTCTTTAGGTAACTCTGGCACATGGCAGATGTTGGCACCAGCGTGTAGATGTACTCAATTACCCCTTATTTACCTACTACACTTTATTCACATTGAAAGGCAGTTTTTTCATCATCTCTATGTAAAAGTGCCAGTCCAAAGTAAAGAAGTTATTTAACTATGGAAACTTTTGAGGAAGAACATGACATTTGAATGGGGTAATTGGCAAGAAAATGCATCCAATTTGTTGAAACAAGCAATCATAAGTGTGCTGTTTATAAACTTTTGCGGAAGGAAGTAGAGTGCATGATATGCGTGTGCTAGTGCTGCAGGTGTTAGGGGTGTTCTAATGCAGAGAGCTGGGAGGAAGGAGTGGGTAGTTGCTTATTATTTCATAATACAAAGGGAAGCTGAATGCAAGCATTCTGCTATTGAAAAAACAGAACTGATGGCTTGCATATGGGCATGTGATCATGCTAGAAA